>NC_142193.1:18510000-19855000 GCF_026936395.1 Plectropomus leopardus
CTGACTTGACAGCATACTGATTGAATAGAGCACTGGGTTTACTGCACTGCAGAGGCAAGACACACCACGAACCACACCGGTCTACACCAGCCACACAGTTGCCATGGAGAAGATTAACACTGATGGATTCAGAGCCAGGCTGTGGTCGCACAGTGCCCATATACGTGCAATGTGTTTTACCCTCTATATATCTCACATGATTCGTCTTCCCATCCTCAAACTACAGAGCAGAAATCATGATGGGCAGCAGGCCTTGAGGCGTTACCGAGGGCAAATTTTCACATATTATAAGATCATGAGAGCCCTGTCGCATGCAGTGTTGTTAGACGGGCTTTTTTTTTTCTTTGCACAGAGCATTCAAGGTGTTCAATGAGGAGAGACCACAGCATTCTCACATATTATAGGACCTCTTGGAGTTCATGTATTGAGTCTTCTCTTCAGAATGCCGTACGAAACCCAAAGCTCACATTCAACATACAATTCATAAACAGCAAAGGTGAGCCAATTTAACCATCACCATCATTATACCAACAATTCCACAAGAATGAAAGTATAATACGTCCAAAATCATTTCCAGTACCAGGACAGCGAGGGACATATGACTGTACTGAAAATAATATAAAAGAAAAAGACACTGAAAAGAACAGTAAACAAAAGTTCAATGAGTTGCTAAAAAAAATAGATATTCCCTGCCCTCAACCAGACTTAAAAATAAAACAATCAACACAGTAAATAATGGAACATGAGCACACTCAGGTCCAAATCTGCTTAGTTTCCATGGCAGCACTTCCCCAGCAACTGGCAAAGGCAGCATCTCTAAGCTCTCCCATGTTTTCTTTTTTTTTTTTGCTCTTAAAAAATAGATGTATACTTGATTCATACAGTATTTCATAACTAAATTCACAAATGATAAGAATCATAACCATACCTTTAAAAATGTTCTTGCAAAGTTTCATAATACGATTCTAGTCTTATTTTTTTATTTTTATTTTTTTGCATTCAGTCCCATATGCATATGACAACAAACTGTCTTCCATCAAGTTAAATGCTTGGTCAGTTGAAACGAGAGCACCATGGGAGAGAAATGGAGGGCATGTGTGTGAGGGGTAGAGGGGGTCAAAATACTGTAAGAAAAATCCAGATGTGCCCAATCGATGTGACGGTCCGTCACGCTCAGACTCTGCCCCTGCAGCAGGTAGGAGGAGGGAGAGAGACTGAGGGGTGTGGGGCCTCTTCTTCCCTCTGCCCAAGCCTGGAACTGACGATGCCCGACTCTTCCTCCTCCTTCTCTCCTCTTCATTCAGTTTCGTCAAGTAGATGCCAAGAAGTAGCTCAGTGCTTGTTTTTTTTTTTTCTTTTGAAAGGTTGCATGATTTCACACGTCTGTTTTTTTTTTTTATTTGTGTCCTCCAAAACTGGAGGAGCAGACTGGTAGTCAAAGAGTTTCAGGTAGGTTTGTGTGTTTGTGTCTGTCCCCAGTCCCTTGACTCTCTCATCAGAAGCAGTGGTTCTTCGTGGTCAGTGGTCACAAAGACTACTCATACTCAAGGAACTGTTTATGGTAGAATAAGAGATACCTGAGGAGGGGAAAAAAGAGAAACATTTGATTCAGTTGTCATACTATTAACATTTTTGAGTAGGGATGCTATGTGTTTTTTAAGCTGATAACGATAATTACGTGCTTGTCACGGTTGATATGACACGATAACAGATACTTTCACATTTTTGTATTTTTAAAAGAAGTGTTTAGCCTGTAGATAATGCACACCTGAGGCTAAAAAAGGCTATTATGTGGTGATGATACACGGATTACTTAATATTCCAGTTTGGCCTATCTTAAATCTAACTGACATCACTATTGTCATCACAACAAATACAAAGAATAATTGTGACTCTTTCAGACCTGCTGTCATCAAGCTGTGAAAAAGAAGGAGAATTTCTGGGGTATTGACAAATGGCCTACCGTCAATGCCCCCAGCACTACAGATGAGTATAATAAATAAAAGGATGTGAAAGTAAAATACATCACATAAAATCAGCTTTAAATTGATAGCTTACAGTCAAATAAAAATAAAAAAACATACAAATTAAACAAAAAGGTAAAACTAGTCTGTAGTTTCCCCTTTGTTACTGGGGTGTAGCCTTCACAACTATTTGTAGAGAAGGACGAGAGAGAGACGCACAAAACAACACACAACAGCTGGAATTCATCTCCTCACAGCTCACACTCTGCTTTTTCATTCACTCCTCTATGGGATTATTTTTAAATTTTTTTTTACAATCGATACCTATGATATTGTATAAATATATTGGTATTGTTTCTTTGACCCTAAAAAATCTGAAATTACGTTTAGAAAACACATACACACACAAAACACGTTTAACATGTTTATAATTAAACATATATGTGACATATGAGATGTTTGTATATATGCATGTTTATAGATGTACTGTATATATAAATGAATCAATTTTTCACTGATTTGATTACATTTTTATTCTATTGACAAATATTGTTATTTATATGATCAGTTTTTTATGTCATTCACTGTCTTTAATTGTAATTATGCTTTGGCAACACATATCAAATTACATTTCAATAAAGCCTCTTGAATGAAATGGAAAAACACAGAGAGAGAGAGAGGGAGAGAAATTATTAAGCAAAGTGTTACTGTGTAATTCTCTGACTTATCAGTTAAGTGTATAAACTACACTGCAGACAGAAGTCTCTATTAACACAGACACAATAATTTAACAGCACGATATTTATCATGCATCCCTATTCTTGAGTACTGCTAATGCTTTGTTTTCATTCTTACCCTTCACTATCGAGTACATCCTTAATGCTGGCCTTGGTGATTATGGCATCATCACATTTGAACCACTGGTCTTTGTGCTGGCGGATGAAGCTGGTGTAGTGGCCACTCTCTAATGTGCCTTGGTGGTTGACCACCGCAAACAAGGAATACCTGGAAACAAAACACAAGGGACGTGACTTTGTTTTCATTCTGTTTTCTGACTTCACTTTAACAAAACAATCTCATAAAGCCCCATTATCCTCCCCATACATGGACGCCTTCATTTTTCCTAAACTGCATACTGTCGCTCTTTCAGGTCTTTCTTGAGTATTGAGAAGACAGTAAATGTCCTGGAAAATGAAAGCTGTTGTAACTGTCATGGATGAAGAAAACTAAGCAGCTTTTAATAAGCTTCAAATTGATTTAATTTGGGGAAGTCACAGCCGGATGCTTCGGGTCATTAACATGTGCTGCCATGCTAGAGGAGAAATGTCTACTATGATGTCAGTACCTCTGTGAAGCAGCAGAGTGTTAATAAATCAGTTCGCTGTAGTACAGGTTCTCTAAGGTACTCACTTATTGTCGTTGTTTAATACATCAACCGTCTGTTGATACTGCCCGTTCATTCTGCTCTCTTTACTGTGGGAGGTAGAAAAACAATAACAATACATTAACACTGTTAAAGCTGCATGCACAAGTAAACACGCTACACTGGCACATAAATCCACTAGGTGGCAGAAATATCCTATCTATGAAAGCAGATGTCTTCCCTGCTGGTGCCTCTAACAATCTTTCTGTGTCTGAACAGAGCTGAACGGATGCCACATCCAGGGGTGGGGCAGTCCTGCTCCTGCATGCTTTACTGACATCAATGTATATTTATTTGGAGCATTTAATTATGATGTATTGACATTATGCAGATGTGTGCAATAACAGTAAGTACACAATATGTATAGTGTATCATACAATGTGTAAATGTAAAAACATTTTTTAAAAAAGGAATAAACCACTTAAATGAGCTGCTACAGGGTATCTGGACAAATCTGTTTATTTCTATGTCAATATGAAGACTGGCAGGACAGGATTTACGACATGGGTGGAAAAGCTAAGTGGAGGGCTTACCTGGATGCCATGAAGGGCGTCATGTCCAACTCTAGAGGGAAGGAAACATATGTAGTGATCTTCCTCCGCAGTTTCGCAGAGTGCTCAAACCGCTGGAGATGGCCAGAGAGGGAGGAAGAGAGAGGAGAGAGGGGGAAGGGGGTAGAAACATGGCAAGAGGGAAAAGAGGGAGTGGGGGGAGGGGAGATGACACATATTTAGAAATAACAGGCATCATCATTACAACGTACAACACAGCTAGTGAAAAGTGTAAATGCATGTTTTCCACCCTGGCTGTCACACCTTCATAGCAAGATAATAACAGGCTTGGATTGATCTTAGACAATCTTCTTGCAGCCTGTTCCTATGAATATCATAAATACATTAAAGCCCTCCCAATACTGTTACGATAAATAAAACATGGGTAGTGGTGAACTGGACGAGTCATTAAAGTCAAAAGTGTCCTGGGACACTGCGTGAAAGGGCTACACAGTGGGAGGTGATGCACCAACAACTGAATCGAATTATGAACACACCCACGCACAAGCAAAGTACCACACAGCAAAGTCAGCGCAAAATCTGAACCCTAATGCAAGGCACAACGGATCATATATCACAGCCTATAAATATATTTATACATTCCCAAATATAAGGATTCATTTATTTAAAAAAAAAAGAAGAAAGAAAACTAAACAGGATGAAAAAAAAATAAAGTATCTACATTTGGATGATCATTTAAGCCACATCACACAGCCCTGTAAACACGACACTGCTGTATCTGCTGTTTTTGGAGTAATGACAAAATTAGATGTGTGAATGATAAAAAGCTCAATTTACCCTTAAATAATCAAATTGTCAGACGGTGACAGATAATCTAACAAGTGATAGTTGGCAGCACGTTGTCCCTGGCTGACTCACTTTGAGATGAAAACATGCTACGATGGGGAGTTTCTTCATTGTCAGCTGTTTGGTGGACTCCTGGTAACTATGGCAACCGCCGCACTTGATTTTGGCACTGCTTCCTAGATGCTCAGGCCGCGTAAACCTGCAGAGGGAGGGTTTGGAATCAAAGAGAAGGAGAGAGGGTGTGAGGGGAGCAATGAACATGTGGGTAAACAAGAGACAGGAAGTGAGAACTGGGGAAAAGAGGAAGAAAACTATCATGATAAATTAACCCTTTCATCTCGCCGTCCGTGCCCTACAACACCTTGTTCTGCAGATCTGAAGTTAACCTGGAGATACATGAGGGCTTGTGCCTGCAGGGTTTTGATACAGCCACTCTGTATGTCAGCCCACCCAACCCAGAGCCCTGCTGGTGATGCCAACGCCTCTATCACCACAGCAACAGCACCAACCAGTTCTGTACCTTTAAGAGCCTTGCTGCAGCAACTAGGGGTGTGTGAGGTGCTGCAGTAAAAAAAAAAAAAAAGTCAGGAGGAAAGGAGGCGATAGAAAGAGAGGGGGAGGATGAGATGAGGTAGAGAGTGAGGGCACGGGGGAAAAGGAATTAGGTGGAGAGGGGAGGGAATGAAATAAGATAAGGAAGAGGAGGAAAAGAAATTGAAAGAATGAAGAGGCAGCAGATGAGATATGAGGAGTCACACCTGCTCTGCCAACCTGGTGATGGTGGAAGATGAGATCCAGGGATAACAGGGCTGATGTGCCTCAGCAGACACAATATGTGACCCCTCATACAAGTGGAGGGGTGAATGAAATTTATTTCAAGTAGAGACGATTGATAAACATGGATCTGGAGGGGTGGCCGCAGGAAAATAATTCTATTGAAAGAAAAATAAGTAGAAAATGGCAATACCTAATTTCCTTTCGGTATGTTATGAACATGCTTCATATTTAAGGTATATTTCCCTTTTTCATCCAGCTTTGTATCAACACAATGTGTGTAGTATATGTGAATAAAAGGTGGTAAACTTCCCTCCGTCTAACCAGTGCCTGCATATCCCTCCTTCCCACCTGGCGAAACTCCGCTGGATGTCGAAAACTGATACAAAACACAACTTCCAGTGGAGTTTAACTGGGTCTCCGGCTGTTGCTCAAACTGCAGGCTGCACTCACACATTATCAGATTCCCTGCCACCCATGCCACAAAGATTTTAGAAGTGGATCAAGACACAGACCCGCTCCTCTCTCTCTCCCTCTTTCTCTCAAACTCAGACCAAAATCTGATCCAATGGTGAAAATACACACTGCTGATCGAATATAAATCAAGATTATTTTCCTGCAACACCTATTTCTTGCCTAAAATATTTTCAGAAATGTATTTTAATGCCGTGCTTGGTTGTAACAGCAAGTTTGTGAACAGGAAGTGGAAGGCTTTATGCACAGCAAAAACAGAGGCTGAAAAAACTGAGATCGAATGGTAAAACTGAGCAGCGCTAATCAAATATAAACTGAGATTCTGTTACTGAGTTGCCTGTTTCTTGCCTAAAATGTTTTCAGAAACATGTTTTAGCTTACCGTTTAACTGCAGTTTGAGACTGATTTTACCAGCCGGCTGCCATTGTCTCAAACAGACGAATGCGCATTACGTCGCCCACCAGCAGGAGCATTTATTGGTCCTGTTCAGAGCAGTGCGTTCTAGTAGTTGTAGGTTTCCATTCTCTTTAACAAAAGCTAACACCATAGTCCTTTTTTTACCAGTCATACAACACTAATTTCAAATGTATTGGCGTCTTTTTGCTGCATAGATAGCCTAGTGTTATGTGAGGACCGTCTTTATGTCTGTGAAATGTGTCTTTAATCTAACAGGGTTGTAATACTATCAGTGTTATTGTGCATCAGCACAGGATTTGCAAGTTTGACAGTTTTTGCTACAAGCCTCTCTGATTTAATGCTAACATTCTAAAACTCAGATGACTGGGCATTAAGTTTAGTTTAGAAAGATGTGGAAAAAAAAAAAAAAGAAAAAGGAGAAAGACAGAGAGAAAATAAAATCTGACAGGCCGAAAAAAAGACAACCTGCCTGGTGTCAGCTGAGACTGAATGTGTACCTGCGTAGGCAGTCTGTGAGAGTGGTGGACCCTGACAGGTGGCTCTCTCCATTGACTGTGCTGCCATCTCCTCCAGGACTGAGGGGCCAGAAAGGCGTGGATGAGCCAGGAAGGTCCAGACTGATGTCCCAGAATGGATCTATCGTCGTGGAAACCCCACTAAAGAAAAAAAAGAAAGAGAGAGAAAGACAAGAGTTTGATTATGAGGTTGAATAAATAGTGTCATTTTTACAGGTCATGATGAAAGGATGATGACATAGATGGCAAGCTTGAAAATTCCCACAGCCTCTGTAGATTCAGATCATGTTTTTGTTTAAGCCTCCTGCGAGATTGAGTGTGTGCATGTGCATAATATACGCACTGTTCTTCCAGGCCCATTTGCAATTCAATGAAGTGTTACATCAGAGAAAATTGGCTTTACATAAGGAATTTGTATTATTACAGCCCAGTGACTGTGATGGACTGCACCTCAGGGCAAAATGGAGGCTTCCAGTGTACAATGCATGCAGTACACACAAATATGTATGCATAGGGGGTGGGCTGCCACATGTTATCACTGCTGATTAGATGAGTCATGGTGCTGTAACACCCAGTGGTACCAGCAGGTGGCTATTAAGGCAAGTGGGCCTACATTTATAGTGGGTGAGAAACCAACCCTGCAGTAATATGGCACTGATATGGTTCCAGTTTTGTTGAAAAAGCCTTAGGGTATTCATTTCTGTTGCTTTAGGCCTTAGCCACAAGTAATATGTAGAGAGGTGTTTAATGATTACAGAGGGGTTCAGTTTATGGCAGATATAATACTCAGGGCAGCATCACTAGCTCTGCGTCAGCGCTGTGGAGGCAGGTAACACGGCACTGAGCTAGGCTCGGCTAGTCTGGGGCGAGGTGCTTTGCAGTTCAGTGCAGCGTGCTAGTGTTAATGTGACAGAACAGCTCTAGGGGGCAGGCAGGCAACGCTTGGGTTGTGCTGCTGTCTAGACAACCCCCCTTTACAGCAGCTCTGCAGGGACAGGGCCTTTTTAAATAAGAGCAGTGGAGAGGACACAACCAGTGGTTCACCCACTCTGGGGAGGACAGGTGGTGTCCACATCGATCAGCTTGGAGTTCAGAGGCGAGTACGGAATCGCAGGACAATGAGGAAAAATGGATGAATGAGCAAATGTGAGGAAAAGAGGGAGGAGGGGTAAGAGGCGGTGATGTGGTGCTCCATCAAGATGAATGAAAACATCTCAGGTGGGACTTTATTTCGTTAAATTGCTTCTTCACACTCTTTGTGTTGCAGCAAACAAACTTACTGGCAAACTTGACAGGTAACGTCTGATTGCAGGCCCCCAGTGAAGATTTGGTCAATGATGCAGTTACAGTGGTTTGGATTGTTGGCCTTTTTCCCGTTGTCATCTCCTGCAGACCACAAAGAGCAGAAAGTATAAACACCCACAGATAACACCATCAAGTACCTGTTTAGCACTTCTGAAGGACTCTGTCTGGCCCTCTTTCTCACTTAACCATCCCCCTACAGCGGAGCCTCGCCGCCACTTCACAACTCTCTGGGTTCTAGCTAATTGAAGCGAGCCTCACTGCAGGGTCTGTGGGTGAGTCAGCCTGTCATTGCACTGCAGCAGGGCCTATTGACATTCCTCACACTGCTTTGCTTCCTGTCCCTTTGGTACACACCATTGCCAGTCTCCTTCAGTATGCTTCCAGAGAAGTAAGGCACTGTGCTCTGTGTGTAGATCTAAGGTATAACTCCAAATGCCGGATTAGAGGCAGTAGGTGGCCCAGGCACACTCCTCTCAATCTCAACTGCTCTTTGCTGAGTTTCCCCATTCAGGCCGACTTGCTGTTATCCTGGTCTGATAGAAAATATTCAAGAGCAATGCTACTAGAATAAACTCTTCAATCTTACTTCGTTAAAACACAACACATTGATGTTTTTTATTCTAAATGCAGTATGCACACAGGGAATGACATATTGATTGGTTCTATAGCTTACTGATGGTGTCTCCTTTGCAGTGCCTGTGTAGTACATCCAACGCTGCAATGAGGAACTCGTGGGCGTCTTGCTGCTCGTAGCCTGCGAGGTGACGTGCATGAGTCCACACCAGGTGCAGCAGCCGGAAGGGAATGTGGGGCGAACGGTGGCCCGAGTAGAACTGAGAGCAAGGATGAAATATAAAGAGGAGAGGGTGGTTAGCCTATTTTTTCCAGGTGTTACTGTGTGCATTATATTTTATCACCTCTTTGCTAATATCATAACTGTATTGCTCACGGTCATCTAAAATTCATTGCTGAACCATAACTCAAATGTCCTGCCGGTCAAGATAATTTTCTGACTCTCTTAGCAGCTACGGGCCTTGTCAGATATGAATGAATTCCACCACATGTCGCCTAACAGCACCGGCTCTAATGACAAAACTTTCATAGAGGAGAGGTGTGATGCGCAAGACAGAGAAGACGAAGTAGTTGGAGAGCAGGAGCGTTTGGAGCAAAAACATCCTTCTGTGATATGTTGCGGAGTCTCTGTTGCCATGGGGATTCGAGTGAGTGACAATCCAGGTCAGGGTCAGGAGATGTGGGTAAGAAAGTAACCGAGCTGAGCCAAGCGCGAGAGTTGGCAGGGTGCAAACAATACGATGAAGTTCCAACCGGAGCTCATTAATGCCAGAGAGGGGCTCTCATTTCTCGGCACCTAGATGTCACACACACCTCGCTTTATTCTCCGCAGCTCTGTCTGAAATCTGATTGAGCTGTGAGAGGGGGAAAAACATGCCGCGCTGACGTCTCTTTTGAATCTTACAAACTCTGCTCCTTTTCGGCAGTTTGAAGGTGGTTGACAAACGAAAGACGCTACGAGAAGAGGGGGAAGAAAGAGAGAGGAGAGAGTGGCTGATCAAAGCGGGCCGCGCCTCTCACCTTCACATCTAAAAAGGCTGTGTGTACGTGTGTGTGTGAGCGCAGAGACAGAAGATGGCTTTTGATGACGATGTAGAGTTTGGTTAAAAAAGAACGAAGGCGGGGGATGGAAGTAAGCAGTGAAATTAGAGAGTTGGGGACGAGGAATGGAGGTAGAAACATTCGGGATACTGTGTGCGGAGTGTTTAAATAGATTAATTTTTCTTGTATGACTGACCCTGAATTTTCTGTCTCACACAGAGCTGAGTGCTCAATCAATGTCTGCCTCCCTGGGTGACAGAGGTGAGCGATTACCTCCTTCATGTGTTATGCAGCTGAACAGTTCAGCCAAATGAGACAGGGCAGGGCTCTGTTTGTGTGCGTTTTGTGGGGGGGGGGGGTAGTGATGACTCAACTCATTATAGCATCACTTGCCATCTGTGGGCCCATATATACTGGGAAGTGAGAGGATGTAAAAAGAAAGCGAGGCAGTGTGGGAGCAGACCAGGCAGATATTACATAACGTCCAGGGCCGATGAGTTTGTCAGATGTAAAATGCCAAAGTTTTGTATCAAAGAGCTGGGATTAAGAGGCTATAAATGGCTGCGCAGCATAATTCGCATTGACTGACCAGGTTCAATAAAAGTGTAATTACAGCATTCTGCTTATTCATTTGCATGTGGCTCTGTACATTCCTTTCAGGCAGGATTTCTCCCTCCTCCCTGCCTCCCTCGTTGGGCTCGACAAAAGAGCTCAACAGTGACTCAGCCTTCTGCAGTGGGTTACACTGCGAGAGAACATCCTGTATTATATGCTTCTCAGAAAAACTAAGGCTCTGTTTTAACCAAAATCAACAGTTCCTTCTTTTCACTGTGGGATGAAACAAACCTCAGTAACAAGTTCACACACGCAAACTGTGTAGCATACCTCCTGAAAGAGCTGCGACATCTCACACACCAGACAGGAGTTTGATTGCATCTCGCACTTGTGTCTGTCGGAGAGAAAGAAGTCTCGCAGCAGCGGTGTGTGTGTTAGAGCCTGAACAATGCAGTTCATGAAACACGTGTTGCCGAGATTTATTAACCCTCGTAAACCTGCGGGACAAGAAAAGACAAAGAAAAGTTTTGAGGGCAGCAAGACAAGAAGCATTAAACATGACAGTGCTTCTGATTCATGCTGCTGGCGGCAGAGGGAACTTGAATCACCACTAAGGACCTCATCTCTGTTTCTCCGGACTGATGACATTTTTGCTGTCACTAACTTTGCAACTTGTAGTTAGATTCATTTATTTGTTGTCATAGTTGCATTTAAATTCTTGTTCAATTTTTTTTTACAAGCTAACCAAGAGGAGTACACAGGAAGTTATACTGGCTGATAGGCACCTCATTTATTAGACAATTTTGGCGACTGTCACCCAGTTTCATCAGGACCCACTTGGGAAAATCAAATTCTAGAGACTGAGAGAAGTTTATGCAGCACTTTAACTATATTTTAGCTCTTTGGAATCACAAAGAAAAAGTAGGCTATTATTTGACTGCAAATCCCTCGCATGTTATGGATAATGACTACTGTAGAAACAGGACAAAAAAGAGACGTCTTGTACTGTAAAAATTTGGAGCTTATTACTGTGGGATCATTGTCACATGCTTTTCAATGGAGTCAGTGAACTGACAAAGTGCACAGAGTCAGATACATTCATCTTTTCAAACGGTCTTGTTTTGGTTCTTTGGCTCGCATCAGGGTTCATTTCACAGCTTTCAGAACAGCCCAAACAAAGCGTACTAAATGGGTAACAGAATTTGTTTTAACCAAACCAAACAGGTTAGGTCTGAAAGCACTATTAGAAACCATCAATATTAGAGGGAATAACTGAGCCAAAAGAAGCACACATTTGGTTCTGAGATTTTTGCGACAATACTTTTTTTTTTTAGTTACTAATTAAACATTTTAGTCAAAAATGACTCACTTGTGAGAATTTTGTCGCTTTTCTTAGTCCCGTGTGATAGTGGACTTAATATCTTTTGGTTATTGGTCGGATAAAACAAGCTTCTGAAAACAACACATTGGGCTTCACCTTATTATTTTCTGCAAAACTATTATTCCATTAATCTAAAAAAAAATAACTCAAAGGAATACTTCATTCCCCAAATTACCATTGATATGTCAATAACTCACTTGGTGTTACTCTGGCATAATTTGTAAAGAAAACTTCGTTTTTCTTGCATGCCTGGTGTGAATGCAAAATCCAAAAACAGAGAAAGGTCTTGATAAATTTAAGTAAAGGAGGGACGTTTCATCGTAGAGTTGTGTGACTGTGGTGTTTTAAAGGTTTTGTTTGGATTCACCAAAGTCACACAATAATACATACATAGTGGTAAACCAGCAGCCTCTGTGTTCAGTGAGATAAAATTACTGTTTTTGTCAGTGGAGTCTGGCTTTGCAGAGAGCATCAGTAAGTCTCACTTTCAGTTTAGTGTTAAATATTATGGTTTTAGCAAAAATGCATGTGTTTTGGGAAGTACTGAGCATACAAGTGGATAAAAAAAACTTGTGTGAGAGCTCATAAATGTATGCTTTGATATAGTTTTAATGTTGTTAGACGTGGTCACCTTTGACTTCAACTCATCGGTTTTTGGATTCTTCATTCACTGGAGGCATTTTCTTGATGAATTCACCATAACACGTGACAAGTAACTAATACACAAACAGGTCAGTTGGGGGGTATTCTTTAACTTGATGAAGTAAACACTAAGTAGTAGTGGCCCCATATAACAACTCACACACTGTGTAGTTCACACATCAAAATATGTATATATTTATTACACTTAAAAGCCACTGGCACCTTCAGAATCAGGTTTTTTTCTGTTATGGGTTAGCTCTGCCAGCAACACTGTGTGTATCCTGGAGCACACCCCAAAGCTGTGAATGAATTCATTTAGAGTGGGACAGTAAAGCTACAGTCTCCCAGTGAAGGCCAGTGGAACAGGTGAGACACAGCGAGGTCTTGGGTCTAATCCAATTGAGCAAGGTTTTGTTCTGGAAGACAGCGCTGGGCGACAGCTTTAATACTTCAGACTAGTCCTGGTGTGCAACACACACATAAACACACACACACACAGTCTACTGCCCAATCACGGCTACCAACCAAGCTCTTTAAACATATAAAGGGAGTAAAGGATGGCAGTGGGCAGAGGGAAAGTACTTGTACAAAATCAAATAGACAATAGAGACAGCGGGAGGAAAACAAAGCAACAGATCACTGAGAAAATAGTTCAGAGAAAAAACAAGTTCTGGGGAGACACACTCAGGCCCACTGTGGTGAGCATCAACAGTATCAGCGAGGGAACACTGTGTTCTGCCTCTCGCAGTGAACTGCCTGTGGGGCTGACCTGTCCTGTCGACCTTGGGTATCACACTTAAATGCAAGAGTGACCCCAAGTACACTTGCGCCATAGGATCATGGAGAAACACACATGCAAGTAATACCAACAGCACACACACTGTCTAGGGATGAAGCTACGCATACAAAACACTGCAGTCTGATGCTTACCTATGGTACAGTTCGTAGTGATTTTCCTCCGCTTTGGATTGTGTCGTAATAATTCTAGCTCTCTCTTTGTTGGCTCCCACGTTGTGTATTTCTCCCCTATTCCTGTGGATACAAAAGTGTACAAATGTGACAACACTTAGCGGACGGTCTTGTTTCACAAGCTGCATTAAGTTCTCTGACGGCAAACAAAATGCTCTACCTTGCAATTTCCAGGCTTTCCTCTGTTCCTCTTTGGCAATCTGCTCCATGTCTTTGTCGTAAATGTAGTCTTGACACACAAAACAATATATTCCACCGTATAATAAGTCTATCGCTGGAAGCAGGAAGGAGGGGAAGAGAGAGGGGGGAGAAAGAGAGATTGCACCATAATTACAAATAGATTTTTCCACCATAGTAACACACATTGGGTTTTATTTTACTGTCCAACCTCGCTGGCACAGCCAGGCTCAAGACAAGTGTTTTCTCTGAACTGCTTTTTCTGCTCAATATGTTCCCGTCTCACTGCCTGCACTGAACAACTATACAGAGATATGGGGGAACAGTGATGGAATAGGTGTGTTTGTTTCCCACCCCCACCTGGGCTTTCAACGAACATGCCATACCCTACCATTCTAAAACTCCACGGCAACAATACCTCAGCTCTGTTGCCGTGACAACCTATTTTTAGCTTAACTGGACATTTTTCTGTTTTTGGTGCTACCCACACTGAGAAAGTGAGCTAACACATCATCGAGAAAACCTGACTGGTGTATGATATATTGCTGTCACAGCCCCATGGTTTGAGAAGTGTGTGTGTTTCTTAATGTCTGATATTAGAGAACATATAAAGAAATAAATCATGCAAGAAATTAGTTTTAAAAACGTGATCTTTTTCTCTGATAACCCATGGCCACATTGGATTGGATGTGTCCTGAATAGGATGCTCTTCTCTGGACAACAGTAAACCGATAAAGAGAGAAAGATACATTTGGCAGTGAGAGAAAGAAGATATAAGTCCCCTTTACACTGTCTGTTCAAGGCTGGTATACTGCGACATTATGCCGCCTTGTTTTTCTGTATAAAAGGTACAAACGTGAAATGAAGGGACAGAGCTGTCTCGCCTTTAAGCCGCTGCAGAAGGTAGTAACAGCAACAAAGCAGCGCAGTTATGCATGCGACCCACCGGGGGCAATTTAAAAAGTGGCAATCAGCAGCTAACTCAATAGCCTATTTTACAACCAGGTTGTGCTATAGGGTTGCGACAAAGACAAGAGCTGTGTTCGAAACCGTTTCCTAAATCTGAGTGTACATAGGATGCACCCTACTTTTAACTGCCATCTACCACAATGCAGTGCGGCCGTGTATTTCTGGGGGAAAAGCATTACCAAAGTAGTGTCCGAAATCTTGTTCATTATTCCCTATATAGTGCACAGTTTAATACACACTACATAGTGAATAGTTAGTGAGTGAATGAGGGGACGATTTCAAACACAGTTAAGGTAACTCTGCCACCCTATACGCGAAGCGGCATAACAGCGCGATATTACCGCCCTGAACAGGCAGTGTAAAGGGGGCTAAAGAGAAAGTACAGCTGCTGAAAATCTTTGTAAATTGTGAAAATGTTGAGATCCGGGAGCTCCGTACCCTCCACGCAGAGGACGAGATCAGTTGCTGTATAACAGGGATGGTAAATGATTGCTATTGCCAGGTTGAACAAAGCGCTGCTTTGTTTACGTTACACTAGAGGTTAACACTCGTGTGTAATGCAAAATAAAAACCACACACTGTAGCAGGATGATGTCCCCGTTGTTCTGTTCTATGTAAAAATGTAAAGGCGGTATGAAAAAAAGGACTTTGTCGCGGCCCTAAAGCACGACCATTCTCTCTATAGACTATGGTGAATTGCACAAGGAACAGACAGGCCGTTAAGAAGTTTCAGGGTAAAGATTGAGAGGAGGGGGAGAGAGAGAGAAGAAAAGGAGAAAAGGATGTGAATGGACTCCAGAGGAGTGAGGTTGTTGGGAAAAAGATGTTTAAAAATTAGTCCTAAGAAGGGAGCTTGCTGTGTAGCAGTCTAGCAGTCAGGGAGTTTGGATTAATTTGATTAGAGGTGGAGAAGAACAGAGTGCCAGTGTCAGAGAGGCTCCTGTGGAAAGCTCAAAGGTAATTAACACTGTGGCCGTGCACTTGGGATACATGTATGTGTGTGTGTGTGTGTGTGTGTGTGTGTGTGTGTCTGTGTGTGTAACTAAACTGTTAAAATGCATTAAATCAATTAGACAACTACCAAGCCATCCTACTGTCTCCGTGGTTTCCACATTTAGTAGTCCTCGCCAGGGTAATATCAAAATCTTGCTTATTAGTGTTATTATCTTATTTAGCATAATTAGCGTGTAAGGTTGAAGCCGGGCTCTCTGGTAGCTGTGGATTAGCGATGTCTACCCCTCCCTTGGTGCTGTATGAAAGGGAGAGTACAAACTTAAACCCATGACATTTGACTGGCTAAGGCGCTCCCACCAGAATGGTAATGTGCTGTGGTTAGAGTGAGGTTCAGCTCCCTGTCTGCTCGGAGGAGGAAGTTGCCCAAAGTAATGCTGTAATCCTTTGCTGATAATAGCTGATGCTGCAGTGGGCCACAGGGGTGCATGTGAATGTGGGGACTGACGTGATGGGACTGAGCCTTGGACGCAGGGAGGGGCAATGCATTGATATCATAACTTATCAAATCACTATAGCTCTATTGAGAGATTTCTTTTAAAACAGAGAGGATTATGGGGAAAAAATGCATTAAAATTAACATTAAAAGGCAATTAAGATTGGCTTCAGAATGTTTTCTTGTGTGAGTGTGTGGCTTACCTAGATTGTGTCTCTTGTTTTTTGCGTGCTCGTGGATGTGTTTCTTCGTAAAACAGCCGAAAAAGACGCAGTAGAGACAAGAGTGGAGACGATTCAGGTGGGCGCCACACATGTGACAGATACACGACTTGGCCTGGAACGAAAGACCCAAAGGAGAAAGGGGGAGGACAGAGGGGGGGTTGAGAGCGAAAAAAAAAAAGAAAGGACAGTCAGCATGGTGAGAAAATCCTGCAGCAGGACAGAGCCCTGAGCTATACTGTAGCGTGGCGTACGCAGGCGGAGTGGAACTCCCTGCCAGCTGAATCAGATTTCTATCTTCCAGTCAGTCACACAAACACTTCGGAGGACACGGTGCTCGAATAGACCTGATATGAAGACAGACTAAAGATTGCTGGGCCTGTTGACAAATTCAATGCAGTTGAATAACAACATATTTCCACACTGAATCTTCCGCTCTCTAACACATGCAGGCCATGATGGGATTTAATGCTTGGCAGGCACACTGGAGAAGGCTAGCAGAATATGTCTGAAGCACACACTAACCACAGCTGGAGTGTGTGTAATTGGTTTGACTACAGCACCCAGAGGTAAGTGGAGAAATTGAACATTAGAATGCCTGACATCTTCTGCAAACCTGCAAAAAATGAGCTCTCCAGCCTGCCCAGGAGCACACTTCCCCACATCTTCTGCACAATTCACATTACATTTGGTGGTTACTCTGTATATATGTAAAAGTTTTACAACAACTGTGAGAAAGGAAAACCCAAAGAAGGCTTGTTTATCTACCATGACTAACTGTGAGTAGGGTAATTTAGTAAGAAATGGGAGGGAAAAGATGATCTGGGCAAAGAGTGGTAAATAAGTGTGAAGATTGGTGATGATTGTCATCAATGCTGGGCAGAAATGCTATACAGATCCTGTGTGTGAGTGGGGATGCACATGAACATGAGTTTTTAAATGCACACTGAAGGCCTTAGGACCACAGTTATCTTAGAGCTCTTACATTGACGACACAACTCCAATCCCTTGCAAACAGGTTTCACTGGAAAAGCATCCAGGAACAGTCCAGCTAGTGAACAAAGCAACAAAGGCCTCACTAAACTATACGGCTGTATGACTGTGTACAGGCGGCTAAAGCCGGTTCCTTAATTGTTGTGGAGCTGCCTAAAGCTGTTCCAACAGACATTGAGGATGTGATTTGTGATGTGAATTCACCTCTGACCTTCCTCTACAGACGGGACGATATACAATTTTATAGTGATTCACAATAAAATAAAATTTAAAAAAAAACAACAAAACAACCACTCACAATAAGTTGATCGTGGTGGATTTCCATTATTAGGATAATTGTGAACATTGTGTTCAGCAGCATCCAAAGCGAAAGCCAGGCGACAGACAATACAAAGAGACTCAGAAAAAACCCCCCAAATAATTGGCATATTTCAAATGAAAAGATATGATGTCATTTTAAATCGCTGAAAATACCTGAACTCTAGTAGGTTTAAAGGCCATTTCAAGAGTTTTGAGAATATTTTGATGATAAACGGGTAGGGCTGTGCATTATATTGATATTCTAACAAAATCGGGATATGAGAGTAGATATTATCTTAATTTTTGTAAGTAAAGACAGTAAAGACATTTTTGGAACGCACCAGACTGTTCTAGCTGTTCCATTATTTGCCTTTACCCAAACAGCCAAATTATATCCACATTACTAATGATTATTTATAAGAAATCTCGTTGCGTAAATATTTTGTGAAAGCACATACAATCAACCCCGCAATCATCCCATTATTGATAGAGGTATTTCTGTATAAATATTGTGAAATTTGATTTTCTCCGTATCACCTTATATTGAAAATATTGTGAATCACAATTATCTTAGCCAGAATAATCATGACATGAAATTTCCATTAAAACCCTGCTGCTGCTATCAACAAAAATGTACAGCATGCATATTGCATATGAAATGCTACTAACTGGGTCATTTTAAAAACATTTAGTACATCAGTGAATGCAAAATATTTCAGAGGCTCTTACACTTAATGCTTCCATTGTACAGTTCTGTTGGTAATGTGAGTGAAAACACAACAAAATATAGTCTGCAAGCCTGCTTTGAAAGGGAGAAATTGAATAAGAATGGAAAGATCTAATCAAAGCCTTTCAGGGCGCAGACCATGCCGCAATGAGTCGCCCACTCATAACGAGAAGACAGAGGGAAAGTAGGTGTGAAGCAAAGGTGAAGAGAAACAAAATGAGAAAGAAACTTGGCTGGAGAGATTTACCAGCTATCAGTTTCTGGTACACTGCGTGAAACTAGCTCTGAATAAAGACTCACACACTCCTACACACCTTACTTAAGCTATTGGATGAACTCGAAGGCCCTGTACTGTATTGTCTGCCTATTGGTATCTTTTGACCAGAAATACAATAGTATAACCTGACACCATATGAACAACATCTAAGCTTATTGTTAAAGAGAAATAAAAGAGGTTCTGCCAGTCTGTTTCACTTCCTTCTTTCTGGGTGGCACAAGAAGATGTTCTGTGCAATGAGATGACTACACAACAAAAAGTAATTCCACTTATGTGGTACAACAAAGCACTACCTCACTAAATAACTCACAGGAAGACTCAAAACCTCAACATCCAACGTGACAGTATTTTTAGTTTTATTTTATCATGAAGCTTTAACCAAAACAAATGTTAAAAACAGAGGCTCTGCAGTATGTAATATGGTTGGAAATGAGCAATCAGTGTACTCAGGCCAATATCAGGATTATGGTCTTAACTATGCATTAATACTTTGTGTTCCAATGAACTGTGTGCATCCAAATCTATCTGCCAAATGAAGTTTTGTTTCCATCAGTGCTCTTGTTCTTTCGTCAAGCTGTGCAATTTTAATCAAAAGACAAAATATTACATGTTTTCCACCTCAAATTGAAATCCTTTATATACTAGCAATAACACCGATATTGCTTTTCTTATCTTCATGTCACAACATGTGACATATCCTACTACTTAAAGCTACAAAAAAATAGAAACAATCCATGTTTTAAGTTACTATTGGTTTTCAAAAAAAAAAAAGAAACAAAAAACTGCAATGGCAGAGATCTGAATCTCTGCAAAACTGGGATAGCTCATCTGTTGGAGTGGGCGGAAATAGTCAGAAATTGTGTATAAGCAGCAGGTGGGAGCAAGATTGAAATAACAGTTCTGTGCAAATCTCTATTTGTATGGAGGAGTTGACAAAGGGTACCAGAAGTAACTGAATATTAATTTGCTCATACCGTGGTAAGCAAGGGATATGGGTGCTACATGAAACACCAGACATGTGCTGCTATGCACTGCAGCAGAGACGGGCTGCAAAACTCACAGTCAGGTCTGTGTTTTGGCTGAGCATTAGTAGGCGTGGGCTGGATTGTGATGACATTGCAGTAGAGGGGATATTCAGGGTCGCAGACACTAAGCTCTGTTTTTATTCATATTGGTGTGTTAGCCAGCCAGCCAGCTCTGAATGGGTGTGTAAGAAAAGGGGCAGAATCAAATCAGCAAGGGGTGCTTTTCCAAGAGACATGATTGGTGAGTGATGGGAAGGAACAATGTGTTGACTGTCACTTAAACCGACTACTTCTGCTGCAGACTCTTTGAACTTTTAAAGTAGAGCTTGTGTTATATACATGCCACGAGAAAGGAAGAGCAGAGTGTGTAGCAGGACCTGTGCCTTCAGAATCTATATAAAACTCTGCATGCACCAGCAGAAGTTAAAAGACAGGCCAAACTTTATGTAAAGAAACAATTTAACTGCATTCCTACATATGTTTTTAAGTCCCGTTCACACATGCAGTGCAACCCTGAATTTAAATAGATATTACTCAAAGGTGCTGTATGTAAGAACGCAAGTGTACAAATCACTTGGACTGGAAATTAACCAGACTTTATCCTGTGTGAATAGATTGGTCATCATTACAGCGGAGCAAGTGATCACATTTATATCATGTAATTAGCATAAAAAACTGTAGAATATAAACATCTTAGGGTGTGTCAACATGACAGCAAGCATGAATGGCAATGTAGAGTACGTTCCCAACATTAGTGGAATCATTTTTCCATTGTGTGACAGGAAAGAGACCCGGTGCAAAGCTGTTACTGATGCAGTCGTGCTGCATAATGCTGAAGTTACAGTGCTCATATATACAGTGGAAAAGCCTGGGTTTATAAACATGATAAAGGTACATGCTAACAAGCTTCAAGTATTTTGCTGAAGTTGCCTCATCTGTACAACCATATACGTGAAAGAGCACTAGAGTTGAAGGGGATGTCATTTACTCCACTACAACAGACCTGAGGTCCAGTAATGTGAACACGACAAAAAACATTATTTGCTAACATGGAATAATGTTGAACGACTGTTGTATGATTTCAGAAAATTTACTGTTTTCTCGGCAAAACCTACTTGAAGCCATCTGCATTTTTTAGTTTGACTTTGTTAAAATTGTAAGTCTACATTGGTGTGAAAAAATCAGAGACTTTATATTCAGGCCATATCGCTCAGCCCTATGAGGACACCAATGAAGACGTCTAACTGGAGAGGCAATGAAATTCAGGAACGTCTATCAGTGAAGGCTGAGGCCAAAACCATCATACAAATTCAAGGAAAAGCAACAGACTAGGTAGTTTATGAAAAATTACAAAACCAGCTACAAAAGAAAAACACTGCCATTTCCGCTGCATTCTTTTTGCGTCATGTCATGCCTCCCGCACACTACCCAGGCGCCACGCCTTGCATAACCTGAGTTCCTCCAGTGGACAAGAATGTGTCTCACACAATCTCCTGTCGGTAAATGGACCTGCACTCTTAAAGCGTCTCTCTCGTCATCTGACCACTTTTTAAGCGCTTTTACACTTCATGGCAAATTCAGCCATTCACACACACATTCACACACTGGTAGAGGTGGCCGAGGCTACAGCACAAGGTGCAACCTGATAACATATTTCACAATATATTGTGATTTATTACCTTTTCTCAAGTGAAAATTATATCCCTCAAAGGTAAAAATGCACCTTATTAATAAAACAGATGTTGACAATTTGCTCATCTCACTCTGACCATTTTTATTGCAGCAAAATGTATCTAGTGAGCCGGAAAAAAATGTTTATTTTATTATTCTAGAAGGCAAAAAATGTATTGGCAATATTAATTATTAATATACCAAAAAAAAAGATATTGTATTGATACAATATTGGCATGCAAAATACCACAATGCTGCATCAATTTTCCCCCCACCTCTATGCTACTAAGTTTCTTAAACATTCAAACACACAACTTCAGCATCTTGCCCAAGGATAAATTGATATGAGGGCTGGAGGAGCTGGGGATTGAACCACTGATCTTCCCATTAGTGGACAACCACAGCCGTCCTTTTGTGTGCTACATACGTTTAAGGTAACTCTGGACAATGCCAAGACCCGATTTTCCTGACACTGTCTGGAATTAACATGACAAGACAGCTTTAGTTGCCTCTCAGCCTATCCTGCACAAGCACTGATGTATGTTATTTATCCCTAATCCAATTCTATTGCACCAGGACTCCAAGTCAAAAACAAGAAACCCTGCCAATGCCACGCCTTGCCCTCCCCTGCCTCAATGCCCCTCGAGCGGGCAGAACCCCCCTCCCCCCCACCTTCTCTGTGCTCTCTTACTCTCACTGTAGTTCACAGGCTGTCTACTCCTCAGTGTCAGCAGTCCTGCCTCTCTCTGCGCCCAGGGCTTTTAATGTTCTATTAGATCAACTATTGATCAGCCGCTGGCTCAGATGACTGGAACAAGTGTCGGACAGGTAGCAAGCTCGCGCTCGTGCTGCGCCAGGCTGCATCTCCCATCTGGGATGCGGCCGTTGAGGCAAGTTAGGCTGGGCACTGTGTCCAAGGGAATGACCTGCTAATGTACAAAGCTGTTGATTGATGGAAGAACAGATACAGAAAGGCATTAGCTGGATGAATAGATCCCCAATACATCTTTGACGTGAGGCTAAGATAGCATTACATGCTTTGCGGGCCCACTGTATGGCTGTCAGCTAACACTGGTCCGACTACAGTATAAATCATCCAATATTTCAGATCTAGATACATGCAAATCTAAATGAAGTAACATCTGTACTCTCCATCTTCGCCTCAGTGTGACTGCATTATTGCTACCTTAGCATTTAGGGTAATGCATTCATATATTCAAACAGAGCCAGTAATGTGATGAACTGTAACTGAGGAGGAGAAAACGACAATGACGATTATGATGTGGACAAAGGTTCTGCCTCCACTGAGCACGCTCCTGCTGCTGCAAAGAACAGACCGGGGAGGGGAGTGAGAGAGTCAATACGGGGTGGAGAGCGCGGCTATATGAGAGCTGTGACTCACCAAGCTCCCTCACACTCATGAGCCTGTGCATGCTTCTCTACACACACATGCTTGAACATCAACAAAATTAACAATGGCAGACATGCGCACTGCATGCTATAAATATGCATAAAACAACACGCAGAATCTCTCCACACACACACTTGGTCCTTTCTGATACTATAACTAATATGAACAAGCTGAGGGAGGCTGGGGAAGAAGACTGATGGTGATGCTCCAGAACCGTGCTGCCGACTGACCCCGTGGGGCTGCAGCCTGTCAGTGCCTTGGCAGGATGATGTTATTACCCCCCTCTCCCTCCCCCCGACTTCCCACTATCCCCACATGACAATGCCTGCCCTGCAAAACGCAGTCTTAGTAAGCAGCCCGAGGGACGCTCACAATACCAATCGTACTCTATTCTCTTTTCACTTCCGTCCTCCATCAGCTCATTGTAACCTCCATTGACAATGACATGCTGTATGGTCTTTTGCGTGTGAATGTATTCCCACCTCATCCAAATGAATCCGAGCTGTGGGAGAGATGAGGAATTGTTGGAGTGTGTAGTTTGGCCTCATACTGTCACACACCACTATAAGGACATTATAGCTAACCCCTGAGCCTATGGAGTCTAGCTTCCTCGCCATCTCCAGGAAACAGAAATAAAAACTAAATAAAATGTGGAGGGAGTGGAACTAAGCTGCGATACTCACGGTAGAGTAGCTTTGATGCCATGATTAAAAATGTAGCCCAATGCTTCTCTAGGGTTTGTTTAAGTTGTGTAGGTTGATAAAACAGGGTTTGCAGCACATGGGATAAATAGGTGTGCATGTGTGAATCTGATTATGATCACTCAATTAGGGCGATATAGGCTGTGTTTCCCTCTTAATTTGCAGAGATCAGAGGCTGCAGGGGAGAACAGGCACCAGAAGGGTTTCCACTCCCAAAAGTACAGTAAAAAAATGATAGTTTATGCTAGTTTGATGTTATACAAGTAGCACGGTGTAAAACAAGCATTATGTTACACACACCAAGCACACGTGGTTTAAAAACTTCAATACTGCTACATAAAGACACAAAGCCCCCTCACACAAGAGCACCAAGCCAACATTTATCTAATTTGCGTGTAGTCTGACCAGCGCTGCAAAAAAAATAAGTAAAAACATTGACAAACATGTATGGCAAGAGGGAGGCTCATGCAGACAGCAGTGTGTTTGTTTGTCTGCACAGATGGTTAACAGTCTAGCTCCAGCTTAACAAAAGGGAACGTGATCAGTTGTCAAACCCTGCAGCTACCAGATGCCCAAAACCACCCTGCTCCACCAAAAGAAAGCACGCACACACACACACTCACACACCAAAGAGAGCGGCTGACACCCACAGCATCGGGCTTCTGAATGCTTCCCTTGGACTCAAATCTCATCAGATCACAAGCTGATTTCTTCTCTGTCCTAATGGCACCAATCAGGATCCACAGATCTTTGAACAAGGAAAATCTATGAGCACTGCCTACAAAAAAGGCACTGTGGGGCTATTAGCGCACTGCAGAGTCTTTAAAAGTGAGCATATATCGAGCAGATCTAAGTCATAAATTGTCTTGCAAGGGTCTAATGCCACAATCTTCGCCTTTTTTCACAAGGACAGCGAGACATTTCCAGACAAATAGCCTAGTCCTAAGAAAAGCTGTCACTTGGGCCCAAGGTTTTAACAATAGGGAATAATTGAGTGTCCACACTAGAAGAGATTGATTGCCTCTTGGTTTTGGGCTTGGTCGGCCCCTGGGGAGTGATTGACAGCTCATTAGCCAGATGGTGGTACTAAGGGAGGGCTGGACAGCAGCCTCATTGGCTGGCTCCGGCCATGACCAGCACGCTTTGTAGCAGCAATGTCTTTCCAGAGCCTGTTGGCCAGTCAAATGAGAAGTAGCGTTTCTGGTTGAAGTGAGGGTAAAGTAAAGGAATGGTCGGAGGAAGAGAAGAAAGAGAAAATCAGTCAAAGGGAACTTGTCTGGCGAGGAGGGGCTGAGAGGAGAGCCGGACACAGCTTACACAGAGAGGAGCTTCATCAAAACGCGAAGTCACGCTCGTCCCCCGGCACAAACATTTTCAAATTCAAGACTATAATCCTTATTAGTTTACTTGGCAATTGGACAAGTTACATCAAGACATAACATAAAAAATGCTGCTGGTGGTCATGTAGCAACCCACCCACCTCCTTTTCCGCTAATTTCAATTTTGTGTCTATGTCAGCATTGCATCTTCTTGACCAGGATTGCTCCCTAGTGGAAGATTGCTAAAGCATAGCAAATCAGAGGCTGTCTCCTCTAGCATTTCTGATCTAAAATAAACAGCAAGGATGAAGACACTGTGGCAAAATACACCGAGCGCAATGACGAAGACTTCCAGTACATTACAGTGGCTTCGCAGTAATAATACGGCAAGCTAGATTCTTTGAGGATGAAAAATTGGGAGAAAATAGCATGCGGATGGGACACCACAAGGTGACACCAGGCCCATTACACTGAGAGGAGGTTACAGACCTTGTGCCATTTGTTTGGTCTGAGTCACTAAGCCAGAGCCACAGTGACTGACAGACCGAAAGCCACATTAGACAAGACCTGGGAGTGACAAAAAGCACACAAACTTGGAAGAAATGGGTCTGGAAGGGGGCCAGAAGCCAACGTCTGACATCACCAAACCCACTGAGTGTCGTCTGTGAGGCAGGAGATGAGGGGGAAAGGACAGGATGGGGAAGAGGGGAAAAAGAGAGGGTTAGAGGCTTTGCTATGAATCTAACAAGATCCAAAAATCCACATAAAAACCTCTGTGAAAATCCAATTATGTTTTTGTATGGCAGTTTACCAGTGCTGTGTATATTCTGTGTAATCTTAACTACAGCATTATAATTATCAAGAGGTAAACAATACAAGCATTTCTTTTGGGCAAATTTAATGGGATAATCGAGAGGCAAATGAGAATCGTGGGCTGAACTAGGTTTGAAAACAAGGGAAAAAAAAGCGAAAGCAAGAAGCAAGGAAAAAAAGAGGAAGAAAAAGCGTGGGAGTGAGCGCAGAAGAGGAACAAGCAAGGGCTATGAAGAGGCTGGAGGAATAGATCCTGATGCTACAAACGTATGCTGATGAGTCAGGGAGCAGGCCTGTGATGTGATGGAGACTGATCTGACAAAGAGATCTGCTCACAGCACAGGAATCAGCCGCTCTCCGGGATTGGCTGTGCCTCAGTGCATTCTGTGCATGTGTGTGTGTTTGTGTGTGTGAAGGGAAAGAACAGGAGGGAGAAGAGAGTGACAGGAGGAAGTAAATGTGTCATCCTTGAAAATATATCCATTTTCCTACCACTGAAATTCCCGGCATTATCTAGCAAACCATTTCTCTCTCATCTTCCCTCATCACAAGCAGAAGGGGGGCTTGCACTTGTGGGGAAAGGGGGGTGTATGGTTCCTCTGATCATATATGATTTATCAAAAGTAGAAGATTAAAAAAAAGTTGACTTCAGTCAGCTCTCTAATCACGACCCTGGCCCCTTTAATCAAAGTGACAGCAAATTCTTCAAAGCAGTTATGGCTGTAAAATTCCACCAACCCCACCCACCCTGCTTTCATCTCATCCAATTTCCACTCAACCTAAGATAATAGCTCTGGTTTAACTGCATGGCAGATTCCTTCATGGTGGCAGTGTTTTAGTGCACACGGAGCCTCCTCTTATGGTAAATGGAGTCTATCCTGCTGGATGGAGCATCACACAAAATAAATAACCATGACTTTCATGAATATTCACACAATCCCTCCACCACCATAGCCATTCACAAACTATAAATTATAAATATGACTGGAGTCAGGCCTAAAGAGGAACGAAATCAACTTTTAAAAGCATGGGCAGGTTTCTGTCATCAAGATGTGCTCACATGCTTCTGCGCAAGTCTGCTTAAAAGGCACTAGGCAATCTGTTGTAACATGAATCTCAATTAGGGGGGGAAATATAAGAAATCTTTGCAGACAAAGGCACACTAATGCTCACGTGCTGTACTCAAACAATCGGTCACTAGCTGTAACACACTCACAACAACACAGTGATAATAGATTAAGAGATGGGAACTGTAGTAAAGACAAAGGCAAATAGGAGGGGAAGGACGTTAGAACAATAGTTCCCCCTCGACGATCTGAAATGGAGTCCACATGACACAAACTGACAGTCTACCGTGGGTGTAGCACCTCTGGCTATATGGCATGTAGCACACCTCGACCAGAACAGAATATAATGAAGCATGGATGCAGAAAATAAAATCACGTATGATTTTACGTCTAATAAGATATAAGAGAAAAACACTGTTGCATAATTGTTTATTCTTGCAATCTCCCTTAGTGGGACATTTTTACACTGTTAGGCCTACATTTCTTTTTTTTGTCATCGGAGAATTTGTGTATTATGCAATTAGGAAATTATTTAGAAACACATGGTGCTTATGCACATGGGAAAATTGAGACATGAGCCCCTTTTACACTGCCTGTTCAAGGTGAAAATATTTTGCCATTATGGCGCCTTGCCATTCTGTATGAAAGGTAAGATTGTGGAATGAGGACAGATTTGTCTCGCGTTTGAGCTGGGGAGGTAGTAACAGCCCCGAAACAGTGTCTACAGACACTTTTACAGAGAAGTTTCAAGGCTGGAATGATGTGCCGTTATGTCGCCTTGCTGTTCTGTACATAACGTATGATCGCAGAAAGGGAGGACAGAGTTGTCTCATCTTTAATCTGCTACGGGAGGTAGTAACAGTGCCAAAATGGTATTTCGCTGCCAGGCTGGATGGGATCATTGGTAGCACTGATGTGGCGTTCTGATGTGTTATGCTTGCAACCTAACGCAGGTGAATTAAAAAGCAGCTGCAAACAGTTAGCAGCTAGTTCAAAGAAGAAAAATTAAACATCTCCAAATTGGAAAACAATGACATTCAGGAGCTCATTAATCTCTGAGCAGAAGGCAAGATTAGCTGCCATATAACAGAGACATTAAATGATTGTTATTGCCATGTTAAGGCCATTGTCATTGCTTATAAAGCGCTGCAGACGTGTGTGTTATATGTCATAGAAGAGGCCGACGCTGCTGTGTTACATTTCATGCCTCTTTTGTTTCCACTATGCCAGTATGCTGTCTAAAATCACACACTGGAGCAGCATGATGCTGTCATTGTTTGCTTCTTTGTAAAAATGCAAGGGTGACATGACTCCACAGTGGCCCTAAAGCATAACATCTTGGTAAAAAGAGTAAGAGGACATCAGACTCAAGGCCTGAAGGAGTCTAAAACAACGTCAAATTTGTCACCAAGTTAAAACCATAAGTTATGGCTAACGCTGTGCAAGTTCCAGAGTGCACGCTCTCATACGCTGTGTTAGTGTAAGCCCACATGCTCATCCCAAGCTAATGGGGCATTTCATCTAGGACCAACATGCCAAAGAAATATTAATTAATGTTTCTTAATTAAGGATAGCTGATCCCAAGCCGCACTGAGTTTCCGATGTCATCTCTGCAAACTCCTACCTCTGGCACTCTTTCTGCCATTTGTTACCCATGAGGGTTTTAGATTGTGAATGCAGAGCAGGTGACAGATTTTCCACTAATGTCCCCTGCACATTGCCTGGGAATTGATTTTCACTTGAGGTAGAGAGGGTGACAGCTTGCAGGGAGGCTGTGGAGGACAGACTACAGGAAAAGGAAAAAAAAATGGAGAAAAGAGCAGGTGAAAAACAGCAATTCAGGATAAAAAACACTCGCCAATGAAACCTGGTCTGAATACAATGTTGAAATGCATTTTTTCAATCCCTCAGTCTCTGAATGGCAATGTTTTTCAACCTTCCTCTAAGCAGACAGTGCCTCGTCTACTACAGTGCTTGCTGTGTAGTTGTCGTTATCTTACCATTGTAAGACGAATTGTGTGAAGCAGTGAGGCAATGGGCTCTTTTTTTTTTTTCAACCATGCTAAAATTCAGAGTTCCCCTCAATGCCACTGTAATCTATTCAAACATCTAAACAAACAAATTTGTGTGTGTATTTTTATTCTACAATGTTAAAATACCAGGATGTTAGTCTTTGGGCTCATAATTCAGGGCTGAGCAAATTCAGAGACTGCCTCACCTCAGGAGAATGCGCTGCATGTGTACCACTTGAGCAGCACTACACCTGCTCTGCATGTCAGAGTAGTTAGGTGGTAAAGAGCCTCGGTGAAGGGGGTGAGTCACAAGACTCATACTCCCATAGCCATCCTGGAGTGCAATTAGACAGCAGAGAGAATACTTCATTCAGGAGCCACTCTCCTTTCTCTGTATATCAATCACCTGCGCCATCACTGTCTGAGCCCATATGGGCAGAGCAGAGGCACTGCATACACACCAGAACAGATGTCAGACAGCTGTTAAACAACAACATCATAACACAAAGCTAAAAGGATGGTTTTTCTAAGGAAAACTGACCTCAAATGTTATTTGTCAATCAACATTACTGTAAAAATTGTATACAGTAATGCAACAGCACAATCTTTCAGGCACAGAAAATGGAGAAAATCTACACATATCTACATTTCTATTATAAAATGAATATAAACAGAGGCTTGCCCTCCATTTTTGCTACATTACAGCCAAAAATACACCTGTAAAAGGTACTATTAGATACAGCACTGGTATTACTGCAATGTTTCAATGACAGAAACATAGCAAGGCCTGTTATCAGTGACAGTTATGTAAGATTATTTCAAGATTTCAAGGCCACAGATGTACTGCGGCGCAGTGGCATGTGAAAGGAACTAGATGGTGCTCATTTTTAAGAGAAAAAATGCACTGACAGAATACATGGACTGATGGAGGACAGAGCATAAAAATACAATGCAATACAGTCTGAAACTTACAATGACGGGTTCAAAGTGTGCAGAAAACCTGCTCCCAACAGCTCAACCTTGGTGCAAAATTGTCTTTGCACGCTGTCTAACCTTGAGGAGTATGACAGTTCCAGGCTTCACACCTTGGGGACTGATATTCATGCAGCATGCCAGCACGTACAAGGCATAGCAGAAAAATAGGGAAGAGATATTTTATCATATACATCTCATATACTGTCAGTGTTTCTCTCAAAATTTTTGTCTCAGGCCAATCTTAGGTGAAAAGTGTTGGATGCTGCTGAAGCACTGGTTTTGGTGCTGGTCATCTAGGCAAAAAAACAGTAGTGGTGATGGTGCTGATACAGTGAGGTTATCAAAATTAATACGATTTCTCAAAAGTAAGTGACAAGAAAGGTCTGCAACAGCTAAACGTGCCTACAGTGTTGGGCAGAACATGGTGAATTGCTAAGAAGTGAGCAACAGAAAGCACCGCTGACCAGTGTTATTCCCGTGACAGACTGACTGAGCTCCCGCTGATTGCTTTCTTGTCAGGTAGAGTATGAGAACGACAGGAGACAGTCGATATTAACATTCATCAAATGCTGGTAAAATTGTTGCAGTGTCACCCACTACACTGCCTGATATCCTTCTAGGGACTGTCTCATACATTTTCAGATGCACTTTTTCATTCTGATGCATATCCCGCTTTAAAAAAGAGGCATGGCTAAAGACAATGTTAACCTCGAGCTCAAACTAAAGCATGTCACTACAACACTGTACAAACAAAAGGGTCATCGACCATTTGGCATAAGCTATTTGCTTTGACATGCCTGCAATGTATCTGAGCTATGCTTTTGGCTGCTCTTCCGCTCATATAGTTCAGCCTCCCACCCAGTGATCTCACTCACTGTAAGTGTGTATCACAGCAGATACAGGGATGGGGCTGAATTCTTCCGCTATGTAGGTTTACATCTAATATTCAGTCCATTAAATGAGAAGGCACTGAGGCACACAGATAGGTGAGCAAGAGGAGAGAGAAAGCAAGCCAGCTGGTATTCATCAGAACTACAGTATGTCAGTGAAGATGAGGAGGGGGATAAGCATCAACTCACCAGCTCTGTCCATCCTGCATCACTCTGAAGCACCTATTTTATCACAACGACATAAAAATGTATGACATATATAAGAAAAGCATGGATTTACTTTGAAACAGTCAAGCAAGCTACAAAATATTGTTAAACTACAGTAAAATTTAAGCTTCTTAAATGGATATCATGGCATAAAAAACAAACAAAAAGCAGGTTTATGTTGACAAAAAATAGATAAGGAGAAAGGGTGGGAAAGTGAAAGAAACTGCAACACAGTCCAGTGATGACATCACATAGAAAGCTATTCGGAGCTGTGTAGGCCGAGCAGGTGTGGGATAAGCCCAAAAAGAAATTGGCATAGAAGTAATCAGCTGACATCCCAGCATCCAAACTCGTGAGTGAATGACCAGTGAAGAAAAAAAACACACTGTCCAGGGATGCCCAGAAGAGAACCGCTACTCTGTGGCCCCAATGTGAGCGTGTGTAGAGACACAATGGGTACATTTGGGGTGGTAATGTTAGCCCATGGCCACAACTCTCCCCAAAGCCAAGTTTAGCCATGCAGCTAACTGTAAGGCATTTACCAAACCAAACCGCTAAGCTAACCTAGCCCACTGGCTCAAGACAAAAAGGTTGAAAAAGCATTGCTTGAGCTAATAAAGATACGTTAAAGATAGCAGAGAAGTCTCCGCAGCAGCTCACCAAGCAGAGTCTTGCTAGCTAACTTACCGGTGGAAACCTAGCTGGCTAACCCAAGTACTAGCAATATTACTGCTGCAAGAGTACAGCTTCACTAAGACCGTAATTTTGTTACACCCGTTCAGTGATTGTGCTTCATGTGGGACATCACTTGCACATCAGTTCTGTGTCTGTCTGTGCCACATGTAAATTATTTTACTTTTGTTTCTGAAGCTAACATTGCAGTTCCTGTGTTTTTACCTTGCGTCTCCTGGTCTCAGCAGTACCACTCCAAACAAAGCATTGGTATATGACTCGAAGATTTTGTTTCCAATTATCCACCTTATAACCGTTCACATGGGAGCACCCGGCCGGACTCATGACAGACAAAACATTCGGTTTGGGTTTTTAGGTGACAATGAAAAGTCTCCTGGATGATTCACTTAGCTAGCTAGCTAGCACGAACTGTTTGTCCAGAAATGGTTTCCGTTTGGAAATGGGACAATCGATGTTAGTATCCAAAATGCTCCTCGGGCATCTGACAAACACGGTCTTTGATTAACTAGCTACACATCTGTTCATGTAGTCACCTAACGAAATTATCACTTCACTGAAATTTCTGCTCCCCTTGCTGTTTTGACAGTTGCCTTTTCCTTTAACGTTAGCTCCACTTCCACTCTCACGATTAGTTAGCTTTCTTTCTCTAGTTAGCCTGCTAACACTCAACTACAGCTTCACAATGCCCGCCCAGCGTGCACCGTGATTTGCCAACACAAAGACGTTACGTCATTACGTCGGGTTTAGAGCACGTTGGGTGCGCTCGGTTTGTACGCCGGTGTGTTCCGTACTGGTGAATTTTGGATTTCAAACATAGGATGCATCGATGACGTTGCTTTAACAAAAACACCTCCCATTCAGAGTAGTGTGAAATCTGTGACCCATCCCCAAATTTACAACAATATTATTCTGAATGGTGCAAATCTGTGCTTTTTTTAAACAGGCCAACACCAACTCGTTTGTTATTGCCCTTAATTTATGTCAATCATTAATGATCATGTTGCTGATTGTTATGTTTTACAGATACTTCTCTGTCTCATGGATGCAGGTGTTGGATGACACTCATAACGTTCTCAGAAATGTCAGTATTTGTGTTTGAGTGTGTGACACCTTCAGAGGACAAACTAAATATTTTAATCTCAACATCAGAGAAATATGCTCCTCTATTTATTTAGGAATAGGAATAACCTACAAACGCTCAACCCTTTTAGCATCATTAATATAAGGCTACCACCTAGTGGTGATATGGTATACGTAGTCAGTGAAGTATAAAACACCCAACTTTAATGTCAGGTTGTGGTGGATGAAGTACCTGGAAGTACAGATATCTTACCAGAAAATGGCTTTGGAGGAAGTTAGAGTCGCCTATTAGAATATCACTTCAGTAAAAGTCCTAAAGTATATGATATTTACACACAACCTTAAAATGGAGTGTAACTTACACTTGAAGAAAAACAACATCCTCTTTACAACTTAAATGATTTAAAGAACAATATCCAGTTTTTCCTTCCTCCCTATTCCTTGATACGTCTGCCTGTCCCCTTCTCCCATACTCCTTTCCTTCCCTATTTTGTGGTAAGTAACTAGATGCATAGGAGAAATGTAGTGGAGTATCTGACAGCTGACAGAAATAATTCAAATACAGATACATTAAAAGTGAAAAGTAAAAGTGAAAGTTGACAGAAATATAAAAACTCAAGTAAAGTAGCCTACAGATAACCCCCCCCAAAAAAAATTTTTTTTTAAGTGCTTAGGCTGATAATAGGCTTAATTTATTACATTACTGAAACACGCAAATAGGACCAAGAGCCCATGCAGGCTTCCCTACGAAAAAGCCCCTACATATTTCTATTGAAGTGGTTCCCAACCGGTCCAGCCCCAGAGTCCAGATTTCTTCTTTGGCATTAGTTTGAGGTCCACACATTAGATAAAATAACACACTTCTAATTTAATTTCACAACATGTAAACGAGATATTGCAGGAATAAACGGAAGTGGAACTTCAAAATAAAAGCTCTGTATACAATTATGAGTCCATTGCAGTCCATTCAGAATGGATCTGCAACCAATGTTTTGTTTGGACATTAGTTTTGACGGACATGGAGGCAAAACCCAGACATAAAGTTGATGTTGCTGGATGCCAGTAAGTTTAGGGACTGTATTTTATTTATGAGAGTAATGGTGTGGCTGGGGTGTGACTTGTGTTTTTTTTTTTTTTTTTTAATGTTTTTTTTCTTTCCATTCATATTACACCACTTGCACCATATTTACCATTTGCATTTTTTAACAATACATACGTAACATAAATACATCATATCAACAGAACTACTAATTTATGTCATGGTTTGTTTGTTTGTTTTAAGGATTTTACATTCTCACTGAACATAGAGAGTCAACAGTTTATGCTACTACATGGGTCAGAGTGGGGCACAGACCAGGACAAAACCACAACCATGTGCTGTATGGCCTTTAACACAATTTGGGTTTCTAAATGAAGAGCCATAGCTGTATATGTACTCACTTATTTGTACCTGAAAAGGGGGAATGGTAGATTGTTTCAGACTGGTGAGATCTGGCTTTGGATGGATTTAAACAAATTATAACAAGTCAAAATAATATAAAATATGTAGAGTATCACTGTTCCCTTCTCATCATCAGCTGGTAGTTGAGATAGCAGTAATGAACTGGATCTGCACCTGAGAAGACGATGACCCAGAGCAAACAGCTGGACATGAGTTTATTCTTTATTTTCTACTTATCTGGGTCTGGCTGGCATGATTTACAGCCCTAATTTTGCCCCCAAGATTAATTTAAAAAATGCAATTCAGGCATGTTCATGAAATTGTGACCAAAAGTGTCAAGTCCCTCGATTGTTCACTTGGGGGCAGTGCAGATCCGTTTATTTTCACTTACATTTTGTAGCTCTCAGAGGGAAATTTTGCTATTACCCATAGGACTGCCTCTAAACCTAGTAACAGTATAATTAGTTTCCAGCTTCCTCCTCCATCCTGTATGAATAAAAATGTTTGTCATTCATAAATCTTGAAATAAAGTCATATATACAAATTACATGAACTGTATGTACATTTTCTGACTTCTCCAACACAGACTGTTTTTTACATTATCATTTTTTGTTTTTTTATTTTTTTTCTGTGTAAATAAATTAAGGATAAGCATTTTACATATATCAGTCAGAGTGTGACTTTTGGATGTTTGCACTGACATTAGGTGTTTAGTATCAACAGGAAAGACAAATAAAGTCATGTTTAGGACTATAAATTCATGGAAACACAGAATGCATATGTTATTATGTACAATAGATTACAAATCAAACTAAAGACTAGTAACACCAACTGATCAATAGAGAAATTGGCACAAACAAGCTAGTGTGTCTCTAAGTTTTAAGCTTCAGTCAGCTGCTGTTTTAACAGAAGAATTACTGTCACAGATTATTCTGTTTATCATGGAGAAACAACACATGTTCTCATCTCAGACAGTTGGCGAGGTTTTAGGGACAGGCCCCCAGCATATTGGTGGATATCTCACAAACAAGACAGCAAAGACAGCAACGTGTTCACATTTCATCGTCTATTTCCATAGATTCAGTTCACAGATGGGTATCAATCAACACTGTGCTGTTAAGGAAAAATCTTGTTAATGACTTCTAACTTATTTTTCAATTGACTAAGGTATTTGGGAAGAGGTAAAAACAACACATGGGTAGATTTATAAACTAGAGAATGCATTTTTGAGAGAAAACTGCAGTAGCTGCTGAACGGCACTGTTGGGTGAGCAGCCAGAAGCTTAACTGTGTTATTTGAAAAGCTGGGTGCTGAGCTAAACTGATTCTTGTATGGCTAAGAGCTGTAGAGCATTGCAGGAAAAAAGGCTGGGAGATGAACTGCATTGCTCTCTTAACTTTGTATGAGGGAGCAGGGGAAGGAAGAGTTGGAATAAAAGGAAAGACACAAAGGTAAAGATAGTGTAAGTAATGAGAGTGATAGTGTTAGGACTTAAATGAGCTTAAGAGTACAGAGAAGGAGTTGAGGTGTCATTCAAGTTGGATTAAGGGTAAACTATCAGATGTGGTTCCATAGAGCCCTATAAGCACTATCATGCACTAGTAGAATTTATTGGATTCATTGAGATTTTTATTTTGAAAGTCTTAGCATACATGGACCCTCCAGGGAATGGAAAGATTTGCTTGACTACCAGTTTTACAGTCATGTGAATCAAAGATTTATGGCATTTAACAATCACATTTAACAATCATACCAGTGTCCTTTATCTGGAATGGACTACAGTGCTTATCCTGCAAACAGTCATTGCCTTCTGCATGTAATGATTCATTGATTTATTTGAGCTGTAAGTACACTGTTCAAAGCTTGTACGGCTCCTTTGCAGCAATAGCACCAACTGTAATGCAGTTACAGCACCAAATAGGTATGCTTAAAATTAGATTATCCATGCTTCATGGAACTGATGAGCATTTGCTTTCTAGGAAATCTGAGAACCCTAATAAACATCTCTGATTATCAGCTAGTTCTGTGGTAATATCAGGGGTGGGATCGAGTCACTGTTTTGAAATGTACAAGTCTCAAGTCTTGTAACGTCCTAAAATGAGTTAAGAGTTAAGTCACTAAGTCATTGCATTCTTTTTCAATTGTCACCCCATTTTAACCCTTTGAAAACGTAAGCTTATTAGAGGAACTTTAAAAGAAAAGAACCAAAAAATTTGCAAGACACTAGTAAAATTTAAAATAAAATATCCTGAAAATTAGCAAAAAAAAAAAGAACAATTAAAATGGAAAAAAACAAGGAAATAAAATCAAGGACATCATAATATATGAATATATTTCTGTAACATTGTGTTAAATATATGATTCTAATTAATAAATATGTAGTGCTCTTTACATTTTTCCCTATTAAAAAAAATTAAAAAATTCAAATTCTATCTCTCTCTCTTTTTCCATATAATTTTTCTTATCACATTTTACTAATCTCTTGCAATTTGCGGGACATTTTTTGCAGAATTTTTCATTGCCTTTTTTCATGTTTTGAAAGAAATCAAACCAATTTGTTTCAGTGGTTTAAATGTTTGTAAAAGGCATATGAACACGGCAAAAGAAAACTGATATTGGCCCAGGCTTCAAAGGGTTAAAAACAGAATAATAACATATTAAATACTTAATAATCATAAATGTCTTTTCTGAAACTTTGTGGCCCACTTTTTAATTGACACACTTTTTGGGGGAAGGTATTAAGTATTTTTTAAGTCAAAAGGCTTAAGTCCAAGTGAAGTTATTGGTTGTTGGTGTTATTGAGGTTCAAATCTTTTCTGATTTGGTCTACTCGTGAATAGAATCTAAGTCATAGGTTACTTGAGGCCAAGTCATGTGATTCCAGTCCACACCTCTGGGTAATAATCTAGTGACTGAGCTAGTTTTTGGTAAAATCCAGTGTACATGCAATCATTCAGTTTTGCACTGAACAATTCAATTTATTGATTAAAGGTGATTGAGGACTCTGGATGCAATTTTCCAGGTACGTGGGATTTCTGAATGACGCCAATGATGTATTACTAGGAAGCACTGCTTATTAAACTGAATGTTATTTTGGAATTAATAATGATCCACAGTTGACAGTTGGTGAGGGTTATTTTCTAAGAAGCTTCTCTGGACTCACATGACTGGAAAACATTTCCTATTAAACAAAACTTTTATTTTGCACAGTGAATCTGACTGTAAATGAATAAGAAATAAGAAAATTAATCAGAAAAAGATCAGTTTTAATGACGTACAGCACACTGACTGACTGACTGTGTTAGATTGTCCTTCATATGAAGAAGCATGCTAATATTATACCACAGATCAGCAGACAGGACATCTGCATCCTGCCTGCTCTCTGCCAGAGATGCAGAGGGGACACAACTGTTGGAAGCTGTCAGTGGCCTGCTCACGTCATCAGAGATGCTGGGTAGGGAAAATCAAGCTGTTTGGGGAGTACTGTGGAGGAGTTTAACTGAAATCCCCCAGGCTAAACAGTTATCCTAAGCTCCCTTGATAGTCACAAAACACAAGTTCCCCAAGAACTGCAGATGAGCTCTTTTACAGAGAGATGCCCTCAGCTCTGGAGGTCATACTGGGGAATTTCAGTCGAGATCCAGAATTCATAAAAACCACTTGCCTTTCTCTCTGATTTTACATCTGCTTTTTACCATTTTCATGAGAAGCTTTTTCACTTTTAAAAGTTTTAGGGTTTTTAATGAGGAGTACGATGAAAATGCAGACATTTTTGTTACATATTAGTTTTTCACTGAAATCTGTTAGAAGCCTGTAAAGATCAGAATCATTTCTTCAGAGGAATATTTCATGTAATGACATGCAGGCTTCTGTTTAAATCTTGACTTTTTAAGCCAAAGAACACATTCAGACTCTGGATAAAAGATACTATCTACCTTGCAAATGATTGTTAATGGCTTACCATTACACTAGAGGAAATAAATACGAATATATTTTTATTTAATTCAATGGTGCGTCATTATGAATAGAACATACAAGTTCAACAGAATATTCAAGGAAAAACTACTTTTTTTACTGTCTTCCATCTTTTGTTGAATAGAGGGTGTGTGCTGACTGAATTTAAATTAATTACTTTTTAGATTTCTATAAAAGGACTATAGAGAGACACACTGTTCTCATCTCAAGATGGCTCACTGGCTGAATCATTGCTTTTTTAATAGTTATAATAATATGTAGTCTTTATGCAGGAGCTGAACCTCATGATGGTTTCTTGATGAACTTGTCTGCAAAAAGGTAATGTGTAGAAAACATAAAACATACAGGACAGCTTCAGGGATGCTGCAACAAATTCTGGGCCCTAGGCATAAGCAGCCTCTGTGGACTCCCTGCCCTTCCTTCCTCCAGTTTGCGTCCTGTCTTCCTTTCTTTTCTTTATTGGCATCCAAACCACTTTGAAAGATATGAGCAACAGAAGCGGTCGGCAATTCGACTCTTATTCACCTGGTATTACATGTGTCTCAGGTGACCTGATTCCATGTAGGCAGCGCTAAATATAGGTCTAAACGGCCACCAAAACGCATTGTTATCCGATCACTCAACCTACTTGTTGAGGTGGTCTGGGATGCATTCGACCACATATGTTTTGTAGTTTACATACTAACACTGTCCTGATGCCTCACTGACAACAACTATATCATCAGTGCAGGACGTGATGGTTGTTTTGGTGACCGTGCACCAATGCGCTGTAATTTAGCCATTTCATGAAGTGTGGTGATAACTGTGCGCGGAGCAGTGACAGATTGTGACCACAACTGGTCAGCTAGAGATACAGCACAGAAGTGAACAGTGATGCGTCTTGGCCACCCACCTGAGTTTGGATCACTGAAACGTATGTTAGGTCTAAACAGGCTGACTGAATTTAGATATATAACCTAGTACAGGGGTATATATATATATGTATATGCGTATATATATATATATATACACACAGACAGAGAGAAAGGGAGAATTAGCACAAAATTGCAGTGTTAGCAAATCCATTGCAAAAAAAGTTCTGTTAAATACTAATTGATATAAAAAAACATACATTAAAGAAACTACAAAACTACATGGACCTACAACTGAAACATTAATAGCACTACTGTTTTTATACACACACACACGTACACACACACGTACATATACACTGTATATAGTGTTAGCAAATCCATTGCAACAAAAGTTTCATTAAATACTCACTGATATATAAATACATACATTAAAGAAACGACATAGACCTACAATGTAAACATAAATAATATAGTATAGCAACAATAGTTGCTTGTAATCCTGAAGAAGATGCAAATGTGACTAAATATTAACAGCTGCATCTCATTTACTTCTCTGCCTTAGCAGTCTGATAATTTATGACATATATTGATGGCTAATTAGCTTTGCTTTAAAAGGATCAGGGAGACAACACACAGTAAATCAGTCAAAAAGATATCGGTAATTCTGACCAACATGACAGTGAGTTAATGAGCTTCTTCCTGTCTCATGGCCAATTCCGCAGCTGGAAATAGGTCAAAGTGAGTCAGGATGAAACAAAAATCACAATGAAAAATGTTGAATGAAACAAGCTCTTGCTCTCTTATATGCGCACATACTAATGTGATACTTATCTTTCAGAAACGGGAAATTTGACTGTTACCTTCGCGACACACATCATTTTACTCTATGACAAAGCTGTTACGTTATCTTTCCAAATGCAATAACAATGTGCATGTAATTCTACTTGAATATGTTTAATTGTATGTGGGATGAAAGTTTTGGGGTCAGAAAATGGCCCACTTTCCTCATAAATGTAATGTGTCAGATCTTTTCCTCGTGACCCAAATGGCAGATCACTTGATCGACATAATGCCCTACAAACTCAAATCTGGGTCACATATACCAACTCTGTAAGTTTCACCAGCATGTAACAGTCGACGTCATGCTGGAAATTACTGTGAGCCCTGAATGTTTGTTTAAGTCTCTGGTAAGATCAACAGCAGTCAGTTGGAGGCATGACCAAAGATAATGTTCAGTGACTCTCACATCTCAATGTGAGGTTGGCTCTCAAAGCTATTCTTAATTAGGTCTTCACCGGCAGTGTCACGGCAGTGGTCTGTCTGCAATGGTGGCTAATGAGAATTTATCGCCATGGTGTTTACCAGGTGTGGGTAGTAATGTGTGTGCGGGAGGCAGAGGGAATTAACTGAAGAATCTATCCTTTAATGAGGACATATAGCTGTGAAAGTATATAGGTCAATGAGGTTTAGAAGATCAAGACATCAAATCGAGTGCCTTTAAAGAAAAGACTGCAAAATTTCACCAGCTACAGCAGACATACGCCTAAACCAACTCTGCCACTTTATGTAGTTTTATGTTTTTAAATGCATATTTTAAACAGATAAACTACACCATAAGCACAGCATATAATATTTAATGCTGTTCGTCAGGAGTGTATCTCCATTTGCTGGCAAACCATACGCAGCTCAATAACACTGCACAAGGTCATCACTAATATCAACTCTTTGACTTATTATTGGAGTCCATTTGGCCATGTATTTGTACCTGACATGCATTTACACTGGTTGCCATGTTTCACTGTAGATGCACACCAAGAATTGTGGCACACTTGTGGACATAAGAGGTTGAATTAAGGTATAGTCGCTTAACGTTGCTAGGTAGCAGCATGTGCCATTTTCCCTGGCCATCACAGGTCAGGTTTATTGGTTCTGTGTATTAATGGATTGTCTGTGGCCTATTTGGGGGGAAATATAGGCTGTCTGGGATCTCATTCAAAAGAGAATCCATTTGTGTAAGAGCCTTATATAAACAGCAGGATAACCCCCTAAACTGGGCTTCCCTGAAAAAGAAATTCATAAAGGCCTCTTCAAAATACATTTTTATGAAACAATAGATGCTTAAAACAGGGCTTTTTTTTGTTGTTGCCTTTTAATGTTCTATCTCAGTTTAGCCAGGACATGCGAATACTATAATTTATTCAAAAGAAACAAGCATGCCAGAGAGTGAAATCTGAGAAAATAGTCCCATCCTTCCACTTATTTCTGTTGCAAAAGAAATCCCCAGTTATGTATATCTAAGACATTTGGGCATGGCTTTACAATACGATAAAATAAAATAAAGAAGCCACTAATTTGATTTCTCAAATATTTTTGATGAACCTGCAGCTGAACAAATTTTTAAAAAATCAATAACATTTTACGTTGACTTAGTAGTGCCAGTTTTATGAATTTATTTCCATTATAAACACACACACACACACACACACACACACACACACACACACACACACACACACACACACACACACACACACAATTATTATTATTAAGAGACAACATAAAAACATAGCCTATAGCCTAGAGAATGCTAATGCAAGGAGATATAGGAGCACTTACAGAAATCAGAAATCATCTCATATAATGTTACATACATGGAGTCAAGGTTGTAGTAGCCTTGCTATTTTTAAAATATGGAAATGAGTGCTTGTTTTCAAAAAATGAAAAGGGAGGCATATGATAAATATAGATTCATGAATATGAGATTTTGCAAGTAAAAGTATCAATGTGATGATATAATATTGGTTCCCTTTGGTAGAAAAGTAGCCTAAGTTATATTTAAAAAAAAAAAAAAAAATCCAAACAATACAAAGTTAAAGTTTTTGAATATGGGTGGCGTCATCATACGACGCATGACGTCAACTGTCTGCGCCTCGGAGCAGAGACAGCGATGGCGATGTCACAAGCAAACCAAGAGAAAGAGAGCGATGATTGCTCTTTGCTGCCTCTAGTTCATGACATTATCAAATGGTAAGATTGCCAGCGCGTTTGTGCGTGCTTTACATTTATTCACGACTCTTTACTTGTCGTTAACTGTCGCTTTGGTGGAGCTGCTAAGCTCGTCGACCTGTTCGCTAAAGCTAACGTTAGCCTTTCACAGCTAGGCTAACTAGAAAAGATGCATGTCCAGAATAACGTAACGACGTGGAAATAACGTGCCCCTTATTCACTTACTCTCTTTAAGCATGGACAAGGACAGCCAGGATGTCCATCAAGAGCTGGCCAAGCTGAAGGCGAAGATCCAGGAGGCTCGGGAGCAGATATCCAACATGCCCGGGGTGGACAGCAGCCCGCTGGAGCAGCAGCAGCAGCTGGCGACGCTGCGAGAGCAGGTCCGCACCAAGAACCAGCTGCTGCAGAAATACAAAAGTCTGTGCATGTTTGACGTGCCAAAAGCATCATGATACTGAAGACTGGATTAGTTCACTGACTGGAGGACGCTCACGGACAGTCGAGGTGCAGGAAGGACGTTTTGCTTATTATCCTCACCTTTGAAGCAAGTATAAGGGAGGTTCAAGAATACCAGATGGACGTTTAAATTAATAAGGACGTATTTTTTCTGGTTTGCATCGCTTTGCAAGATGTTTGTGAATGTCACACAATGTCCTCTTCTTTTGTCTTTTTTGTTGTTGAAAAACTTTAAACGTGGTTTAATATATGTCCTGAACACATTTTTTTAGTTGTAACATTTTCTTATTTTGTAATATCTTGCAGTATTCCTATTTTGTAATAAAATTAAATGAGTAAGAACTAAAGCCTTTTTAAAATTCAGCCTATGAGTAATACACAACTGTTTCATCCTGTGGCCCTCATCATTAATTAACCCTTTGAAACCTGGCTAAATTGGCCTGAATTCTGAAAAACCTAGAAATTAGCATGAAATGAGTAAAATAGTAGTACAAGAACATTACTTGGAAAATTAGCGAAACAACAAACTAACAACAATAAAATAGGAAAGTCAAAACAAAACAAAGAAGAAGGAAAAATTGCTTTAAAGTTATCGTAATTCTGTAAGATAATTTTAAATATATACTTATGGTGACTATAGTTTTCTGAACATACTAGCTTTTTAAAATATTTTTCTAAATTTATCAATTTCTTGCAATTTGTGGGAAAATTATCTCAATGCAGCACAAGAAAAGTGATGTTGATTCAGGTCTCAAAGGGTTAAGCATCTTTTTGATATAATTGAGCAACTATTCTGTGTTGCATTTCGAGTTGAAGGGGGAAATTACTGAGAATCTCTTGATTCAAAAGGGAAGTAAATGTATCCACATCCACATTTGCAGTTCAATCTGAGTGAAAGTGTGTGAAAGTGATTTTAGGGTCCCGAGCCCTCCTTTCAAAATTTTAACATAATGCTTTTGAACAAAGTGGCAGAATGAGCTTTCAGTCAGCATCATATAGTTTAACAAATGAACAATTATGAGGAAATTATTGGAAATGGAAATTATTTTCAAGTAGAGGGAAACTGCTGCCTGAAACCTGCAGAACAGTGTAGTGTTAATTTTAGACTGTGCAGTGTTTCGTTTAACTTCATTATGCTTTGCTTGAAAGGCAAGTGACGAGGGAGACAGACTATGAAAGTAACAAGTGGTTTTATTTTCTTTTTTTATCCAAAAGTTGACAGACATAATAAATATACATTCAGGTTTGTTCATAATGCAACAAATAATGCAACTTTCACCAAGTTTAGAGAAAAAAAAAGCAAAATGTAAACATTTTTTTCTCAAGAGCCTTTCTTGACAAGCTTATGTAGAGGCAGATTTTACAGCATCACTACACAGGGGACAGGCCTATGAGCTGTTGTCCCAAGTGTCTCATCACAGTTTGCTTTACAATATGTCACTGTCGCCTCGGGGGCTGCAGTCTGCAGTTTTTTTGGGTGTATGTGCCCTGTATGAGGAACGGCTCAACTTCAGCACTGGAAAAGTCTGACAGAAAGTCTTTTGCACACATGCAAACAAAGTGTCAGCATATGATACAGCCTCTCTCTTTGGCCTGGCTGCCTCCTACAGCTTTCTCCTTTATGTACATTAAGTCACTGTGTACGCTGGGTCTTCGCGCAAACGGAGCCACAATCCCATAGGCGTTCCCGTCTTTGCACTTCTTGTTTCTGAAGGACTTTCTGTGAAGAACCTCGCAGTACTGCAGGGAGACTTTGCAGTGCCGGTCGGGGCTCATTTCGTCGGGCAGCTTGGCCATGGTAAAGAGAGTCTGAAACATTTGGTCCACGTTGGTGTTTTTCTTTGCTGAGATTTCAAAGTAAGCGCAGTGCTCCTCTCCACCAACTAGCTGCTCGATCTCCTCCTCCTGCACCTCGCGGTAAAAGTCTCTGTCACACTTGTTGCCGCAGATGACCAGCGGGATGTTCCCGTTCTCCTTGGTTTTGTTTCGCAGGCAGGACTTGGTCTCGTAAATTTGACGCTTCAGGCGCTGCACCTCCTGGAAGGAGTCTCTGTTGTCCAGGCTGAATACCAAGATGAACATATCACCTGGAAAACAAAAGAGAAAACAGGGTCAGTGCCAAATAATAAAAACATTTAAATAGCAGCAAATCACCTTTGTATGCAGCAGCTTAAACTTTTACAGCTCAACTCACCGGTAAGAATTGAAAGCCTCCTCATTGCAGGGAAGGGATGATTTCCAGATGTGTCCAAAATGTCCAGCTGGTAAACGTCCCCCCTGATGCTGTAGAGTTTCCTATGGAAGTCCTCAATAGTGGGTGTGTATTGGTCGTCGACTCTCTCGTTCAGAAACCGAGAGATGATGGCTGTCTTCCCAACTTTAGTGGAGCCCAGAATCACCATCCTGTGGCAATTCTTGGCCGGAATGTCGAACTCATTCTCGGATGGTGTCATTTTCTTAATCATGCTTGCAGCAGTTGCACCCGGAGGTAGACTGTGCTGTGGCGAGAGATGGCTTCAAGTCCTTTCTGTGATGTGAGGTGTCTAACCTCGCTGTGTCTCTGAAGCCGGAGGAGAGCAGGCAGGGGGATTTATGGGGGAAGTTTGCCGCGCCTCCCGAATGCGTCATGCGTCACGCTCCAGCTTGGGGAGCTGGGGCAAGACCCGAAATTATAATGTTACTATGGCTGTTTTCGTGCGTCAGCTCTGTCCACCCCTCATCAACAGAAAAGAGGAAAAATTCTTAGTCTGCAAATAACCAGCTTTCCTGTTAAAACGTTTCGGCACGTTTGCGCGTGATTACCATGATAGCGATAATGTCATTATAATGATACATTTGACATATTTAAAATCTTAAAATGACAGGCACAGTATGCACACAGTTACTTGTAGTGTGTGAATCATATAAACCAAATAGTTTTAATGCATCAGACAAAGATATCCACTATCTCGCATTGCACCACGTGCACGCGCACAAGCAGCTTTTTTTGTCACTGAAGAAGCACAGGCGCCTTACCTGTTTCCTCAATCACGACTATATAGTAAGCAGGAGATAGCAGCCGGAATATTTAGGTGAGGGGGACACAGGGGGCGCAGTGGTACGCACAAGCACTCAAGGCGTATTAAAGGGGGAAAAGTGTGTTTTTGCTCTTTCTGCCAGTACGTTTTCCCAGATGCATCAGTCTATAAAGATGTTGTTTAACCTTACCTGAAGGTTGATGCCTTTATATACAGTCAGCATTTATCATACTCTATGCTCTGTTCATGTTTATTATTATTATTTTTATTTATACCATCTATTTCATGCCTTATTGTTTTTTTTTTTTGTATTTTACTTATTTTTTCTTCCTCTGTGCCTTATGGTCTCAGATTGTTTTACTGTTCATCTCTAAAGCCCTTTGAAGATGTCTTGACCTGCATGAAATGTGCTGTGAAAATAGTTGTATATTAAATGAGGTTACTTAGATCCTTAATCCGTATATCACTGTCCTCCTCAGTAGAAAAGTGGAAAGTAAATAAATTGTTCTTTTTTAAGGAAAAAAATGTAATTGGGATTCAATTTTTTTGTTGCAACAGTAAATAACAGTGCTGGACCAATCCAGGAACATAAAATTATATTTTATTCATATATTATATTCATAATTATATTGATTTAAATATGATCGTTGTGACGCACAGGCGTCACAATGAGAAAAAAAAACCAACAACTGAGGAACAGCTGTGTGTAACAGGTGCCTGGAAGCCATCCAATTTGTATTGACTTTCTCGTAAGTGTTAATCAAAGAACCCCACAGACTGTCTAAAGATAGAGCCCACCGTTTGCGGCTCAAACTCTACTCATCCACTTTTACACCTTAACCACTTATCACCTTTCACTTATCGTCTCACCTATAACTCAGTGTAGAGAGACAAAATTACTTCTGAGAGAAAGTCGTGTCTGTGATATAGGTGTTAGTTCGGTTGTTACTCATCAGTGTCAGCACAACAAACTCTTTTTCCTAATGCATAACTTCTATCAACTTATTAGCTAAATGAGTTTAATATTGCTTCCTGCTTTTGCTTTTGTTTTTTCATCAATGTCTGTGCTTGTGTCACATGGAATTATATAAGACACAACTCCAGTGACAGATGATCCCATCATCTCCTTTAACTTGCATTATAGTCCTTTTTTGAATGGCTGCGTTATAATTTCCTCATGTTTCCTGGTGGCTCTGGTAATCCATGATTTCTGATCATGGAATGATTTCACTTTCCATACATCCCGACCCTAAACAGGATTGACCGTACAGCACCTCACATTCTGACCGTACACCACTCCTTATTCACAAACCTGCTCTTCTTCTCTCGCCAGAATCCTCTGTTCTGCCTGATAATTGTATAGAAAAAGAGTCACCCGGTTGAATGGTGCTGTTCAGGATTTAGCCAAGTTTGGGTGATATCCTGTTGGAAACCAAAGAGGCATGGAGGTCATCCAATTTATATTTTAACGCCTTTACAATGGCTATCAGGATGCTAGTTGAGCTGCAAATGATGAAGAGATAATTCATAAATAATATTAATCTGATGTCCCTCTAAAGGTGTTGTGTGTAGGATTTAGTGGCTGCTGAGGTTGCATCTTCTCCCATGTGCCAATGCTAAAGAACCATGATGACTGACACAAAAACACAAATCTCTTAGAGCCAGTGTTTGGTTTATCCATTCTGAGCTACTGTAGAAACAACTACATGGAAGAGGACCAGCTCTGTATGTAGACACACCACTTATTCCAAGGTAACGAAAACATAACAGTTCTTAGTTTCAGGTTATGATAAGCGAATGAAAAAACATGAATATTACATACCATTTCTGCCGATAGATGCCCTTAAATTCCACACACTGGGCCTTTAAAGGGCAAATATCATATGAAAGGCTATTATGATTATGAGTCATAATAAAATATTCAAAGGATTTTTTATCCTTCTCATTTAAGATGTGTTACTTAATATTTTGACAGCAGTTGATACTTTATTGTTGTTAGTGTGTCACGCGTTACCGCTTGGTTAAGTTAAAGCGATCAGCAAAGTTGAAAAGGTTGCCATTTAAATCATTATTTGCTCCTCTCCATCACCATCTATATACTTAAACTGTGCTTGAAATAAATAATCATATTTTATACAATATCTACAGCTGGTCTTAGAAAAACATAGTCGTAAGTCTTTGTATTTACCTTGATTTCAAGTGAAACCTAAAACTCGCCATCACTGATGACCTTTTTATTAGCCCTCTGTAGGGCATTGGGGATTGAAATCAGATAGGTGTACTTAAGCCTGGTTGTTCAAGGCTTGAGGTTTGTATAACCAGGGTGGAGTGAACCAGTGCTGCACCCTTCACCATTGGTCGGTAATTAAGCCAGTGTGTTCCCAGCGGTACGTATAACAGGACACGTGCATCGGGGCTTATTCAGCAAGGTAGTGCCATAACACTGCCAGTACAAAAACATGATGGAGAGAATGTCATGTTTAGTCTCATCCATGGGAAAGCACATCCTTATCTCTATGCATTTTTAGATAGTTGTCAGAAGTTTCGATTAATGACATATTCTAGGATATTTTTTTCTTTATGCACTGATGTGCAAAACATTTTTAGCAACTTTGTATCCAGCATATGCCCTGAGAGGTTATACAATGCAAAGTGCATCTAAAAATAAGCCACAATCTGCAACATAAAAGTTGTTGTTTTTTCTTCTTGGAAACAGCTGCCATATAACAGGCCATGGTAAGAACTCCATTCCTTTATTTGCTTGTTCAGAGATAGAAAAACATTTTCATTGAGTCTTCTTGAACCTCAGTGATAAACACACAGACCCTGGCTGCTCACCTGTGAACAAGCACAGGGTCAGTCAGAAAACACAAACATTCAGTACAGTAGTCTCTGTTCGGCACAGTCTCTGTCTATGTGTGTCCTTATTCTTGCCTTCAGTTTCTAACCGTGTTTGTGTCCCGGCCTGATTGCAGCCTGTTCTGTTACATCTCTGGACCTCGACACATACACTCTCCTGGCAACGTGGCCCTCAAGCAGAGTGAGCGCACCAGCTGCAGCTGACTCAGGCCACGGCCAATCATACACATTATACTAATTTCCTTCCCAGCCATGTGTGCCTTCATTAATTAGTAAAGAGTACTGAAACGACTGGAAAAGACTGTGAGGACACGATTATTCACAGCTGATGTGGAAACAAAAGTTATTGTCAGTATAGGCAAATCAAAACTGTGTTTTATTGTGAAGGAGCCAGTCCTGTAGAGGAAAAAAACACATGAAGTAAGACCATGTCTCCTTATTTTTGTCTTTTGAAATACAATAACAGCCAAAGACACAGCTAATGCAGACTTCAGTCTGAGAGATCTTTTTTTTTTAAATTGTCATTATTTGTGGTTTGACCTTATTTGCAATTCAGTGAATTAAACATTACTCGGCTGAAGCACAAAAACAGCAAAAGAAACATGTTGATTTCATAAGCAGCAGTGACGTACTTGGTGTGAAAGCACATATGTTAGAAATGTAACTGCAGACAAAATAGTAACATTTCTGGCACCGTGTCATCACCTCTGCTCTTGTGATGGCACATGAGCAGCCCTGTGTGCGTAATAAGCTCGACATGTAATTAGTTAGTGAGAAGTCTAATTTTAAATTGCACAGTGTGTGTATATGTGTATAGGCGTTTGCATATGTGCAGATGTTTGTGTCTGTATGATTATTATTGTGTATAAGCCAAACCACACTGATTTGTATGATTAGACTTCTGGGTTTCTTTTAGGCTCATTTGACGCAGGCAACATGGATCAAAATGTTCGTGTATCTGCATGTGCCTAGACAGCAAGGCCAAGAAAGTCTGCTGGGTTGAATTGTTTTCCTGAATTTTTTCTTTTTTTGCAACACATGAACAGGCAATGTGACTGTGAGACTGCAAACACCCTAAATGCTCCCAAATATCTCCCACATATCAAAAACTTTATAATTTTTCATAAAGTTTTCTGCAGAGCTAGTTTATCACTTATTTAAATGATTCAGACATCTTCATTCACAACATATTGCGTTCAAGCTTGGAAAGTAAAATATCTATTTTTCAAATGGCATGCCATTGTCTTGCAGGCATATTTTGCGAAAACTGACATAACTCTTTAACCCATTTGTGTAACTGACACCAAATGTGATTTGATGACGTGCACAGACCACAAAAGCAAACTTTGATGGCATTTTGCCCATTGGTAGCACTATAGAAGCATTATTAAAGTAATTCTAATTGACACAACTCAATTGTCATAAATCTGATGCACTTTTTTTGCATGGAATTACACGCAAATCAATCCCGTATAAAGCCAAAAGAATCCTAAAAAGGATTTTGGAATTCCCATCAATCAATGTGAGAGCTATAATGCAAATCGAGACCTATAGATGCTGTTTTTACATTTCTGTTTGTAATGGTGTATGGCCACAAAGTCGATGATGCACATTCCAATATTCTACTAGGTGCGTTTGCAAAAACCAAACATAGACTTCAGCCTAATCAGCACAGGTGTGGGTCCCAGAAATAGCCTGCGATTACATCAGAGATGCAAGCTGACAAAACTGGTGGGGCTTACAGGTGCCTTTTTCTTTGTACTATTTTTCAAAATATGAGATTTAGAGGTTTGTGCAGCTTTGAGGGAAGCTTGTACTCCCTGAAGACATCATGCAATGATCAGTATGTGTTCTTCCATGGTATCATCGCCCCCCCCCCCACCCCCACCCCCATTAATTTAATTTAATTTTTTTTGCAATATGCAGGAAAATTCTTGCCAAGTTGCATCTTGTCTTTTCCCCATGTTTTTATTTTATTTTATGAAAATATATATATTTTTTAATTTTAAGAAATCAGGGGTTCAAATGTTTAAATACTTGTTAAAGGCATCTGAATGCAGCACAAGAAAAGTGATGCCAATTCAGGTTTCAAAGAGTTAAACTACCATTTTCTGTCTAGCATTACTACTCATTAGTTTAATTTCAGCAAGAGCAGATCTGCCTGTGTAGAGATAAAACTTGATTAATTCAGTCTTCCTGGGGCAAGAGAGGCCATCTGATATTTTATGCTGAGGGAAGGAGGGGGTCGTTCTCTGTTTACGTGGCGTGAGACAGGGGGCTGTTGCGTGTCAGCCTGGGCCATCTTACAGAGAATCTGTTGAATGAAGCATGAGCCTGCCGTTTCCAGTACAAAGGCTTCAGGTTTTAGAGCCAATCAGAGCTCTGCCCTGAGTTCAGGTTTAGTTTGCTGACCACCTGTATGTTTTGATAAACCGGCAGTCTGTCAACTGTGTTATTATTCTTGACATGCAACCGCATGTCAGACCCATTGTATGACGTACAACATGTAAAGCAAAACATCACTCTGTGATTTTCAGGATGCATATGCACAAGTGGGGTAACACTGTTTGGGATTTTATGTTCCTGACCTGTTTAAGGGAGTGTGTTTGGGCACCAATTTCATCTAAGGAAACAGAACCAGAAAATGGTGGTGTTTGATCCATCAATATAATTTTAGCCTTTTGAGAGATGATGGCGGTGATACTGAAGACAGAACAGGTTGTTAGAACTATCATCAGTGTATTTTCAGATTTCCAGCCTCTTTGTGTGAGTTATCAGAAATGATTTGGCATTGGCTGGTATAACCTCGCATGCACCGAACAGACGGTATTTCTGAGGGTTCTCCTTATTTGACCTGTCTGACCCGTGTTTCTTCTGAACAGGTGGTTATTTTGCTAATGGACTGAAGAGCAGTGGAAGCAGAGACAAACCCGCCAGATTATGTGAACCTGGAGACCTGAACTCACCTCACAAACTTAGACAGATGTCAATCAAATCAATATACATGCTCACTTCATTAAACAAACAAAAGGACAGGCTAATCCTCAACATTATCAACCAACATCCAAGCACAGAGAAAAGTGATATTTAGCAACATCTGCAGGTCAACCTCAAAGGAATAGTTTTTGGGAGCTATATGTATTAGTGATTAAATAACCTGCAGCCCAAAAATACATTTTCCTCATCGGCCACCATTGCATAAGAGGCCCCTGGTCTGCACTCCTTCACTTTACACACCTGCCTGTAATCAAGCCTACAAGTTCTAGAGAGCAAGCTCACTAAGACTCCTTGTGATCTCTGCCAGGATTCCTTGCCCGCCATCCAATTTACACATCACATTGTTCTTGCTGGGGACGCATCAAGACACATTAGCATTTACACTACAAAAGACATGGTTAATTGCGTCCCCTCTGCAAGTGGTTTGAGTGTCTTGGTGGTGTCGTTTTCATGCGTATTTAGCATTGTCGACTTGTGATTAGATCCCCCAAGATGCATGTTAATACCAGGTGGCGAGAGGCTCGCGAACTGTCCCCAAATTAGACCTCACTTTCTACCTGCCGGTTTCTGTGGCAGTGGTGTGATCAGGGTCAAAAAAGTGAAGTTGAAATAAGACCATTAAAGTAACACACAGTAAATGCAGTTTTAAGGTATCCAGTCCATGTAACATAAGATTATTTGTTTTCCTTATGAGTCTGTGGACAAAGGAGCTCAGTGAGGAGCACCTTTGGAAAATTAGCTGTAGGTGTTATACTATTTCCATGAGGCATTCTGCAGACTTAAATCTGAGGTAATGGTTGATTCAAAACTGGTGTTACTTCACCAAGCAGTGTAGTTGGTAAATGTGACCACTGAGTGATCTTATAAATGCTTAGCCTTAGACGTCAATGAGCTGCTGCCCTTTGCCACACTGTTTACGTAACTCTAATAGCTTCACGCAGAGAAAAAAGAGAGGGAGGGGGAAGAAAGGAAAGAGGGAAAGGTAGCAAGTCTTTGGCAAGGACTGATATATTTAATAATTCCACCATACACACACACACACACACACACACACACACACACACACAAACATTTAATATCAAATATTGATGACATGAGTTTAACCACCCTCCAGGTGGTTATGTCAGCATTTGAAATCCCCCCACAACACCCCTTTCCACCCCCTCAACAAATATTACATAAACCACCTGGTACCTGAGCTGACGTATGAAGCATCTGACCTGGGCTGTGTGTAAAACTATTGAATTATGACTTAAGTATTCTTGGCAATGCGTAGAATCATTGCAGTTTGTTTAAAAAACACTTTGTGTGAATTTAAATTTCAGCAAAGTCTGAGTGTGGCTCTCAAGTGCTGACTGCAATGACACCTAATTGACATCTAAAGGTCTACCTCTAACTCTAAAACAGGGTGTGAGGACCCAACTGCTGCACAACAGAGCAGGTGAGTAGTTGGTAGTGACATTTATTTAATCTTTTGGCAGGTTGAATGGAGCAAAGGTGGGTATAATCAGGTTGCAGGTAAGAAGGGACAGTTATCAGTTCTGGGGTGGAGCAGAGTTCATGGGTCAATTTGAGCGCCTAGGGAAATTATGAACGTGGAGCAGACTGGCAGGTGAATGTATCAGGGAGTTTGTGGGAAAAGAGAGGGGCAGGCAGGGTTCGTGGTCAAAGAGGATGCAGAGTTGGCGTCAGGCAGGCAGGCAGTGGAGCAGACGAATCCAGTAGGAGCAGGGAGCGGGATCAACGAGGCTAGGTGGGGAATCAATGTGCCATCAGGACAATAAAAACACGTGTGGCACTCACACGGAGGAGATGCTTCACTCGGTGGTAGGCTCTGAAGACGGCTGAAAGAAGGTTGATCTCTCTTGATCGAGCTGAAGCAATAGAGTACCACATAGCCACAGGCAGACAAGAACCACGAAGTGCACAGGCACAGGAGGCTGTTCGGTTAACTGGAGCAGAGACGAGGACGGGGTGGTCAGAGGCGAGCTGAGTTGAAATCAGGAAAAAAGTCTGAGAGTGAGTGCTGGAGGGTCATCCAAGGAAGCAAAGACAACTTGGCTTGATTGGAGTTGAAGAGCGGGTAGTAACACCAGGTGGAGGTGTATGAGGCTGATGAGGGGGAGTGGCCGGGTAGAGAGAGAGGCGGGGGTGGGGTAAATGGAAAAAGTCCAACATCAGCAGTAGAGAGGCATCAGCTGATTGCAGGTCTGCTGCAAAGGTTGTGCGTCAGAGCTACCTCACACTATTTATCATAGTCTAATGCACACCTTGTCGTGCTAAAAGGCCACTTATTGCTCACTGTATCCAGGTTTTTTATCACATGAAAAGTGAAAAGTTTGATTATTCGTAATTATTGTGGAACTGTTTACATTTTAAAGGGGACTTATTGTGCCTATTGTTTTTTTCCATATATATATTTTATATTACAATTTTTATATCAAAGTGGCAAAAGGTTCAGATAATGAAGTAAACGTAAGGTAATAGGCCTCCCTGTGAGCAGAAATGTAGGTACTCTGTTTCCAATGTTTTTTTCTACTTTTAAGACAGGCTGACATCAACTTGTGACGGATTTCTTCATATGTCATCAGCCCCAGGCACATTAAGTGCTTGCACTGGCAGTGGTGTTTACAGTGTTTAGTCTACACTGCTACATGTAGCTTAATGAAAATTTTCGGGGAAACATGCAATCTTGGTTGCTGATATTGTTAATTTCCCCCTAATTTTTGATCATGTATTTCCTGCTGGAAAATGTCTGGTCAGCAGTTTCACTTCCAACTCGACAAATACTGGTGCTGGTGTAAACAGAGACACCTTTCATGAATGTATGTTCTGCACCACGCAGCGGCAGCAACTACCATTAAAGAATAAGAACATCCGCATAAGGAGGAGGGGAGGTGGAAATTTGAAAAATTTTGGTTTGGAAGCTTTCATTTGTGATTTTTCATGGTAAAAAATACTAGTCAGTTACAGTCAGTCCTTCGGCGGAAATGACAGCACAGATCTGTCGAGAGCATAGATGCGGAAGATCTGGAAATGCCAATGAATCAGGGCCTGGTCTTTGTCTCTTTGCTTAAAGAGACAGGTGCTAAAACAGTGCGTTTAACACAAAGGGCAAATACAGGTGTTCCAGCACAGACAGTGTAAGGAAAATAAAGTGCTTTTTGATGATTAAAGCATGTAAACATGTTCTAGTAGAATCCGGGAAATAAAAGTATGAATCTAAAAATCTGAATAATAGGTCCCCTTTAACATTCTATACTTGTATGAGAGAATATCTCCCAAAGTGCTGCTACTGAAATCAGCAAAGCAGGATTTCATAACACAATATGAGCCACAGTAAATCACATGCAAACAGACATGGCCTGCTCTGCTCATTTCCTCTGTTTTTGTTTACATCTATGCTCCCGTTCTGACTCAGCGTGATGCCAATCCCACCAACCGCTGAGAGGGTTAGTGCTTAGCGGCCAGCACGGACATTCCTACTGTTCAACTAATAAGGCGTATATGCACGTTCTCTTCGAATAAATACACAGGCAGCATGCACAGGCATGCCTACTGCACCGATACAGTGGGCTTCAAGTTGGACACATGATCTGCCTCTTAATAATATTTGATTAGGGTGTGTGTTTTTGTGTCTTTGTCTGCTCTGATAGTTTTTGTCCTCTTTTGGAGTTTGAACAGATAGGTAAACAGGAAGCTATCACATGGATCACACACAGAGACACATACCCCACTAAATTAAAAAACTGTGAATGACTTTTTTTTCTGAGAATCATCTGATTTAGTAGATTGAAACATCATTTTTTAGACAGTTCTGTGTTAAATATTGTGATACTGTACCTATGATGCTTAAATTGCTAACTGGTATCAACTGTACATGTAGCAACCTTCAAAAGGTTCAAAAGGTCAGAAAAAGTGCTGCAGAGAGTAGGATGGTAAAGCCAGTGTTAGAAGTACAATAAAAACAACACTGTGACCTTTATTAATTATTAGGAAAAAACCTGTGGTTGCCCAAATGGCCAAAATATGGCATCATGGAAACTCCTCGAAAAGCTGCTTCTGATCTATAAATAATACTGGTGCATTGTGAAAGCTACAGGATATTAGCTTGATTTCTTGAGCCCCCTCAGGAGGTTTTGAGGGGGCTAAAGCTGATGGCTACCCTGTCTCAGGTCATTTTACTTTCACATAACTGTGTGCCCGACTGCTTATATGATTGGTTTAATAAATTCATCCTGGTTACTGTGGTAACTGTGATGACAAGACAAGAAAACTATAAATTATTCAGGTCACTCAGTGCTGGTACCAGAGGCTTTTTTTAAAAAAAATATATATTATCTTTTAAAAGCTAAAATGGAAAATGGGTAACATGTATTGTACTTAAGGTACTCAATCACTCAAGGTACTTTCAACCATTATTCAGAACACGCTCGCACATGTCCAAATAAAATTGCCTTTCAATATTTAAACATTTAGGTACCTTAAAACCATTCATGCAACTGAACCATGCAATATGTGAATTTTCTCATTTTATGTAGTTTGAAAGCAGTAGTGTGTTGAGTGTAAAGTTCATGAAATAGTTTTGGAGAGAAATTGTTACTGATAATTAGGGTTAGGTATCAGTATGCAACACTTTCACGGTATGGACAAAACTAACATGGTAACAAGTAGTATCTAACCATAATCCAGTTAATCTGTACCTGAATTGAATCCCTTTTGCAAGATTAGCAAACTTTCTGTTGCTGCAATCTCTGGGGCTGCTCTTCAACTGACAAATGGTCAATTAGACATCTGCCTTGTTAGCACAAGCTAACACAGCAGCAGTGGTTAACATCTGACACCGTCCCAACAAACTCACACCAACACCAAAACAACTCAACTCTGTCATTACACCCATTCATAATCGTCAGCTAACTTAAGTGATGCTAACACTGTGTGTGCTGACCCTCACATCTGTCCTTGGTGCAGAACTCAACGCTCCTGCAGCAGCAGCAGCTATATGGTGGATTTGAGGGAGTGTGCAGTTTAGCTTGCCAAGATGCCACCAAAACACACACAGTGTGGCTATACTTTACACCACATTCACATTATGGGTATCGAATTAAGCTCTCTCTCAGTGTCAGTATCACTTTACTGGTAATGAGACTGGTTCTTCCATTTTTTAAATGGCAGAACCAACCCCAGAGATGAAATATATCACTTTTGCATAAAAGAAAAGATAAACTTTTACAGAGACATAATTCATTGACTTTTATAGTTCTCTGCTGCAAAATTAAGGTTAGTGTAATACACCTCTATTTCCTCAACAGTTAAGACTCTTAGTGGCTGCTGCTGGTGCTAACAGGAAGACCCACGCAGCTCTCTGCTAGCCAGCTAATTAGTCTATAGCGAGAAAAGCTTGTCTCCTGCTGCTCACAGCCAGACTCTTCACCTTTGTACCTCGCTTTGTATCACCGGCAGTGGAAGGTCTCTGTTGCTTCCTTACCAGATTTAGTCTTTTCCCCATTCAGCCTCTGGGATCCTGCCAAATGTCATTCAATAAATCATTTCATGTTCATTCATGTTGTGCCCCCCATGTTTACAATGCTCCATGTCAACTTTAGTAGTTGTGTATAAAATCTAATTTCTGTATTGTTGTTTTTTTCTGTGTATGATTGAAAGGTGATTGTATCACATAAAAAAGAAAAGATCCTCAAAATATCAACCATGAAAATGAACAGCGGTGGAAAAAACATGCAGGTCTTTTACTTAAGTGGAAATAGTAATTCAACAGTGCAAATATACTATTTTACAGGTAAAGGTTGGGCATTTACAACTTTACTGAAGTAGTAAGCATACTAAAATGTATTAGCATTAACACATATTTAAAAGTAAAATCAGCATTTATCATGCTGAATGGCCCATTTCAGAATCATATTGGATTATAATGATGCATTAATGTGTACATCACTTTACTGCTGCAGCTGGTAAAGGCAATGGCTGAATGTAATTACTTACAACCTACAATAACACATCAAAATTTAATAGTTGATTCAAATGTTGTACCAATAATCTAAATCTGAACTAAAGTTATTGAATTCCTGAAGGGGAGTAAAAAGTACAATACTGTAGTGCAGACATAGTAGAAAGTAAAATGTAAGGCCATCTCCTGCATTGTCCCTTTTCCTTTCACATGTATTTCATTCAAGTACAGTGCACATAGCTCTCTGCAATTATACTTTGCCTAAAGGCCTGGATGCAAATGCCCGGCCACAATTGTGCTGTGTAAATTGGATTTTGGTAATGTCACTGTTCAGAAATCGTATGACGCAGGTGCAGACACACAGGAATAAGAACATTTTTAATGTCAATGACAAGAGATGGTGAGGTTTACTAAGTGTACTGGAACAAAAAGGGCAATGCTGCTCCATCAACATTAACAATCTGGAAAACCAAGAGGGTGAAGAGCTGATGAGTACACCAAGAACAGCTGTGCAGAAAGATGGTCATGTGTATAGTGGCAGACACCTGTGGGAACATAACAGATGCTAACATAGATAGAATATTAACCACATTCTAATAAAATAAGTCAATATGATATTGTGAAAAAGCTGGCTGAGGAGTGCTACTTCAAACGAGTAGATCTCAAAAACACAACTCTTTGGATAGGAAAAAAAAAGACCAAAAAAGAGGGAGAGGTTAGATCTGAAAAAAAATCCAAGGTACACTGTTTCGCAAAAGTTAAAAGGCTTTAAAATAATGGGCTTGACACCTACATGTTTTGACATACAGTCTTCGTCAGTACATGTAAAAACCAGTGGCAGCTCAGAGATATACAAAGGCTGATGTCAGGTGCCAGACAATCAGAGTAGCACTGGATAATTGTCAAAGGTACAATCAAAGAAGTGAGAGTGTACACATTTAGATCAACTCCAACAAAACACCAGTGTGGTCAAGACTAGCAAATTCATCAAACAGTCAGCAACATTTGATATAGGTCACTCATAAACATCAATAAATACATAAAAAATATACAAAACTGGACAGAGTACAAGGTGATGAATATTATAAAGAAATAAACGTCAGAATTATTGGGTTTTTGACTGTTTGGCATTTTATTACCATGATTTTCTTGCACTTTTACTTTCAATACTGAGGTACGTTTAATATAACGGAAATACTTTAGTGCTGTAAATATGAATGAATGAATGAATGAATCTTTATTTTGAACATCTGAAAAAAAAAAACAGCAAAGCAAAGCAAAACCAAACAAAACAGACAAATATCAGCAAACAAGCCTTACGGCCAAGTGCAATGACTAAACACAAAAGACAAAAAATAAGGCATTTCTCTCCCTCTCTCCCTCTCTTTTCCTCTCTCTCTTTCTCTTTCGTTCATGCCATTACTGTGATTTAATTGTTATTTACAACATCTATTGCACGTCTGTCTGTGCTGGAAGAGGGATCCCTCCGCAGTTGCTCTTCCTGAGGTTTTGGGGAATTTTCCTTAGTCAATGTGAGCGTCTAAGGACAGATGAATGTTATACCCTGAAAAGCCCTCTGAGGCAAACTGTGATTTGTGAAAATGGGCTTTATAAATAAAACTGACTTGACTTGACTTGACTTTACTTCTACTGTGGTCTCTGCAGTGGAAGCTGCATCTATGATCAGATGTACTTAATTAACTAGCCAGGGGTGAACTGGGTACAAAGGAAATTTTCAGAAACAGCTCACATTTAGCTACTGTTTCCAAGAAACAGAGTGTGTGGATGAGTTCAGGTGAAAAATATAATGGTTGTGAATGCACATAAATACACTGCACTTACAAAGAACAAACTTTCAACCATTTTTTTCCTGGAGACACAGGTTCGCTATTAACTGTTTTTACTGATCAGATAAGTGAATGAGGATTTCATTCAGTTTGTCAGATTTCGGACAAGTTCATTTAAAGGTTACTTTCCCCTACTGGAATTTTGATGAAAATACAAGCATGTTACACTAATAGTGAGTGTTGGATGTTGATGGTATGAGCTAAATGATAAGAAGACAAGGCCATCCATGCTTGTCTGACTCTCTGCACTTCTACTGGCACTTACTTCACCCAGTGTGCTGATAAATGGAAGGACAACCCAATATAAATAGTGTACACATCAAGGCATATTTATAGAAACAGTTTCTTGGAAGCCTGGGGGTGTGAAGAGTCAAAATCATCCAACAGTCCATGTGAAAATGACCAAAATAGAATTTCCTCCCATGTTCCTTATGCTAAATTTGGCAGGCGGTAATGTGTCCATGTTTTCAACACTAAGTCACAAGATGAGAGAACACAAGGCCATGCCCTACAATCTGTGTGTGACCATCTAACCGGAGCTCTTGGGGCTCCAAACAGACATTAACAACAGCGGGAGCACACAGAGAGCGGAATAAATGACAGACTGGGTCAATACTGGCTGCGTGTTAGCCTAGCTGCTGCACCAAGCTAATTATGTATAATTGGTCCAGGCAGCTCGGTGTGCATTAGTGGATCTGAGTCCACCATGGCTCCAAGGATGAACCTTATAGAGGAACTGGTGTTCTGTAATATGAGAATGGCCGCAGAGGTGAAAAAGTGCAAACATATACAGCCAATGTACGTAACACACTTATACATGCCCATATGGATCCGTACAGACTCATACAAATATGCAAATACTGAACCTCGGTACACTGTTTTACCTGAGATCTTCCCTGACCCATGAGGCATCTCAGTTCACTCTGCATCATGGCAGCTTTTGTGTTCAGACTATCCTTCATATCTTAATTTGGCCATCCATGTTTATGGAGAAAGATAGAGATCAACTTCCCCGATGGACAACCCTGTACACCCAGTGTCTCTTTGACCTCAGGGAACCTGGTGACTTAAGCCTTACTAAGTACAAAGTGTGCTGGTGGGTATTTTACTACACTGTGTATTACCTGGGGATATCTTACTGCTGCTACCAAGGCGATTTAATTTCTTAGGAAAATACAAATAAAAAGTTTCAGGTATCCATTAAACCAGGCTTTCGAAGCATTTTACTTTCCAAAGTGCTCATGACCCCAGCAAATTGTAAACAATGTATGGAATGGAATGAAAGAAAAAACTTTTAAATGCAGCAATAACACAGAAAAAAAGCAATTACCTCAAGCAATTACTTACAAATACCTGTTTTGTGTGCGCTAAAATAAGAAGACTTAAATTCACTGTCTGAAGAAAAAAAGACAAAGACAACTGACAAAGAGAATGAAGAGTAGTCTTGATTTTCTTAGCCTTGTGGAATATGAATTTCAAAAACACTATCACCACACTAACAGAAGTGGGGAGCTTATTTGGAGGCTACCGTTTACTTTTTTCAATATGGATAAGAAAACCTTACCATAGGACAAGCTGAAAAAGACTAAATTTATTTAATTTTATTTTCTGCGGTGCTTTATTTTGTTCTATGGAATCAATGCATTGTGTGTTGGATTTATATCTTTATGGACTTTTCAAGGTAGGGGTTGTTTATGAAAAGAAAAACGTAAGGGAAAAAACGGCTTTATTTATGAAACTGTATTATCTGTTTGTCACACCTCCAGCCAAAGAGACCACAAGAACACAGATCACCCCTCCCTACAGTCAGTCATCTTATACTTGATTCTCCTGCACATTTCACTATTGTAATAAAGAACTCTTTTTTGAACATCTGTTTTGTCTGTCTGCTTTTAGGTCCTCAGTCCCAAGTGTGACACTCCACCTCAAAACTGACAGGACTCAAAAGATCTGATGCCAGACACCACAGGACGTCCCCAGAGGTCCATGCCTTGACATATCAAAGCCAAGTCCAATCCAAGGAGACTCATCATGGATCAGACTTAGCTCCATCCTGTAAAGGCATGGAAACAGGACTTATGGTGTTGTGTTTGAGTGGGTGGTGCATGTCAAGTAGCATCCACATGAATGTCAGGACTCAAGGTTTTCCAGTAGAACAATGCATTATAATGAGCTGATCATTATTCCCTTCATTTGTCAGTCACCACTGAACCAAACGTATTGAAGCAACATTTAAACTAATGACAAGTTATCCTCCCTGTTTCAAATACACAAGGTCATTGATACCTTTACAACTTACTGACTTACTATATTTTATGTCTACTAGCATGCAGGACAGTGATAAAGATTTTTTCCACTTTTGTCTGTTTAGGGCAACAGTTTTAATGTATCCAGGTCTGTTTTAGGGTATTCACTTCTCTCTCCACTGTTCATTGCCAGACTTGCTTGATCTTCCCCCTGAGACTTTCCTTTTAGTGTCCAGTGGAAAACTTTTATTATGATGTAAGATATCAAATAACTTTTGTGACCACTTACTTCACTGAGCAGAATTACTGAAGTCAATATTACTTTGGACAGAAAGGTCAACAATCAGTGTTGAGTGCCAGACTTTCTCTGTAGCACTACAAAAACCCACAAAGCTGATAGTGACCATTGTCAGCCACTATCATTTTGCTTCGAACTCATAAAATGGAAGTTATACAACTCACAGAATCAGAATGCTTTCCTTATGTTGCTAATTAGCATTGAGGTGACCTTCTTCTGAACAAGACTATCACTTATGAAACACTTACATAAATCTACCATTTTGCCGAACATCTAAAGTACTTCCACAATGCTCCCTCAAAGTAATTTGTTGAATTAAATATTGGAAGAAAGAAGTTCTTTCATGTGTTTTTCTTTTTTTGGTTAAGAGAAGCTCTCACTGAACTTAATTTTTGTGCCCTACTTTTTAAATTGGGTCTTTTTTACATAGAAAAGATATTTTTTAAGCAAAACCTTTTGTCACCATACGCTCCAAGAAATTACACAACGTTCATCCCTTTTCACAAACCCACTTGATACAGACAGGGACTGGCAAAATTGTGATGGAAGGCAGATGGTGGATTTTGAATAATCCAATGTTCCCTCCCCGGAGTGTGGCCACCTTGTTGACACTTCTATATGTAATATGCATGCATGGTTGATATTATGGCTAAGAGTTTTTAGTATGTAAAACAAAAAATAAGGACAGCAGCCTACAAGCATAAGGCAAAGATCTGGCCTCCCACAGTCACTCTGGACCATGCTCAGAAGTTGAATGCTGTAATAACATCTGTCAACCCACATATAATGTGCCAGATGTTATGTAATCAACCTGAGGAAGAGGTGGCAGGAGGTACATTATGCATTTTTGTGTTACAGCGGCAACAGTTGGTTTGTGTTGCTTAGTAACGCTGTAAAAAACAAATTTATGGTTTAGATACAGCGATATAGAGACAGTGACAGAGAAGAGTGTGTTTGATATTACGCTTCAATATGATTAGCGTGGCTATCCTGTCATGGTTCATCAAAACTAGCTGTGTCTTGCCTCTATCCATACGCCTTCATTTTTCTTGGAATTTCTTGGAGCCTTTGAAGATCAAAGAAGAGCCGAGTCTATGACATTTTGTTTATCTGCTATTTAGTGATAGGGTGAGAAGAAGATTACACATAACTGTTATCTGCAAGAACAGCCCCTGTGCTATATTTACTGCAGAGTTAAATAGCACTCTCAGCAAGCATGATGAAGCCATTTTTACTTTTATCTGTGTAGATTTGTGAGTGTGAGCATGTTTGTGTACCTACTCTACTGTCTCACAAGCAACATGTAACAACACACATTGTATTATATATTACTGTATATGTCCCTGGGAGCTTTGTTCAGTTGCAGCGATCAACGTTCAGTTGCTCTGAACCTGAGTGGAAACTATTTCCAGGGACTGTCTGTGCACAACTAAGCAGAGACTGGACAATTAAACACTCCTGGACTTTTAAAATAAAAAAATGCAAGTCACCTTTAAATGACCTGGCCCATGAGCCATGACAAAAGAAGGGAGAAGAAAGGATTCAAAGTGAGAGTTGTAAAAATGTATTAATGAACATGACATAATTTCAAAAGCATAGTAAAGTTATAAGGTGTGTAATTCTGTTGGGTCAGTGAGTTGGCAGATGCATGAGGCGGTGACAGATGGATATAATGTGTTGTAAAGTGTAAACTAAAACTACTAACAGTGCCGAAACCAACCAAACAGAACATGGTGCCAGATAAAGAAAGAAAGGTAACTGAAGAAACAGCCAAAACTCAAGAAAGCTGCCACTAAGAGACTGGCCAGTTGCTCCAGGTTTCACCTCTTAGCTGACCCTGCCAACCAGAACCTGCAAGAGGGACAAGCAGACCAAGGGAAACACACACAGCAGTCCCTGCTGAAGCAAGAGCGCTGTCACGACCTGGAACTAGCTTTTGACTATAACAAGAGGGTTATTTATTGCTGTACCATTTCTACACATGACAACCTGTGCACTATTAGAAAGGAAACAGTTAGCAGTTACAGTTTTTACTTACAGATGTATGTATGTGTTACCACCTATAGGCAAAGAAAGTAATACCTGCATTTATACCAAACATCCCATATTATCATGAGCCAGACATTTGTGCATATCCCATGTATTTTGGAAGGCTGTGATCACATGAAGCAAAGACGTAAAGAAGGAAGTCGTCAGCATAAGGATGAAGGCTGGGGTGATGGATAGGTCACAAAACACAGAACTTTTCCCCAGGAGACTGTTGTTTGGAACTGTGTGAATTTTGAGTGAACTTTGCATTATTTTAACGTGCGTTGTCACCATGTGTCTTTTCCTATACTTAATATATGGACCTTAATTTGCCTAAACCTAAATACACCCAAACATATTTATTTTCCTAAGCATAACCAAATTAACCTTCCTTGCCTAAACCTACCTTTACATTAAGTACGTAACATCAGTTATAAGGCACTAATTCATTTGATAATATGCAAACTATTGTATGAGGATACAATGTTTCTTCTACAAGTCCTCCAATGTAAAATGCATTGTTTGTCCTTCTCCTGTAGAACAACACTGAAGAACATTTTCTGATCTGGGGCCTTCATCAACAAAACATCAATGTTAAAAATTGAAACAGTTTAATGATGTCACACTGCTGTGGTTATTGCTTGGTTATGTATGGGCATAACACCAACTTGGTTGGGTAAGGGAAAATCACTGTTTGGGGTAAAAAGAAAGCATGATTTGGGAAATATTGTGGTTTGAGCTCAAATTAATAGGTAAGGGGAGGGTTGTCATAATCATCATGGTTATAGGTGTTGTTTGGGAAACTTAAAATGAATATTTATAGTATTCATATACAGAGCAGAACAATCAGTCATCCATCTACCTACCCATATTGGATTTATGTGGCAAATTTAAAATGTTTTATTTTATGTACATACTGGATGTACCTTAGCAATCAACAGCCTGTGTTCATAATGAACAGTAATTATGCATTGTGCATGTGATTAGATCTTGTCTTAATGATCATAATGACATGCGTTGTCATTCTCCAACCACAAACTGTGTTTTTAGTACATCTGCAGATCATGTGAGCATTTAAATCATCATTTTGTAATAATTTAGACATGATATGATGATTATATTCCTTGACTGTGAAACATGTAAAAAATGTATATCTGTTAGTCTGAGCATTGGTTATAATTTTTTTGGGGGGAGATTCCGAGCTTGTCAGTGTTGTCAGAAAAATCCTATCTAGTGAAAACGTCAGAGTTTAGACTTTCTACAAACATACATCAGAAAAAAGAGAAACAAACTCAGTACTCTTGGCCCAAGTGTAGATTTCATTTCAACATTGGGGGTCAAGGGGTTTGGGGGTGCTCCACTACAAAAAATTGAGAAATGAACTCTTACACACACTGCGCACTCTGGTGATTTGTTACGCATCACTTAGTGCCTGCATTAATTTCTGGTGTAAATTTCAGTTAATTTGTCAAATTAAAAGTTTTGCTGTTCTGCCTTCTTTTGTAGGCTTTTATTTTGTCCCATTCACATGATGAATTAGTGCTCATCATCCAAGCTATTTGTACAAGCAAGAACACAATAATTTGGATTTCATTATTAACATTAACAAGAACTAAACTGGACAATTCACTGGCTGGAACATGCACAAAAAAAAAAACAAAAACGGCAAGCTCTTAGCAGAGTTTCAGCTACAATAACGGGAGCAGCTGGGTGGGAGGGCTGTTATCCAAGACGTGTTCTCTCTCAGTACAGCTAGAGACAAGGACACACCTGCCCTCATACAGACCTCCACTGGAGAATTTGTAAGTGTTGGACCCAGTGACCCATAACAACTGCACAAAAAAGTCAACTTATTTAGAAAAACAGTACGCATATTCTTTATTAGAGCCAGAAATGTAACATACACCATGTTTCACCTTCTTGTTACAAAAGCTTACAAGAATGTTTACCTCAGCTGCTAACAGCAGGCTTGATTTATCCGTATAATTTAACATGAACCCTCTATAGCAATAAAAACAGAACAGACGCACAAATGTATTATTAGTGTGCGTTATAGCTGTGTGACTGCTTGCATGTTCCTGTTAAAGATGAAGAGATGTGTGAAGGGACAAACTTTAACTCCTTTTACACATGAACAGTTGCTTTATGTTATCCAGATCAAATGGGTTCTCACTCTGTCTCATTATTCAACAGGTAATGTATTGCTCTCACAATGAAATAGTCTGACTCTTGTCATGAATCTCTTTTGATAGCTAATGGAGAGAGAGAGAGAAAAAAAAGACAGTCACCTTGACTATAACACTCTGTTCTCTGAAGAGGAGAGCGCAGAAATAAACTAACAAATGAGAAAACCGCTTGCTTTCATCAGCACGGAAGCACTATCACAAGACCTTGATGCTAAGGCCAGCACAGTCAAAGCACAATTAAAAGAGCAGAACATTATCCGAGGTGCTTAGCACGGCCTGCACCAAAAGTAGAACCTGTAGTGGAAAAGGTTAGGAGGAGAGAACGGCTAGATCTGGCTCGCCAACACACACACACAAACACCCACACACACACTGAACAAGCTGTTCTATCTCCTGACTCAGCAAGTCAAACACTTCCTGACCTGTGTGTGTGCACGCACTCTTGTTGTGCACATCTTTACACCTTGCTGATTCCTGTTTCCAACTGACTTTTTTCTCTCTTGTATCTCCCTATCAGAACAACTGAGCCACACACACACACACACACACACACACACACACACACACACACACACACTGTGCTTGTTTGCATTTAACGCAGGCGGAATCCCTTTTCCATTATTTAGACAGAAAGGAAAACTGTGATCTCTCCCTCTTAGGACACCTACCTTCCCAGACTGCACTGTTAGAGCTCTTTTAATCCCCATCAGTAATATGCAAGGACAGGTAACATCTTGAACAGCGTTGTTTCTGTCATTCACATTAGGGGGAGGAAGAGAGTTAGATGGATTGGATTATAAAAACCGTACTTCTGTGTATGAGAACATGCTATTCCTCAGCATCAGCATCAGATACGCTGGCTAATCCTGTTGAAGTGTAGATGAGATAGTGGTGGGTGGCATGGAAAAGAAAAATGGCTCATTTTAGAAAATACACTGTCATTGCTTCTCTCACAGTTAGGCTTCATTTGTATAAATATTTAAATTATATCTTATGGTTATTGTCTGAGTTTCCTGCAGGCACAACAAGCATCTGCCTTAGGCTTCAGGCATCAGCCAAATCATTTTCCTTTTAACAATAATAACCACAGCCTCTTGTTAGTTTTGTTGCACTTCCATATAAAGAGGTAATTTCCTCCCTTCTTTGGTATATAAATTTACGACACCAATGTAAATCATACTCCTCACATATCTCAGAATAGGTAGTAAAATATTTAAGTAAAATATAAAATGCACACACAAAGGTTTACATGATATCCTACAAATTAGCATCCCTTGAATGACACTGAGATAACCTTTCGTGTTTGAGTGTATTTTGGTATAAGCCAGTACTTACTGTGGTAAGGTTTAAAAAAAGAAAAGTAACACAGTGACATGTACCTTATAATGACACAAAGTTCACACAGTTCCAAACACCAGTCTCCTGAGAAAAATCCAACATCCAAATCTCTGACCTTACTGGATTGCCTCCTTCTTTATTCTTTGCGACTGTCAGTGCATTGGTCACGTGATCGCAGCCTTCCAAAATACCCGGATTATGCATGAACTACTGGTTTGTGACTATGTGGCATACATATGAATTTTGGTGCATTACTTTTCATAAGAAAACACATGCAGTCATGAGTCTCAGTGCATGAGGATGAGAATCATTTTTTTCTTTTTGTCCAAAATGTTTTCGTCTTTATATCAATATTAGACCATGATATACTTTGTAGTACACCAAATGGTCCTGACCTGCATCACCACCCTGAAGAAATATGTTCTGATTTTAACCCTGTCTCCTAGAAATTACTTTTGTATGTAACCAAACTACTTTCTTGATTACTTTGTTGTGGCAACGTACACTGTCTGGACGATATTCAGAGACAAAGTGAAGGATCTTGACACCCGAACTTCAGGTTTGTGTTCAGACTCCATTCTTAGGCTTAGATAACAAACACACTTTGGTTAAGGTTAGGAAAAAAATGCTTATTTTGGATTAAATGTTAATAAAAACTGACATTTTAAAAAATGCTGTAGTCACTTTCGAGTGGTTATGGATGCCTATTTTGACCGAAACAACTTAAATATGCTGCCAGTGAACATTTTGCCGATAACTTTAATATGTTGACAATGAACGCTTTACTGATGGATTCAGTATCAACATTTTTGTGACTTGTCAGATATATCAATTAGCAACATTTTTTCATGATGTTAACACAGAAATGCAGTTTACTCTGCATCACTTTTACCTCAAAACATTTAACATTTTAAATTAGTTACATCATTAGTTACATCATACATCATTTCTAGGAGACAGGGCAACTGATGTTGATGGTTAAGTTTATAAAAGTGTATTATGTTGTTGAGTCAAAATGTGATACTAAAAGAGTAGAACTGAGTGCTTACATTGGAAAAAAATGTGTCGAATCCTCGTGACAACTTCTTCCACAAGTTGACTCTCAGCACACAATCACAGAAAATCAGTTACCACAGGGGTCAGAACCAAGGACAACATGTTTCACTGACTGTGGCCATGTGACAAGAAGTTAGGAGTTGTTGACAGATAATATGATCACAACACCCCACAGACACAAATACTAATTTCTTAAACTGTCTGTATAATAAAATGGAAATTTGCTGGAAGGTTTTGGGTCCAAATCCCCTGAAGAATTAGACAAATGTGTTCAGAGGAAAAGAACAACAGTATTTGGATTCAATGTTCCTTCAGTTGTGACTAATTATCACCAATATGCACTGACTGTTATTTGCAATGAATTGACAAACATGACAGTGTAACAGGTAATAGAATTTTTTCTCCTAATGAGACCAACACAAGGCTCTGACTAAAGAAACTGACTTTCACAAGATTGTTTTGCACAGCACACTGCATAGTCACACTCAAAGTATATCCATAAATTAGGCATTCATCTGGAAAATGTAAAAACACATGTTGCCTTTTGCTCATATATTTCAGTCCATTTTCATGCTTATTTGGTGTTGTCCTTTGTTATCTATTTCAGAAAAATTCAATGTCCTGGCCAAATACAAGTAAGGTGACATGGGGTGCATCCTGAATCCCAAACTTTTAGTAGGTACTGCAGCTGCCCTTGCAAAGTACATACTGTTGCATGCAGTATGCACACAATTACACTGCGCTCTGAATTTTGCTCATATATCCACTACCATGAAGATAAAACAAAATGCAATTTGTCGAGCTCGCTAGAGACATAGATCAACCTGGAGTGCGCTGCTGTTATTGCTTTGCAGTTTATATAGTTTAACTTTTGAATTATAACTGCATACATTGTAGATTCTAACCCTTTATTTTCATGACAATAAAATTAGCCTAGTTATGCATTTCTACTTCAGTGTAAATTATTTAATTATTTATGCTGGTAATTGTTATGATTATTTTGTTATCTTGACCAATTATAATGCTGTAATTACCACTCGAATGGTCATCAGTCCCCTGAATGCCCTGTCATCTGTCATTGCGGTTTGTGACAGCTGTCAATCAGCTGTCAAAGAGTGGTCATCCGTCTGCGGCTCAGTCGATATGATATATTGTCCACTATCCAGATTGTGGGTCAGAATAGCCACAAAAGCATGCTGGCCTGCATGCAGCAAAATGCAACTCAATGCAGTACAACATCCTGGTGTTTTTTAAAGTGCTAGTTGGAGTTTTTTTTACATTATATTTTACATTATTTGTTTAAATTGCTTTAACTGTATTTAAGTAAATTGGACAAATTAATTCATAGTTTAATCTTTGTTAGTACTGCAGCTGGTGTTCAGAGGATGAGGCACTGATGATCGACACTCAGTGTTGTACATTGATTGTAAGAAAAGGCTTGGATTGTGTCCCTTACTCATATTAGATAAAGGTTGATACAATTATGTAGCCAGCACATTAATTTAGAATAGTGAACTGACAGTATCAGCAGAATAAATTAGTGGTGTCCATTCTATGGTATAAATTCTGTTAGTGTACATAAGAGCTCAGACCATTTCTCAGAAACCAGTTTCTCAAGAACTAGTCAGTCTATTTTGGACTAAAGGGTTTTTCACAGTGTTGTGAATGATTGGTCATGCTGCCATGTGAACAACATTAAGCTGTTTGTGGATTTTGGAGGTGTTGAGATTTTGAGCAAAAAAATCCTTAAAACATATTAAATGGTTAATAAGTACACCCTCACATGATAAGCACAGACACAGGCTCCCTGCTTCACTTCATTCAATATCAATGATGAATATGAATATTGCGAGCCAGGTTGAGAAACCAGTGTTGCGATTATGCTGATTTAGTGATCAGGTCACGTCACTGGTATTGCACGTTTTGAAACGCCTTGTGCTGCTGCTGCCGACCTATTCTGCTCAGTTTAACATAATCTAACATAATGACTACAGACGGACCATCTGTCTTTAAAAATGAACACTGGAGAAATGTTTCCTGGTATATTAGTTTATCATTACAGAAACAGTCAATGTTAATATTTCTACAAAAAGCTACTAAAAAAAAGCTAGGTACTTTTCACAAAGCTTTTTAATGGCATGTTGGGAATACTAGCATGCTCCATCTCAGAGAGAACAGCTCAACTGCTCAGGCTGGATGAAAACATTTGTCGACCAAATATGCAGATGTTACCTCTGGTGATGCTATCATTTTACCCTGTAGCATTTACAGCAGGTAGTTATGGTAGTAGCACCAGTGAATCATCATCACCCGAGGTGGAGGAATATGATACCAGGAGGACAGACCCTGTAGCAGGTTGGCTGCTTCACATTTCACACACAGAGCAAAACATACTGTTGAGCACATGAAAGCATTGTAACCAGCCCACTGAGCTGCTGACGTTGATTCTGTTCTTCAGCTCACACACAGGGACACGTGCTCGGGACACATTGTGACATCCACTTGAAGATACACTTAAGGCACACTACTAAAATCACACTCATAGGTTATCACTAATAGCACATACAAAGGCACTCAAACACTGACATTGAGTAGGAACATTGCTGCAGCTCAGTGGTTTAAATACACAAATAAGCAATCAAGAAGGAAAGGCAAAGGAAGCCTTTGTCAAACAGAGACATAGATGTAAAAATATCAGATATTTCAAAGCTTTTAGTGAGTGAATTGTGCTAAATCACAAGACACGTGGCTGCCTCTTATGGTGCATGGATCACACCTCTTTAAAGAAAACAAAAAGTCAGAGGGAGAGACTATGTTCTCAGAAGAATCCATGGACACAGATCTTAAAGAACTATGAGTGAAAGCATCAGGCATGTGCAAAAAAAAAGGACCAGCAGTGGACTAAGAGCCTACCCAAGTACAATCTACAATACACTTTATTTACCTCTGCCAAGGACATGGCTACATATGTTGGGGAATGCTGCAGGAATACTGATTTGCTTGAGGGCCACTTTAGCAAAATGACAGAAAGCCAAGGCCCCATAGCAGCGGCCTCATACATCTTTCGAGGATCTTAGGACGTTTCTTGGATTTCTAATTTTTTCTTGTTTCGTTCAATATCATCCTGTTTTATCGTGTTTAATTTCATCTTGTTTCATCTCATATCTCATCTCATCTTGTTTTTGGTGAGCTTGTGTCAACTCAGTCATCTTGTCTCAATTCTCGTCATATCTTCTCAATACCCAGCAAAAACAAACAGAGCCATTAGCCCCATTGGGCATTTGTGTTGATGACCTTAAGACCTAATTAAGCAGGAATTAATTTTAATCCTACTTTTCTGGCTCCCTTGAAGATTGGCCTCTTTAATCTCTTCTATGGAAAACAAGTAGGCTTTACCTCCATCCGCCAGAGGGAAAAAAAGCTCCTCTCCTTGCATATCTAACTCTGTAGCTGTGATGGGAAGTTGCCATCTTCTCAAGTCTGTTTAGCTCTTTTCAATCATATGTCAAAGATGACAGCCGAGGAAAAGCAGAAAGAGCAAATCTGGAAACTTTTGCTCCTGTGATGTAACATTTTGTGATAAATCTTTGTTACTGGTTGAGATCAAGAAATAAAGTTAAACAATTGAGATAAAGCAGGTACAATTGCTGTTTATATAAATACAAATGACAATTTTAGAGATAGTCCAAAGGAAGAAATTTTACTTGACAGAAACACGATGCTTAGTATGACAACATCTGTTTTCCAAGGTTTTACATAAAATAAATGCTGATGATGATCCTCTAACAGCAAGCTCAGACTCAAGTCCCATGAAGGATCTGATAAACGTCTCTATATGTAGTTATATAGTTACTTGAGTGTGGTCTTAGCTGTCTGACCATTTTTTCTCTTTTCAAAGTTGACACAGCTATCATATCTATACCTCTTACAGAGCATCAGTTTGACATTGGTGTAATACATTCAGAACACTACCATCAAAATACTGTTTATATGTGTTTTGCCACACTAACATGCATGTTGAATTATGAACTTTGCCATTTAAAAGCCTGGCACAAATGATTCCTTTTATCAGCTTGGTTAAATCTCTGTTAGCTAAGTGCTAAGGTATCATACAGTTACCATAGGGACTGTCCTCATCATTTAAGGCACGTGGGGCTGATGATCTCTTGACATACTAATGCAACTTACCTCAAAGACCACTCTTAATCAAAAACACACTCAGTACTGTACATGTAGAACATGTTAACACGTGCATGCGTGAACAATTGTCTGCATTCACTGACAGACACAAACACACAAACACAGGAGAACATGTAGGTGGACCCAGGTGGGTCAAGTCACTAGCTCAGGCAGTCACTAAACAACAGGTACAGCAGAGTCACATGAGGAAAATGATAGGACACGTGCAGAGTTGGTGGCCATCACAAGACTGAAGGATATTAGGATGTGTGCGTACATACATGCATATGATATATTCATATTTGTGAGTATAACCCTTTCTCATTCATATCATGTACCAGAGTGCATTGGTGAAGGTGAGCTTTTGTGCATGCTTGCATAACTGCATCTTTCTGTATACTGTGCATTTGTGTGTTACATTAACCATGAGTGATGTGGTCAAAAGAGTCTATGGGACAAACCTTAACATCACATCTAACTCATTAAAATACATAATGAATCATATAATGAGTCAAGGGGCTCTTTTGATGGTAAGCTTCGGATAGGACTTGCTTAATAATGGGTTCGATAGAAGTTGCATTTCAGACTGTTGACAAAGCTGTCTGTTTCAGTGTTCCCGAAATGACAGCAGGCCAGGCAGCAGGAGAAAAAGAGATCAATGATGAGGTGGGAGTAAATAATGAAAGTCCTAATCAGACTTTCACGTGCAAGGAAGGCGCTAATACATGTGCATAGCATTTTAAAGGCTTCACGTGCCAAACAGAGAACATTGAGGTTAGAGGAAGTAAAATTTCCTTTGGCTTAAAGGAACATGCTGCCTTTGCATGTTTTAGATCAATAACTGCAAACAGTGTGGAAACTTAACATTAATTGCATAGGTTTTCTGAAGCACACTGTAAGTTTAAGGATTGATTTTGGAAAAAAAATCTATACAGTGGACAAACTGTCAGAAAAATCAGAGCTTTCTTTTAAACATCAACCCAGAGATTTTTTCAAATCTCTGCTGCCTACAAACTCACAATATATTGTGTGTGTGTGTGTCTCTCGTAGTATCAATACACAATGCTCTTTTGTCTTGAGTTCTCCCTGTGTCAGTGTAGGTTTTCACCAGGTTCTCCAGCTTTCTCCTCTCTCCTATCTCTCTCTGCTTTTGCTTTTTGACCACACTTTTGCCTGTTGAATTTGGTACTTTTGCCTTTGTGATTGTCACCTGTGTACCAACCAAATAATATCAAAATCAACAAATTGAGATCACCAGTGAATACCACATATCCGAGATTAATTTATATAAACACACACACACACACACACACACACACACACACACACACACACACACACACGCCATGGAGCAAGAAGTTCTCAAAGTTGAAGTTGGTTGGCAAATGTGGACGTGCCAAAAACTGCACCTCCTTGAATGGCCACTTGAGGCTGCCTCCAGAGGTGAGTCAAACCGTGCACATCTCCATGTTAAAATACCCAACTTTACAACAGATACAACAGATACAAGCATGTTTACAGCCCGGGACAAAGAACATTTTTTTTGTCTCTTCAGCTTATTGAAACATTTATGACAAGTGTACGGGGGATGAATAATTAAAGAATTAAGTCACCCGCTTACATTTTATTAAGGCTAAAAGTTACACATTTTTAAGGACAGATCCAACCTCACAATCCAGTACATTAACTTCTGGCTCAGAAAATGATGGCGATAGCTGAAATGCCGAACTTGAAGCTTCAAAACAGCAGTCCACAAACCAGTGAGTGACGTCATGGTAACCATGTCCATTATTTTACACAGTTTGTGGCAGGACCAAGTAATTACCATTCCAGTTTTATCCAGTCAAGCACATACTTATTTATTTACCTGTGGACTACTGTCAAAGATTCTTCTATTTCCATTTAATGCTAACAGGTGGGCCCTTTACAGGCCAAGACACAAAGCCACATTGTTTGCCCTGCGCACTCAAAACCATTAGTATTTTCTTCCTGCCCCGTCAGTGCAAACAAACCATGCTGTACACGCTGCTCCCTCTGCCCTCCACTGGCACTTGTTTGTGTCTGGCAGAACCCACTAGTTCAAAACACCTCATTGTGGTTGTTTTGCTGAGACATTAAAAGGAAATGAATTACTCCTCGACCCAGGAAACATGTAACTTTCCTTGAGGCCTTTTCCCCCTTTTGAGATCCGTCAAGCGCACAACTGTAATGCAACTACTGACTGTGTCTCATTTATAAGAGGGCTGTCTGCTGTTTGTGTCCTTTTGTGTCCTTTTGCCATGTGGCAGCAGGTTCGCAGAAATGTTGCAGGGGTTGAGCCCCCAACATGACAAATATGTTAAAGTGAAAAACAATCCTAGCAAAAGAGAAAGGTGCTTTGGATTACAATTAACAACATAAGGAAACATCCCCACAGACACTAATGTATCTCTTAATCGTCATTCCCACATCATGAAAGAAATACTGAAATATAAATGATGTTCTCCGTATATTTGTCTACTCATTTCAACTGACAGAACGTTGTTGTCACATGTTCATTAGACATTTGCATTAAAAGTACAGGTTCAGTCTTGAAATTGAGAAATTGTTTATAAGCACCAGAGAGCTATACTGCCACTCTGATTGTGTTTGTGTCGCTCTTGATGACAGCTAATTCTCTGTACGCTCTAACTTGTTTTGACTTGCAGCTACAGGCATTGGATCACAGGTAATGCTATAAGCTATTTTGTTGAGAGTGTAATTGAATAAAAAACAACTCCACGAAGTGAAAATAGAACATTGGAAATGTGGTGACAAAAGATAAGGAGTGCATGAAGAAAAACAAACCTGTCTCAGCCACCTGCACATGCTCCACCTGCTTGCTTGAATTCTACATTCACGAAAAGGATGTTTACATTATATCTGGAGAGCTTTATTGCTGTTACATAATGTGACCTTCGTGCATAAATACCACCAGTATATTAGGCAACTAAAATGTAAAATAAGCTTTGCCTTTATATTCTAGCAAATAGAATGCATTGTTTTTTTCAATTTCAGTGTGTTAGTTGTTGCCACAGTTACCCAGTTTCTAACATTTATCTACAACCTTAACACAGATTGACAGCATATTAAAGAAACATCATCAGAGCAAGGCTGAAATAACACTGACCTTTAAAGTATTCCTGTAGGTAAATGTCAGAACTATTCTGAGCACTGTCTTAGAACTTCATTTCATAAATGTACTGGAGGAAGAAAATAGATTTGTATGTTATTCAAGGAAATAACTGTTATAACTATAATAATGAATACTTTGTTCAATTATATGCCCTTTTTCATATTCAAGATTGACCACTAAAAATATATAATTCTATAACATAGACAATATTGATAACCTTGAAATATTCAGGTAATTCAAAGTAACAAAATAATAACAAAATTTAAAGCTAAAGTCAATGAAAGTTCATTTTATATGTGACGAGATATGCAGACAGACTGATATAATCAATGCTCAGGATAACAGTCCAGCAATTAATTATGCTGCCTTTGTCACACCTCACTTGTCCTTTCAGTAGAACCCATTTTTTTCAGAAAATGAAACTGAAATGATATCACCATCTTCTTGTTTCACTGATTAGTCTTTTGCGCATCAGATGTCTGTCAATCACCATGACTCACTTTGCGCAAAGCCCAACCAAGACAAATAAAAGTGCTGAAGTAAAACTCATAATGTCTTCCTCTGCTTCGAAAAGAAAAGTACTGACTGACTCATTGTTCTCAAATAGGGGCCCCCTGTCTGAGAAAATGAAACCGGAAAGGGCAAAGATGATGCATCAGAGAATTTAGCTGAGGTGTATAAAGGGTGCAATGTTACATTAGGGACAAAAAATAATGCTCACCATGTCTTTTTCCTCACTTGCCAACTTGTGCGTACTGCAACCCTCACAAATGATCTTCAGGCTGTCAGCACCCACACATCCATTTTAGTTCACTTTCACAAGAATTATTATACATAATTCATGTCCACTACTTTAACATCAAGGGTAATGTTGATTTTAAACATCACAATTGTATAATTCACATCTCATGCATGAAAAATCTTCAGGACTCATATTATCCAACAATTTAGCTTCATTGTGCGTCATGTCGCATTGTGTTGCATCGCGTCACATCACGTCACGTCACGTCACGTCACGTCACGTCACGTCACGTCACGTCACGTCACGTCACGTCACGTCACGTCACATCACATCATGTCACAACCGCACTTAACCTACCCATATATCCTGAACCCTAAACCGTGATGTTTTTCATATATATATATATATATATATATATATATATATATATATATATATATATATATATATATATATATATAACCAATAGGGTTCCCCCAGCTATTAATTAACATTAACAGTTTCCTATCCACCATTTCTTTATGAATTTTTATATGTTTCAGTGCTTGAATTGATTAGCCTTCATATATGGTGGCTAGATTAATACAATATATCAGAAGTTCTGTTTTTTCTGGGCAGGGAGCTGTAGTTTTGAGTGTGTATGCGTGTGTGTGCATGTGTCCACACCTCAGGGGGCTGCAGTCACATGTTGATTAACAGTTTTTGGGCATCTTGGATTCTCTTGACATTCATGTGCAAGCCACTCATGCTCTGCTTCATTCAAGATCGCTCTGACAAAAGCAGAAACTGTCAAATTGGGCATCTTCAGTGATGCCCCAAAGGCCAGCAACAGTGAGGAAGGACAAAGGATTTTTAATGAAAGCTCAGCAGACACTGTAAAATCAGATCCCTGTTAACTTTATATTTAAATAACAAAAAGCATAAGCACTTTAAATCCAATGTTTCTTATTGTTTTCTCAGTATTTCTCCTTTTAACTCTCATATCAAAATATCCAGAACATGATAATCATGCTAGCCCTACTGAGTATTATGTACATTTGCATACCAGTACACAACTAAATTTATAAAGTAAAGATATTCATAAGGACATGCGGAATATATAATGTTGCAGTTATGTCAGAGCTCAGAGTGCAACATGTTGCATCTACTCTAGGTGAAAAAAAACCACTTCACTCTTTGAACACCCAGTCAGCTCCTGCAGTGGAGAGGTGTTGTTTTTTGTTGTGTTTTTTTTTTTTTACTTGGAATATGTGCAGTGTGTTGCACTGTGAACTCTGACGTAACTGTGTTATTATATAAGAGTCATCTGGAGACCACCACCTTCAACTCTGAAAGTGTCAAATTGAAGGTATGGCCTGCTGTAATAACCATGAGTTGTGAGTCACCCAAACCGAAGAAATGCTGGACAATTGCATTATGTTCCAGTGTTGGTCATGGCTTTTATTCTCAGTTTAACTGTAGCAACCATTAACTCTAAAACCCACAGCTCTGCTCTCATTACATTCTGGCATCTATTCCTCAAACTATTTTCTTTGAACTGGTTTGGCAATGCTCAAATCATTTCATCAGTTTTTGTAATGTTTCTAAGGTATTTGCAGCCCGAGGAATGTAAGAGTGTATTTTTGGAGTTGTATTTTTCAGATTGCAACTTCCACAAGTCATTGACTTGTGTTTGTGATTACCATAATGTTTGGTACTTGCAGTCAATTGAGCAGTTTCAGTTCAGTCAGGAGAGACCTCAGTGAATGAACATTTATTTATGGACACATGTACAAAATGGATGAAAATGATAAAGTCTTTGGTAAGAAGCTGTGAGTAGTGTAGATGAGCTCCTGATGGAGTCCAGACACTGGTGGTGTTAATGAAGGAGGATGCTGAGATCTGGATGATGAGGAGAGGAACAGCTTGTGATGAGCTCAGAGCTCGGTGATGTGTTTGTGTAGGAATGTTTAGGTTTTGGATGAAGTCAGGGGTTTTGGGTTTGTCTGAGTTTTCTGTTAATGTGTTTGAGCATGTAAACAGCCTTTTAGTATGATAGCTGGAGTACTCTGAAATAAACTGGGGTGTATACATGCAATCTGAATATCCTGATTTCTCTGTGCTTATGTAAACACCATATCCCAAATATGATCATAACAGTGATAAGCTTCATAAACAGGTTATTCATGACCATGTTAACCGCAGTCATTAATGGTGGTCAGTCTCGCCGTCTACAAATTCCTCTCTTACTTGTGTTTTCCTCTGGATATTTCAGTTTTTCCAGATTCTAGTTTTCCCTCATATTTTTTCTTTTGCTACTTAAGAAATACTTAATAGTATTAAGTCTCTCATTACCAGTATGGGTGTGTGCAGAAAGCAATCCAATCCAATTAATTTCAATCCACCCATCCATAGAAATGAAGTTCTGGGTGGTTCGATATGCTCAATAAACCAACATTAAGGACCACGTCAACCTGACTGTGTTGCTTTTGTTGTTGTTTTTACAACAACTTGAAAAAAGTGTGTTTATTTTAGGGTTTTACATAGTTGAGCAGCTATAAGAAGCTTTGCAAATGTTGATTTTGGATTCTGATTTTTGGTAAATCTGCACATATCTGCATCTTGCATCTTGTCTCCATGACAACAGGGACTCAGATGGAAGCTGTTGCTAAACACTGCTCTGTGTACAGTGCCCTAAGTGCCAAATGAAACCCTCTCTGTTCCCTATGCTTTTTTCCCTCCCTCTTCATCCTCCCGCCTCCTCCTCTTATCCTTTTCCTCTCTCCTGAGCTCTTCTTTTCTCTGACAGTGACCCTCAGAACACATCCTGTACAGGCTGGGAACACTCAGTAATTAAGCCCACTGTTTGGATATTCTCAACACAGCGTCATGTTTGCATATTTGGGTAGTGCATACAAAGACAGTACAGTGCAGTGCAGTGTGGAGATTAATGTAATGTTCTTGAATACCCCACTGACTAAAGAATAAATAAGAGAGCCACTTTAACACTTTGAATCCGAGATTTAGCTCAGTTTTCTTCCGCAGCGTTCAGATGTCTTTCGCAAGCACTGACACCTTTGAAACCTGAGCAAATTGGTTTGACTTCTTTCAAAAACATGGAAAAAAAAGCAATGTGCATCTTGGCACTAACTGACCTAAAAAAAAACTACCAAGAACTAAATAAAAGTTTCAGAGAAAATGTCCTGAAAAAGAAAGAGAGAAAATATTACAAAAAAAGTTTAAAAAGATGCAAAAATGTAGAGAGAACTGCATGTATATTTATTCTAATTAGATATTTTAAGTTATGTTATATATTATTCCTTGTTTGTTTTTGCTAATTTTCTGGAAATTTTCTTTTAATAATTTTTCTAATTTCTTGCTCCTTTTTTGGGGCATTTCTTTCAAAGTTGCTCATTGCCAAGGCCTGCTCTAATCTTACATATAATATTATCTTCTTCTGCTTTTTTACTTATTAACTGTTGCCTTCTGCCAACTGCTTATTCTCTTGCATTTCCCAGGTTGTGAATTTTTTGTTTGCTTATTGTCATTTTGCCCCCTCAACTTTGCAAACTAACACAACACTGTGGGATATATGTATAAGAGGATCAAATAAAAATAAAACATACCTCAGACCTAAAATGGCTTAGGCACGTGGGCATATGCATACAGAAACTTGTTCATTCTCAGTTAATTTTCACAAATCTTCTGAGCCCACTGCCTACTGTAATAACAGCCATCTGCTCCATAGTGCCAGCCCATTATTGTGGAGCAACCACATTAACGGCCGTATTTGTGACTCAGCTCACAAGCCAATCTCTCTGTGGCAAACTGATCTGGCTTCATTCATTTCCTTGCCTGAATCTGCATTAATAAAATATGTCCACCAATTCGGAAATGAAATCTCTGTTTACTTATGAGGGTAATGGGCATGCCTAATTGTTTTATTTGGATTCATGTCTATATTTGGCTCACATAAATATTTATGCAAGCTTCTTGACTGATTGCTGACTATAAAAGTAAATATATCAGCAAGGGAGGGGCAGAGGAAATCCTTTTTACATTAAAGTGGATGTATGTTTGTTTTAATATTTATGGAGGCCATGCAGGATACCACACAGTTAAATGAATAGATTTTCTGATTTTAGATCCCTTACCTAAAACTTCTGTTGTAAAGGTAGGAAATTAACACAATTACCTAACTTGTTTACTGTTAACAATAATGGCATCTGGTGCATTCCCACTGGCAGCTGATTGCCAGAGAGACTCATTAAAGCCCTGTCTTTCTAGTAGCCTATCATCACAAAATGACAGCTTTCCGTCTACACAATCCTACTTGTCTCATATTAACCCACTTTTCCCACATGCGAGGCAGTATACAACCACAGTGACAAAGGAAGCCAAATAAATGAGCTATCAGCAGCAGCAGCAGCATTGTGTTTATTAAAGTGGATTTCCGCTACGATATTGCATTACCTAGTGGGAATGGAGCCTCTGCACGTGTAAATGGCTGCCTAACAGCCTAACGCCGGGGCTCAGACACAGTGCTGTTGAATAGTTATGAGAGTGGTTCATTAAGCTTGCCAACTTGCCTTTTTTAATTGTCCTGATATAACTACAGTGGTGAGAAAAGTGAAAGGACTAAAAATGTGATATAACAACAGCAATGTTGTCAATATGCTCAACAGAAGTTAATATTTTGAAGTAACAATTTTGCCAAAATTAAAATTTAAAAGTAGGTTCATCTGGTAAATTGTCAGCCGGCAGGTTGCTTTTACTCTCCTCACAAATTGGGAATGACCTTTTAAACCATGGCTGTGTGCAAAAACAACAAAATGCAACAAATTTTTTATTTAAACATAAACACTAAAAAAAAAAATGCTGCTCACAATAATCCTTTCTTTGTCTCAGAGAAATAAATCAACTTCTTATTTGAAGATTATTAAATTCTGATCTGCTTCTCCTACCATTCTTCACAACTGGAAATATATGAGGTTGATCTTGAGACTACAGCTCCCAGAATTCTTTGGCGTGATCACATGATCAAACAGCACAGGTGTTCTGCTCAGAGCCCTTTTCTGCTGCATCAAGATTAACCAAGTGATTTTAGCATACTGCTGATCTTTACATATTTTAGTTTAGAGCCACATTCATTGATTTATTTTTTTTTTTAGCCACTGGGGCAGCACAACAAGCTAAGTTTGATTGATAAACATGTTAGCAAACAGTTTGTTTAGCTTACTTTAGTTTACTTATTTAGCTACATATCCAACAAATATGGAGCAACATTAACTGTCATTGGGAGGAAGTCCTGTTTCTGGCCACCTGATCAATGTAAGTCCAATATTCACTCTCCTTTTAGTGTGGTCATTTTCTCCTAAGGGAAATAGTTGTTGTTTAGCTGCTAAATGCTCCACTGTGTTTAGCTAACTGGCTAACTTTGTGTGTTTGGTGCTGAATGCAATGGCTTTTCACGTTGTGGTGCTGGCTAATGGGGCTCAAGCCCCGTGTGTTTCTCCATCAAAAACACTGAATCTCTTAGGTTTTAAAGACACCTCCACTTCATGTCATTCAGATAATAATATATAGGCTCCATGTTGTTTATTGTTACTATGCTACTCCCTAAAGAAGTCAGCTTATTTGAGTAAATGTTCTTCTGTTGGCCTAAGATTCATCTCAGAGTGTCAAAGACCATATTTGGCATTGTTGGTCCTTGATTTGCGATTAGAGCATCCCAGATTATTTTGGCATGAATTGAAATTTAGCAAATTTTTCAGCTAAACATTTATACTGTAAACTCCAGGATGCTAGATTAGTAATGATGTTTACACCATATTCCTACCTTACCTATGTTATGTAACTCAAACAGACAATTTTGCCTCTTTCAAGGTGGCAGGAGTGAAAATCAACATCAACATTTGTCGTGTTGTGGTTTCAGAAGGAGGAAGACGGTTGATAACAGATACAAAATAGGATGTCGGCTCTACAGTAAGATTTTTTTTCTTCTTGGCAACTGTTGATGTGCTGATGTTTTTCCTTGGGTGTTTTATTATCTCAAATTGCTTAGAAAATCGTGCATATTGCTGCCATAAATGGGAAAATAAACATCTCTAGGGGAGCATGCCCCCGGGCCTCTTCAGATTTGGGCAGATTCCCAAATGTCTATAGCGTCTGGTTCCACCCCTGCTAGTTGGGTTTTGTTTTTTTTTCAGAGCTTTTTGCTGCCAACAGCTGTCTCCTTGGTCATTTAAAGGATAGCACTGTTGCTTTAATAAAAGTCAATGTGCTGTAAATTAGAAAACAGGTATGAATGGAATGAAAACCACTTTAGATATATAAATAATGCATTATCAGTATTTGCAGTGGGGTCTGTTGTCACATTGTAGCTGCGTTGTTGTGGGCTTTATGGTTTTATTTCCCCAATTACAAGGAATTTACTAACCATGTACGCTATCAAATTAATTGACTTAACTTGGATTGCCTTTCGGAATAAAACTTTCCACGTGTTGCTAAGGTAAACAGCAATGTGCAAACAAGACGGGCTGCCAGGTTCCACAGTGGCTCATTGTGGATGCAGTTTGGTAAGATAAGAGTTTAATGAGCCATCATCTATCATTGCTGATGTAATTTACAGAGCCCAGGAAATTAATGGATGTCATTTTTGTTTGGCTTGAATAAAGATCTGGATAATGAAGAGCTGAATTGTGCATGAGATTGTTTGGGATTTCTCTGTTGCAATGCACCGACAGAATGACATTTCTTCATGTCTTCATTCTGTCTTGAGGCGAACTTGATTTAGCATTGTCTGTCGTGTCCACAGGCCACTTTGATTGCTTTTGCAAATTTTGCAATGAATTATTTTCAGCTCATATGCATCTTAAATTGATATTTTGTTCAAATATAACAGCATGCAAGCTCATTCTTGGGATATAGAATGCACTTATTGTCATATTTCTGCTCTGACTGGTTAGTAAGGAGGTCACACTATATGAGTACACACATTATCCATTCAACAGCTGTTAGTTTTTGATTTTCTGCCTTCTCATTCCTCAGGATTTGTGGATTTTATTGTCAAGTGTTATAAGATAGTTTAATGTAAAAAATAATATTCAAGTATATTAAGAAATATTCCTAGGGATGTTATTTTTAAGCAGAGGAGAGGATTTAAATCATGAGGTGTTTTGGTTATCTATTCATCTGAATTTACGGACAGAAACAAGAGCATTTGTGTGTAATGTGTTCTTCCAAACACTTGGTGGAGCAACAGATACCACAATCCAAAATGAACTGATTTGAAGTGCTGCAGTGCCATCTTGTGGGGAACTCCTCAGTGTGCTCCCACTCTCGGTCCCCAGGCTTTTCAAATGACTTAACTCCCTTATGAAAATGCATTAATCATCTATATCACACCACATACTTCCATAAGTAGCCTACACGTAATTTTGTCAGTGCTAAGCCACAAATTTTAAAGCAAAACGATTTACAGCTCCGCTTCATAAGTCTAAGAGAGTCATGTTACTCAGCTGTGAGTGCTTTCTGTGGGGAGAACAGGTGGCCTCTTCTTTGGGGGAAATTTCCTTTTTTGCAGAGCAGCTTGAACCACCTGTAGGTCTTATATTTTCCAGGAGAAAGTGAAGATGACACACACATTCCTTACTTTGACCTGTAAGTTGATCATTACTTCTGTTTGATTCCACTTTCCTCCTGCCCAGAGAAGGGAAGTGGGAGGTAGGAGAGATACAGACTGCAGTCCCACTGCTTGCATGTGTTGTTGAAGTGAACGGGTTGAGGAATCTGTGAATTGAGTCGAAGCATGTGTGACTTCAGCATGTTAATGGATGTTTTAGGGTAGTTAAAAAATAGGGTTTAGGAAAAAGAAAAAATTAAAAAGCTGAGGAGTAGCTTTAGAGGGCTTGTATTTGAGATTATGTTGCCACTCATGACATGAGGGTTGCTGCAGGGAAAGTGGTTGAGCCTCAGCTGTTGTTTTGAGCCGAGGACCTGCAGGGTGACCGGACAGCTTTGCATCTGTTGGTCGACAGATGCAAAGTTATTACTGTGCTGAGCAGTTGTCGTGTGTTTTGCATTTGAGTGTTATTATAGCTGAAGGTGCAGAACCCGCAATGAAAGTGGGGGCAGAGATGTGTGTCCTACATATATGCAATGACACAATGTAGTTAAGTAGTAACACTTTGCTACAGTACTTGAGCATTCTATAGTATCTGTACTTAAATTGAGTTTTTTAAATTTTTGTCAACTTTCACTTTTACTCCTATACATCTCCCTTAAGCATCTTTGTTATTTACTACATGATTGGAAAGGAATGGAGGAAGGGACGGATGGATGTATGAAGGAATGAGAGGGAAGAAAAAAGTAGATTTTGTTCTTTAAATTCTTTAAGTTGTGAAAAAGACCTTATTTTTTTCAAGTGTAATGTACACTCCATTTTTATGAAGTTGTACATGTTAAGAATAAATAAGCTATATAATTGTAACTTTTTTAATTGTTCCTATTTTTATTACCAGCATTTACTTCTACTTTAGTACTTTTACCCTCAATACTTGAGTACAATTAATATCTTAAAATTACTTTTGATACTTAAGTACAGTAAATGTCAGATATTTTAAGACTTTACCTTAAGTTCTATTCTAATAGGTGACTTTAACCTCCACCAAAGTCATTTTCTGGTAAGAAATCTGTATTTTTACTCAAGTGTAGTGATGCACAGTAATATCGACACGTCATTAGTTTATCGACAGATAATGGCTTTAAAATGAAATATCGGTACCGGCTGATATCACAGACCTATATTTTTTTCATACATATATTGACAAAATGAACATGTACAAAACATAAAATGTGGGTTGAAGTATTTTTTCTTATTTTGCACAATGAATGAATATCACATACATTCATACTCAATATACATACATTGTCTTCTGTGTTTGGTGGGCCAAAGACAAATTGGTTTGGCTTCCAGGTTACTTCATCCACCACTGCATATATGCCCATGTATATGCAAACACAAGCAAAAGAGTAGGAAAAAGACTTTGTACTGAATATCATTACTGCTTGTGTCTAAAATGAAATATAATGAGGAGTATATGCAGAAAACAAAACCACAGAATAAAGATGCAAGTTCACTGAAATTAGATTTGTATGGCTAAGCTAAATTAAACAGGCATGTGACACACACGCACCTTCCCCTCCTCTCAGATGCATTTTGATGTTATTACATGACTGCGGGTTGTATTTTGACAGGGACGCCAGAGATGAACTGTAGCCCACAAATTAAGGGGAAACCCCCTCAAATTGGCTGCCAGAATGTGGCTTGTTTTGCGAGTCAAATCAGCTGCCCTGGAGATGTTTCAGAGGAGAGCTTGGGACAAGAGAGAGGGAGGCGGGAGAGGAATTTGGATGAAAAGCAATAGATACCAAAGTCTGGTATGGCGGTGCCAACCTGCCTTGTGATGAGCGATCATGAGTGATATTTGGAAAGTCCCTGAAGGGCAAAAACCTGAGAGACCAGAGGCGCTCCTCCTTAACCCCCTGAGGAAATCAGCATGCACATTTTGATGATGATTTTCTTATATACATTTTGTTATTTTTTCATCTTATGATGGGGAAGTCCTCTGGGCAGAGAGGGCGATTAGGCTACGGGATGCAGAGGGAGTCTAGAATTATGGCCGATTGAAAGCTTTTCTGGACCGGGTTCAAGAAGTGCTGACGAAGCAAGACTAAACATCGCAAACCGCAGTTGAAAGATTTGCACATGTGCTGGCTCCCCCTGCACTCCTGCCACCCTGGGATTAGTCCCATCCTGGGAGAGCAGCTACATTTACATGTGTGCAGGCAGGCATGTACACACACACTCACACTGCACATGCATATGAACCCTATAATTGGAGAGGAGGAAGGAAAGCAAAGCTGAGAAAGAGAATAAGTGTCAAGACTGATGGGAAAATGAGAATAAGAAACATAGAATTCCTGAGTAACCACAACCAGCAGCACAAATAAAGTCAGTTACCCAGTTGTAGTGGAATGGAGTATGTAGACCTGAGAATCGTAATGAAAAATTAAGTTTAAATTAAGTCTGTATTTGAACATGGAACAAAATAATCAAAAAAAAATAAAAAAAAAATACAACAAAAACAATGGGCCTCATGCAGAAAGCAATATACTAAAAAAATGTATCTTATTTTTCTTTGTATTCAAGATTTGCTCTTATTTTGTTAGTATCCACTGATTTCTGGTATTCACTAATATTTTCTCATGTTTGCTCTTCTCTTAGGTTAGAGAACATGTGAGAAGTGGTCGAGAGCACTCTTACCAAGTTAAGAAAAAAAGTCATTTTCACCATCTACAGATTGTTTGTCCATCCAGAGGAAACATAAATTAAACATTTAAGAAAAAAAATGCATGAATATCATATATAATTACATTTAGATTATTATGGTAAATTGACTTGCTTGTATAGTGCTTTTAGTCATTCTATAACTCAAAGCACTTTCACATTATTTTACAAATTTATCTATTCACACACACATTCATACACTGGTGGTCGAAGCTACTGTACAAGATGCCACCTGCTACTCAGTTTTTTAAACAATCATATGCAGTCATTAGGGGCAATTTGGGGTTCAGCATCATGCCGAAGGATAATTCAACATGCGGACTGGAGGAGCCGGGGATCGAACCACCGATCTTCACGACCCGCTCTAGCTCCTGATTCACAACTATTCATTTTAAATGACTTATAATGATTGGATTATTAAATTTGACGGCTGAAGAAATACCACAATACTTGGTCCATTGATTCCAGTTACTGTAATTTCAGTAAGTACATTTACTCAAGTTCTGCACGTAACTATAAATTAGAGAAACTTTTACTTTAAATTAGTATTTTAATCTCAAGACACTTTCTTCTTGACTAAACTTCAGAGGGAAGTATTGTACTTCTCGTATTTGATAATGTTGAGACTTGAAGAGTACTTCATGAGGTCCAGTATATCATATTTTAAAAAATAAAAACAAGGTGTCGGTGACATCAGTGGGCACCTAGCCACAGATGTACAAAAGTCCCCACCACATAGAAGCAAGACACGCAGACTTTACAGCGGATTTTCTTCGTTTCTGGTGTTTTGCAAGTCTTTGTAATTGTCTTGCGTCTTTTTGTTGTTTGTTGTTTTCGGTGGTTTCTCTCAGTCGGCCTGTTTAGTAATCCATTCATACTTAGGCGGGTGTCATAAAGTTTGTTGGTCAACAGAGGCATGTAGATAAACAGTAATTTTTAATATAATTGCTGCTCTCTTAAAGGTTTTTCTTAGCATTTTTGTTTTGATACAGCCGAAGATAGACAGGGAAGTAAAAGACTCAACCTTTATGGGGCACACTCTCTACCAGATGACCTGGAGGTCACCCCAAATTGCCGCTTTTTAAGCAAACGGTGAATTTAGATTAGGTCACCTTGCCCAGAGTTTTTAAACCACCTGTGCTTCACACTGTAGTGAAGACTTAAAGCAGCCTGCTTTCTATTGTACCTCTCCCAAAATCCTTTCTCAAGGCAGATATTTTGTCTTAGAGCACTGATGTTATCTAAACAATGCAGATAATATGCGTGCCAGTGAAATATAACTGGTCCTTCTTTATCTAGAATTGCATTTAAATGATTTGCCCACTGCAGTGATTTCATCCATTATTTTGTGGATTTCTGACCTCCAGTAACCTTCACCAGTTAGCCGACCCATCTGGTTGCCCTACACTGTCTCCCGTCTCCCTCCCCTGCAGCACTGAGAGCACCTCTTCTCAGGGATATCACACCGCAAAGCAGTGAAAGGTCTGTTTTATTAAAAGAGCCGTCTCCCCCAAACTACAGATCACTTTTCACATTCGATCATATAATCCCTGCACACCGTCCTACTCCACTTCAACACTGCCAGGAAGTGAAATGTTACCTACCTGGCTAGCTGTGTGTGTTTGTGTGTGTATTTCCACCTTTGCACAATATCTTTGGCATTTGTAATTTACTGCAGCAGAGGATATAGCTTTTCTAACTCCGTATATAGATATATATAGAAACTTTCCTTCTAAGTAGATCATTTACAGGAGCAGTGTGTAGGATCCAGGGGCATGTGGTGGTGAGGATTGCAAATTGCAACTAGCGAAAACATCTCCCATGTGTCAAGTGTGATTTCCCGGTTAGGATTCCTTCAGTATTCAGTGCTCAGGAATTTTTTTTACCAGGAGCCAAATTATCCGCAGAGTTCTTTTTCTCTCTAAAACAGACAGAACTGGTGATTTAAACCTGTTAAAACACTGACTGCTATCCATGGAGGCTGGCAAGAAATTATAAATGGCCCTATCTAGAGCCAGTGCTTATTTGATGTATTTTTGGCCACTGTAGAAACATGGCGGACTCCATGGAGAAGGACCTCCTCTGTATGTAAAAATAAATGGCTCATTCTAAGGTAACAAAAATGAATGATTTTGAGGCAATTATACTCTAAAGAAAACAAAAGTATTATTTTACATTTCTTCCAATACATCCCCCTAAATCCTACATATTGGACCTTTAAAAATATTGAAAAAATGGCTGTTTTGTTGTCAGATGAAATAAGAGTGCGAAATCCATTTCTGCAGCAACCTGTATTCTCTCTTGTTCCATGGAAAGCTTTACCATTTCCCCTCCAGCCCATTTCTCCTCCACCAAACCATAAAAACAGTCCGGCAGTACCAGGGGCAGTCTTGCACCAGGCCTCCTGCCTTGCCAAGGGGTCAAAGTTCAAGCTCATTAGCTTCTACAGTGAATAGTTTGTCTTTCTGGCACAAGCCAGAGTTCACTACGTCACCCCTCCTGCAGTATAGCAGCCCTGTCTTCTCTCTGTCGTCCTCTCTCATGTGTTTGTCTCAGACCTTTAAAATTTGACACTGTCATTACTTCATAACCACGTGACATCTTGGCTTTGTCACTAAGACAAATAGTAATTTTTCATTTTTTGTCTTTTATTGAAGAGTGATGCAGCTTGCTGGGTTGACTGGAAGTGGGTTGTAAGATGACTTGGACGATGGAGCGTTGGATCCTTTCTTTTGACTCTTGGCTGAGGAACTGAGAAGAGACTTGTAAGGGAGACTTCTATCTGTGGTCATGAGGGAATTTAAGCATCCAGCATGTAACACAACACACTTGAGATTTGAATTGTTTCATTGAATTTCTTTTTCTTTTTATGAATACATAACCAGTAAGCTGCTTAATGACTATTTAGACAGGCAGACATTTGATCTCAGGTTTTTGTTGATCTTGAACCCAAACCAGGTCGTTTACGTTTTGGGGTTCTGGCTGTGGGTGTTCATACTGAGTGCCGAGCATAATGCTTATTCCTGGCCTTCCCAAAAAAGTCAACATAGTCCTGTCAAACATCATTGGTGCTTCTCTATGAAATATCATGGATATTATTGTCACTGAGCATTGACTGTTGTCAAGTTGATTCTCTGTGGGAAAAAAAATAATGGAGCAGCACCAAGCCAAACATTACCTTAAGGAATACGGAGTAGAGAAAGCAGGATTGGAAACCACAGACTCCAGTCTTACTCAAGCTTTGTGTTACTGTGGTCAAGGTTGACCCTCCCAGACACAAACTCCACCTTTTGACTGTGAACCTACACTGAGTCATACCCTCTGTCTTGCGTCATTCAAATTGCAGAACACCAAGTTTGGAGTGGCACTGGCAACAAGCTAGCACGGCCATGAAGTTTGTGCGTGCTTTATCTTTCACCCTCTTATATCTTGACCTCAAACAGCAAACACGCTACTCTTATTTTCATACATTCAAATCATCATCACCATCCGCTGTTCCAAACATAACTTGCCGCACCCATTTGCATTCAGCAGCGTTTAGCTTCTGCAGTCAAATCAAACTGCTGGTCTCCAGCACAGCAGTGACAGTTAACACTGTTCCAACGCCCTAGAGCCACAGTTAAGGGCCTATATGTCCCCTTCTGTCTCCTTGTCTGTGAGAGCAAGCGACGGTCAGGGACCCAGTGTTGGGTTGGAGGCGCCAGAGCATTGTGCAGTGGATGACCTCGGCAACCACACTGAGGTTTGTTGCTTTCACCAGAGCTCAGCTGTAATGAACTCAGAGCAGACCACTAAAAGGCTAAAGCTTCCTCTTACTACCCATGCTGAGTCCCAGCTCCCCAGACTCAATGAGGCTGCAGTCAAGGGGGTCTAGCTGTTCTCTGACAAGACAGAGAATGAGGGTGAAAGCCAGTGTCATGGCTGCTTTACCTCCTGTTTGTGTTTGTTGCGGTCCTTTTGAGATTGTCTAATGGCTGAATGCAACAGATCAAGTTCTTGGGTTTGGGGTCCAGGGGTGCACCATCGATATATTTTTGAAAAGGGGCCCCCGATGACTAATCATATTGGCAGTTTTTTACTATGACAGCTAAAAGCACCTTCAACCCTTTTAACTCAGCAATAGAAATGGTTTGCCATTTGTATTTTTGCTTATTGTGATGTCATTTCTTGGAGTATCTTCAAATACTTCATATCCCTAAAAAGTAAGTAAAAAGGTTATGTAAGTCAATAAACCCTAATAATTGATTTAAGTATTGAAATTGTGCCATTAAATGTTAATACAACATGTTTTGAGATTTTACGTGATAAAAAAAAAAAAACACCTTGATCCAAAGATTTTTAAAAGCAGAAATAAAACATTTCTCAGCACTCCATAAGTTATTCTAACTATGTATAGTATCTCGTTTTACATTACGGGGAGATTCCCTGTGCAATTTTGGCGCAGTTATGGCAAAATACTATGTTTGCACTGAACGTAAGGTAAAGTAACATAAAGTGATGACATGATGACAGGGATTTATTTCCTGTAAAGGCACTATATAGTGCTCCACTGCTGTCCCTCCAAAATAACTCAAAGTGAGGGTCCTTTTAGCGATCGTATGACAACTGGATACCGTTACCTAGCACAGACAGCTAGCTACTGTTGACTCTCATACCAACATTAGGTATAACTATCAACACAAAGAAACAAGGATACCCTTATGGTCACTGAAATAACAGAAAAACAAGAATACCATGCCATGCCATGCTATGCCATACCATATACATTATTGTCCTAGTAGGGAAAATTATCTCGGACTCAGATGCTACGCCCATAAAAATCTTTACAATCACAATAAAACAAACCACATATGAACAAAATAGCAGTAACTGTACCAAATCACACCAGTGAAATACACATAATCCAAAATGTACATACGTTACACATATTAGATATTTCACACACCCTGCTGTTAAAACAGCATGAAACTGATGGTTTAACAATGAGGTGTGTGCAACATTTGTTATATGCAATGTATGTGCAGTAGATTGCCTGTGCCTTTTGGATAATCTGCAATTTATTGTAAGAAGAGGAGAAAAGATGATCCCAGGGGGTGTTTGGAGACCATTATGGGCTTCTTTGCCCCGGGGCCACACAGAGTCTAGGATCGCCACTGTTGATGTTGAGTCCAAGATGTTGATAGTTTTGTGTTGCATGAGAAGACACAGCAGGGAGGAGGTAAACAGGTTCATATCTGTTTGATGCTACACATTTTGGGAGGTGGTACCAACTGCTGTAATTCAGCTCAAGCTTTATATTCTTTGCGGTTGTGTAAAAGGAAAAAAAAAAAAGAGTGAGAACAGAAAAAAACCAAGTGAATGAATTCTTGAAAGATTTGTGGCTAAATGCTGTAACACATTTCACTACAACTGCAAAGTGAGAAACCTGTTAGTAAATCATTGTCTGTTGATACAGTGCAGCTCATTTCAAAGCCAAAGTCAGGCGCAGGAGTGTTTCACAGTGTCTGGACTGTGTTAAGGTGAGAGAGGGTTGTGTAAACGACCCTTTAGCCACTTGCTTTATAGATCCACACACACACACAAAAAGCACACCTCTCCTGCTGGCCCCATATTGTTTTATTCTTTGACAATAGATTCAGTTACATAATGAACCCCATCCATATCAAAGGCTGGACCAGGGATAGACTGGCGTGGCTCCAAGCCCCTCAGAACAGGCCAAAACCACATGGGAGAACAAACTCTTCCCTATTTTTTCCCCCCGCTCCCCTTCTCCCCTGCTCTTTGTCATACCACAAAAGATATCAAGTGTGAGAGGATGGACATGTGTTGCTGATCATATGCATATTAAACAAATATTGCAATGGTCACCTAATATGTTGCGGTGTACTGTCCGTTTTAGTATGGCCCAGAAACCAGAGAAAGTGTGGCATCCCAGACATGGTTTTAAAATGCATTCCTCATGGCACTACGGTATACAGCGCTTGTGAGAATTCACTATAGAAAATCCAACCGCAGGCTTGTGGGGTATATATACACAAGCAGGGTAAATGGGTTTTGATGGGCTCTGCTGTTTTGTCTGAATCGCCATGTTGCGCTGGGCGACAAGATTTTGGTGCTCCCACAGAGTGCGCTCACACACGGCTCTGCCAACACTGAGCTACATTTAAAACTCTGGTCCTGCTGTCCCCGCCGCACTTTCTGCCAAGCTGCTCCGGAAACAAGAGAAATAAGGGAAGGATATTTTTCTTTTTCTTTTCTTTCTACCTGAGACTTTCCAGCCTTCTGTCCTCATCCTCTTTTTCTCTCTCTCCATCATGTTCTGTCGCTTCTTCCACTCTCCTCACTCGCTTTGTCTCCACCTCTTCTACCTCTGTGCATCAGTAGCATGAAAAATTTGTGGCAAATGTTCCTCCCACACTCCACATTCCAGGGTCTTACAGGATCCCACATGCTGGCGGCTCAGTCTCTCTTTTCTGTGTCATCGGTGACAGAGGAGTGCAACTTGTGTGGGTGCTGGGGGCTGTGGGGAAGGGTAACAATGTGTGTGTGTGTGTGTGTGTGTGTGTGTGTGTGTGTGTATGCAGAGGGGGGTAATATGCTAATTCATCCTCCTTAATTACACTGGCCAGAAGAAAAACTCCCCTCATTGACATTTTGAATTAATGATTGTGGGTGTCAATAACCCGCAGACACCCACTTATGTCACTTTGAATTACAGTCAGATATAAATAACGTTAAGATTTTGGTGGTGTCTTATTTACAACAATTTTCACATACATGCCAAACTAGATCTGTCTTTTTAAAAAAGCTCTTCTGCTTAGCATTTTAAATTTCAAAGGGGACAAAGAAATATTATGTTACCAACTGTCAATCATCAAATGTCTTCCCAGTGTGACTAAAACACAGGACAGTAAACTCACTCTGTGACGAGTCGGGAGACAGGAAGTGTGAAGGGAAAAAGGTTGAGATGAGACAACTTCAAGTAAAGATGGAGAAAGTACATGACGATGGAAGAGTGCCACAGTTCAACAAAAGCAGAAAGCTGTGACAATGAAAACACAGCCATAGTTACTAATCAACAAGTCTTAAAGCTGTGGAAAGAAGATGAGCAGCTATGCTGCCACCCCATTCACAATTGAGATGTGCCAAGAAAAAGTGAAAAGGAGAGAACAAATGAAAAAAGATAGTGAAAGACTGTGGACAACTGTTCAGAGAACAGAACATGACCAGATGTCAAATTGTTGCTGTATTTTTTTCAATTTTCTTTATTTCTTTCCTCCCGTTTAAAAAAAATAAATTAGCAACACTCCACCTGTGGTGGCTGTTTTTTTCAACACCATTACTATCACCATTTTACAGTGCTGTTAAACCCCACTTATTATGATATTTATTTATTTTAAAATGATTTCCAACCTTTTGTTTTTATACTTTTATGAGTATGTGTGATTTTTTTACCAAATGTGAATTTTATAATGAGCACCAGAAAGTTTGATTAATCAGAAAAGTAGTAAAAGTAAACTGACACTCTGTGACTTTCCGTGGTGCAGTAATCCCTCTCCATCTGGCACTCAGAGCAGGTTGAAACAGACACTGAGAATTATTTGCAATAGTTTTAGACCCAGGTCTTATTATCTTTTCAGTAAACAACCATGATCAGCTGCTCCACCGGGACAGATTTACTTCAAAATGGAATTTGTTTTCCATGCCTGATTGAAGCACCAGATTTTAGATTTTCTGATTACAAAGTTTTCAAAGAGCTTTATTTATTGATCCTTCTTGATTTACCAAGAAATATTTCAATCCTTAAAGCACAAACAAACTGCAACTTTCTAGACATTTAAAAGGCAAGACACTCCTTTAATATTATTTTTTTTCTATTCTCTTACTTTACGTTAAAGTAGCTAAACTAATTGAAGTTAGCAGCAAGTCCACACCGGAACTGGTCGATGCTGGCCAATCATAGGCTGCCTCAGAGGAGCCAGCATCGATTTAGTGGCATTTGGAGAGCGTTGGCATTGTGCTTCCCTCGCTTCGTCTCTGTGCGGGCCCGTCCGTGAGGAACTGGGGAAGTCAATGTTGGTTCTGTCTTTCACCCTGTTTTGCTTGGCCTGGTCACGCCAGCAAACACAGGAGACACCAATAATAAAACAGACTCCTTTATTTAGTAAGAAGAACAAGGAGACAAGGCAAAATAAGCCCAAGGAAGTCATTTACTTGGGCGGAGCAGCTAGAATTTAGTTGAACGTGTTTGCTTTGGAAGTCGCATGAGATACAGTCGCAAAACAAGTGGGTCAGACAGCCTCTTTGAAAAAAAGCCATTTTCACTTGATCCATACATGGTTAAAGTTCCGGATGAAAACGTGTTAGTCACATTGTTATCGAATGCAAGTGTTGCAAATAATCTAAAGTGGAATCACTCGATTTCTTCCAAATGTATGAGAGACATGAATACGTTTCAGTTGTGCTGGAAGTAACACACCGTAATTTGGGTTAAAAAAATACACCTCAACATAACTTTGTGTGTTCATAAAACCCACTTATCATATTTTCTTCTTTTTCTGGACGAAATAAAAAGCCACCGATGATGAGACATTAGCTGTGATGTCTCCAGGATCTTAAAAGAGACTCGGTGCATCAAGTGGGCTGGGCGGACTCAGTGGCAGGCAATAACCATGCTTTATGTCCACTTCATTTCCCTTGCAAATCAGCCTCGCATTCTCCGAGTTTTCACAGTTCCCAGCTCCCTCTTTTTCCCCGAAACATGCCCTGAGTCAGCCAGGCTCATTAAACAGGATGAGACTATTACCAGGCGAGTTATCCTGCTCCTAACAATGGGATGTGGTCAGGTGGTGGAGGCACCAGTTTCACTGGGTTCATCTCGCCTTCCCCCTCCTGTGTCCTCTGGGTCCAAGACCACGAGTCCCTCTGTGGCCAATAACGCCCTTCCTCCATAAACAATAACTGTGACAGCTGGAATGTAGCGCAGCCTCAGTGCGGCAGTGTTAAAATTACTGTAAATTATATTTCATTTCCAATTTCTGCATGTATGTGAGTGTGGGGATAGTTTTTTTGCATGTGCTAAGCGTCTACTGTATGTGGTTGGACCCCATTTGAGTTTATGTCCATAAATGTACAGTTCTTCTTAGGCGAAGCTGCAGTGTAAAAAATGTTCATTCATTCATTCCTTCATTCAGTATACTGTGCTGATGTAACTTAGTGAAGCCCCCCATTCCAGTTAATTTTTTTTTTAGCTATTTACAGTAGGGCTTTCAAGAGGCCCAATCAGAAACTGTGGACAAGTTCCAGGGAAACAGGACCCAAGCACCCTGAAGAGCCTTTTTGCCTCACTTTTATTCACTCCTGTTCTTTCTCAAGAGTTCCTCCTGAAAGTATTTGGCAAACACTGGTGAAAAAAAAAAAGACTTTGAGGGAAGAAAAACAACAAGTCGTTCTTGAGCCACCCACACCCCATCTGCTGTGGTATTATCTTCTTTTATTATCTACAGATTATGTGCGCTGATATGATTTCTACAGTTTGGTCTGGTGGTCATTGTGGTTGTACTTGTTGTTTTTTTTTTGTTTGTTGAGTGCTGTGATATGAGACAGCGAGTGGGGTGGGATGGGGGGATGGGGGGGAGGGCAAAAAAATCCTCCCCCATGTGCATCTAATCGTCCATTCAGCACCCTCTTAATGGCTTGTCAGTTCCCCTTGCCCTTCCATTTTCTGTCCAATTAATTCCTTTCTAGCTCTCCGGATAAAGGGACACAATGGGGCCCCTCCACAGCATAATGAATCATTAAAATTCAGCAGCGCGGCCCTGGCACTTGGCTTCTCCCTGGGCTGGTTAGGGACGGCTGCTTGGCATGCATGCCAGGGCCAACTTGAGCATTCTACCCGCTGGACCAGGGGAGATGGGATCTCATTCCTCTCTTGTCTGGGGTTTAACGAAAAAAATCTGAACTTAATATTTTGGTAGATAGTATTTTAATATTTTGGTAGCATCTACAGTGACACAGTAAGTGTCAACTCGAGGCCCTGTAAGGTCAGAAGGTTATGTGAGAGCTGTTTACTGCAACATGTGTCAGTTTTATTTCCAGTGTCTGTAGATTTATTTTTAAAAAAAAGAAAAAAAAAGACCTTCTGAGCTCTAACGCGAAAGAATACTTTAACATGTATTTTGCATTTTACAGAATTCAATTGCACCTGTTTGAGCAGCAGTCAATTAAATTTAATGTGAAGGTTTGATTACAAACAAAAAATAAATAATTCCCTAAATGTCTCCCCTCACAGCTGTAGCTCACAGTGCAAATGTCTGACAAGCTTGTATCCATGAACACTATTTTATTTTAAAAAATGTTCCCAAATACATGTATGAATAGGTCAAAACTAAGTATGGATGCAAATAAGAATGACAGAGACAAATTTCCAGAAAAAGTATCTTTTTATTTAAAAAAAAAAAAAAAAAAAGGCCAGCGAATGGGTTAGCTGTGCATGTGTGAATGAAACTTTAGTTAATAGAACAACAATAATTTTAACAGCCTTTCTCAAAATGATACACCGGAATAATATACAAAACACAGTTCTGTGGACAAAACCCGGGGCACGCTGCTCCGTGCATTTCTCACACAGCACCTCACCGAACGTTACAAACTGAGGCTGTAAGGAATGATATCAAATTAAGGATATAATCAGGAGCAGGTTAAAACTGTAGGAATCTCTGGTGGTGATTACTGATTGTGTGCTGCCTGAAGTTTGTTAATAATTCAATTTCATATTGAAATACTGACAAAAAGCATTAGAAGGCACAAAAAACGTTTTGCGCGAGACTGCAGCAGTGAGTTGGCACTTGATGGTGGATGAAATAAATGTGGGCACACTCTTAATTTCACCCTTAAACCCTAAACTTTAAGTAACGGATGATGATTTTCAGTAGAGTTTATCATTTCTTGTGTGTTGTCACGGGATCTCTTTCCCAAGGCTCACACATACAGAAGCGCTTCTGACACACACACACACACACACACACATACGTACACATATCCGTGTGCTGTCCATCTATGTATACAGGAGGTCCAGCTGACATGTCACTCAGAGTGTGTGGTGTTATTTTACCCCATTTCCTTTAACCCTAGATCATGACTAATCGCAATTTGCCAAGCATAGCTTTCAGACACCTGTTCTGTCCTGTGTGAGTCTGTTGCTCTGTTTGCTTGCAACTTGGAATGGAGATGTTACTGGAAAATTGGTCTTCCTTGGAATGATACCGAAATTTTTTGTACTTGTATCGTCCTTCACTCCTTGTTTCCATTAAAACCAAACAGTACTGTAAATAACCAAACCCACATTACATGTGTTTTATCTACTCAAAAACAACAACAAAAAAAAACAATAATGCATTAACATAAATACATATAAGACTTTTATGCCAAAATGACACTATAAGATTCATATGAGCCATTTAGTTAAGACTGATCAACTGATGCAAATGGCTGCGATATAGCTCTGGCCGTTAATGTAAATTTCACTGCAAATTCACATAATTGGTCCCGTGTACGATCTCCAATGTATCTGCTTCTCCATCTGCTCCACAGCCGAATTGAGCCAAGCCGTTTCTCTCCTACACAACTCGGCGGCAGGCCTCTGCTTTACCTCACACACGTGCAATCTTAAAACTGGAAAAAAAATGACGGGGGATGTACAGGATGTAGGCGTAGGCGACGTGTCCTCATGGAGGAGTTTTGGCTCACCAACAACACAATTTGTCTTTGTGTAAAAAGTCTGTGTTTGAATCGCAACGATAGAACTTTGTATAAAATCAGCAGGCACTTTTTTCTTTTTGTTTGTTTCAAATGGTCACAGGTAGCCTACTACGCACACTCCTCCACCTGCTCCTTACTTCCTTCATTAGTAGTGCATCGATCTGAGCAAGTCTGGTGCAAACTGACTGTTTGTTGTCCCTTCAAGGTCGAGACAGCGTGGTGTAGACGGGCTGGTCCCAGCTGGAGGCAGTGGGGCTGTGGGAAGGAGCCATGGACAGACTGTTGAGGATGGGGCTGCCGTAGGGCCGCCTGGATGAGTGGAAGTAGGGGTACTGGTAGAGGCTAGAGGGGTAGCCAGAGTAAGGGTTGTAATAGTTGGAGCTCTGGAGGTCAGTATAGTCACACTGGGAGCTGGAGAAAGAGGCTGCGGCCGAGGCAGCTGATGTGGCCGAGGTGACACAGGCCTGGCTACTGTAGGAGCCGTAATCGGAGTGCGAGGGCGACCCATGGGAGTGCTCACTGTAGTGGCTGGGGCTCAATTGCTCTGTTTTAATATGGAGCCGGTGCTGGCCCACCTCGCTGGCGGAGGGGGCGGAGGAGGACATGGTGCTCTTGCGGCTCCACGCTGACCCGTTGGCGCCTGCATGGTTGTATGAGGAAGTGTAAGAGCCCCCAGGCGCTGGAGCCTGCCCGTGGCTGTGGTCTGAAGGCAGGGCGGAGGAGCCTGAGGCGTGGCCGTTGAGCGGGAGGTACTGGTCAAACTCATGCACGTCAAAGGTCTCCATGTTGCTGATGACATCAGTGCTGAGCTCAGAGATGTCGACGTTGCTGAAATCAATGTTTTGCCTGTTGCTGTCGACAAGACGACGGCCCTCGTGTTTCAGATCCTGCTTCACCCCATGGTGCAGGTCTGTTTTGGGAGTAGTGGGTGGTGTAGGGGGACCATGGGGCTGCCCTAAGATATAAAAGGTTAGAAATAAAGTGTGAGAGGTCATCACTCCAAAAACAAGATCATTTAAACAATTCACAGCAGCAAATTAAAACTCACACACAAGCTGCATTTGGTACATTAATTCTCATTTTTCTGTTAAATTTGACACCATACCTGCATGTTCAGGGTGGTGGTGTCCGTCAGTCATCCCCGTCAGTCCTCCCATCCCAGGTTCAGCTTTATACATGTGATGTGCCAGTTCTGCTCCTGAGTCTGAGTCGCTCTGGCCTGGTTTCATGTTCTTCCGTCGCCGTGGCTGATACTTGTAGTCTGGATGATCTTTTTTGTGCTGAACCCGGAGTCTCTCTGCTTCGTCAACAAACGGCCTCTTCTCACTTTCTGAGAGCAAACTATGAAAGGGAGAAAAGATTAAATATTAAAATATATGTCGTCAAACTAGAATAATTTATTAACTGATTAAAATATATAATAGTTGGATTGCCAAAATAATTTAGAGCTTTTTAGAGGTCTTTTTTTTTTAAAAAAAAAAATAAATCTTCTAATGCGTTTGCCTTTAAAATTCTACCTTTTTATTTGCATGTAGTCGGTTCTATATTTTTTTCTTTAATTGCCAAAGCTGTAAATGTAAAATGAAATTATTGTGTCCATGCACAAATCTACGGCCAAGGCATCTGAATGTCCTCAGTCATTTTCTTTGATATTTATTTACACCCTCTCCATCCTTGTACATCTCAGTAGATAATGGCATGTGTCTTACCGCCACAGTTTCCCCAGAGTCTTGCTCAGCTCGGCGTTGTGCAGGTGTGGATACTGATCCGCCAGCTTTCTGCGGGCTGCTTGCGCCCAAACCATGAACGCATTCATGGGTCTCTTGACGTGAGGTTTATTCTTCAGTGAGCCGTTCCCTCTCACGGGCATGGGCACCAGGGACCAGTCGTATCCTTTGAGGACCTGAGAGACGGCGTCCCGTATGCAAGCTGGGAACCGGTCGTCATCCTCCGCGTCCAACTTCTTGCCCAAACCGGCAAGCAGGGATCCATGGCCGTCGGAGCCCGTCGGTGAGGACGGAGCATCGGAGTCGGACTCGTCCTGGGACATGGAGCTGTTTGTGCCGGATGGACTGCACGGATGGTCGCCGCCACACTTGTCATGCTCCTCTGTCATTTTTAACATTCTTCGCTCAGCCCCTTAGGGTTGAAAATCCGAAAGAGTAACCTTCAATTTAAAACAAAAAAATCAAGCAATGGATTGAGGCGCGCAGCAGAGTGGCCAGTGCGCCTTTTACGCACGGTGCGCCACAGTTTAATTCCTTCAACAAATTCTGTCAGTACTGGTCCGTTGTTTTCCTCCTGCTTCCCTGTTTGTTTGTCTTCGTCAGTTTTGTTTTCCTATGCTGTCATGGGAGGTGCAGTCGTGAAAGTTGTGGTCCACAATGTGAGCTGAGGAGCTGCACGTTACAGCAACTTGTGTTGGAGTTTTAAAATCGTCACTCCACCCTCCACCTGGGATTGGCTGGAACAAATCACCACTTTCCCTCCATTGGTTCAAGGCTTTTATGTGGGCTTCATTATTATAATGATTTTATTTTTTTCATTGGTGACACGGATCTGGTTTTTTTTTTTTCTGAAATTACACACGCTGTGTGACAAACAATTCTATAATGTTGTTAGGAAATGCAGTGAGTGCAGAAAATATTCAAACGCTTAAAAATACTGAAAATACTGAATACTGAAATACTGAAAATGAAAATTATTTTTCTATTTGAGCAAATGTAAACATCTTTAATCTTTTAAATTGTGGCTCAACAAATAACTTAACAATTATAAAAATATAGGCTAATAATATCTGTATGTTGTATTAGATAGTGTTATTTTCCTGTTGATGTGCAGGATTTTTTACTTAAAAAATATTTACATGCTGTAAACATATTTAGAATTGCAGGAAATAATAAGGTAAATTTTACTGTCAAAGATTTGATAAATATGTCAAATGGCAAAAGTAGATTTTTTTTTAGAAATATAATACTGATTATTTCTCAGTCAGAGGAAAGTTGAGTTTGAATATCTGACTCTAATTTAAGACTCGACCATCCCATTAAGTTGATACATGCATAGAGTAAAATGATGATTGACATTCAGTTTAGTATTTTCTCACATAACAAAACAGTTTAAAAAAATGTACGCTTTTAACTGGATGAAATATTAAATGGCAAATGTGCTAGAGCGTGTGACAAATTAATTTGCAGCACGGCTGCAAATTATAGCACATGTATAATTAACATCACATTTGACAGATCTCACTGTCAGAGAGGCAGGATGAACCTCCCTCTCAATGGTTAGAACTGATGGCTGCCTTTCTTTTTAAAACCATATTTAGAAAGAGCATATCACAACAATTCATCAAAACGTGTGATATTAAGCCTTTAATGTATGTCAATTAACAAATGATCAAGACTGAAATAAAACATCTTACTCCTAAACCAAGCTTTAACTAAAACCATGTCCGCAATCCTGTGTCCGTAGTGTGAGCTCAATTACAGCTTTGATAAATGTCCTAAATTTAGAAGAGGAAGTTATTTGTCCCAGCAGTCTTTTTTGTGATCCATAAGTCACTTCTCACCTATAGTTAAGCAGGCTCTTTTTTTATGACACTGAAGATATAAAGAGCTGTGGAGATAAGAGGGTAGAGATTGAATCACTGCCTTTGTTAAAGGTGTCTTTGTGCTCATGTATTGTGGGATGATTTTTATCACTGGCCTCACTGTAAAAAGACAAGGTGTGTTTGTGTTGGACGGCAGTTTGCTTTGCTCGATGCACACTGCAGGCGGCTGAGGAAAGAAGAGAGGTGGTGTGGAAATAATAGAAATTGTGGCAGTATAGAGTTTACAGCAAGGAAGGTAACAGCTTGCACAGCAAGGTAAGAGGATTTCATTGTTTGGCTTTTATTTATAATAACAAAGAGTTTGCCAGTGAATTTAAATATATTTGATACCTGTAGAATGATGGGTTTCTCTAAAAAAAAGAAATGCAAAATTATGGAAAATTAAAAAAAAATCTATCACAAATAAACTGAAAGTGCTCCTTTGCTGAGTCCTGAGCAGCCTGTCTTCCTAACAGCTGCTGTCAAAGCGCTCGGTTGGGTCAAGTTCAGTGCATGTGGGTGTGTGTGAGAGTGTGTGTTTGTGTGTGTGAACAGACAGACAGGACAGCGGCTAGTTGTCAAACATGAATGACTCTGGCTTCACTCTCGTCCCGCTCAACACATGGAAAAGTATTTACTGCGTGTGTGCATGCACGTGTCAGCAGAGAAAACTCATTGTAGACGCAAGCATGTGTTAATATGTATACTAGATGTACTTTTTCTGACATGATTAATTTGGATAAGCACTTGGCGAATCTAGACTTCCCATTAATTGCTGAATTTGCCGTAACACTCAAGACATAATTCCTGTCACTAACACATAAATTACATTGATTGTCTGATCCCTGTAAAATGGCCTTTGGATTTGCAATTAAATCTTTGTTTGTGTCACATGTAACACTGTAAGTCCCTGTTCTCAATCACCATTTAAACTGAATAAACTGTCCCTGGCTCGAATCTGCGTCTCCCCACTAAATTGAATGGAAAACCTTCCGTCAGGGTTGATGCATCCTGCCGACAGACAGACAGACAAACAAATGGATCAATATTAATGAAAGCAGTGTGTCGTAGTTCAAAAATAGTGCTTCATTTGGTTTGAATTTATTGGAGGGAAATATAAAGCATTATATCTGAACACGATTTGAATAGCTGTGGGTTGGTTGTTGTTAAAGTAAAACAAAGTCAGCAATTAGAGGATAAAATCTTAAACTCCTTACCTCATCTCAGGTACAATATGGTCACTATGAGCCCAGTGTGAGTGACAGCTGCCATTGAGCTGCTAAGCTGTGAGACAGCCTCAGTCTCCGGTGGAAAGAAGGAGACAGATTTAAACAGACTCCAGCCGCCCCCCCTCCATGCCTCCCTGTATTGTGGGGAGAAACTCTGGCCAAAGTTTGTGGGCTCTAGGCTCTTGATTAGAAAAGGAAGGAGCAACAGAGGAGAGGTAACCGCGCATGAACCTTAAGTGTCCCGAAGAATGAAGGAAGGTTTTAATTTTCCTTTTTTTTTTTTTTTGCGAGATGCATCTCAAAGGAAAAACCAGAGTAAAGATTTTAGATTTTTTTTTTTTTTAGTGGAGCATGTTAGTCCATTTCTCCTGGGCCCTAGTCACTTCTACCCCACATGTAAATTATACTCTCTGGCTTCTAATGTGCATACAAAATTAAATTACACAGTCACCCGCAGGAATCTTGCCCCCTTTGGTCTCTGCTTCTGTGTTTTAATACACTTCGGCACATTTCTTCACTCCAGCCAAGTTATTGGACGGAGTATGTCGAGCAGTTAAATTGGCATAAATTACCGCAGCATTGTGTAGTATAGAAAAGAGTTTTAGGATGATGTGAACCGGATGAGGAGTTCATAAAGTTCACAAAGTTCATAACAAATGTCTGCCATGCATCCAACAAAATGTTGCATGTGAGACGTTTATTATTTGATCTATATGTTTGTGCATGATGTATAAATGCTGCAACACAAGAATCCTGATAGAATTTTAAAGACTTTTCCACATGAGGAACAACTGTGGAAACCCGTGTCTCTGTATCCACCACAGTGCTCTAACCCTAACCCAAACAGTAGGCCTTCATTCTGTTAAATAATCTTGCTGATTGCACACTGAGTCAGTGTAAACTTGCTGAACTGGAGAGACTGGCATGCCCTCCCTCTCACCCAGACGATCCCAACCACTGCCTAACCACATGTGGAACAAGCTCCTGGGCTGCTAACAAGCCATATTTCACCCACGCGCCACATCAACTAGACCACTTCTATCTTTGGTTTCACACTCTCAGAAAGATGGTAATTAGTGCAAAATTTACAGCTGCAACAAATGCAACTTGAAGGATCCAGCGGCTGTATTCACAAACATTCTGAGAATACTCTGAGAGAGTGAACGTAGCCCAAAAATTTCCAGGAAGGAGTCCTAGCTTAGGAGTGATTTAGGAAGAATTCTAAGCGCAACTCTGAACAAGGAAAGGACAGAAGCGTTTACCTTACTTAAATGAGAAGGTGCTGTTTAAGTGAGAAGATGTGAAAAACCTTTCTGCTAGGTGTGATACATTATTTTCAAGGTGTGATTGGTTGTCACAGACACTTGAGCCTGCAAGGTGTGGACACTCAGTGGAAATAAAATAAACTTTGTCACAATATGACACTGTAAAGGCGCTGTTTGTGTGATCACATTGCTGCACTGTTGCATTTTTCCTATTGCCAAATACAATAGTGTTGAGATCACTTTGATTTCTAGTGTTATGGCGTTATTGCATTGGGTGGGAGATGTGAGCGCATCACTAATGAAATCGACCACAAACATTCTCCCTGCACCATCTAATTTGTGGCAACATTTACTCACTGTCGTTTAGTGTTTGGAGAATATTTCTTTTTCCATTTTGTCTTTCCACTATTTTTTTCTCTGCTTTAGAAACTCTTGAGCCTCTTGAAAGTCCTCCTCCCTACTTGTAACATTTTTTCACGTTAAGAGCACTCGTAAGGCCTTAAATGCTTTGTGAATAACTTTTATCTCTACTAGGAACTAGTCTTTACTCTTTCTTAAAAACAGTCACAGTTCTAATGCTGCGTTCATGTCATGACAATGCAAACTGACACCTGAAACTTATCATTGCTGATGGGGGTTATAGGGTAGAAATAAAAGTTAAACTTTTTCAGTGGTTTTCAGCAGTTTGTTTTTTGCTGTGGGGCTGTGTTGTTTAGCTTAGTTAACACTGTGCTAGTTTTCTGTCGCACAGCATAACAACATAACTACATTACCAAGCATTTGAGCAACACTTAAACAGCAACTCTGTGATAATGTAGATGGTCATGCTGTTGCTTTGTCACTCATCATGTGAGTGCAGCTTTGGGGTTTTCTTAGAATTTCATCACTAGGAGCTACTCACTGTGCTGGGGAACTTTGTGAATACAGCCCTTGGATCCAGACGGAATATCTCGCTCTAGAAAATCCTTTATTTTACAGCCCTGTTACGGATATAGGATGTGATATTGTTACATCTTTTAGGAGAAACAATTCAGTGGATTTTCCAGCCAGGTTCACACACACATTAAAGGAAACAGTCGGTGATGGATGTATGTACTCCTCCTCTCTGTTCCATCTCTACTCATCCCACCCCCTCTGGAAGTTACATGGTGGATGTTTTCCATTTTGGTCTGCAGCCAAATCTATTTTCCAGGTTTTGTACTTAGTGAGGTCGAGGACCCCGGGGATGTTTGACTCCACTGGTTCTAATCACAGTCCAACCCCCATGACAGCTGCTGTGTGTTAGGACCTCCCATTGACCCTTGACCCCGCACTATCCTAAATTCATTCTATTAAAACACCATAATGAGGGGTTTACTGGACCAATTGCAGGTTTTATTTAAACCTATTAGTTGATGCAGAGAGGTGGAGGGGAGGGTTTGCACTGTGAGGAGGGAAGGAAGGGAGTTTTGAAGAGATTGAAGGGGGAGTGTTTGAGACTGAAGGAAACAATTAGTCCAAAATGTCTCAGGGTGTGTTTGGCCCTCAGCCACACTCGTTTTTAATGTCAGGAGTATAAAAAAAGCACAAGTGTTTCCAGATTATTTGCTGTGTTGATCATATGTGTTTTCCCCCTGACATATAACTGTTTTGTAAGACAGAGGAGTATTGCCTGTGATAGTTCGGCATGTTCACATGAACTACAGATTATGAACAGTGAGGTTTTGGAAGCTGTTGTGGTAGCAGGTCAGGAAAGAGCACGTGAAGTTGTTTCCTCAAGGCTTTCCTGTAAATCTTTGATCTGCAAACTGTCAGCAGGTATGTGAGTTGTGCAAGAAAACTTTACATGTACATATGTAAAGTGCATAATGGTTTTAGCTGTTAACACAAAGCTTCTGTTTTGAACGTTGCCTGAAGAGAAAGCTCAAGGTTGATTATCAGAGAACAGATCAGAAGTGTGCAAACTATTGTGGAGAGCTCGCTTTTTCTTTTTTTCTTACAAGGTGTATCAAAAAAAAACATCATAGTATGATACAATCAGTCAACTCAAGCAGGGCAAAAATACTCTGGAGATTGATGTACTATGTTCTACACTTTATCGGCACAAATAAGACATGGATAGGTTGAAATGTAAAACAGCCTATAAACACACAAATGAATGAGCATTAAATCTGTAAGGTTTCTGGTTTGTGTGTTGTTTTTTTTAAAGATTATTTTTAGGCTTTTACCTTTATTGTGATAGGACTGTACAAGTCTGAAAGGGGGAGAAAGGGGGGCCAGCATGCAGCAAAGGGCTGAGGCCGGAGCCGAATCTGCAGCCACTGCAGCAAGGACTTAGCCTCTGCACATGGGGTGCCTACTCTACCAACTGAGCTACTGTACGCCCCAGCTTTCTTATTTATTTATTTATTTTTTTAATTGAAATTGCTAAGAAGAGGAATCAATAATCCTGATTTTTTTTGGTTAAGAAAAAAAAATTCAGTTAAAAGCCCGTTTTACACAGAGTTCGCGCTATAGGTCCACTGGGTGATTTCAGACATCATCATGGAAGTAAACAACGGATGACATGTAACACAACAGCATCAGCCCCGAGTGTGACTTAAACTACAAGCGTCAGCAGCACTTTCGAAACACTGACAAACATGGCAATTACAACAATTTCCCATCCCCGCATACAGCAGCATTTCTTATCCTGCTTGGAGGGTAAGGAGCTCCTGGATCTCATTGTCTCCCCAATTTGTGGACATTTGCAACCATTGTTTTTCTTTGAGTTAGCTGCCAACTGCTAACAGCTACTTTTTAAATTTTCCGCAGTGGGTTTAACACATAACACATCGTCATATGTCGCCCCTGTGCCACCCATGACCCCGTCCTGCAGGCTGTTTAGTTTCAACAGACATTATTTTGGCGCTGTTACTACCTCTAATGTTGCCTGCTCCCCTTCTACAATTGTAGCAGAACAGCAAGGCAGCAAGGTGGCCAAATGCCATGAAGAGACAGTGTGAAATGGGCTTAAGTGGTTGAAGTTTATGATATCGCACCACCACGCTTAGATGACGGTGGCCAGAATAGCATGCATGCTGGTATGCAGGCTGTATCACCTTCATGCACAGTGATGGAAGAAGTATTCAGATCTTTTACTCAAAGTAAAGTAGCAATACTACATTGTAAAAATATTTTGTTACAAGTAAATTATGCATTCAAAATCATACATGTAAAGTATAAAAATATATTTATGTATATATGTGTGTGTGTGTATCTCTCTCTCTCTCTATATATATATATATATATATATATACTGTATATGTGTGTGTGTGTGTATATATATACTAAAGTAATAAAATAAAATGGATTACCCTCCCCCTTTCCCCTTAATATTTCACAAGCTCCCCCATAGTTTGCACCCTGCAGATCTTCTGAACTTTCGTAGAATCCTCAGTGTGCAGGGGTTATTTTTCTCTGGCATGACAATGTAAAAGCTAAGATGTTCAGCAGGAATGACACTTCCCATGGTGTATCTTGTCCCAGAGTTGTCCCAAGAGAAGCGTGGGTGTGTATGGGTTCTTTTTTTTTTTTTACACTTTCTGATCTACAACCCCTTCTCTGTGTCTCTTTTCCCTCTCATCTTCACGGCATATGTTATGAATAAAACTTGCGGTGTGCTCAAGTCTTCCACATTGTCTACTTTTTTGATCCTTTATTCTCATAAATCATCTCCCTAATTTGCCTGTGAATTAGATGGTGCGCGACATGTAGACATTTAGGACGGGGCGGCGAGAGAACAGAGAGCCCACCCCTTGACTTTACGGGAAATGGGAGGCCGCTCCACAAAAAGGAGACTATTTAGAGGACTTGTCCGTCTGCAGGGACTTTGCCTCACAGTGCTAAGATAACTGTGGTGGATTGTTTTTATTTGCAGATAATTAAAACAAGAATAAAAAGCCATTTGCACTGCTCATTTTTATGTCCCTTTTTATGAGCGTAAGACTGAGAAAATGTTTACACACAGACAGTGTGTAGCATGTGAGCACAGTGAAGCCTAAATCTCATGTGTACAATTCATATATTCCAGTGTAATTTATAAGCTATGAAAATGATAATTGTTGAAGTGGATCAAATTCTCCAATTAGGCTTTCAGCATGGCAGCCAAGACTTTCAGTGTTTATGAGCAGCAGTTAGTCTGTCTGTCTCCAACCTGTCTGTAACCTCGAATAGAAACGCTACACTGAAAAACACATTAGCACACCTGCTGCTAACTGCATGAGGAGGTTGACTGTGTAATAATAATCTGAATCCATGTTGTTAAATATTATATGATGCTATGAAATAATTGTCGTGGGTTCATTTACCGCACACTTAAAAATTGGTTAGTGCTTTACTGTTTGATCACAGGTGATTGTCCCACAGGATAGCTGTAAAAACATATTACAGACATAGTATATTTGCAAATTACAGCCTCTTTGTTATACTTAACTATGTACTTGAACACATTAATAGGTAGAAAGGTAAATGAAGAATGGTCGGAGCTGCAGAAATACACTACACTCCCCGTCGTCCTCCATAACATGCCGTCTTTTGTCAAAGCGATCTTGTTCCCCTATAAACACCCATCAGGGTCCATATTACTGACCAGAGCAAGCAGCACTGCAACATTATCCAGAGATTAGCACCATGCACAGACACAGTCAGCTACAGCACATACCCTCAGATCTGCTCTCAAAAAGGCTCAAACGAAATCATGCAGGCTGACGTGACATCACCATGGAAATGTAGCTTTGCCTTTCACTTTCTCAACTGGCCAGCCTATATCTTGGTACTGTAATGACATTGTCTAAGATAATATGCAATGAGTAACTGTTATTACTTTTCAAGTAACTGGCCTAACATTGGCTGTGTCATGAATATAGCTATAAGCAGCACCAATTCAGTTTACCAAAAAACAAAAAAAAAAATCTGTGATGATATGATAAATTTCTAAAGCACTGTTTGCTTTTGACTCAGTTTTGTTCACAATCTAGAAAGGTGTGATCTGTGGATGGGTTCTTTGTTCTTTAAGCTGTCACTCCTCTATAAAGGGATACTTTGCCAATTTTTAACCAGCGTTTTTATCAAAACAATGTGGCTAGTATGTGTAAATAAGCTGTGGTAAACTTCTCTCCATCATACCAGCAGCAAGATCTCCCTGCTCATCTCTCAGCTCAGTGTCATCCAGCAGATAACAACTACGCAGTCCAAATATGAACCAAGATTCTGTTACTGTATTGACGATTACTCATTTTTAGCTCACAAGAATTTGTGCACAGGAAGTGGGTGCTATGCTGTTTACTGTATTGTAAAAATGAAGGGTGAAAAACCAAGCAGTGCTGATGATTGATATTAATGATTAATATAAGATCCTTTGGTACCAGCTAGCCACTATATTGTTTCTTATTAAAATGCTCAAGCTTGTATTACGTCCCACCAGTGGCAGTGTATACTGGTCCGGTGCAGCTCAGAGCATTCTGGTGGTTGCAGGTTTTCCAAATGCCACAGCTCTTTCTCTCTCTTTCTCTAGTAGGACCGATTTTGAAAATGTTTGCATCTTTACTGCATAGAAAGTGTTTTATAAGATCATATCCGCAGTGAAATATTTATAAGGGGAGACACTGGAAGTGAAAAGTTTTGTTTTTTTTAAATGCACTGGTTAATTTTTACATTTCAGGACTTCCGTAACAAATGTTTTTTCAGACTAGTGGTGGAAAAACATCCAAAATGCACATTTCTGTTTTAGAAATGTATGCAAAAATTGCATATATAATTAGATAACATTTCATTTGCATCTTTAAATATAACATTTTAGAAAACTTCTAATACAAAAAGTAATTGTAAGTTAAAAAAAAACTTTTTATGGTGATCTCTATTAGTTAAAAGTTTTACCATATCCACCTGTAGTGTCTACCTTTAATTTGACATTCTTGATCCATAACATGTATGGCTTCTCCACCAACTGTCACACAGACATCACTTGCCTCAGGCAGGAAAAGAAGGAAGCACTTTTTAACTGTTTCCACTGGTTGTAGATAAAAGGGTATTTCGTGGTCGCCACTTCACTATTTCCAACTGTTTACGGATTTTCCCGACTGTTGAAAACATGCAAAGCAACAAAAAGAAAAGAGAGTCTTGTGCTGTAGCTTTCAGGTCCATTACACAAAGACAATTTAAGAACTCAAAGCTTACAGCGCTCATGAGTAAACTAGCACTTCAATATGGCTGGACGCTAAAGCTAAAGCAGGTTAATTTTGTTGAGTTTATTAGGTTGTTGTGGGGTGTTTTGGCCATGACTGCATGGTGGTGCACAGCTACAGGTCACATGGTGTGGGAGTAGAGGTCACCAAGGTCACTTCCTGTTCCCTTTAAAGAGGTGCAGAGCTGTAGCTGAGGACAAAAGAGACCACGGAAGTACTTCTGTAGCACGAAGGATATAAAGAGTCTTTTCAGTAAACCATCGAGTCTGACCTTTTCATTCACAGAGGAATTTAACTTAGCTTTCTTTGGAAATGTAGTGTTCTCCTCCACCTTCTGCTGTGTATTCACACTAATCCTGAGCTGTTTTATCACCCAGATGTTATGTTGTTTCTGTTGAATAACTGACACTTTATTAGATAATCCATTGTTGCAGAATGGACTCAGATCAGTTTTTGGACACTGGATCACCTTTAGTGAAGTTCAAAGTGTTCTGACTGGTGACTCTGTTCAGCTCTGAGGACTATCAGTGCGTAGATGAAATTACATATCTGCCAAAGATGGTCAAATCAACAACATTCGATTCCACTCATCACACTCACCTTGGATTACCTCTCTGTGTTGTGTGTATGAGTGTGTCTCTGCTGCTTCCACTTTCAAAGATTTTTGTAATTTCAATGTTTTCCTTTTTGCCAAACATTTCAGTGCAACTTTTTGCGTTTATTTATGCCAAATTGAAGAAATATTAAGCACCCTCGCCTCCTGCTCCACCTACTTATTGTGTCTGCTAATGGCAGCCTCTATGGACAGCTTTGGCTACATTTACCACACAGTATACATCTACAGAGCTATAGGGTCCCTCATTTAACAAGATGCTGCTTTATGGTGCTGTGTGCAACTTTCTTTTATGGATTAAATGAACTATATGTCATTTATTTGATTGATTATTGCATTCATACTTTAGAGTTTTGAGCCCCCCTGTTTAGTTTGGCAGCTTAATTCATCATGTATAGTTTGACAATGATATGACTCTCTACAGGCAGACTATGCATCGAACAGTAAAACAGCACAATCCTTTTAATTGGAGAAATTGTTTATATATGCATTTACATGTGTATGTGCACATGCATGTTTGTGCTGGTTTCTGTGCAGCATTTGAGTGGCCCATGAGTCGTCCACATGTGCTTTTGGATAAATTGGTACCAAAGTTAATCAGAACCAATGACCCCGGCCCCCCACCCAACAGCCCCGTTTTTGGTTCATGGGTGCGTTTATGGCCTCAAACTCAGGTACATATATTTATGATGGCAGTAAAATGGGCCGCTGTAGTTAATCTCCTAATGACGTCTCCTTTCCTATGCCACCAGTGAGTCTGGGTTCGGGCCATAGGGACCCAGTACTGCAGACAGGAAGGGGGGGGGGGCACGGGGCCTTGTTTTGGGGATGCAAATTCTGGAAAGCAAGGTTTAAACTAAAATGTGGCTCAGAGACAGGAATGAGACGGGCTTCGCTTTTTCTGTGCGGTGTGAAGTGCAAGATGACATGTATGTGTCATGGCATGTTCCAGGGGCATGAGATCCATTGCAAGTGAGAGTGCCACAGGGAAATTTTACTAATGGAAAACAAATGGGCCACACTTCTCAGTTCTTGTCACTTTCTATCTGTGAGGCTGCTTTTTCTTATTTTGGGGCCTTCATTTGCAAAGATACTTTGCATACACATTTTAAACTGCTTATTTAAATATGATTCACTTGTCAAATCATGCAGGCTACTTTTGCATACATGCATGTGCACAGGTGTTAGTGTTACATCATGTCACTTATGTGTGTGTATGAAGAGGATTTTTTTTATGCCAAGGCCGGAGGCATTATGTTTTGGGCAGTTTTGGGTTGTTCTTCTGTACTTACATACATTCATCCAATTCTTGTGAACACAATGTCTCAAGAACACCTTGAGGAAATTTCTTCAAATTTTCCACAAATGCCCACTTGGACTGAACCAAAAATAATTCAATTTTGGTGGTCATAGGTCAGAGGTCAGGGTCAGGGTCAGGGTCAGGGTCACCTCTTTTGTCACCTCCTGGCCTTCTTGTTGATGCGATATCTCAAAAACACCTGGATAGATTTGGCAGTAACATTCACTTGGACTCAACAATAAACTAATTAGATTTTGGTGGTCAAAGGTCAAGATGAGTAAGACCTTGCATCCATCTAGTGAATGCTATATTTCAAGTACACAGTGAGCAAGTTTTTTTTAAAAAAAAATGGCACAAACATTCACTTGGACTTACCAATGAACTGATTAGAATTTGGTAGTCAAAAGTCAAGTTCAAAGGTCAAGGTCACTGTGACAATGTGATATTTTAAGAACACTATGAGGGAATTTTCTCAAATTCGACACAAATGTTCACTTGGACTAATTGTGAACTAATTTGATTTTGAAGGTCAAAGGTCAAGGTTACTCTGTCCTTGCGTCTCTATTTTTTATGAAGACTATCTCAAGAGGGCTTTGAGGATTTCTTTTCAAATCTGGAACAAAGGTCCACTTGACCATAAGAATGAACTGATTAAAATTTAGTGGTCAAAGGTCACTGTGACTGCACAAAACATGTTTTTGGCAATAACTCAAGAAATGATACACTAATTATGATAAAATCTCACACAAAGGTCTAACAGGATATACTGACAGAAGTAATGGCATTTTACATCCAAAAGGTCAACTTGAATGTAACAATTTAACATTCTGCCAAAACACTTTTCTGGCTAATACTCAAAGTCATATCTCAGGAACAGAAGGGGAGACATTTGGTCAGATTCTGAATTTAAGAGTGTGAAGCATCCATGTTTTCACAGACATGGATGCAAACTGTAAGTGCAACTTAACTGGCTCATGGAGGCATACCGTTAGGCGGTAATTCTAGTTCTTGGCAGCAAAGCGTGACTCCATTATAAAGGCGCCTGCTACTGTATGTAACTTTACTTAAAGATACAGTATGATGACACTGGTGCACACCAAGCAGAACAGTTACCGCCCTTTTCCTCTTTCTGTCTCCACTGTCCATCTTCCCTCCTCCTTCCTCTCTCCTCTCCTGGTTGCAGTTGTATTTGTGCGCCTTGGGAAGATTACAAAGAGGTGCTTTGTGAGGGGATGCAGCTGCTGAAATTCGACTAGATCCAGCTGAAGAGAGAAGGGAGCAGGTGGGTCAACAACGCCACCCTGCCGTTCCCAGAATATCAGGCTGCAGAGCTGTGCCTCCCTCCCTCCCCCACCCACACACACACATGCACACACATCCTCAGAGCACCCCTTCCCCACCCCAACACACGCACAAACAAACATTATACCATGTCAAAATACAAACAGAGCAACACCCACAAAACAGCAATACAGCAATATGCACATGTCAAAGGACTGCCTCAGTGGAAATACTGCCCACTCAAACAAGTGTGCATCACTGGAGTCATTCATATGGTGGGAGAATGTTGGCAGAAAGTTAGAAAAGCAATACAAATAATTACAACAACACATAAACATATCCCTAAGTGTTGCCTCACTAAGGCCTACTAATACTGCTTATGTGGCTTTTTGTGACTCCCTAACAGCACTTATAACGAGGGCGACGAAAGTGTTGCAGAAAGCAGAGGAAGATCCTGTCAGCTTTGTGAAGTTGAGATGTTAACAGGTTAGGGTGCTGCCAAAATGTTGAAATTTCTGCATCGCAATGGGGACATTGGTAAGATGACCCTTATCCGGCTTTGCGCAGCTCAAACGGAGGTGGTAGGAGATGGAGAGAGAAAATGAATGAAAGAGAAGAGAGGAAGTCCTGCAGGCGAGCGTTCTTGTGCTTGTTGAGGTGGCTCAGATGTCACACAATGCTCTCTGCAGGGGACATGCACCATCATGGAACAAAGTGACATAAAATGCACAGATTTGCTTCATTGGTGATTTTTTTTCTCCAATCCTTTAAAAAATTGCTGAAGAACAGCAGATACACTGAAGTAGTATTGAAGCTAAAAAATGAAAAATGATGTTCCCACTTTATCGTCTCCATCTTCACCCTTAATCAGCTCCAGCTCCAGACAAGCTGCTTTTTTTCATGCATCTCTGTGGAAACACCAACCAAAATATGGATGAATTTTTGTATTAACTTTGCATATGTTTTCTCTCTGCCGTCATGTTCCATAAACAAGCTTTTTGATAATCATAAAAGCAATATGCTAATGAAATGCAGGGGGGTTGACGGTAGAGAAAGCTGTGGGCTTTGTGAACTATATTCTCCAGCTTTATAAAATATGTTTCTGTCACTGAAGCCCCTCTGCATCATTAATGAAAGTTTTGACGCACATTGCTCCCTCCCCCACACCTCACTGTAACCATCCCCCATCCTGTGAGCGATAAATCAGCCACATTTATAATAAGTCCTTCTGTCCTATCCTTAAAATGCTTGAATGTCATTTCATACACACTATGCCCCACAGGGCTTTATCCTGAAAGAGCCCACTGTCCCACCCACTTAGTATTCCTGCCTAGAGATACTTGGAGACGTCCCTATCACCAGTTGAAAGTCCTGCAGGCAAGCACTGACCAGCAAGCGCTACAGTACAGTTTTTCTCTTTCACTGGGAACATTCGCTCATGATTCCTCTGATATTCCTTTGTGTATGCAATGTTTTCTTCCTCTCTCTGAGGGCAATCAGCTTCAAAAATCATCCCTATCTCCACTGTTGCCCTTTGATGGCATAGTATATGTGTGTTTTCCCTGTGCAACTTTTCCATCTAGCTGATTCTTTTTTGGTTATATATCATCCAGTTGTCATTTCTTCCATCATTTCTGAATGACTTCAATTCTTTTCACGGGTCAGTGGTCTTCTGCCATTCATGTGGCTGTAGCTTTGTTGAGATACCAAGTTCAGTGACTTGATATCAGTTCCATCACGGCGCTGTCACTCGCACCCCACGGGGCTTTTCTTTCTGATGGACTCGGAGCCTTTTGCACCAGTTGGGAAAACACAGCTCCCACTCTTCATGCGGTGCTCCAGGTTATTGTTCATTTTCTTATCAGTCACCCTGGTTCATCTGATACAGTAGAAACAACACACTGCAGGGCTCCTCACTTGCTCACATTACAATTTGTGTGGAAGTGTGAGAGAGATCATCATTAGAAGGTGGATCTCAGAAAAATGCAGACTTCCAGCCATCTGGAGCTCCATCTCTACACATGTTTTAGAGTGTGGGAAGCTGTACGAAAGTGTCACTGTCCTAAAATCACTAAATATTTCATCAACTCTGGGCTCATTTGTGGGTGTGTTATTGTTTGAGTGGTTTTCCTTTTTATTTTTTCGTGGCCAATTACTCTCGCATCACTATCATTCACTTTAATTTACATCAGTTCATTTGTCATGTTACATTTGTCTGAGCCCCGCAATCTGGGTCCAGCCCGCGATTTGAAAAAATGAAGCCATGTGCTGTTGATATGGTACTTATCACATGCTCTCCGCTTAGCACTGTGTCATCTTAACCAACTCTGGGTGACTGCAGAAGATGCACCCACATCTCACTTCTCCTCCGAATCTTCCACTGCGAGAGTAATGGTCTCCACATTGCCTAGCGAAGCGTCATGCCTGATTGCTGCCATTCTCACATCTGCTTCCTGGAACAGCGGCGGGGAAGTCTCCAAAGAGCTCCCAGCGGAGTGTGGGGCATGTGTGCACACATATGAGGCGAGAGTTTGAGACGGGGGCTTGCCGGCGTGGTTTATTTTCAAAGGGTAGTGCTGAGGATGTGTTGAGAGGTTGAGGAGTTGAGAGAGCTCTCCGCACTCTGGTTTGGGTTTCACCTCCCTGGGACACAGCTGGGGGGTTGGGGTTAGGAGCTCGGGGAGGTGGTCCACAAGGATTTCTTGTTTAGACAACAGCACAAACAAGGCATAATATTATTTTCTGAGTGTGCGTGTGTGTTAGAGAGACACAGAAAGTGTACAACCTTGTACATAATGTCATGTTCCTATCATATTTACAGGAAATGACAATTCTTCTTCATCTTTTAGTGAGCTTGTATATTTAAGTGTCATGTGAGGGGAAAAAAACATGCAAACAACCAAACTGAACTGCAGCAGAACAGGGAAGTAAACCATATATGCCAGTGCCAGCTAACTGTCATATCTGCACCATTCATTTCCCTATTTCTCAGCAGTAACATGTGTAATGATAGGCATCGCTCCAAGTGGGCCACTTTGCATTTAAAAAGGTCTGGGCAATATGAAAAAATGCACAGAGCTGAAATGAACTTATTTGCTTATTCAAAGCTGCCACTCTCTCCTTTCTGGCCCAGATCACAACACACTGTGCATGTTGCCCAGCTGCCGCAGCAAACTGGGAAGTTTTGAATGCAAAATAAGATGCAAAAATGAGAATTTGCATCTGCAGGACAGTTTAAACCAAGGTCAGTAGAGGCACCAAAGCTCACTGAGTCACTCTTTAATGCCAGGCGTTTGGCCATTTGAAGTGCTTTGTGTCTAACTGCTCAGAGCAATTTGGAGCAACTGAAGTGAGTCCTCATTGAGGCAAGGTGTAAATGGAAGAGGAACATGGTTGTAAAACTGGCCTGTCAAAATGTCTTCTCTAAATATATGTCCAGTTTAAAGGTCCAGTGTGAAGGATTTAGGTGGATATATTAGTAGAAAATGAATATATGATATATATACATAATATTATAAGTAAGTCATAAGTATCTTGTCTTTTGTATCAGAGCTGTACCCAAATATTTGGCTACGCACTCATGTGAGCCCCCTTGCAGCTCACCTTGAGTATTGCCTTGACCTCCAGCACAGAACAGGTGAATTTCAATATCTTCCATAATGACGACACTTGCACATGCACAACGAAGTTTAACAGCCTAATTTAGAACACTGGACATAGATTGCTGTACTCTCTGTCTGAGTTTTTTTTTCTAACTTTATCAAACTATCAAACTTTACTTTTTCAAACTATAAAGTGTCACAACCGCTGTCGAGCAGTCAGAGGCACACAGAGCTCTCTCTCACATAACAGTCCGTGGGGCACTGTGTCTCTCTCTCTCTCGACACAGAAAACTGTTGGGATGAGAAGTTGGTCATCCCTTACTAGACAGGTGACTGTGACCCTACCTGTCGGTGAAGCTTTGAAGCACACGGTCTCTCCGTCGCCCAAGCTCTGGGGCGCAAGGTGTCAGCACAGTGTCTGTCAGCACCTCCCCCACCGACCAAAGCTTCAATTAATCACTGTTGATGAATGGTGACGCTCCAGAACCCAGAAAACGGTATTCCGGTGAGCACTAGTGTTTAATCACCTGAAAATAAGAAGCTTGCATTTAAATTAACTTAGGATGGGCTGTTTATATCAACATAGGGTGTGGGTTCTCACCATGTTCCACCATCATTTTGCTATAGTAGCCCAAAATGGAAAAAGCAAACGCTGGCTCTACATAGGGCCATCTGTGTTTTTACATCAGCTGCAGTAGTTTGCTGTTGCTTTGCAATGGAACTGTCGGTCAGCAAAATCTCTGGATAGTTTGGCTCCTATCAAAAACCTCCTGAAGTCTAGATCTTAAGTTACCAAATGAAAAAAGGAGCACACATTAGCAGGTGCCAGGCTAGCAGCCTGTATCTGACATGCCAAAAAGCACTGGACAAACACTGATGTGGAGACCTCTGCAGTTAATTCGGCTCCTGGTGAAAACCTCTTGAACACTGAAGAAATTCTAACCAGGAGAAGTTTCAGCTGATTACAATCTGCAATCTTCACCACTAGATGCCACTATATCCCCCTAAATCTTACACACTGTTCCTTTAAAGTTCTTGTGAGCGTAACTGCTTTTAAAAATTGAGTAATAATGAAGCAGAGCAACTTGTTGACTATAATGAACTATGAAAAAATTGGTTTATTAACTGATGTTCATGCAGAACATGAACATTTAGTAGCCAGATACATTCAGCAAAATGCAGGAGCCTGTCCTCGCAACTGAGTCTAACCATGAATAATGCTATCCATCTGACAGTGTACTGCATGCTCACTAAACACCAGAGTTGGATGGCATCTCTACACTCTGTTTTGTACTTTGTTGTTGCCATCAGCACGATAATCCCTTCTGGTTACAATCGCTCTTTTTCTTTTTCTTCACTTTAATTTTGAACCATAAAACTCCTATTTTACACCCACCTCCCCAGTAAGCAGTGTCACACTATACTGTACATCTAGAATGCAAATAGGAAAGCAGACAGACGGCATGTCTGGATTTTTTTTCCTCCTTCCTTTTTTTTAAATGATTCTTATGGCTTCTCTGCATTTGCTGCATTGTGTTGCCTGCCAAACACTGAAGCTGCCACAGTGCTGCTGCTGCTGCTGTCGGTGTTTTTTCGATCAGACCGGTGTAGACCTGGGAAGCAGAGCTGTGCCACAGTGGAATTCAGGTGCCAAGAATATAATTTTCCTTAAGTGCTTACAACTGTAAAAACCAAAGTTGATTCCCTGAGACTGAAAGTAATTACAGGCCATTTAAATTGGAGAAAAAGGCAAAGCAGCTAGCTCTTTAGTATTCGCAGAACTCAAGAAACATAATGAGGTCTGTCTAATATCTGTTTTATTTGAATGCTTTAACGTTCAACTGGGTAATTTATATTGGCTGTATGTGATTCCTCTGGAGGAAATGCCACTGGCTGTGGTTAACCCAAAGATTATAAATCGCGGAAGATATTCTAGGCTTTTGAAATCAACACTAATATAGACAAGCATCATCTGGAATGAAATAGACAGTAATGTCTAATCTCAAACATCCACGTGTTGCCTAATTATCCTTCCACCTAAAGCACTGGCTACATATTCAGATCCCTTACATAAGTAAAAGTACTAATACCACACTATAAAAAACACTCTTTTAAAAGTTAAAGTACTGCAGTGAAAATTTTACTTAAGTGAAAGTAAGTAAGTTTATACAAGAAAAAGTACTTAAAGTGTTAAAAGTAAATACAGAAAAATTCTAACAATTAAATAGGTAAATAAAAAAACAAAACACAACACAAAAAAATAAATTATTAAATAACAAAATAGTAAAAACTCAAAATTATTAGAAAATTTTTTAAAAAAACCTCAGAATTATTTTAAAAAAGCAGAAACTAAGAATTATTTTAAACAAAAATTAAAAACATCCCAGAAAAAAAAAATAAAAACAGAAAAAAAACCCAGATAACTTAAAAAGAATTGAAAAAAATGTTCATCAAAAATAGTTGAATCTATTGCAGCTGTACTTGTATAAACTGCTTGATAATTTAATATGTAACAAAACATCACGTTTTATTAACTCTTTTTTTTTCATGTCAAAAATCTCGATCAGTAAAGTAACTTAAACATGCAAATACATGTAGTGAATTAAAAAGTACAGTATTTTTCTCTGAAAAGTAGTAGAGTAAAAATATAAAGTGACACTGAGAGAAAACACTCAAAGTTCAAGTTCAAAGTTCAGGTACCTGAAATTTGAACTGAAGTGCAATACTTGAGTAAATATACTTAGTTACATTCCAACACTGCTACACATGATTGACTGTCTTTCTCTTAGCCTGTCTGAATGAATGCCCTCCTGCTGGTTTGTCTTCACAGAGAGATGAACTTGGCTCAGGGATGCACCAAGTGTATCTGTTGAGGCGGAGCAGGCGGGGGGGGGGGGTTCACCCGGCCTATGAGAGCGTGACGGTGCACCTGTCAAAGAGGATGGCCTGGCTAATCACTGTAAGCTGGCCGCAGAGTGAACATGTGTGCTGGGGAGACCCTCAGGCCAGGAGGGGGAGGAGGGGAGGGCACGCCTGACCCAAAATGTTTCAATAAAAAAAAGAAGGATGTGGACGGAGAATTCCCCAGATCATTCCCCCACCTTCCCTCTGCTTTCACCGCTCCTCGGGTCTTCCCCTTTCCCTCACACTCCTCTCATCTCTGGACATCAGAGCATTTGCTCTGTTTTCGTTGTTAAATCATCCGGCTTTTGACAGACTGATTGCATCCTTGCTCACATTTGCTGACTCATCTCTTCTGTGAAACCCGCCTTCCTGGGAGTATCTGCCTACCATTGGCTCCCTCGGGTCTGATAACGTAGAGACTCTCTGCTCCCTCTCGCTCTCTGTTCCTCTCTATATTGAGTCATTCTCTGGGAAAAAGCAAATCAGCACTCCGCCGAGATTCTAGAGAACACACTCTCCGGTTCTGTTGACGAAGGGTGAGGTTCCTCTTCTCCTCACCTCTGGAGGCAGGACCACACAGCGTGCGAAAATCTGGCCCCGCAGACACACCTCAGTTTCCATGCGCACTAAAACATACATACATGTTTTCCCACAACAAATGACTTCACACCGCAGTTTAGAGATGCACGATGAGCCTCACTCTGTTGTAGGAAGAGCTTAGCTGTGTTTGTGCATAACTCTGGAAACAGGTAATAATCGGCAGTGGCGTAGTCTAAACAACTGAAAGCAAACGGAAGATTTGTGTGGAGCTCAGCAGCATTAGTATGTCGCTGGTTCAGTCTGCCAAATCCAAGGAAAGTTTTCAATTAACGTCAGATGTGGATGTCGAAAGTGTACCTGGGTTTGAATCCCTGTTCATTTCAGCTGTACATCTTTTTTGATTTAATGTTAATTCCTGGAAGACTCCAAATCTATATTACATTGGGCTCGGATTTGATTTCGTAAATCTGCCTTTTGCGTGTGTCTGCTATGACTAATTGCATTTGGCCGGCAGATCCAAACGCTTCGTGTTTGTCTGTAATCATTTGTTTTGACCACCGTGACATTCCTCGAGAAGTGAAACACTGGATTTTGTTGCACTAATGCAGCCACAGTTTCCACATCGTTTTCTTCAGAGGGCTCTTTAGCCTAATTTCTGCTATATGCTGAATAATCCTATATAATAGAACAAAAATATCTCATAAAATCTTCAGTATTTCAACAGTGACCTAGAAGCCACCTCTGTTAGTTTTATGCTTTGAGATAAGATCACAGTTTAAATTAATTCCCCATGACAGAATCTGAGAGCGATTAGTACTACTTTCACTTCAGATCTCCTTTCTTTTCAAGCATGCAGGCTAAAAGCACAGACACACCAAATCGACATCAAAGAAATAGCAGTGACAAAGTTGACTGATGCGTCTCCTCATGTCGCCTGTGTCTGCGCCAATAACTTGGGCATGAGCACACTGCAAAGACTACAATCCATGGCCAACCAGCAGGTACATTCAGCACCTGAATCAGAGGAACTACCCCTTCATACCAGCAGGTGGCAGCCATCTGTCACCGCCATTCAAAAAGGGACAACGGAGGACTGTTTTTGACGATATTTAGCCAGTTAGCACATTAACAACACAGTCTAATTTCAAAATCAAGGCATTTTTACTGTGCATCAGTGAGCAGTTACACAAGCCATCAGGAAGTGACTCTGCTGAAGGTTAAAGAAAAATAATCTTACCTTATATAACAAGTTAGTTTTGATATTACTCCCTCTTGACTTTGGCCCTTTCTTTACGTTTCTCACTATCATTTCTCTCCTCGCGCACTGAGCTCAACTGCCAGTCAAAGCGATTTCATTCGCTGATGGGCTCCATCATCTCTTAGGCCAATTCAACAAGCTAAATTGGTGGAATAAAGCCGATGGGGGCCAACGAGGTTCAGCGGTGCAACCTACAGCAACTAGGGCAACAGATGCTAACTGGCAGGCCAACATTATTATTTTGTTTATTTTATTTACTTGTTTATTTGACAAGGGTAAAAGCATAAAGCATTGCTTAATATATGAAATACAAAGTAGATGAGGTACACGTTTATAGCCAAGGTTGATTTGCACCCCTATACCTGGTTAGACTTTTAGAATAAAAACAGGAAGTGTAGGATACTGAGCTTGGAATAATAAGACAAAATAATACAATACAAATATGTACATTTAAATACAAGCAAAAAATAAGTAAAAATGGAGACCAAAATAGAGACAAAAAAATGTAACAGTGACAAAACATTTAACGATGATGAATTGAACTGCGGCCAGTTGTTGACTTGGTGTGTCAGGGCCACTGACATCTAACAGAACTGGTAAAATGACAAATGGTGATAATGAAGATATATCATCAAATAGTGTTTCATAACATATATTAGACATCATGTTATTTAGCCATTAAGTTACTTATTATACAAGATTGATGTGTCTGAGAAGCAGTGTTTCTTATGTGCCAGCCAAATGGGCTTTTTGTTTATGAGACTCACAAGTTAACACCTTCCTCAAAATCTGAAAAATGGGAACCTTTTGTTGAGACTAATCCTTTACAAAAAAGCCATCTAGTGGAGTTTTGGGTCCCAAGTGAATAGTTAGTAACCAATCTTTTCAACAGATCCTTCCTAAACATTGGAAACTGCGCTGGACATTAAACATGCAGAGAAGTGCCTGCTGTCTACAGCTTGTCAATGTGCTTCCACTTATCTCCACCACCTCCTCCTCCTCCTTCTTTCTCTCTTGTCTTTCTCTTCTCTCTATCTCTTCTCACTCCGTCTCTCCCCTCAGGGGAAGAGTTTGAAGTGGCGTTTCTTGGGCTTTGTTTCCTAAAGGGGCCGGTTTTGTTGTGTCTAGTGTCTGGGCTTTGGCAGGGCCTGGATGCTGAGATGAAACCTAATCTAACAGTGTGCTCGCCACACGGCAAGAGGTGGTTTTTGGGATCCTCTTAGTGGCTGCTGGCCGCTTTATTCTGGACTCCAGAGGCTCCCTACTGAGGGCAATGGCTTCCCATTGTGGGATAATGGTTTGTTGCCTTCCACTACCCCCTTTGGTCTGACTGTTCCTCAAATATACTCTTATTATATACTCAAAAGTCACACACCCTGCAGGCTTTAAAGGCCGTTAAACCCAATTTTCTCAATAAGCTCCTTACTGTAGATGATGGGTTCCTCCATAAAAACACAAAAGCAAAAACACTTTTTTGTTATTTCACTTAAGCAATACCTCTGTTTTTCTCTGAGCTCTTCTTACTGGTTTGAAGTGGGTGAGGCTCATTTCGAAAAAGTTGATGTCATGTATTTAATGGCATCAATCAGGATTTAGCTCTATATTGTTTTGTATTGTTTATTGTGAGTTGTTTGGGTTTTAGAGTCTTAATTTTGGCTCATGTATGTATTTAGCATGTAGTTTATCAATCCCCAGATTTGCAGCCTATCTGCCCCTCCAGTAGAGCAATGAGTGGCCAAAAAACACTAAACATTGTATTTGTACTAGGGAACATCTTCATCACCAACAGAGCCAGTTAGTGAATCGAGCTTTGCCCAAATCCAGTCAGATAAATGGCAAAAAAAATTCCACCGAGAAACTCGAGTGCATCCTCTTGTTGATGTTTAATCGTTGTAATCGACTCCATTACTGATTTAACTTTACTTATGGCTGTGTTTACTCTGCTAATGCTAAAGTTAGCACTTGCTGCTGTGGGAGCCACCATAAATGTTTTCAAAGCAGCAGCAGGCATGATACATCATTGACTAAAATGCAGTCCTTGATTGGCTGCCTACGTGTTTAGCTACAGAGCTAAGGAGCAGCTGTGGTCACCTTGGTTACACTGAATGCCAGTTGTAAGAAGTTTTCATGGCAATGAAAAAAATCAAAGTCTCCACAAAAACGTCTGACAAACTACCCTTACAGCACAATCATATTTTTATGTTGTTGATCCATATCTATATTTTCAATTCATTATTTTGTCTGCAGACACAGCGAGTCTTTAAGAGTGCATTTAGTAATTTTACACCTATCACCATTGTTATATGACATGCTATTGGTACCATTATTGCTGTTGCATCTCTCCCCCTCTCTCTTCCCCTTTCTCTTTCTGTCTCTCTTTGTCTTTCCTTTTTGTCATTGTTGTAATTTAATTGTTATTTACGACCTCTATTACACATCTGTCTGTCCTTACATACTTTACTTTACGTCTCTAAGTTTTTCCTTAGACAATGTGAGGGTCTATGGGCAGAGGGATGTCGTATGCCGTAAAGCCCTCTGAGGCAAACTGTGTTTTGTGATAATTGGCTTTATAAATAAAATTGACTTGACTTGAATTGACTAGACTTTGGCCCAACATCAAGTGTCTAGACAGACATAGATGTGAAATGCAACTTGGCTGGTTTGCAGAGGCATAGAACTGCGAGGTGGTAATTGTAGTTTCACTCTGAAAACATTCAATCTGACCATATGACAAACTTTTTACAGCCATTTCAAGCCCACAGAGGGTCAGTGCTGATGCTCTAAAGATAGATTCTAGGATGAAGTATCACTTTGCAACTGAAACCATCAAACAGTGCTGTTGCACCAGTTGCTGCTACTGTAGCGTTCTCTGTCTACCTGTTAGGCCTCAACACACTGTCTCTCTCACACACACACACACATACACACACACACAGTACCTTGGGTCCCCTGGCCTGGCTGGGCTGTGGGTAGCTTGTAACCCAAGTGTTTTATTAGCAACTGGTCCAACACAGCTAATTGCTTCCTGAGGGAGACGCCTCCCTCCGCTCCGTGACTGATTAACGGCCCACATTATGTGTCTCGACAACCTTGACAATCTTTTTTTTTTTCCTTTTTGGTCACAAAACTTTTTATTACCCTGCACTGCCACAAATCTCCAGTGTAAATCTCCCCTCGAACCAATTTTTCACTGCGAAGCAGTTAAAGCATTCTGAATCTTTTCTTTCTCAGTAATTAATGTTTATTAATATGATTTAATGATTTTTCTATGTAATGTGTTTTTAATAGTCACTTACTGGTATGGTTTGCTACATTATTGTCTTAATCTGTTTTCGCTTTACAGCATATATTTGATATTTTCATATAGTAAAAAAAAAACAAACTTTTTCCACGATTAACCTCATACACTTTGGTCCTTTTTACACAGAGATCCTGCTACAGGGCTGCTACAGAGTCCCTTCTTTATGCCCCCTTTGCATTTTCATGCAGAACCAAGTGACGGTGGTATCATTCTGTTCCAGTATGATCATAGACAGCATGCTGGCATAGCGAAAGCAAAAGAGGCATGATGGCTGTGATGTTTAACACAACAGCTTCCGCCCCTAGTGTACACATCAGGAGCAATTGCTAAAAAATAATAATGGTATCACATGACAATAACAATCATATACTGTTTTTGTTATATGGGGACTGATCTCATCCTCTGCTAAGAGGATAAGGATCTCATTGTTTTCCCAATTTTCAAATGTTTATAGCTGCTGTTCTTTGAGCCAGTCACTAACTGCTATTTAAACTGCTGCTATTTAAATCCCCCGTGGACGGATCGTGCACATTACATGCTGTCAAAATACTTTTACTACCTCCGTTGTCATACCTGTCTTCTATAGAATAGTGAGGAGGTTTAATGGCGTGATATTCCCACCTTGTACAGGCAGTGCATAGGGACTTCTGTTATTTTGTCATCAATACTTAATCATTTACAACTTACAACTTTACACATAAATCGGTTTTCAACTATGAAAATGTTTCTCATATAAATCTAACACATTTAATTTAAACAGATAAGATCTGATATTAATCAGCTTTGTCAGGATTTCTTTGTTTGCAGATTTTTTATATTCTCCATAAAAATTAGTGCACTGTGTATGTTTCTTGTTTCACAAATAAATCTGGGTCATTCAGATTCAATAGAAGTTGTTTTCTGGTCGTAATCAGATTTGTCGCTCATTTCTCTCACAGGGCCTTTTATCTTGCATTTCTGAATTCAATTATTTTCTAGCTTTAAAACCACTTGTTGAAAGCCATTAGTTTCAACAGATTTTGTGTTGTCTTCTCCCTCTCCAGTTGTGAATCCATGCGTGGGATGACTCTTGTCGCATACATGCAACACACATGATGTAAGCATATAATGTAACAAACTAAACCCAGGCATCATCTGGTTTTTGACCTTATAACTTCTGAAATGAAAGTACTTAATATATGATCAGTGGACGTCTGAGTGGGTGGACATCAGATCTGTGGCTGCTGAGAACTTCCCTTCATTTATTTACTTTCTTTTTTTAGTAGCAGATATTTATGCAAAAAGCAGCTTTTCATCCGCTTTAAAACTTTGTTCTTGAGGTTCTTAATTACAAACGCTGAATCTCTGATCATAAAAAGCAGCCGCTGGTTTCCGGACTCTTCTTGTTGCATGCTCTTGTCTCATACGTGGCTTTGATGATGCCATTGGGAGCGATGAGCAGATGGGTTTCAAAAGGCTGCTTTCCCCAAACAGGATATAGATGATGTGTAGGCCTGGCGCTCTCTGGAGCAGGGATCAAATGGTGTTCTTCCACCCCCCACCGCTCCCTCCAACTCTGCAGGGTGGGGTCCGGACGGGCGGCCTGAGGAAGAGGAGGTCTTCCACAAGTGTGTTTCAAGGTCACATTGTCACACGTGCTGCGTCCTCATCACTTCCTGTGACTCATCTGGATATCATTACATCTCTAGATCATTAAGTCTCTGATAATTACGTAGAATCCATATTTTCTGTATCTCGTCTTGAAGCAGAATCACATCACTCAAACTTAAATCATCGTTGTGCACCTCATTTTGACCCTGGATGCAGCACTCTTTAATTACTGTCACAGTTGTGTATATAAATGGTGGATCAGGGCCCTGAAACCATGTTCAGCCAAACTGCGGTCGAAAAAGCATACTTCTGGTTCAGGCTTGGAAGAACCCCTGCTGTGCCTATTTCTCAGAAGTCTCAAGCCAATGTCAAGTACGGAAATCCATTATTGACATGGATTTGTTTTGCACTGTTCCTTTTTCACATTATTCTTCCATAAATGTGTCAAAGTCGGGGACATCTGTCCCGGAGTGGACTTGTCTGATGGATCTGTCCTTCGCAGTGCGCTCACATGTGTTTCAGCGTAAGTGCAGCTGTTATTGAATGAAAGACACTAGATGTGACATCAGGGGATGATAGCGCTCCGACAGATACTTCTGCCCAACGTGTTTGTGACCAAGTGGGCAGAGCAGCTGGAACGTGGTCGCTAGGAGGGCCGCAGGGAGGAGGAGTCATTTTCGCATTAGCAGAATCACATTTTGAGAAAGATGCAGCATTCCAGGACCTCTTTATTTGATTAGCTGTAATGTCATAAATGCAAGAATGTACTCTGATAAATGGCAAAAGTAGCTGATGAATTAGTTATTCCCGTCAGCAAATACCCACGCTAGCTTGCCCTCCCCGTCCTCGTCCCACGGGCCACATTGCCTCCTCAATCTGCAATATGGAGCATAATTATACTAATTTCTCTCAATTGCATTAGTGAGGGCCTGGAGAAAAGAAAGGCTGTCTTTCTAAGCAGGAGCCTTGGCTACACAGTCAGCCTCCCTGCACCTCAGAGAGCAAGTACAGGGGGAGGCAACATGACCCCTGCTCACCCCCCCTGCTCATTTGACTGCACTCCTCTCTCCTCCTTCATTCCCTCCAGCTCTTGACCCTCTTTTCTCATTCCATATTTTACTCCCACACCAATTGCTTTATCTGATCCAAACTGAAACTTACAGAAAACACTAAAGTGCTTCCGGTGCTTGTTGAATATGAAAATTCAGTCTCTTTTTATTTTGGTTTTCCATCTTTTTCTTTGAAGTAGAAAAATGACCATGCATATTCAGGCCTCTGTTTATATGGCTTAGGGGAATATCCATTTTAAACTTGTGCTGAAACGCTCCCGTATGCCGTAACAAATTGTGGTAAAAATATGGCCAAATTCTAACAGTAACGTACAGTTTTTCCCTAACACAGTAAAACATCTGAAATCTTAATGCTTTTTTGAGCCAAAACAACAGTTAACATAAACAGTAGTTTGCTGTAGGATTTTATAGCATTATATTTTACCAAAAGTAGGCCTAACGGAGAGAAAGAAATCACAGGCATGCTTGCTCCAGTTTAACACTGTAAAACCTCACATTCTTCTTCAGAGTAACAGCCTGTTCGCATTCAGAAGTCATCAAATCCCACCGCTTTTGCTGTGATTTTGGCATAAGATCCTGACCCCAAAAGCCTCCTTTCATAGCTGTATGATGCGCCGCTGGACGGCGTCATGTTGAATCGCTGCTGGTTATTATGTAATGTAAAAAGCATGAAGGTCCCTATAATGCGAGCAGGAGGGACGGTGGATGGATCCAATAAACCCTATACTTTCATGCAGGAGTTGGTATTCACTTCCAATCTGAATGTTATGATTTTCTTCTACACTGTACCATGTGCTACTTTTTACACTTCTTGCCTAATCCTAACCATATGTGTCAGCAATTGCTTTTGTTGCCTAAACATAACCACATACAGCGCAATCCCACCATGTACTTGTGTTGACATCATGGTAGTATTGGCATCCTGGACTATCAATATCAAATGCAGAAGGATACCAGAGAGTAATATGTAGACACCGAGGTCCACTGCAAAGTGGCAATATGTGACCACTTGGGATGAAAACATGTTGAGATGAATATGGTAGTGACATTGTACAATAACGGTGGTTTTGCCATTTATTTACTGAAAAACTGATTTGGTTGATGGTGTTTGGCTCTGTGTCGGTTGATTTTACATTTATTTCACAAGACAACCTGACTGAGGCTAAAATCACATTTACCTTACAACAAAGTTTCGGTAATGTTGACTATTTGGATGTTGTTTTTCCTGTCTGACAATGTTTTACGAAATGAGCATGTAGTGTATTATGTAGTGTAATATATACAATATCTATTGCGTATATATACATACAGAAGTTCTCTTTCTGCGTTTCCTTCCCAAGAAGAACCAGTCCTCCATGACCAAGTCACATCACACTGGCCTGGTGGATGAGGGGACTCTGGGGGACTGCAGGGTGCTGGTAGTGGGAACACGGCCTCAGTTATGAAAGACGCCATTGTCCTGTCTGGCTCGCCAACATAGAAAATGAATAAATCAAAGAGGAGAGATCAAGAGTGGAGGAGAGGAGGGGATAGAGGGAACAGGGGGCTATCTGACATCTGCATTTTTAAACTGGACATTGAGCTCTGGAGGAATGTTGTTATCGTCCACCCTCAACTGCTACAGTGGTGGAGAATTTTGCATTGAATTATAGCTAGATCTGACCTCTGACCAGATCTACACCTCCTCTATGCCCCTGCGGTCATCTCTCATGTGTACAGATGTCTCAGCTGATCTATTTATCAGTTTGTATCATAGCAGTTCTTGTCTTTTGTAACGCAGTACCTACCAGATGTATAATAGCTAAAATTATACTAAATTTGTGATGATCAATCACGTGTCTCCCTGGCTGTTTCAGTGATGCACACTCGCCTCTTTTTCTGTTGATTTAATTGGGGGATTTGTTTTCAAAGTTTCCCCTCAAACAGCACTTGTCATTGATGTTTTATAATTTGGTTTAGGTGGACTATACTGTAAATCTGGTTTACATATTAGTGCTCCAAACAGAAATAGATGGTCTTTTCATTGAAGACTTAACAAAATGCACTAGACATGGATTCATTCTTTGAAAATCCTGCAAATAAAATCATTGCCAATCAACTGCCACAATGTAACCTCAAAAAAAGGGACTTTCCTGTCAAATGATCAAACGATAGACAAAGCAGCATGGACAGTTTATTTTTTAAAAACAGTTGTCCATGCACCCTCATGGTCCATGTCTACTAGAAGTTACATTTAAACTAATTTTCAACAGCATCTATAATCTGAAGGGAATTTTCTGTAAATGGAGTCACGAATCATAAGTGTTAAAGTCAAGGTCGAGACATCATTAAGTCAAGTTTTTTATGTAAAAACTCTTCTCAGTCACCACTTATGACCCACTAGATGTGTGTGGTGGTGAATTTATCTGCAGAGAATCTGCTCTCTGCATGTTTTTTCTTATATCCCTGTTATTTTCTGTCTTTGAACATCTCTGGGCACAGCATGCAGGTGAGGTTAATCAAAAAGCAGTAACCAGGTGTCAGAATGTAAGCAGAATGCATCCAAGCAGCCCAGTTGCCAGACGCAAATTTTGGCATTTTTGCGTTGTTACATTTGCACATTCCATACATATTATATACATTTTTGTAAAGCTTGTTTCCATCTGCTTTGTAGGCTTGAAACATGGTATTTTGTAGTAACCCATTGGTATGTATAGTGCCACATAAAACCAGTTGTGTTTTGTAAAGGCCTTGCTGCTTTTCCTGCTGGGATTGGGCCCCTTGAAAAGGGTATATTAAGACAAAACATGATCTTTTCCTAAACATAACCAAGTGGTTTTTGTGCCTAAACTTAACCCATCCATCTCATCTCAAGTCGTCACATATCACTGCTTTGCACTGGACTTCCGCGTCTACATATTATGCTCTTGGTTTCCTTCTCTGTCTGCTATTGAGTTCCAGGATGCCACTACTGTGATGTCAACAGCACATGGTGGGATTATGATGCACGCTATTACCAGTAGTGTTTCAACTTGATGCTGTCCAGCGGTGTATCATGCAGATGTGACAGGTTCTGTCTGGCCATGTTCTCAACTGATGTCGCCCGGCTGTGTATTATGCTGCTGCACCAGGTGCCATCCGGCCGTCCAGTGGCTATAATAACACTGTTAACGGTTCTGTCAGGCCGCATTCTCAGCTTATGCCGTCACGGCATACTATATGGACGTGAAATGTGTTTTCTGGTGCTTACACCAAAACATTTGAGCACTTTGTATAGCGAATCGGATGACCCAACCACACAATAACCAGTGTTGTAAAATCCTAAGTTTCAAGTTTCCGCTTTGTAATGATATGCAAATGTAATTAACACATCCATGGTTTGCAAAAATGTTCAACAGAGGCAATATGTTTTTGTCAATAGTGTTGATCCAAGAGGAAGCTTTGAAAATTTAGAATGGAGTGCCAAAAAAATGCAAACATAGTGAAATGAAAGACTAAAGAAACAATGTATAGATTGGCGTTCACTTTCGCTAGTGATACTGTTTACAAACAGTAGCCAACAATTGCATACCTTTAAGTCACCCAATTTGCAACCGGACTTTCGATTCAAGTCCAACGACTTGAGTCTACAGCTCTGAGATGTGTAAATGTAAGGACAGTAGTAATTTTTCTTCGGTTTGTTTTGGAAGATAATGCCTTTCTCATTGGACTGTATTACCATCCTTCATTAACACTGACAAGCCAGTTATGTGTCATATTAACATGCTGGTGTTTGGCGACACATGGGGTGACGAGTTATTCAGTCAGCCAGTCAGCCCCTGCCTGAACTCTGCTGTCTTACAGCCGGTGTAGACTGGTGTACTGGTGGATCCCAGTAACAGCAAGACAGCAGCTGGCTCTCTGATTCAGTTTAACACAGTGGCACTTTGCTGCTGCCTCTCATCCCAGGTGTGTGTGTATGTGTAAGTGTGTGTGTCTGTGCATAAAGTTGTCAGCACAATGGTCGCCCTGTGTGACCCTGCGCATCTGTGTCTGCCCGGACAAGCTCTACTGTCCTGCTTGCCGCCGGGTCCTCTCTTCAGCGTTGACAGCACGCTACAGGTGCCCAACACATCTGGCGCTTCGCACAACCAAACACACACACATCTGCTGAGGCACTGATCATTTAAATTAAGATGTGCCTCAGAGGAATACACTAACAAAATCAGCAGGAACGTAACAAATTGGCTTCAGTTGCTACTTGGAGAAGTGAGAAAAGTTATTTTCTTTGCTGGGCCACAAACGCACTCATTATTTGACCAGGCCACAAGTTCATGACCAGACCTCAAGTCATTAATGAAAGTCTGTGTCTGGGGCGGGATTCTGAACAGTCATCACACTGTTTTTTCATCTAACACCCCCCAACATCTTTTAGTACCAAACACATCCTGCACATAATCAATGCTCTGTCCCACAGCAACCTCTGTTTGCTAACTCTGGACAAGCAAAAAAAAAAGTTTGCTTGAAAGGAGCCATTTATAGCCGTTTTTGTAAGCTAAAAGAACATTTGTTATTCATTTCTGAAACACGGTGCCACCCTGCAGTTGCAGTTTTTCATCTGTGCGTCAGTATGCAGCTTGCTGTTGAACCCAGTTTAGCTAAAAAATGGAATATAAGACATTTACCAAGCATGAGGGAAAAAAAACTCCAGTCTGACTATGCACTAAGCTATGCAAATAAATCATGTAAGTTAGTGTCAGCTTTCTGGCAAACAAACCAACACTGAGATCATCGGGCTTGGTTTTGCCCTGATGGCAAGCAGAGGCGCACTGTGCAAATACAGGCCAGGGGTTAAGCAGTTAGCAGGTTTCACTTCCTCCCCACCTGATGGGATATTTGCATGAGCATCTAAGGAGGAAGCATAGTCTGTGCCACCTGTTATACTGAGCCATCAGCAACGTTTGTGACATGTTTGAAGTTACATCTCTTCCTCATTTACCTGTGAAACTGAGCCTTTTTACCAGAACTGCTCCTTAAGAATCAAGTTTCTGTGATTTACCCCCAGAAAAACACCTTTAGAAGACTTTTACCGCATCAGAAATAGAATTGTTCCTCCTGACTTTGCTGGATTTTCTCCCACATTGTTTGTGTGTGTGTGCGTGTTATTACAGCTCGAGGTCCAGCAGGTCAGGTCACAGGACATGACAGTTGGCCGGTGGAGAGCAGCCTCTAGGCTAGTGTTAGTCCCCTCAACCCCCGCCTACCTCTCTCTCTGGGTGGCCTGTGTTTACGAGCTCCAGGAGCAGGTCATCACTGTGCTGAGAACACGGCTGCTGCAGGGGGACTGTTTCTGGGTCAGCCCCAGAGCAGCAACCAGGAATTTTTTTTCCTTGCTGTGTGCGCCTGTGCGCATCTTTACATGTATGTGCATGCTCGCCTCTGTGTGTTTTGTGTGTGCGTCCATTCGGACTTCCTGTGTGCAACGGTGCGGGGGAGCAGAGATGGGGGTGAGATGACCCTCGACCCTGACCACATGTCCTGGTCTGTCGGCTGATCACCCACACTTCCGCCTGTGGGGCCTCTCTGCTCCTCTCTGCTCCTCTCTCTGGGCCTGAGAAATCTCTCAGCTCATCAGCGCTGTCATGTTGCAACCAAATCCTCATTGTCATCATCATGATCATTTTTTGTAGTTTGAATTGTTTTCACAGTTTATATTTGGCTGTGTTTTAAATTCCTTTTTCTAAGTACAGAAGCACACTGAATAAGGTGAGAGCCAAAATATTTGTGCATGAGTGTTTCTCTACTAAAAAAGGAATTCAAAAAACTCACAGTCCAGTCTAAAAGATTTATATTTGTGAGTGTGAACCAACACTTTTCTTCTGAACACTCAGACCAACCAACTGTAGGTGAGACTACATCACTCTAGTACTCTAGTAAAATCATTCTACCAAAGTTTCACCCAGTTGACAAATTATTCTTAAAGCTTAACTCAAATGTAGATTTTTCTCACTTTTTCTGAGGCAACAAAAATCAAATACTTTTAATTAAATTTTACTTATTCAAAAAAATATAATAGTTTTAACACATATTAATGGAAACAGCTTGTTGACTGACCTTCAAGTGTCTGCATTATGAGAAGACACACTGCCAACTTCAATGGTGCACTACTGACTGGGGCTTATACCCTACACTGATTCAAGATGTTTCATCCAGAGCTTTGATTCTCTGCCTGAACTCAAAAGGACCCGACCCGCTGTATTTGGACCAGGCCAATTTTCAACTTTCCTTCTGCATGAATTAAGTCAGTTTCTCACCAATATTCTGCTGTTAGAGTGTTATATTTCTGTATGAAAAAACAACAACTTAACAAGATTTGGCCCTAAAATATGACTACCTTTATCACAGGTGACCTTTTAACCCCTACCCTCTCTGGGAAGACTATCATTCCTGTCCTCTCACTCACAGAGCAGTAGTCACCGGCTGAGGGCAAACCCACCACAAGGCTTTCTTTGACTACGCCTAATGAGAAGACTATGGTACAATATTGCAACCAACATGGAGAGGTTAGCTTCCTTTACTCTGCTCCTTATCAGCCAGTGAATCGAAAATTATTCAATTATCTGCATCTCCTCTTCCCAAGGATTATGTCCGCTCCTGGTAGTGCACACTATTCCACTAATGTGGTTAAATACAGTTAAATGATATAATCACAGAGGCTGCAATTAGTGCAGTATGCTTGTCGATAAAGGGGCCAGTATGTGTGTTGGCAGAGTGCGCTCTCCTCCAAGAGCCCAATTCCTGTAATTAAATGTTGGGGTCTGCGTTTTGGTTTATTGGATTTATTCTGACTGATTAGTGCTGGCATTGACTGATGGGTAAGACAGAGGTGGTGGTGTGTTGGCGGAGACAGAGAGGGGTCTGGCATAATGTGTCTGCATGCTATCGAAACCATACTGAAAGTCAAAGGTCAGTAAACTCATAAAGCCTCTTTTCATCTTTAGCAACTGCATTTTAAAATCACAACAAACACAAAAGACTACTTGATTTTATGCCTTTATGCACAAAGCCAGATTAGTCTAGGGTGTGTGTGTGTGTGTGTGTGTGTGTGTGTGCAGCGGCGTTGGCTGTGTTTATTTGGTCAGGGGTGTCAGACAGATTAGCTGGTGTGTTACAGGTGCTATAAAAGTTGTTGCTTTGGACACGGCTCATGAACAGTGTAATGACTCCGGGCTCATGTTAATCTCACTCCTCCTGGCTCCGTCTCGGGGTGCTGGCCTGTTTAGCTGCCGGGCTGGGCTCAGGGCTAACAGGCGAACAGAGCGTTCCAGCATTACGCCTACTGGCAGAGGCCGGGAAGCAGGCCAGAGAAGGAAAAGAGGGAAGGATAGAGGAAAGGAAGAAAGTGTGGAAAGCATTTGTGACTGCAAAGGTGCTGATTTCTTATCTTTTCTTACTTTCTTTATCTGCTCTCCTGTCATTTATCTACAGATGTAAAGGTCCAAGATCAGAAGACAGGAAAGATTTGGTGCAGGAGCCAGGGAATATTTAAGAGTGAAAAAGAAAAGGAGGAAAAGAGTGATGGACTTTGTCCCTCGGTGTGATCTCCTTAGGGGGGGTTAGTGTGTTGTGGAGTCCATGCTGTTTGTTTTATTGGCCTTCAGGGAGAAAAGGAACAGAACATTTGTCCTGGATAGGGCTGAACCACATGGTCTGTAGTTTATTTGTGCATGATCTTCAACTCTTTGAAAGAGCATCATGACTCACAGATCTCTGTCTCTCACTGTCACACCAGTCTGCTGGTGCATTTGTTTTTGCCCCAACCTGTCGCTTCTCCTTATTCTCTGGATCAGTCTGTGTTGTCTGTCTGTTACCAATATCTAGCCCATACTTTATTTATTTCAGCTCCTTATTCCTATTTTGATAATCTTAAAGAGATAGTTCTGATTTTTTGAAGCAGGGTCTTATGGGTTACTTATCCAGAATATCGTATGGTATATGACATACAGTAGATGACAGTCCGGACACCCCCAGTTTGGAGAAACAGGCTGGAGTCAGAACTGGAAGCTTATTTATCTACTGTTGAGGATGGGAGTCAGCAGCAAAACCTTTTTTTTAATGATTATTTTTTTGGCTTTTGCCTTTATTGGGACTGGACATTTTAAGTGTCAAGGGGAAGAGAAACACGTAGCAGATGACCAAGGCTGGAGTCGAATCTGCTACCACTGCGTCCAGGACAAAGCCTCGTTACATGGGGCGCCTGCTCTACCAACTGAGCCACTGGGTGCGCCATGCAGCAAAACTTATCTTCCTGCTAAAAAAAGTCCCCAAAATCAATATCACTTTAAGTGCTCGCTACATTAACAGTATTTCCACTGCTTTACTTTATTCTCAGACAATGATTTCCAACAGGAAAATTAAACTGTTATATTGTTCTCTTCAAAGCCAGACTCCATTGAGGGAAAACGGTCTACCGCTGCCTGGAACAGTTATTTTGTTTGTCATTGTGTGACTTTGGAGTTTAAAAGGGTCATTTCAGATATACCAAATAATACACATCACATAATACCATGCACTATCTAATTGTTAAAGACAGCGGTGGACCAACAGCTCCTGTGTTCAGTGAAGTTAAATCACTGTTTTTCTCAATGCAGTTTGGCTTTGAAGACAGCATAGCGACTTCACTTTTCCACTGAAAAAAATGTCTGAATTTAGGGTAAAGCAGTGAAATTACTCTTAATATAATATAATACACTAAACAAGATAAAATGACTGTTTTTGTCAATGGAGTCTGGTGGCTTTGGCAAGAGCATAGATGGGGAACAGAAATTGTTTTTCTGTCAGAATGGGCTGTGTGATGGAAAGGTAAAGTGTTTAAATACTCTCAGTTAGGGCTGTCAGAATTAACACGTAAATTGTGATGCGACTGAGGTTTGTAATTAATGGTTTCCCATCTTTAAGAGGTTGAACTGGGCTGAGATTTAAAGCTGAGTGATAATACTGGTATCATATTAAACTAGAAGACCCGAGGAACCCAGTCTTACCAACCAATCATGTTATGTTAGCTTCTCGATAAGGGGTCGGAATAATGCTCCAAACTTAGGCTAAGTTTTAATGATCGAAAAACGGCATGGTCATTTCACAGGGGACCTCTGACCTCGAGATATCTGAATGTGAATGGGGTACCTATGAGTCTCCCATTTACAGACCCACTTTATGATAGTACCAATCTGGTAAAAATTGCTTTACCTTGTCAAGATTGACTACATAATTGTTTTGATATGCAAAATAATGGAATTGAAAACATATGAATAAAAAATGCAATTACTTGTGATTAACTAATAAAATTCTGCAATAAATCACTATTTAAAAAATCAATCATTTCACAGCCCTACTTTCGATATATCATACACTTAAACTGCTATACATTCTTTTCGGTGGGACTTTATTTAGGTGGCTAAAAAAAACATTCTGATGCTGACTTCCATCCACAGCAGCGCATTGCTCAGCTTCAGTGTCGTACTCCAGTCTGCTTCTCCAAACTGGGAGCATGCTGACTGACATCAATTGTATGTAATACACTAACTATGGATAAGTAACCCACACAACCCTACTGAGAAAAAATCAGAACTGTCCTTGTAATGAAGTATAACATGATGAGAGCATTTTGTGAAAACCTGTACTTGCTCCGTTGGAGAGCCGCCAACCTGTCACACATGGTTCTCCTATGAGGTAGTGCGTCGGCCCAGCCAGCAGACAGACTGAAAACTCAGGTGTAGTTTGAACCCCAGTGTTTACGAGGCACTACGCTGGTGTAATCCAAGTAATTGTTTATTACAAGCCTCAACCTATGTTATAAGTAATTACTTTCGGGTGCCCTAGCCCTGTAAAAATCAGTTTTGTTTCCTGTCTGGGTGCCTAACACCACAATCTAAGCTCCTCTTTGCAGAATGTGTATGTTTTACTACACCTTGTGAATGATATTACATATAATTATGTTTTTTCTGTGAGCAGCACAGTTGTAAAATGCATGCATATGCCATTAAGGATCATTAGAGCTTTGATGATGTAGGGCTATTCCTCAGTGACACTCCATCGGCTGCACCCATAAAACGCTCCGTGCCAAGCCAGTGGGGGAGGATGTTAAGTGTGGCAGGGTGCTCCAATAGCCACTTCCTTAATCAGACGACTGGACAAATTGTAATCATTAGCACTGAAGTGAGCAGTGCTCATGACATGGGCCTGGAAACTCATTAGAATGAGTTAGTTTGAGTCGATGTAAGTGAAAGAAAGAGAAGGAAAGGAGGAGGTGGGCGCTGTCACACACTCACCTGGGTCTGTTTGCAATCTGAAGCAGGCAGTTCAATTAGGGCCTAAATGACTGCTGCACCAGCTTGCACCAGCAAGGCTTGCGTCATCTCTAACCACACATGGATGCAAGCAATCGCTCCTCCAACATGTGCGCAGTAACCCCCACAAACTGTGAATACAGTTACAACAATCACACATGCGCACACAGACTCAGCAGGGCCCAGATACTGCTCACACTCTGATTCACTCTGTAGCTTTGTTGTCCTTCTGTGCCATGTGAAGCTCCACACTGGCTGCAACAAAAGGCAGCGAGCTGTTGAAGCAGTGATACCTGTGAATCCTTTGGCTTAGTTCCCTTTTGTAACACTGTCGCTCGGGTGTATCATTCTTCAGATTTTGGGCCAGTTGGTTATTTTATACTGTATAATGTCAATGAAGTAACAAATGAATAATCAGGAAAGATTAAAGGCAATACAGCACCACTCATATATAAGACATTTCATATAAGACGAAGAACTTAACAGGGGCTTAGACATGCAATAAATGTAAAAACAAAAACTGAAAAAACATTTATAGCAATTAATAGATAAATAAACTTAAAAAAAACAAATGAAAAGGCTATAAAAACAAGCAAAAGCAAGCAAATACATAGTTACACACTAAAGAAAAAGTTATGTATACTAAAGGGACAGTTCACACCAAAATCAAAAATCATGACCCGGTTATTTAAGAAAATCTGCACACCTCTTTTTGAGCATCTTCATATGGGAACTATTGTCTTTCTACAGAACTGCACTTGCCAATCATATTATCACACAGAAGGAAACATGCATCTACTGCTAGCTCACCTAGCACCTCTGAGCTAGCTGCTGTTGGGAGGACATCATTAATGTGTATATCTCACGTTGATGTAAACTTGAGCCTCTTATCTAGCAGTTGAAGTAACATACAAAGGAAATAGTTCCTGCATGAATTGCTCACAACAAGGTCTGTGGATTATTTTGAGTACCCAGGTCATGAGTTTTTACTTTTTTGTTGTTTCTTTTTTGTTTGTTGGTGTTTTGAGCACTATAAGCCAAGTGCCATCTAGTTCAAATATATTAGAGAGAAGGCAGACATCTCTACAGCTGATATCACAGACATTTGGCAACTCACACCAAAATAATGTAGACTAATTAATAGCACCACAGTTAAAAAATAAATAAATGAATAAATAAATATATGTGTGTGTGTGTGTGTGTGTGTGTGTGTGTGTGTATTTGAATTCAGGTTGAACTGTCCCTTTAAATACTGAGACTGTATTTCTGCCTTTTATTGGAACTAAATGATCAACGCTGAGCTACACACAGACTGACACATAAATAAGCACAAACACAAAAGATAATCTCCGCCCACACTAACAAATATACAGAAGACAAGACCACTTAAACACACCCAAATACAGTACACACAAGCGCAATGACACACGTGTCCTCGTTCTCACAGCTGCACATGCTTGAGCAAAGCTAGCATCTGTCCCAGAAACATCCGTCAGTGCCTCCACATCTGTGTGCTCCAGCTCAAGCCTTTTGCTCCGGCCCCCACACCCCGCACACGTTCCCCTCAACTGGGCTTGGCCTCGTGCCATCCTCCCTCAATCCTCCAGCTGAGTGATACATGCGCTAACCTCAGACAGCTATACACTCCTGTTGCCTATTTAAAGTATTTCCAAAGGGAATGTGATACGGTGGGTTTTATTTGAAATGTCTTCTTTTTTTTATTGAGAGGGAGATGTGGCAACTGGCTAACAGCACTTCTAATGGCCCTAATGTGGAATGTCTTTTCACGGTGACACATGTTCAAAGTGTTTTCCTGCATGCTCACTGAAGCAGCAAATGCCGCCCAGCAAATCTGTCTGTGACGTGACTTTTCTTTGTAACTTCCTCACAGATGGACATCAGTTGAGAGACATCATTGATGCTGGCAGATGAAAGCATCACTTAGAGACAGTGACTGACACAACATGTGCAAAGTGCTCTAAGTCCAGTTTGGCTTGATTTTTAGCTTTCACTTTTGAAGAGTCGTGTCTTTTTAAGATGGCATTGTGGGTTTGACAGAGTGCAAATTCTGTGATGATGTTGTTGTCTTGGCGTCTTCAGTGACAGCATCAACACCCCCCCCCACCTTCACTTCACCCCTAACTTACCCCTTCCCCGAGGTCATTAGTCACAGGCACGGAGGGGGGAAGGAGGATTGTGAGCAGCGCAGAGGGGACAGTGCAGAATGGATCCTATTGTTAGCCCCACAGGCCAGAGGGTGCTGTCTCACCCGGGGAAGTATCACCATTTGGACTCTGCTTGCAGCCAAGTGTGTTTTCTTGGGTGTCCATGTGTCTATTTTTCTGTGAATGTGCGCATGTATGTGTTAGTGTGTGTCTGCGCAGACATATCACCACGGCAACTGCTCTTTTTGGTTATTCATTTCCATCTAGCATGTGATGTGACGCAGCGTGACACCCACCACATGAGCATGTGAAACTTGTCACAAGCCAATTTGTAAACTTGTTGTCCTTTGTCGCTCATCATCACTGTTGCATCTAAAGGTATTTCCATATGTTGGCCTCTCTGGTGAAAGCACCCACCCATCCACACATGTATGCAGTACATATGCAGGGCCACACAGAGACAGCTTGTCCTAATTTGTATTTATATACTTGCGGTCAAATTAATATAGATTACCATAATCATATCTGGCTGTGACATGACATTGATTTCCGGCCAGTTCTCTTTCATACATCTTGGCAAACCCATTACTCTTTGAGTCCCCCTTTTAATTGAGTCCAGATTGTTGACGGTGTATCCAGTGAGTGAGCACACCTTGTTTCAGGAGACCTGGGCCGAGGGGAAAATCAGCCTTTAATAACTATGTAAGAGAAAAGACTCACCCTGCCAAAATGGCAGCCGCCCTGTATACTGTTCAGCTGGCAAACAAGCAGCCAGAGAAGAAGGATGGGACTGGAATCTGAGCAAAAGTAAGAGTGATTTTCTCCCAGACCTCCTGTTGCAGAGAGACAGCATGTTAGAACGTGAGGAGAGGAGTGTGAAGAGGCTTAGCTGAACTATCACATTATTTCTCATCGTTATCCTCTGATGCATTGTATTTTGTGATTAAAAAAAATGAATCATATCTCTTCATTTCTATTGGAACAAAACCATCTGTACTGTTTATATCCTCTACTGTATCTCAACAAGGGTATGGTTAATTGCTTATTGGTTAACCATGGAGAATATTTATGACCAGTGACGCATTTGGGTCTATAGGTGGATGTTGGTACTACTTCTGCCCACCCTCTGGTGGACCCACAGCTCACCCCTGTGAGTAGTCTAAGATGCTCAGTTTTGTGCTGTAAAACTGCTTAAGCATTGTTAACTATGTTAACACTGTTAGTTCTGCTAGCAGTATCAGCAACGCTTGTGGTGCTAACATTGTTAACAGCGCTTACTTACCACAGCAACCTGGGGGGAGGCTGGAGGATGGGCATAATGTTTCTGCAGCAATGCATTCCACCACTAGGATGCTGTTGTCAGCTGATTGCCAAATAAGAAGCGCCACTAACTAGCAAATGTTAGCTCCCACCTGATCGGGTGGTGGTCAGTGCAGAGCGGCCGAGGAACTGCTGGAGAACGGAGGCAGGGAAGTTGGCATGTTTTTACATGTTAACATGGTTGGCTGACTGTCTGTCAGCAAAGCGAATAGAAAAAAAAAAAGTCAAGTCATATACATTGCAAAACATTAAAATTTTCACCCTCTCTAAATAGATTTTTCATAAAAGTTAGGTGGCTGGTTACTGGTTAACCTTATCAAAAGCAAAATTAATCAAAAGTGACATCCCCAATCTTTACCTCAACAGTACATGAAAAACATGACACATTTGGTTTACCAACTGCTACAACCCCTGCCTGCGAGTGGTTACATTAACACTGTGACTGAGACCTATCTCTCTGCATGCCTGCTCCTTCAATGCTGTGCTTTACAGGGTGTTAGCAGTTGTATGTTTTGTTGTAAGCTGAGTCTTGAGTCTAAGCAGAGCTTGGAAGGGAGGAGGCTCCCAGCATGTTGGAAACCACAGCACCACCGGCGCCAACTCCAGTGAGACATGAGTTATAGCTCCTGCTTCCCCGAAATCAAATAAATAATCCCTCTTTTATTTATTTACTTAGGCTCTCATTATGATTTGTAGCCTTTCGATTATTCTATCGGGGTTAGAGGACTTGCTCGCTCTCTCGTCACAGTACTTTCCTTACTTGTGCACACACATCACTGCTGATTTTCAGACACACACCTGTCACCTCTTTTTCCATTTATAGTACAGTCTGGGAATTTCATCATTAGGTAAATGCAGGTAAATGCATTTATGCTGTGGCAGGGTCCGCCATTCCCGCTTACCAGCACCAACAGAAGCAAAAACATTCAACAAGGCTACCTATAAACACACACACACAGTCAAAATGAGCCCTTGGTAGCGACAGTGTTACAGCTATCAGAGCCTCTTGGCCATGTGTTGAGAGCAGTAATGGTAACGGCAACGACAGGCTCAGCCCATACTCTCAATTAGGCTCCCCGAGTGCTAGGTGTGGAAAGGTGTCTGGCAAAACGCCTGACCGCAGCACTCAAAGAGCACTTTGTCTGCGCACCTCACACTCACCGTACCTGCTCATGTTGTGGAAACAGCCCAACGTTGTCACACAGTTGATTTAATAAAACTGGATCCCCAAAATGAGACTTCTAGTGTTTCAAGGGGCGCAATAGTCGTAATGGAAACACATAACCGCCCCCCCTCCTCCTTTACAGGCTTTACAGGCATCCATCCAGAGTAAGATTGAGCTGGGGAGACCCTGGGTAAACGGATACTTCCCCACTGTGAGCCCAGTAGTCTGGGTATTGCAAGAGTAGCTCCATGTCCATCACAAGCTCATATCTTGCCACAAGCCTGGCTGTTGCTGCAGCTTACAGACTTGTTAAATGATGATTGCGAAAACAGAAAAAGTCAAAAAGGAAAATAAAGGTAGTGCCGGTGTTGCTGTGGTTTTGTAAGTTGGTTTTGGGATCTGTGGGGAGTCTGTTTATTCTCCTGTAGCTCAGGCTAGTGCATGATTTTTCAGGATATGTGTTTACGGGAGTGGCATGTAATAATCACCTCAATAACAAACTACATTTTATGGACTTGGATTCAATGGGGTAGAATGAGGAAGCTCAGTTCTTACAGTACATCAGCCAGTGTAAGACAAAGGCTGGGAATGCAGAAGCATGATCAGATTGCTGGAAAGGGTTGGCAGTATTGGAGAGCTGAGCTTGGAAACCATGGAGGTGGCAGCAGAGCCTAGACTACAAACTGTTGCCTTGAGAAAAAATGGACATTGGTGACGTGTTCTTAAAGGCCCAAAAGCATGACAGGAAGTTAGAGATAGTCATCTGCAGCCACAGAGCATCTTCATTCACTGCTTCATCCCCTACAGATGCTTTTTGATTGTGTATGCTTTTTGTGTCTAAAGCCAGGCTGTACATTCTTTGTATCCATATAACAATACAGATGCAAAGACATGAAGACACCGTTGGCTGGCTGTGCGAACATTAGCCTGAATTCAGACCTCTGAACCTCTGCCCACACCTCCAAATACTTTAGCAATGTAAATATTTGGTCTTATTATTAATTAGTACCAGTCCAACACTGTAGGATGAAAGTGCTCTACATCTCTGTGTTGTCTCTGGACATGTGACAGCACACATGACAGATTTCCCATTGCATGTTCTGATAATATAGCAACACTGTGAACAGATGATAATCCATATGTGTATTTCACACTGCCATTTTTCTGTGCATACTGTGTATTGTCTGTCTTGGACTAATTTCCTCCATCTTGGAACAATATTTATAGCTTTCATTTGCAACTCACAACTCTGTCTACACTGTATAAAATATATGACCATTTGACTACAGTGTATACATCGCTTCTTAAAATGTGCATCATGTGTTTCGCTTGTTGTTATACTCTGCATTATTGATATTTCATGATGGTCCACCATCTGTTTTAATTTTGTTGTACAATTTGAATATTAATAGGCTATATACTCTGAGCTTAGACTTTTATTGCTTATTTTTCCATTTAATTTCAATCTGACATAAATATTAATTCCAGCATTGGGATGAAAAATCCTTCATTTGTGAAGCAATGCAGTAGATAGCATTCATGGGATCGGGGTAGGTGATGCAGAGGGGGTAAACAGGTAAACGCCTCGGTGGCGCGTGCATTTGTTTACCCGCTAGTGTGTGTTGACACATAGCTATTACCAGAGGACTCCCACTGGGTGGGGTGTTAGAGGTGTGTGTGTGTGTGTATGTGTGTGGTGTATAGGGTTTCCAGACTCCTTAAAGTGCACACATTGTAGTTAGCAACTGGGTGTGACAGAGGCCCCTTATTGATAGAGAGAAAATGACCCTTAACTGCCGGCAAGGCTTTTACTGATAAATACAGGTGATTTAGGGTAGATTACGTCACACTTTTCTCTTTATGTGCTCAGAATAACTTAATTTCTAGATCAGTTCAATTAAAATTGATTGTGTGACTCAGCTGATATTCATAAGTAATCGAGTTGGTGCTGTGAGTTATGTGCTCTCTTTACACTCCGCATAGCCATATGACTTTTGGCTCTGCAATGTGGATGTGTATGTCCATACTGTACATCACTCAGTCATCTCCAGCCTCTGTCCCAAAATGATTGAGACAGGTTTCTGAGGTTAAATCTTGCAGCCTACGACATGGAGGTTTACTTCCATAATTACGCTCTGCAAGGGTTTTCGTGTACTTTATGAGTCTGAACTTGTGACCTTGGATGCATCGTGGAACAATTTATGATTTCTTTTTTCTTCCCTCTTGTACATGATAAACATCTGCAAACCTCCCCGGAGCTGACTACGATGACAACTTACAGCGAAGGAGTTTTTAAAAAATGAAACAGCAGAAATCTCCCCTTTCCTCTCTACCTCCCTCACCCCTTCCCTGTCCTCTTATCCCTCTCTTCTTCGTCTTCACTCCCATGTGTTTCTGTAGTCTTTGGAGGTGGTGGAGGGGTAGGGGGGGGACAGATCCTGCTGCACATCTGAGGTTTATTTGGTCTCCCCCTGGGGAGTGCGGTGAAGCTCTGCATCTCAAGGAAATTGCCAGCGCTCTCTGGTCGGCTTGGCACGCTCTCAAACACACTCTCACACACGTACATGCACACGCATTCTCCTCAGCTGGCTTAAGTACCCCCTTCTCTCTGTCACAGTGGCAAAGTGTGTCGACTAACCCTCAGTGCTACAATCCTTCGGTGTATACACATTATTGTATAATGTATAGTCCCTTTGTTTCAAAGTCAATGTACTCCCACACTGGAAACCCCCAATATGCATCCTAAGGCATGTTTGAATGATAATGTTGTTACCAAGTGGGCCTGAACTTGTTGAAAATATCTCCCAGTAGTGAGCGCCAAAAAGTGCTCTGTCAGCTTTTGAAAATCAGACTTTCGAGTAGAGGGTGACCATTTGTAAAGCGAACTTACAGATTGTATTAAATGATCGAGATCTTAATGATAAGAGGAGATGGGCACCACCAAAACACCAAGTTGTTTAGATTTTAATATACAAATTGGCAGTGGTGTAAACTAATAACTAATAATACTTTGTAACAATACTTGAGTATTTTTTTAAATTATCTGTACTTAACTTGACTTTTTATTTTGCTGTAATTTTTCATTTTGACTCCATACATTTCCTAAATAAAATGTATGGTCTATACTTTTACTCAAATGAATTTAAGAAATTTAGTTACTACAAAATAGGGAAGTAAGGGAGGAAGGAAAATTAGACTTTGCTCTTTAAATCTTATTTTTTAAGACATATTTCCTCAAGTGTATGATAGGCTTCATTTTTAAGGTGGTGTATGTTGAGAAGAAGTAAGTGTCATAAATATCCAAATTCTGACTGTCAACTTTTTTTTATTAGTAGCATTTACTTGTACATTTACTTTACTTAATTGTCAAACTTAAATAGGTCTACATTTAATATCATAACATGACTTTTGATACTTAAATACAAAACATACTTTAAGACTTTTGCAGAAGTAATATTCTTTAAGGTGACTTTAACTTCTGTCAAAGTCATTTTCTGATAATATATCTGTACTTTTACTCAAGTAGGCTACGGCTTTCAGATACTTCATCTACCACTGCAAATTGGAATTGTCAATTTCAGTTAATTTTGCTTTATATAGACAGACCACACCTACTAACCAGTAACAGTTAATTTTTAAGAAAGAAAAAAAAGAAGTGAAATACAAAAGCTATTTCTTTTAGTCTGGCACCCAGTCGCCTCAGTCAGCTTTAGTGCTGCATTTAAAAGTGCTATCCATTTAGAGGTAGTGACATTTTAATGTTTCTCAATGTTAATGTCTCAACTTTTGTTTTATTCTGGCTTTGCTGACAGACAGACAGCCACGTTGCCCAGGTGAATAAGCTGCTTGATTTTTTTTATCGCAAACCCCTTCTAGCTTTAAATGTTTGTTTTTTCTTTTATTATTGTTAACTAGCACCATGAACCATGCTGACACTGTTAAACGTGGTAACAGAGCTATCAGTGATAACAATGCTTCAACAACTGTTTATTCAGGGGTCGGTGGTGGTTCCAAGAATGCTTTTGAGTCAGGATGGCGTTACTAGCGATGCATGTTGAATGAGCAGCATATCTAGCTAGCTCCTAACACACCTGGGTGGTGTGCAGCGCAGTAAACTGAAGCATAGCAAAATTAATCTATAGACACTCATGTGTAAGTGGTCAAAAATATTCTCAGTGGTTAACCGATTTAGATAAAATGTTGACATCCCTAATACAAATACTTAACAGCCACACACCCACACACACCCACACACACACACACACACACACACACACACACACACACACACACACACACACACACACTTGTCATTTTCCTGCAGAACAACTGCTTTGTCTTTGTTTAAAAGAGCAGAATGAGTTCAGATAATTTTTTTCCCCTTTTTGTCGCATGTGAACGAGTGAGATTGTTGCCAGTCTTTCACCCCCAAACTCATTTGTCTACTTCACACTCCCAGCTGGGAGAGGAGACACAGAAATGATGCCACCTCACCCCTCAGGCCTTGACTCCCTCCTGCTCCTACCCCCTTCTCCCTACATCTATTCCCCACCTGGCTGCCATTGAGGTTAACATCAGGGGTGGTTGATAACAGACAGGTGGCTTTTCCTGTGACCCGGATGTACTTATCCCCTGATCCCCAGCGACCCTGACAGGAAGTAAATCGCTGGCCAAGTGACCTCTCCTGGTGGCTCTTCCTGTCCCCACGTTGCCTCGCAGGAAGGAAGGATGCGGTCTGTTGTCCTCAGGCGCCGCTCACTCACTCTCCCCTCCTCGGCCCGACAAGAGAAACCAGATTATTAATTCCAGGCTTGTCTCTCCTCAAGCTCACTTTTTTATCCTCCTTTTTTGTCTCGTCCATCCTCTTCTCTCTCTTCTCAGCACCCACTTCATCCTACTTTGACATAATTCCTTTCTTCTTTTGTCATCTTTTCTGTGCCCCTGTGAGACTTAAGTAAACACTGCCGACACTGGCAAACCGCAATGCCGCCCAAATACACTCCAGGGGCCAACAAAACTCTTGATTTATAGTATTCATTTTATTTATTTCTGACACTGACTTGTTTATTTGTGTTATTGTTATTCTATTGGCCATTTATTTACATTAAATATGGCAGTCATTTAATGTGGCAGAGAAATCCCAAAGTCAGGCTTCTGGGTTTAGTCTGCTCTCAAATGATGTGCATGCACATTGTGAATTACAGGACACCATTTGGTGGTAGTTACGAAGAGAGAGAAGGGGACTTCCAGGCAGACAGAGAAAGAGACCTCGCTAACAACATCAAACGCTGTTTTTGTTGTTCTTCTGGCTGTGGTTTAAGTAAAGGAACTCAACCACAAAAAAAGGTGAGAAGGTCATGCAGAACCTTTTCTAACTGCAGTTACACTGATAACAGCATTGCGCAAGAGTGAAAACATTGTACCTCCTCTGAGGTTCTTTTCTTTTGTGGTTGTCACTCAGCTGCAGGTGCTAGACTTCAACGCCATGTTTACAAAGCACAATGCAGCTTTGTAACTTCATTTACAAATCAGAAGAATTTTGAATCGCATAGTAGAAACTTTATTTGAATTTATATTGACTGGGCAATGTATATCGGTATATACTGATATCAGGATTTAAGAGTATACTGTCTTTGGATATCGTTGTATGACTTTTCCTGGTTTTAAAGGCTGAGTTACAGTAAAATTATATAATTTACTAAATTTACCAGACTTATCCAGCTGTTTTATTATTTGCCCTTTCCCACTTTGACATGATATCCAAATTCCTGAAAATGATTTATCAGAAATTTAATTATTTTGTGAAAGAACCAATGGTCAACCCCACAATATCTTTGCAATATTAATATCTATATGGTTCAGCTTTACCACATATATATGTTCTTTTTGAAATAATTCAATTCAATTCAATTCATTCATTATCTGAGAAAAATATAAATCCATTGTTTGACTGATATAATGTTATATACACAGCATAAATGACGTATCTTAAAAAGCATTCATGATATGATATTTGTCACTTGTTACCTAATTATTTCCAAATTGTTATATAAATATAATTGTATTTGCTAAATGTCTTAAGTGTTTCTTTGTTTTTTTGTAAATGATATGTAAATAAATTAATTATTCTTCAAGCCAACTTGGCCTGTCAGACTTGAAGATGACATTTAGGAATAGGATTCAATAGGCTTTAAATAAGAGTAGTCTGTGATACCCTCTATATAACAGATTGTCTATAAAATTTCCTTTTTTAAATTAGCATTGTAGATTGCTTTAAACTGGGTTCAAATACAGCATTTTTCTCGGAAAATTATCAAATGTAGCATCAAATTACACAATGACATACATGTGTGATCTCTAAATAGCAGTACACTGTTTTTGCAGTTTCACTTGCGTACATTTTGCAAAGTAAATCAACACAATTTTAAATAATCATCCCCTTCTTTATCCAAATCCAATACAAATGTATTTACAGAACATATGAATTTACATGTTTAAAAAAATTTGTGTTTACGTATGTAAACATGGTTTTATGAATGAAAGTGAACAAGTAACCATGGTTACTTGATTACAGTTCACTGAAATTAAATAAAACAACAGTTGACCAAGGTGCTGTACAATCCAAAAAATAACAAAAAAAAACCCTTTAAAACAACACAGATGATAGAATAAAATAACTAATAATAAAAACACAGGTGAAGAATGCAAGACCATAAAAACAATGCTGTAAAGATGCAAAGACCAGTTTTAAAGACATAGGGTCAATAATATATAAAGCTACACTCACAGTGACTCTTATGTCCCTCCCTTATGTCTTTAACAGATAAATCAAATTGTTTCTTTTTATTAAATCTGATCCATGTTTAGTGCATGGTAATATAACACGTTCTAAAAGACTTGGGACACACAAGAGGACAGCAGGGAGAGAGCGGGAAGTGAGATGTTGTGATCCCACAGGTGTTTATCCCCCCTGTATGATGTGAGTCTACAACTGCACTGCCATCTAGTGGAGAAAGTAATGTTAACTGTGCTCAGACTGGTGTAGTTTAACTGTAATTACCAGTAAACAGAAGTAGTGTGCTCTATAAAAGCTTAGGCAGCATCTCTGAGGTGGAGGAATAAATTTAAAACTGATCTCAGAATAACTGTAGCGTGTGCGTCACCATCATCTCTTTGTTCTTTGGCCATTTCAGGTCAGACTGTTAGTCTGCGACCGCAAAGTTTTCCAGCTGAGCTAGTCCATCCAGTCCTCCTAAAAACATAAGGACCAAACATCAAGCCAGTGAGTTCACATCTGGAGCTTATGTGGGAGATAGACATCAATATGTCAAGCCTTTGGGCCTTAGGAGAGCATCAGTACAGTTGCAAAGCATCAAGAACGCTCATATTAAATGAATCACTTATCAGCAGAAGCCAGAGGCAAACTGTGTCTCAGTCTACAACAAAAGGACAAAAAAAATGGAGGGAGGTTAAAAAAAAGAAAGAGAACATGCTGTAAAGCAAGCAAAGGTTTGTTTGGCCACATTTTGCTAATTGGTCTCAGTGGTGCAGCTAATGGTTTTAGGTTTATGTCCAAGCTCCACTGAAAAATAAGTGGGAACCAATGCAGGGCGAGTTGCTGTGTTTTATGCATTTTCATCATTTTGCAAGCAAACGAGGAGAATTTAAAGTGCGGAAAATTGAAAATGGAGGCTGAAATCACCTAATTTAGAGCCACACGTAGCACATCCTGTTTCTCCTTCATGTTTTAAACAGATGTTAGGTAAAGTGAATTTGGAACTGTTTCATCCATTACAAGGTATTTTAGGTTTTTACACCCCCAAATGTCAAGCTCACATTTGAAGATCACGAAAAAGCTTTCATCTACTTTGATATCTTCCATGTCTGTCTTTGTCTTTCAACCCTATCAGGTTATAAGTGCTCCTTCTCCTGACCCTCACCAGTCCATTTTGTCCATCTTTCATCGACTGTAGCCGAGGCATGTGGCAACAAAGCTCCGCTGTGGTCAGATGGCATCTGTCCTTTCAATAATCCTGGCGTTATCGCTATACATCAAAGCGTTAAAGGCTTGCATAATTGAGTTAACGAGTGTGTTTGGGAGGTAACTTGATCTTTTATTCCCCGTGAGGACTGCGGTCACAGTGTGCGACCACAGACAGAGACGAAGGGAGAGAGGGATGGAGTAAGAGGGCCCTAAAGCCCTGCAACAACTGTGGGTTCATGCTGTGGGCCTGGCAAGCTGCACAGCGCCCTGGGCCAGTACCAAGCTAATGAAAAAACAACAGTGGGGTAATGCTGGTGTGGAGCTGGGACTGTAGTGCCATGCCCACTGCACAACTGCCCCGGTCAGCACTGGCACTGGCCGCAGAGCCAGTTGTCACGGCCTTAATCCTGCCTGCTGAATGACCTCATCATTGCCTGCCCGCCTCCCTGCAGCTGCTGCCATGGCTTGTTACTGCAGCAGCACCGGAGTGACCTCACCTACACAAAACACACACAATCACATGTAAAGTAAGCAGATATACTGGTGCAATGTCCAAAACATGCAAAACACTAAAGGAAATATTTACCCAAACTGCAGGAAGACATGTAGTTGTATCAGGCCATGCAGATACTTGTAGTTGTGTGAGTTACTTGTTTTGCTGCTCAAAGCATTGAAAAAAATGTCTTTCTTTTTTAGCTTTAACAGCAATGTGTGTCTGGATAATCCAAAGACCGTGCTGTGGGCAGTTTTCATTGGAAATACTTTGGATACTGGCTCAGTGAAAACTGTCCACAGTGAGGTCAGTTGACTATCTAGAGTAACCGGGGCATTTCCTCTAGGAAGACTCATAGCTGTTAAATTTTTCAGCGCTTTAATGGTCAAAATGTTGTTCACATCCACTGTATTGGTTAGCCAGGGGTAGTTGCAAAGGTGGATACCTCAAAACCAAACCAGTCAAGTCAATGTTATTTATGTAGTGCCAAAACACAACAAAGTTATCCTAAGATATTTTATACAGAGTTCATCTAGACCATACAGTACTCCTTTAATTTAGAGAGACCCTGCAATTCCCCAATGAGCGAGCACTTCTTGATCGCGGTGAGGAACAGGCAGGAACCTCAAACAGAACCGAGCTGTAGGTGGGCGTTTATCTATCTTGACCAGTGTCCCTTGGAATTACATATTAGAGGATTCTGCATCCAAAGTCAATGTTCAGTGCCAACACAGGAAGCAGTGTGCTGAGTTAAACATTGAGTCAACCAGAGTTCATTTCCGGTGGGGATTTCCAGTGGGTTTTTTTTTTAACCAAAATAGCAGCAACATTTCCAGCCATGATTGTACCACCAAAACTGTCTGTTTTTTAGTGAGACACAGGTTTCATTTCCAACTACAATTTTCTTACCAAAACTGGCTGTTTTTATGGGTTTTTTTGTTGGGTTTTTTTCCTGTTTATAGTGAGGCATCAGTGGCATTTCCAGACAAAATTGTACCACCCAAACTGGCTGTTTTTTAGCAAGACATTGACAACATTTCCAGCAGTGATTATGCTGCCAAAATAAAATGTTTTTAGCAATACAATGGTGGCATTTCCAGCCACAACTGTGCCATAAAAACTGGCTGTTTCTCAGCGGTTTTTTACTGCTTTTTTAGTGATGCATCAGCTGCATTTCCAGCCATGATTGTGCCACCAAAATCATCTGTTTTTTAGCTGGTGTTTTTTAGTAAGACAACAACGGGGTTTTGAGCGGCAGTTGTGCCACCAAACCATCTGTTTTTCAGCTGAACATCAGCGATATTTCCAGTTGCAACTATTCGAAAAAAATGTCAGTTTTTAGCGAGACATTGGCAGCATTTCCAGCATCGACTGTGCTACCTTTTTAAGCCAAAACACAATCTTTCTTTACCAAAACCAAGTGGTTATTATGCCTAAACATAACTGAAACATTAATAAATAAATAAATAAATAAACATAAAATTTCAACAGATTAAATGCCAACATTTATTTTGGTGATTGGATTGAGACACTGTATTTTAAACATGTTGGCATTCGACATAGTCTGGTGTTTTGCAGATCTGTACAATCGTATTGACTTTTGTGTATTGCAAATGAAACCAAAACTACAACGCATAGTGTGTGTTTTTTTTGTCTTTGTGATTTGGGTGCATTGACCCTTTAGCTGCACAAACAGTAGTAATTACACCCAAAGATGGATGTATCAAGTAAACATGAGGCTAATTTACATAAATTGTATGACGACTCCATATTGCGCTCATATCAAACAAGATCAGGCTGTTCTGTACATACAGACCAAATTCACAGGCACAAACACAGATGTACATAGCGTTTATGAACATATATCCACACACAGACACACTTGTGTGATGAAAATAAAGAGACACTTGCTCTGTTGGCACCTCCTCCAATCACACACGCCGCCTCCACTCCTTCATCCCAGCTGTCACAACTGCAAAAACTCTACAAATACACACGCACACTCTTGCATATTCACACTCACCCACACACACCACTTTTCCTGCTCACACCTTTTCCCGCTCACCATGGCTCTCTCCAGTTGGTGCTTATGTGCCCACTCTTTGCCGCAGCTTGTATGTAATGTGTGCGTGTTTATGTGTATATATGTGTGTGTCATCGCCTTTTATAGCTGTGCTTCCACCTGAGCTCAGACATGTAGTGCCCACCTCTGCTCCTGCAGCATGAGGGAGAAAGTGGACAGTGAGTCATGTTTTATTCTGGCCTCCTCTAAGCTGTGAAAAATTACGGCCGCCTAAAACTCAATCTGTTCTGCGTCTGAGAGCACAGAGAGGATTGAAATGGCAGTGGGCAATTTAGGCACGCCTTGCAGCAAATCTCTGCTTTTTCTCCTCTTTACCCCCCTTAGCACCCTGCTCCAACTCGATCTGATTTAACGCGAGGCCGTTGAATCTCATGATCAGCGTGTGAAATCACTCCTGTGCTTACTCTGCATGTTTTGGTGCACTTGACGCCAAATGCTTCCTGTTTGACAGCAACACCATGTGTGAGGTCATAAATCTGATCACCACAGAAACAGACTAGAGTGACACTGATGCTTGCAGGAAGCACCCTGGATTAGCAAGGATTTATGGTTGGGCCTTGGATAACACACCCATCACTTGTGAATGCACCCAGTACCCTTTTTCTTAAGATGACAGACTGGCATCTTTGCAAGTGGAAACAAAAGTGTCTTGCACCTTAAATCAATCCATAGAAATGCAGAGCAGTTTCAAATTAAATTTAACTTAAAGGGACTATATCCAAATAAATAAGGGGAGTGAAATAAGGAGCAGATATTGGGGAAAATTGGGCCCCTGGTAGTGATTATTACCCTCGTAGAGTTTTTCCATCCTGGTACCCTGGCTCAGACTCTCACGTCTGGATCTTTTAAAGGGTCCAGGGAGGGTTGGGCATGTATTATTTTCAACACTTCAGATTAAACCCTGCTACGGCTCTCTGAGGCCTTACTAATACAGACCCCCTGCTGGGTTACAGCGAAATTAAAAAATGAAGGAAAAAAAGAGCAGTGACTGTGAAAACAGTGTTAAAGGAGAGGTGGAAATTGCAAGTGTTACTCTGAGATGCTGTGATGACGTCTTTGGAAAGGTAATAATTAACGGTGTCACCTTTTTTACGACGCAGAGGAAAGAGAATTAAAAAATTTTGTATGATGACAGATTTGAAGTCAGGCCTTGGCTTCACTGCTTTAGCACTTTAAAACATGGCAAGATTGAGCAGAATGATCATGCCAAGGCAATTCCAAGCCACCAGAACACATTGTTTGTACAAAGGTTCATTTCTCTCCGTTTTCTCATGAGTTAGTGTTAGCTGCAGTATAAAGAGGTACCAAACACTTGCACATACAATACAATTAGGACATGAAAGATTTAATTTTGATCATTTGTGCGTCCCCTTTTGTCAACCAGGATGAAAGCTGAGAAAAGTTAACAAATTATTTAATCAAATTAAGATTCAAACCCAAGTTTAAGTTGGTACACTTGCAGCTACAGCAATGAAACTTCTTTAAAATTTAACTGAAATGAAACTACTTTATATTTAATATGCTTTATTAAATCTGGATGTTCAGTAATCTGATTCCCTCTCACAATGTGGTGAATTATTTTGTTCCACTTTGGTGTATTATTGTAGTATTGGGGAGTAACTACATGTAATTAAATGACAAAAAAATTAAATTTTATTTTGAATTAAATTAATTTTTAAGCAGTTACATTTACCTAGGCAAAAAAAAAAATGTAATTAAATGAATGTAATCTTTTGGTATTGCCTATTTTCAGAAAGTTTTCAGCTTTATATCATTTGTTAGAAAAATAATCCAAAAGTAATCAAATGTAGTAGCTAACATTACTTTGATAAAGTTAAATAAAATTAGTTACATTTACACTTCAAAAGTAAGTTACCAACACTGATGATAGCAGTGATGCTCAACCTCAGGTACAGGACCTCTCCAATGGCTCACAAGATAAATTTGAGGAGTTGAGAGATTTAAAACAGAAAAGGAAAGATGACATTCTGTGAAACTTGTTGATTGCGTAGATTTTTCTCTGCTCAAAGTATTTACCCCTTTTGACCCCTTTTGAAATTAGGCGGCGGTGATTACGTTCAAATCAAGATTCTTTTAGGGCATTGCCTATTTTTCACCTCAAATGTTTTCAGAAACATATTTTAGTGTACAGTTTGAATGAGAAAGTGAAAGAGTACCAAGCACCCTGCAACAAATAGACCAACTTTCTCATTTTACAGCTAAACAGTACACTGAAATGTGTTTCTGAAAACATTTGAATTGCAAAACAGGCAATGCAGTCACAAAATCTTGATTCATATTTGATCATTGCTGCTTAGTTTGACATTTCACCAGCAGCAATAGACATGATTGACATCTGCGTTGGAGACTTCTTGGCTATGATTGGTTGTTTTTCTTTGTGTGCAGTAAGGCCATTAAAAACTAACTGTACTGGAATAAACATAATTTAGTGGTTAAAGTAATTAATGGTGCAATGATTTTTATTATGATATTTTTGGCACAGTCTACATGTAATGCTGTCTCCCTCATTAACTCTCACTAACAGGCTTGATGTGCACTATATTTTTCATTAATAGGCTATAAGATCCCTATTGAGTGTCAAATGTAGGTTTTTTCACATTTTGGAATTCAAGATAAACACATTGTCAGTTATACTGTAAAGGTATACATTCTAGGATTTTAACTACAGACTTATTTTCGTATAGCACACTATAAACAAGCAACACTCATGCCACCCATTTTCCTCTCCTTCACATACACACACACACTCTCATTTAAGATGCCTCGGAGAGCGAATAAGTGCCAGGCAGTACCAGTCCACTGATGTTCGCTCTCGCCAAGGCCTGACAAACAGAGATGCCGGCTGGCAGGATGCCCCTCCACCCCTCCTCACAGCACTCGGGGCCGCAGGCAGCTGAGAGAAAGAGCGGCCAACAGATCAACAGTTGCTGTGACTTTGGTTGAGCGACTGGCCGGACTGCTGCACGCCACCCAGCCCAAGCTCAGGGCACCTGACCCTGGGTAAACTGACAAATGCCTGGCCTTTGGGTGCGCCTGCAGATTGACATGACCCTGAGGGCGTTATGACCTCACTGCATTGGGCACACACACTTATAGGCATGTTCTCAGTCACAATATTTATTCAAGCACCTGACAAAGTACATTGCGCTTACGCTCACCCACACTTGTCAGGCTGTTTGACTTATTGTCATGGAGATGGAGCAGCTCTATGGATGCTTGCACCCAGGAAAGCGGGCTGTAATTTGCTCTTAATTAACATGTTGAAATGATGTGATTTGATGCATTCTTCACAGCTGAATCACACAGTTGATTTACAGTGCATGACACTGGGAAAAAAGGATTTAATTTGATCACTGCCTTGTTAGCTTTAGCAAAGAAAAAAGTAATGCTGCCTCCGCAGTTTGTATTCATAAAGCTTTTTATGCTGCCATATATGCTTGTTAGCAGAGACGCACACCAACATATGGCACACAGTGCACATTATAACCTCGCAATGTACAGTACACTCATCGAGCATATTTAACTCATCTTGACAAGGCTGTTAATTTCTCTGAAACCAGGGACGGATTCCAGCGACTCTCTCCATCCACGTCCCCTCTTCCCTCCAAAATGCCCAGCTGTTGCCGCACTAGACAGCTGCTTCAGGGGCAGAACGAATCTCAGCTGTCGAGGGGAGTTGTGCAAGGGGGCTGGAGGATTTGGGGGTTTGTATTCCCTCAAACCAATGACACCCCGCTCCCTGCTCTGTGCTGAGTTGGGTGGAGTGTGGAAAAATGCTGACAGATAGCAGATTTAGAGACAGAAACCAGAGGCTACAGCTGTCTGTGTGTTTACAACCAGAACTGCTTCGAAATGCTGAGGTCAAATAAGTGATGTCCCCAAAAAGTCGATGTAGAATCATTTTTTTTCTTTCTTGCTGCAATGTTTAACAGTTTTAGAATAAAAGAGGAATAGCATATGCTTGGTTTCTTTGATGTTAGATCACGCTTATTTTTACATCAAAAGTTTACCATAATGAATATCTACCACAAAAGGGTCAGTTGCCAAATCCAGTAAGAGGTGAACATACTGTCAAATTTTATTTGCCGCTCCGAAACTGCCTTAAATATGACTCAAGCTGTTTATTGCTCCTTTTTTCTGGATTAATCAGTTTAACTTCACATTGTCAAGGTCAGAGGTAATACAAGCTCACTTCAATCTCCCATTGTGGGGATCATGCAAGGTCTCTGGGCTGTGTGATCTCTGAGCATATTCTAATGAGCCCAGACAGCCTGGCTCTTGATCAGAAAGACAGTTGTATCATACACAAATTTCATATTGCATAACAAACTAGATTACAGAGGGGGGAAAACAACAGCATCTCATTACTGACCACAGAGGATCAGGGTCCGACCAGAATATGCTGCTGTTCTTTGTTGTTAATGGAGACAATATGTGGACCCCGCCGAAGAGTGACATCCTCCATGTCACTGAGAGACGTTTGAATTGTGTTGTGAATTATAACGGGTGTGGGTAGGAGTCATAGAGAGGCCAGTGACTGTCTTGTTTTGCTCTGATCACAACCAGCTTGTTGATGGAGGCTGGAGGAGACTGAACCGTACAGAGGCCTACCACTAATGATAAAGACCTACTGTATCACTGCTGTAACCATGGAGTCAACATTGGAGGGGGGACCAAATCTGCCCTGTGGTCAGCCCCCAACTAACTCTCATATTGCAGTCTAGTTTTTCACTACTTGATACATTTAAAATGAAACGGAGTGACCATACTGTGTTTGTAGCCGAGCAATCGCTTCTGCTGGAGTACAGCAACGCCACTTGGACAAACCACACCTAAAACCACACGTAAAAAAACAGTACACCATAAAACTAGAACCTGTAGTGTTAATAATGGCACATTTTTTGTTTATTTATAATTATGACTACATTTGCTTATTTTCTTAACATGTTTTTGGTGTGCAGGGGTGAAGCACCAAATTGTGGGCCCTATGCATAAGCGGTCTGTGCACTTCTTTTGAAAAAAAAAAAAGTCAAAAGCTTTTTTTCAGTTTGCTTTCTTTTCCTTTCCTTTTTGATTTCTTTCCCCTCTGCTTTGGGGTCCCAAATTCCCTTTCTTGGAGGAAAACATGACAGTTTATGTTGGTGCTCCGGCAGCAAAAGCAGTCACTCACCCAGCTCTCACTGCATTTAAAGACAAACGATAGTGCAGGGGTGAAGAAAACCATTTTGCCTCAGGGAGCCTTCAATATCTTTTTTAAAATACAAAGTTCAGTCTCTCATATGATTTATTCAGCAATTTCTAACTAATAACTTGAGATTAAAAAACATAAATAAAAATGCAAACAAAGGCAATTTTTTGATGCCCTTGGTGGTGTGTGATTGTCAGTCATAGCAAAGCCATTTTTTCCATTTATAGTTTTTAATCTATATATTGGGGGGACATTTGGGGCATCTTTGAATTGTTGAAAAAACAGCATTTATTAAAATTTCTGCCTTGTACTGATATGCATCCCATAAAAGTAGGTATTTGTGCCATCTTTTGTTGTTGCTGGCTCCCCAGTACTAGGCAGTTTGTTTTCTGTTTTAAACGGTGGCCTAATTCAGGCTTGTTTCTGATTTTGCCTTATTAATTTTCATGATTGCTGTTTTATTATTTCCGGGAGGGTATAAATCATGGATAGTGTCTAACTTTACTTCCCTGTTTTTCTCTGTTGCATCTGTGACTCTCTATCTAATGTTCTTACGTCGCCCTCTCGTGTTGCATTATTGAAATCACATCTCCAGCGCGTTCCACAGGTGGCTCTTTCCATTTCCTCTGTTTTTCCTCCACATTATATAAACAGCGTTCATGCTAAAACCAATGATTTGGCAATTTCTTGGCTTTATGCAATATATTATCTAAAACGTTACTGATTTTATTAGATTTTTCTTTGGATCTCTTTAAGCTCATTAGCTAATCTTTCAATAGTCCACATTAAACACATTTACGCATACAAGAATTTATGAATAAATAATTGCTTACACATAAACACATCATGTCCATGCAAACATGCAACCTATACATTCACACACGTGCTCACATACACCATCGATACTGTACAAAACCTAAAACCTTACTTTCTCTTATTCATAATGAATTAGAGTAATGAAATAGGTCGTTTCATCTAAATTATACGCAAAAGAAGCTATTATATGACGTCACCATTAACATAATCAATCAAAATATGCTTGTCACTCTTACAGAATATATCACAAAGTGTGTGAGCCTTATTGAAAGAGGTCGCTCTAAATGCACCAAATGCAGTCCATAAACCATATTTCTGCAAGAAAAAAAAATTAGTGCAGAAACACTTGATAATAATGATAATAATATAACAATAAATAAATAAATCCTCTCAAAACAGTATCACACAGTGACGTAAATGCAGCTGGATTTCAGCACCATAAACAGCGTCCTGTGCCCTCATAACCATCAGTGATAGTCCTTCTTTATTTACAGCAAAGTCACGTGGTTAAAGTTACCACAGTCTGTACAACAACCCATATTATTTGTCTCTGAGGGCTGCAGTGAGTTAATAATGTGAAGATGAGAGGCTGGGGCTTTTCTCTACAGTGCGCCCCTGTGTCCTGACTGTTTTGCGCTCAAGGTGGAGTTTTCTGCCACATCACATCATATTGCTGCCGCCACAGCGCGCACTGCTCAGGCGGTTGTCCTGAAAAGAGCAAGCTGTCAGCAGCAGGAAGCGGCTCAACAACAACAACGGAAGCGAGCGCGTTTTTTTTCTCGCATTTCGGGACAATTTTCACTCCTGCTCTGAGTAGAAGAGGTGGCGAGGAACATGCGTTCAACGCGCAGGTGAAAAACAAGTCTGCTAATTTAAGTTCTTCGCTGCAGCAACTTTTAAGCCACTCAGAAGATTATTTTTTTCTTGTTTGCTTTTGAAATCTTTGAGAAATGTCTCGTAAGAAGGCTGCCAAAGGCAAAGCCGCGAGCAGCAGTCCGTCTGCGGGCAGCCCCACCGGGAAGGGGACCGCCGGGAAAGCTGCGAGGAGCAGCCCAGGCATCGTTCAGATGAACGGCGTGGTCCATCCCAGCAGACCCTCCATCAGCAACAGCAGCGAGTTTTATGACATCGCTTTCAAGGTAAGATGTGGCGCTCAGTGTATGTAAGGCAATAAACTGCAACTAACATAGAAGTGCGCTTTAATTTCTGTCATTTTGCACCATTAATGGATATATGGACACTTTTTGGCGTAAATATATAAGTAAGAGAAGAAGAATGCACTCAGTACGTATTTTTTTGGTGTGCATTATTCTTTTTGATGTCGTTTCCCTGTTCATCTTTCATTGTCTCTCGTTTTACAACCGCCTTTATTCATTAAACAGCAGCGAGCTCCTGCCACCAGCTGTGTCAATACACGATCGATAACTCGGAAAGGTGCACACCGCCACCAAACAAATCACTATGTGCAACTGGTTGAATGCGTTTTGCTCTGCTGCACACATTGCTGGGTTTGCATTCACAGTGAGCGATTTAGTGCGCTCGTTCTGAGTAGAGAACTGTCACCTCACCACAACACAAACACAGATTCACACCCACAGAATCTCAGTGTGTACTCCCAACATAGCTTCAAGGGGCTTGTGCCACCTACTCCGTGTTTTTGAAGCAGCTGTTTGATGCGGGTACACGATGTTTTGTGTTGCTGTTTATGCAAAACAACTGGAATAATTGTTCCATGCAATCCTGTGGACACTCATTAAGTTCATTGTTATTTGTCAGATGTGTGGAATACTATTTACATAGCAATATCAGCCAAAATATGAACAGTTGTGGAAAAAAGACACTTTTTCCAGTTTCAGCTTGGGCTAAAGCAAGATATACTATATCCCCAGTGTTATTACATTTTGTTATGTGATCTGACAACATGTTCAGGCAAAAATCCAATAATATTCCCTTCAAATTCTTCCCAGATCCATAGCTTTAATGTTTGATTCAATGTTGTAAGGCTTTCTGGAAAATATCCCACCTGTAGCTTTTTGCTACCTAAGCGTGGAGCTTTGCAGAGATTAATCAGTATCTCTTTCTCTGACTTTATGTGTAGCATTTACTGTTCCCTCTGATCGCTGTTCCACATTGAGTCAGTGAGAAAATTGATTGCATTTTATTTATAACAACCTAAGGGCAGGGAGAGACCAGGTGCCTCCTCCTGCACACTCCTGCAAATGTTTAGCTCGTGTTTCATGGTGAGGGCATGAGAGAAAAAAAGAAAAACGGACACAGTGATTAAAAAAACAGAGACTTTAAGTTGAAATATGGTGCACAGGGAAACAAAGGGCGTGATCTTCATGCAGATTACCCTAATACATTTTGCATCTGACCCCGTTACATCCCCTCCATTCTTCTTCCTCTGTCTTTCATCTCCTCTCTGCTCCCTCTGTGCACCCAAGAGACCCTTTGATTTCCAGGGTCTGGGGCATCACAGTCCCACAGCTAACACAATAACAGTAATCACATCAAACCTTTAACTTCATCACAGCTTGGGATAAAAAGAGCAGGAATGAAGCTCAAGCATGTCTGATTTTGTGTGCGCACACATGTGCATTCAAGATGGTTGTGTACATTCACACACTTGCAGAAAGGACATCCACTGGGTGGCCATGATGAGCAGTCACACGCTCATTCACATACACCCTCTTCACTGGCCACACACCAAAATACCAAATTTAGCTGAATGATTCAAATGTTCTTTTTTTTCTGGGGACCAACAACCAGACACAGATATAAAATTAAACATATGAGCAAATCGCCCTCTTATTCATGCTCCTACGTGTGTTTTTTATGCTAGTTATTTCAGCTTAGTCTGACATTTACCTTTATCGATCAGCCAGGCAGTCTGAAGTTTTATCCCTTATATCTCTGGTTGCGTGTTTTTTGGTGTGTGTTTCTTCGTTCAGGCCTTCAGTTATTCCTGGCTGAGTTTCTCCCTCTTGCATTCTTGTGCAGGTGATGCTGGTGGGAGACTCAGGTGTGGGGAAGACGTGTCTTCTGGTCCGTTTTAAAGACGGTGCTTTCCTGGCCGGCAGCTTCATCTCCACTGTGGGCATCGACTTCAGGGTGAGTTTTAATCAGTGAAACCAGAAACAAAAAACCTGACAAATCATCCACATACATGCAAACACACTGACAGGTTTAATACCTTTTGTAAAATGGGGCCATTTGAACTAATGGGATTTTTTTTTTCTATTCAGTGTCTTTATATGCCCCGGAGCTATGAGTATTTCCTGTGTTGGAAGTCTAACAAGATAGGATATTGATTTCTTAAATTAGTTTGACATGCTTTAGTTTTTTAATCTCCCTGGTTAAAAGCTGTGTCTCTGGTGTGCCAGTTTTGCAGTCCCACATGGACAGCCAGGAAAGAAAGTGTCCATCTTTTTAATGATCACACTCAGGTGTCCAAGAGAGAGAGACAGGCGGTCGCTCAGAGAGCAGAGCAGCACTCAGTGCAGCGCAAAGAGACGGCTGCTTCTCTCCAGCTCTACGGTGACCTCATGCACAGGGTCGGCTGCGGTAACAGCCCTGGGTGCTCACTGAACTTGTAATCGCTCCGCTTTTTCATGCAGCAGTTTCATGTAGGGCCGAAACAAAAGCTCCCAAGCTTTGACTGTTGGTACTTGACGTCCAAATCAGTATTTGAATGGTTCATTATACTGGTTATCATACCACCCAAAAAAATCCAAAATAAATCATAAATGGAAAAAAAAGTGATCTAACATTATTTATTATGCATCAGCATTGATTATTGGTTATTTTCAGACAAGGGCATTTAAACTTGTGCTTTGTTCATACCACATGCGACACAGCTTGTGTGTTTCTGCTTTTTGCCACAAAGCATCTCGATTGAACATTAGCACAAAATATCGATGCTTTGATCATCTGAGCCCAATTTTAACGACACATTTCGTCGCCCCATTGAGTCCCTGTGTGCATAGCAATGCACAGAAAGCTGGCATACTGTCAGCTGACTTAGAGGGAACATAGTACCACAGGTAGAAATAAAAACATGATTGACTGAAGCTTCATGGTTGCACTGGAGCGTTGAAAAAAGTTCAGCCCCGCTCAGCTGTTGTTTGTGTCCGTTGTCAGTTTGTAGCTTCATGTCACCTGCTTCCTTATAAAAAAGACTCGTAACCTGTTGCTGTGTCACTCGTAGTGTGAACACAGCTGCAGATAGATCTGTGACTCCAACTCACTCTCATCTAATGTCACCAGCAGTCCACCGCTACTAAAACCATGACAGTTTTACTGGAGCCACATGTGATACGCTAACAAGATGTTGGAAAAAAGTCAAGTGTCCTGAACAGTTTCAAAATTTTACAAAGATGACTCCCAAAATGTCCAGTGCCTGATATGCCACAGGAAACTGGCACATCAAAAATCTACATGCTTGACAATTCCCTGAAAACCGTCAGTAATAGCTTGGCTGTCTTGCAAAGCTGTTATTTCCAAAGTATTATGGCTAATTCTGCTGCAACCTGCATACTAACAAAGTGACTAATTGCCACATTAGGTTAATTGATTGAAAACTGGTGTTTCACAAACACACACAGTAGCACAAACACAGAAACATACTCACACATGCAAAACAATACATTACAGCTCCTCTTGTCCATGGGATTTCTTTTCTTTTCTTTTTTACAATTGATTGATGATTATTGTTTGTATGTGTAAAGCTGTAGTTGTGTTTTGATGCTTTGGTAACTTCAGTCGTGCAGCTTACATGCCATTAGAGCACTTTGAGTTGAATAGAATTATTTTTAAAAAAGTGAGATTTATGTCCTTGTCCCTTGCTGCCTACATTACCAACAATGAAACTCAACTGCAAACATTTAGTCAGAGATTTTGGTGTGTTTTGCTAGCAGCAGCTGACATATCCTCTAGCAGAGATGAGTAGCATCAAAGGTCTGGTGACCTCACTTCTTTCTAACTCCAAACCAACACTTTTTTTCATTGTCAAACTTGTAGTCTTCAGCCCCAGCTGACTGACTCAAGAGGCAAACTTTGTACCGACATTGTGCAGCTCCCTCTGAAGCCTCAAAAGATTTTATAAAAGTCTTTATACTTTTGCAGTAGAACTCCTCTAGACCTGTAATTTGATGTGTACAAGTTATTTAGTTACTCTTTAACTAACCTGTTTTTGAGTGCCTCAGTTTGTGGTGTATGACTTCTCCAAGATTTCAGTTTTTGATGTTGATGGGAGCAGCCAGGTTTAAACTAACCCATTAACTGATTAAATTATTAACCACTAAAGGTCTGCTGATCACTTTCAGCAAGTGCCTGACAGTTGCTGTTCCTCCACCACACTTTCTGAGCTTGCTCGAAACTTGCTATGTAACTTTATCTTTACTTTCTCCTCAGCCCGTCTCCCCCACTTATCGTGGTCAATTAACTTGTTTAAAAATGCTGTTTAAAGTTAACACCATTGCATTAAGTGTAAGTGCAACATTAGATCTTTATACTCTTGAGAGGCATACTCGCATGGGTTGCCACTGTGTGTGTGTGTGTGTGTGTGTGTGTGTGTGTGTGTGTGTGTGTGTGTGTGTGTGTGTGTGTTTAAACTAAAGTAACCAACCATTGTATAGCTCTGTGTGTGGGCTGGATGAGTTTGTGGGTGGATGAGCAGTTGATTTATTTACTTATGTAACGTCTCTTATAACACTGTGCCTGTAGTCCCGATGTACATTTAGGCCTATCAAAGCAAAGAAGAGGCCTTCATCAGCGATCTCTGCTCGCTGCATTTACTACTAATGGAGGAGGAAGCACAAAACTCATAAAGTTTAGTGCTTAGTCTGCGCTTTTGTCATATTGACTTATTATTTAATTGCAGTGTAGCACAGGGCTGTGTGACATAAATAATTTTGTTATTATCCCATTTTCTTATATATTTCGGCTTCTTGTCGAATGGTTCAGTTCTGTGAAATACAAAATCCTGTATCCTACCACAGCCAAACTGTATAGTTAAGGCCATGTTGTTCTTTTATTTAAATTTTAGGTTTATTCTCACTGTTCACACAGAATGACTCTTAAACAGACTTAACACACTTATGTGAATCTATTCATGTTAAGTTACCGTTTATGCGACTGCAAAAATCTTCTAAAGAGTGTTTGAGAAGTTAAGAATAGGAAAACAACAACATTCCCCGTGTTTGTCTTTCCGTGTAAGACACACAGTGAGAGAGACACAGAGAGTGATTGTTATTTTTAGCAAAAGACAGTTTTGATCCCTTTTTAGTTGGTGGGAAAGACAGGCAATTTGCTTCATATGGGGATTTGATCCGGTTCCCACTTCAAAGCTGCAGCGAGATGCTGTGTTTTCTTCACCCTCTTGTTTATTGTAGTCTCATCTTGTCTAAGCCTCAGCATGTTCTCAGGATTACAGAGCTGCATGGGTGCCTTGTTAGGCTTTAAGTACATGAAGTTGGAATAAGAAATATAGCTCCACACAAATAGCATTTGATTATAAAGTCTCCATGCAAGGACCGTAAATTCATACAGAAAAGAGTGGAAAGGATGACGACACCTAATCATATTAAATCCATGTAGACCTTGTTCTAATCTTTTTCTCAGTCTCATTCTTATTTATAATTACTGTTTAACATTGATAAAAAAATATATCTGATTCTATGCAGCCCATGGCACATTTATGGCTATGGCATGTTTTTGAAAACTGGATGTGACTTCCCCTCTGTAGATCAAACAGAAGCACTGCTTATTTTATATTATAGTTATCACCTACCAGAGATAATAAATCTCACTTTGTAGAAGATTATTGGATTGGTTGAGGATTATAATGTATAACCTTTTTATAAGTTAAGGTCAGTTTTCACAGAGTTTTCATACAACTTTTTATCTTTTAATAAAAGTGCTTAAAAAGTATTTCACTGTTGGAAAGATTGAGTTTTCATAAAAATGGTCTGTCTCTGCATTGGGGAGACACAAATGATTCAGAAACTGGTGCTATGTGAAAAGTGAAAACACAGAAAAAGGGCGTAATTTCACCAGAGAAGCGAGAGAATACAGCACACTTGTAAGCTACCATGCTTTATGTCCAGGTCATCAGTTGCCATGTAAATGCAGGTGCTAACCAACGGGTGAAGTTAGAGGTTAACCAGAGGGCAGAGCTTCTTTGTGTTTGATTGTGTGGCTCATAAAAGTCTTGGCTTGTGAGAGTCAGAGTGCTGATGATTTTCTTTTTGTTTTTGCATCAATAACAGGTCATAACCGCTGTGTGGAAGACATCAGGTGCTGTGTGTTGCTTTTTGCTCTAAGGGCGGAAAAAGACCTCTGGTGTGTTCTCCATGTTTTAGCCTGTTGTTTAAGTTAAGTGAAATATGGATGTGTAACGTGCATGGACACCTAAGAATCACCTTATGTCACTTTTAAGTTCATGCCATGTCAGTGGAAGATAACTGTAGCCTCTTTTATGACATGAATCAGGAGTAGCTCTGCATTACTTTCCAAAGTGTAATAAGTAGGAGAAGTCTCCTCTAAGCTTGTGTTTTTATCTGGCTCTGCAGAACACACATCAACGCTGTATAACTGAATTTAATTTAGGAGATAATTAGAGATTAGAGGCATTGAAATCATTAAAATATGAAAAGTGGTGTGATTCAAATTGAAATGGACCTTTATGCATAAAAACTATCCAAACAAAAGAAGATGTTGTGCCACAGGAGATATCTTTTCAATTTGAAAGATGAAGAGCTTACAAACATTAAACAGTTTGATACTTATGATGACTTTTTGGATTTTTTTTGGTGCATATTCAAATATCTGAGGCCTTTGAGCTTTGTGTGGGTATCAGACAGTAAGACACAGTCATTTCAGGTCCATTAGTTTCCCCATTAGTCTGACATGACGATAGAACTGTAATGATGTTTATTAGATGAAAGTTCTCACTTTGGTAGGTCTACAATCATTATTAAGACGCATTGTGTTATTCAATATTTTTACTGTCAACAAATCTCATGAAAAGGCTAAAACCATGAATGCATTAGTTATTCACTCAAAACTTCCCCACCCACCTTGTCTGTGGCACTTAGGCCCAAACCCATTGATTCATGCTGCTGGGGACTATTTTCCACACTGGACTGGACCAACAAAATCTGAAACTCTAACCACAGTGCCCAAGTTCATCATAATGAAGTGCGACAGTGTGACGTAAGCTGTATATCAGGCTGTGGCTACATGCAGTGGGATCTTTTCATTTGTTTGTTTCGATGGTATCTGATGACCAAAACAAACAGATAGATCCAGACTAACCCTGTTAAGAAGAACTGTACTGAACTGAACTGAACTGTGTGTACTAAACATTTCTTTTGGGGTTTATGTTGATAGACTACAGTTTCTGTAAAAAGAAACAACTCATGGGCATAGAACTACAGTGTATGGTAGGAACTGTCCATGGTGCTGAACCTCTTCTCTAGCCAGGGGTGCCATTTAGTGTACAGGGCTACCAATTCTGCCAATCTGTGACAAAACACTTAAATACATAACCTGATGCAATCAGATAAACACACACTGAGGAACCATGTCTCTATGTTGTAATTGTCTACATCCATCATTCTTTTAGTTTCCTCATTTTTTTGTCACGTTCCTCTCTGGATTGCTATTTAGAATTTAGCTGAAACTAATGTGCGATGTGTTGTTTATTCTTGTAAATGTTGTAGCCTCAAAAAAACCCATATTTTTCTCAGCTAGATTCCAAAATTACAAGGAGCAGCAGAGATGCTGATGCATTTATCTTAGCTATAAACAGAATGAGTCCTAAATGTTATTAGCTGAAAAAGAATTTTGTCAGCTTCAGAGAGGACTCTACTAAAATATCTTCATTTGGAAACAAAGCTTAAAGTGTAATGTCTTTGAGAGTCAAACTGAGGGCTATTGTGAGGGAGAAAAGGACAAAGAGGGAAATCATACTGGGAAGAAGTAGAAGTGAGAGATGCTCAGAGGGAAAGCCAATTAACAATATCACTCCAACAAGCCTCCTTCTCATTTCCGATGTGGCAGATAAAAAACCTTTCTTCCTTTCTCTCGCTTCAGAATCTACCTCACACCATCACACTGGAGAGAAGTAATCCTTCAATCCATCAGTTGACGTAAATGCAGTGGAGGGGGGGAAGTGCGGCACTTCCCACCTCTGCTGAGAGACAACAGAGCTGCTCTCAGCTGTCAGTTATGTGTTTTGCTCCCCGAGTGACAGACCTCTTATGTAATCACAAATTTCACCTCTGTGCACAAAAAACATGGCTTGTTTGACTTAGGAAGAAGGATTCTTGAATGCTGCCTGTGTTGATAGATCATCTAACTTTGGGTCTTGTTGGCCTCTAGTGATGGTCTGTTAGTTGATCCAATCCCTTTTGCTCCAGACTAAAGTATCTCAACAGCTGTTTGATGTAATGCCATGAAACTTTGTGCAGACAATTAAGGTCCTTGGAGGAAGATGCTTTGTAGTGATTCTAATTCTTTGAATAGGCACAAAATTTTGTCTAGATGTCCACAAAGAGCCCAATTAATTAAATCAATTTACATTTTTTTCCAGATTCAGCTCTATCTTTTCCAAAATTATGTGTTTTCCTTTTCGTTTTTTTTTGTCATAAGAAAGAGGGTCTAATCATGCGGAGGATTAATACAATTTTGACAATTCTATAACCCAATATTCCAAACAAAACATTGCAAAACATTGCACTACTTCAATAATTAAATAATTTCCCTCACAATTTAGTGGAATTTTCTAATTTATAAGGGTTGCAGGTAATGTGTGTTATACTTCTTGTGCAAATAATCCAATAATATTATTTCCATACAGGTGTTTATGCTTGGTAACACCTTATGTTGAAAGCAGACATAATCATACATGTGACTATGGCTGTTATGGCTGTCCTAGGCTGTTTCAATGCAATTACAGCTCAAATTACAGGGGCACTCCAGCTTAAGTGGCAGCTGCCAGTTTGACCTCAGAGATGTGAGTGGCTGGTGTGATATAGAAAAATCAAACGCTGCCTGGGGACAACCCAAGAAGTACCGGAGGACCGAATTGATCCACCTCGGCAAACAGAGTACTGCGGTTGAGCTAGGCTTCGCCTGCATTTCCATGAGAGCAAAGTCTTGGCAACAACAAACTCAATAATTCCTCTGTGTTGTCAGCCCTGCCACCGGTGTGTGTGTGAGAGCTGAGCCCTGCTGTTGATGAAACACTGACACATCAAGAAGCACACAGAGGCAGCGCGCCTGTAAACAACAACAAAACATAGCAGTATAGTTTTTTTTCTGTTCATTCAGCTTATGCTCTGTGAAAAAAAGCTCCCAATTTTTTAAAATATCACAATAGTCACAATATAACACATTTCACAGTTGTTTACGATTTTTCACATCACGAAAATCATAGGGTCCCTTTCATGTTTCCAGATGATACATCGTAATGACTTGGTTGATCCCTTGAGTTTTTCTTTGGGGACACAATGAGGTTGAGTGAAATATCTTTAATTTATCTTCAATTCTTATTTTTTATTTATCTCTGCATCTTATTTGGTTTATTTTGGTTTCTGATGGTTTTTCTTTTGAGTGTTTTCTATCTTGCTGGCTAGTACCCAAGATTTTCAAAAGTTTGTCGTGTGTGTGTGTGTATGTGACACCCTCTCACTAATCATCATACATGACTAACCTTGACCTCAGTGACAGTCCCTCCTCTCTCCTGCCTGATGTGTGAAAAAAATGTGCCATATCTCAACTTACAGTGACATGCGTTGGGCACCACACTATTAAAATTTTTCCAATGAGTTGGTCACAGATAATTTACCCCCGAGGATGAACAGATATCTTACATTCTGGGGATGAAGTCAGTTATCACAGACCACACTCTGCAGCCCAGGACATACTGTATGAGACATCGCAACACCGCCTCCCTTTTCCATTGATTTACCTTGAGCACTCTATCTAAGAGCGGTCCATAAAACGACCCTGACAGGTTTAAGAGACATAGATCACACCTGGCATACTAATTCATTTCCCCCTGTTTGTAGTCTGTATCGTACACAAGACCTTTATCTTAATCATTTACACTTGCAGCGCTACATCAATTACAATGGATCGGCTTGACTTCATCACTGACTAATGGCTGGCAGGAGAAAAATCTAAGAGCTGTGCTTCAGATTTCAGATTCAGGCCGGTGTGAGGATGGTTGTTTTGAGCCATTTGGATGTCATCATGGCAAATGGTCCTGGTCCATTCTTTTGTAGTGGTAACAACCACAGAAGCTGTACGTTTTTGCCAGGTGTTTGTATGTCTGGTTGTCTATGAGCAGATTTTGTCAATTCGATAATGTCACAACTGTGCAATATCCAGTCACAAACAGGTATGTAGTTAAGATCAAAATGAAAGACAAGCGTGTGATCCAAGCAAGGGGGTTGAGGAAGGGGTAGGGAGAAGGGAAGAAGCCCCCCACCTCACTTTGTTTGCAGCTGCAGTGACCCATAGTTTGTGTTACTTTGCTCTATGACAAATTCTGCGCAATACAAAGGCTCTTATTAGCAAAAACTAATGATGCTAACATGCTAAACTAAGATCATAAACATGGTAAGCATAATACTGCTCCTTCTTAACATAACATGCAAGCATTGTTTTGGTTTGCATATTGGCACACTGACGTCAGTCACTTTTTTTTTTTGCATCCAATCTGTCATTTAATATTGAGCATCTGCCGAGACTGGGACTCTACCGAGTCCCAGTCTGATACTTCTGCACAGTGCACAGTTTAAATAGGCTTTAAAGTTATTAAAATCAATGCAGTGTATAGCCTATGCTTGAAAATATGGATAAATTACGAAGGTCACACTCAGTGTTGCTCTGCACCTGTGTGAAAGCTGAAATAAAACAAAGGATGGGATCATTCTATAAGCTAAATATAGAAAAAAATAGTGAAAAATAACAATTATATGGATAATACCTTTATTTTTATAACACTGTAAATCTAATTACAAAATATTCTATAGAAATACAAAAAAGGAGAATGATCAACAGTATGAGCAAAGTATAGGAAGCCACAGTGTACATACAATCATGAGTGTGAAATAACATTTACTGATCCCCACACCCCCACTACAAAAAAAAAATCTGCTGTTTGCTTTTTTAATATATGCATATTCATATTTTGCTCAATAATATCCTGCAGTGCCCTCCTCCACTATCCTCCCTGCTTTCCCAGAGGGGTGACCTCCTCATTTACACTCACTGACACTCTGACTCCTGTGTGTTACAAGTTGGACCAGAAGTTTCACACTTCGGAGTTGAAGCCTGTAAAATCAAGTTTCACTTTTTAAGCAAAACGGGAGAATTTCACACATAACAGACAGCCCCATTGATTCAGATTTCACTTCCCTCTGATGTTATTTTTGGGTGTAATTAGTATGTATGTGGGGGAGGGGGGTTATGAGTCAGGAGCCTGCAAAATGTTCACTCAAGATTTCTGTAGCCTGATTTTAAGATAACATCAAGGGGGGATTCATTTTGGTGCTGTGCTCCTGAATATAAGAGCATTACAGCATGAAAGAGGAATTCAAAATAAATGGTAGAAATATTTGACCTTCAGCTTTCGATACCCTAGGCAAGACAACGTGCTTAATCTCATCACCAATTAACTGGGATCAAAGCCAAATAACATGATAGGATGATTTCCTTTTGCAAAAAGAGAACACCTGCTCTGAATTAACTTATGTATTTTTGTACCTTAATAAAAACTGATACGGCAGCTAAACAAAATATGTCACTTACGTGTTCAATGACCTCCATTGTTTTGGGTGAGCTGACCAGTGGAGTTTGTTACATGACTGATTTATAATATCAATTTATTAGCAGAATAGACTTGAATTATATACTTATTGAGTGGGCAATACTCAAGATTGTCTTGATTCATGTGTTTGTGTGCATTTCCATAGCAGTGAGGATGTGTGTGTTCCAGCTGCCAGAGCAGGGAGAAAGCAGATGAGATAGAGGCAGCAGCAGCAGCAGCAGCAGCAACAGCAGAGAGGTGCAGGAAGGGTTAATCAAGTCACACAGGGGCCAAATCCCCTGTAAATCTTACACTCTAATAACCACAGAAGGAGACACCCACCAAAACACACTTAAGTCTCATGCTACATGTCTTTGAAAATGTAATAAGGAGTTAAAGGTGTCAGAATATTTTTGCATATATTGTGTTATAATTATGAAACCAGTCACCTGAAAGGATACATGATGTACATGGTAGACTGAAGATTTCTCCATGCATCTAATTTACATGAGATTTTAATTGGATCCATCACCTCAGCGGAAGTACATGGATACCCACACTCCCTCATCTAAAGGCAAATGGGAGTGAGTGTGAATTTACCGCTCTACGTGTAAATAAAGGTCTGTAGTTGATGTTAGATACCAGTTATTCAACTTGGAGTTGGAGCTCAACTGAGCCACTTATTTGTGAGCAGGACAAGTATTAATGCCTGATTTCAGCTCACAGATATATCAGGGCTCCAAGGTGAATATAACATTGGTGATAGACTTTGTACTGTTTTCTATAGTTGTTAAAGTTAGTGAGTTAAAGGTGACATTTTTTAGCCTAGAGTTGAAGCTTGTTCTGACATCACAAGCAAACATGGAAGTGACTGAGCCCAGATGGTGGATGTATAAAGAGAACTGTTTATGGTGGAGGAGGTGCCCCGATTAATTTTTTGGGAGTTGCTCAGTAGCACATGAAGCCAAAAACCTTAAAATGCCAAGTATAACATAACTTAAGCTAACAGCACTGACAACGGATCACAAAAATGTCCAACGACTGCTCGACTTGAAGCAATCGACTGGGGGTCTCTGACCAAAGATTTGCAGCCCTAATCATGTGGCTGCTGTAGACTTTCCAAATGTTATCGGACCAAGTGGATCAAATTCTGAGTCATTTCACAGGGACTGTGTCATTTCACAGTCATTTCACAGGGGCTGTGAAATGACTGATGCTCAAAAAATTGTGTCTGCTGATTTACAGATATGTCTTTCACCATGTTTCGCTTAGTATGTTTCCCGGTGAAAACTCTTAAATAGCCAAATTTGAGGGATCCATATCAAAAATGTTAATTTTATGTGTTTAAGTTAAAACAGGCAAAGTTGTGTGGCGGGGCTTTAATACACAGTACATGAAAGCTTTTCCATTTGTGGTTTTTCACACTTACAAAGAATTTTCCTTTTCCTCGGGCAAATCTACAAAGGAAGTGATCCATTTAATGTTCAAAGAGGCAACAAATGTTTGAAGCCGTATCTTCACATGGCTCCGACATTATTGATGTTCTTTGTCAAACTACCCGAAATTGAAGCTGTAAACATAGATTTCTTGCCTGACCTCTGACCCCCATAATGCCAAGCCAATCATCCTACCTCGACACGCGATTCATCAAGAGGGATGTATTGTCCGTGGTTTGGTCACCCCTCTGGTGACAATGTTTCATGGTTGCAGTGGTTGAGTCCTTATAATGTGGTCAATAGCATTGATAACAGCTTAGTGGCTAAATGGACTGAAAATGTTTGAAATAGTGAATTCACTGATCTCAAATGAAAGAAGATGAGGATGAGGAAAAGAGATTATCTCACTTTGATTACCTCTCTGGGGAGATGATGAGGTTATTAAAAAACACATAAAGTTAAAAAAAAAAAGGCTATGGCTCCAGAAATTCTGTGTGTGTGTGTGTGTGTGTGTGTGTGTGTGTGTGTGTGTGTGTGTGTGTGTGTGTGTGTGTAAAAGTATGTTTGCTAGGTGAAGATATTAAACATTAAAAGTCTCTTATGAAATATGAATCTCTCCATCAATAGATTATTGATGGCGGATGGCTGTCTGTCTCACTTGGGTGAAATCCTGAAGTGAGATACTGGTGCGGTTTCTGTTCAGTCCCATTCGGTCACACATTCAGCAGCACATTTCGTGGCTGTCAGTGGCACACACAGCACATATGCACACACAACATACAAACTCACACTGATGACAATGCTCAACAGATGTGGCAACTGTTAATGAACCAGGGGAGATCCAAGCAGACAGCTCTTGTTATACATCTGTCTCTCTCTTCTGACTGGAGCCAGACATTTGTTAGCTGTCTCTCTTACATCACTGTTGGCAAAAAAAATCTTTTCGTGAAAACTGGCATTGTCTGCTGACTTGTCACCATGTTTTTGGATGCAGGAGATCTATTTGAAGGCAGTTATTTGCTCCAATGCATACAGTGTGAAAAAGGCCTAAAAGGTAAACTGCAAAGGAGAACCATGGTGTGTGCATCTTGATTCATCAGTGGAGCCTAGTTTACCAGTTTTTCCACAGGTCAAAAGCAGTAATTGAAATGTTTGACAGCTGCGCTAGAGACTCCCCAGCTCTGATTGTTTTCCTTCAACTGCAGTAGATTCTGACAAATGCCATAAGAAGCACTGAAAGGAGGCAGTGGAACATGATTTTTTTTCTTCACAATTATCTGTTTCATACACTACTTTGTGGATGTGGTGACAGTTTTACCAAATATGACAAAAGTTACCAACTCCGGCTTTAAGGATCTGAATGCTTCTTCCACCACTTGTAAACTGAATACGTTTGGGGTTTAAAAAAAAAAACAAAAACATATAACAATCTGATGACATTACCTTGTGTTGCAGGATATTGTGTGCATTTTTTTTTTTACCAAGGAAATAATCATCCAATTAATTGAAAGTTGATACAACTCAAACACATGCATTCACAGACATACTCGTGCAGGCTGAGTGAGCCATCATCCTTTGCACCACTGACTCATGAGCCAGTCCATTCTAAGCGATGGCACTCTGAAACAGATTAAATTAGGACGAGCGTGATATGAATCACTTTCTCTTTACTTTCATCCCTTACTGGAAAAGACTCAGTGTGTGTGTGTGTGTGTGTGTGTGTGTGCGTGTGTGCGTGTGTGCGTGTGCATGCGTGCATGCATTTTACACCCCCAAACACTCACTGCCAGTTGCTTTTTTGATGTGTGAGAGTTTATAGAACAGATTATTATACAATGCATTTTGAAGTGTGTTTAGTGGCTGAAAATCTCTTTGTCCAGATTAGCATGAGGTCATCGTTGCCTTTTAAACAGCATGTTTTTTGAGAGAGTGACTCACACAACAAGTGGATGTTAGTCATCACATAATTGCTGCAACTCATTTGGAAAACTAGATGCCCTTTGGTACAAGTGTATGCACATACTTAAGGTAGTAATCACCCAGTGGCTGAATTTCCTTTTGCACAAAGCTAAGGCTGATTTAGCTTTTCTTTAAATTGACGTTGTAGGTCAGCAAGGCCCAAAATCGAGCTGATGACAGCACCAGAGAAGTGGAGGTTGTTGCTTTGACAAGTTGAGGGATGCTGATGGAGTTCCTTCAACTGTTGGCAAAAGGCTGGTCTATCCATCACTTCAGTTTAGTTAGACATTACGGTTTCTGATGCTGAGGACACAGAGGAGGTGTGACTCAACATTTCTCTGTTTACTCACAGATATAGTGTCTGTGGTCTTTCTGTTCATTTTAGGGCTTTTAAGAACTGAATGTCTTAAAGGAGCAGTGTGTAAGATTTAGGGGGATTGAGTGGTATCGAGCAGTGAGGATTAGACTTGGGCAGTATCTAATTTTTCATACCCTCCTAAAATTCCACTGGGGTATACAGTATATGAATGTATTAGCGTGCTGTGCTGCTACTCCTCCTCCCGCACCAGACCGCCGAGATTGCTACTTTAGGTAAGATGGAGAAAAGCAATTCTCTCACATCTACTTCCCTTATTAAACAGACAAATACTAGTTAGTTGGTCCACTGTTCCAACAATCACCAACCCCTTATTCACTTTGATGTAATCTGATATAAAAAAAAAAAACATGCTATTATTATGACATTTAAAATCATACCATTGGGATTTTTAAATAGCCCGGTTTACTGTAATACCATAATACCGCCCAAGCCTAGTGAGGATTGTAGATTGCAACCATCTGAAACTTCTTCCAGTTTGAATTCCTTCATTGCCAGAAATTGTATTATCTGTAGAGGTCTCATCCTCTCCAAAACAAACAAACCCAGTGATTTAAACCAGGGAAAACAGCGAATAACATAGTTTCAAGTTTAAAAAAATCTGTTTTTACAACACTTGTCACAGAGGGGCTGCTAACTACGGTGGCCACCCTGAAAATGTAAGTGGCCCTATCTAGAACCAGTCTTTAGTTTGTCCATTCTGGGCTCCTGTAGAGACATGGCAGTTAAACTTAGCAATCTCTGCAGATGACGACCTGCTCCCTATTTAGATATAAATGGCTTACTCCAAGGTAATGAACACACCATAATTCTTATTTTCAGGTGATTTTACTCTAAATAAAACATACTTATTATTGTATTACATGTCTTCCTATATATCCCCCTAAATCCTATACACTGAACCTTTAAATAACCTATATGATTCATATCTAGCCTTAGTTTGAACCTTGTATGTTGAGTCTTTAAGTTTGGTTCTCGGGACAAAAGATAAAACCTGCAGACACCATCGTATGAGAGTGCAAGTCCTGAAAAGAGATTAAAAAGAAGACAGCAGGGAGAGAGGCAGCTCTGGCATATGAGAGGACGATAACGGACCCATCATAAAAATCAAGCTCTGACTCTATGATTACATCTCCCTCTGAAAGCTTCCGCTCCTCTTTGATATTTTGTATGTCACTGTGCATGTCACTGACAGTTCACCGCCTCATACACAGCTTTCTTTATGCATGTGTCTATCACTTGTTTCCAACTTCTATACATTTTTTTAATATTTATAGTTTTTTTTAGTTGATAGCTGACTGATTTCTCTATTATTCACTCTCTCTCCTGCCTGCCAGCCTGTCTGCATGCCTGCCTTCTCTGAGTGGGTGCAATTAAAGTGCCAAGCTTTATCATGCCATCGAGTGGCAGCAATGTTTTTTTTCTCCTTAAAAAAATGAATTAAGATTAAATAAAATTTACAATGTGAGCCAGAGGCAGTTGGACACACATACAAAAACATGTACTGTTTACATGTGTATGCATATGTGACCTTTGCTGGTAATTACTTTTGTGCGTCTGATTCTAGAATTAAGAGTGAGCTGACTACAAGCCCTTTTGACAAGTTCTCAAGTATTTAGCTTTTCATGACTGTTTGTCCAAGTGTGTGTGTGTGTGTGTGTGTATGTTGGGTGGGCAGTGGGGGTTCACTTCTGCCCAGGGAGATATTTGTAATTAATGAAAAGCAGCTTTGCCACCTGCTGCCCTAATGTCACTGGGGCCCAGAGAGTCAAGCTCTGAGGAGCACCATGAATATTTAATCTCGGCATAAAAGAGGTGGGAAGTGACTTGTTGGAATATTGGAGCATTGCTGGATGAAGCCGATTAAAGATGGTAAAGAAACATAAAGCAAGAAGAGATGATTGTTGTTCAACAGAAAAAAAAACTGTAACAGAAAACAGACAATCAGGAGGATAACAGGTTGGGTGAAGTAACAGGTCATCGATTTCTGCCCTTTTTTTAAAAAAAATCATAAATATGACATTAGAGACTTAGCTAAAGGATGATCCTGTTAGTAAATCTTATGAAGCAGATAATGTGTGCCATTTTAAAGTTGCTGCATCAAATTTTCTTTTTCTTTTCCAAGTTATTTTTTCACTTTTATTGTTTTAAAATCATCTTACAGACATGTTCCAATCCTAACTACACCTATGAAATGTAATTATAATAATACTGAATGATATGAAATAATATACCCTTATAAACAAGAAGATTAAAAAAAGGAGAATTCGTGTTTCCTACATTTTAATTAAACCATGTGTTCAGCTACCATAAAAGACACATTTCCCCAAAGTAGAAAAAAAATGTACCCAAAATCCGAATCTGGTTTATTGCCAAGTGGGCTTTTACATACAAGGTATTCGCTTTGGTGTGTCGGCGCAAAACTTAAACATACTAAGAGATTTTTTTTTTTTAAATAACAACATGCATCAATGTTTTCTACAAAATAGGAATCTCTGATCTGATCAGAGCTTAAGCACCACAAATAAATGGAGGTTTTGGTAACCCAAAAAATCAACAGATGGAAATTTAAGGATTATATGATTTTTTTTGTTTATTTTTATGCAAAACTCAGATTCATACAGCACAGGTGGCGTGATGTGCTTGTTAAATCTGCCATACTGGCAAAAGTTATGTTTCATCTTGTATTGCTCACAGTGTTAATTGTGTTTGTCCACAAGGCAAACCAAATGGGGACAAGCTTGTAAAAAGAAAAAAAAGCTGCTCCATAGCACAGCTTGGTCTGAAACTCAATATTGTAATCAGAACCTGCAATTAACACTCAGTTCTCTGGTTGTAATATGCCTAGTGGCATATCTGTGAAGTCTATTCAGGGATGGATTCCCCTGCTGCTTGGCCAGGGCTGATGTCACAAGTGATGCAAACAGACGTCTGGGACCAGACCTACAAGACATGATGCTGATGAGGTTAAAATGGTTTGTTTTTCTAGAATGCCCTGTTGTTTGTTTACATTCCTGTTAGGGTACACAGTAATTTTTACAGGGTTTTGCTTTAGATTTGTGCACGTGCACATTTGAGTTATTTGTTATGTTTTTTCAGAATACGTACAGATTATACAGAACTTGATTAATTGCTGTTTTTGTGTTAGGAATCAGTCAGTCAGTCTTTACAGTATGTATGTGGCATTTTTGTATGCCCTCTGAGGACAACATTTGACTAACATGAAAGGCAGAGTTACAGTGTTTAGCTTGTACAGGTCAGTGTGGTTGTGTTTTATTAAAATTTCTAATAGTCTAAAAAGAGTAGTGATTTCAGGAAATGTGTCAGCAGTAGAGAAAAACTAATGCATATGAGCAACATATGTGATGGCAGATATTCTTTGGAGAAGGCTGAGATGATACTGGACCAAAATAAATAGAAAGGCTTCTCTGAGAAAAATGAGAGGGAGGGCAGAGAAGAGCAAGGATGAGGCATTTTCATTTTGGCTGTGCTTATAGTCTGTCTGTGTGTGTGTGTGTGTGTGTGTGTGTGTGTGTGTGTGTGTGTGTGTGTGTGTGTGTGTGTGTGTGTGTGTGTGTGCGTGCAATCTATGCAAATTGTGCTGTATATTGCATGTATGTTCATACATTCATGTCTGAACACCAGGGGTGTGTGTGTATCTGTGTGTGTCTGTGTGTGTGCGCAGTCTATGCAAATTGTGCTGTATATTGTATTCATGTCTGAACACCAGGGGAGAAAAGAGATTTCATAAAATTTGAAGGACAGACAAGAAATATTTGAGTCCAAGCCAGCAACTTGCCCCAGAACCTGCTCTGTCCTGTGAATCAGCCGCAGATGATTATTCAGCAGCACACACGGACACAACAAACACACAACCGTACTGCACACTGTTGTGTTGCTTTTTGATTTGTATCATGCCAGTGTGTGAAAAGATCCTGGTGGAAGAGCTTCAGAGAGGTCAGGGCTCTCCCCCTCATGGCATTCAGCTGAATAATGGATCTGTTATGCAGCATCAATAAATGCTCTGTGAGTGTGTTCGTACTGCCTAAGGACACCTTTGGATCACAGCAAGTGTTTCTACAGGTTACAGGTAAAAGATCAAAAGCAAACCTGCGGCTTTCTCTAAGAAGCAGCTTTTATATAAAACATGGACGGATTTAAAAAGAGCAGGATAAGAGCAGTTATCTAAGTATATCACTGACCTTGCCTTTTAGATCAGACCCATAAGTGTCAAATTGAAAGACTTTGTGCTATTTTTTTGTTTTGATTGATTCAGGTCCAACTCGTGAGATCTGAGTACAAAGTATTAAAATTTTACATATGCCGTCTGAAGTTTAAAACCTTGCTATTGCAATTGAATTTGCTCGTGGCTGATCCTGGTGGCAGGACCCTGCTTTCAGCACCAACCAAGCCCCCCTGTTGCCACACAAACGTTGTGTGTGTGCAGGGGACAGGGAGGTACTGTGGATCGAGAGGCAGCACAATTGGGTAACTGGGCACGTCTTTGTCCCCCTCCTAGCCCTGCCCATTTTGAAACCTTTTTTCACATTTTAGGGTGCAGGCACTCAAGCCAAAAGGGTGGGTTTAGTTACTCTTAAATGCAGGTGTGGTAGACTGTCAAAAGTCTTGATCCTCTGCAGCTTTCAACTTCTAATCATCAGTGCTGGCCTCAACCCCAGAATAGCAGCTTGTGTATTTTTTTTCTATTTTTTGCAGCAGCCCTCTTGCTCCACTCATGCTGTGGTGTCATAGAAATGGAGGAGGAAGCCCATTTATTTTTTTATTTTGTTATTCAGTGTTTCCATTGTGAAAGGGCCCAAAGGCCCACTGCTCTTTCAATTAGTCTCTTTTTCAACTTCACCAGGTCACCCAAGTGAAAACGTCAATAACAGGAATTACACATCAAGCACAAACTGAAGTGTTATGTGGAAGCAGACTTTGCTTTTTTTTAGTCAAAGCTGAGACAAAGAGCTCAAAACCTTCCTTTTTAGCTCTGCATATCCTCCCAGAATTCCTGGAATAAGATTGAGATTAATTAATGTTCACTTGGTATGTTTACATAGACATTCTTCTATATGTTTACCAAATTTGCATCATAAAAACAGAACAATTACACATAAAAGTAACTATACAAGTAAAGACATGACACTAATAAGTATTTTATTAAATGAATCTTTCCAACAATTTGAGATACATGCAATTATTACCACTTGAATTTATTGTTAGCATAGGAGCTGAAGTCAGCAAGTCAATGAATGAATCCCACAGCGTCTACAAGTTGCATTATGTGTGTGTCTGGTGTAATGTGATTTATTGTGCTGTCTCTGTCAACAGGAGAATACCCAGTGCATTTTAATTGAATGTATTTGTGAAAGAGCTTCTTGTGGTTTGAAAATGCTGACGCTGCTGTATCCAAGATCAAGAGAAAAGGAGAGAGGGAGAAGGGAGGCCATAATTAGACAGTAATGTATTTCAAGTATTCGACTGATAAATCCATCAATTAATCAAGTAATAAGACAAGAAAACCTTTTTTTTAATTAAAAAATAGTAAATATGCAAACGAGAAAATAGGGTCTTTTAAATAAACAACTAATTGGCTTCCTTTTTAGAAAAATCATTATAAGTGCTTAAATTGCTTACAGTAATAGGCTTCATTTGCAACTTGCACCACTTGATATTTTGCTTTCTGGGGTATTTAATCGATTGCTGTGAGGGGAGTAAGTGTGTGTGTGTATGTGTGTGACTGTCATAATAATAATAATAATAATTATTATTATTATACTATGAATGAAGCTCAGGCTTTCACAAATTCACTGCAATATTTCATTTTCTGTGGTTATGTCCACAGGTTAGCTCTGTTTTGCTGTCGTGCTGCAGCCAGTTTGTAGAAGCCAAACCAGTTACCATGCTGATTTATGTTCTTAAAAGGGTAACTACTGATTTTCAACAAGATTTTCAACCAGCTCTGTGTCATATCAGTTTGCGACTTTGTGTACATATAAAGTGTTTGGTTTCCCACTGTGCTGCCTGGAGCTTTTCACTCATCTGACAGTTGGGTCCCCAGTTTTAAGTCATGTGACAGACTTTTGCTGGCAGATTAGCAGGGAACTCAAGGCTCTGGCACCACAGAGGGAGGCTAAGTGTTTTTCTTTTGCATTTATCATTACTGCCGACACTGCAACAACGCAGAGCTGGCTGCAAATTGGCATAATCAGCCATAATTTACATACATTCTTTGCCAACGCTCATTTCAACTTGCAATCATATGGATTTTTGTCAAATGCTATATTGATGTTATCTTGTGTCGGGTCCACTCCCTGGACTGATGTAGTGTATTGATGTTATGTTATTGTGGTAGATTTGTTCAGTTTTATAAAAGGTGCTCTGTACAGGGTTTTCGTTTTGTTCCAGCTTGAAATGATTCCAAACTTAGGACACTTTTTGTCATTTTGTCTGGCCTGTCTCTTCATTTAGCCCCTCGCTATTTTCTCTCACTCCCTCCATCTTGAAATGCGTGCCATCAAATCACGTCACCTGTACACAGCAAGAGTGTTGCGCAACAGTAGTGATCATCTGTGTGAAACACAATGCATGCATGCATGTATATAAATATATGAATTAAATAAAAACTGGGCTGCAAATAATTTACATAGATGATTCTTAGTTATCGAGTTTCTTGAGAAATAATTTTAACCCTAGTTTCTAAAATATCACAGCATGTTTAACTATCACTTTTTTATAAAAATTGTCTGTAATTAACCTTTAAATTACAGACATGATTTTGTCTGGTAAATGTATGTATTGTGGTCACATTAAAAAGATTCTAATGAGCAATAAAGATCTGAAATTTACAGAGGCAAAGATCATCTTGCATGGCTCATGTGCTAGGAAAATATGCTTCTTTTGTGCAAAAAAAATGGCCAAAAACTTTGATTTGTACAAGCTCTAACATGAGACTGTGTTTAAGAAGAAGTAAGATGGGGAGGAAAGGAATGAGAAGGGATAAAGAGGATCGGTAACGCTTTTTAATTGGTGTGAAATAGGTTTGCGCATCATGACAACATACACTGTAATACGACAGAAATTTGGATTAACAGGATTTTTGCAGCAATGTGAAGACATTATTTTGATTTACCAGATGTTTTAATTCACTGGATGAGCAGAAATGACACATTCCTATGTTTTTATTTTATCTATGAATGATTTTTCAATAAATCTTTGAGAAAATTTACTATATCATGAAATATATTGATGTAGTAATAAATAAAATGACTTAAACTTTATTGCCCTCCACTTAGTGTAAAGGGAGCAAACTTCTTTCATAACCATCATGAAACACGGCTGTTAAAATGAGCACCTTCTGCAGGCAGGGAGGGCAAAGGGCTTGAATGTGTTTGTGGGTACAGTATATGTGAGTGTGTGCATATGTCTGTGTCAGCATGACTTAGAAAACTTGACAGCTGGGAGTTGTATTGACTGCAGAGTAGAGCTCTGCCTCTCTGCGCCTCCATGCCCTCACTTCTTTAACTTATTTCTCCCATTGCTTTGATTTCTGACGTGTGTGTTGAGGCCAGGCAGCCTCATGCATCACTGAGCCCTCACAGTGAAAGAAAAGACATGAGGAACTGCAGCTATTATTTTTTATCAGTACAGTGAATTTGTCTGGTACACAACCTTTTTGTGGCCATCATGCTCCCGTTCTCTGCCTCACACCGCTGCCATTAATGTTTTATTGGCTCACACTTCACGGGCCCCTGTGAAAGCTCCTCGTGCATCTGTAATTTATGATCCTTGTGAAGTGCTGTTAGAGTCATTCTGCACTGACTGTACCTTCTCACTCATGTACCTTTTGGGAGGGAAAAAGATTAAATGGCTAACATTCAGTGTCTGGTAAGTAGAGCAGTTTCTGTTTGAAGATATGTTCTGTTTAGAGGGTGTTTGCCATTTTTCTCAGGAAATGAAATTGACCTGAAATTGGTGCGAGCTTCTCAGCCGTCTCTCTGAAAATTCTAGCAAACAGAGCTGAGTGGTGTCAGCTTGTAAGATGTTGAAGAAGTTTTGAAAGTTAAGTGGAGACAGTTTCTCTGGAAGTATGATTGACAGCCTGTAATCTACAATACCTTAAGTCTCCCGTCTTACCACAGTAGACTTAGTCATATAAGCTGCTCAGATACTTTTTTATCCTGCTCAGCCCAAACTCTCAGTGCTCATTAAATCTGTCTTATTATGTCCTATTCTGTCTGATTTTAGGTAACTCCTCTTAACAAATCCAACAAAATTATCAGTGCAATCAAGCCCAACTAAACATCCAAAATCCTCTGTGATATCATGAGCCTCTTTTTCTGGGTCACTAAATATTTATGAAGCCTCCGAGCACATTGTGGGTTGTTTTTAGTGACAACAACAACAGGGAGGAAGTCTTTTGAGACTCCGATTCCTATCAGAGCGCACTTACAAACTAGAGCTTGACTTGCCAGTGAATATTTATGAGATTGCTCCCTTGCAACTCTCAGGGAGGTGAATCAACCGAACGCGTCAACAAAGACCGTATCTATTTCTAAGTGCTCTGCTGACAGATTAGCTGCATCTTATCAGGGTTGAATATCTTCTGTTTCTCCTCGGGGATCAGGGATTTAGAAGGTCAGCAGCGACTTTCAGGAAAAGCTTTAGTGGGGGCAGTTGGGGGCTTTTGAGTGTTGCTGTGGCACCAGGTGATGTAGCCCACATTGGCATACCAGGAGGCCTATATGTGGGTCACCGGAAAACAACTTGACCTCCTATTTTCTACAGTCAACAGCTCAGAGAAAATGGGAATGCATGAATAAATATCGCCTCAAACTAAGTGTATTGTCATCACTTAGTGCATTGACAGAAAATTAAGGCATCTATTTGATAATCAATTGATCGTTTTATACTAGCCACACCAATGGATGGCAATGTTGCTCTGATGGTCAGTCCACCACTTTGTTCCGGACTGACATTTCCCAACAACTACTAATCAAAAAAATGTAAGAGACTAGTACCTCAAACAGCATTAAATGATGACGACCTTAAAAGTAAAAAAAACATGCTTAAATGCCATATGAACTGCATTTAACAGGCCAGACAGACTCACTCACCAAATCATGGCTTTATAGCTAATTAGTCCAGCTTTTTTTGCCATGTTAATCTGCAAAACAGCAGTTACTCTTCATATGGAATAGTTTTCCAAATTATTTGACAGCCAAACTGTTCCTCCTTGAAGTCAGTACAACACTGAGCTGGCTGAGGAACCTCTCCACTGACTGGTCTCGCTGTTGTTGGGACATTTGATTATTTCTTTCTGTTAAAGACGGCTTTATTGGCATGTACATCTTCAAACAGTTTTACCAGTTTCAATACACCCATTATGTAACACAAGTAATGACTTGTATGATCAGTAACTGTCATGTGATTACTAAATTAAGGAATAGTAATGTGTCCCCCCTACACTGATTGTCAATGTAACATCACAGAGCTGCTGGCATGGTTGTAGACTGTCAGTGTATTTCATGTAGAAATGCCAATCCTTCTCTAAAATCATACCACATAGTAATACATTAGGTTTGTGAAAATTGCAATAGTTTTGTTATTGTTTTTACATTTTTTGATTTTCTATACACAAAGTGATTAATCGGTTGATCAAGAAAATTATCTATAGATTAATTGATAACAGGAAAAAAAAACTATTTGCATCCCTAATTTCCTTCACAAATGGGAAGCTGTGAAAGTCCAACATTGGCCATACAGTGTAGATCAATTACATGTCATGCTCCCCCAGTTGTTGGAACAAGAGATTTGTTGGTCAATAAGGTGAAGAGCAGAGGGCACAAAACAGGTCCAGACCTCAGAGCTGATTTATCTGTCTGAGTCACTTCTTCTCACAGGCCAGGCCGGCAAATGGCTATGGAAACAATTTGGCCAGATATGCACTGTAAAGGTTTGGCAACACCCAGTGTGCATAAGGCACATTGTTTTGTGTGCTTTAGATTTAGTCAAGTTATTTTTAACTTGGACCAACTCCTGCTCCCACTGAATTGAATTTGATGGCAGGTTGTTTAACCTTTGTGCATCAAGCTCTCAAGATAGTGTCACCCTCTGCCCTGGGAAACCACGCGTCCATGTGGCTGAGCCTCAATCTGCTGTGTTGTGGAGCAGATCGAAGCCGAGATTAGAGGAACGTCTCCCTAAGATGGCGAGACGAAGGAGAGCAAAGGGGGTTAATCCTCTGGAGGAGAGAGGCGAGGCTTCATCAAAAGGGGCCAAAGTGAGGTGCAGGCATGCAATATTGATGGTGAGAGAAGAGGAGAGTGTGGCTGGGAGATGAGAGGAAGAGACAGTTCAGCCAGGTGTCTAACCACAAACTGATGCGCACACACTTGAGGATGTTTCTTGCACACACTAAAGAAGCTGTAGCTAGTGAGAAAACATGCTTTAATTTAAACCCTGTCACTTACGATTTCTTGCTTTTATTTCCAGAATAAAGTCCTGAGCATTGATGGAGTCAAGGTGAAGCTCCAGGTAAGAAGTTAAATTTATACTGATGGTAACTTGTTTCTACATGGTTTATGTAAGAGTTGTCGCCAAGAGAAAGGTGTCAAATGAATAAGAAGCAGGCCCTTTGGCATTGTATCCGCCCGTCAGATCCTGTTTCCAACTCCACCTGTCTCAAAGATAAAACCTGTTTTAGCTTTAGTAGTGGTGGCTATATAGCTAGCTGATGTATGTACCTAATCACAAAAGGTGAGTTAAAGATCTGTCTGTGGCCTTGTTTGTTAGGAAATCAATGATTTTGATTGAAAAAGTCCCTAAAAGATAATTAGGGTTTATCCATCTCCTTAAATATCTTCCATTAGGCTTTGCATTTTTTCCCCTGCTCCTCTCCTTCTTTACTATTTTGAGGACTAGCACCCACGCTGACTACAGCTCAGCATTGTTGTATGTTTGATGTTTCTCACAGAGCAAATAATTATCTGAATCATCTCTAATGATCTTAATTAGGTGTAAACGGAGGCTGGTGGAGTGAGCCTTTTCTCTGTCGTGTATTCATTTGGGGTTAATTGGCTTAAAGTCCATTTGCAGAGCACCCTGTAGCCTACAAACAGTGAGAGGGAGAGTTATTTTTCCTCCAGTAATTGACGTTTTTCATTACCAGCTTTTGGATCCTGGAGGGAACGGTTGCCATGGGGGGCAATCAGGAGGCAGATTCAGCGTCAACGCTGACATGTCTCAGAGAAACAGAGAGAGAGAAGAAAGAGGGTCCAGACAAAATGCTGCAACAAATCCACAAAAATCAAGTGAGGGGTGCAGTCAACCTGCACAGGTCTGCTCTAGGGAGAGACGAAAATGTAACTGCCATTGGAGCCAAATTGTGATGAGACTGATGCCTGATGGGAAAAAGACAGACTTAATTAGCCTTATTCCACTGTGGTTGGTCAATGGGATGAATGGCACCAACCAGAGCTAAGTAATATTCAATATCATGACCCACACTGTGCTAAAGATTAGGAATAGTCAGGAAAAATAATACAAACAATGTGTGCCGTGACCAAGTGGCAGTTCCACTTGAGGCTGGCCCCAAAAGGGAAATAAATTCTGATTGACCCGCATGTTGAACTGACAAACTTAGGAGCAAAATAAACTCAAAATAAGTTTCAAAATGGGAGTCCACAAACCAGTGGTTGAAGTCACTGCGGCTACATTTATTGTTTTTAGAGTCTATGGAATAGGATTCAATGAAGCAACATATGCAAACTTTATACGCAAAAAATAAAATTTCTATGTACATTAACACTCAATTAATCCTGACACATAAATATCATGACTGTCTACTTCTTCAAGGTCTGTACAAAAACATTTCTGCCCTACCACGAAAAACACCCCTATGTACTGCTTATATATGGTACATTCTTGGTCTCCCTGCCCTACAAAAGGCTTTGGACTGACCCACTTCTGGTTTGGCAGCTGGACCAGGAACCTCTATATGTTGATGACACCAGATGGATTAATTCAAACAATTGGTAACATGAGACTATTTCAAATAAGGACATTGGAGTTAAACTGAGAGTATTTAATGATGATATTTCTTACAACCGGTTATGAAATTGGATGTGATTATTGCTGAAATGAACTATTAGCTAACACTAGCTTACCATGCTGACTCTATTGCTAATGCTAATGCTAAAGCTAATGCTAATGGCTGGCAATGATACTTGGGGTAGTAGTGCAACAATGATGTTGGCTAAGCACAATACAAGAAACAACAATACCATTAGCTGCCAAGATGGAATAAAAGATAGAATTGTATCTTTTGGCTGTGTGTAAAATCTTTGAGCACCCTACTTTTAAGAAGGTATGGGGGAAACTATGACATGGTGGTTTACTTGATCTTGTTTTTTAGCATCTTTTTGCACATTGTTTTGATAAACTCCCCTTAACATTGGTGTTTTGGTTTACTCTCATTACTCTGGCCAGACAATTTTTCCAGTCGCAACAGAAAGCTGTTTTCAGCAACACAAAAAGCTTTGATAAATCCATGTGCATTTTTACCAAGTTAAGGGAAACATTTTAGGTGCAAAATACTTTATATATTTAATTTCAATTACCTGAATGCTGTTAGTAATAGTAACTTTATTTACCCAAGTTACATTACCTAAGCAATTTAGTTACTGTACACAAATCAAAGATTTGTTTGCTTTAATTGTTTAAGTTAATAAACTTAAACGGTTAAAAGCAATCAGTTTCCTCAAACAGTTTGAATTATGAGGTTTTACAATGTGTGCCACCTGCCCAGCACCAAATGGCAGGAAAGTATTGGACTTACATTGATCAGGTGGAAGTAAACATGACTCCTAATTAATACTACTTTTGCTCCAAGTCTGCTGATGTGTAAGCCTACATACATAACCATTTGCAGACAGACACAAGCTTAAGGATTATTAATATATTGATTAGGGATGTCAACAGATAACCATTAATTGGTTAACCATGAAGAATAGTGATTGACTGGTTATGCATATTGATCTTTAGCTTTAATATCCGACTCTTCATTTTACTGCTCGGGGTCTGATGGGAGCGAGCAAGCAGTGCTGCTCATTTGGCGATGATTACCATTAGAAGGGCCATCCCAGCCCAACAGCATTGCTGTGGAAACATTGTGCCATTAACAATGTTGAAGGGGTTTTGCAAATTAAAATGAAGCCACTTACTCTCTCAGGATACCTGTGGGGAGATCGGAGGATGGCCACCATGTTTCTGCAGCAACGCTGTCCAGTAGCTGGACCAGAGACACTCGCAAATGAGTGCCTTGGTGGTTAGCAGTGCAGAGTGGCCAATGTCAGCTAACCAGTAAAGGTTGGAGGGCCGGCAGTGAGCACTACGTTTGCATATGCTCCTGCTTCCAGCCAGCTGTCTGTCAGCAAATAAGATATTTAAATTACAAAACATTTCAATTTTAGCGGCTCTAAATGGATGGCACTTTGAAATGCAATGCTAAAGGTCACTGAGTCAATGAAGTGCCAGACTGAAAGAAAAGGCCCTAAATTTCACAATTTATCTTAGAATTTAACAGGTTAGTTACTGGCTCAAAAGCAAAGTTAACCAAACTGACATCCCCAATGTCAGTCATGTGTTCTACAGCTTGCTGCGCTGCCCCCAAGTAACCAAAAAAATCACTGAGCTCAGCTTTTAGTACATATATTTTTCAGTGCTGAATTCATAAGGCAATGATTTGTTCAGTAGTCCTGCATATCTTATTTCCATATTCCAGACTTATCCAGTATCACAGGAATAAAGTGGATGGAGGGTTTCACAATGAGCTCAAGCAGAATGGATGAGCAAACAGAGAACTTATTAAACACATAGAAACTTCTTATTCTATTTGGTAATTACCTTGCTCTCTTATTCTCTGCAGATCTGGGATACAGCTGGACAGGAGCGGTTCCGCAGTGTCACTCATGCCTACTACCGTGACGCCCATGGTGAGACACTCGCACACACACACACGTACACACTTCTGTACGGTTATGAGATTGTTATACAACAGAGGATTCGTTTCTGAGTTAAAAAGCAATCTCTGTTTACTATTACTCTTGAGATACTTGACATGCAACCTAATATGCAGATTTTGGCCTCATTGGAGTGCAGTTTGAGTGTTGTGTTTGAGTGTTGTTGTTGTTGGTGGTGTTTTGTTGTTTTTTTTTTAACCATTTGATGCATTGAGGTAGAAAAAGAAGCTCTGAAATACATTTATATACATTGGACACTGTTTCTCTGCATGTTAAGATTTGACAAAATTGAGTTTTTGGAGAATTCTTGTAGAGCAGCTGTATTGCCATGAAAATGTCATTTTTATAGCAGTTATAATTCACAGCCGTATTAGTGTCAAGGTGTAGATGAGATTGTTTTTCCTCTCACTGTGCAGCATTATCAGGAGCTGAGGTTTTACATCTTTTCTTCTGGGATAGAAGGACAACACTTTGATGATGTCTAATCAGTCATCACTGATGGGTGTGTGTGTGTGTGTGTGTGTGTGTGTGTGTGTGTGTGTGTGTGTGTGTGTATGCATGTGTCTATGCCTACTTTTTATTCATCTTGATGTTGTTATAAGCCATGCAAGCTCATTCAGAAAGCTTAGTGGCAACACTCCATCGGTTTCTCACAAAACTTTTCAAAGCAGAGCTGCTTCAATAAGATCCAAGAAAACCTAAAACTCTCAGCAATTAAAAGGAGAAAACAATTTAAGTCACACAAACAGTTTTTGTTATCAGCAGTTATGATAGCTTGATAGCTTCAATTTCAGCATTTCAGCCGTTGCCATCTTGATGAGTTGTCATGAATGTCAAAATTAGCTACAGAAAACTGTCTTTAAAACTGTCTTTTTTTGTATCAGGCAATAAAATGTATTTTTTGCCGTAAATTCAGGCATTTTTAAAATGGGAGTCTATGCGGATTGACTCTGTTTTGGAGCCTTAAGTGGCCATTTAGGTTTTTTTTTTGCACTTAGCTTCATTTTTCAGTCAGAGGTTGCTGCTTGGTTGCATCCATGAGTCTCTTTTCCCAGATCACACACACACTACTGCTAACTAGGACCGGCACGAACAAATATTTTCATTGTCAATTAATCTGTTGGTTTTTTTCTTGACCAGTTGATTTGTTATTTGGTCTATAAAATGTAAAAAAAATATAAAAAACATATTCAGTTAACTGTCATAGGGGAGTAGAAATAGAAGCTAGAATCACATTATTATTCCTAAAAATATACAGTATGGCCTTATAATAATATTATTCTTATAATTAATTGAAAGGCCTGATAATGGTCACCTGAGAGGTCGTCAAACATTCAAATTTCTTCATGTGATAGAAAACTTATCGTAATCAGAGAATTTTTACTTATTTTCTCTTTAAAGTTACATTATCCTATTAATCCATTATCAGATAAGTTGGTGATTAACTTAATACTACTGCTAAATTACAAACACTACAACACTATTTCAGAAAAGAACAGCTTGACGTGAACATGAAGGACAGACTAAAGGATTTTACCTTTACTTACACAGAGCAGCTTTCCAAGCTGGACCGACATTTTCTCCAAGGGGGGAAAATGGAGGCTCTGCTCCTTTTTGGTACTTGATATTCACAAAATGTTGCAGTATGTGTTTGTCATTTGTCCCCTCATATGTATGGAGAATGCTTCGCCTGGTTTGGTCTTTTACTCTCTGGGCAGTAGGTTGTCCCTGTGTGATCAAAGGGAAGTTTTACCTTCTGGATCGGTGTTTTTGTATAATCAATTCACGCAACTTAAGCAGGGGCAGGTTGTGTGTGTGTGTGTGTGTGTGTGTGTGTGTGTGTGTGTGTGTGTGTGTGTGTGAGTGACAGACTATGGTTGCATGAGTACAAATGATTTGTGTTTCATCCTCAATATGCACGTCATGCATCAGTGATTGGCCTTCATATTATAGCAGAATTTATGAGACCCCGGAGGACTTTTAGCAGGTCCAGCTCAGGAACTTGCCTTCATCTGAAAACCACACACATACACAAATCACACATCTTTGAGGTGTAGCCTTAGACATCTCAGCGTCAGGATTTTCAATTACTTTTCCATTAGTGCCGTGCAGCATATCACAGGTTAGGTTTGCACTGTCTACACCACAGAACACAGTGTTAACATCCAGAATCTCCTCACATCATCAGAGATGTGACCTTTTTTGAAATGCTGGTCACCTTCTCACCTGTCTGTTCTAAGAGCTCGAGTGAAAAAATAATTGGAAATAGCCCCTGGTATTTCTTGGATAGCATCTGACATCAAACTTTATTGGTGGCCCTTGTAGAATTTCTGAGAGCTTGACAGGCTGAACGCCTTCTGTGCCGATGGCGATATCACAACAAAAAACTTTCCACTCATCACTTGAACACTCATGAAGATACCGAGCCTATAAATGTTGCTGACTGTGATTCCCTGCAACTTTGTCTAACCTGAACAAACTCCTGTTTCAGCAACAGACTGTCAGTGAGTTTTTGAAGTCTCTGAAGTGTTGTACAAAAGGCTCTGCTACTTTGGTTTCCCGAGCTTTCGGTATTTTGTTCAAACACAAGCACGTAGCTTTTGATCTGCCTGCTTACCTTCACACCGTGTGTGTGTAAACTCGAGACTGTCAGTCTCTGTGAGCTTGCCATGAACTCTGAAAACAAACTCAGTTTCTTTCTGCAAAGTGTGCTTTTGTCCTTCCTTCTATCTGCGCAGTGAACCGATCGTGTAACACAAACAGTTTTAGGGGTAGCCCTAGTGATTTTTGCCTGTTTTAAGCTGAACTGTATGCCTGTGTACATCAGAGTATCTCTGGGAAAAACCAGCCGACATTGGGAAAGTTACTCCTTGAATTGTATATGAATCATTAAGTGCTGTGTGGCAGGGGGTTAAAGTAGTTGTGCTCATTTATCTGTAGATTGTGAAATTGTACACTCAAGATGTGTGCAGAAAGATTTAACGGGGCAGTAAGTAATTTTATGTTCAATAGCACTTTATTACTGTTTTTGTTTTATTTTTAGCTAACACCAACAGCACGACATTGGTACTCTGAATCAGAAATACTTTATTCATCCCCGGGGGTTTAATTGAGAATCATACAGTCACACTGATGCTAAGCATAGAGAATAATATAATTGTAAATAAGAAGTATTAAAATAAGAATTCAGTAAAAATATAAAATGAATTAAATATATAAATGAAAAATACAAAATAAAAGAAAGGGAATGTGCCCAGAAATGTGCATTAGTAAAAGGCTGGTTTGACGGTTACTACGCAAAATTAAATCTCATTTTGCTTTAAAGTAAGCAACGTTGCAGAACTTTACCAGCAACATTATGCCAAATTTAGTGGCACCAGTCCATAATGCAGTGTTTTTGACAACCCTGAAAAGTCTTACGCCTCCAGCTTTTAATAATAAATGATGATAACTTGAGGCCTGGAAGCTGTACTATGTTGAACGCCAACGACCACCAATTTAATATCTGCTCATGGTCACAGTAACACCTCAGCTAGTCACATGTTACTGTAGTTGTTTTATGGCTTGTTTCTGCTATATTTATATGCAACAATATTGATGTTTGAGCAAATGACAGTGACATTATGACATACTGAAGGATTTGCAGATAGGAGTGATGACAGGAGTACTTTTATGACCTTAAACTCATTTACACACACACACACACACACACACACACACACACACACACAGCATTTTATATGCAAACACACACTGGCCAAGGTGAATTTTCATTGATGAAGTTAATTGTCATTGCTGTAACTTTTTTGTGGCCGGAGCGAAGCTGAACGTAAATCCAGAGCTAAGTGCTGCTGCATCCAGAGAGAGGATGAGTGTGGGAGGGTGGAGGGACTCAGTGAGTTAGGAGAGGAAGAGGACGAGAGAGAGATACATGTAGAGAGGACTATTTTAGATGGTGGTGAAAATGCACTGTATGCGCTGTGTGGGAGAAATGGTGTAGACAGCCATCAGATATTTTTCTTAGCTCATTTTTGTGTGAAAATTCAGTATCTAGTTCTGTTTTCAGGATTTCTTCAACCGTTTATATGCATATTGCGGTTTAGTTTATACTGTGACAAAACAGAGCCATAGTGAGAAAAATTGGGGATTAAAAAGAAAAGGAGAAAACATGAAAAGGGAATTGAAATTACAGGTATGCTCAGAGAGGACAGAAATAAATGTCTGCAAAACATTTCACTTTAATTGCATCTAGTTTCCTGAGTGAAAAAGGAAAAAACATAATGGCAGACTGTTCATACTCCCACAATATGCCTGTAAGTCTCCTTTCATGCAGTCGTTTTGCACAATCATTTATTTGTCCCATCCCAGACTGATGGAGTGTGACAGATGGAGTGCTCTCTCAGATTGGAGATTTACCTTTTTTTTTTTTTTTTGCTCACAAATGTGAATTCATATCAATATCCAATGTGCAATCTTTTTTTTAAAAATTTGTTTTCACCTCCTCTGTATTGGAAAGATGCTTCAGCCCACAGCACCTGAATGCTAGAGAACCCTATAAAATCTGGGGAAAAATTAGTTAAAATAAAAAAAACATCTATAAACTTTAAGTACAAAATAATTAAGTTAACAGGTTCCCCTCCAAAGTTTGGACATTTTGTAAAATTATTTCTAATGTACCCATCAATTTCACCATTTTGCAGTAGGTGTGATTCACAGGAATTGGTTGTGCCTATGACTATTGTTCACTCATGTTTTAAATCATTTGAAAAAGCAATGATCTATTCAGTCTGATCAATCATGCCCAACCACGACATCAAACCTAATGGTGTGCGTGCTTACAGCCTAAAAGATAATATCAGTGGAAATGGTAAATGGGTAATCATCAACTTTGTATGCCTCCGCGCTGACAATAGTCATGGCCAGTGGCATTATTTTTTTCATGTTGTCCGTCTGTGCTATTCTTGTGAACGCAATATCTCATGAACACCTGGGAGTTTCCTTAAATTTGGCACAAATGTCCACTTGGACTCAACGATGAACTGTAACTTGCATTCATCTCATTTTTGTGAACGTGATATCTTAAGAACACCTTCTGAGAATTTTGCGTTATATTTTGGGACAACTTACAAAATCTATTGTTTATGTGTCTGGAAACTTTTCTTTAACTCTCTAACAAAGGATGATTCTCACTGAATGTTTGACAATAAATTGACCCTGTAGAACATTTTGCGTCAGAATACACTGTGTAACTAAATGACAAGCATTGAAGCTTGAATTGGAAATGAAATTATAAAAAGATTCACAAGGGAAAATGAAAATAAGAACAAATTAAAAGTTTTGAAGTGATGTAAATTAAATCACTGCCGCAAGAAAGAGTGTTTGTGTGAGTGTGTGAATTTGAAGAAGAGACACACAAACAAAATGTTTTATCCAATTCCTATTGCTGTTCTTCAGTCTTTGTTTTTATCTTTTCTATTCATTGTTGTCATTGTTTTCACCTTTAAACTGACTCACAAATTTCCCTTTTTGTTATAGTATTGCTTTCTATTCCAGTGTCTGTTCCTGGTCCTCTCATTAAGTCTCTCTCAGTTCTGTCCTCTTAATCTCTGTTCATCTCTTCCTTCAAACCTCAATTTCACTCTTCCATTTGCAGGTGAATCTCGCATATAATGAGACTTCTTGATTAAGTCCATTGTTTCTGTTGCTCTGCATACTTTACACAAAACATAGAAATTATTTTTTTGGCAAACTCATTTTTTCACAAATAACAATTGAGGCTAACCTTTCCAGATACTGGAGCATTATTAATGGAAAACAGCTTAATATAAAAAATGTAATGTAGAAGAATACAGCTGGCAGAAAAGCATGCATAAATCCATTCACAAAATCTTGTTGCAGCAGTTTATGATTTTCTATGTTCTGACTTCAACTATTGAGTGAAAGCAGAAGCGTGAGAAACACCTCCAGGACAAATCTTGCAGAACTCGGCTTTATTACATAGCTGTCAGTCTGCATCATGCTCATCTCTCTTGGGTCGCCTTCTTTTCTCAACTGCACAGTCCCTCGCTGCTTCTCAAATACCTGCAGCTATCCCTGGGTGAACTGCTCTGTGGACAGATAGTGGGACATGGACTCAGACATCTTTGCATTTTGAAAAGCTCTTACATTTTTTTTTCTATTCATGATGTTAACTTGAAAAACATTAACCATATACCGTAATACACACTTTTGCAAGATTATAGCAGTAAACAGATTGACGTACCTGATAATTAAGCAGCTTTAGCATGTTTTATTTGAATTAAGGTCACAATAAAATAAAAAAAACACCATTGAAAAACACAGCAGGGTTATATAAATATTTCAAATATCCTCATGCAGTCTCAGGTGGTAGTTTAGGGTTTCATGTGTTCCTGTGTTGATTCTGTCCATTTCAACAAACATCAGTGTAAGGAAATGGACAAATGAAGGTATGGCCGATACTGATGGAAAAACAAACTTGCGGACAGTTGTGAAAAATACTGTGGGAGACAACAAAGTGTCCCTGACATTATAGCTCAACAGCTTAGACAAACTCAAATGTACATCACACTTATGACTCTGCATACGTGCGTACCCTACTTTGTACCCTTTGCTGTAGCCTGACATGCACCATCCCAAAAATGTAACCATATCATAGTGATGCAGACCTCTTTATTATTTTTGTAAACTGAAATCCACTTCTTTAAGTAGAAGCAAAGCTTTCATCTAGTCTTACTTCACAGATAAGAAACAATAAATTGTGAAGACATTAAAGCCTCCCACAAAATAGCAATTTATGTCCTTTGTGTGAGTATATAGATGTATGACGTTTATCGTTCCCTCGTCAAAAAGCCTATGGGTTTTTTCCATCTGATTTTGGGTCTTGCAGAAAAGCTCTGTGGTAAACAACATTTATGATGCTTGCACATTTTGTTCAGCATGATAATCTTTACAACAAACACCACTTTCAGTATTTTTGAAGCCTAGGTGTAATCACCAGAGGTAAAAATCTATTACCAGGTTAAAACCAATTGCACTTCAGTGGCGTCGCCTCTGCTATGAAGCTGTGAAGCAATGTTCAGCACAGTTTGGGATTACTGGCATTCTGTAGTCTCATTAAGCAACTTTTTAACAACCACCTTTTTTAAGACACAACAACAGCTTCAGAGTTTGTGAGTAGGGAATTTACTGATGTATTTTATGTCTTGGAATAAAACATTAAAGTCTTTTAAACTTGTGTTTAGAAAAGACCCTATTTTAGCATCTAGCTAAAAACCCATTCAAAAATCCCATAGACTTTGAGATGAGGGAACCAGAGGTGCTGAAATGCTCATTCATTTCCAGGTTTTAGGACTTATTTCTGGGATTCTCTATATCCTTAGGCAAGATACTGAACCCAAAATTGCCTTTGTGTATGAATGTTTAAAACTGAGAAGCAGGTGGCACCTTGTATTGTAGCCTTAACCACCAATATATGAATGTGTGAATGGGTGAATTTGACATATAGTGGTTAAGTGCTTTAAATGGTCGAGAAACCAGAAAGGTGCTATAAAAATGCAGGTCCATTTATCATTTATATGAGCAGAAGAAAAGTCTACTTGCTGCTAGGCTAATTTATGCAATTTAAAATGTTATAGGCATGTTAGCATGTTGTTTATGAGGGGAAAAACCTGTCTAGCAAATGACAGTTGTTTTGCTTTGAACCATGTAAGTTATAATAGAATTGTTTAATCTTGTCAAATGTTTTTGCTGTTAAGCAATGTTTTGTGTTTGTTTGTTGAAACACTCAAACCTGACTACACTTTACCAAAGCTCAACAGCAATGCCAACTCACATTTTGAAGGTGTAATTACAGAGCAATACAGACACACCATCACACAAGTATAAATCATAGTAGTTTGGCTGCTTGTGTAACGCTTCCACTCAGGATGATTCAGTGTCAAAATGTGAGTTCTGTTAGAGCAGTCATGTTAACTGCAGTGTTGTCAAAGCAGTGTCCAATTTGTAATATATCCTCAAGTTTAATCACATTTAACCAGTGTTTCCAGCTTGGCCATTTGGCCTTTCCATGTTTTGCAGCATTTTGTCTTTAAAATGCCATGTACCATGCAAGGTGCAATGAATTCATCACAAAGTCTTAAACTCTGGTCTGTCTGACTCTGGCTGATTGTGATGCAGGACTTTGTCAGGGCCGAGAGAGAGAACTCAAATAAATCAGTCTCGGAAAATGAAAATGAACTCTTTCATAATTTAATTTGAAAGGGAGTTGAGGCATCAAGGTGAAAGACTGAATTAAACATGTGCTGCAATTTTTTCTCACCAAACCATTTTACAATATACAATGATTTGCAGTCAATGAATTTTGAATCAATACACTTACACTTCTCTCTGTTTCTTTTAGCTCTGCTTCTGCTGTATGACGTCACAAACAAGTCATCCTTTGACAACATACAGGTAGGTTACTATTTGCCGCTTATTGTAATTGTTCACACTACTACGTTTTAGAAATGTGTGTCATATCTAAAAACCTCAGTTTAACTTTGTGTATTATTTTTTTCACACACATGTTCAAATGTCACACCTGAGATGGTAATTTGCAGTGATGTTTGTAGCTCGATTATGTCCACGTGTTGTCACTGACTGACTGGATGATATGGCTTTGTTACGTCAAAATGCTTAGCTTCATTGTTGATGTCACTTCAGGCAACATCATTAATCCATGTTTTTGTCAAAGTCAGCTCGTGTGACAGATGGTTAGACAAGCAGTGAATGATCTGAAGAAAAAGAGAGGGAGAGAAAAACAAGAGGGCACATAAGAACAGGGGAGATTGAGAGTAATGAGGGACAGCATGGTCAGCTTTTCTTCAAAACCTAATGTCCTTTCTGTGGACCCCAGGGACCTCATCTGTCCTCCAGCCAGTCTTCATCCCTCTCTTTCTCTCTCCACTGGACCGTACTACTTCTAACAAGGCAAAGACCACATGACGTTAAATGAGACTTGTCATGGCTGCTCTTCCACATAGAATCAGATATTGGCAGTCAGAGCCAGAAACATGTATCATAAAAATTTGTCAGTGTTCACTTTCATGATGAAGTGATAACCAAATAGTCACTGGGTTAAATGTGCCTTCTCTGAAGTAGTACCTCCTCTGCTCTTCTTTTTCCCAGAGAACCTTACCTCAAACTTTATTAAACTGGAAAGGAATAGCTTTTATTAAGCAATTTAGTTTGAGTTAAGTTATATTTTATTAGTCCCTGAAGGTTCATTTGTCTTCTGCATCTGATCCATCTAATCATTACTGAGCAGTGAGCAGCCCCAGAGACTGGCTCCTGTTCTGAGGTTGTTGTTTTGGTCAATAGCAGTTAGATACATGTCTTTGGATTGGCGATATCCACACAAACCCCGTTCCACCAAATTAGCTTTGGTTCTTAAAGTGGTTCCATTCAGTTTTCTTGAAATCCTGGTGCTATCTAGCGAACCAGCCTGCGTTTCTACCAGTTTTGAGTGGAAATAATGTAATCAAGGATGTGTCATCAGTGGAGGGCGTTGCACAATGCACAACAGAAGTAATTAGTAGTATCAGCATGGGGGATGGCATTGATTACATGCAAGCTTTTGTTCTTTAATTACAGATATTTGTCTTTCATCCAAAAAAAAACAAGCATGGACCAACTAATAATGATAAGAAGACTATTATATGCAAGACTACATTCTCTCTTTCCTGCCTGTAAAATATATGACGCCTGCAGATATTGTCAATCATGGTTTTCCACTTCAGGTCAAGGAAACCTGCTACTATTTTGTTTCATCTGGAAACCAACTTTTCAGGTTCCAAACCAATTTATTTTTTGTATTTTTTGTCAAAATGCTCCAAACCTTTCAAAATTAGGAGCGAAACCAAGATGGAACTCATCTCATATTGGCTGTGAAAATTGTTATTAGTTCTGACCATTGTGGTATCTTTCCTGCTCACTGGCACCATAGACTGTATAAAAATGATGGACTTAATTACCGTGATGTCACGCATTGGTTTGTGGACTACCGTTTTGAAGCCTAGAGTTTGGCATTTTAAACTATCACCACCTTGGATATATGTAGCCAGAAGTGACCATATTTGGATGAGAGGGTGGATCTATCCTGAACGCTAGCTCCCAGCTGCTAGCTTAATTAGCACACTTCATTGCAGTCTATGGTTAGCTGTGATAATGGTAATGCTAGTTTGGGCTTGCAAGACACAGGCTTGAACCATTAAAAAAAACTGTACTTAGCTATAAAACTGAACATCAGACTTCTTAGAGGGTCTTTTAGTACAACCAAATGCTAAACAAGATTTTTTTAGGTGACCAAAATGTTACAATTAGCTTTCATGTTTTGGTAACACCCTAAAATAGTGACAGCCATGGCCACACCTACACTCCATGAATCTAGGGTTATGCCATGGTTATAAAATAGTTGCCATGGTTGCCATGTCATTGTTGTCAACAGACGGCATCCACCTGTCTCTCAAAGAGGTCACATCCATAATTATGAATTTTTAATCCTTCAAAAACTTTTTTTTTTGTACCAGGCTGTACACATGTTATTTCTGCTGTAAAATCAAGCTGTTTTACATGGTGGTCTAACAAGATAGACCTGCTTTTGGCAACAGCCTGTAGTGGCAATTAAAGGAAATTTTTTTTGCACTTCTTCGTCGGCCAAATTTTTTAGCCCTGGAGCTTGCCGTTTGCTTGGCACAGACCGTTAAATGTTGTGGCTGTATGCACTGAAAAAAGATCTGATAATTAAAGATTAAACTGTAAGAATTACTCAAAGAAAAGCATTAATTAGTGCAGATTTTAGGATGGTCATTTCTACATGACGAGATAGATACACAGCTTCAAAGATTCGAAAGACAACATTCTTGTATAAAACTGTGCCTAAGCATATATCTTTTAAAAAAAAAAAAAAAGTTTCTATGATGCAGTCTGTCTTGCAGAACACAGCAGTTTACAAATCAAATCACAATCTAGTCTTGGCTGTCCATAACATTATCTTTGTTGATTCAACTAATTAAAAGAAAATGAAAATTCAATACAAGAGGGCGAATAGCCAACCTGACATAGTCATGCATTATTTAAGTCCATAGAAACAGAAAAAGAGCATTACAGGATGCATTTGCCGCCATAATGGCTTTGAATTGTTCCATTTTATTCAGATATTGCTTTGTGGTAAGTTTACCACTGAGATTGTTCCCTTAAGTGCATTTTTGTTTTGTTTTGTTTATCTAAACAATTCTGAAGCAAGTTTTAAAAGTATAGAAACAAACCTATAATAATAACCTTAAAGTAACAAAGGGAAAAAAAAAAGAATTCAAAGGGATACAGAGAAGTCAAACTGTGCATACATCCCGTCAATCAATCAAACAAAGCATTCATATCTTAATCAATAAAGAAAATAATGTGTTTTTTCAGTCCTGAAACATTTTTTTCTTGGTAAAACTGGATCACACCACTTGTCCCATTTTATGAGTACTTTACAAATGACTGCTTTTCAGAAATATCTCCATTGTACCTTCATCATGTCACTGTTATGGCTTTTTTTATTGGCACTCTTGGCCGTTCCAAGTTAAGCCATGCCATGTTAATTTGCTTCTCCATTCCCAGTTAAAGCACATTGAGACATGCCGAGTCACGCCTAAGAGGTCAAAGCGTGCCGGAGCGTCTCCAAGTGGATGATGTCGGGTGGGCTTTGCCATCATTCAGGGACAATGCTGCAACATCCTGTCTTTGTTTTTCAAGCAACAGGCATTAGATGCACAGCAAAATTGTAAGAACATCTCGAAAATCCAAGATGAAAACTACCACCTGTTGCACAGTGCAATAATTAACAGCACCAGTGTGAGTGCTGCTTTTATTGGCTTACTTATACTCAACGTTAGATACATATACAGAGACCAATGGAGCCTTCCATCCATATTCTGTGTTTTATCCGTTTTTTGTACGTGTCAAACATGTCATCAGCTAAAGACGCATCTCCGTGGGCTGCCTTGTTGTATGGAGCGTTGCACAGAGTTATGCAAAGCCAGTGTTTGTGTATGTCAAATTACTATACGTCGTAATAACTGTTGTTTCCCTCTGTAAATGCATCCTCTGACAGGAGGGTTGGCAATTTTCAACTGCTTTAATTGACACTGGCCATCAAAAAATGTCTTTGTCTCTCAGAGCAGCAAAGGAGCTGTTAAAGAAGGAGAGAGTGTTTGTCACCAGTCTCTGCAAGAGAAACATGATGTGCCCACCTGCCCTGAGAGATCATTAAAACCAAAAAAAGGTTCTTCTTTAGCGCCAGATGTGAACAGCAGCTCAAGGACAGAAGGGGGTGGTGTGTGTGTCTGTGTCTCTGTGTCTGAGTGTCTGTGTCTGTGTCTGTGTGTGCAGAAGGTGGACAGGGCTGACACTGATATGTTGGGCAGGCAGTAACAAAGGGAGGACGAATAACTGTCAGCTATCTGAAACAAAGTCAGCCTTTGTCTTAACTCTTCATGGTCCAACACACAGTGCTTCAGGCTCTGTTTTTGTCCAAAAGCCTTCATCTCAGACAACTGGGAGGACAACTAACACAAAATGTCCCTCACACTGATGTGCCCTGGATTAATCAATGAATGATCCTCTCTTCAATCCAATACAGTGTGCAACAAACAATTATTTTTATTACCAATTAACATTTAGATATGTCAATTACCAATGATTAATTATCAGAGTAGTTGGCTGCTGATAGTAATTGATTAATGGACAAATCACGACAGCGCTATTCCAGTTTTACGCATTTTTTTACAGTCTGGTCCATCCACATTTAATGTGTTTTAGTCCGGAGATTGTCTGTTTTTACATAATTTCTATAGGGCTACTGCTTAAAAGTTGAGGATTCTTTCAGAGACCCCTCAGTCAACTGAGATTCTTCAAGTTGAGTAGTTATTTTCTGTTTTCTTTTGTTTTTTAGTCAGTCATTGTGCTATGTACTTCTGGGAACATTTTGGCCTCCAAAAGTGGCTGCAGAGTCAGCACTCCTTGGTTTTATGCTCCTCTCCAGAGAAAAATGATTACATTACATCAAATGGTCCTGTCCTCAGTGAAGATGTCTGCAACAGTTGCGACCCAAACCTAGGGTGAATCTGAGTAAGACAGGGGAAGACAGGCTTTGCCTGGTGAAAGTCAGAAATAACATTATCTTCCGCCTTCTGTTTAGAAGTGTTGAATTTACATCTCATAGCAATTTAATACAATACACTCTCTGGCTTTTGTGTGATATTTAGTGTCTGCAAAAAATGTTGCCCCAAGGGTTCCCAGAGTCATGGGAAACCTGGAAAAGTCATGATATTTCACAGGACACTTTCCAGGCCTGGAAAAGCCATTTGCTTGGTAAAAAACAATGTTGAGAGTTTTGGAAAAGTCATGGAATTTTATTGAATGTAATGATATTGTTATAATAATCTTACATTGGTAACCTTCCACAAAATGTGACATAACAGCAAATTTAATTTCTGTGGCTGCTGAGATACCGTAGCTCTGATAAGCTTCAATATGTGATGTTTTACCATCACAAACGTTTCTTTATTTTCTTCTTGCGTTCTGTGTCCTCCTTTATGTATGCCCATTAGCTGAAATTGTGTTAGGATAATAGGATAAAGCTAGTGTGTTTGAAAATGCATAGACCCATAATAATGAAAATTATTATTAGCCAGACTCCTGCATGAAGGTCTGTTTTTTTTGTGTGTGTGTTGTTTTACCCATCCATCGCCCCTCCCGCCTGCTCTATAGGTGCCTTGTGTTCCTCACATTATGTCATTACAGGCAGCGTTTCAACCTCGCACCATCCTGCCGCGTTCTCTGCAAATGCGAAAGGTTCCCTTTGGCTGTATTCTGTTATCAGGTGAACATGGTGGGTGACGTCTGGTTGTCCAGCAGCATATAACAACACACACAACCGGTTCTGTCCATTCTTACATCAAAAACACTGTCAAAGTGGTGGTGTTTCACAAGCTCAGAATGAGGTCAGGCTGGATACCCTACCTTGTTTACGATATTAAATGAATGTCACTGTCACCCTGAAACCCGACAAATATTTGTATTCAACAGCCAAATCCGATTTGACAGGGAATGTAGGGCTGTACCTGACTTAGAAGATGTCATTGTTAATTCTTACATATCAGAGTGTTAGGCTACTACAGAAAATTTTTAAGACCCTGGCCCTTTGTGTCCAAAGTTTCACATGAGGGTGTTCCTTTTTGTCTTTAGTGAGTTGATTCTGTTTCCCTTCCCTGGGGGGTAGCAGGTGAATCTCTTTCTATAGATGCCCTAATATACCAAAAGATTTTTACAACACTAGTCTCTTTTCCTCTTTTCCTACTTAGAAACTTTGTTTGCTGTATCTCACTTTACATTGGCACAGTTGTGCCTCAGACTGTAGAGTTTTGTTTGTTTTTCGTCTCCCAGAGATACATTTGGGGTAATCTTTGGAGACAAAGTTTGACAAGTCCTTCTCTGCCCTGCTTAGCCCTCCCTCCTCACTCTCTCAACCCCACATCCATGTTAAGTCATTGTCTATTACAGCAACGAGATGCTGGCAGCAAGCTACAGATGCCTGCTGGCACACCGCTGCCTAACGAGCACTAACTCATGTTAATGAACGCTAATGGTGATGAATGCCACCGTGAAGGAGAGGGAGAAACGAGAGGCGCAAATCATTCTCTCCTCCTCCGCTCCTCTCTGCGGTGTATTATTGTCTCCCCAGCTAGGAGACATTTAGGCAAGCAAAGCATTAACGTCATACGAGCTGTCCATCATCTGAGGAAGGAAGACTTAACACTTCAGGCGAGAGACACTCGGTCAAAACAGTTCATCTCATGCTCTGACTTCACTATATCTGAAATATATGCTGTGGCCATTTGGATCTTTTAATTGTGTTTTATGTGGTTTAAAGACGAAAGTGCAATTTTTAAAAATCTACAGATCTGACATTTTATCTTGTTTGTGCGCTGAAGGCTTTTAGTTACTCAGGTGTTTCATGTAGTCCGTTGTGGTCAGCACCGTGAATCAACCTATTGTTTATGTTGTACACAATGGCAAGAATTTATTGGTGTAAGCCACTTGAGCAGGAATACAAAAGCCATTTAGTGATGTGATGAATGTCGTCTTGTCAGAGGTAGTGCTTCAGGGAGACTATAAGAGTCCATTTAGCCCCCTGCTGCAAATCATTTGTCTGGGTTACTCAGTTAAAAAGCAGCCTGGCTCCTGTGGTGCTCTCATTCAAAGCTGGAATCATTTTGCTGTTGATGGGAATCAGAAAGGTTATCAAAGCAAAACAATTCAGTGTGGTCTGTCTGTCTGTTAATTGACCTGCAGTTCCTGAAACCCACCATTTAGAAAGGGCAGCAGACTGTTCTGGTGATTAAAGAGATTGCCCGTCAGCTTTAGGATCGCACGCTAAGCTGCGATTTTGGCCAGAGTGGTGGTTTGTTGGAATGTTTGCATTAACCTGACAGCAGGGAGCTCGTATTAACAGCGTGAAAGATAACTGTCAGAGGCAACAATGGAAGTAGCTTGACAATGTTATACCACCTCTTGTGATGTTGATTCCACTACAGAAGAGACCTGGTGATCACTAAAATCAGGTGGGAGGAAAAAAAGTGGATATATCAGTATCGGCCAAATGCGTATTGGATATCGGCAAAAAATCCAGTATTCCTAGTATATAAACAAAACAATGAACTGAAAGATGCAAAAATTGCTCCATAGAGCTGAAGGGTAACTACAGTCCCAGGTGATGATTTTCAGTGGGTTTGTCACTACATGAAATCCTCTTTGTTTTCATTGTTAATGAAGACGTTATATTATATCAGACTAGAACAGTTTTAACTGGAACTCTGATCCGAAAACAGTCATAATGATTTTTGAAGGCCGTGACCAACAACATATTTTAACACTTAGTTCCATAGGACTTGCTGACGTGTCCTTAATAAGACACCAGCTCCAGTGGTGCTGTTTTGTAGCTGAACCTTTTGAAATCCCCACCGTGTTCTCATAGCGTTAGAACTGATCAGCACTCGGGCACCAGTCCAAGTGAAGCAGCCTCATAAGACACAAACTCTGTTTCATATTAACTGTGCAGATCAATAGCTGTAACCGGGATTAGAATACATTCTCTATAAGTATAATAAAATGATTCTTACTGAACCGTCTAGCTTTGATGCTGAGTGTTAAATGATGTATTACTCTGCAGCTGCAGTTGCTCTTGCATCTGTGTGTGTGTGTGTGCACGTGCTGATGCCTGAATGCTTGATCATGCTTATATGTCTGTGTTGTAGAAACCCAATGAAAGCAATGAGAGAGATAAGACCTTCATTCATCTCTCTCTGTCTGCCCCCTGGGCATGGACTGGCTTCAAATGAAATGGCCGCCTGCCTGCCTGCCTCATAGCTGTTTAGTTAAATGTCATGGCACCGCCGCACCAGATGGTGACGAGAGAAAGTGTCAGTAAATAATGCAGCAATATGAATTCAAATACCATTCATTTATAATCAGAGGACACTCTGGCCGTTTTAGAAGTGTATCATTTCAAACGTTGTATGAAGAATGTCATTGATTTTTGCAGACCATAACGTTTTCGAGGGCGTGACACGCTGTAATCAGCAATCATTACCTTCTCACTCACACATCACCTGTAATTCGGTCTCCTGTGTGGAACATTATTAGTGTGTCAGCTCCGTTGCTTCAGTAGATTACTGCCTGTGCTTGACTGTAGTCACATGATTCAGCCAGTGGAGTGTAGCCCTGTGAAAGCAAAGTGTCAGTGTTCACTGCTTTCTGTGGACATTTCCATTTACTTGGATGTCAGCTGCAAAGTGACAAAACAGATGGGGCTCTTATGTGCATACAAGAACACAAAAACAGCAAGATGAATGAAGATGTCTCATAAGATGCTGTTGTTGGAGCAATTCAATTTCCTAAAAGGAGTAAAATAAATGGAATGCCTCAGAGGAGGGATTCATGTCAGAGGTGTATGAATGTGTCTGTGAAAATAACTTCAGAATAGGTGTCCTTGTTGCACGATTTTTTATTTCACATTTTTTGCTCAAAAAAAAAGGACTTTGTTGATGAGAGCCTGAAAAAAAGGGACGGCCATCTCCTCTTCATCATCTCGCTGTTCTTTGTTACATAACGCCTCATTCTGCCTGCTCACCAGAAAAGTGCTTTTTAATGTTCCCTGTTGCAACTCTGCAGAGGGAAGCTCTTTACCTGTGAGGGGGCTGACGAAGGTCAAAGTTATACAAATGCTCTCAGAAAGAAATGATTTGCCAACTGTGTCTATGTAGCTCTTCTTTCAGCACAACAAATCAAAGTCAGATTTTCATAAATTAAAGAGCTTGACGGCCCCTTCATCTTTTTGAACTGTGAGTCTATTTATCAAAAAGGACGGGCATGTATTAGTGCTGTTGTTTGCATTTTAACTGCCTTAAAATACTTTAATGAACTGGAGTAAGTAGTACTGAAAAGAACAAATATTCAAGGCTAAACCTTTTGGAATCCATTTAAAAGGCCGGTTTAAGAAAAAAAAAGTTTGGGGATAACCTTGACAGAGCTTTGGATCTATAAAGAATTATGCTGCAAGTGTCTTTCCTGTTTCGGGAAAAACAGCTCCAATCTAAGATGCAGGGTTAAACAAAGAGTTTCCTGTAACAAAGTCACTTTAATGAATAGACTTTATAAGATAACGGACATAGCTGTTGTGATGTCACCCACTGGATTGTAGTCTGCTATTTTGAAGCGTCAGGTTCAGCATTTTGGCCATCACCATCTTGAATTTAAAGAGCAAGAAATGACCATATTTGGATGTTAGGGTTGATCTGACTTATAGCACTATAGCGACACCTTTAATTATGCAGAACTTTAACTTTTAACATGAGGGATTTACTCGCTTTTGTAGCCAGGCTCAAGAGGCCATGTGAGGAACTGCAGTTTTTGGCATTTTCAGTTGGCTTCATTTCTCAGCTTCTTAGTTTGCCGCTTAGTTTTACACATTGACTGTATGAATAATAGACGTGGCTACTGTGCCATTAACCACTGGTTTGGGGACTATCGGTTTGAAGCCTGGAGTCAAGCATTTCATCCATCTCTATCTTGGTTTTTTGGTGCCAGAGGTGACCATATGTGGATGAGCACATTGAGCTGTGGAAGAGTGAGGGGTGGATCTGACAAGATCTAGCAACACCCAAACAAATAATCTGAGATCCAGGGGTCCTAAAATGTGTATTCTTCCAGTCTTGCAGTCATCATCCACATTGTTTGTCTGTGTCTGAATCCTGTTAGTTACACCAACTATCAGCAGTTTGAGGAAAATGTGTGATTCCTCTAAAACTCGGCTCTGTAAACCTTATTGTTTTTCCTCTGTTTGCTGATATTATTGCTTCCCTTCCGATTCCCAGTTAACTTGTGCTGAAGAGAAAAAACATATCTTGTGGAACATAAACAGCTGGTCAAAGACAAATATTGGTAATATTTTGCAGAAACACTCACAGGATCCAGCGGATATACAAAAGCTCTCTGTTTTTCTGTCACTATCTCTGTTGTCTTTTCAGAGTGTTTTATCTCAAACTGGCCTGAGAAAATGCAGAGGCGTCATCATTGTTGTTGTGGTTACTCTGGCTTTTTATCACGTATCTGCAATCCCTTTATCATCCAGACAGAAGGACCTTGTTTGAAAGAGTGTGAAAATGGATTTCAATTATATGTTTGAGCACAATAGTAAGTGACTTCTAAAAAAAGTGTAGGTGGCTTTTACAAATTTGAATACCAACACTAATTATATTACTTTTGGTCTAATGACAAAAACAAATTAAATTTTGGTGATAAACAGACAATACAATACTATTAACACAGCATGTTGTGTGGATTATGTGGAGTAATTATGTTTGTGTTTGTGGAGCAGCATGTTGCTCTCCAAATCTTTCAAAGCGGCCCTCATGAGAAACTGTAACCACTTTCTCTGACTTTTCATCCAGTGCCGTCATGAGGTCACAGTCTGAAATTGTCCAGTTCTTCTGTTTATGATCAAAGACCTGCAAAACTGCATACTGCATGATGTGTTTTGTGCTTATTGTCAAATGTTAGCGCTGCTGCAAACATTTAATCTTTTTTGTAATCTGTCCTTTACAACTCCACCACCTGAAATACTTATGCAGTTACCAAATCAAATCTATCTCTTAAAGCTGGGGTAGGCAATTTAAAAATTGTCCAATCCTCCAGAGCTGGGGTGTGAGCTGACTTGATTTGTGTTGCTGAGGCTGCAGACTGGAAGTCTCTCTCTGGGGCTGCTGCCAGCTTTTCTTCTGGTTATATATGGATTGTAGTGGCTTGGAGTGGTGGAGGACATGCTGTTGTTAGAGGCTAGCGAACATAATCTACATAAACGTTAACATGGAGCCACAGCCGTCCTAAAAGTGGGTAGGGAGAAAGGAAAACAGGCAAAATACAGTAGACAACAACAGTTAATGTTGTGGGGTTTTTTAAGTTTATTGTAGCTTCTTTACAAAAGATTTTTTCTAAACCTATCTGAAAGCTTTTATACAGTTAAAATTGCCAGCAGCCATAAATTCTAACCAGATAGAACCAGAGATTTTGATTTAATCACTACTGTGGATGTGCGCTGCTGCATGTGTTTGCAGTGCACAGTTTTGTTGCAGAATCCACTTGGTGTCAGAAGTGTTAATAAGCCTGCAGCATGTCAAGACGTTAGCGCTGGGTCTAAGATGTTGTTGGGATCGTAATAGCAAAAGAAGAAATGGTGGATCAAAGTAGAGGTATCTCAGCAAAGGTCACCGTCCTCCCACACAGGGTGACTATCAATGTCTCAAAGTCAGTGAAGTCTTTATATGGCTTTAGGTGGTTTCAGAGCTTTTCTACACTTGTTTTCTTCTTTATTTTATTGTGGCTTATTTTGTATCAATTCCAGTGTGAGATCTAAAATAAAATTTGTCTTAACACAATGAATGCACTTGATAAATGCCAAAAAAAATCTCCATGAAGAGATGCTTCTTTAGACCAAAAAAAAAATGTGAATTTTAAAGAGAGGAACTGTGTTTACAAGGACTGACATGAGGACTGACAAGATATCAGTTTGATTGACAGGAAGGCGCCGAGCTCCACACCCCATCTCTGACACACAGTACATGTCTCTGGTAACAATTGGCACACATGCCATGGAGGATCATGATAATGAGGACCGTGTGTGTGCACACAATCTCAAAACTGGCACACACCTAACAGGGGAAGCTCTACATCTACAGTCCTGCCATGAGGTTAGATGATGCACAGATCAATTTATTTTAATGAAAATGTGGCAAAGTGACACATTTGCAGGTTAATGACTTCAGTTCTTTTTGTTATGCAGCTTTGGAACCTTTCAGGCTGCTCACGCTGAATCTCCATTTTGCTGGCACTTGACATTTCACACTCCATTCTTTTCAATTCGTCATATATTGAAAGTCTTAAATTATTGATTTCCTCTTTTATATTCAGACATTCAGAATTTGGGGGAATCCATTCATGAGGTCAACGTTTTGTCTTGCGCTGGCAGGTTTTTGTGGACTGATTTCGTTTACCTCTTGACTCACTACGAATGACACACATAATTGGTCCTTCACCTCTGCTTTTCTCGCCGTCATGCATGTCGTTTGACACACGAGATCCATGAAAATGTCACAAAAGTAGGTAAAGAGAATCAAAACCACAGCATACTGAATCAGAGGGGTATATTCCAATAGCTCTTCTAAATTTATTTTTTAATATATAACAAGACAGTGAAAGGTAGGCTTTTCAAACAGCTCAGAAGAAAAAAAGCAAAACAAAGAAATCATTTTAACGTGTGCACTAATGCAGTCATTTCAAGGAAAGAAAAGCGTTTATGAAGATTTTCTAAAATACTCACTATATTCTTCTTCATTATAAGATAACTGAATAAGTGTCATCAGTAAGAAATACTTTAATTTCATCTTAAATTGATGAGAAACCGAAAAGAAAAAAAGATTTTACAATTTAAAAATCTGTTTAAAAAACATACTTTTAACTGATTATTACCCTTTACATGCATTTCCAAAAGCCTCCAATATACCTTTGAATATACTATTATTTACTCAGCAATGGGTTATTATAATCTACTATAGAACTCTTTTTTTCTCATTATTCCCTTGTTCATTCACCGTTATTTATTCTTTATATTCTATTCTATCTAAAGGATTTTTATTTTAAGATCATATAATGTATAGTGTCTAATGTTTACTTTTTGCTGTCTTGTAATCTGGGCTGCTGGACACCAGAATTTCCCTCTCAGGGATGAATAAAGTATCTTTAATTCTATCTATTCTATGAAAATAGAATCTCATTCTTTCTCATTGTTAATGTTTACTATAGCCGCTCTGCTCTTCTATGCTACTAACCAAAAAAATTCATCAGTGTAATGTTTTAGCTGTGTTATATTTATGTTTTTCATATAAATTTTAATTGTGTGCCCTCAATGTCAGATTTCCCAGGGTCATTGAAAATGGCATTAAATTCTGATATTTTTCAGAGGGTTGTATCAGAGTTACCAATTTCCATATTGTGACAACATTACTGGGGAACCGTGACGATTTTTTTTGCTTGTTACAGTGTAGAAAAGAACTTTCAAAACAAATTTTTATGTATGAATGTGGAGATACCTGGCGGCAACCTCCAGGGCTTAAAAATAAAGCGAAAGTGCCAATAACTGCAGTTTCTGTAATGGCCACTTGAGGCTGGCTCCAAGAGTGATGCAATCCACATAGACCCTCATGTTAAAGTGCCTCAACTGTACAGTGGAAATGAACATGTTTACAGCCTGGTAAAAAACTGTTTGTTTTTTTTTTGTATCTACAGCTAATGGTCAACATTCAGGACAACTGAACAGGGAGTTCATTTTTATATAAATTACCCATTTATTTTTTGTTAAGGTGTAAAGATATGCATATTTAAAGGCAGTCCACTTGAGTGACAGGCTGTCCCGAAGGCATCGCCACAGTTGCTCCTCCACAGCACCACCCTCTTGTTCAAATATGGTCACTTCCGGCTCCAAAAAAAAAATTCGTCCAATTCTAGGCTTTAATACGGCAGTCCACAAACCAGTGAGTCGACGTCACGGTCATTGTGTCCATTATTTTATACAGCCTATGTAAGATACTTACCCTTTAACACTTCAACTTTAAAAACAGAAGAGTCACATGTATGTAAGCTTACTTACAGTCTCAGAGCAACTTGGAAACCCGGGCATAGTGTTATATTTTATTTTGGTTTGGTTTTTCTCCAAAGAAAAGACTTTGATCTGCAAATGCTCTGAGTTGACCTTGTTTCATCTCAATATGTATTTTTTTTTCTTCCCTTTGGCAATGTGCACTTGTGTTTCTTTTGTCTTTGTGGTGTTTGGTCAGAGGGCCAAGCTGAATCACATTATCTGTAAAGACTTCAATAGATGAATAACAAGGGGGGGATTTTCCATTGAGCTGAAGCAATTACTTTATTCAGTATTACTCACTTTTTTTTATTATTCAGGGTTATATACTCTGAAAACTGTAAACTTATCTGACTGAAAGAGAAACTGGTTCAGGGTCAGCGCATATATTCAGCATCTACGGCACACAAACAAATTGGCAGAGCGAATCAAGAGGAGTGAGGATAGACACCTCTCACTCTGTGGCTGCAGCTTTTCAGTGCTCATCAGTCATCCAGACATGTCTCACACTCTTGTTTGCTGGCAGAGAGACGTGTCAGCTGCTCTTTTATAAACATAAAAGCCTTTCTCCTCTCTGTCAGGCCACAGAAATCAGCATGCAAGGCTGTTGTTTTCTGTTTTTTATGATGTGAAGTTTTATAACACAGAAGGGACTTAATTACTGATGTCTTTTATTAGAGATAGCGTGTGCCTATTAAATCTGCAGAAGAAAACACAAAGCGCTTCCACAAAGGTCAATAGATAGATTAAAAAAATGCTAATACAAACATGATTAACCCCAGTTTTCAGTGAGTCAAGTATTGATTTGTTTTTGGCTGCCTGGTTTTGTACCTGTATGAATGTTTGAATACACACACGGCCCAGAGTGTGACAGGATTTCTCTGTGTCTTCCTCGTGTGTCAGACACTGACACTGTGCCACTCCGTTTAGCTCAGCTGTCTCGCCAAGCTTAAACCTCCTCTCAGGGGAGAAGTCCTACTTTCTCACTACGTTCCTGAGGGTGGGTTCACTTTGACTCTGCGTGTTGTTGGTGCAGACTTCTGCACTCTGTCTGTTGGTGTAATACTCTGATCAAAGCTTGGCAAGAATAGCTTTGTCACCCGTAGCAAATCTGCTTAGACAAAAGTGCAACAGAGGGGAAGTTGGGTCATGTTGAAAGTCACTCTGCGGCTCCCTGAGAGATTTAAGTCACGGTCATTATTGTATTGAGCAAAGTATTGCCCGAGTTTTAGAAGGATGGAAAGAGATTCAGTAAACGGCGTAAGGAAAGCATACTTTTTGGTCAGTGACTAGAATGCATTGGAAATTCAGGGAAAATCATCTAAATTTATCTGGTAATGCTACATATTTTTTCATTGTTTTGGGGGAAACAACAAGGATACTGTTATGCGTAAACAGTTACCAGGCCCAAGCAGAATCTGCAGCTGCAGAATTCTGACAATCCCTTAAAAGATTTTCCACAGATTTGAAACATATGTATCTTAAAAATATGCTATTAGGATTTGGTATTGTTTAGGTTTTTCAATAATGTTGCTAATGCAGTACTTTTGAAATAGCACCACTGCCTAAAATGTCCATCTGTACGTACAAAGTCCCATTCTCTTGAACACTTTGAGGGTATTCTTCAATACTCACAAAAACATCCACTTGGACTTAAGAATGAACTGGTTGGTGGTCAAAAGTCACGATCACTGTGACCTCATGTCTGTCTCATTCTCATAAGCCTGATATTTCAAATCTGCCTTTGGCTAATTTCCTTAAATTTGGCACAAGAGTCTACTTTCACTCAAAGATGAACTGGTTAGAATTTGGCTATAACTCAAGTATTCATGCGTTAAATATGACAAAATTTTACACAATTGGCTGATTGAATAAAATGATTATGTGAGGATCCAAGGTCAACGTCACTGTGACTTCATAATGTTCTGCAAAAAAAAAAAAAACCACTTATAATACCATGTATGAGTCTGCACAGACTGTAAATACAACTTGAAAACAATCGTAAGGTGGTAATTCTACTTTATTTCTTATTTTGTTGTGTTCCTGGGCACGGCAGCATACAAGGGAGGTCCGAACCATAGACCATATAAATAGGTATGGAATTTATAAAGGTAGTGACCAGTGACTCTAGAGTTGATTTTTACTTGCTAGCGATACTGTTCCCAAACAGAAACCAACAACTGCTGCTGTGCATACCTTAAAATGATTTTTTTTTTTTTTAAAAATGATATTACTAGCAACAAGCATTCTGTTAAATCTGCAAATTTTCATTCAGTCAGTACAAAGCTTCTGTTTCATTACTGATCTCTTACTCTGAGAAATTGAAACATGTTGGGGGTTTTTTCTACATAACTGTTCTTTCAACAAGAGGAGCCAGACTTCTGATGTGTTTAATGTCAAATGCAACATTTTGATTTAAACTATCTGATCAAACAGTAGGAAAACAAATCTACGGATCTGACCAGACATGATGTAGATGGTCTTGGTACTTGACAGTTTTTGATTGTTATGCCATGGACACATCACGGGTTGTTACAGTGACAAGAGTAAATCTAATTTGTGACTTTCATCTCTGCCTATTATAAAAGTCAAAACAACGTCTTTGGGAAAAAAAACAAACATATTTCTGCACGTTCAGTCGAGCCAACTAGTCTTGTATCTCAGGATAGGACACAGCTCTGCTTTTTTATCTCAGTGACAAAAGAAGAACAGGCAACATCACAAGTACCCTCACATACCTCTGCAAGTGACAAGTTGTCTCGCCAATGTCACGACGCAGCAGCAAGCAGCTGTCTGCCTGGGCTTTTATCTTCTCTCCTCTCTGATACAGATCCTTTGGTCTTTGTCTTACCTTTTCACTGTCACTGTCTGTCTCTCCATCTCGTTTCCTTTTGGCACCCTCTCTGTCTCTCTGTCACCCCTCTGCCTTTATCTCTCCCTCCGTCACATCAGTCTCTTTGTCATTATCATCTCTTACTTCCACTGTTAAGGAAAGGTAGCCCGAGTATCAGCCCTACATTTGGCATTTTAGCTTTATGAAATTCAGTATAGCAAACGATCATTTTTCATTTTGTTAGTATTGACTGAATGGGTTATTTGGAAATTTTGTACAAACTTTCAAACTGAAGTTTTAACTCAACGCGTTGCTGAGAATAAAAACCTTAAGTGGTGTACACAGAGGGATTTTTTGCTGCTACAAACAAACCAGACTTCCAGTTGCATCTGATTTGCCTCACTATTTAGTGATCTGTCATTGTAAAGGGCAATGAGAAGAGAAATGTACTACCTCCTCTGGAACAGTGCCACGTTGTCACTGACATTTGATACCCTGAGCATTTGGTCAGGGATCATGATATTAGTCTTGAATAAAAGATGAACCCAGCTCAGTTCCTTCAGCCATGGCCACTGAGGATACTAGAGTTATTTGCTGTTCTCTGTGTCTGATTGGCTTGTCTAATATTCTTACCTTGAACATGACCAATTGTTAACCACTCTTCAGCTCCCTGATCGTAGACAGCTAGCACAGGGGATATTTGTTTAACCCCACAGCTGAAGTGACTTCAGGGTTAACTCTCACTTTAACCAGCAGCTGGAAAGCAACACACGGGAGCTTTATTTGGTCTTGAGAATCAGCAGCATTTATTAACTTAAAACTATGACTTGTGCTGCATATGTACGCTAAGCTGACAACTTTTACTGCTAGGCAAAGACCCATTTTTCTGCTGTGCTCTGTATACTCCGATGCATTCACTGACACTCGTATCGCCTGCTAGCTCGTTTTGGCTCGACCGCTCACACCATACGCTTACACATAATTACTGTCCTGTCTCAAGTGGATAGCCATAAGTCCACACCACAACTATAACAAGAGTGACAGTGGCAAACAGTATCAATGAGAGTACTTTCAGAGCAATATGACAATAACGGCAGGAACAGCCCATCAGAATCAAAAACCATGCATGCAAAACAACGTCTCCACCTAGCCTGGCATATCCAATAAAACTTTAAATCTTGTATATATCATCTTGCCTTTGGAAACTGACTACATTTTTATTTTAATGAGGTTTTGCTCCGTTCTTCTATGTTGACTGATGCACTGGAAATTGGAGAAGAATGACACCCAGAGGTGATTTCTTAGGTTTGTTTGATAGATTTTTCTCTCCTCGTAATAGTTTGTTCTCTATTATAATTTTTAAAAAAAACAAAGCATAAAAGTAGGCAATCCACAGCACAATTAAAGCTGGTTATCTGCCCGATTTTACTCTCCAATGTCTGCTATTGTTGGTCTGTGTTCTGGAGCAATCCGGTCTGTAAATACTGGAACATCACAGCAGCTAGTGTCCTGAATTGTGCAACACATTGAATCACCACCTGATTGTGAATCCATACCCTTCTGGTTTTCTTTTTCTTTCTTTGAGCAAGGTACAGCAGTAACGTGTCATTAGTATCAATTTCCCTGAGCTGCCAGCACGGCTGGAGCGCACAGCAATCAGAAGTGCTTGACAGCACTCTTTACAAAACGTTAGCGTTCATCAGTGTGGATACTTACATCGTTATGGTTATAGTTACAGTAGTCTTTTTTGGTGTCGATGGCCCTTAAAAGGATAATCTTTGTGGATTTCCAGGCAGCTTTTTATCATTACAACGTGAATAGTATGTATAGATGAACTGTGACCAGCAGCCAGATATCCCCGCTCATTTCCCAGCTTTAGGGCTGTTGCTTTAATGGAAGATTGTGCTTCTGCAGTTTTGTATGCCCACCACCACAGAAACAGAGGACGTGGATGAGAGAGAGGCCTGTTGCTCTCTCCCTCTCTATTAAAGTTAGACCAAACTCTGAACAAACATTAACACTAGGCAGCTCTGATCAAATATAAACCCAGGTTGTGTTCCTGTATCACTTATTTCAAATGGCTTCAGAAACTTTAACTTAAAATTCTAGTGCACTGTTTGGCTTTAATATGAAAAGACCATCTTTCCAGTAGTGAAATACTCCTTTAACACTTACAGTATAAAATTTAAAGAAGACAATCACAAGAAACAGCAGTGTTTCTTATATGTTGCATTTTGTTAGCAAGCAAGTTAGCCAACTTAAACAAGTTGCAGCAAAAGAGACTGCTTTCAGTGTTTACAGTCTACAGATGGCTTTAATGCACATTGTGTGAATCTTATCTTCAAGAGTATAAGAGTAAATCTGAAGTGAGAGACTAAGATATGATATAAAGGTAGCTTCTGATATAAGAGATTCTACAGGATTTTTTTTTAATGTAAAATGCGGCACTCCAGAGCCTCATGATTCAAGCCTTGTTTGCACTGTAAGAGATTCTGACAACAAGAACTCACTGTTTGTTCAGCCTTTTACAGATATGTAATGACTCTCAGTAGCAGGCTGTTCATTGTATCTTTATTCATGTCAGCTTGTATACTCGTCAATTATCACTTCCTCAAAACTGGAGTCTGCTCTCTTTCACACAAGTACATGTGCATTTACTCAGGTTAATTCATTAACTGGAATCATTTTTTAGTTTCCAATTTGATTAATTTTGTGGTACCAGTGGAGCCATTACAGGTCCACCAGCACCTATAACTAACAAACAGGATAAATGCACCAACCCATCATCTCCTTTCATTGAATTGATAATGTCTAAATCACATTTACTGCGATGATCCATCTTTGCTGTCAAGACACTCCACGTCATTCCTCTTCTGCACTATAAGCAGCTGAATGATCTAATTACAAGCTATGGTTCATCATCGGCAATCTCAGCATATAGAGAGAGTAACTCAAGAGGCAGGCTGTCAGATTCTTTGTGGGAGGATGAAAGGGGGAAAACAGATGAACAATAACCTTCTCTTACAAAGGCCAAATATACACAGCAAAATGTTAACTTGTCTCATATGTGTCACCTTATACAAACACCCCACCTATAAAGGATGCACATAATTCAAAGATGAGCCAACTTCAAAGAGAAGCGACAATGACAGACAGTTGACCTTAGTGACTGATGAGAGACCTTGACAAAAACTTGAATTATGCATGACTCAGGTAATTATCCATATGCAAAAGGTTCCTCGGTAACATTTTGCCCCTTCAGCACTATGTTGAAGAGCACTGGTGATGCAAATTTCAACAGCTCAACCCAGTCTTTACTCAGCAATCTCAGAATAGCACAGGCTCTCCTGGAACTGTCTCTAAACGTCTCTCATGGTCCTTTCAGTCAGTCCTCCACTCCCTACAGGTGGAACTCCTATTAAAGTTCCTCAGGGCCACCATCTGGTCCCTCAGACCACCAAACCTCCTTGACCTCATTAAATCCAAAGCACATCAAATCACAAACATAAGTCAGCATTGATTTAAAGGCAACACAATAAACTGCAGCTGGGATGTCAAACTCATTTCAGTTGATCGGCCACATACAGCTCATTTTATCTAAAATGGACCAGAACAGTAAAGCCATTACACAATAACCTATAAATAATACCTACATTTTTACACCACGCACCACCTCAGAAAATATTAGGCTCTCCAAGCACCACCACTATGACCAGCATTGAAATACAGTAGCATTGGCTTAACCTATAAGCTACAGACACTTCAGTCAGTCACAGACACACTGAAATAGTGGTAGCACTAGATATGGCACTCATACTCTCCCACACATCTCATACACCACAAGTAACAGCCTCTCATGCGTTACGGAGCCGTGATTTCAGTTCTAACCATTTATTTTAGCTTTCCGTACCATAACAGTTTAGCTTGTAACTAATTGTAGAACATATGTGTATGCTGACCTCATAGAAGTGACTACTTAGCAGGTAGATATCGAAACAGAAATATTAAAGAACAAACCAAACTTATCTTAAATTACATCTCATGGATCTCATAGTTTAAGTGTTTCCATTAAAAAAGACATGCAGGTGTTTGTTTATAGAGATTACAAAACAGAGGACTAATACTGTTAGTCTGATACAGATTCATTTGCACTGAAGGTGATTATGGACTATATTTTGCTCAATTTTTAATATCTTTAAATATGACACAATATGTTTTCATTGTTTCATTGCTTCATTCAGAGAACCATAACCTTCACAAGTGCATCAATATTTTGTGTAAAAAAGCAATCCTTTGGACAGGATTGGATCTATTGGCGGGCCAGCAAGGGCCTATGGGCCCTATATTTGACATTCACTGTACTAGAGGATAAGTTAAAGAGACAAACGACATAGTCTAGTGGCAGTGTATGTATAACAGTATGGGAAAAAAAGCTCCCTAGTTGAATTGTAGCTAATCATTGCTCGGTTTATTATTAATACAGTTAGTAAGCTAACCAAAGTTCAGTTTATATTACCTAAATAAAAGGCCAAAATGAAAGAGCCAAGATTTATGTGTTTTCCTTTTTCTATCTGCATTTATATTGTGTTTCTTTTTTCTTTTAAACACCGTTCAGCTAAACAAACATTTAGAACCAAATGTAGTCTTATGAGAAATAACTCTTTTTTACAGCCTTTGTAAAAGTGGGTGACTTACTGCATGAGTTCAATTTGCAGTACAATGGGGAGGTGGTAGCTGACTGAAGTCCAGATCTTTTATTTATAAGCACCTGCATGTGGGCAATGGACATGCAATGCTAATCATATGAGCCTGTAGAGGGCTATGCATCATTCTGTTGGATGAGGAGTTGACTTGATGAAGGTGTGAAGCTCCTGAGTTTGGATGTGGGATAGTTTGACTACAACTGAAGACTCAGATAGGCTGGAGGAAAGTTTTAAAAATGACGTGAATTAGGGTCGATTTCTTTGTGAGAAATGGACCGCAAGCAGGATGATTGATATTCATATTCTTACTTTTTTTTTTTTATATGATGCTATTCATTACCATTTTTTTAAAATAAAGATTTCAATGGATAGTCTTCCTGAACCACTCTGCTTTTCATAGGCAGCAGTGTCAACACATTGCATATCCCATCTCCTGTTATTTAACTTGACCTTTGGCTGGAGGTGACCCCAGTGAAATCCTATTACAAACACAGAGTCATCACCAGAATTAATTACAGAGGAGCTGCCTGAGGGGGAAACAGCTCTGGAGTAGGACTACTAAAGAAAAGGCGGATTGATCACCAGCCAGTCAGAAATCCAATGTGGTGTTATTCACTGTGGGTACAATTAAGCTTTGTGCTGAGACGAGGAATATTTTTTTCAGCAGGAGGGGTTTGCAGGTGTCTGTCTGAGCTGATTAAATGCTCACTAAGCGTGAATGGATGGTGCAGGTGCTGTCGGAGCCCATACTGTCAGAAGTGCTGTTTGTGGGCCTGTAATGTTTTATCTTTCCCCTGTGTGTTTACTGTAGTTAAGGCAGCATGGAGCAGACAGTGTTGATTAAACTGATGATGAGAGTTTGTTACAGTAACTCTCACAGTTGTTCTCCTTCTCACATACTATTTCTTGCTTTTATCCCTTTAATCTCTTTGTCCTTGCTTCCTTATTTCCTGTCTGCACATTTTATTTTCTTCCTTTGCCCATTTTCATTTTCTAAATGCTGCAGTCACTCTTACTTTCCTCTTCCTCTTTATTCATGTTATTAGATTTAATGCTCTGGCTTGTCCTTGACAAGTCCCAGACAAGGATTTCTCTTCCTGGACCCATTTTATGTGTACTACATATTTCTTCTTTCTTGTCTCTTGTCTCAGGTTGTTCCTTTTGGGGTTTTCATACTCATAATGGCCTTCATCTTGTCTAACAGCTTCTCTGTTTGTCTCTCTCTTGTCTCTTTGTCCTGTATGTTACTAGGCATGGCTGACTGAGATCCATGAGTACGCCCAACAGGATGTGGTGCTGATGCTGCTGGGGAACAAGGCAAGACTTGTTGGAAAGTTGTAAAAAAACAAACAAAAAAAAAAACATGCACACTAGGGCTGTGAATCAAACTTAAGTACTATATAATATTTTTGGTGCCAAATGAAGTATTAAGATAATAGCATTTAAAGGTCCAGCATGCAGGATTTAAGGGGATATATGAGCCAGAATTGTTTAATAATACTTGCAACTATATTTTCTTAAGTGTAAAATGAGCTCTTTATATCTATGTACCGAATGGGTCCTTTTTCAGTTAGCCATGTTGTTTCTGCAGTAACTAAGAACAAATCAAACACTGGCTCTAGATGGGGCTATTTGAATTTTTGCATCAGCCACCATAGTTCTCTTACACACTTAGTACGCAAGAGAAGTTTCAGTTGGTTGCAATATACAACCTCACCTCTAGTTGCCACCAAATCCTGCAAACTGGACCTAACTTATAGTTCTCTTATTAATTAATAATATCTTTTCTTGCTTGAATAAACCATTTACTAATTTGAATATATATTTTAATCAGGCAGAATTCTTGTATGGCAGCTTTAAATTCAGGCACAATTTAATAGTGTTGAATTTATAGGACAAATCCGGCTATATTCTATATATTTCAACAATGAATTGGTCTTACAAACAAGTAGCCTATTGTGTGTTTATCCAAAGTCTGATATACGGCTCATTAGTGTGTGCTGTACACCTCCATGTTGTCCAAAACTCTATTAAAAGCTCGAGATAGAAATAGCTGCAACCAAGTACGTTCATGCATCCATATTTTGCTCTTTTTTGCCATTCAGCATGAATGGTTAATCATCTTTTCTGTGGTTACGACCATACTTTCCACAAAATCTATGGCAAGTCGGGGAATCCGTTTGGAAGTTATGCACCCATTTAAGATAACATGCTCCCATTTCCACCCCCAAGGTTTTAACCAATTGGCATGAACCCAAACACACCTTCTCTCTCTCACACACACTTGACCTCCATGCAAAATTTGAGGCAAAAACTGGATGAAAAAATGATGGATGGAGAATTTTTTGTGGAACAGCAGACCAACCAACGGCGCCACACATAGAGCCGCTGGTCGCAGCTGAAACACATTAATGTACTTGGTGACAGGCTCCTTTATTACGGCAAAAATGGGCACTGTAGTTCATTTACACACACACATTCTTTTCTGCTCCTGTAAATAATCCCAAAAGCACCAAGTGTGCATTAATCCAGAGAGGAAAATAGTCCCCAAAAATACAACTACAGTGCCCAGCTGTTTTAGGAAATGATTTCACCCTTGTATGTGTAAATGAAGGTATATATATAAGATTTTTTATTAAAGCTCTTATCTTTAGTGGGAACCATGGGGCTTTGGTGCCACATACAGGGTAGGGAAGTCAGAAATTGTTAAGAGACAGACAAACACTCTGAAATCTAACAAAAGAAAAGAGAAAATCACATTTTAATGCTCCTCATGTACTGGGGGATAAAAATGTTGTGGTATCTGTTCCAAAATGAAGTTTTCTTATTGGCATCATTTATGACCCCCAACTTTGATACATGCACACCATCAAGCACATACAGTAAATGCTCAAGCACAACTACATTTAAGAAAAAGGAACCAAACCAACTTGACGCTCAGTCAGTCAATCACTGGTGACAATTTGGCTGGTAATATTTGCACAAGTTCAATTATTCTTTTTCATTCCAATCATACAAACATCTGACAATATCTCAACCTGATAATTTGCAAATATCAGTGTTACACATTTTTTTCTAGAGCTGCCATTCACATCCCTCCCTCCGAACAGAGAACAGATGTCTCTGCCTTGGAGCTCTGTCCTGTTTCAGTCTCCCCACACTCCATATCAGTGCTTAATTAGCATCCTGGGAGTCAATCTTGACTCATTAGCTGCCGTCAGACCTGAACACCAGGAAGAGGCTTGTATGTAAACTGTGGACAAATAGCTAGCAGATCTGCACAGTTGGTGGGTGGTTGTTGTGGTTTATCACTGATGCTGGTGTACATGTGACCTTGTTTTTCTCGTTTCACCAGGCTGATGCCACTCACGAGAGGGTGGTGAAAAGAGAAGATGGTGAGAGACTTGCAAAGGTGAGTAATTGAAAATTTACAAAAATATGGGCACAATTTTCATTGTACAGATGCCACAGGTGACAAGCTACACACTGAAACCCAAAGGTTTTCAACATAAGCCTTTCTCCTTTCATGTAATTTCCCAAAGGTAATTGTATGGCTGATTGAATTTCTATGGCAGATGAGAAGATTATGAATATTACAGAGAGGTGGGATTATCTTGAGATCAGTACTTGCACATTTATTTCTGCCCTGTGAGGAAAATGTATCACCTGCATACCAAAAGATAGATTTGACAAAGAAAGGCCAGACACCTTAGGTGTATTACCGTTCTGTAGACGTTTCATAACAAATATCAGTTGTACAGATTCTTCTTTATTGTGTAGATTTATAAAGGAATTTGACCTTCTGCAAAACATTTTTTTGCCATGTCAGTCATAATGACTTCCACAGCCTTGGTTGCTACAAATGCAGCCTGTAAGCGCTGAAACCAGGAGCAAACATTTCCTTTTATCGACCTCCCCGACTGTTGCTTTACAATATGGCACACCGAAACAAATAGCAGACAGCCGAGCAAGTCTCCCCAGAAGTGGGAGCAATAAAGTGCCACTAAGTAACTTAAGGCTCAGTCTGGGAAGGAAAAAAGCACATCAGTTATCATCACTGCGGGCTAAGACAAATTCCCCTGCTGAGGAAAATCTGGGAGACAAATTTATCACAACTGCGCTGAATTTATCCAAAGGAAAGTAGTTCACTATTGTGCTGTGAAGTTCGGTTGTGAACTTTTGCACTGTTTTTATGCAATTTTTTGGCATATCGGAGAAGCAGCAGACTGTTTAAAAATGTGAAATTATCATACATGTTGGAGTCTTTTGGGCATTAAATGGTGAATTTCTCCAATAACCATCATTGGTTTGACTTTTCAGGAGTTCGGAGTTCCCTTCATGGAGACCAGCGCCAGGTCGGGTCTCAATGTAGAGCTGGCCTTCACTGCTGTGGCTAAGTGAGTATCAGTTTCTCTGCAAGTGTTGTGGCTCAGTCTGATTACTTCTGCATTCACATGGAATCAGGGAGATGGAAGATGAAAAACTGGATATTGTTTTTAATTTTTTTTAACTTTTTGCTGTCCTCCACAACAGAATTTACATCTGGATGTTACATAGCTCCCTCCCATTTGAAGAAAACAGGGGTGATCTGGACAATTACTTTACATTACTAGAAAAATTACATAAAATAATAATCAAGAAATAATTTTATTTTATATGATTCTTTGAAAACAATATGATATAGCCATCAAAACATTGTCATGCATGTTTCTTTATGCCGTCTTGTCATTCCGTCAGATTGCTTTTTTAATGTGCTGTTGAGAAGGAGTATACCGTCTTCCGTCCATGTGAATGCAGCATAAATCATGTCTTTATAAACTAGTAAATATACTTGATACTAAGGTACGTAAGGAATTTGTTCGTTCATTTATCACCAGATGGATGATTAACCAAAAACCTCCTTGCTTGGTGAACTTGCTACAATTCCCTTCTAGACATAAACTTGAAACTAACATGAATCAGTCAAGCGTCACTTACAGTGTACTTCCATGTCCATGAAAATGTGGATGCTTCACAAACATCTTCTCCGCTGCAGCACAGATGATCTCTACATTTAGCGCAGTTTCAAGGTGGAAAGCCAAGATTAGTGTCACAAATCGAGTATCCGACCAAATGTCTCCCCTTCTGTTCCAGAGTTATGACACTGAGTAATGAACAGAAAAGTGTTTTGGTTAAACATGATGTTATACTGAAGCTGACCTTTGACCATTTGGATATAAAATGTCATCATTATATCCTGTTCGACATTTGTATGACATTTTGTCAAGATTAGTGTAAAAATTCTTGATTTAGGGCCACCAACATTTTTTGTAAGGTGCAAATGACCTTGACCCTGGGGCACCATATCTAGAAACTATGAATATGTAAAATATTGATTTTTTTTTAAAATTTTAATTTCAAAACTAAGTACTGGACACAACACATCTCCTACTTCACTATTGTGTCAAATCAAACATAGTGAAGGTCAGACTTCCAGGTAAAGTTATAATAATGGAAGTTTTAATCTTAGTTTTTGGGGAAATTTAAGGCATAAACTGAACATTTGTAGTGTCGACGGTGGGTGGCTTTGTTTTGTTTAACCTCACCATCTCTTCCTTTGTCTTAGAGAGCTGAAGCACCGGTCTGCGAAGGATCCCAGTGACAAGTTTAAGCTCCAGGAGTACGTAAACAAGGAGATGAAAACCACAAGCTGCTGCAGGTCTTAAAGACTGCCCCAGTCATTACCTGGATCTGAGAGATTATATGTCTGTGAGTGTGGATCACATTCATACTGTTGGTGTTCATATTTAAACCTGATCAGAGATGAGGAGTCAGCTCCAGCGAGGTACCTTTTTGTCCTTCTGTTTCTTCACTCACAAACCTCCCTGTCTTAGTCCACATGACCTTCATCTGTTGTACTGCGCACACACTGCCCTACACTATTTTTGTAAGTCCTGCTTTTTGTCCTCCACTTCCCTCTGCAGATGTGCATGTAGTCCCAGGTTATGGTTTGCAAAAAACAAAGTTAGACGCTACACACCTCAGTATTTAAAGGGTAACTGTTTTTTTTTTTTTAACTTGACCCTCTTTTCTCAATGTTTTTGTATCTAGGTGACAACTATTAATGAAGCAGGTCCAGTATTAAGCAAGACTGCTGCAGTCAAAACAGGGTGCAATGTAAACACTCTAGGCCTGTTCGCACTGTTAACTCAGGTCTTCTAAAAATGCTTGTTTTTGCATAGATTTCAGTTTTAAGTGTTTTACAACAGTTGAGAGGGGCAGCCTAACTGATATGGCATTTTTGTAAAGAGTAAGATCCTTTTGTTTCACCAGAAACAGCCCCAAAATCACCATTGCCAAAGCCACCAGACGCTGTTGAAATGAACAGGAATTTTAACATTTTAAAACACACTTCATTTAAAGTTGACTCACACAAAACAAATCTCACAAAAGCTATCCTGGTTATCTTCTCGCTGTTCCAACAAAAAATAACTCTGGTTTGGTTGAAGAAAACCCTGAATTCACCTGGTTAGATGTAAAAACATACTGGCTCCATACACAATAAAAGTACGGTTCATTTATATGGAGTCTGGTGGGTTTGGCGATGCCGATTTCTGGGCCGTTGCGCTTAAATAAAAAGAATCTTACTCTAACTCTGACACTGAGAATAACTTGTGCCTCTCAGCAAAAGATTTTTAGTGGATGTAATGTGATGGTGCGAAAATGCCCCAGGTGGTCACATTGCAGCCTGTTTCACCATTACAGCCCCTTGTACTAATAGTGGACAATACTGTCAAAAATTGTTGTTGCTATTAGTAACTTAGACACAAAAATGTGAAACATGTGGTCCAGGTTGAAAATTTTGGAATTTACCCTTTCACCTTTTTTCTTTGACTGTTGCTGCATGATATTTTAACTAAAGACACCTGCCTTTGCATTACATTGTGTTATTTAATTGTGCAAGGAGTTTATGGTCTTCTTGTAAAGCCATATACAGTATTTTTCACATCAATCAATCACATCATTTAAAATGTCAACATTTTGGTTTAATGTTATCTTGCTCAGCGTTTGGATGAATGTTCATTTAATAGACATATAGTGACGTGAGTTCTGTGTTCATGTCAGTAATTCCAACAGGCTCTTTTGAGCCACTTTAGCTCACCAGCATAAAATTAATCCAAGCATTTCCATGATTCAGCTGTGGATATTTGGGAATATGTCTTACATCTAGTAGTTGATGTTGCCATTTTGTATACAATTAAATGAAATAAATAATAGCATTATTAGCCACAATCAGTTCTTCTTGTAGTAGACTTGAACTCCTTAGATCAAAAATTAAGTATACAGTAGTTTAAAAAAGACCTGCAGAAACATGGCATTGCATGGGTTAGAACCTAAAACATTTTGGGGAGTTTTCCAGTATTAAAGGATCATTGTTGAATCTTGGAAAGCTCTAATGCAACCTCTTTCTTAATATATGTATATTATTTTGAAATTGTTATTTAAAACATGTTGTAAATACTTACATTTTTTTTCTGCATGAAAAAAAAGTTTTGATTTAGGAGGATAGCAGCACTTTAGATGGTAAATAAGCGTACGAGTAGAATTTTCGGGGGTTATTGGGCGAGTTAAGATCTACAGTATATTCACAATGTTACCTAAAGTATTGTATATGACACACCGATGTGTATATTTGTCATATTTTTAATGTTTCATTTGTAGTCAGATGTGCAAACATTCTTGAGCTGCATTTATTTTCCATTCATAAATATATAAATGGGTATATAGTGCCATGTTTTCTTAAGCATTTGACAAGTAAGTTTCTTATAATCAGTTGACAATATTTAACTTGGTCTTCATAAAAGAGGGCCTCTTTTTTATAAGTTGCTTTGGTCAATGTCATCATAGTCATAGAAACTGGTTCTCTGTACAGTGTTTACTGTACATTTAAATGTTTTTCCAATCTTGATAGAGTAATGTATTAGCTTTTTGTTTTTACTACTTTTCAATGTGCAACTTCTGTCTTGTAACTGAAAGTGAACTACAATAAAAACAGAAGTTAATGTGGCTTTTACCCTTTTAATAATGACCATAATTCAAATTTTCTTACACATTCTCCCCTTAGACAACTCCACAATGAGTGAGAGTGAGACAAAACAATGTGTCGTAGAGATTCAGTGACACTTAAGCATAGTTTGCTTGATCCTAGCTCTACATGTTTGAACAAAGGCATTGTTGCTTCATCGTAATACTGCTCAAAAACATCTTCACACTTTTCTCTTCAGCACTTACACAAATTATTTAATGTACACACACCTTCAGTCACTGGTTTCATGATGTTAATGAGCTCCAAGGGTTTCCATGGGGGTCGTAGTAAGTTTAGAACCTTTCCTCTGTCTCCCTCTGCTGGATAAATAATTATACCACATGAATGTAAATACTATATGGGATCCCAATTGTAATACTTTTACAAAAACTAGAGACAAAGGGAATGCAAGCCAATCCTTACAAGTGATAATAAACATGACACAGAGCAGTTTACATTCAGCTGCTTGAGTGTACAAAAATGAAAAAAATAACTTATTAAACATTACAAGCTGCTTATAACAAATTAGACTGTTAAAAAATAAATACACTGAGAATTAAATATTATTGTACACATGTATTGTAAATAGATGTGAATATCTGCAGACCATGTATACATTATTCCTTCTCATTAGAGTCGTACATAATGTTTTAGTCTGCATTTACCTCTCCAGAAGGGCTCAGCTTTTACACTTTGCTGCAATGTACACTTAATTCAGTTGTTTCTGAGCAATTTAAGTATTTATGCGTACATTACTGATTACAGAGGAAAAAAACAAATTTTGATATCTGAGCAGCAGCAAATCTGATTCTACAAACAATTTCTGGTCAGGTCAGGTCAGGATGACTGACCTCTTTCAAGTATTTCAGTCACATCACGTAAAAGAAGAGTGAGTTAAGCTGACATTCATGAGTTTAGAAGTGATTTGGACGCCCTAAGAAATGGGTCTGGCACATGATGGAGGTGACGTTGAGCAGAATAGCATGTAAAGGAGTCACTGTTGGAATGGTAACGTCTCACCTTTCAGTCTCTTACTCTGACACCCTTAAGGCCAGATATATACTTGCTTTTTAACCTTGTGTTCGCGTCGACAACCGGCTGCATTGTGAATGTAAATGTTCACATACACTCATATTTACTACGCATGTTAGAAGAGGATTCCACGAGATGGCACCAAAGAACTCAAACTATATAGAGCTGTGTGATTTGCATGATGTAGATAATAAACAACACTTGGCAACTACAGCAACACTTGAAGAGCTTACTTAATTGTTAATTCTGAGACAACAGCAGAAAAAGCAACAGTGGTGCACTTGTAAATGGTATGCAGGGCCCCTATATTAGGCACATCTTGACAATGGCAAGTATGTTTCTCTTACTGCCCCTACAGGTAATAAGTGTATTGCATAATTCTATGAATGTGCATAACAAACACTCCAAACGAACAAAGGGTACACAAGATAGCCATCATGCACATGCCAACCCATAGTTTAAAGCAAGTATATCTCTGGCCTAAGTCTTTATAAAGACTTCTATGATGACATAAAGTTCGTATCTTAGTTTCTTCGTTTTCTCCAGCTCCAGTGCCTGCTCCTCGTCCCGCACCAACAGGTCATCAAACACTAAGACAGTCATGGTTTGTGCTTAAAATAGGCCTCCACTGCAAAGAGAATGGGAAAAATCACATATCACAGAAATTAAGAAGAGCTAGATAAACTAATGACTGAGTTGGACTCTCATTTTACCTGCATATTCCTGAGGCAACATTGGTCTGTTGATTACAGTTTGAAATGCAGCAATCCAGTCTTTCTGATCCTCTTCAGTCTCACATGTAAATAGAAACTTCCTGTCTGGGGTCACTATAGTAATTCCAAACTGCCAATGGTAGCCCTGAATGTTTGGAGGGAGGCCAGAAAGCACAGTGTAGCTGTTTTCCTTACTGCCAATAAACACCTCGCCTCGTGCATAGGCATCCTGAAGGCGAAGGGAGAAACACATACTTCAACCATCTTGAATGTAACAAAAGAAACTGGTGTGTAGTTTCATAAAGGAACAAAAACACTCAGAGAGACAGATACAGGTCACAGAAAAGGGCATAGCAGCATCTGTTGGTCAAAGTGTGTAACGACAGCAGTTCACTTATGAAGTGAGGTTTTGATACCAGTGGATCTTTGAAGTACATGACCCTCCTGTCATCCATTGTGAACCATCTCTTCTTAAAGCCCTCTGTGTGCTGTTTGACAAAAAAGTGAGAAACAAATGGGAGAAGTTTAATGGAGTTGTGGAAGAGCATGAAAATTATTTATTCAAACGACATAGTATACTATGACTTTTTTGTCATATTTTGGACGACAAGCCTTGCTATGACTTTTTTGTCATATTTTCGATGACAAACTAAAGTATGACTTTTTTTGTCATATTTTCGCTTTATGCTGATTATGCTATACTATGGTATGTCCAAAAAAACGTCACGAGGGCATGGAGACATGTCACAAGGGTGGCTTAAAACAACATATTATAGCATGTACAGACACGCCATAGTACACAATGTCAAAATGAATGTTATATAAGTCATGATTTAGTATGTAAAAAAAAATGGTTGAAAATGCCATAGTATAGTATGTCAAAAAATATCGAATTTTGTCAAAACATGGCTGAAAATGGCTTGCTATATCTTGTAGCAAAACGTCATAGTATACAATATCAAACAAAGCGCAAATAGTGTCATAATTTAGAATTTCAAAAAACTCCCCAAACTTCATAATATAGCATGTCAAAAACATGACCAAAAACACCATAGAATAGTATGTCAAAAAAGTCAAAGTTCGACATGTCATAAAATTGGCTAAAATTGACATATAGTAGCTTGTAGAGATGCGTCATATTATACAAAGTGGGGAAAAAGGCCAAAAAGTCCAAAAATTCATAATTTAGCATGTCAAAAAAATGGCCAAAAACAGCATAGTGTAGTATGTAGAAAAATGTCAAACTATAACTGGTCATTAAAATGGATAAAAACGACATATAGTAGCTTGTAGAGACAAGTCAAAGTATACGATGTGGGGAAAAAAGACAAAAAAAAAAGGCCAAAAACGCCATAGTATAGTATGTCATACTGTATACATATAGACATGTCATAAAAATGGCTGAAAACGACATATAGTAGCTAATAAAAATGTGTCATAGTATACAAGGTGGAAAAAAGGCAAAATAAAGCCAAAAACATCATAATGTAGCATGTTGAAAAATGTGGCAAAAAAAACGCCATAGTATAGTATGTCAAAAAATTTTGAAATGTCATGAAAATGGCTGAAAACAGCATATAATAGCTTGTGAAGATGTGCCGTAATATACAAAGTGGAAATAAAGGTCAAAAAAGGCCAAAATCTTCATAATTTAGCATTTCAAAAAATGGCCAAAAACGCCATGTCAAAAATGTCAAATTTTGACATATCATAAATATGCCTTGGAGCCGCCACCCTGTGGGTCCACCACCCGCAGGGAAGGGATCGGGTGAATTGTGTGCTGGGTGGCAGGCGGGGGCAGAGCCCCGGATGTGCCAATCCTCAGCGTCATAAACTGGTTCTAGGGACGTGGAACGATATCTCTCTGGTGGGTAAGGAGCCGTAGTTGGTGCGGGAGGTTGAGTGGTACCAACTAGATATAGCTGGGCTCACCTCCACACAGAGCACTTTCTGGAGCCATACCCCTGGAGAGGGGCTGGACTTTCCGGAGTTGCCCTGGGTGAGAGATGCGGGGCAGGTGTGGGGATACTCACGAGCCCCCGGTTGAGCGCCGCTGTGTTAGAGTTTACCCCAGGGAACGAGAGGGTCTCTGACTGTCGTGTGTGCGTATGCATCCAACATCAGTTCAGAGTACCCGGCCCTCTTGGAGTTTGGGCGGTGGCCTGGAAAGGGTGCAGACTGGGGACTGCATAGTTCTTATGGGGGACTTCAACGCTCATGTGGGCGACGGAGAAACCTGGAGGGGCGTAATTGTGAGGAGCGGCCTGCCCGATCTAAACCCGAGTGGTGTTTTGTTATTGGACTTCTGTGCCAGTCATGGATTGTCCATAACAAACACCATGTTCGAGCACAGGGATGTTCATAAGCGTACCTGGCACCAGAGCTCCATAGGCCAAAGTTCGATGATCGATTTCGTAGTCGTATCATCTGATTTGTGGCTGTATGTCTTGGACACTCAGGTGAAGAGAGGAGCGGAACTGTCAACTGATCACCACCCCGTGTTGAGTTGGATCAGGTGGTGGGGAAGGCTGCTGGACAGACCTGGTAAACCTAAGTGTGTAGTGAGGGTAAACTGGGAACGTCTGGCGGAGGCCCCTGTCCGCAAGATCCTCAACTTAGACCTCAGAGGGATCTTTTCTTGCATCCCGGGGGAGGTTGGGGACATGGAATCTGAGTGGTCCTTCTTCAAAACTTCCATTGTGGAGGTGCTTGCTGGATGCTGTGGTCAGAAGTTTGTCAGTGCTTGTCAAGGCGGCAACCGAAGTGGACACTAGTGGACATCAGCAGTGAAGAGGGTCCTCAAGCTAAAGAAGGAGGCCTTCCGGGCTATATTGGCATACTTTTTTATGGTGTTTTTGGCTGTTTTTGCAGTGTTCTATGCTATGGCATGTGTCAGCAGGCTGTTTTATACTGTTTTGAAATGTTTTAAGGTGTTTTTGGGAGATGTCATATTTTGACATTTTTTGCCATACTATAGCCTTGCTTTTTTGGTAATTTTTCGACATGCCAAATTATGATGTTTTTGGCCCTTTTTCCAACATTCTGTGCCATGGCATGTGTCATTAGACTCTTTTATGCTGTTTTGAGGTGTTTTCAGCCTTTTTTGGGAAATGTCATATTTTGACATTTTTTGCCATACTATAGCCTTGCTTCTTCTGTCATTTTTCAACATGCCAAATTATGATGTTTTTGGCCGTTTTTGCAACAGTGTATGCTATGGCATGTGTCATTAGGCTCTTTTATGCTGTTTTGAGGTGTTTTCAGCCTTTTTTGGGATATGTCATATTTTGACATTTTTTCCATACTATAGCCTTGCTTTTTTGGTCATTTTTTCGACATGCCAAAGTGTGGTGATTTTGGCTGTTTTTGCAACGTTCGATGCTATGGCATACGTCAGCAGGCTCTTTTATGCTGTTTGTAGGTGTTTTCAGCCTTTTTTGGGACATATCATATTTTGACATTTTTTGCCATACTATAGCCTTGTTTTTTCGGTCATTTTTTTCGACATGCCAAATTGTGGTGATTTTGGCCGTTTTAAAAACAAAAATGCCAGGGCATGCGTCAGCAGGCTCCTTTTGCTGTTTTGAGGTGTTTTCAGCTGTTTTGGGAGATGTCATATTTTGACTTTTTTTGGCATACTATAGCCTTGCTTTTTTGGTCATTTTTTCGACATGCCAAATTATGGTGTTTTTGGCCATTTTAAAAACAAATGATTATAGGGCACATGTCAGCAGGCTCTTCTAAGTTTTTTTTGAGGTGTTTTCAGCCTTTTTGGGACATGTCATATTTTGACTTTTTTGCCATACTATAGACTTGCTTTTTCGGTCATTTTTTTTACATGCCAAATTATGGTGTTTTTTGCCGTTTTTGCAACGTTCTATGCTATGTCATGTGTCAGCAAGCTCTTTTAAGTTGTTTTGAGGTGTTTTCAGCCTTTTTTACTACTTGTCATATTTTGACATTTTTTCCATACTATAGCCTTGCTTTTTTGGTCATTTTTTCGACATGCCAAAGTGTGGTGATTTTGGCTGTTTAAAAAACAAACCATGCTAGGGCATATGTCAGCAGGCTCTTTTATGCTGTTTGTAGGTGTTTTAAGCCTTTCTGGGGATATGTCATATGTTGACTTTTTTTGCCATACTATAGCCTTGCTTTTTCAGTCATTTTTTTGACATGCCAAATGATGGTGTTTTTGGCCATTTTAAAAACAAATGATTATAGGGCACATGTCAGCAGGCTCTTCTAAGTTGTTTTGAGGTGTTTTCAGCCTTTTTTGGGATATGTCATATTTTGACATTTTTTGCCATACTATAGCCTTGCTTCTTTGGTCATTTTTTCAACATGCTTTTTTAAGGTGTTTTTGGCTGTTTTTGCAACGTTCGATGCTATGGCATGCGTCAGCAGGCTCTTTTATGCTGTTTTGAAGTGTTTTCAGCCTTTTTGGGACATGTCATATTTTGACTTTTTTTGCCATACTATAGCCTTGCTTTTTCAGTCATTTTTTTGACATGCCAAATGATGGTGTTTTTGGCCGTTTTCGCAACGTTCTATGCTATGGCATGCATCAGCAGGCTCTTCTAAGTTGTTTTGAGGTGTTTTCAGCCTTTTTTGGGATATGTCATATTTTGACATTTTTTGCCATACTATAGCCTTGCTTTTTTGGTCATTTTTTCGACATACGAAATTATGGTGTTTTTGGCCATTTTGCAACATTTCATGCTATGGCATGTGTCAGCAAGCTCTTTTATGCTGTTTTGAAGTGTTTTCAGCCTTTTTTACTACTTGTCATATTTTGACTTTTTTGCCATACTATAGCCTTGCTTTTTTGGTCATTTTTTCGACATGCCAAAGTGTGGTGATTTTGGCTGTTTAAAAAACAAACCATGCTAGGGCATATGTCAGCAGGCTCTTTTATGCTGTTTGTAGGTGTTTTAAGCCTTTCTGGGGATATGTCATATGTTGACATTTTTTTGCCATACTATAGCCTTGCTTCTTCGGTCATTTTTTCGACATGCCAAATTATGATGTTTTTGGCCCTTTTTCCAACATTTCATGCTATGGCATGTGTCGTTAGGCTCTTTTATGCTGTTTTGAGGTGTTTTCAGCCTTTTTTGGGATATGTCAAATTTTACATTTTTTGCCATACTTCTTGCCTTGCTTCTTTGGTCATTTTTTCGACATGCCAAATTATGGGTTTTTTTGGCCGTGTTAGAAACAAAAAATGCTATGGCATGCGTCAGCAGGCTCCTTTCTGCTGTTTTGAGGTGTTTTCAGCCTTTTTGGGACATGTCATATTTTGACTTTTTTTGGCATACTATAGCCTTGCTTCTTCTGTCATTTTTTCGACATAAGAAATTATGGTGTTTTTGGCTATTTTTGCAAAATTCTATGCTATGGCATGCGTCAGCAGGGTCCTTTATTCTGTTTTGAGGTATTTTAAGCTGTTTTTGGGAGATGTCATATTTTGACATTTTTTGCCATACTATAGCCTTGCTTCTTCGGTCATTTTTTCAACATGCTTTCTAAAGGTGTTTTTGGCTGTTTTTGCAACTTTCTATGCTATGGCATGCCTCAGTAGGCTCCTTTATGCTGTTTTGAGGTGTTTTCAGCCTTTTTTGGGATATGGCGTATTTTGACATTTTTTGCCATACTATAGCCTTGCTTCTTCGGTCATTTTTTCAATATGCTTTTTTAAGATGTTTTTGGCTGTTTTTGCAACTTTCTATGCTATGGCATACCTCAGCAGGCTCTTCTAAGTTGTTTTGAGGTGTTTTCAGCCTCTTTTGGGATGTCATATTTTGACATTTTTTCCATACTATAGCCTTGCTTTTTTGGTCATTTTTTCAACATGCCAAATTATGTTTTTTTGTCCGTGTTTGAAACAGAAAATGCTAGGGCATGCGTCAGCAGGCTCCTTTATGCTGTTTTGAGGTGTTTTAAGCTTTTTTTGGGAGATGTCATATTTTGACTTTTTTGCCATACTATAGCCTTGCTTCTTTGGTCATTTTTTCAACATGCTTTTTTAAGATGTTTTTGGCTGTTTTTGCAACTTTCTATGCTATGGCTTGCCTCAGTAGGCTCCTTTATGGTGTTTTGAGGTGTTTTCAGCCTTTTTTGGGATATGTCAAATTTTACATTTTTTGCCATACTATAGCCTTGCTTTTTTGGTCATATTTTCAACATGCCAAATTATGTTTATTTTGGCCGCGTTAGGAACAAAAAATGTTAGGGCATGCCTCAGCAGGCTCCTTTATTCTGTTTTGAGGTGTTTTAAGCTGTGTTTGGGAGATGTCATATTTTGACTTTTTTTGCCATACTATAGCCTTGCTTCTTTGGTCATTTTTTCAACATGCTTTTTTATGGTGTTTTTGGCCATTTTGCAACATTTCATGCTATGGCATGTGTCGTTAGGCTCTTTTATGCTGTTTTGAGGTGTTTTCAGCCTTTTTTGGGATATGCCAAATTTTACATTTTTTGCCATACTATAGCCTTGCTTTTTTGGTCATTTTTTCAACATGCCAAATTATGGGTTTTTTGGCCGTGTTAAAAACAAAAAATGTTAAGGCATGCATCAGCAGGCTCTTTTATGCTGTTTTGAGGTGTTTTAAGCCTTTCTGGGGATATGTCATATGTTGACATTTTTTTGCCATACTATAGTCTTGTTTTTCGGGCATTTTTTTCGACATGTCAAATTATTGTGTTTTTGGCCATTTTAAAAACAAATGATTATAGGGCACATGTCAGCAGGCTGTTTTATACTGTTTTGAAATGTTTTAAGGTGTTTTTGGGATATGTCATATTTTGACATTTTTTGCCATACTATAGCCTTGCTTTTTTGGTCATTTTTTCGACATGCCAAAGTGTGGTGATTTTGGCTGTTTAAAAAACAAACCATGCTAGGGCATATGTCAGCAGGCTCTTCTAAGTTGTTTTGAGGTGTTTTCAGCCTTTTTTGGGAGATGTCATATTTTGACATTTTTTGCCATACTATAGCCTTGCTTCTTCTGTCATTTTTTTCGACATAAGAAATTATGCTGTTTTTAGCCGTTTTTGCAACAGTGTATGCTATGGCATGTGTCATTAGGCTCTTTTATGCTGTTTTGAGGTGTTTTCATCCTTTTTTGGGATATGTCATATTTTGACATTTTTTGCCATACTATAGCCTTGCTTCTTCGGTCATTTTTTCAATATGCTTTTTTAAGATGTTTTTGGCTGTTTTTGCAACTTTCTATGCTATGGCATACCTCAGTAGGCTCTTTTATGCTGTTTTGAGGTATTTTCAGCCTTTTTGGGACATGTCATATTTTGACTTTTTTTGCCATACTATAGCCTTGCTTCTTTGGTCATTTTTTCGACATAAGAAATTATGGTGTTTTTGGCCATTTTGCAACATTTCATGCTATGGCATGTGTCGTTAGGCTCTTTTATGCTGTTTTGAGGTGTTTTCAGCCTTTTTTGGGATATGTCAAATTTTACATTTTTTGCCATACTATAGCCTTGCTTTTTTGGTCATTTTTTCAACATGCCAAATTATGGGGTTTTTTTGCGTTTTTGCAACGTTCTATGCTATGGCATGTGTCAGCAAGCTCTTTTATGCTGTTTTGAAGTGTTTTCAGCCTTTTTTACTACTTGTCATATTTTGACTTTTTTGCCATACTATAGCCTTGCTTTTTTGGTCATTTTTTCAACATGCCAAAGTGTGGTGATTTTGGCTGTTTAAAAAACAAACCATGCTAGGGCATATGTCAGCAGGCTCTTTTATGCTGTTTGTAGGTGTTTTAAGCCTTTCTGGGGATATGTCATATGTTGACATTTTTTTGCCATACTATAGCCTTGCTTCTTTGTTCATTTTTTCGACATGCCAAATTATGGGTTTTTTTGGCCGTGTTAGAAACAAAAAATGCTAGGGCATGCGTCAGCAGGCTCCTTTATGCTGTTTTGAGGTGTTTTCAGCCTTTTTGGGACATGTCATATTTTGACTTTTTTTGCCATACTATAGCCTTGTTTTTTCGGGCATTTTTTTCGACATGTCAAATTATTGTGTTTTTGGCCATTTTAAAAACAAATGATTATAGGGCACATGTCAGCAGGCTCTTCTAAGTTGTTTTGAGGTGTTTTCAGCCTTTTTTGGGAGATGTCATATTTTGCCTTTTTTTGCCATACTATAGCCTTGCTTCTTTGGTCATTTTTTCAACATGCTTTTTTAAGGTGTTTTTGGCTGTTTTTGCAACGTTCGATGCTATGGCATGCGTCAGCAGGCCCTTTTATGCTGTTGTGCGGTGTTTTAAGCTGTTTCTAGGAGATGTCATATTTTGACATTTTTTGACATACTGTAGCCTTGCTTTTTCGGTCATATTTTCCAAATGCTGTTTTGTTGTGTTTTTGGCTGCCTTTGCAAAGTTCTACACTACGGCATGTGTCAGGAGGCTCTTTTGTGCTTTTTTGAGGTATTTTCGGCTGTTTTTGGGACATGTCATATTTTGACATTTTTTGAAAAAAATCAAATTTTCACCGACCCTCAAAATGGCTAAAAACAATGTAGACTAACTTGTAGAGAGGCATCATAGTACACAAAGTTGGAATTAAGGCTACAAAAGGCCTAAAACCTCATAATTTTGCATGTCAAAAAATGTCCAACAAGGCAATACTATAGTATGTTGAAAAAAGTCCAATTTTGACCGAACCTTAAACCCTCCCTTCTTTTCTCTCTTCTCCTCTGCTCTCAGGTACCATCAGCCTGATTCGCCTGCACCTGTGAAGCGTGGGTACTTCAAGACTGGCCAATCACACCCAGGGCTCTCTTATAAAAGGACCTTGCCTGTAGTGATCGCTCTCTGGATCGCCTGCTCGAGCTGCTCGTTGTGGTGTTGAATGCTGCCCTACAACTGGAGTTGCCTTAGTTAACTAGGTTTGTGGAATGAGGGCTGGTTGGGTAAGATGGGGTACCCCGTACATTTTTCACTCACGTAGGTCACGTTGTCTAAAAACACGAAGTTTTAGGGTTGGTGCCACCTCTGTATTTATTTTTGGTTAAGTTTATTTTATAAACTTAATAGATAATAGAGTCAGGTTTTGTTTGAGTTTGTTTTCAAAACCAGATTCAGCGCGGGTCCTGTTTTATTGGATTTCTCGGTTTGTTTGACACAACCCCTCATCCCACCCTCTTCCTCCACCACTGTGAATTTTTATTCGCAGAAGTTTCCAATAAATCATTTTCTTTGTGCCACACATACTCTGACTCCATCTTCTCTTTCGATTGTCTTGTTGATGTCTCCTTTGCACACATCCATCAAAGCAGACATAAAGATGTAAAAAGAAATAGCGAACAAGGCAATAGTATAGTGTGTCAAAAAAGTCAAATTTTGACTGACCCTGAAAAATGGCTGAAAACAATAGAGAAGAGCTTATAGACATGCGTCATAGTACACAAAGTGGGAATTAAGGCCAAAAAAGGCCAAAACCTCATAATTTAGCATGTCGAAAACATGGCCAACAAGGAGGAGATGTCCTATTTTGACATGTTTTGCCATACTATGGCCTTGCTTTTTCGGTCATTTTTTCGACATGCCAAAGTGTGGTGATTTTGGCCATTTTAAAAACAAACCATGCTAAGGCATGTGTCAGCAGGCTCTTCTAAGTTGTTTTGAGGTGTTTTTGGCCTTATTTTGGAACATGTCATATTTTGACATTTTTTGCCATACTATAGCCTTGCTTTTTTTGGTCATTTTGTCGACATGCGAAATTACGATGTTTTTGGCCGTTTTTGCAACGTTCTATGCTATGGCATGCGTCAGCAGACTCTTTTATGCTGTTTTGAGGTGTTTTCAGCCTTTTTTACTAAATGTCATATTTTGACATTTTTTGCCAAGGCTATAGTATGGAAAAAAATGTAAAATTTTACATATCCCAAAAAAGGCTGAAAACACCTCAAAACATCATAAAAGAGCCTAATGACACATGCAATTGCATAGAAAGTTGCAAAAACTTCCAAAAACACCTTTAAAAAGCATGTTGAAAAAAATCACCAAAGAAGCAAGGCTATAGTATGGCAAAAAAGTCAAAATATGACATCTCCCAAAAACAGCTTAAAACACCTCAAAACAGAAGAAAGGAGCCTGTTGACGCATGCCATAGCATAGAAAGTTGCAAAAACAGCCAAAAACACCTTAAAAAAGCATGTTGAAAAAATGACCAAAGAAGCAAGGCTATAGTATGGCTAAAAAGTCAAAATATGACATCTCCCAAAAACAGCTTAAAACACCTCAAAACAGAAGAAAGGAGCCTGCTGACGCATGCCATAGCATAGAAAGTTGCAAAAACAGCCAAAAACACCTTTAAAAAAGCATGTTGAAAAAATCACCAAAGAAGCAAGGCTATAGTATGGCAAAAAAGTCAAAATATGACATCTCCCAAAAACAGCTTAAAACACCTCAAAACACCATAAAAGAGCCTGCTGACGCATGCCCTAGCATTTTCTGTTTTGAACACGGCCAGAAAAACCATAATTTGGCATGTTGAAAATATGACCAAAAAAGAAAGGCTATAGTATGGCAAAAAATGTCAAATTTGACATATCCCAAAAAAGGCTGAAAACACCTCAAAACAGCATAAAGGAGCCTGCTGAGGCATGCCATAGCAAAGAATTTTGCATAAACAGCCAAAAACACCATAATTTCTTATGTCGAAAAACTGACCGAAGAAGCAAGGCTATAGTATGGCAAAAAATGTCAAAATACGCCATATCCCAAAAACGGCTGAAAATACCTAAAAAGAGCATAAAAGAGCCCGCTGACACATGCCATAGCATAGAAAGTTGCAAAAACTGCCAAAAACACCTTTAAAAAAGCATGTTGAAAAAAATCACCAAAGAAGCAAGGCTATAGTATGGCAAAAAAGTCAAAATATGACATCTCCCAAAAACAGCTTAAAACACCTCAAAACAGAAGAAAGGAGCCTGCTGACGCATGCCATAGCATAGAATTTTGCAAAAATAGCCAAAAAACACCATAATTTCTTTTGTCGTAAAAAATGACCAAGAAATCAAGGCTAAAGTATTGCAAAAAATGTCAAAATGTGACATTTCCCAAAAACGGCTGAAAACACCTCAAAACAGCATAAAAGAGCCTGCTGACACATGCCATAGCATAGAAAGTTGCAAAACAGCCAAAAACACCTTAAAAAAGCATGTTGAAAAAATGACCAAAGAAGCAAGGCTATAGTATGGCAAAAAATGTCAAAATATGACATCTCCCAAACACAGCTTAAAACACCTCAAAACAGAATAAAGGAGCCTGCTGAGGCATGCCCTAGCATTTTTTGTTTCTAACACGGCCAAAAAAACCCATAATTTGGCATGTTAAAAATGACCGAAAAAGCAACGCTATAGTATGGCAAAAAAAGTCAAAATATGACATTTCCCAAAAAAAGGCAGAAAATACCTCAAAGCGGCATAAAAGAGCCTAATGACACATGCTATAGCATAGAAATTTTGCAAAACAGCCAAAAACACCATAAAAAGCATGTTGAAAAATGACCAAAGAAGCAAGGCTATAGTATGGCAAAAATGTCAAAATATGACATCTCCCAAAAAGGCTGAAAACACCTCAAAACAGAATAAAGGAGCCTGCTGAGGCATGCCATAGCATAGCAAGTTTCTAAAACGGCCAAAAACATATTTTAAAAAGCATGTTGAAAAAATGACCAAAAAAGCAAGGCTATAGTATGGCAAAAAAGTCAAAATATGACATATCCCAAAAAGGCTGAAAACACCTCAAAACAGCATAAAAGAGCCTGCTGACACATGCCATAGCATAGAATTTTGCAAAAACAGCCAAAAACACCATAATTTTTTATGTCGAAAAAATGACCGAAGAAGCAAGGCTATAGTATGGCAAAAAATGTCAAAATATGACATATCCCAAAAACAGCTTAAAACACCTCAAAGCAGCATAAAAGAGCCTGCTGAAACATGCCATAACATAGAAAGTTGCAAAAACAGCCAAAAACATCTTAAAAAAGCATCTTGAAAAAATGACCGAAGAAGCAAGGCTATAGTATAGCAAAAAAGTCAAAATATGACATCTCCCAAAAACAGCTTAAAACACCTCAAAACAGAAGAAAGGAGCCTGCTGACGCATGCCATAGCATAGAATTTTGCAAAAACAGCCAAAAACACCATAATTTCTTATGTCGAAAAAAATGACCAAAGAAGCAAGGCTATAGTATGGCAAAAAATGTCAAAATGTGACATTTCCCAAAAAAGGCTGAAAACACCTCAAAACAGCATAAAAGAGCCTGCTGACACATGCCATAGCATAGAAAGTTGCAAAAACTGCCAAAAACACCTTTAAAAAAGCATGTTGAAAAAAATCACCAAAGAAGCAAGGCTATAGTATGGCAAAAAAGTCAAAATATGACATCTCCCAAAAACAGCTTAAAACACCTCAAAACAGAATAAAGGAGCCTGCTGACGCATGCCATAGCATAGAATTTTGCAAAAATAGCCAAAAACACCATAATTTCTTATGTCGAAAAAATGACCGAAGAAAGCAAGGCTATAGTATGGCAAAAAATGTCAAAATGTGACATTTCCCAAAAAAGGCTGAAAACACCTCAAAACAGCATAAAAGAGCCTGCTGAGGCATGCCATAGCATAGAAAGTTGCAAAAACAGCCAAAAACACCTTAAAAAAGCATGTTGAAAAAATGACCAAAGAAGCAAGGCTATAGTATGGCAAAAAATGTCAAAATATGACATCTCCCAAACACAGCTTAAAACACCTCAAAACAGAATAAAGGAGCCTGCTGAGGCATGCCCTAGCATTTTTTGTTTCTAACACGGCCAAAAAAAACATATTTTGGCATGTTGAAAATATGACCAAAAAAGCAAGGCTATAGTATGGCAAAAAAAAGTAAAATTTGACATATCCCAAAAAAGGCTGAAAACACCTCAAAACAACATAAAAGAGCCTGCTGACACATGCCATAGCATAGAAAGTTGCAAAAACTGCCAAAAACACCTTTAAAAAAGCATGTTGAAAAAAATCACCAAAGAAGCAAGGCTATAGTATGGCAAAAAAGTCAAAATATGACATCTCCCAAAAACAGCTTAAAACACCTCAAAACAGCATAAAGGAGCCTTCTGACGCATGCCATAGCATAGAATTTTGCAAAAACAGCCAAAAACACCATAATTTCTTATGTCGAAAAAATGACCGAAGAAAGCAAGGCTATAGTATGGCAAAAAATGTCAAAATACGCCATATCCCAAAAAAGGCTGAAAACACCTCAAAACAGCATAAAGGAGCCTACTGAGGCAAGCCATAGCATAGAAAGTTGCAAAAACAGCCAAAAACACCTTAAAAAAGCATGTTGAAAAAATGACCAAAGAAGCAAGGCTATAGTATGGCAAAAAATGTCAAAATATGACATCTCCCAAACACAGCTTAAAACACCTCAAAACAGAATAAAGGAGCCTGCTGAGGCATGCCCTAGCATTTTTTGTTTCTAACACGGCCAAAAAAAACATATTTTGGCATGTTGAAAATATGACCAAAAAAGCAAGGCTATAGTATGGCAAAAAATGTAAAATTTGACATATCCCAAAAAAGGCTGAAAACACCTCAAAACAGCATAAAAGAGCCTGCTGACACATGCTATAGCATAGAATTTTGCATAAACAGCCAAAAACACCATAATTTCTTATGTCGAAAAACTGACCGAAGAAGCAAGGCTATAGTATGGCAAAAAATGTCAAAATATGCCATATCCCAAAAAAGTCTGAAAATACCTCAAAACAGCATAAAAGAGCCTGCTGACACATGCCATAGCATAGAAAGTTGCAAAAACTGCCAAAAACACCTTTAAAAAAGCATGTTGAAAAAAATCACCAAAGAAGCAAGGCTATAGTATGGCAAAAAAGTCAAAATATGACATCTCCCAAAAACAGCTTAAAACACCTCAAAACAGAAGAAAGGAGCCTGCTGACGCATGCCATAGCATAGAATTTTGCAAAAATAGCCAAAAACACCATAATTTCTTATGTCGAAAAAATGACCGAAGAAAGCAAGGCTATAGTATGGCAAAAAATGTCAAAATGTGACATTTCCCAAAAAAGGCTGAAAATACCTCAAAACAGCATAAAAGAGCCTGCTGACACATGCCATCGCATAGAAAGTTGCAAAAACAGCCAAAAACACCTTAAAAACGCATGTTGAAAAAATGACCAAAGAAGCAAGGCTATAGTATGGCAAAAAATGTCAAAATGTGACATTTCCCCAAAAAGGCTGAAAACACCTCAAAACAGCATAAAAGAGCCTGCTGACACATGCCATAGCATAGAAAGTTGCAAAAACAGCCAAAAACACCTTAAAAAAGCATGTTGAAAAAATGACCGAAGAAAGCAAGGCTATAGTATGGCAAAAAATGTCAAAATATGACATCTCCCAAACACAGCTTAAAACACCTCAAAACAGAATAAAGGAGCCTGCTGAGGCATGCCCTAGCATTTTTTGTTTCTAACACGGCCAAAAAAAACATATTTTGGCATGTTGAAAATATGACCAAAAAAGCAAGGCTATAGTATGGCAAAAAATGTAGAATTTGACATATCCCAAAAAAGGCTGAAAACACCTCAAAACAGCATAAAAGAGCCTGCTGACACATGCTATAGCATAGAATTTTGCATAAACAGTCAAAAACACCATAATTTCTTATGTCGAAAAACTGACCGAAGAAGCAAGGCTATAGTATGGCAAAAAATGTCAAAATATGCCATATCCCAAAAAAGGCTGAAAATACCTCAAAACAGCATAAAAGAGCCTGCTGACACATGCCATAGCATAGAAAGTTGCAAAAACCGCCAAAAACACCTTTAAAAAAGCATGTTGAAAAAAATCACCGAAGAAGCAAGGCTATAGTATGGCAAAAAAGTCAAAATATGACATCTCCCAAAAACAGCTTAAAACACCTCAAAACAGAAGAAAGGAGCCTGCTGACGCATGCCATAGCATAGAATTTTGCAAAAATAGCCAAAAACACCATAATTTCTTATGTCGAAAAAATGACCGAAGAAAGCAAGGCTATAGTATGGCAAAATGTCAAAATGTGACATTTCCCAAAAAAGGCTGAAAACACCTCAAAACAGCATAAAAGAGCCTGCTGACACATGCCATAGCATAGAAAGTTGCAAAAACAGCCAAAAACACCTTAAAAACGCATGTTGAAAAAATGACCAAAGAAGCAAGGCTATAGTATGGCAAAAAATGTCAAAATATGCCATATCCCAAAAAAGGCTGAAAATACCTCAAAACAGCATAAAAGAGCCTGCTGACACATGCCATAGCATAGAAAGTTGCAAAAACTGCCAAAACACCTTTAAAAAGCATGTTGAAAAAATCACCAAAGAAGCAAGGCTATAGTATGGCAAAAAGTCAAAATATGACATCTCCCAAAAACAGCTTAAAACACCTCAAAACAGAAGAAAGGAGCCTGCTGACGCATGCCATAGCATAGAATTTTGCAAAAACAGCCAAAAACACCATAATTTCTTATGTCGAAAAAATGACCGAAGAAAGCAAGGCTATAGTATTGCAAAAAATGTCAAAATGTGACATTTCCCAAAAAAGGCTGAAAACACCTCAAAACAGCATAAAAGAGCCTGCTGACACATGCCATAGCATAGAAAGTTGCAAAACAGCCAAAAACACCTTAAAAACGCATGTTGAAAAAATGACCAAAGAAGCAACGCTATAGTATGGCAAAAAATGTCAAAATATGACATCTCCCAAACACAGCTTAAAACACCTCAAAACAGAATAAAGGAGCCTGCTGAGGCATGCCCTAGCATTTTTTGTTTCTAACACGGCCAAAAAAAACATATTTTGGCATGTCGAAAAAATGACCGAAGAAAGCAAGGCTATAGTATGGCAAAAAATGTCAAAATATGACATTTCCCAAAAAAGGCTGAAAACACCTCAAAACAGCATAAAAGAGCCTGCTGACACATGCTATAGCATAGAAAGTTGCAAAAACAGCCAAAAACACCTTTAGAAAGCATGTTGAAAAAATGACCGAAGAAGCAAGGCTATAGTATGGCAAAAAATGTCAAAATATGACATATCCCAAAAACAGCTTAAAACACCTCAAAACAGAATAAAGGAGCCTGCTGACGCATGCCCTAGCATTTTTTTTTGCAAAATAGCCAAAAAAACATAATTTCTTTTGTTGAAAAAATGACCAAAGAAGCAAGGCTATAGTATGGCAAAAAAAGGCAAAATATGACATATCCCAAAAAAGGCTGAAAACACCTCAAAGCAGCATAAAAGAGCCTGCTGACACATGCCATAGCATAGAAAGTTGCAAAAACAGCCAAAAACACCTTAAAAACGCATGTTGAAAAAATGACCAAAGAAGCAAGGCTATAGTATGGCAAAAAATGTCAAAATATGACATCTCCCAAAAACAGCTTAAAACACCTCAAAACAGCATAAAGGAGCCTTCTGACGCATGCCATAGCATAGAATTTTGCAAAAACAGCCAAAAACACCATAATTTCTTATGTCGAAAAAATGACCGAAGAAAGCAAGGCTATAGTATGGCAAAAAATGTCAAAATATGACATTTCCCAAAAAAGGCTGAAAACACCTCAAAGCAGCATAAAAGAGCCTGCTGACACATGCCATAGCATAGAAAGTTGCAAAAACAGCCAAAAACATCTTTAAAAAGCATATTGAAAAAATGACCAAAGAAGCAAGGCTATAGTATGGCAAAAAATGTCAAAATATGACATCTCCCAAACACAGCTTAAAACACCTCAAAACACCATAAAGGAGCCTGCTGACGCATGCCCTAGCATTTTTTGTTTCTAACACGGCCAAAAAAAACATATTTTGGCATGTTGAAAATATGACCAAAAAAGCAAGGCTATAGTATGGCAAAAAAAAGTAAAATTTGACATATCCCAAAAAAGGCTGAAAACACCTCAAAACAACATAAAAGAGCCTGCTGACACATGCCATAGCATAGAAAGTTGCAAAAACTGCCAAAAACACCTTTAAAAAAGCATGTTGAAAAAAATCACCAAAGAAGCAAGGCTATAGTATGGCAAAAAAGTCAAAATATGACATCTCCCAAAAACAGCTTAAAACACCTCAAAACAGCATAAAGGAGCCTTCTGACGCATGCCATAGCATAGAATTTTGCAAAACAGCCAAAACACCATAATTTCTTATGTCGAAAAATGACCGAAGAAAGCAAGGCTATAGTATGGAAAAATGTCAAAATACGCCATATCCCAAAAAAGGCTGAAAACACCTCAAAACAGCATAAAGGAGCCTACTGAGGCAAGCCATAGCATAGAAAGTTGCAAAAACAGCCAAAAACACCTTAAAAAAGCATGTTGAAAAAAAATGACCAAAGAAGCAAGGCTATAGTATGGCAAAAAATGTCAAAATATGACATCTCCCAAACACAGCTTAAAAACACCTCAAAACAGAATAAAGGAGCCTGCTGAGGCATGCCCTAGCATTTTTTGTTTCTAACACGGCCAAAAAAAACATATTTTGGCATGTTGAAAATATGACCAAAAAAGCAAGGCTATAGTATGGCAAAAAATGTAAAATTTGACATATCCCAAAAAAGGCTGAAAATACCTCAAAACAGCATAAAAGAGCCTGCTGACATATGCTATAGCATGAAAAGTTGCAAAACCAGCCAAAAACACCATAATTTCTTATGTCGAAAAATGACCAAAGAAGCAAGGCTATAGTATGGCAAAAATGTCAAAATATGCCATATCCCAAAAAGTCTGAAAATACCTCAAAACAGCATAAAAGAGCCTGCTGACACATGCCATAGCATAGAAAGTTGCAAAAACTGCCAAAACACCTTTAAAAAGCATGTTGAAAAAATGACCAAAGAAGCAAGGCTATAGTATGGCAAAAAAATGTCAAAATATGACATCTCCCAAACACAGCTTAAAACACCTCAAAACAGAATAAAGGAGCCTGCTGACGCATGCCATAGCATAGAATTTTGCAAAAATAGCCAAAAACACCATAATTTCTTATGTCGAAAAAATGACCAAAGAAGCAAGGCTATAGTATGGCAAAAATGTCAAAATGTGACATTTCCCAAAAAGGCTGAAAATACCTCAAAACAGCATAAAAGAGCCTGCTGACACATGCCATCGCATAGAAAGTTGCAAAAACAGCCAAAAACACCTTAAAAAAGCATGTTGAAAAAAAATGACCAAAGAAGCAAGGCTATAGTATGGCAAAAAAAGGCAAAATATGACATATGCCAAAAAAGGCTGAAAACACCTCAAAGCAGCATAAAAGAGCCTGCTGACACATGCCATAGCATAGAAAGTTGCAAAAACAGCCAAAACACCTTAAAAAGCATGTTGAAAAAATGACCGAAGAAAGCAAGGCTATAGTATGGCAAAAAAAGTCAAAATATGACATCTCCCAGAAACAGCTTAAAACACCTCACAACAGCATAAAGGAGCCTGCTGAGGCATGCCCTAGCATTTTTTGTTTCTAACACGGCCAAAAAAACCCATAATTTGGCATGTTAAAAATGACCGAAAAAGCAACGCTATAGTATGGCAAAAAATGTAGAATTTGACATATCCCAAAAAAGGCTGAAAACACCTCAAAACAGCATAAAAGAGCCTGCTGACACATGCTATAGCATAGAATTTTGCATAAACAGTCAAAAAACACCATAATTTCTTATGTCGAAAAACTGACCCGAAGAAGCAAGGCTATAGTATGGCAAAAATGTCAAAATATGCCATATCCCAAAAAGGCTGAAAATACCTCAAAACAGCATAAAAGAGCCTGCTGACACATGCCATAGCATAGAAAGTTGCAAAACCGCCAAAACACCTTTTTAAAAAAGCATGTTGAAAAAATCACCGAAGAAGCAAGGCTATAGTATGGCAAAAAAGTCAAAATATGACATCTCCCAAAAACAGCTTAAAACACCTCAAAACAGAAGAAAGGAGCCTGCTGACGCATGCCATAGCATAGAATGTTGCAAAATGGCCAAAAACACCATAATTTCTTATGTCGAAAAAATGACCAAAGAAGCAAGGCTATAGTATGGCAAAAAAAGTCAAAATATGACATGTCCCAAAAAGGCTGAAAACACTTCAAAACAGCATAAAAGAGCCTGCTGACGCATGCCATAGCATAGAAAGTTGCAAAAACAGCCAAAAACACCTTAAAAACGCATGTTGAAAAAATGACCAAAGAAGCAAGGCTATAGTATGGCAAAAAATGTCAAAATATGCCATATCCCAAAAAAGGCTGAAAATACCTCAAAACAGCATAAAAGAGCCTGCTGACACATGCCATAGCATAGAAAGTTGCAAAAACCGCCAAAAACACCTTTAAAAAAGCATGTTGAAAAAAATCACCAAAGAAGCAAGGCTATAGTATGGCAAAAAAGTCAAAATATGACATCTCCCAAAAACAGCTTAAAACACCTCAAAACAGAAGAAAGGAGCCTGCTGACGCATGCCATAGCATAGAATTTTGCAAAATAGCCAAAAACACCATAATTTCTTATGTCGAAAAATGACCAAGAAAGCAAGGCTATAGTATGGCAAAATGTCAAAATGTGACATTTCCCAAAAAGGCTGAAAACACCTCAAAACAGCATAAAAGAGTCTAATGACACATGCCATGGCACAGAATGTTGGAAAAACAGCCAAAAACACCTTAAAAAAGCATGTTGAAAAAATGACCAAAGAAGCAAGGCTATAGTATGGCAAAAAATGTCAAAATACGCCATATCCCAAAAACGGCTGAAAATACCTAAAAAGAGCATAAAAGAGCCCGCTGACACATGCCATAGCATAGAAAGTTGCAAAAACTGCCAAAAACACCTTTAAAAAAGCATGTTGAAAAAAATCACCAAAGAAGCAAGGCTATAGTATGGCAAAAAAGTCAAAATATGACATCTCCCAAAAACAGCTTAAAACACCTCAAAACAGAAGAAAGGAGCCTGCTGACGCATGCCATAGCATAGAATTTTGCAAAAATAGCCAAAAACACCATAATTTCTTTTGTCGAAAAAATGACCGAAGAAAGCAAGGCTATAGTATTGCAAAAAATGTCAAAATGTGACATTTCCCAAAAAAGGCTGAAAACACCTCAAAACAGCATAAAAGAGCCTGCTGACACATGCCATAGCATAGAAAGTTGCAAAAACAGCCAAAAACACCTTAAAAACGCATGTTGAAAAAATGACCAAAGAAGCAAGGCTATAGTATGGCAAAAAATGTCAAAATATGACATCTCCCAAACACAGCTTAAAACACCTCAAAACAGAATAAAGGAGCCTGCTGAGGCATGCCCTAGCATTTTTTGTTTCTAACACGGCCAAAAAAAACATATTTTGGCATGTCGAAAAAATGACCGAAGAAAGCAAGGCTATAGTATGGCAAAAAATGTCAAAATATGACATTTCCCAAAAAAGGCTGAAAACACCTCAAAACAGCATAAAAGAGCCTGCTGACACATGCTATAGCATAGAAAGTTGCAAAAACAGCCAAAAACACCTTAAAAAAGCATGTTGAAAAAATGACCAAAGAAGCAAGGCTATAGTATGGCAAAAAATGTCAAAATATGACATCTCCCAAACACAGCTTAAAACACCTCAAAACAGAATAAAGGAGCCTGCTGAGGCATGCCCTAGCATTTTTTGTTTCTAACACGGCCAAAAAAAACATATTTTGGCATGTTGAAAATATGACCAAAAAAGCAAGGCTATAGTATGGCAAAAAATGTAAAATTTGACATATCCCAAAAAAGGCTGAAAACACCTCAAAACAGCATAAAAGAGCCTGCTGACACATGCTATAGCATAGAATTTTGCATAAACAGTCAAAAACACCATAATTTCTTATGTCGAAAAACTGACCGAAGAAGCAAGGCTATAGTATGGCAAAAAATGTCAAAATATGCCATATCCCAAAAAAGGCTGAAAATACCGCAAAACAGCATAAAAGAGCCTGCTGACACATGCCATAGCATAGAAAGTTGCAAAAACCGCCAAAAACACCTTTAAAAAAGCATGTTGAAAAAAATCACCAAAGAAGCAAGGCTATAGTATGGCAAAAAAGTCAAAATATGACATCTCCCAAAAACAGCTTAAAACACCTCAAAACAGAAGAAAGGAGCCTGCTGACGCATGCCATAGCATAGAATTTTGCAAAAATAGCCAAAAACACCATAATTTCTTATGTCGAAAAAATGACCGAAGAAAGCAAGGCTATAGTATGGCAAAAAATGTCAAAATGTGACATTTCCCAAAAAAGGCTGAAAACACCTCAAAACAGCATAAAAGAGCCTGCTGACACATGCCATAGCATAGAAAGTTGCAAAAACAGCCAAAAACACCTTAAACACGCATGTTGAAAAAATGACCAAAGAAGCAAGGCTATAGTATGGCAAAAAATGTCAAAATATGCAATATCCAAAAAAAGGCTGAAAATACCTCAAAACAGCATAAAAGAGCCTGCTGACACATGCCATAGCATAGAAAGTTGCAAAAACTGCCAAAACACCTTTAAAAAAGCATGTTGAAAAAAATCACCAAAGAAGCAAGGCTATAGTATGGCAAAAAATGTCAAAATATGACATCTCCCAAAAACAGCTTAAAACACCTCAAAACAGAATAAAGGAGCCTGCTGACGCATGCCCTAGCATAGAATTTTGCAAAAATAGCCAAAAACACCATAATTTCTTATGTCGAAAAAATGACAGAAGAAGCAAGGCTATAGTATGGCAAAAAATGTCAAAATATGACATTTCCCAAAAAAGGCTGAAAACACCTCAAAACAGCATAAAAGAGCCTGCTGACACATGCCATAGCATAGAAAGTTGCAAAAACTGCCAAAAACACCTTTAAAAAAGCATGTTGAAAAAAATCACCAAAGAAGCAAGGCTATAGTATGGCAAAAAATGTCAAAATATGACATTTCCCAAAAAAGGCTGAAAACACCTCAAAACAGCATAAAAGAGCCTGCTGACACATGCCATAGCATAGAAAGTTGCAAAAACAGCCAAAAACACCTTAAAAAAGCATGTTGAAAAAATGACCAAAGAAGCAAGGCTATAGTATGGCAAAAAATGTCAAAATATGACATCTCCCAAACACAGCTTAAAACACCTCAAAACAGAATAAAGGAGCCTGCTGAGGCATGCCCTAGCATTTTTTGTTTCTAACACGGCCAAAAAAAACATATTTTGGCATGTTGAAAATATGACCAAAAAAGCAAGGCTATAGTATGGCAAAAAATGTAAAATTTGACATATCCCAAAAAAGGCTGAAAACACCTCAAAACAGCATAAAAGAGCCTGCTGACACATGCTATAGCATAGAATTTTGCATAAACAGCCAAAAACACCATAATTTCTTATGTCGAAAAACTGACCGAAGAAGCAAGGCTATAGTATGGCAAAAAATGTCAAAATATGCCATATCCCAAAAAAGGCTGAAAATACCTCAAAACAGCATAAAAGAGCCTGCTGACACATGCCATAGCATAGAAAGTTGCAAAAACCGCCAAAAACACCTTTAAAAAAGCATGTTGAAAAAAATCTCCAAAGAAGCAAGGCTATAGTATGGCAAAAAAGTCAAAATATGACATCTCCCAAAAACAGCTTAAAACACCTCAAAACAGCATAAAGGAGCCTGCTGACGCATGCCATAGCATAGAATTTTGCAAAAATAGCCAAAAACACCATAATTTCTTATGTCGAAAAAATGACCGAAGAAAGCAAGGCTATAGTATGGCAAAAAATGTCAAAATATGACATTTCCCAAAAAGGGTGAAAACACCTCAAAACAGCATAAAGGAGCCTACTGAGGCAAGCCATAGCATAGAAAGTTGCAAAAACAGCCAAAAACACCTTAAAAAAGCATGTTGAAAAAAAATGACCAAAGAAGCAAGGCTATAGTATGGCAAAAAATGTCAAAATATGACATCTCCCAAACACAGCTTAAAACACCTCAAAACAGAATAAAGGAGCCTGCTGAGGCATGCCCTAGCATTTTTTGTTTCTAACACAACCAAAAAAAACATATTTTGGCATGTTGAAAATATGACCAAAAAAGCAAGGCTATAGTATGGCAAAAAATGTAAAATTTGACATATCCCAAAAAAGGCTGAAAACACCTCAAAACAGCATAAAAGAGCCTGCTGACACATGCTATAGCATAGAATTTTGCATAAACAGCCAAAAACACCATAATTTCTTATGTCGAAAAACTGACCGAAGAAGCAAGGCTATAGTATGGCAAAAAATGTCAAAATATGCCATATCCCAAAAAAGGCTGAAAATACCTCAAAACAGCATAAAAGAGCCTGCTGACACATGCCATAGCATAGAAAGTTGCAAAAACTGCCAAAAACACCTTTAAAAAAGCATGTTGAAAAAAATCACCAAAGAAGCAAGGCTATAGTATGGCAAAAAAGTCAAAATATGACATCTCCCAAAAACAGCTTAAAACACCTCAAAACAGAAGAAAGGAGCCTGCTGACGCATGCCATAGCATAGAATTTTGCAAAAATAGCCAAAAACACCATAATTTCTTATGTCGAAAAAATGACCGAAGAAAGCAAGGCTATAGTATGGCAAAAAATGTCAAAATGTGACATTTCCCAAAAAAGGCTGAAAATACCTCAAAACAGCATAAAAGAGCCTGCTGACACATGCCATCGCATAGAAAGTTGCAAAAACAGCCAAAAACACCTTAAAAACGCATGTTGAAAAAATGACCAAAGAAGCAAGGCTATAGTATGGCAAAAAATGTCAAAATATGACATCTCCCAAAAACAGCTTAAAACACCTCAAAACAGAAGAAAGGAGCCTGCTGACGCATGCCATAGCATAGAATTTTGCAAAAATAGCCAAAAACACCATAATTTCTTATGTCGAAAAAATGACCGAAGAAAGCAAGGCTATAGTATGGCAAAAAATGTCAAAATATGACATTTCCCCAAAAAGGCTGAAAACACCTCAAAACAGCATAAAAGAGCCTGCTGACACATGCCATAGCATAGAAAGTTGCAAAAACAGCCAAAAACACCTTAAAAAGCATGTTGAAAAATGACCAAAGAAGCAAGGCTATAGTATGGCAAAAAATGTCAAAATATGACATCTCCCAAACACAGCTTAAAACACCTCAAAACAGAATAAAGGAGCCTGCTGAGGCATGCCCTAGCATTTTTTGTTTCTAACACGGCCAAAAAAAACATATTTTGGCATGTTGAAAATATGACCAAAAAAGCAAGGCTATAGTATGGCAAAAAATGTAGAATTTGACATATCCCAAAAAAGGCTGAAAACACCTCAAAACAGCATAAAAGAGCCTGCTGACACATGCTATAGCATAGAATTTTGCATAAACAGTCAAAAACACCATAATTTCTTATGTCGAAAAACTGACCGAAGAAGCAAGGCTATAGTATGGCAAAAAATGTCAAAATATGCCATATCCCAAAAAAGGCTGAAAATACCTCAAAACAGCATAAAAGAGCCTGCTGACACATGCCATAGCATAGAAAGTTGCAAAAACCGCCAAAAACACCTTTAAAAAAGCATGTTGAAAAAAATCACCGAAGAAGCAAGGCTATAGTATGGCAAAAAAGTCAAAATATGACATCTCCCAAAAACAGCTTAAAACACCTCAAAACAGAAGAAAGGAGCCTGCTGACGCATGCCATAGCATAGAATTTTGCAAAAATAGCCAAAAACACCATAATTTCTTATGTCGAAAAAATGACCGAAGAAAGCAAGGCTATAGTATGGCAAAAAATGTCAAAATGTGACATTTCCCAAAAAAGGCTGAAAACACCTCAAAACAGCATAAAAGAGCCTGCTGACACATGCCATAGCATAGAAAGTTGCAAAAACAGCCAAAAACACCTTAAAAACGCATGTTGAAAAAATGACCAAAGAAGCCAGGCTATAGTATGGCAAAAATGTCAAAATATGCCATATCCAAAAAAGGCTGAAAATACCTCAAAACAGCATAAAAGAGCCTGCTGACACATGCCATAGCATAGAAAGTTGCAAAAACTGCCAAAAACACCTTTAAAAAAGCATGTTGAAAAAATGACCAAAGAAGCAAGGCATGATATGGCAAAAAAGTCAAAATATGACATCTCCCAAAACAGCTTAAAACACCTCAAAACAGAAGAAAGGAGCCTACTGACGCATGCCATAGCATAGAATTTTGCAAAATAGCCAAAAACACCATAATTTCTTATGTCGAAAAAATGACCGAAGAAAGCAAGGCTATAGTATGGCAAAAAATGTCAAAATGTGACATTTCCCAAAAAAGGCTGAAAACACCTCAAAACAGCATAAAAGAGCCTGCTGACACATGCCATAGCATAGAAAGTTGCAAAAACAGCCAAAAACACCTTAAAAAAGCATGTTGAAAAAATGACCAAAGAAGCAAGGCTATAGTATGGCAAAAAATGTCAAAATATGACATCTCCCAAAAACAGCTTAAAACACCTCAAAACAGAATAAAGGAGCCTGCTGACGCATGCCATAGCATAGAATTTTGCAAAAACCGCCAAAACACCTTTAAAAAGCATGTTGAAAAAAATCACCAAAGAAGCAAGGCTATAGTATGGCAAAAAAGTCAAAATATGACATCTCCCAAAAACAGCTTAAAACACCTCAAAACAGCATAAAGGAGCCTGCTGACGCATGCCATAGCATAGAATTTTGCAAAAATAGCCAAAAACACCATAATTTCTTATGTCAAAAAAATGACCGAAAAAGCAAGGCTATAGTATGGCAAAAATGTCAAAATATGACATTTCCCAAAAAGGGTGAAAACACCTCAAAACAGCATAAAGGAGCCTACTGAGGCAAGCCATAGCATAGAAAGTTGCAAAAACAGCCAAAAACACCTTAAAAAAGCATGTTGAAAAAATGACCAAAGAAGCAAGGCTATAGTATGGCAAAAAATGTCAAAATACGCCATATCCCAAAAAAGGCTGAAAATACCTCAAAACAGCATAAAGTAGCCTGCTGAGGCATGCCCTAGCATTTTTTGTTTCTAATACGGCCAAAAAACACATAATTTGGCATGTTGAAAATATGACCAAAAAAGCAAGGCTATAGTATGGCAAAATGTCAAAATATGACATTTCCCAAAAAAGGCTGAAAACACCTCAAAACAGCATAAAAGAGCCTGCTGACACATACTATAGCATAGAATTTTGCATAAACAGCCAAAAACACCATAATTTCTTATGTCGAAAAACTGACCGAAGAAGCAAGGCTATAGTATGGCAAAAAATGTCAAAATACGCCATATCCCAAAAAAGGCTGAAAATACCTCAAAACAGCATAAAAGAGCCTGCTGACACATGCCATAACATAGAAAGTTGCAAAAACAGCCAAAAACATCTTAAAAAAGCATCTTGAAAAAATGACCGAAGAAGCAAGGCTATAGTATAGCAAAAAATGTCAAAATATGACATCTCCCAAAAACAGCTTAAAACACCTCAAAACAGAATAAAGGAGCCTGCTGACGCATGCCAAACCATAGAATTTTGCAAAAACGGCCAAAAAACACCATAATTTCTTATGTCAAAAAATTACTGAAAAAGCAAGGCTATTGTATGGCAGAAAAAGTGAAAATATGACATCTCCCAAAAAGGCTGAAAATACCTCAAAACAGCATAAAGGAGCCTGCTGAGGCATGCCATAGCATAGAAAGTTGCAAAAACAGCCAAAAACACCTTAAAAAAGCATGTTGAAAAAATGACCAAAGAAGCAAGGCTATAGTATGGCAAAAAATGTCAAAATATGACATCTCCCAAACACAGCTTAAAACACATCAAAACAGAATAAAGGAGCCTGCTGAGGCATGCCCTAGCATAGAATTTTGCAAAAATAGCCAAAAACACCATAATTTCTTATGTCGAAAAAATGACCGAAGAAAGCAAGGCTATAGTATGGCAAAAAATGTCAAAATATGACATTTCCCAAAAAAGGCTGAAAACACCTCAAAACAGCATAAAGGAGCCTGCTGAGGCATGCCATAGCATAGAAAGTTGCAAAAACAGCCAAAAACACCTTAAAAAAGCATGTTGAAAAAATGACCAAAGAAGCAAGGCTATAGTATGGCAAAAAATGTCAAAATATGACATCTCCCAAACACAGCTTAAAACACCTCAAAACAGAATAAAGGAGCCTGCTGACGCATGCCGTAGCATTTTTTGTTTCTAACACGGCCAAAAAAAACATATTTTGGCATGTTCAAAATATGACCAAAAAAGCAAGGCTATAGTATGGCAAAAAATGTAAAATTTGACATCTCCCAAAAAAGGCTGAAAACACCTCAAAACAACATAAAAGAGCCTGCTGACACATGCTATAGCATAGAATTTTGCATAAACAGCCAAAAACACCATAATTTCTTATGTCGAAAAAATGACCGAAGAAAGCAAGGCTATAGTATGGCAAAAAATGTCAAAATATGACATCTCCCAAACACAGCTTAAAACACCTCAAAACAGAATAAAGGAGCCTGCTGACGCATGCCGTAGCATTTTTTGTTTCTAACACGGCCAAAAAAACATATTTTGGCATGTTGAAAATATGACCAAAAAGCAAGGCTATATTATGGCAAAATATGTAAAATTTGACATATCCCAAAAAAGGCTGAAAACACCTCAAAACAGCATAAAAGAGCCTGCTGACACATGCTATAGCATAGAATTTTGCAAAAACAGCCAAAAACACCATAATTTCTTATGTCGAAAAAATGACAGAAGAAAGCAAGGCTATAGTATGGCAAAAAAATGTCAAAATATGATATATCCCAAAAAACACTGAAAATACCTCAAAACAGAATAAAAGAGCCTGCTGACACATGCCATAGCATAGAATTTTGTAAAAACGGCCAAAAATACCATAATTTCTTATGTCGAAAAAATGACCAAAGAAGCAAGGCTATAGTATGGCAAAAAATGTCAAAATATGACATTTCCCAAAAAACACTGAAAATACCTCAAAACAGCATAAAAGAGCCTGCTGCCACATGCCATAGCATAGAATTTTGTAAAAACGGCCAAAAATACCATAATTTCTTATGTCGAAAAAATGACCGAAGAAGCAAGGCTATAGTATGGCAAAAAATGTCAAAATACGCCATATCCCAAAAAAGGCTGAAAATACCTCAAAACAGCATAAAGGAGCCTACTGAGGCAAGCCATAGCATAGAATTTTGCAAAAACAGCCAAAAACATCTTAAAAAAGCATGTTGAAAAAATGACCAAAGAAGCAAGGCTATAGTATGGCAAAAAATGTCAAAATACACCATATTCCAAAAAAGGCTGAAAATACCTCAAAACATCATAAAAGACTCTAATGACACATGCCATAGCATAGAAAGTTGCAAAAACAGCCAAAAACACCTTAAAAAAGCATGTTGAAAAATCACCAAAGAAGCAAGGCTATAGTATGGCAAAAATGGGAAAATATGACATCTCCCAAAAACAGCTTTAAACACCTCAAAACAGAATAAAGGAGCCTACTGAGGTATGCCATAGCATAGAATTTTGCAAAAAACAACCAAAAACACCTTAAAAAAGCATGTTGAAAAAAATCACCAAAGAAGCAAGGCTATAGTATGGCAAAAAAAGGCAAAATATGACATCTCCCAAAAACAGCTTAAAACACCTCAAAACAGCATAAAGGAGCCTGCTGAGGCATGCCATAGCATAGAAAGTTGCAAAAACAGCCAAAAACACCTTAAAAAAGCATGTTGAAAAAATGACCAAAGAAGCAAGGCTATAGTATGGCAAAAAATGTCAAAATATGACATTTCCCAAAAAAGGCTGAAAACACCTCAAAACAGCATAAAGGAGCCTGCTGAGGCATGCCATAGCATAGAAAGTTGCAAAAACAGCCAAAAACACCTTAAAAAAGCATGTTGAAAAAATGACCAAAGAAGCAAGGCTATAGTATGGCAAAAAATGTCAAAATATGACATCTCCCAAACACAGCTTAAAACACCTCAAAACAGAATAAAGGAGCCTGCTGAGGCATGCCCTAGCATTTTTTGTTTCTAATACGGCCAAAAAACACATAATTTGGCATGTTGAAAATATGACCAAAAAAGCAAGGCTATAGTATGGCAAAATGTCAAAATATGACATATCCCCAAAAAGGCTGAAAACACCTCAAAACAGCATAAAAGAGCCTGCTGACACATACTATAGCATAGAATTTTGCATAAACAGCCAAAAACACCATAATTTCTTATGTCGAAAAACTGACCGAAGAAGCAAGGCTATAGTATGGCAAAAAATGTCAAAATACGCCATATCCCAAAAAAGGCTGAAAATACCTCAAAACAGCATAAAAGAGCCTGCTGACACATGCCATAGCATAGAAAGTTGCAAAAACTGCCAAAAACACCTTTAAAAAAGCATGTTGAAAAAAATCACCAAAGAAGCAAGGCTATAGTATGGCAAAAAAGTCAAAATATGACATCTCCCAAAAACAGCTTAAAACACCTCAAAACAGAAGAAAGGAGCCTGCTGACGCATGCCATAGCATAGAATTTTGCAAAAACAGCCAAAAACACCATAATTTCTTATGTCGAAAAAAATGACCAAAGAAGCAAGGCTATAGTATGGCAAAAAATGTCAAAATATGACATTTCCCAAAAAAGGCTGAAAATACCTCAAAACAGCATAAAGGAGCCTGCTGAGGCATGCCATAGCATAGAAAGTTGCAAAAACAGCCAAAAACACCTTAAAAAAGCATGTTGAAAAAATGACCAAAGAAGCAAGGCTATAGTATGGCAAAAAATGTCAAAATATGACATCTCCCAAACACAGCTTAAAACACCTCAAAACAGAATAAAGGAGCCTGCTGACGCATGCCGTAGCATTTTTTGTTTCTAACACGGCCAAAAAAAACATATTTTGGCATGTTCAAAATATGACCAAAAAAGCAAGGCTATAGTATGGCAAAAAATGTAAAATTTGACATCTCCCAAAAAAGGCTGAAAACACCTCAAAACAACATAAAAGAGCCTGCTGACACATGCTATAGCATAGAATTTTGCATAAACAGCCAAAAACACCATAATTTCTTATGTCGAAAAAATGACCGAAGAAAGCAAGGCTATAGTATGGCAAAAAATGTCAAAATATGACATCTCCCAAACACAGCTTAAAACACCTCAAAACAGAATAAAGGAGCCTGCTGAGGCATGCCCTAGCATTTTTTGTTTCTAACACGGCCAAAAAAACATATTTTGGCATGTTGAAAATATGACCAAAAAGCAAGGCTATATTATGGCAAAATATGTAAAATTTGACATATCCCAAAAAAGGCTGAAAACACCTCAAAACAGCATAAAAGAGCCTGCTGACACATGCTATAGCATAGAATTTTGCAAAAATAGCCAAAAACACCATAATTTCTTATGTCGAAAAAATGACCGAAGAAAGCAAGGCTATAGTATGGCAAAAAATGTCAAAATACGCCATATCCCAAAAAAGGCTGAAAATACCTCAAAACAGCATAAAGGAGCCTGCTGAGGCATGCCATAGCATAGAAAGTTGCAAAAACAGCCAAAAACACCTTAAAAAAGCATGTTGAAAAAATGACCAAAGAAGCAAGGCTATAGTATGGCAAAAAAATGTCAAAATATGACATTTCCCAAAAAACACTGAAAATACCTCAAAACAGCATAAAAGAGCCTGCTGACACATGCCATAGCATAGAATTTTGTAAAAACGGCCAAAAATACCATAATTTCTTATGTCGAAAAAATGACCAAAGAAGCAAGGCTATAGTATGGCAAAAAATGTCAAAATATGACATTTCCCAAAAAACACTGAAAATACCTCAAAACAGCATAAAAGAGCCTGCTGACACATGCCATAGCATAGAATTTTGTAAAAACGGCCAAAAATATCATAATTTCTTATGTCGAAAAAATGACCAAAGAAGCAAGGCTATAGTATGGCAAAAAATGTCAAAATACGCCATATCCCAAAAAAGGCTGAAAACACCTCAAAACAGCATAAATGAGCCTACTGAGGCAAGCCATAGCATAGAATTTTGCAAAAACAGCCAAAAACACCTTAAAAAAGCATGTTGAAAAAATGACCAAAGAAGCAAGGCTATAGTATGGCAAAAAATGTCAAAATACGCCATATTCCAAAAAAGGCTGAAAATACCTCAAAACAGCATAAAAGACTCTAATGACACATGCCATAGCATAGAAAGTTGCAAAAACAGCCAAAAACACCTTAAAAAAGCATGTTGAAAAAAATCACCAAAGAAGCAAGGCTATAGTATGGCAAAAAATGGGAAAATATGACATCTCCCAAAAACAGCTTTAAACACGTCAAAACAGAATAAAGGAGCCTACTGAGGTATGCCATAGCATAGAATTTTGCAAAAAACAACCAAAAACACCTTAAAAAAGCATGTTGAAAAAAATCACCAAAGAAGCAAGGCTATAGTATGGCAAAAAATGGGAAAATATGACATCTCCCAAAAACAGCTTTAAACACGTCAAAACAGAATAAAGGAGCCTACTGAGGTATGCCATAGCATAGAATTTTGCAAAAAACAACCAAAAACACCTTAAAAAAGCATGTTGAAAAAAATCACCAAAGAAGCAAGGCTATAGTATGGCAAAAAAAGGCAAAATATGACATCTCCCAAACACAGCTTAAAACACCTCAAAACAGAATAAAGGAGCCTGCTGAGGCATGCCATAGCATAGAAAGTTGCAAAAACAGCCAAAAACACCTTAAAAAAGCATGTTGAAAAAATGACCAAAGAAGCAAGGCTATAGTATGGCAAAAAATGTCAAAATATGACATTTCCCAAAAAAGGCTGAAAACACCTCAAAACAGCATAAAGGAGCCTGCTGAGGCATGCCATAGCATAGAAAGTTGCAAAAACAGCCAAAAACACCTTAAAAAAGCATGTTGAAAAAATGACCAAAGAAGCAAGGCTATAGTATGGCAAAAAATGTCAAAATATGACATCTCCCAAACACAGCTTAAAACACCTCAAAACAGAATAAAGGAGCCTGCTGAGGCATGCCCTAGCATTTTTTGTTTCTAACACGGCCCAAAAAAAACATATTTTGGCATGTTGAAAATATGACCAAAAAAGCAAGGCTATAGTATGGCAAAAAAAGTAAAATTTGACATATCCCAAAAAAGGCTGAAAACACCTCAAAACAGCATAAAGGAGCCTACTGAGGCAAGCCATAGCACAGAAAGTTGCAAAAACAGCCAAAAACACCTTAAAAAAGCATGTTGAAAAAATGACCGAAGAAGCAAGGCTATAGTATGACAAAAAATGTCAAAATATGACATTTCCCAAAAAAGGCTGAAAATACCTCAAAACAGCATAAAGGAGCCTGCTGAGGCATGCCATAGCATAGAAAGTTGCAAAAACAGCCAAAAACACCTTAAAAAAGCATGTTGAAAGAATGACCAAAGAATCAAGGCTATAGTATGGCAAAAAATGTCAAAATATGATATATCCCAAAAAACACTGAAAATACCTCAAAACAGAATAAAAGAGCCTGCTGACACATGCCATAGCATAGAATTTTGTAAAAACGGCCAAAAATACCATAATTTCTTATGTCGAAAAAATGACCAAAGAAGCAAGGCTATAGTATGGCAAAAAAATGTCAAAATACGCCATATCCCAAAAAAGGCTGAAAACACCTCAAAACAGCATAAAGGAGCCTACTGAGGCATGCTATAGCATAGAAAGTTGCAAAAACAGCCAAAAACATCTAAAAAAGCATGTTGAAAAAATGACCAAAGCAAGGCTATAGTATGGCAAAAAATGTCAAAATACGCCATATTCCAAAAAAGGCTGAAAATACCTCAAAACATCATAAAAGACTCTAATGACACATGCCATAGCATAGAAAGTTGCAAAAACAGCCAAAAACACCTTAAAAAACCATGTTGAAAAAAATCACCAAAGAAGCAAGGCTATAGTATGGCAAAAAAAGGCAAAATATGACATCTCCCAAAAACAGCTTTAAACACCTCAAAACAGAATAAAGGAGCCTGCTGACGCATGCCATAGCATAGAATTTTGCAAAAATAGCCAAAAACACCATAATTTCTTATGTCGAAAAAATGACCGAAGAAGCAAGGCTATAGTATGGCAAAAAATGTCAAAATATGACATTTCCCAAAAAAGGCTGAAAACACCTCAAAACAGCATAAAGGAGCCTGCTGAGGCATGCCATAGCATAGAAAGTTGCAAAAACAGCCAAAAACACCTTAAAAAAGCATGTTGAAAAAATGGCCAAAGAAGCAAGGCTATAGTATGGCAAAAAATGTCAAAATACACCATATTCCAAAAAAGGCTGAAAATACCTCAAAACAGCATAAAGGAGCCTACTGAGGTATGCCATAGCATAGAATTTTGCAAAAAACAACCAAAAACACCTTAAAAAAGCATGTTGAAAAAAATCACCAAAGAAGCAAGGCTATAGTATGGCAAAAAAAGGCAAAATATGACATCTCCCAAAAACAGCTTAAAACACCTCAAAACAGAATAAAGGAGCCTGCTGACGCATGCCATAGCATAGAATTTTGCAAAAAATAGCCAAAAACACCATAATTTCTTAGGTCGAAAAAATGACCGAAGAAGCAAGGCTATAGTATGGCAAAAAATGTCAAAATATGACATTTCCCAAAAAAGGCTGAAAACACCTCAAAACAGCATAAAGGAGCCTGCTGAGGCATGCCATAGCATAGAAAGTTGCAAAAACAGCCAAAAACACCTTAAAAAAGCATGTTGAAAAAATGACCAAAGAAGCAAGGCTATAGTATGGCAAAAAATGTCAAAATATGACATCTCCCAAACACAGCTTAAAACACCTCAAAACAGAATAAAGGAACAATACAGGAACAATAAAGGAAAAACAATAAAGGAAAAACAGCCAAAAACATAGTAAAAAAGCATGTTGAAAAATGACCGAAAAAGCAAGGCTATGGTATGGCAAAAAATGTCAAAATATGACATTTCCCAAAAAAGGTGAAAAAAGTCAAACTTTGCCAAACACTAAAAATGGCTGAAAACAATATAGAATAGCTTGGAGAGATGCGTCATAGTACACAAAGTGGAAATCAAGGCCAAAAACAGCTAAAAACCTCATAATTTATCTTCTCCTCTGCTCTCAGGTACCATCAGCCTGATTCGCCTGCACCTGTGAAGCGTGGGTTCTTCAAGACTGGCCAATCACACCCAGGGCTCTCTTATAAAAGGACCTTGCCTGTAGTGATCGCTCTCTGCCTGCTGGAGCTGCTCATTGTGGTGTTGAATGCTGCCCTACAACTGGAGTTGCCTTAGTTAACTAGGTTTGTGGAATGAGGGCTGGTTGGGTAAGATGGGGTACCCCGTACATTTTTCACTCACGTAGGTCACATTGTCTAAAAACATGAGGTTTTAGGGTTGGTGCCACCTCTGTATTTCTGGTAAAGCTTCTTTTTTAGATAAGAGAGTCAGGTGTTGTTTGAGTTTGTTTTCAAGACCAGATTCAGCGCAGGTTCTGTTTTATTGTATTTCTGAGTTTATTTGGCACAACCCCTCATCCCACCCTCTTCCTCCACAATTGTGAAATTTTATTAGTAGAAGTTTCCAATAAATCATTTTCTTTGTGCCACACATATTCTGACTCCATCTTCTCTTTCGATTGTCTTGTTGATGTCTCCTTTGCACCCATCCACCAAAGCAGACATAAAGATGTAAAAAAAAAAAGCCAACAAGGCAATAGTATAGTATGTCAAAAAAGTCCAATTTTGACTGACCCTAAAAATGGCTGAAAACAATGGAGAATAGCTTGTAGAGACACATCATATCACCAAAAGTTTGAATTAAGGCCAAAAAAGCGTGTAAAAAAATGGCCAACAAGACAATAGTAAAGTATGTCAAAGAAGTCAAATCTTAATCGACCCTAAAAATGTCTGAAAACCATGTAGAATACCTTGTAGAGACGCATTGTAGTCCACAAAGTGGGAATTAAAGCCAAACACGCCCAAAACCCCTCACAATTTACCATGTCAAAAAATAGTTAACAAGGCAATAGTATAGTATGTAAAAAAAAAAAGTCAAATGATGAGCCCTCCTAAAAATAGGTGAAAAGGACATATAATAGTTTGTAGAGAAGCATTATATTATACAACGTGGGAATTAAGGCCAAAAAAGCCCAAAACCTCATAATTTAGCATGTCGAAACAATGGCCAGCAAGGCAATAGTATAGAATGTCAAAAAAAGTCACATCTTGACAGCTCCTAAAAATGGCTGAAAACAATGTAGAATAGCTTATAAAGACGCGTCGTAATACAAAAAGTGGGAATTAAGGCCAAAAAAGGCCCAAACACTCATAATTTAGCATGTCAAAAAAATGGGCAACAAAGCAATAGTATAGTATGTCGAAAAAAGTCAAATTTTGACCAACCCTAAAAATGGCTGAAAGCAATGTAGAATAGCTTGTACAGACGCGACGCAAGACACAAAGTGGGAATTAAGGCCAAAAAAGGCCAAAAATCTCATAATTTAGCAAGTCAAAAAAATGGGCAACAAAGCAATAGTATAGTATGTCAAAAAAAGTCAAATTTTGACCGACCATAAAAATGGCTGACAACAATGTAGAATAGCTTGGAGAGGTGCGTCATACTACACAAAGTGGGACTTAAGGCCAAAAAAAGGCTCTAAACCCTCATAATTTAGCATGTCAAAAAAATGGCCAACAAGGCAATAGTATAGTATGTCGAAAAAAGTCCAAATTTGACCGACCCTAAAAATGGCTTTCAAAAATGTAGAATAGCTTGGAGAGTTGCGTTATAGTACACAAAGTGGGAAATAAGGCCACAAAGGCCCAAAACCTCATAATTTAGCATGTCAAAACAATGGCCAACAAGGCAATAGTATAGTATGTCAAAAAAGTTAAACTTTGAAAGCGTCTAAAAATGGCTGAAAACATTGTAGTATAGCTTGTAGAGACGTGTCATAGTATACAAGATGGGTATAAAGGCCAAAAAAAGCCAAAGACTTCATCATTTAGCATGTCAAAAAATGGCCAAAAATGCCTCAGCAAAGTATGTTGGAAAATGTTAATTTTTGACATGTCATAAAAATGGCTTAAAAACCATACAATACTTTTCAAAAGACGTGTCATAGTATACAAAGTGGAAATAAAGGCCAAAAACCTCATAATTTAGCATGTCAAAAAAAAGGCAAAAAAGCAATAGTATAATATATATATTCAAAAAAAGTCAAATTTTGACTGCTCCTAAAAACAGCTGAAAATGACGTACAATAGTTTGTAGAGACAAATCATTGTACACAAAGTGGGAATAAAGGCCAAAAAAGGCCAAAAACCTCATAATTTAGTATGTCAACAAAATGGCCACAAAGGAAATAGTATAGTATGTCGAAAAAATACTCAAATTTTAAAGCTCCAAATAACAGCTGAAAACAATATAAAATAGCTTGTAGAGACACGTCATTGTATGCAAAGTGGGAATAAAGGCCAAAAAAGGCCAAAAACATCCTAATTAAGCATGTCCAAAAAATGCCACAATGGCAATAGTATAGTGTGTTGAAAAAAAATAAGATTTTTCAAGGTCCTTAAAACATCTGAAAACAACATAGAATAGCCCATAAAGACATGTCATTGTATACAAAGTGGAAATGATGGGCAAAAAAGTCCAAAATCTTAATAAGGTAGCATGCTGAAAAAAATGACCAAAAAATGGCTTAGTATAGTATGTCGAAAAATGTCAAATTTTAACTGCTCCTAAAAATATCTGAAAATGACATATAATAGCTTATAGAGATGCATCATAGTATACAAAGTGGGAATAAAGGCCAAAAAAGGCCACACGCCTCATAATTTAGCATGTCAAAAAAATTATATAAAATAGTATAGCATGTTGAGTCAAGTCAACATTTAAAATGTTAAAGAAAGTCATACTATAGTATGTCGCAAAATGGCATACTATAGCATGTGTGAAAAATGGTTAAAAAAAATTAACCATTCCAAAAGTCACAGTATAACATTTTGAAGAACATTATAGTATAGATTGTGGTAAAAATGGCCCACAAAGTCATTGTTCCCTATGCTGATAAAACTTATGGTACAGCATTTTGAAGAACTTTATAATGTAGAATTTCAAGCGAACGGTCCAAAGAATCAACATTGAAAGGTAGCATAGGTCATTCTGTCAGGTATAAATGTCAGAATGGCCTACCACATGTATAAATTTAGTTAAATGCAGGATAGTTCGATTTGAAAAGTACAAAGGTCTATCAGAATAGTCTACCATCCGTATAAATAGAGTTGAATGCAGGGTAGGTCAATCTGATAGCATGTGGAATAAATGGTTGAAAAATGAATCATTCCAAATCTTAAAAAAATCATAGTATAGCATTGTGAAGTAGTTTTTGGTGTAGAATTTCAAAAGAACAGTCTAAAAAGTCAGCATTTAAAATGTTGAAAAATGCCATACTATGGCATGTGTAAAAAAAGGTCGAAAAATTAATCGTTCCAAAGGATTAGGGATAGGGTTATATGCTATTTTGGATGGAATAAAATTACCATGACCTTAATGTGCCATTTTGGAGGACAAACTATACAACGACTTTCTCATGCTATGTTGGTCGACATACTATACTATGATTTTTGTTTTATTCAAAATGATAATGACATACTATGAATATCATTCTGGAGGACATACTATACTAAGGCTGTTTCATGCTATCTGGGATGGAATACTATACCATAACCTTTTTGTTCCATTTTGGACAACATAGTATATCTAGTATATGTAGTAGTATACTATTAAATTTTTTTGCTATTTTGGATGACATATTATACTATGTCTTTTTCATGCTATTTTGGATGAAATTCTATACAATGACATATATTACAATTATACTATACTGTGTATAGTGTACAAGTATATTTAGTCTGTTTTGTGAGCTATTTTAACTGCATAACGTAGTACGTTACATGGCTTATGTCATGTGATATATTCTCATTATATAAATAACAAACATACTTACTGTAACCATAACCATGATGTTTTCTCTAAACCTAAACAAGTACTGCCTTAGCCTAAAAATGAAGTAAGCCTACATTGGAGTTTATACTGAAACGTGAGTCTACACATCTAACAAGGGAAAACTGATATGCCGTCCCTGAGCATCCAAAACTGAGGCTAGTGGAAAACCTAGAGCATCATAGTTTGATGCAAAGGGGCCACTCACCACTGACGAGTCAGAATGTTTTACAGTAAAACAAAAAAAAAATAATAAAAAATATGTTACCTTTGGACCAGTCTTCTCCATGTAACCCTCCTTGATGTAGTTTCTGGTTAGCTTTGGCAACAACTAGACAAATAAAGAGCAAATACTTGCAGTCATTGATTGTTGGTGTTTTTCTTTGTGTATGCAGGGCCTGAGCCAGTACCTCAGAAATACTGTGGCTAAAGCTTTAACTAAACTATTCTTATGATTGTATTGCCATCATCTTTTCCTGCTAGTACTTTTTTTCTCTAAAATTAAATCTAAGTTGTATTTCAAAGCCTCCACATTACTAGGAAGAGAACTCTGGTGTGTATCTTTTAATAATTAAAATGTAATACTTAAGAGTACTAAGAGTCATATGTACTAAGTTTGGGATTAAATAAACTGATATCGGAAAATTAAATAAAATTACCTGTATGTCTTTAAATTGTAGAAATGTTCACACAGAAAATATACAAAAATACGATGCAAGTTTCCTGGATTTTAGCTACAGCCCAGTATGTACTGTATGTATGTGCATGGATGCATGTACTCACATCAGAGTTAGACGCTCCAGGAAAAGCCACCTGCAGGTAGTGAAACCTGGCTGCTCTTATGGCATTGAACCAGTCCACCATTTCCTTCATGACAACACATCAGGAAGTTCAGTGACAGACTTATACTTAAGTACCTTCTCTTGACACTCTCAAGTAATCAGCCTTGATGGTCTATAATTACCTCTAGCACTCCACTTGGCACGCATTGAAAAAATGGCTTTTCTAAATGGTATTTTGAAAAGCTCTAAACCCAGGGAAGACATGCTTTATTTGGAAGAAGTACTATATTCTCAAAATATAATTTCCTATGCTAAATGAGTTCTATGAGGCTCTCAGCTGTTATCAAGGATTATATAAGTAAACTTCAACAAACTAAGTTATGACAACAAGCGGATTCAACCAGAGGGAAATGCATGCTTTTTCCTGCATCAAAAGACACATCTCTACTCTTCTTTCCTCACCTACCATACAGAGAGAAACTGCACCTCACCTTTCCATCTTCATGGTACACAAAGATATTCCTTGTGCTGTTGTCTTTCAAATAGGTAATCTGCAGGCCGTGGGCAGTGCCGATTTTTGTTGGCTGAAAAGTGGCATTCACAGTATTGATCTTCATTATCGCTTTGGGTTCTCTGGCCTGCAGAAAAGAAAGACATTTTTTGTAGAAAGAGAGTCAGTGGTATAGTCTTGGCTCTTCTTACATCCTTCTTAAAATGCTCATACAATTTATGGGGTAGAAAAGATTGCAGAGGTTTACTATGTCTTGGTTAACACAGTGTGACATTATGGTTTTACCACTATGATTTTTAGGATGGGAGAACCATGTTTCTGTACTTCTACAGCTAGTAATAAACAACATTTTTAAGTGGGAATTGGGATCTCCAGATATCTTGATTTGCAATCAAAGGCAGTTTTAATATTGACAACAACATATCAAATACAGAGTAACAAAAAGAGAGTTGGGGGAAAAAAACACTCACATCATGCTTGTTGAAGTACTTCAAAACACCTTCCCGTTCAGACAGAATAAATTTTCGGCTGAGGTACTGTCCGTTGTCTCTGCCTCGTTTCCATAGAAACCCCTCTCTGTAGCCTGCCAGGAGGGGACCCATAAGGGTTAAGTTCAATTGACACAGACATAATAAAGAGAGAGAGAAAACAAAAGGAAGACACAGACTTTTACAATGCATGCAGAAGAGAAGTTCACAAACGTTCACGCTGAAAATCCAGCAATGATGAACTTCATTATTATTTAACCTGAAGCTGCAGGTGTTACTTTTTGGCCACTTAGGAGCAGCAGAGCAAACTGGTGAGCAACACCATAACAGTGACATATTATCTCTTTATAATATTGATAAGATAAACCTATTAGTAAGTTTCCTTTTTTTACACATCAAGCAGACACCGGACCACATTATCTTAGTGTTTCTGGCAACCAAAAGAGGGTACATCCAGTAACTACTTTTGTTTTAGCTCCTTTTTGGTCTCCAACTCTTGGGAAAAAAATCTAATTCTTCAGTTGCTAAATGCTCCACTATGTTCACCCAACACATTTTCATTATAAACTCATCAAATACCAGCGCTTGGTCAGTGTGTCAATGTGTCAAAATATGATATATAGGTACCCCACCAACGTCAGTTTTGGATGCTAATGCACTGCTTGTTAATTTATGCTCGTTACTTACATTGTGTCTTTTCAAAAAATTATTCTTTTTTTCACAGGAAATGTGCAGTTCCTGCTCATTAATTGAACAAAGTCTCTTTTCAAAGCAAACTTAGTACATGGTTTAACAAAAACTCTTTGCTTTTAGGTTTAATTACTTAGGTTTAGGCAACAAAACATGGGTAGGTTTAGAAAAAAACATGGTTTGGCTTAAAATAAGTTTGTTACTAATCTAATATAATGTCACCTGACATAATTTCACATATGTCACTAGCATAGCATGTTACATTTACAAGCACACTGCATTGTAATCAAAATACCTTCACTGACTTTTGGTTTTACACAGGACACAAACAGCAGTCTCCATAGTGAAAGCCCAGAGTTTGTTTGACCATTCAACTTCCCCTTACATCTGCCCTACACAGACTTTCTCACTCTTTATACTTGTAGGCGCCTAGAGCATCAAAAAATACCACCGCTAACTTGTCTGCCTGCTATTTAAAGAGCATACTGGCCAAAAATCTAAAAGGTTTGGTGGCCTGTAGAGCTGTGGGGAACTGCATGCTCCGCAAGGCCTTTAAATCAATTTAATGTAGAAATATTGATTAGTGCAGCTTTGTTAGTGATACATGAATTCATCATTACTGGAATCAAGAAGGCAACTTCACTTGAATTAATCCCTAAAAACAATGTCAGGACAACTATCTGTATAAATATATATAAATGTGCCATAGGTCACTCTTTCAGGTACAAACATCTATCAGAATGGACCACTACTTGTATAAACACACACACACACACACACACACACACACACACATATATATATATATATATATATAATAGTTAAACGTAGAGTAGGTAATTCTGTCAGGTACAAAATTATATAAGAATGGACTACTACCTGTTTAAATGTATTTAAATGTGGCATAGTTAATTCTGTCAGGTAAAATATCTATAAAAATGGGCAACTATAAATGTAGTTAAATGTGGCGTACATATTATCACTGACATATTGGTCTTTATAAAAAAAATTCCCTTGTACACATTCAGCCAGTACATTCTGAGTGCACTAAAACATAGTGATCACCAAGAGTTTGAGAGATTTTAAAGCATGTACCATTACACAGGACACTGACCCAGAAACAATGCTGGTGAAGACCACAGAAGAGCTGTACTACTGGTGTATGTGAGTGTGTGCACACTTTTAGCTTATGTGGTCACTGTTCAAGGTTGCTGAGCAGTAGTGAGAGGAAGCACCTAAGCTTTTACTTCACATAAATATTTCAGCTTCAACTGATGGCTTCCTCTACAACCCTGAACATCACTGAAATAAGCTCCGTCGTTTGCTCTCTCTAACACACACACACACATAAAGTTGATTAACAACCACCAAAGCATCTTTGTCAGAACTTGTATTTTTTCAACCATCCACTCAATGCCAGCAGGAATGAGTGGGAATAACTCTATATATGTTCCATCATTTTTATCTCTTCTAAATACTGCAATATCAAACTTGCCCTTCTCTCAACCACACACACACACACACACACACACACACACACACACACACACACACACACACACACACACACACACACACACACACACACAAAGAGAGATCTTGCTGGCTGTGTTCCTGGGCCTGTTCCTGACACTGGCCTCTCTGCCCATACACAGCATGAGCCAACAGAAACAGCACTCCAGGAAGAAATGCATCGTCATTGCCCTATGCACATCCGGCCAACACACACACACACACACACACACACACACACACACACACACACACACATTGATTTGTATTATGTGCTGGCAGATTCAAGTAAGCATACTTGTTGTCACAGCCACAGATCCTACTTTCAGTCATTCCTCATTAGGTGTTATCAGTCCGACACCACTATGACACTGCAAAAAAACAAAAGTAGCAACAATAAAAAAACAAAAATAAAATAATATAAGGTAAACAGATTCAACTAAAACAACACCAATAAAGAGGGCTACAATCAAGAACAGATCAAATTTTGTGGGGTGGTACTCATTTAAAAAATATAATAATAATCACCCGTGTTGCCAACTCACATCCTCACATAAATTGTGTGTATTTTCTGATTAGTACTCAAAATAGCAGACTGCATTAGAGAAACTGATAAACCACTTCCCTTGCAAGGAACTGTGCTAGAAAAGTATTTCCATTGAACGTTAAGTGCCTCATTCAAATGCTGGTATTTCATGAGCTAAAGTGCAATGCAAGAGAAGTTTTGAGATGAAAATGTGCCAGAAAATTGCCAATTTCCTCTGGGAAATGGAGCTGAAACAATTTATATTTGTCTGCTGGTCCATCTGCACCATCCTCTCTCCCTCCATCCATCTATCTATGCCTTTGCCCCTTTCTTTGTATAGCGATGAAGTCGTTTTGGTGTGGGCCACACAAAGCAGTAAACTTGTGGTTCAGCAATGGCTTCATCAATTATTCATGAGTTAGAAAGTTTTGCTCCACTGCCGAGAGGAGGATGGTCAGACTGTCCACAACAACATAACACAGCTGAGGAGAACAAGAGAATGCATTCACTGTTACAACAGGGTGTCAAAGATTTTCAAACACTTTGAGTTCAAAGCAAGTTTTGGACCACAGCGTCTGTCTTTTTTTTCACGTCCTCTTCATATCTCTGCTAGTTTCTCCTGGCATTATATCTAGGAGCAATGTTATATAGAATACTTGTTCACAAAAGACGCCATTCTTTCTTCTTGGCAGAGATACAGCCACATGCTTCTCAACCTCTGCAAAGCACAACACAAGAGGCTATTGAAAGAAAAGGAGAGAGACAGAGAGACACAGAGAGGAAGAGTTTGACAGTCATGAGACTCAGAAAATGATACTTTCTTGCCTGCTTTTAAGTTTTGCTTTTTCCTTTTTGAAAAATCTCAGGCTGTATTTTAGCCTTTCAGTTCACAGCCAAGGCATTTCTTAAAACAACCTGATGATGGTTGAACTGCACATGCAACATGTTGCTCAATTGTAACCCTGTGAGAACATGTGGCTCTAGTTGAAGGGAACCGTGTTGTGCTCTTGAAACTTCCATGCGAACTCGACGCTGTGGTTCTAGAAATGACATCACCACTCCAAATTAGAAAAGAAAGTCCCACCCATAACTTCTGCAGCGGGGTGGTGGATTAACAAAATACCATCTTTAAATCGTACAACCAAAACCATGTCTTCCATCAGGTTAACTGACTTTATGTTGCAAAACTTCCTGTTTCCGGCACAGAAGTCACAAAGGGAAACAGGCAGTACAACTTGATAGAAAGCGTAGTTGGTGACCATCATTATCAGAAGACCATTTGGAACATATACACGTCTGATGTTATTGACAGCATCCTGTTTTCCCCTGAGACTGTGCGCAAGCCTAAGCGAGAGGCTGCAGCAGAATTGACTTCCAAATCTATGAAGTTGTACTCTGTATGAATGTAATGTTTAATGTGATTATAATGATATGAATAACATATTAATAAGGTGCAGACTTAAAAACAGTGGATCTTTAATATAACGTCACCTATAACATCACTTTAATGATGGGCCTGTTACATTGGTGAAATCCACCTATACAGGAAAGAAAACATTAAATTTACAGTACACAACATTATATTTAGGCTACGTGTTACAGACGTATCGCTGTGCAGTCATGTGAAACAGCTAAATCGCAATGCAATACTTATCCATATCGGCAAGGTGAACTTGTTAGCCAACATATACTGAACAAATTGGCTAATTAGCTGTTATGCTACGACTGCTGCTGTCTTAGCAGCCACAGGTGAGCAAGTGCAAACAAAAACTAGATATATCGGCATGTATTTACATGCCTCCACAAACCAGTCAAGTTGCACTTACAGTTTGCATCTATGTCTGTGACAAATATTGGTAGTTCATACACATCTTTCCCTGGCAGCACAAAAGATCTGTACAACTAGTGCAGTTTCAAGATGGGGAAACGTGTTTCATGAGGTCACCGTGACCTTGACCTTTGACCCTCAACCATCAGGTTCTAATCAGTTCATTCTTGTGTTCAAGTAGACATTTATGCCAAATTTAAGGAAACTCCCACAAGGTCATGTTCAGTTGAGACAGATGCAAGGTTATAGTGACCTTGACCTTCAACCACCAAAATATTATTTCATCCCTGTGTCCACTCAAATATTTGTGCTAAATTTGAAGGAATTCCTTCAAGGTGTTCTTGAGGTACTGGGTTCACAAGAATGAGACAGACGAGGTCACAGGGACCTTGTCCTTTGACCTATGATCACTAAAATCTAATCAGCTCATCTTTGAGTCCAAGTGAACATTTGTGTCAAATTTAAAGAAATTCCCTTGAGTTCCTGAGATACTGTGTTCACAACAACGTGCCGGACAGAGGGACAGACAACATGAAAACACAATGACTTCAGCCTCGGCTATCTGCAGCGCAGAGGCATAAAAGACAAATATTCAGATAACAATCCTAAGTGTAACTCAGTTTTTCATATATATATATTTTTTGTTTTATAATTTATGTAGTGGGTCCCTGCTCAGTCTCTCTTTGAGCTAAGGCGTCCTAAACCAGAAAATGTTTTGGATTTTACTGAAAGATACTACATGTATTTATAAGTTATTTATAACCATTAAAAACATCTTAATATTCATTTACAACTACATTACAGTGTGTTATAAACCAAAGGTTAATATGCTGCTTATAGATGCTAGATAGGAGGGGGGGAAAACTGGTGAAAAATTGTTTCCTACAGCTGGGTGATATTTCAGCTACTTCTAACTTGCTTTGCATGAATTGCAGTCAATAGTCAATCTCTTGCCTTCACCATGAGTCCAAGTTGGCCCAATTTTGTCACTAAGTTTGAAGGGGCATCCATCTTTATTAGCTGAGTCTGTTTAGAAGTCAGGTTGATGCCACCTTCTCTATTTTAATGAGGTTGCACTGGGCAATTAGCCAAGAGACATTTCTCATCTGTGACCAAACAGTCCTACAGGCCCATGATACAGCACAAAGGACAAAGATATGTGTTATGTAATAATTTAATGAGGAACTAAGCTTTGGCCAATGATAAAATAATCTGACAGTCAATCAGAAGCAAATAGTGATATACAGTATGTTGTAGCTATGCAAAAACAGAGGTGGTTATAAATAATTTTATAACTTCAAAAAAATGAAGGTAGAGAAAACAGAAAAGAAAAGGATGACACAAGATGCTAAAGTTTGACAGCAAAGGGCAATTTTCTTCCCTTGATGATCAGCCCTCATTGTCTCTGCAACATAAGCCAAGCTGACACACCATCTATCTATCAGCATACCAAACGAGCACTCAGACTGGCAGGCTCATTGGGCTGGGACATGTAAATGAGCAGTGGGTAATGGTGCCTACTAGGCCATGAGTTGTTCATTATTACACCCTTTGTCTGTGTAATGCCATTAGCAGGCCAAATTGCACCTTCACACACACTGACAACCAACAGATATCAATACGCTTTTCTAATTATAGATCATCACCACAACAGTCTGTGCTGCTTTAATCCTTAACCAGAGTATTCTCTATCTATTTAATAATTACACAGTAATAGTGCATCAAGTGGTACTAAAATAAAGATTTGTGGGAAATAAAATTAAATTCACCCAAACCATTTTAGTGTTTTTAAATCTTTAGTAAGTTCAATTACTCATCAGCTCTAATTTGTTCAAAATAAACCCTTAATTTCTTTAAGATTAATTTTTAGGCTTTTGCTTCTATTTGGAGGCAGCAAAGTGGGGTGTGAGGTGAGGCCTCTCTTCCCTCTCTATCATCACCTAAGAATGTTGGTAATGATGAATGGATGATGCCGTTTCCCTGCTGCGTATTCATTCAATGCTGGTTCTGTGTGCGACACAATTACTTGTTTTCCTGAGTAAGCACAAAGTATAATGCGTTTATGTGCATAACTATACAGAGGCACATTTCATTCTCACCTGCCGAGTAGGGCTCCTGCCTCTCCACACTCAGGAATTCCTTCCTTTCGTACTTGGCTCGGATCCATTGTTCCCGCAGCAGCCTGCACAACAGTTGGTGTTAGACAGTCAGTTCTCCCTCAGTTTGATGTTTACTTCATGCTTAAGCTGATTTGTTGAAAACGTCTCATTAACTTACACGGACATATAAAGGCTCCGAGCCACATTTAATGAAAACTCTGAACAAAAGCAGTGAGATATTACAGGGCTCATCTTCTCCTAATTATCACTTGTTTCTCCCTTATCCTCCAACTGGCATGATAGTGATTATACAGACTGTGCTCTTCTTTGAGTTGCTCTTCCCTGCACCTTCAGCATGCTGACAAAGACATGACACCATGACTAATCAGCTACGTCTTCTGAAATCAGAATTACAACATTTAACGTAACAGCTTGGTGCAGCTCTTTGACATTTTCTCTCTTCTTTATTCATTCATCCTTTCCTTTGTGAAATCACCTCTCATAAACACAATGCAGGTCCATTTGAAAATTAACTTCACAGCTATGTGAATTTGATGTTGTCTACTGGTATTTACATCCCTGGACAGTTAAGAAGAAAGCCTCGCACTGAACTGTCGCTTCCTGTTCAAACCACAGGAACTTGGCATTCTTATCACTTAAAAGTTTCTGCATGTCAGTCTGGCTCCTAAACCACTTGCTCATATGAACTGTAGAGAATGCATCCATCTTAATTTAAGATGCCATCAGTAATATTATACAGCCTGTTTGCACAAAAATCACCACAATATATAAGCAAAATCTGCAGTGTTGCTGATCAATGACGACAGACAGTGACTATGTTTCCATGCACACTAGTACTCCAGTATCATTCCAAAAGTGGCAAAGTTCTGAATTTGATAAGAGTAATGTTAGCAGCATTTTGCGTTTGGATGTCCTGAATTAGGCCTTTTTCAGAATAGAGCATTTTCCGATTACAGAGGACGATATGCCGATATTATTAAGGTTTTAGGAGCCTACTTTGGACACGTATACAGTGCATTCAGAATATGCATCTCAACTGGGGTTTTTACCAAAGTTTTGTGCGATGTACAAAAACTAACTCGCCAACAGCTTGTAAAGCTGGGTTAGATATATGCCCAAAAGAAAAGCCCACATTTCTGGTTGGAAAACACTCACATCTATTTTTAAACATTATTTAAGTCTTGGACATTAACAGGTTTTTGGATATGCGCAAATATTGCAATGCCAACTTTTTCAAGAAGGTGGTTGAAGGAATGGAAGAGGGAGGCTATGTTTGCACGGCCAAACAAGTCTGCACCCGGTGGAAAACAATTTTGATGCAAAGAAGCAAAACAGCAAGTGGCTCCATCCATTTACCTTGTCCATATTTTTAATATTTTAAATTTTTATTATGTAAAGCACTTTGAGTTGCACTTGCTGTATGAGCTGTGCTATACAAATGCAGATATTATTATTATTATTATTATTATTATTATTATTATTATTATTATTATATTATTATTTGTTGTTATTATTATTATTATTTGTCGTTGTTGTTGTTGTTGTTGTTGTTGTTGTTGTTGTTGTTATTTTCATTAGCCAGGTAAACAGATTGGAATATTTTGTGCATGTAATATTAAACACTTAGACACACTCAGAATGCCACTTAGACAGTGTTTTGTTTTAGTGATAACATCTTTAACATTTTCACAAACCTGGGATTTCTAAATCACTCATATCCTAAACAAACCTCACCAGTCACAAATGATTCGTATAATAACATTCACCGCCACGGCTGTTCAAAATCTCGAAAAATCAAGATGAAGGAAAAGAAAAGTTTCTTTAGTATCCATCTGTGCTGCGGATTTGTGCTAATCGCTAGAGAGGCGACCTGGATGAGACACTGCAGAGGGCGGAGTAAATGCCATCACTTACATGCAGTCTTTGTGTGTAGGACAGTAGTAGAAGGCAGGAACTATCTTCTCATATTTGGCCTTGGCAGCATTGTTACCCACAGAGTCCATAAACTGCAGAGGGGACGAAGAGAAACATCTCATGTTTGTTATTGATATCTGTGTGTATTAGTGTGTGTTCAGTGGCTTGATGGCCTTAAGCACATGCATGTGTGTTTAGCAGATGAGGGCAAGTCACACACACACACACACACACACACACTCAAATATAATGAGGTGCTTGCAGCTCGGTGTTTGTATGGCTGACTCCCTGCCCGGAGGGGGACGGTGCTTCTGCCATGGCTGCTTCTTCTTTTGTGTCTCTGTATTCAACACAGAGGACACTGTTCAGCATGCATTAGCACACCCAGCTAAACTACAGATTACACTACAAACCTTTTGATGCACACATTCACAGAGTGAAGAGCTGATACAGTTGATCTCACTGGACTAGGTAATAAATACATTATTCTCTTTGCCTCATTCTTGATTAATCAACGTGTTTAAAGAGTTTTAAAGCCCGAGTCCTAGGATTCAGCACAGCACAGCGCGCTCACGCGCACGCACACACACACACACACACACACACACACACACACAAAGATATTGAGTGTATCTGCCAGCTGCTGGCTCATGTCTTTCAGGCCATGCTGAGTCGAGTCTGATGACTTGTCTCATTCTTCCAAGCAGGGGTGCAGGGGCAGAGCAGCAGGCACAGAGTCATGCCCACAGTGGGGCAGGGTGTGTTAAGTGAGGGCGAGGCCAGAGGCTGCAGATGTTACCTCACGCCAAGTTTTAGACTACAATCGATGGCTGCTCTCATCTTACAAAACACAGGGCTTTCTATTTTGTTCAGGATTGTGTGAATAAAAATCACTTCGTACACACGAGACAGGAGTTCGTACCTCCACCTCAGAGGAGCTCCAGGGATCCAGCAGAATAGATTTCACCTTGCTGATCTGAGCGATGTTTCTATGAAGGCCGGAGCAGCTGAGACACACAAACACTCCCAGGGTGTAGGATGCCCACTCCGGATCTGCAGATGAACACAAAAACCACTTAAAGCTCAAAATAATTGAACACAAACTGAAACATTTCTGAACTTCACCCTAACAGACACTGACGAATCAGCTATATTCCAGAGCAGGTTCACTATAGTGTACAACAACCAACCAAAACAGTGGTTGACACGTCATTACAACTATACAAACAGGAAGTCTCTTAAGTTTATAGGTTTACATGATTTCTGTAGAGGATTAAGATTCCTAAAAATCACAATTGGTTAATTTGTGTTTGTCAGAAATGTTGGTCAAAAAGACAAAAACAGAAACAGGTTTAGATAGAAAAATCTAAATCTAAATCTTACGCAAGGGTTAAGACCAGTGGTGGATGAGGTATCCAGAGCCTTTACTTAACTAGAAGTATTAACTGTAATAAATAAATACTCAAATTACAAAAAAAACAATTAAACCATTATTTTATGATTTTCAACATCGCACAAATGCTCAAAACGTGACTTAAACATCTCAACCACATTTTTTTTTAAAAATAGAAAACAAAGGTCCTTGGACTCGAGCATTAACATTAAAATAAAATATATGTACACAACAATAGAGAGGGTTTACTGTTACACTGTCAGTTCATTACAATCCACTACCCTTGACATACTCTTATACAGGGCTCCAAATCCTCAAAATATTTGAGCCTTGCTCTAATTGGAGAACCTTAACCTTCCGGAGTACAATCCATTCATCAAGATGAAGACTGAAAACATGGGAAGACAGCAATGAGGAACTAAAGATATTGCCCCAAAATTGGCGAGACATTAAAAAGTAAAATGCAAATTACCTGAAAATAAAAAAGGAGAAGAGAACAAACAAGAGAACAGTCATGAAAAAGTACTGAAAGGTACTGAAAATTAAGTCAAATGAAATAATTTGTATTTTTTTTGTAACATTTTTTAAATTTGAAATTATCTATAAGGTTTTCTCAACATTCCCTCCTTTTCTTTTCAGGTTTAGGCAATTTTCTTGTCGCATTTTCCTTATTTATTGCAATTTGTGGGGCAAGTTGCTCACTACCTTTTCCCCCCATATTTTCTAAAGAAATCAACTATTTTTTCAAGTGTTAAAGGTTTAAATGCTTTTGAAAGACGTCTGAATGCAGCAAAAGAAAACTTATGTTGATCAAGGTTTCAAAGGGTTAAGTCAACATAAGTAGAATTAAAAGTCAAAGTACTCAATGCAGAAAATTGAAAAAAAACAGCAACAACAATTCTCAAATAACTAATTATCAAAATTATTAAAAAAATAAAATGAAATAATTAAAAGGAAAAGCTGAAAATCTTTCCATTTGGGAAGCAGGTACAATGAAATGTTTTACATAAAAAACAATTAACGACGATTAACTAATAATCTACTTCAAATGGACTGATTAGTCAACTAATCATTTCAGTTGTACTGGTATAAACTGTTGAGTAGTTTAATTTATAACAAAATATTTTATTTCATAAGCTCCTCTTGTGTTTTATATGCAAATTCTCAAATGTCAATATTTGAGTGAAAAGGATGTTAGTCAAGAGCAGACTGGGTATTTCCTTTCCATTTTTAAGTGTGGTGGCAGTAGTGGGAGAGTAGACTCTGCACCAGTGAGGGCTCACCTTGAATCACCCGGCACAGCAGTGTTTTATAGATGCTATTTCTGCCCACAGACACAAACTGTACAAAATGTCTCCTTACAGTATTTACACATAAACAGCCCACATTTATGGCAGCTCAGCAGCACCTTAATAGAAATGGTGATGGACTATCTTCAAAAATCTTTAATCAGGCACATGAATATAAATAAACTCTAGAAATATTCACATCTATATACAATATTCTTGCTGTTGAGAATGAAAAATGTCTGTTTTTAATATGCCATGCATGTATGAACGTGTTTTATGAATAATGGAAATTCACAGGCAAGTCTACTAGATACAATACCGTTACCAGGGTGCAACATGCTGTTCACACTCACACCACATTTACACGTAACATTCACAATGTTTAGCATTAAATAAACAAGTCATCTCTCACACCTCTGCGCCCCAAAAAACCTCAAGCACTGAAGACTTAACATGAAACAAACTGAAAAAGTGACAGTTGTGTTTCAGCGCTCATGACATTTTTTTCTGTTCGAGAAGTTCAGTAAAAGGTCAGAACAGTTTTTTGAAGGGAGACAAGAGTGGAAAGAGTGTGCAGGGTGACAATTATCAATTATCAATTTCACCATAAATCCAGATAGATTTTTGTGTTTTGGCAAGATGCAGTGTACTAATCAATCTAAATTCAGGTCTGTGAACATAAATGGAAAAGACAAGAGCTGCAGCAAATGGTTGAATGGCAACACACACACACACTCACACACTGCTCCTCCTACGCTGTAAAATCAAATTTTTAGAATCATTAGTCATATCAATGAAAGGTGAGATTACAGCTGCTGGGTTATTTTGTAACTGAGCCAAAGAACTGGGGCAGTGTCAAGTGCTCTGTATCAGCACTCGCTGCAGCCCTTCAAATGCTGCTAAAGAAGACTCAGTGAGCACATGCTGCAAAAATAAAACTAACATTTCCTTGTGCATAATCACAAAACTGCACACATGTATGAGTGTGCATCTGTGCACAAGAGACAAGAGGCTGCTATCATCTCTGCACTATGTGGGCCTGTTGTATTTCAGACAATCAACCGAGTCACTCTGCGGGACAACAGGATGCAAAGGCAAACAGCCAGAGAGTGAAAACACGTTTGGCATGGACGAGAAATTTAAGGGTCCAAAACAAAGCAATGCATGGCCCTTTGATTGATCACACAAAAGAGGAAAAATATTTTGCCGTTATTTTGATAATTAATAATAGTTAAAGTCGTTTTAGTCTTTTTTTCAAGAAAATTTTGGAAATAACTGCCAAACAATCTCTGGTTGCAGCTTCCCGAATTAGAAGATTTTGCTGCTTTTCTTTGTTATTATTTACTGTACACTAACAATGTCTAAAATTCATAAATTTATGGCTTTACCTCTGGAAAGTTATGGTGTTCTTTTTTTTGTTTTTTTCATTTCATAGATCATTAGTCATGAAACTAATCCTCATATGGATAATGAAACACTTTGGGCGACATGAGCTTCAATATTCAACTTCTTGAATAGTAATCAGAAAAGACATCTAATCAGAAGAAACACTAACTGGCAAATAACAGATTCAACATACTAAACCTTTCTCTCTCCCTGGCCATAGTAAGCCTTAAACCACAGACCACACCTGTTTGCATGGGTATTTTCTTTCCCTTCTTGTTTGCCCATGTACTTGATCTGCAGAGGGCAAGGTGTGACCATTGGGGTGTGTGACTACATGTGCACATGCAAAAGGAAATCAACCACCAAACTAATCATATTTGGCTTCTTAACCAACAAAAAATACATCTGAAAAAGATAACCCACATAGGAGTAGAATATGAATATATTTTATTGGCACTCTTTATTTTAACTTGAATAAAATTACTAACTATTACAATGTTCACATCTATGCATTATTTTTTAGCAGTTATTATTTAGCAGTCAAATCTTTGTTTTCCTTGTTTTAGCTGTAATTCTACAATATATTCTGCAGTGACAGCAACTGAAACTGAGGCATGTGTACACATTCTTGTCCATTAAAACGGTTTTATTCTCAGTAGAGTCCTTGTCAAACGCATTGCTCTCCTGTGCGTGAGTATTTTGTTAACTGTTAAATATTTCCAGACCATGACTGTCTGAAAAGAGAAACTAAAAGACCCTGCGCACTCTTGCAAGAAAGAACTGGTATTTATCTTGTAATATGCCACGAGAATAACAAACAGGTACACAGTCATTGAATACGTAAAAACAGATTTGAGTAGGAAAAGCGTATTAAAATGTCCAGCATCTGCCAGTGACTCCTCCTGCAGCCTACCTGCGGCTCCGCAGTCGGCACAGTTTCCATTCCCAGGTTTCCCCAGAAGCTGTTTCACACGCTGCCTGTTCTTTTCTTGATCTGAAGCCATTGTCCAAATGTTTCTGCCCAGATGCCTCCTCAGCGGCTGAAAGCCTCAAACTCTCGTGCATCGAAAGTAAAAACTGCCGCCAGGCTTGGTTGAATTTGCGAGAAGTAACGCGCCTAAGCGACTGACGAGAGAGCTGTCATTTTTAGGCGGAGGGTGGCTGAGTATTGGAGCATGGTCTGTCCACTGTAGATGCTGTAAACCCCATTTAGATGCAACAACAAACACATTTCAGTCACATCTCCGTCTTTCTCTGGAGTGAGACCTCCAGTGGTCATTGTGATGGTAGGAGACACGTTCACGACACTACCAGACACAAACATTTACCCACTCCTCCACTTTAACGCGAGGAAATATTTACTTAAAAGAAACTTTTCCCTGCAGATATTTCAACGAGCTGAGCAGACGCGGCTGGTGACGCGTCTATAAATTTCCTGGACTTCATTACTAAATTTTATTTTGCCTAAAATGCTCAAATTCGATCTGAAAAGTGGAGTCAGGTTGAAGGTGGGCGGGGCTACGTTGGGGTTTACCTGAGGTCACCTGATCACGTTGGATAGCGTGGATTTAGGTACGGTGGGACACATTTACCCAGAAGCCTACTTGCCAAAATCGATTAACCCTTTGAAACATGAGCATGGTTTGATTTCTTTGAAAAACACATAGAGAAAAGGCAGTGACCCACCTTGCAAGATATTTTCCACAAATTGCAAAGAAATTTGTGAAAGGTGACAAGAAAATGACCTTAAAATGTTTTTTAAAAGGGGGACTGTAGATTATTCAAAAGTCTGTCGAGGATAATGATTATAATTTAATATTTAAAATAAATTGTGTCACCAAAAAAGGTTTTCTTTTGTTTGTTTGTTTGTTTTTAATGGATAAAAAGTGTATAGTTTTTTTTTTTAATTTAACAATTTTTGAGTCATTTTACTTTTCTTTTTATTTTGATGTACTTTACCCTTTTTTAAACCTATTCTCAATTAATTTTCCTGTACATTTTTTTCTTTTTTTCTTACTAATTTTTGGCTATTTTGGGGGCATTTCTTGTTAAGTTGCCCATGAACTTCTCACTATGTTTTTATTTGTTTTGTTTTGTTTTATTAAATAAAAATAAAACTGATTTGCTCAGTTTTCTTAGGGTTAACTCAGTCAAGCAGTGTCACCATATATCATCTGAGGCCTTGCTGAGATCATTTAACAATGGAATGAAATGTTAATATACATTTTTTTTAAGGTACACACCTTCAAACATACCATGTCTACCTCTCTCACTCAGGCTGCACGATCAGGTTAAATGGGACAGCTTGTGTGGTTAAGTGGGACAGTTATTTTCATATTTTAAAAAAAAGGCAGGCTTCCTGGCTACTAATTAAATGCAAAAATATTTATAAAAAATATTTTTAACAGAAAATAAGTATGTAATTCAATGTAGAAGGAGCTATTCATTTGAGAATGTTTTGGCAAAATGGACTAGGTCTATACTTTTTTTATCTGTATGCTTGTAACCCTTGTACCTTTTTCCAATCTTTTTTTTTCATCATTTATTTACTTATTTTGTCATTATACAAAGACTTGTTGTCTTTTATGTGTGCTGCTATCATTTACCTGATGTTTTGTAGGCCCACATGTTCATTTTGTTGAATTTAAAAATTGGTGCCAGTAAAATTAACTGTTGTAACTGTATATTTTTACAGTAAAACAACATTTATATTGTCAGTTGTTATTATCATTTCGAGTCATCATTAGCAGAAGTAATTAGGAGATTCCTACTGATAAAATGCTTTTTTTTTTTCAAATTTTAACTATTGCATTTGAACATTGTACCAACCAACGCCCTGATGGAACTGATGTGGCACAAATGCAAATCACCTAATTCTAAAAAATAAATAAATAAACAGTTGTGTACATTAAAACCTATTTATTTATATCTGAGACTTTACCTTTTGATGTGCTGCTGGTTAGAATATCCTAAATTAAATTATGTTATATTATGAAATATTGAAGAGAGTGAAAAGTGTGCCAACCCACAACATCTCCCCCAAATGTGAAATATGTCCCACCCTAAAAGCTGCAACAAAACTCACAGGAGCCTGAGGGCAATGTCAGTTATGCACAGTTTGTACAGACCCACAAAGTTCTTCATAAACAGTCTAATCAGCCAAAAATTATTAGAACTACTTGTGTGCAACCCAACGTGAAATATGTGTAACCATAGAACGGCCTCTCCTTCATGCTTTGTTACAAACCCCCCCCCAAATTTCCAGAATTATAACAGGGGATAACAGGAGTACTCAGTGGCTCTGGGGTGGACATAACAAGTACAAGACTGGATGTTAATAACTATCTGAACAAAACTGAACATTGAAAGCTACACAAATTGACTTATTCCAGGGGCTTTTGACATACATTGTATTTATATTGTGTTCCTGTTACACACTACCTTTACAGTGTTAAGCCTACAAGCATCCACAGTATTTATAGCTATAGTTACAGCTTCCAAAAATCTAAGGTACACTAAAGAGGTACTGTTTTTGTGCACACTGTTCCCCTTGTACCAACATTACGTTTAACGGTGAAGGCCTCTTACAATCTTGACCTGATTGTTACACAGTGAATACGTTTCAGAATTTTTATTTTTCAAAATGTTTAAAAATTCAGTACATGGTAAAAAGAAGTTGCACCTTATTAAAAGAAATATTTGTAGATCTCAGTAGAGCCCTAACTCTGCTTGAAACAAAACAACAAAACTGACTCAGCTTTTAACAATCAGCCTAAAACAAAGTAAGAAAAGAAACTTACATTTGCACAAAAAACAAAAAAAAAAAAAAAAACATTTCTGCTTTCTATATGCACGCAGATGTTCATGTTGGCTACAGTGCAGATGTTTTTATTTCTGGTGAGTCCGTGAGGTCTGAAAAGCAGAAACTTCAGCTGATCTGGTGTCAGAGAATCTAAGCGATCATTTCGTATCAGGAGGCGGGATATTCGTCTATCTGGAGGAGTTAGAGCTGGAACGAGAGCGGTGACGTCTGCGACCAGGAGATCTGGAGCGAGAGCGGCGACGTACTGGGGACCGCCTCCTTGGAGAGCGGGACCTGCAAGGACACAAAAAAAGTTTAAAAAAATAAAATTTAAAAAAAAAAACTTAATATAAGCATATTTTCACAAAGTAGTGTTTAAGTCAAATATAAATGGACATTCATTCAATGTACCTTCTCCTCATGCGCGGTGGACTGCGACGCCACATATGCTGCGGTGGGGGCATCCTGCGGGGTGGAGAAGGTCTACGAGGTGGAGGACGCACTCGCTGAGTTAGCACAGCAGATGCAGTGATTTCCTGTCCGTCAATCTGGCCTGTCAATGACAAAGTCATCACAAACATATATTCAACTAATATACCCAAAGTCACGGTGTGAGACAACGAAAGCCTACCTCCGTCCATGTGTTTCAGGGCTTTCTGGGCCTCCTCCGGATTCTCAAACTCCACGTAAGCGTAGCCTCTTGACAGGTGTGGGTGGACCCTGTCCATTGGCATTTCAACCATTTTGATTTTTCCATAAGTGGAAAAGATCTCCTGGATGTGGTCCTGTGCAGAGACAGCATACAGTATGCGTATCAGAACCATGTTAAAAATTGTGATTATCTCTCAAACCACTGCTGGATTGCCTCAAGGACATCAAAGCTTGTATGGCGCTAAATTTTCTTAAATTTCAATAAGAGTAAAACTGAAGTCCTGTTACTCGGACGCAGTGGTCCATGTGATTCTGCCCATGTAGACCTGTGTTCCCTTACACCATGTGTTAAACCCACTGCCAAAAATCTGAGTGTCATAATGGACAATGACTTCAAACTAGATATACATACATTATCAAGCTTTTTCCAACTGAAGCTGTCATCTGTGGTCAATCCTTTTTTTTCTTATAGTGACTTTGGAAGGGTTTTACATGCTTTTAAAGAGTATTGTCTATCGACAATTGATATGCTCGTTATTTTGGTGTTTGCCGTGCATTTATTTCATGCTTGCAATTAATCCAGAATGCTGCAGCACGACTTTTAACAGGAACAAGCAAGCGAGAGCACATTTCCCCCATACTGGCCTCCCTTCACTGGCTCCCCGCTGGTTTTGGGACTGATTTGAAGATTTTAGTGTTTATCTACAAAGCATTAAATGGGCTTGCTCCATCATATCTCTCTGACCTTTTACAATTGTACGTTCCTTCAAGGTCTTTGAGGTCCGCTGAGCACTTGTTCCTAGCTGTCCCAAGATCAAAGGGAAAACGCACCTTTTCAGCTGTAGCACCCAAACTCTGGAACAAGCTGCCTATACATATTATGTTGCCTGTTTTTTAAATCCTGACGTCAAACACATTTTTATTCTCTGGTTTTTCACTCACTATGAGTACAGCTTTTACATATTATTGTCCTTTTGTCTTTAAAGCTGTGTTTAGTGTTACTACTGCATTGTTTACATTGTCTTGTTATTATTTATAACAAGACTATTATTTACTTGTTATTATTGTCTTATTTTAATACAGCAATTTATGATACGTGAATTTGGACAGCACTGAGCACTTTCTGTAAATGCACCCTCAAAGTTCACAAGTCCGCGAGTGCGTTGTAGTCCCGACATTTGGATCACTATCCGCTCTCTGTTTTGGATGCACATTGCTCGACACACTTCCTGTGTGCCATAAATCAAGCCTTCATTGTGCCCTACATAACTACACGGTGAAAGAAAGGCTTATAATTGAAACGCTGATGTCATCATTATTTCTCTAGCCATTGTGTTGCGTAATCAACATTTACTTCTTAAGTCAAAACACTTGTCTATTTCCACTTTAATTAAAATAAAAGCACCTTCTCAAAAATGTCTGTGTTCTGTAACTTTGGTCCAGGATATTAAGAATGTGATGTTCTTATCTATCTTATTGTGACATTTCTGAGGTAGTGTTTTTAATCTCAATATATCATTCATTCTGCTATGAAAAGTTTAACACTTTCTCATCTGACCTTGGTGACGTTCCTGGTCAGCCGCCCTAAGTGAACTTTAGTTGGTTTGGGGCTGGGGCTTCTTTTCCTTCGCTCCTTATCATCTCCCCTCTTCTGTGTTTTGGACCTGCAGAATCACAAATGCTTTAGTTTCATCATGATAAACAATTAAAAAAAAACAAGACTTCACAGTGTACAAATATCGTGTAGCTGCGTTAGATGAAGTGACTTACGTTGAGCGAGAACGGCGGCGGTTGTCATGGCGTCTACGGCTGGGGCTAGGGGAGCCTGAGGAGCTGGAGGAGGAGGAGGAACGAGAGCTTGAAGATCCAGAGCGGCTGGAACCAGATGAGCTGGACCCACTGGAGGAGCCTGAGCTGGAACCAGAGCTGCTGCTTGAAGTAGAGCTAGATCTGGATCTGGTTGTAATGAAAACATAGAAAAACATGTTAGGTAAATCAAAAAGTCATATTTAAGAATTTTTGTCACTGCCATAAACAAACCTGCTGCTGCTGCTACCAGTAGAGGCACTGCGGCGTTTCCTTGCTTTCTCCCGTCCTCTCTCTTTGTCTCCTTCCTTAGCACCAGTCTTTTCTTTGCCTCTGTCTTTTGCTTTTTCCTCCTCCTTCCGCTTTGTGGGTGATGGTGCCCTAAAGTCAGAGGCAAGCTGCTGTTACTTTGACATCAGATACGTTGTTATCGGTGGGGGCCACAATATACAATCATTTTAATGAGTTTAGTCTACAAAAAGTCAGCAAGTAGTCAACACTGCATGTAACAATTCCTCAAAGACCAAGAGAATGTATTTCAATGAAATTTAATCAAATTAAAAACTTTTGGTGTAGAATATAAATCCTTTCATGAGGGAAAAAAAGGTAACGCCTGCACACTTACTCCATGCCACACAAGTTTATTAAAAACAACATTTTTATCCTGCTTGGATCTTCTTCAGGTCAGGTTTATATCCTTTTTCTATAGGATAAAAATCCAACACATCAACAACAAACAAGCCACACCACAAAGCAATACCATACCACTCATGTTCATTGTAACAATAATTAGACAAATAGTCAAAAAATCAGCTTTAAAAATATCCTCTGTTGCTGACCAGAACTTATGCAATATATTTTTAAAATAAGGAGCCTGCAACACATCCTCTTCAAGCTCATCCCAACAAAGTGTGAAGAAGTTTTTTTTCTCTTTTCAGAGAAACAACTTTGTGGAAGTACTTTTAAGAAGTTCACTTTTAAATCATATCCATTATTTCAAAAGTGGATAACAGGCTCAGCTGAAATGTCATATACTCTGTGAACATGTTTACTGATCTCAGTAATGTTTCCTCTATATATTAATGTAACAGTGTCTGACTAACAGATCAAATACCCAAAGACAGTGTCCCTACTATGTCACAAAATGGGACTTGCAAAACTTTTGAGAAGCTGGAACCAATAATGAATTATATTTTTGACATTTTGATAAATAACAATTAACAATAACAATTAATCACAATTAAAATTCTTGGCCACAATTTTTTCTCTCGCCTAAGGGTTATTTATGAGAGGAGGGGGGTGGTTTAAAATGGGGAAGCAACTTCAGATTTTTTTAAGCAATGAGGAGGGACTTTCAACTTTAAATGGTTGAATTTTGTATTTATTTTGAATAGCCTCAAAACCTGCAAGTAGGTTAGAGAGGCAAGTTTTCTTTAAAAATGTCAAAAATCACACAGTTTAACATAGCCAGAAACTGTAAACTATTGTTATTTATGGTGGAGGGTGGATTTGTTAAAATGCTGAGTTTGGCACCTTGTTTTTAACTATTTGGCAGCTTATTTATTACTATTTATATTGATCTTTTGCTTGCTTATCCTGTACACAACTGGCTGCTGTAACAATGCAAATTCCCAACTGTGGGATTTCTCTAATCTTATCTAATAAAGTACTGCCTGAAAAGTGAGCTCGGTGTTTCCTAAACACATGAACCTGCAATATTCTTGTGACAATTATCAGGGACATACAACTAAAAAGGGATTAAGTAAGTAAAGAAAGTCACGTATAGAGAGTGTAAACCAGTGAATCGGAGCTAAACCGCGCCAGTGTTGCATGAAAACGATATTTGCATTTTTAATATTCTCGTCGGTTTTAATTTAAATATATTGGGAATGAATGTAAAATCTTATATTATTATTATTATGACGAAGCTATATCAGACTAACAAACTTAATTGCCACTAACGTTACTATTGAACCGATACCCGCCGCCATTGATTTTCATTCTCCTCAAAACAAGGCGCCACGGGGACTGCTGTTTTATCGATTACCAATGTACTAATAAGTGCACAAACGGTTATAAAAACGTGACTCGACCTTCGCTATATAATAAAATATGACCTGGAGTTGAAACTAGGTTGACGGCAGTCAATTAAAACGCGAAACTTACATATTTTTCAAACGAGGTGATTTCGTTTCAACCACTTGCAGCCTGAGAAGACGTCGCTCGGTGATGACGTCGTAGCGGAAGTTACGTATGCACACGAGCCAACTCATTTGTTTATTTATGTTGTCGATTAAAAAAAAATGTGACTTTACGTGTGTATGACTACATCGTTGCTATGCTAAAGCGACATATTTAATTTCAGTACCTGAAATGATATAAAAACCAATCGATCTTCCCTTTTGTCGACAAGGTGAGCGTTTTACTGATAAGTTAACGTTAGTGTGATAGCTGTTGTCGTTAGCTAACGTTAGCTCAGCTTCCACCGTTGTGAGAAATATTTTTCACCAATTCTGTACAACTTTTATAATCTGGATAAAAGTGTAATGTTACTCGTTATGTGACGGTTATTTCCATGTTCAGATCCACTAAAAATTAGCCAACCCGCTTTGCCATTGATTAATCAAGCAAATATATGCGACGACAGAATAATTGGGCAGCTGTTAAGATGTAAGTTAGTTTTTTTATGTGTGTATTAATAACGTTAAAAGTGGCTTAAGTTCCTCTTTTTACTGAGAGACTTTAATAACGTATAATAGCAAGAGCGGCACACAATATAGCATGAAGTAGCATGTTATTATAATGGGTGGGAAAAAGTTATTTTGGTATTGAATAAAAACGGGGAAATTTTGAATAAAAAAGTTCTTATAAACTGATATTACTGGTATTTTCACATACTATGACATCCAAAGCAGCACCTATAGTCACAAAATGTTCATTTTTTCTACCTCTATTTTTCAGTATTAAATACAGCCAGGAATCAGCAGAGGCCCCACATTACAATACTTTGTTCATGATACATCATTGTGATTTTAAATGTTTTGCAGTATGCTGAGTATTTCAATAACCTATTGAGATATATTGCTATATTTACTTTTTTTCAACAGTAAATTATGTTCTCAAAGAAAGAAAAATCTCATTATCTGTTTTATCTAATCTAATATTTTCAAAATAAAGTTTCCCACTTGATATACATGATTTTTATTGCATGTGTAGCAGCAGCAGCAGCAGCAGTATCTAATGGAGTAAAAAAAGAAATTTATTTTAATATTCTAGTAGCCTACCAAAAGTTAAATTTGTTTTTGCAACATTAATAATCTGTATCTGTGGTGTATAATATCACAATACTATGCTGTGTCAATTTTCGCCCCCATTCCTAGTATTTTTAACTATTTGTAATTTATGAATCTTTTACAGATTACCAGCCAAATTCTGAGAGGCTCTCTGGAGTGAGAGACCATGGGCCGACTGGATGAAGCTGCCAAACACAAAGTGGTGGAGCTGCGGAAGGCTGGTCTCAGTTTCCGTAAGATCAAAGCTGTGCTGGAGTTGGAGAACATCAAGGTATCTGCCCAGGCCATCTATCTGTTCCTGAGGGAGTTTCAAGGGAGGCCACCAGGGAGAGTCAGACCTATAGAGGCCGGAAGCAGCACATCATCTGCACAAGTGCAGCCTCGAGCCGGGTCAATGCAAGAGAGCTGGAGTAACGTTCATCTCCAGAATCTTCTGCGAGAGGCATCTCATCATGCTGGCTTTACATCAGCTGCAAATTTTGCCAAACAGACTTCCGCAAATCCAGACACTGGTGCAAAGCCATGTGGGTCTGGGGAGACTAGCGGAGGCAGCAGGTCGGAACAACAACAAGAGGGAGATAAGGAGGAAAATGACATCCAGATTGTTAGTGTCACTTCGCTTGCACAGAACAGCCAACAGAGAGGTCCTCAGTCCACTGTAACAAGAGCAGAGGCTGGTGCTGTGACTTCCACACAAACAGCTTCTGGTGCATTCATGAGGAGGAGAACTACACCTTCTCCTGCCATTAATTCAATGCTTGCAGCTCGAAAGAGGCTTTTGGACAAAGCGCTGTCACACAGGATGAAGGTAACAGCTTACACATATTTGTCAAAATTTCAGTTCTTATGTTTGTAATTATGGTCCGCAATAGCACACATCCTGTGTAATATGTTGAATATTATCATAACCAAATCATGTGCCAGTCTCAACTTGCATGTGTTGTATTTCAACAGTCATTCCACCAGGTGGCGTCATTGTTAAGGAGAGATCACTCAAGTGTCCAAGGTGATGATTTGAGAAGTGCGATGCCACAACCACCTGAAACATATGATCTGACAACTGAAAAGGTGAGAAAAGAGCAAACCTGACCTCTGCCTTTATTCATCTTGACTGAAGTCTGTGTCAGCACTTTATCGATGACAGACATCAGTCACTTCTTGTGACCAGGCCACTGTACATGTTAAGTCAACGGGTAGATTTGTAAATGAGCTTTCACATCAGTTGCTGGTACCGGGGAGTATTCCAGCATATGTCCTTATTCTGGAACTATTTAATGTTATTCTAAGTTGTATCTTAGTAATGGCCAGGACACATGCGCCGTCTTTAACTGTATGAAAAACGCAAGGTTGGGCGCTGCTGAGTGCTACACTTGTGCCACCTTTTAAGGAGGCGGAGGCAGCTTGCATCTGAAGTTGCAAAGCGACTATAACCAGCACTATATCATGCCCTACTTATCAGAAATCCCATTAACTTTTTATAGGTTTTCATTATTGTCATTTTATTTTGTTCTTTTGCACAGACTGTTATGGAAGGTCAGTCTGGTGGAGGCAGTGCCCCCAGGCGTTTCCTCACACAGAGACCAGGTCTGTCGGTTCGTTCTCTTCACCCTCTCCCTCGGGTTGGCATTCGTCTTCCCAACCGGTCTCCAGCACCTATAACATCCTCAGCTCCTGGGGTTGCTGTCATCCGTCTGCAGACGCCTGGAGGCCAGGGGACCACTCGTAGCGAGGGGAACCTGAGCCCCCAGCAGGCAGCCCAGGACAACAGTGGGAGAGGGGGTCTACAGGAGCAGATTCAGACCCTGGGCTCTGAGGTGCGCAGCTTGGGTCAGGCAGTGAAGATGCTGGTGGAGCAACAGTGCTCCCTGGAGAGAGAGCAGGTGCAGCAGACACACATTCAGAAGCAGATACTGAGCACTCTACAGAGCCTTGCTGCTAAACTGGGACATTGTAGCTTTGTCCAACAACAGCACAACAAAACTCCATCACCTTCTGGTTTGCCAGCAGTATCTGCATCTACCTCCTTCAGCCAAGACACCTTCAACTTCAGTCAAGGCACGTACACTCAGTGCAGCCAAACCCAGCCAAGCTACAACTCTTTAGAGAGTTTAGAAAATGTAGAGGCCTTTAAACTGCCAGGACTGAGCCCTTCAAGCATGAATGGCTTTCCACCATGTAGCAATTCTGATAGCCTCCCACTTACTCACACTCCCCCTCAAACACAACAGTATGTAGCTGCATACACACAGCAAAACAGTCAAACACTCATGCCACCCTACACACAGGCCTATGTCCCTTCATACAGCCAGCCACATTCTCAGACTTTCCGAGGGTCAGAGAGCAAAACATCTGATTTCCCAAGCAGCTGTTCAGCAAGGACTCTCCAGGACTGCAGTGTGTCCACCCAGCCTGCGATGAACTCGAATCATTCTTCACAGGATCAGCAGCTCAATATTATCAAAGTGGAAGGACCTTAGAGGCCTTTGGATGCCACACAGTGTTTTGGGACCATAAGGGCTTGGATGTGCTTTTTTAGGGTCACATTAGAAGTCTTATTTAAGATAAACTTTTTTTTTTTTACAATGAACACACGTTGTACATTTCCTAAATGAATTCATTTAATTTCCAAAGTACATTGTAGGAGAATACAAACAGCAATAGAATGCAATGCTTTAGTAATAATGTGTGTATGATTTGTCTTTACCAATAGGCAATGATTATAAAAGTAGCAAAAATGATTATGTGCTGGCACTTTGTCTTTTTTTTGTCTATCCTGTTGGTTATTTTGTATCTATTATTTTTGTACCATTAGGACTGGCGTTACAGACTGTTAGTTTTCATAATTCTATGCTAACCGGTTCAAAAAATAAAGAGATGGTTAAGATCCAAAGCGTGTTCCCATTTCAGTATGCAAGGCAATTTATCAGAAGCTAACAGATTGTTTGTGGATATGTGTACAGCTGAAGCTTAATAAAAAGAAGTGAAATTTACATCAGATGCTAAACTTAAGATCTTGTGAAAAATTATTGTAAAATTTCTCAATGGAAGATAGCAGTGTTACACCCTTCTGATAGCACAGAGCTCGTGAGGTGACGGGTTCTTGGTGAAGCCCACATCTGGAGTCATATCCAGTTCTTCCCTTGTGACTCCAGGCGGAGGTATGAAACAAAAGTGCTGGAGAAGGGCGGTGAAGAAGAGGAAGAGCTCCATTCTAGCCAGACCTTCTCCCAGACACGCCCTGTGACCTGCGAGAGAACATGTTGAGTAATCTGAAATCTTCAGTTGGCACTGACAAGAAGTGTTTGCTAAGCTAACTTAGCTGAGCTCACTAACCTGCTGAGAAAGGCAAGAAGGCATCTCGCTTGACAAACATCCCATCCTTGTTCAAGAAATGGGCAGGATTAAAGACGTGTGGGGTCTCCCACTCACTTTCATCCCACAGAACAGATGTCAAAAGAGGGTACACAACGGTCCCCTGAAAAAGACATTTTATTAATGATAACAATGTTTTAAAGAGCAATACAAACTACCATCTTAAACAGTTTTCTTAACTGGGAGGCCAGTTTTAATCAGTAAGATTTTGTACCTTTTGAATAAAGTAGCCCTTGAAGGTCATATCTTTGTTGGTTGTGTGAGGAAGAGCAATGGGAAGGATATTCGCCATTCTCTGTGTCTCATGGATGACTGCATTAGTGTAGGGCAGGTTAATCCTGTCCTCTGCCAACACCTGACGGCTTCCAACCACCCTTCTCAGCTCCTTCTGGACCTGGTCTGGAAAATACAAAATCAAAGAGGACACAGTCACTAAAACAGAATTACCACTGCAAGGTTATATGTCTCCACGCACACGTTACACATCTTAAACGCAGCAGCACAGAAGCACATACAGTCAGGACAGTTTCAACGTAGACACCTAAGATTAATGTCACCAATTCAGTATCTGACCCAATGTCTTACCTTCTGTTCCCGATTTATGCTGTTATTATGTCACAGTGAAGATGACCTTTGACCTTTTGCATAAAAATTTCAGCACATCATTGTGATATCCTGGTAGACATTTGTGTGAAATGTTGTCATAATTAGTGTATGAATTCATGAGTTATGGCCAATAACATGTTTTGTGAGGTCACAGTGACCTTTGCCTTTGACCATCAAAATCTAATCAGTTCATTCTTGAGTTCAAGTGAGGTTTGTGCTAAATTTGAAGAAATTCCCTTCGATGTCAAGTTCACGAAAACATTGTGGAAGGACAACCTGAAAACATAATGTCTCTGGCCACGACTATCACCGGGGCAGAGTGAATTTAATCTGTGATCCATTGTTTGAGTTCAACAGCATGTCAGTCTGTTTTAATGCAGCAACATTTATTCTTTGTCATGCCAGGTCACAGTGACATCGGGACAAAAGTTACTGATTTACTTATCTTGGTTTACCTGTGGAGATTCAGGGTACAAAATCCATCAAAACAAATGATATGGGAATAATAAAACAAAAATACACAACATCTCAATCTAAAGCATGCCCAACAAACTTAAACAAATGAATTCAAGAACTTGAAAAAAATAGATTGCAGATTGCATAATGAATACCTGTTTATTCTGAAGTCAGCAGCCTGCACCTCAGTGCCACAAATTTCAGACCAACTGTGAAATAGTAGTAATTTTTTAGAAGTATTTCATGCTGCTTTCAGTGCCTGTCAGCTCAACAAAACTGTCCTTATTAAACTCATTAACAAGCTTCTCTTAATATATACTCATATTTCATCCCTGTACTTTCACGACCAGATCTTAATGTAGCTTTTGCCAAATTTTTCATTGTATTCCTGTTGACCAATCAGAAAACAAATTTGGTGTCTGTGGCCTGGCTCTCACATGGCTAAAATCTTACTTATCCATAATGTAGCAACTTCAAATTACCATGAGCTGCTGACAGGCTGCAACAGGTACTCCATTTGTAAGTTGTCCATTTTTATTTGTTCTTTCTGTATTTATTTAGTTTCACCTTTATGAGAATTCATAAGATTTATCAATTAAAGAGCTCACAAATATGAATAGATTTAACAGGCAATGTGATATCACCTCTAGACTAATAGTGACATGAAGGAGCTTACGTGACCTGGTTTAAACTTCTACTGCAGTATAAATTAATATTTCAACTTGAACCATTATGTGAAGCACCTCTGTTGGGAATTGCACCAGGAGTGCAATGGGTTTGACCCAAGCATATTACTTACCTTGTATTTGAGGATATTTGGTCATGAACAACACACTCCATCTCAGTGTATTTCCTGTAGTGTCAGTACCAGCCGATAAGAGGTTCCCAATACATGACACAAGGGTTTCCATGTTGTAGTATGAGTTTGTAATCCCAGAATCCTAATAAATAGGTAAAAAGTTAAATATGTTTAATTTGAAAGAAGCTCTTACCATCCAATAATCTCCCCCTGCTACTTTTTCATTGACATGGAATGGTGATAATTTACAAACTAATGTTGAGTATAAAATCATCAGTCATAAAACTTTGAACAGAAACAGAATTTTTATTTTTATTTTTTTTAAAAAAACATGATAATACACCAGATTTTAATACCTGCAGCTTCTGCATTTGGTTCAAAAATGAGTCCACATATCCTCTGCACAACTGAGGATTCAAAGTTTCTTGTAAATGTCCAATCAGTTGCTTTATTTGATGTCTATTTTCAGCAACATTCTTCATGAAGAGCACCCTTTTGCCCACCCATTTGAACAACCTGGGGAAAACACTGTACAACTGAAAATGAAAATAGAAAAAAACAGTGTCAGCTTGTTTCTATTGTTTACTGTGAACATTTTCGATGAAATGGAGAAGAGGGATTTGACCAAAGTGCAAACAGTTGTAGGCAGCAGGATGAATTCAGTCTTTGTTAATGGCAGAGTACAAATGGCAGGTGGGTAACAGGCAGACAGAACACAGCATTGCAATGATTGCAACGATGGTCCCACCATGCACAGGTAATTTAGAAAATAATCACACCAACTTGCTCAGGGTTCAAAGGGTTTCCTTGGTTAGCTTTACCAGTGAAAGGCATCTAAAAGTTGTACAGGAAAAGTGATGTCACTCCAGGGTTCAAAGAGTTGAACCAAAGAGTAAAGCTGAGTAATGTATTGCTTGGGAGTGGGGCAGTTAAATTTATTTAACCACTGAATTTATTTAACCACTGATCCACTCACATGGATCTTTTTAGCTGTTTTATTTTGGTGGCTATAAATTAACCAATAAAGACAGTATTTACCATTTTTTGCATGTATGTCATACAGGGGTTTTGTACCTGCAAGTTATTGTAAACAAACACTGTGAATCAGCTTATATGTCAACACTAAAACAGTTCCAAAAAATCCTTAGCCCAAACGAAGTTTTACAAAGGTTGAGTTTTCAGTTACCTGTACTGCAGTTTGCGTGTGGTCAAAAAGCCAACATGTATAGAAAAAAATGGGATTTCAGATAAACACGTACATGCGAATTAGGCCTATGACTATCTGACAGAGGAGTGCACCGGCATATTTGGAGTGTGGCAGACGATGAAATGAGATGCAGGTGATGAGGTGGGTGGGGATGTCAGGTGACCAGAGTCTAAGGGTGACTAGTGGATGGTTTGAGAATGGCAGTATTTGGGAGTGAGAGGTGAGTACATGGCCTTTAGGAGGTATGCAAAGGCTAGAGATGGGCACAGAGAGCAAAGCCGAGCAAAATAATCAACTAATAATCAGCTTTAAAGTCCTCATGACAAATTCATCACACAAACAGCACAATAAAAGGTACAGATCCATGCTAATGGATCCCAGAGTTTGTACTTTGCATCACACCAAAACATACATCTTATGGTTGATTTCCACATAGTGGTACCTGCATTGAAGGACAGCCTGTAAGTTTAAGGTTGTCATTGATCCGGTCCACCATACGTGTAAACTCTGGATCACTGTATTCAGACCTGCTGCCATAGATCATTGCACTGATGATATTGGCAACTGCATAATTTACTGCCTTGGATGGATTGAAGGGTTTACCTAAAGAAAAAAGGGGAATAAGTTGAGTAAGACAACAAACAACATATATTCCCAAAGAAATAATACAATAGAAGGGAAGAGTTACCTTCATGCTTTTCAAACACTTTGATCAGATAGTGACACTCCTCAATGATTTTCTCCTCTGCTGTTTTTCTGCCCATCCCAAAGTCTTTCAGGTTGGTCAGAGTAAAACGCCTCATTTCTTTCCATAATTTTCCATTGGAAAATAAAGGTCCTCTGTCTAAAGAGAGATCAGGAGAACATGTTGTATCAAAATCTAATTTGTGCTGCTTGTAATGTGATTACAATATTCTCAGAAAAAAAGTGAGTAAGTGTTTTATAGCAAGAGTTTTTCTACTGCACAGTGAAAGAGTTTTCCAGAGATATATTATATTCTCCAGGAATATAATTAAAAAACAATACAATATGTTTGCTATTGGGGAATTTTAGTGTTGTAACTCAAAGTACTACAGTTGTAGGGATGACAATGTCAGTCCACTGCTTAAGTCCAGACTGAGATATCTCATCAACTATCAACTTGGATGAATCGCCATTAAATTCAAGGTCCCCAGAGGATGAATCCCAAAACATCCCTTATCTCTGTGGTAATGAGGGTCTTGATTTTTTAGGATTTCAGGACATTTCTAGGATTTTAGCTCATTTCTAGGATTTAAGGACAAGAGGGGCTTAGCTAGGATCTCTATCGGGGGATCCTCCACTAGCACTTTTTTTGATAAACAAGTTCTATTTTGATAATGTTTTATGCATTCTGGCACATTATATATACTTATAGTACCATAACAATTCCCTGTGTGAATCAGTTGATTTTTAATGTGTTTTTATTGCGTTTGCATGTGCTTTGTGCATTGCCCAACATGGCAGTTATCGAGGCTGTAGACTGATTGACTGATTCAGTTTAACATCACTGAATCAACTGACTGTTTGTCATCTTAATAAACTAATACTTTGAGTGGCTGTCTCTGCTTTACACTTACAACATGCATCACATAAGTCATGGACTATGGGATCAACGTATCTGCCTCCAAACTCCTCAGCATGGTTGACCAGTGCCTCCTTCACTGTCTTGTATCCTGAAAGGACTACAGTTTTCTGGGGCCCAAAATAAAATATGAACACTGATCCATATTTCTTGGAAAGCTATGGAACACAAAGCAGACAATGTTGTGATCATTACAACTTTGCAAAAAAAGCCAAGCTATTATGACACTATTTAAAGTTTTACTGCCATAATTTACCCAACCTGGACTCTTTATTAACTGCATTAACAGATGTATTCACCTGTGCACACACTATCAGGGTAGCATCAGAATGGGGATAATTATTTCACTTTTCAACAACATGGATTGCACCATAGCAAAAGAAAAATTATGTGTTCTTTTCCAAAATCTAGCAAACCACAGTTAATCAGGAAACAGTGTAATAACCAACACACAAAACCAACTGTACAAAAGCTTGATATGGCACAGTTAGATGGTTGTGAGAACTATGCTGTTTTTTTGAATGGTCTTTTATGATTGTAGGTTGTAGAAACTTCTCTTTAAAAGAAGATGGGTTTTTTTAAGTGTTAAAAAATCTGTTTTTGTCAGGAATAACAAAACACTGTACAATGGCTCAATTAAACTGTCAACAGAAGGGGCAGAAATCTCTGAGAAACTGGAAAAACCAATAAGAATTCAAGGAATCATGAGCTACTGGTGAAATAAAGCTGGGCACCAGAAAACAAATTAAATCAGATTTAAATACAGCATCTTGTTTAGTGTCAAGTGCACAATAATACCTATAACAAGTTGGATTAAACAAGTTTGTGTTGCTTTCAGTAATAAGGGTTACTGTGTCTTTTCTGGACTAGAAATCAAGTTGAAAAATGCAACTTGGAAAAAACATCAGTATTCTCCCATGTAATGCAACATTGTCAGGAAAAGATGGAATTCTAAATAATCTTAATATATATATAATATAATATAATATATAATCTAAATTATCTAAAGATAATAATTGATTGCACACTTATATCTACCTAATATAACAAATGTATCTTCCCATATCATTTACATACCTTGTAGAGGGTACTGCTGGGTGTCTTTAAATCCAGCTCCAACAAATTGCCCAACAAAGGCAGAGGCCTGGGTCCTGGAGGATTCTTTCCTCGATTATCAGAGTTGGAGAAAAATGTGTACATGACAAATAGGATCAGAGCAGTGCCCAGTAGAATGGATGAACTGGTGGACTGCAGCAAAAGATTTTCCATGAAATCCATGCTTTTAACAAGACCAGAGACAGTATTTATATTTTATTAGCTTTAGACTAAAGCACAGTGCAGCTGATTAGATCCAGTTCATTCTCTGAAATTCTAGATGATGGAGTGGCACATATGCACAGAAGGAGGGAGAAGGGGATGACATTTGGATAGGCTCCATGTTTGACGTAGCTTCACTGAGAGCGCACACACATGTGCCACATATTTACTTACTCTCTTCCTTGTTGGCGACACCATGTAATTACCTCTCTCCCCTTAACTGTTTCAGCATGACCAAATAAATATATTACATTTTGTGCTGTAGATTGTTTTGTTAAAAATCCTCACTAAGAAAAAAAGCAATGGAAAAAAACACCCTGCACAACTGCACAACACGAACAAACAGCAACCTTAAAATATGTGTATTAAAAGCATTAGGTCACTGATAATGATGCTGAGAGAGATTCACAACGGTTTTTTTTTAAACAACTGTAAATGTTGTGACAAGATGTCCAAGACACACACAAACTGATTTTATGTCAAAGTTTATCTGTTCTCAGATAGGCTCAGAGGATAATAGATGATCTATCACATATCATCCACGCAGAATATGAGCTCTTGCCCTGTGGCAGACGAGTTCCCAACTGCAAACTCAAGCATCCTCTATCAAACTTTTAAACCGTGCTGCTTAAGGCTGCAGGGATTGTGCATTGGTTGATGTTTTTTGCAGCAGGGTGTGTGCAACACTGTTATGTGCAATGAATGTCCAAGAGTTTGTGTTTGCTATTCGGACTATGTGCAATTTATTGGCATGATTTGGTAGTTAGTGCTGGTTGTTTCACAACTGTGAAGGCATGAGTGCAGCATCTGAGTACTAAACAAATTTCTTTATAGGAGACAATAAAGTATATTATGTCATATTGTATTGTATATTCATAAAAGAGCAAGCTATTGAAATTATAGCTTTTCTGAGGGCTCTTTTCTAGGCTAACACTGACCCCTGGTAGAAAAAGTCTTTCACTGCAACCTTACTGGACTTCATTAGAGCAAGAGGAGCTTGACTAAAATTCTATCCATTCTATTTGGATATATTATTAGCCAACATACACACTTGTTTCAATGTAAGACAGAACATTTCCAAAGCAACACAAATGTAAAACAAAGTAATGGGTAATTGTACTGTAAGATAATTTCTAGGCTTTCTTTACATTTCATATAAGTAACTCTACAATTTACTTTGTGCATAACAGCTGTTTGTACTTGATATCTATTTTTTCCCATTTTGTCTTTTCTTCCTCGTATTTCTCATCTTACCTTTAAAGTCACACTTTTGTAACATTTTAATGACATTCATTTTTTTAATTTCTGCTGCCTGATACCATCAGCACTTCTTTAGTTTCTAGTTAAATGCTGATAATCGGTGGAATGTCCACACAGAATTCTCACACAACATCCCCTCCCACGTCATAGGTGACTGAGTGACCCATGTGGCATAGCAGTTCCCACTCCTGCCATTAAATAAAAACCATAAATACACTAAACAATAATCAAGTTCAAATTCTCTTCCTCATCAACCACTGACAGCACACAGCTCATGAAGTAAAGGGGTAAGGGTGAAATCCACAACTGGTGTTAGATTCAGTTCATCCTCTGTAATCCCAGGTGGAGGAATGAAACGAAAGCGCTGAGGGAGGGAGGTGAAGAAGAGGAAAAGCTCCATTCTGGCCAGACTCTCTCCGAGACACACCCGGCAACCTGTGTGTACAAGGAGTTACAGCAAATTAGCCTGGATCACATCTTTTAAATTTTAATATATCAATTCAAAGTTGTTTTACCTGCAGAAAAGGCCATAAATGCATTTTGTCCTCTTTATACAGGAAGTGTGAAGGGTTGAAAGTGTGTGGTGTCTCCCATTCACTCTCATCATACAGGACAGAGGTAAGGAGAGGAAACACAGAAGTCAACTGCAGGCAAAAGAAGAGAGCAAGGTGCATTGTTTAAAAACTTGGAACCAAAGAGAAGAAAATGCCTAACAAAATCAAATGTGTGTGCGTGACTGACCTCTTTGATAAAGTAGTCCTGGAAGGTGACGTTTTGTGAGGAATGGACAACAGGCCAATGTTGGCCAGTCTTTGTGACTCCTGGATGATTGCATCAGTGTACAGCAGGTTCTTCCTGCCCTCTACTCAAACCAGATGGCTTCCAACCACCCTGTCCAGCTCCCCCTGGACCTGGTCTGGACTCAAATAAAATTGAGATGTATTTAATCCTCTGAAACCTCTAATGACAGAATTCTCGTGCTGCTCTCAGATGCATTTAATCCTCTGGAACCTAGACAAATTGATTTAACTTCTTTTTAAGGAAGGCTAAAAGCACTGAGAAACTTGGCAAGAGATGTCCTACAAATCGCAAGAAATTAGAAAACAGTGAGAGAGACATTTGTGGAAGTTAATAATAAATAGGAAAAAAATCCAGACAGTTTGGGTTTTGTTATTATTAATAATACTAATAAATACAAATAAATAGTAGTAGTAATAATAATAATAATAATAATAACCGAAGTGTATTTCCTATAGCATCTGTCCCAGCTGCAAACAGATTCATCACACTGTAGACCAGGTTTTCATCATGATTGTGTGATTCTTTGATTTCAGATGCCTTTAACATACAGAGAAGAGGGATTATTTGCTACAACTGATTGATCACTAATATCACCCTAAGAAAGGAGACAACTCACCTCCAGATTTATCTTACAAGTCAGAAATGCATCAACAAAGCATCTGAACATCTCAGCGTTCAGAGTCTCCTCCAGCTCTGCTACAATGCTTTTAAGTTCCCCCCTGTTATCCTCCATATTCTTCATCAAATCCCTCTAAGTTTTAAGATAAGAGCCAAACCAAGGAATTACATTGTAGATCTGTAATGCAATACAAAACAGACAATCAAATGTTTATATTTTAAGATATGATACACATCTGTTGTAACATAAACCCAAGGAGCTCCAGCTGTTTGCAGTGTATTTTTTGTTTGGTTTGACATCCAGTTTTTGATAATTTAAATTAGAAAAATATTTTTTTATGGGTTCACAAACTCCAAATACTTGCTCAAAGACAACTTTACAAATTGGTATGAATTTTAAGCATATGTATCTACATTTTGTATGCAGTAAAGCGTTGGCAGTGTTTAGCTGGTACAAATTTGAAGAAATAACATCAACATGGTCTTAGGGTATCGTGTCACTTTGGTACCTGAATGGATGCGGATCCAGCCAGACGGATAGACTCATGATCTTGCTCCACCATAGCTTGGAAGACAGGATCTACTCAAACCTCTTTCCAAACATGATAGCTGATATAATATTTGATGAAGCATAATTAATTGCCTTGGCATTGTTGAAGGCTTTACCCAAGAGGAAAGAGTTAGATAACATAAGTATATATAGATATCATTATCATTATATGATATTATTTAAAGAAACATAAGGGCTGACACACATACAGTAAACAAATATCTTTTTTTTCGATCTTCAAATCTTTCTAAAAATCTGTGCTTACTGGTTAAAATGTTGTCTGGTCAGCTAAATAAACTTTGGTCAGTTATAGTCAGTTTAAGGTGATTGTGTAATCAGGGGCTGTAATTAGTTTTGGCTGAATGTGCTAAAGTACTGACTTCAAAATTTTGTGTGTTAAAGCTGACATATTCTGGGGAGTGCTGAATAAATCTGTGCAGTGCTTCGAAGAAGATAATGTTACCTTCATGCTGTTCAAATTCTTCAATCAGGTAGTAACATTCCTCAATGATTTTCCCTTCACTAATCCTTTTGCCCATCCTAAAATCTCTAAGTGTGGATCGTGCAAAACGTCTAATTTCTTTCCAGGTGTCACCATTGGACAATAATATGCCTGGAGAAAAAAGGGGCAGTTGGCTTCTTTAGACAAGGACAAAGCAAGTTACTTTAAAAAATCTCAAAATAAATTCTTACTGTGTCCTTTGTTGAAATCATGGAATATGATAGTGACCTCTCGGTCTCCAAACTCCTCAGCATGGTTGACCAGAGCCTGTTTAACTGTCCTGTATCCTGCCTGGGACTGGGACCCAGACTACTGGGACAGAATCATTGATATCAATGTAGATACTGATAATCATTAGTAAAAGCAATGTATGTACTTTCATGCAGGGGAGAGCAGTGTCTAATAATGACAGATGTCCACACAAACATTTTTACTCTTGATACAAATGGGTACAACATAGAAAAGAGAAACTCATCCTTTTTTACAAATCAATCCCAGTATCTTTATCACTAGTTTGGTATCAATCCATCCACTCCTGTAAAATATAGGCAGGAGTGGAGTGAGAAAAACAAGGATATGCAAAGGCTTTTGAGTCATATAGGGATGCAGCATAATGTAAAAGCTTGGAAACATCATTTTACTGCTTTGTCCTCAGGAGACAAAACACAAAGCTTCACAAACATGAATATGTGGGGAAAGTAGCTAAGAACAATTTTGAAAATGGATTCAGCAAAAATACAATCGAACAATTTTCTTTGGTGTATAATTAATGTAAAACAAGAATCTTTTTGTGTTTATTACCTTAAAATAAGCCATTGATGTCTACCTGCAGGTCCTTGTCCACAGTGATTGCCATGCTGCACCACCATGTTTCTACAATAGTCACCTATTACTGTAAGTCTTTTGGTTAATGAGCAACTGTTAAATCCATCGCAACACCCAGTCCAAAGGTTTGTAAGCAAGACAAAACTTTGGGTGAAATAAGGTAATCATTGGTCAATGTTTTGTCAGCTGGGAGAACTTGTATAAACAAGTGTGTACCTTTCTTAATTATGGCCAATCAGTTGAATTTGCCACAGGTGGACTCCAGTCAAGGTGTGGAAGCATCTCAAAGTTGAGCAGGAGAAATGGAAGGCATCTGGGCTGAATTTCAAAAGTCATAGCAAAGTGTCTGAATAATTATGTCAGTTAAACAAAGTCAATTATAAAGCAACCATGTGTGTGACAGAGAAAAAATATCTAAGTAATGTGTAGTATTATACATAAAGTCTGTGTAAAGATATCCTAGTCTGGACCTGGCAACACTTGGTGCCGTGACAACAGTGAAACTTCTTTGCACTTGTCTGGTCCCTAGGGTGCAGCTGCTGACACCCTGCTCCATCTCTACTTTTCCCCGACACCAGAGTTATTGATTTGCCTATAAATGTTAACTTAGTACGTCAATTTTCAAGTCACAGAATCCCCAAAATATGGTCTGGAAAAATACAAAACCCCCCCCCAAAATATCAACTAAAGCATGCCCAACAAAATTACAAAGGACATGAATAAATTGAAACAATAACATAAGCCAAGAGCAGATAATATAATAAGTATACTGGAAGTCAATAATGCAGCCTGTGCAAGACCTCCCTTGACGGGATTAGCAGAAGGCATACATAAAAAGTGCCCTCCTCACAATTTTAAATGGGTTATTATATAAATGCTAATGTCAGTATTTTAAAAAAGTATATATTGATCCAAAATCCAATTTCTTCACAGCGGCAAGGAAAAAAAGTCTCTGCATACAGGGTGCCTGCTTTACCAGGTGAGCTAATGGGCAACCTTTCCCTGTGTTTTTTTGAAAGCAATCAAACCAATTTGCTTAGATTTCAAAAGGTTAAACTTGTTAAACTGTAGGAATTATATATATACAAAACATGCCAATGTCTTTATCTGTGTATGACAGCATTCATTCATCACATTACCATTCTAGATAAGTTGCTGATCTTGAGGTGTGGAACATCTGCGACCTGCTCTGATGTGGGGGGTGAGTTAAGGCAGTTATCATGGCACATTTTTTCCTAAAAATGTTTTGGCTAGCCCCGCCTTGCTGTGCTGTGATTGGCTTCTCCTCCAGCTCTTTTGCTTATTGGCGACTGATGGCACACAGCTCATGAGGTAAAGGGTTTAGGATGAAGCTCAAAACTGGTGTGAGATCCAGTTCATCTTCTGTGACTCCAGGTGGAGGGGTGAAACGAAAGCGCTGAAGGAGGGAGGTGAAGAAGAGGAACAGCTCCATCTTAGCCAGACTTTCTCCAAGACACACCCGGCGACCTGTGTGAACAAAGAGTTATAGCAAATCAACATCACATCAGTAGTTATTTACTTTCAGCAAAAATGTGCACATGCATGTGTGTACCATTCACAGGCACTTTGCGTGTGCGAGATGTGGCACGAAGAGGTGAGGCTTACATTCCCATTGATGAGGCTGGTGAACTTTTTGTATACATGGACTTTATGTCATGTGAAGGGAGGGAGTGTTTCCGAAACCGTTGAAACCATTCATTTAAGAATTTATGAGAAACTCGAGAGTTTTAAATAAACTGAAAAACACAAGCACCCTTCCCATTTTACCAGTATGCTAAATAAGTTTGTCTGTGAATGTGAACAGCGTCTCTCTTAATAAGAAGTCTGCTGCAAAATAGAAGCATTCAGCTGCTTAACAGCTCTGCTCTGCTCTCTCTCTCTGCTATGGTCAAAATCAAGGGGAAAGGATTTTTTTCCTCATTAATGATGAGTGATTTCACACACCTGGAAACCCATCAGCACATCCCCAACAAACAAAGCATACACAGGCTGTGAATCTGCATATGTGGGCGCATCTTGCTATCTGCCTTTTAAATAGCAGAAAAATACTACGCATTCACTTTCTGCTGCCCAAAAGAACAATGCTCCATTAATGCGCTGTACCACACTTCAGTTTACAACCTACACTCCCATAGGTAAGGTAAGGTAAGGTAAGGTAAGGTAAGGTAAGGTAAGGTAAGGTAAGGTAAGATAAGATAAGATAAGGTAAGGTAAAGTAAGGTAAGGTAAGGTAAAGTAAGGGAAGATAAGGCAAGGTAAGGTTAGATAAGGTAAGGTAAGGTAAGGTTCGATAAGGTAAGGTAAGGTAAGGTAAGGTAAGGTAAGGTAAGGTAAGGTAAGGTACAGTAAAGTAAGGTAAAGGCTGTGCGCTGAAAGTGAAAATGACATCTGTATCGGTCTGTAACCAGTAATGACAGTTGTGCATATGCTGCTTTATGACAGTTATAATGTCGCATTTTTGATCTTCACATTTCAAAATGGCTGTTTGGCCTGCATGAACTGTTCTGGCACTTAATATCCGATGCGTGAGAAGCAGTGATAGATTTAACCAAACATATTTATTTTACGGACACAGGAGGATGAGCTGATTCATGTGTCTCCACAGTAAACTTAGTTTTTAGCTCCAAACGTTATTCTGGCAGTGTTTGTCCCATAGCACAAACTGAAGTCCTCAGGGATGTATTTGACAGCCCTTAAATGTTTTCATTCACCAAATGCAGAAAAATGAATTAAACAAAGTTTTAAAAACTGATTTTATTTTTCAGTTGCTATTTATTATTTTTAACTCTTGATTTTTCCTGTAAATATTTCCTAAAATAAAGGCTTCAACAGTGTCAAAAACACCCCCTCATAATGCCACGCCAGGACGTGGGGGTGAGCCAGGTGTGGGGGTGACGGGTTCACCCCCATGCCCCAGGTTTCGCACACGCACACACAGACACACATCAAATGTGACCTGTAATTTCGACCCAAGTCTTGTTATAGTAATAATATTGTAATATATCCATACAAAGCTGTTGTACCTGCAGAAAAGGCCATGAATGCATCTCGTCTGGTAAATTTACCCTCCTTATTCAGGAAGTGTGAAGGGTTGAAAGTGTATGGCGTCTCCCATTCACTCTCATCATACAGGACAGAGGTAAGGAGAGGAATCACAGTAGTCCCCTGCAGGCAAAAGAAAAGAGCAAGTTATATTGTTTAAAATCTTGGAAGAAAATGCCCAAAAATCAAATGTGTGTGGATGACTGACCTCTTTGATAAAGTAGTCCTGGAAGGTGACATCTTGGCTGGTTTTGTGAGGAATGGACAATGGGCCAATGTTGGCCAGTCTTTGTGACTCATGGATGACTGCATCAGTGTACGGCAGGTTCTTCCTGTCCTCTATTTGAACCTGACGGCTCCCGACCACCCTGTCCAGCTCCTCCTGGACCTGATCTGGACTCAAATAAATTTGAGATTAATTTGAAAAGTGAATCCCAATTTCATATACACACTGTAAAATTAGTATCACCAGAGATGAGCATGTGGGTATGTTTTTGCACCTTGAAAATGAGGGTACTTAGCCATGTAAAGGAGGCACCACTGAAGTGTACTTCCTGTAGTATCTGTCCCAGCTGTAAGCAGATTCATCACACTGAAGAGAAGATTGTCATCATGATAGTGTGAATCTCTGATTTCAGACTCCTGTAACATACAGAAAAGAAGGATTATACACAACAAAGTTATTCATCAGTAATATCAGCCTCGAAGAACGTTCACTGGAGTCAGACAACCCACCTCTAGTTTTATCTTACGGGTCAGGAATACATCAACAAAGCATCTGCACATGTCAGGTTTCAGAGTCTCTTTCAGCTCTGCAATTAAGGTTTTTATGTCCTTTGTGTAGGCCTCATTAGCCTTCATCAAATTCCTCCAGTTTTTAAGACAAGGGCCCAGCCAAGGAAACATGTTGTAGATCTATGATGGAGCACAATACAAACAATGCATGGTTGTAGGATATAACATAAATATAACATAAATAACAGTCACAGATCCTAAGCTCCAGCCCGTTCAATCAATGTTTACGTTTGCTTTTTAAATTCAGTTGTTTATCATTTAAATTTGCTGCTGATTTACTTGCAAAAAATGTTACATTTGTCTTGCTGTAGTTCCCAAGTTCCCAATAAACAATTAACAAAAAATTGACTGTCTTTCTATATTCCCTTTAGTTGGTGTCAAATTTGATTGTTATTTCCAGGAAATTTCTTAGGGAATTACTGATTAGGTTAAGAGTAAAGAAGAATCTACAAAATGCAGTTTTACCAAGTACTTAAAGGACAAAAAAAGCAATATTATTTTTCTCTTTAGCCTTAAGTCAAACAAATCTGTTTTATGCACAGCACTTTAAAATGTCCTTGTAATGAGTGAAAGTTACTCAGTCTGAATGTACCTGAATGGATGGCGATCCAGTCAGACGGATAGCCTCGTGATCTCTGTCAACAACATCCTTGAAGGCAGGGTCCTTGTACTCAAACCTCTTTCCAAACATGATGGCTGTCATAACGTTTGAGGCTGCATAATTAATTGTCTGGGTGTTTTTAAAAGCTTTACCTGAGAGAGAAAGAGTTAGAGCATAAGTAGTACAACTAATGCTAGGGAGTGCTGTATAAACCAGTGCAGTGCTTTGAAGAGGATAATGTTACCTTCATGTTGTTCAAATTCTTCAATCAGGTAGTGACATTCCTCAATGATTTTCCCTTCACCAATCTTTCTGCCCACCCCAAAATCTCTCAGTGTGGATAGTGCAAAATGTCGCATTTCTTTCCAGGAGTCACCATTGGAAAATAGTAAGCCTGGAAACAAATCTGGTTGATTAATTTAGAAGAGAACCAAAACAAGTCAGTAAAACAAAGAAACGAATTAAAAAAATGTTTACCGTGTCCTTTGTTGAAATCATAGAATATGGGAGTGATCTCTCGGTCTCCAAACTCCTTAGCATGGTCAACCAGAGCCTGTTTGACTGTCCTATATCCTGCCAGGACCACCACCTTCTTCTGTCCCAAGTAGACTGTGAACACTGGTCCATATTTTTTGGACAGCTAAAGAGATGGAGGATGGTAAAACTTAAACTCTAAGTTCTATAAAGGAAATGTTATTCACTGGAATTCACTGAATACGTATTTATTTATATAGCACTTCGCCCGTACGTTACAAATAGATTAAAAAAAAGAGAAAATATAAAAAAACATGAATAATATAAATAAATAGATTTCTTAATAAATAGATAACTAGATAGATACATACAATTCACTATATATATATAAACTATATATATAGTTATATATATATATATATATATATATATATATATATATATATATATATATATATATATATATATATATATATATATATATATATATATATATATATATATATATAAAAGCTTTTCTCCAAAATAAAATGAGAGATGTAAAAACAGTGGTAGATTTAGCAAACCTAGAAATGGTGAAAGGTCTGACTAGAGCTTTCTTTTGCTTGGACTGACAAGAGATGGTCCAGCAATTTATATCAGAAAGGTATGCTGGGTTAGGGTGCTATGATTAGGGAATTGTAACAGGGCATATGACTGGGCATACATGGACAACAAAAACGGACCAAAGATTAACCCTTGAGGAACACCGTGAGTGCAATGAAATAGAAGATGGGGAATTTCCAGCAACAACAGAAAAGGTTAGACAGGTAGGAGGACATAAAGCAAACCCTTTCAGACCAACCGAAGTTCAAGATGCTTCTTGTTTTTTTTTTTTCAAAGCAATGAAAAGAGCCACATTGTTTTTCTCACATCAACAAGGGAGCAGTCGAGTCTCTTGAGATCCAGCTGAAGCAAGTTACCAAGTAGGGGAAGAGGTTTAGGTCCTGGAGGCTCCCTCCTCTTTTCATGGGAGCTGAAGCAGGAGTAAAAAAGGTGGAGGACCAGCAGGCCCATAATGGCCACCAACAAGGAGACTGAAGAGGAGGACTGGAAAACATCTTCCAACATGATCCTATCATCACCTGGAACTGACTCCTTTAAGGAAACTTTTCACTGAGCAGAAGGTGTATGTTGACGATGACTCAGTCACCTCCTTCGGAAGGGTTGATGACAAAGAGTCCACACCTCTTTCAATGAAGACTGCACCAAACACATCATGAAAAACACCACTCTTACCTCTTTATTAGGTGTGAATCAATAGATCAGTTAGCCTGTCACAGATATAATCAAATTTTCAGTCATGATTAAGCACTTCAAGTGCAAGGTCTGGAAAACACAGGCAGGAAATTTCAAGAGTAGATTGAGAAAAACAGTGCAAAAGGCATTTAAACCTTTGATGGATAGGATCATGTTTAAGGGCTTTGTCCTCAGGGGACAAACACAAGTCTGCACAAACATGAATGCATTTGTAAAGTTAAACAAATATCTGATACCACAAAGTTTGCATTTTGTGCTGTCATTTAGTAATACAGGATTTTCCTGAAAGGTTGTACTGATAGAGTGTGCTCTTATAGATGTGTGAATTGGCTTGCACCAATTTTATTTGTTGAGAAGATTTATCACAAACTTAATAAAGGTAATTTGTTTAGAGAATCTTTTACTCTTGAATTTAGAGTAAAAGATTCTTTAGGTTTTTAGTTTCAAATCCACCTTTTATGCAGAGCGCTAGCTTAAGATTTATATATTCTTCTTCAAACTGGTTAAGCAGCTTCATTAAATCAACCCAACCAATTTAAATTCCAAATTCTTTCTCCACACGAATTAGAAAGTATTGACATGCATTGTGTTTATCTAAGCAGAATCAACGTTCCTTTATTTTTTTGACAAAATAAACTGGGCTGCAATGACTGATCACCAACCTGCAGATTGTTGCAATTAAATGGCAGGCTATGCAAAGGAAGAATGTGCTCAATACAAGATAGCAAGATGAAAAATTAGGGTTTGGAGTAACTAAATGAATCATAATTAAAAAACTGTTTAAATATATTTTTCCCTTCAGTAAAATCTAAGAAGTACTTCAATGTTGTCTTTTCCCTCAGAAAGTACTGAAGAAAAAAGTTTTTTTTTTTAAATTTATTAAGTAATTCCCTAGAAGAAGAATAAAAAACTAATAGTAACCATGTATCAACTATATAAAGAGACAGGTAAGAATTTCTTTATAGTAACATTTTGTAAATAACTTATGCCATTTGCTTCACAATGCAAAAAATTGAACCTCTGACAAATTACAATCTACATAATAAAGTACATGTGTCTGTAAAATTAAGCACAGATATACAGGCTGTGTCATAATTAAAATGAGTAGTTCAAAAGTCCAAATCCAAATTCCTAAAAATTGTTCAAAGGGTCAGTGTAAGACCTAAATAGGTAATTTAACTAACTATACAGTATTGTCATTCATAATTTGTACACTGGATGACATTGCACTTGTATTTTGTATTTTTGTAAGATTTGTTTGTTCACGCTGAACTTGTACATTCTGTATTTTGATGAAAACAAAGAAATGGAACATTTATTAATATCTATGCATCATACTGTACATATAGGCCTATAGTAAAGGGAAAGGTGTGGCACCGATCTGAAGTGAAGCGTGTCATTCAGGTCAGGCCAGGTTAAATACCTCATTAGCTGCGAGTAACAGACACAGGTTTTACATCTATTGTGGGATTTAGTGGCATACTGGTTAGGTTGCAGAACTAAAACTCCAATGTGCCGAGAGTGTATTGGAGCTACGTTCATGTGAGTACACAAATGGTCCTGTCTAGAACCAGTGTTTGGTTTGTCCATTCTGGCTACTGTAGAACAACACAGCAATCTCTGTGGAAGAGGACCTGCTCTGTGAGTACGGCTCACTCTAAAGAAACAAAAACACAACATTTCTTATCTCCAGGTGATTATAAGCTAATGAAAACAATATAATGAATATAATATACCATTTCTGCCAACAGATGCCCCAAAATCTTGCATACTAGATGTGTACAAACTAAAAAATACTTGTCAGTATCTCCACCTGTGTATGGCAACATTCTTTTGACTCAGTGTCATTTCAGGTAATTAGCCGACCTGAAGTCAACTTTCTGTCTCCTGGTGGTATTCTTGAGGATGGGGACATCTGCTGGCTGCTAAGTGTGTCATGCCTCTGCCATGCCATGCTCTATCTCTCTTTCTCATTGACGACTGACGGCACACAGCTCATGAGGTGAAGGAGTGAGGGTGAAGCCTACAGCTGGTGTCAGATCAAGTTCATCCTCTGTGACTCCAGGTGGAGGAGTGAAACGAAAGCGCTGAAGGAGGGAGGTGAAAAAGAGGAAAAGCTCCATCTTAGCCAGACCTTCCCCAAGACACATCCTACGACCTGCAAGAATGAAGACATTTGCAGTTAATCTGGATCAAGTTGTCCAAAATACCTTGAATCTTTAAACAAACAGAACATGACAAAGTTGTACCTGCAGAAAACGGCATGAAGGCGTCTCTCCTAGTAAAATTACCCTCCTGATCCAGGAAGTGAGAAGGGTTGAAAGTGTGTGGGGTCTCCCATTCGCTCTCATCATAGAGGACAGAAGTAAGAAGAGGAAACACAGTAGTCCCCTGCAGACAAAAGAAGAGGACAAGGTGTATCAAACAAAGTCACTTTTCAAGTTTTTTTAGGTTGATGGAGAGAAGTGAAACATCTTAGCACCTTACCTTTGGGATTGAGTAGCCCTGGAAAGTGACATCTCGGCTGGTTTTGTGAGGAAGGGACATGGGGACAATGTTGGCTAGTCTCTGTGTCTCATGGATGACAGCATCAGTGTAGGGCAGGTTTTTACAATCATCTACACTGACCAGACGGCTTCCAACCACTCTGCCCAGCTCCTCCTGGACCTGGTCTGAAAACATAAATTGATAAATTATTATACCTTGTCTCTTTTTATTTTAAAATGAGTTTACAACCACATAACCAGCTCTGTGGAGCGAAACTTTTGGTTGATGGGAATGTCATAAACCAAAGTATTGGACAAAGGTAACAAAGGACAAAGAGATATGATACAATACAATATGATGCCCTAAAAAGCAATATATTAACTCTATATAAACATATGAAACTTTTTACTCATTATAAAGGCGCATACCCCCACAGCGAGAGAGACACAGGGACAAAAAAACAAAAAACAAAACACAAAGTCAGTGAGGCGAAAACCAAGAAGAGTGAGTCTGAGGTTGGCTTTTACTCTTACATTTGCTGGTGAGCGTGTTCAAAATCAGTAATTACTATTTCATTTCACTCTGAGTGGGGCATGAATGTGTGCACCAAGTCCTGTGCTTGTGTGACCCATCCACCACCCCTGCTATCCACGCTATAGTAAATATTACACAGACTTTGTCGCTTTCTTTATCACATCATGTCACTCTCTCCTCTGCTCCTGTGGTTTGTGTTATGGCCACTAATGTGCGCCGCCTTTCAGAAAGTAAGCGTGGGTCGTAATAACCTGCTTGGGAAGTCGGTCCACATGGCTGAAAAAATGTGTCACTGAAGGCTAGCACAGCTTAAAAAAACACAAAAAAGGACATTTTAATACATCTACACCAAAAAAACAATCCATAAGAAAAACTTTAAGTGATAAAAAAGAGGTGTAACACCATCAGTGCACTCAGCACTTGTAAAGCCACATATTTTCTTGAAATGCCATCGCTAACTGTAAAATTCAACTCCTCTCCTCACCTTGTATATGTGGGTATTTAGCCATGAGTAGCAAACCCCATCTCAGTGTAGCAGCTGTGGTATCAGTCCCAGCAGCAAACAGGTTGTTAACTGTATTAATCAAGTTCTCCTCATGGTAGTGAGTGTCCCCAACTGAAGAGTCCTGAGAGGAAGAACACCCAAATATCACCATAAAACATGTGCAAAAACAAACAAACACAACAAAAACAAAATAACTAAAGATGCTGTCGTACCTCTTCTTTCTGCTTCCGAACCAGAAAACAGTCCACAAGCCCCCTGCAGTCGTTAGGGTTCAGTGTGTCTTTCAGATGCTTGATTAAATCTTTGACATCTCTGAGAGTTGTCTCAACATTTTTTATTACCAGCTGCCGGGTTTTCACCCAACTGACAAACCTGGGAAACATGTTGTAGAGCTGTGATGGAACAGTGCAAAAACAGTGGTTAATGAAGATAACAAACCAAGTAGATTTCATTGATAAAAATTCAATAGCACACAATGCTTGGCCTACTGTTGGACTAAAGAGATGTAAATACTGCTATATAATGCTGATTCTGTTAACCATTCTGCACATTATTCAATAACTGTATCAAAAGATCCAGTGTGTGGGATTCAGGGGAATATGTTTCTGCAGTCCCCTTAAAACAGCAGCAATTTTAAAAGTAAATATAAAATCCACCTGGATTGCTGCAGAGCCGACAACACGTATGTTCTCATTGGCTCTCTGCACCATCTTTGTGAATCGGGGGTCATCATATTCAAACCTGCTGCCGTACACAATAGAGCAGATGATATTCGATGTTGCATAATTCACCGGGTGGGCTGTGTCAAATGATTTCCCTGTAAAATGACATTGAGAATTAAATATTTAACACTTCAGTAGAAAATGAAAAGTGCCATTTTGTACAACTTTGAGGTGTCCTGACTGAGTGGAGTAGGCTAAACGTCAGCTCGGCATTACCACGAGACCTTCTTGACATTATCTCATTTTGTATATCTGAATGACCTGTCACTTACATACCTTTGTGTTTTTCAAACACTTGAATCAGATGTTGGCATTCCTCCAAGATTCTATGTTCAGCCAGTCTTTTGCCCATCCCAAAGTCTCTCAGGGTGGTGAGAGCGAAACGTCTCATTTCTTTCCATGATTCTCCATTTGCAAACAGAATCCCTATCAAACATGGCATTCGAGTTAATTTGAGTATGTATTAGTCATATATATATTCAATAAAATACTTAGTTTTGCCTAAATACTGTAAAACAAAGTATAGATTAATAGACTAAACATTGAAACAGAAATAAAATTGCAATATCAAACAGGTGACCAATACATTATTTGTGTTTGTCTTTTGCCATAACTGTACATTTATATAATTTGATTTTGTGCTAATATGTGCTGTATATTAAGTATATTGTAAAGATAGATCTTACCGTGACCATGACTCGTATCAGAGAAAATAGGGGGGATTTCTCTGTCTCCAAACTCCTCTGCGTTGCTGACCAGAGCCTCTTTGACTGTCTTGTAACCAGCCAGGACCACCACTTTTTTGGTTCCAAAGTACACCGTGAACACAGACCCATGTTTCTTTGAAAGCTAGAAAAATTACAAAAATGTGGTCTAATATGTCAGAAAATGTGCAAGGACATTACTTATTGCACAAGACTTTCAAGTAAATGGCTATAACTGTTACAAAATGCATTTTCTCTACAGTAAGAGTGCTTAACTCACCTCACAGAGAGTATTATAGGGTCTCTTGAGATCAAACTGCAACAAGTTGCCAAGCAAGGGAAGAGGCCGTGGTCCTGGAGGCCCCTTCCCCATTTCCTGGGAGACAAAACTGCTTGAAAAAAGATAGAGCGCAAGCAGAAGGACAACAACACCCAGCAAAGTGGTTAAATTAGAGAAAAGGGATAAAGTAAAATCTTCCAAAAGAGACATTTGTTTGGCAGTTGCTGGTGCTCCTCTGACTGAGTCTTGCAGTTAACCTAACAGGTCCTAAAAGCTAAACAACGATACTTCTGTTTCTTGCCTACTTAGCCCTACAAGCTCTGTTGACTGACTTACACAGGAGGCGAGTTACCTGACAACAAAAGTAGAAAAACTTGTTTGGCCAGAGTCTGATCCCACTTTTTTTCATGGGATAATCAGGGTAATGTAAGGTAAGTACACCATAGCCTCTATGATATCAGGTGCCAGTATATTTAAAGATTCTATTGTTTACTTTTAAAGCACTCCATTGTCTCTGCCCCATTTATTATTTCCAACCTTTTAGTTCCATACGATCCAGTATGCACCTTGAGATCCTCAGACAGCAGCAGTTCCAGATGCTCGGCTGAAAACACGGGGGGACGGAGCGTTTTCAGTCCGGGCCTCAAGGCACTGGAATGGGCTGCCAGCTGAAATCAGATCCGCTGATTTAGCACGCTCCTATTAGTCTCTTCTCAAAACCTATTTTTAATTGAAGAGCTTTTCCTGATTTTTCTTCAAATGTAATTCGATATTTCCCTAAAGTGTCTTGTGTCTACCTTCCTTTTCTACATGGTGGAAATGGGAGTAGCTGATTTGACCCTTTGAAATGTGGATTGTAAACACATTTAGTTTTGTTTGTTATAAAGCACTTTGTAACATGGATATTGAAAAGTGCTCTATAAGTAAAGTTTATTAATTATTATTATTATTATTATTATTATTATTATTATTATTTTTATTATTTAACTGTAAGATAAAATATAGGTGACCTATATTGTGGGTTCAATTTTCCTGACAGAGGTCAGGGTTCAAAGTTCAGCTGCAGTCTCTTGTGGTGGAAATTTAAAACTACATTATTATCAACTACATATTTTCACATATACCACACACTCTACTCTACATTTCCTTTTTTCCTAACTTGTGTATGACTCAGCTAAGTTCTGTTTATTGAAAAAAAAAGTTTTAGGGAATGGTTACAAATCTAGAGGAGTGATTCAATGTATCTTTTGATTGGTGTGAAAAAGGACCAGTCCCTGTGAGAAGTTTTATCACTATCTGTCAGATGTGGCATGTTTCAGTTGTTTTGCAAATTAACTCAGGTCATTGTTTAAAGATCTTTATATTTCTTATGACTTCACCTCTGAAAAGTTTCATTTTGAATTAATAAGTTCACAACACTAGTGCACTGTTTTTCAGGTGTCTACAGGGTTCAATGTCCAGCCCAATATTTTTGAAGCGCAAAAGGAAGACCCTCTAGAATTGCTTTCAAATTTGTGTGCAGGACAGCTGGTTATTCTCCATGCATTGAGTGCAGCCACCAAGCAATCAAAGCTGCTTTAAACAAAAAGCAGGCAACCATGTGTACAGAGAGCTATGTGTAACTATGTATTCTATGTGATTATCTATGTGAAGTTTAATTACCTGCACATACCTGCTGCAGCACACCCAACAGCCAATGCTAAGCGAAAAAGCCAAAGGACTGAGCTCTGCCAGCAAGGGCTATATCCAAACCTTGATTAGGAGAGTGGTTAGGTAATGAGGCCTGAGGCTGCATTCAACAGCGCTACATGACCACACTGACAAATTGGAAAAGAGGAGCACTTCACCACACAGGGATGATATTGAGGGTCTGTCTCACTGCATACAGGGTTAAATTTGTTTCTGTGGAAGAATTCTCAGTTGTTTTTTTGTCACTACAGCAGCTCGAGCAATACTGTAGCAGCATTGTTGTTGTTGCTTTCGTTGTCGGTCGGCATGATTGCTGTCAACTTTCTGGGTCACCAATGTGGGAGCGCAGAAAAAACGAGACGGAGAGACTGAATCCAGTCAAGTCTGTTTATTCTCACTTCCAACAGCAATAAAACAGGTACAGGGACGACCTCGCTGCTAACCCACTGGATGTGTTCAAAGTAAAAAAACTCAGGTATGTCAGTGTCAACACCTGTGTATGACAACATTCATTTGTCTCAGTGTCATTTCAGGTAGCTTGCTAACCTGAAGTCAACTCTCTTTCTCCTGGGAATATTCTTGAGGATGGGGACATCTGCTGGCTGCTTAGTCTGTCATGCCTTATATGAGGGTGAATTATAGACTGTATATAAAGATGAGCATGACATTTCCCCCAAAGTCAACATTTCAGTTTCAATCGCCCCCTGGTGTCTGGCTGCAGTATAGGTCATAAAGCCCGCCCCTCCATGGTAATGAATGGGACAAATGTGCCAAACTAAAAACTCACGAGTACACACTAAATACTTTTTTCCCAAAGATGGTTTCTGTCACTGAAGGTAGCTCTCATCGCCCTGTTGTCTGTTCAAGTGATCATTTTTATGTTAAATTTGGGTTCATCATAATTATTTATATACTTCCTTTGGGTGAATAAAGGCAGTTAAGATGCCATGCCATGCTCCATCTCTCTTCCTCATTGACGACTGACGGCACACAGCTCATGAGGTGAAGGAGTGAGGGTGAAGCCTACAGCTGGTGTCAGATCAAGTTCATCCTCTGTGACTCCAGGTGGAGGAGTGAAACGAAAGCGCTGAAGGAGAGAGGTGAAAAAGAGGAAAAGCTCCATCTTAGCCAGACTTTCCCCAAGACACATCCTACGACCTGCAAGAATGAAGACATTTGCAGTTAATCTGGATCAAGTTGTCCGAAATACCTCAAATGTTTAAACAAACAGAACACGACAAAGTTGATGTACCGGCAGAAAACGGCATGAAGGCATCTCTTCTGGTAAAATTACCCTCCTTATCCAGGAAGTGGGAAGGGTTGAAAGTGTGTGGGGTCTCCCATTCGCTCTCATCATAGAGGACAGAAGTAAGAAGAGGAAACACAGTAGTCCCCTGCAGACAAAAGAAGAGGACAAGGTGTATCAAACAAAGTCACTTTTCAAATTTTTTGAGGCTGATTGAGAATAACAGAAAAAACCCCCAAATGTTTCTGGGTGTTTTTGTGGAAAAGTAGTGACTGTCTGAGCACCTTACCTTTGGGATTGAGTAGCCCTGGAAAGTGACATTTTGGCTGGTTTTGTGAGGAAGGGACATGGGGACAATGTTGGCTAGTCTCTGTGTCTCATGGATGACAGCATCAGTGTAGGGCAGGTTTTTACAATCATCTACACTGACCAGACGGCTTCCAACCACTCTGCCCAGCTCCTCCTGGACCTGGTCTAAAAAAACATCATTTGATAAATTAATAATCCTGGTCTCTTGTCATTTTAAAATGAGTTTAAAACCACACGACCAGCTCTGTGGAGCGAAACTTTTGGCTGATGGAAATGTCATAAACCAAAGTATTGGACTGAATTTTACTACATTATTTCATAAAAACCAATATATAAACTATATAAACAATAAGAAACTTTTTTTTTCACATTTTCATTGCTCAGGACATTTAAGGGCGCATACCACAGCAAGAGACACAGTGCTAAAAAAAACTCCTGCAAATTCAGTGAGGTGACAACCAACAAGAGTGAATCTGGGGATGGCTTTTTTTCTCTTACATTTACTGGCAAGCATGTTCACATCGGTAATCACCCTTTCACTTCACGCTGAGGGGAACATGAATGTGTGCATCAAATTTTGCAAAATTCCAATAGTTCCAACAGTAAATTCCAAACGTAATGTCCCCTATGCCCTCATGGTGGCTCTAAAGGAAAATTCAGGGGATCATTGAAACCATTAGGATTCATTCTCAGGCATCATGAGCTCTGAAAAAATTCAACGCTCTGTTATACCTTAATCCACTCTATAGTATTACACAGACTTTGTAGTATTTGTTATGGCCACTAGTGGGTGCTGCCTTTAAAAAAGTAAGTATGTGTTGTAATAAGCTGCTTGGAAAGTTGGTCCACATGGCTGAATAAATGTGGTAGTGAATCGTCTGAGTGACAGAGTGCTTTGTTAAAAAAAAAAAAAAGCCTTAAGTTCTCAAAAAGAGGTGTAACACCATCAGTGCACTCAGCATTTGTAAAGCCATATATTTTCTTGAAATGCCATTGCTGACGGTAAAATTCACAAGCCTCATTTCACCTCTCCTCACCTTGTATATGTGGGTATTTAGCCATGAGCAGCAAACCCCATCTCAGTGTAGCAGCTGTGGTATCAGTCCCAGCAGCAAACAGGTTGGTAACTGTAAAACTCAAGTTCTCCTCATGGTAGTGAGTGTCCCCAACAGAAGAGTCCTGAGAGGAAGAACACCCAAATATCACCATAAAACATGTGCAAAAACAAACAAACACAACAAAAACAAAACAACTACAGATGCTGTCGTACCTCTTCTTTCTGCTTCCGAACCAGAAAACAGTCCACAAGCCCCCTGCAGTCGTTAGGGTTCAGTGTGTCTTTCAGATGCTTGATTAAATCTTTGACATCTCTGAGAGTTGTCTCAACATTTTTTATTACCAGCTGCCGGGTTTTCACCCAACTGACAAACCTGGGAAACATGTTGTAGAGCTGTGATGGAACAGTGCAAAAATAGTGGTTAATGAAGATAACAAACCAAATAGATTTCATTGATAAAAATTCAATAGCACACAATGCTCAGTCTACTGTTGTACTAAAGAGATGAAAATACTACTATGTAATGCCAATTCTGTTAACCATTCTGCACATTATTCAATAACAGTATCAAAGGTCCAGTGTGTGGGATTCAGGGGAATATGTTTCTGCTGTAGCCCAAACCAGACAAACCAAACACTGGCACACTGGCGCTGGCTGCCGTAATTAGCAGCCTCTCCGTGACAAGCAGTGTTAGAGAAACACTGATGCTGAATGTAATGTGTAATGGGAAGATGGTTAATTCAGTGTTAGTATGGGTTTGAATCATCGGGTCTATTTGTTTTAAAGAGGAAGAGACCTCTGCGGATAATTCAGCTCTGCATAAAAATCTTCTGAACAATCAACACTGAAGGAATTCTAATCCTGAGGGAAGTTTTAGCTGGTTGCAATCTGCAAATCTCACCACTAGATGCCATTAAATCCTGCCAAATCTTGCACACTGCTCCAACAATTTTGTCATAAATTACAGTAATCAACTTCAATCCCCTTAAAACAGCAGCAATTTTAAAAGTAAATATAAAATCCACCTGGATTGCTGCAGAGCCGACAACACGTATGTTCTCATTGGCTCTCTGCACCATCTTTGTGAATCGGGGGTCATCATATTCAAACCTGCTGCCGTACACAATAGAGCAGATGACATTCGATGTTGCATAATTCACCGGGTGGGCTGTGTCAAATGATTTCCCTGTAAAATGACATTGAGAATTGAATATTTAACACTTCAGTAGAAAATGAAAAGTGCCATTTTGTACAACTTTGAGGTGTCCTGACTGAGTGGAGTAGGCTAAATGTCAGCTGGGCATTACCACGAGACCTTATATATCTGAATGACCTGTCACTTACATACCTTTGTGTTTTTCAAACACTTGAATCAGATGTTGGCATTCCTCCAAGATTTTATGTTCAGCCAGTCTTTTGCCCATCCCAAAGTCTCTCAGGGTGGTGAGAGCGAAACGTCTCATTTCTTTCCATGATTCTCCATTTGCAAACAGAATCCCTATCAAACATGGCATTCGAGTTAATTTGAGTATGTATTAGTCGTGTATATATTCAATAAAATACTTAGTTTTGCCTAAATACTGTAAAACATAAGATTCTTTGCAGTCTCTGGCGAAGCTACAGGGAGGTGGGAAGCAGATCTGGATACTATAGAGCCTGAGGGCTGGAGTGCCCTGTGTATATAACAGCGACAACAGTTGAATGTAATTTTTAAGCACCAACTACATCTTGGTGCAAGAACTTGCCGGTTGAGACTAAATCATGAGTTCTTCACCGGTTTTCGCAACAGAGACCTTTTGCACCTTCTGCTGGACTGTAACGACTGTTGGGCACAAGAGCAGCTTAAATTGGATGAAATGCACAACTGACCAACTGACTGAGGAGGTTTATATTGTGATATTACTTTAGTGTTAGGCAGTAAAAACCTCAGAAATGTATTATGCTCACGTCGATCACCGCTAAAGCTCCCACTCTTACTTAGTGGCTTAAAGCATCATTCCATTTGAAGCTTTCTCTACAGCCTAAAAGGATAAACCCTTTTTTCTCTACCAGACCTGGTACCCATTTCTTAATTACCTGGGCGCCTCTGCATCTCGAAGAATGAGGTTGGGGCTTATAGAGGTGGCCTGGAAAAATAATGTGAAGCCATAGCTTGGGATGATATCGAAATGCAATGTGTAATAGGATGTCTTCTGTAGACTTCCTGGACTCCAAAACTCTTTACTTTTATTTCATTTTATTTTTACTTTTTTTTAAAAAATCTATTTATCTATGTATTTTTATTTATTTTTGTCCATCTGTTTTTGTTTGTTTTCTTGTAAGGTTTAGTTGCCAGTTATTTGTATACCATTCGTATTATTGCTGTGTATTATGTTTTCTTTGTTTTCCCTGCTGCAAAACGTTCAATAAAAATATGTTTGAAAAAAATATTGAATACTGAAACAAATGAAATTGCTATATCAAACAGGTGACAAATACAGCATTATCTGTGTTGGTCCTTTACCATAACTGTGCATTTATATTAATTGATTTTGTGCTAATATGTGCTGTATATTTAAGATTTTGTAAAGATAAATCTTACCATGACCATGACTTATATCAGAGAAAATAGGGGTGATTTCTCTGTCTCCAAACTCCTCTGCGTTGCTGACCAGAGCCTCTTTGACTGTCTTGTAACCAGCCAGGACCACCACTTTTTTGGTTCCAAAGTACACCGTAAACACAGACCCATGTTTCTTTGAAAGCTAGAAAAATTACAAAAATGTGGTCTAATATGTCAGAAAATGTGCAAGGACATTACTTATTGCACAAGACTTTCAAGTAAATGGCTATAACTGTTACAAAATGCATTTTCTCTACAGTAAGAGTGCTTAACTCACCTCACAGAGAGTATTATAGGGTCTCTTGAGATCAAGCTGCAACAAGTTGCCAAGCAAGGGAAGAGGCCGTGGTCCTGGAGGCCTCTTCCCCATTTCCTGGGAAACAAAACTGCTGGAAAAAAGATAGAGCGCGAGCAGAAGGACAACAACAACCAGCAACGTGGCTGAATTAGAGAAAAGGGAGGAAGTAAAATCTTCCAAAAGAGACATTTGTTTGGCAGTTGCTGGTGCTCCTCTGACTGAGTCTTGCAGTTAAAACAAAGTGGTGAATCCTCTAATCATCTCTTTGCAGCAGGGGTGACTAATCATCAACCCACCCCTCTGTACACAATGCACAGAGGTGGCGAGTTACCTCCTAAGAGAGGCAGACCTGACAACAAAAGAAGAATAACTTGTTTGGCCAGAGTATGATCCAACTTTTTGTCATGGGATAAAATTAGATTCAGGAATAAAGCTCACAGCTAACCAACCGGCAAAGGCTAATCCGCACCAACCACCCATCATCTCTCCAATCAAAACCATTAAGAACTGGACTACTTCCATCTTTCTCACTAAGCCCCAACCTTTAGAGGACAGTCCCAACTGGGGGTGTCGTCTGGGACGTCTGTTTTCTCAAAAGCCCCAAATTTATGCTGTAACCTAAAGAAATATAATATAACTGAGTAAATGTCCTGAGAGAAAAAAAAACAAATTTGTGACACTCATGCATGGTGCAAGAAAAAAATCTGTTGAATTTGGTTAAAAAGTATTCAGAACATGGCTATTTGCATTAGAAACACTGGCCTTCACCAGGTCTTCCTGAAGGTGCAAAGGGAAAAACAAGAACCAAGCAAATGATTGACAAACTTGGTTGTGGGTGTCACCCAATCCAGATCAGTAAAGTGAATGCAGGTGGGTGACACCACGTTGAACACGACACACCTCCAAGTCTTCAGAGAATATTTTTTTAAAAATTGGAATTTTGTTTGTTACTTCCCATTTACAAAAATGGGAGGTAACTAAACAAATGTCAAAATTACATAAAAAAATAAAAATAAAATAAAATGATAAATCCATTATTCACATTATTTTAATTGTATCAGTACAAAAACATGTTTTTGAGTGCCTGAAGTTTGTTTATTCCTCCATGTGCCCCTTTCCCTCAAGAGCATGTTTTTTTTTGTCTGAGTTTCATATGAAAAAGACAGTCCTCAAGCACATCTCAGCCTCATTTTCACTGAGAAAATGTTCTTTTGCTGGACAAAATTTAAATTCAGAGTATTGAAGACCACACTTACTTTGGATTGTTGGGGATCCTTGATTTGTTTAAGCTGTTTGAGCAGTTCAGATTATTACAGCATGAATTTAAATGTGGCAGATTTGACAGTTTAACGTTCATTGAACTGAACTCCAGCATATATAAAAAAGATTGGTTTGAAATTAGTAATGCTGTTCACACCATATCCATCAAAGAGTGAAAATGAGTCATCCTCAACATTTGTTGTGTTGGTTTCAGAATGGTGAAGACAGTTTGAGAACAACTAGATGCAAAATAGGATTTAGGCTATACAAGATGTTGTTTTAAAAAATAAGCTGCATACTGTCTACCTCTGAAAAGAGGGGACGGCTGGGAAAGACATCACACATAAGTTGATCACGTTTCAAGTTGAACTGTTTGATGAGTGAACTGAATTTTTGTTTCTAGGTGCAGTTCAGTCTGAAATTTGAGAGACAATAATGTACTGTATACCTGACTAATTTTACATGCAAATACTTATTTAAGTTTTTACTTTAAACACTGTAGGTACTTCATACTTGCTAGTGGTCTATTTACTGTGGCGGAACAATTCCTTATTCTATATTTGTGTAGTGTCACTATTGTGATTGGTAGATCTATATATCTCTTAAACTTAAGTATAAACAGGAATATAAGACACTGCAATGTTTGTAATTAAAGTAGGTAGGGAAGTGGAGACAAAAATGTCATTTAAAGCTATTGCCATGACGAGCTGTGGCATCATGTGTGTCACTTGCTGGAGAAATCAAGACAGTGGTATTTGCTACCATTTGCATAGAGCATTATTTAATTTAAAAAGAATAGCGATACATATACAGTTGACAAGGTCAGTTTCATGGTACAGTACAGTACACAATGACAATTATGTAAATTCCCTTTTTTTTAAATATGATACACTGCATTTCAGCATAACTCAATTCTTCAACATCAGCAGCGCAAACCTCTCCGCTTCTCCTCAAACTATGTATCCAACATTGTACTTGATTCAAGTCGTACATGTAATGAGAAAGAAAAGTGCAAATACACAAAAAAATGTAACAAAAGTAAAAATTAGGAAGTCAAATCCTGTAAAGACCAACTAGCCACATAGATCTGTGTCTTTCTGGAATGTCAGTCTCTTACTTTTCTACTCACACGCACATCTGGTGACACGAAGAAAGCAGTGCAAATCATATGAAGCTGTTAATTAAGTTGAGTGCTTTTTGCTTTTGTGTAAGACAGCGAATACATTCATCTCACTTCTGTGAAGTCAGTGATCTTTTTCAGAGAGAAGGAATGTTATTTCCAGTTAAAATGATTATTGATTCACCCCAGATTATAATATTAACCTCTAACATGGATGAAAAGCAAGAAATTGAGATACACGTCTTATTATTTTGGGGGGAAAATTCCCTATAGAATACATAATTATTTTAACAACTTCTTGAAAGTACAAACAAGACTGAGTCAGTGATTAATTGGGCACGCTCCGAGAAAAGGTTCATAGTAGCACATCCAGTTGGAAGAGAGACAAACATTACGCTGGTCATTCTTTCTCAGAACAAGGCATCTATTTGTATGCAGGGGATCTGGTGATGTTTTTATTATTTATACTACTGTTGGCCTTTTTTATTGCATTCCCTGGCGTTCCCCGAAGGAGCAGCTCAACATTAAAGATGACATTGGGTGACCAAATTTCAATATCAGTACGTCTATGACATAAAAAATTGATGACAAATGATGTTTTGTTGGTTTTAAGTTGTTAAGTAACCAAAATCCAACTCCAAATTCCTCGTCGCAACATCATCTTGACATAGAAAAATTACATTTAATTGGAAGGTATGGAGAAAAAAACCCAACGTCTACAAAACATCTTATTAATAACCAAACAACATGAAATTCTATCTTCGCTAAGCATTTAATAACATAAACCTGATTTACATTCCAATCAAAATGTGCCTGACGTTGGAGTCAAACATCCTTTGCCAACAGTAAAGTTTGTCCACTGCACAATAACATTCTCTTGGTTTTAACATATAAGGACCATCATAGCACTGTACGTTGCATCCACACTAATCAATGTAGTAATAGTTATGCCTTTTAAAACGAAAAGATATTAATGTAGATGGAGTTTGGTATAGCATGAATGAATTCCAAAATCACAAGTTGCTATTTTCTTGGTATATCTCTGTCTCTCTCTCTCTCACGCACACACGCACACACACACACACACACACACACACACACACACACACACACACACACACACACACACACACACACACACACACACACACACACACACACACACAAAGTGTACCATGTTGAATGCATAGCTGCAAGATAAAAGAAAAAAAATGTACAAGTACAGCTCAAAGGTCATTGCAGTCTTGCTGTTTTTAGGTCTAAATCACATGCATGCAGTGTGATACCACTTGATTAAATTATGTGCGTCACGGGATGATTTCTTCCTTAAAAACTTCCACATGAACTGTAATGGCTGGATATCCACATGGTAACACACCCCTGCTGTAACTTGTTTGGCAGGAAAACCGAAACCTTGGTTCACAAAACCTGAACTTGGAGACGTATCAAATGTACTGAGACTGAACTGAATGTACTCTGAGGATTAATCCTCAACATGGACGGCATTCTAGTGATACCTAGCAGCTCTCTTCTCTTCCAGTATCATGCACTCTGTAAGTCGTATTGTATACATGCATTCATTAATGTGCCCAAAACAGTCTTTAAATGAGTAATGTTCTGCTCTGGCCTGAATGATTAAGTGGTTTTTTTTTTTGTTTGTTTGTTTGTTTTTTTTAGTACCATGAACACGTCACATTATTTACATCTGGCAACAACGTTAAGAGGCTCTTAAGGACAACCAGGCATTTTGTATAGGTCAATATAAAGAAAACAACAACCCTCATTGGTTAGATAAGGCGCAGAGGTGTGCAACGATTTCATACATGTATCAAATGGAGTGGTTCATTCTCTTGTGATGATTGATGATCACAGAAGGAAAAGTAGCACAAATTCTTAGAAACATAATCAAGAAATAAAATCATAAATAACAAAAAAAAAGACAAGCTGTACACGCATAAGTGCACACACACGAATAAACTCTGTCACACACAATTTAGAGTAGTGGTAGTATCTAACGACTGGTATCTTTGACCTCACTACAAAGGTGCAGTACTCAAGAGTTCATTACTTGGTATAATCCCATAATCCCCGTTCTCCTACATCCTCTTCACACAACAACCACAATGACAGGGGCATGAATGACCCAACAAAGACACACCGACATGGTACAGTAGTAGAAATGCTGAAGTTGATGCAACTGTTTGTGGTCAAGGTAAAAATGGAGCCGGAGATGCTCCAGCCTGTGTACACACCTGCTGTGTAACTGGGGCAAGTACTGTATGTGTAAATAGGTCCTGCACACACACACACACACACCTCTGGAGAAAATGGAAATTCATGGACGGACTCCTCGCTCCTCTTACTTCCTCCTGCTCTCTGTGCAGTGCTGGAACTGGGCGAAGCTGAGGAACACCTGCTCCAGTGATATCTGGCTCACGCAGTAGTCTTCAATCTGGTATTTCTCTTTGGCTGCCTCCAAAGTGCCAAACACCTTAGTGGGAGTGGAGCACGAGGAGAGAGAAAACATGGAAATGTGATGAAAGCATCCATGGTGTCATCCAAGACTTTGTGCTGAGATATCTATTTAAGCAACTGTGTTGGTTATTTCCATCACTGATTAATCTGCTGATTTTCTTGATTAATTGTTTGGTCTATAAAATGTTAGAAAATAGTGAAAAAAGTCCATCCCACTTCCTCACAGTCCAAGATTAATGGCCCAAAACAAAAAGATATTCAGTATAATATGTTATAAAATATGAAAACGAAGGAAATCTCAATGTTTGAGAAGCTGAAAAATAGCATATTCTGCCATTTTTGCACAAAAGTTACCCTAACAGCTGCTCAAACATCAAAATAGTTGACTCTTTTCTCTTTTCAAAGCCAGCTGTTCAGTGTTGTTTGGAGTGTATAGCATGTCAACACTGCCCTATCATCACCGTGAACATGTACTATTTTTGACATCCATGTTAAACCTCTGCGACATTTCCAACATTTTCTTGAAGCTACTGACAGTATATCATTGGTTTCTTAAAAAAAAAAAACAAAAAAAAAACATCACTTCACAAGACATTGTTAAAAAATAAGCAAGAAATTGGTAAAATATTACAAGAAAATTACAAGACAATATGCAAAAATAAACAAACAAATAAACAAACAAACAAATTAATACTTTTTTTTCTTTTTTCTGTAACTAATAATTTTAATAATATATATTAAGAAAATTAAAAATCTAGTTTTCTAGGACATTTTTTTTTACCATTGTGTTCACTGTGGCCTAACACAGCACAAGTGCAAAGAGCATACTGTATTTCTGGATGACTTAGTTACCTGGGCCCAGGTAAGTGTTTTGTCAGTCAGATGATAGTGCACCATTCCCTGGTGCTCATCCTTTAGTTGACTTCCTGCGGAGGGAGAAAAAAAATCTGGTCTCAGATTACCTGAACAGCAAAACACCCTTAACAGAGCACAAAAATCTAGAGAACTATATATATTTTTTGACATCTTCATGAGAGAATTATATATACTTTTTGACATCTTCCATTCAAATGTAGAATGATAGCTTTGCATGTAGTTTAAGTAATAAATTGTGTTTTGTTGTTAAAACCTAACAGTTATGGTCTTGGTTATTTTTACTAAAGTGGCAGTACACACACACCTTGTTTATTTTGAGTGATTTGAATTAGTTCTAGTTATCTTTATAGTTCACTTTGTAAATGTTAACTGTATGTGTCTGACCTGGGAAGGTGCTTTCAATGAAGTCTTTAAAAAGCTGTAGGTCGCTGTCCTCTAACTCAGCCTCTATGTGGACTTTTGCCAGCAGCGTGTATCCACTGCCAAACTTGCTCTTTAGGTGTTGGGGACTCCCGAGGCACTTGAACTGACCGTTGACCATCACTGCCAGCCTGGTACACAGGGCCTCACACTCCTCCATACTGGTGAGGAAACATATCAGAAAGACAGGTAAAAGGTGTGAGCATCCTCAGCTTCTTCTGCTTTTCATGTATAAAAATCTACCAACACAACTTCTTTAAAGGTGTTACACATGTTCATATATGCGTTATTTCACCAGCATTCACATATTCATGTACAGTTTAATTTGCAAATTTTACCTCATTTTATATATATCTTCTTTCAAATATTGTCTTCATAATGTTTTATACATATTTTATCTGATATTTTCCTAATGTCATTAATTATAGCTCTATGTACAGCCCTTTGAAACAGACTTTCTTTGTGATATCAGGCTATAAGAAACTGACCTGACTTGAAAAGTCATGCTAAATATTACTGAAGTAAAAGTACATTTATTTGTAGAAAAACATGCTTAAAGTGCTAAAACTAGCTCGTGAGTTAAATTATTATTAATATCTTACTATTAATGATGCATTAATGTGTATGTAGTATTTTATCAATATAGGTGGAAGTAGTGCTAATTTTAAGTACTTTATATACTGTTGGGTAGATTCATCTATGATACCGCATCATACTTTGTTAAGCTCATTATATGTTTTGCATGTAAAATATTCATTTGTAAAGTAACAACTAAATGTATTAAGATGGACAATATTTCTAGTGGTGCAATGTAACTGAGTACATTGATTCAAATGATAAATAGCAAACTTTCCCTGGTACCTCATAACCTACTTCTTACTAAGATGTATGTTTTCCTTAAAAAAATGTCAGCACATATATCTTGTTGCAACTCAGTCTATTTCTCTTTTCATCCAAGATGTGAGACGCAGAGCTGAACAGCTGCTAAGTAAAAACAAACATGAAAACAAACCACACATGCACCCGATGGTCTCTTACGTCGTGTCAGAGTCGAGACCAGCAAATAGGCAGCTGGTTATGCAAGCTATTGTAGCAAGCTATCAATAACCAAAATATTTAGCCAGTGCAAAACTGTTGTGACACAACATGAAACATCAGCCATCATCATCATAGAATGTCATCTTATTTGCCAAAAGGCTGATGGCAGTCAACAAGGCGAATATCCGCTGATATCGATGTTCAGGCAGTAAAAAGGTGCATTCCCAGTTTTTACATTGGGGTGCGGGTACTTTTATTTAAGTAAAGGATCTGACTGCTTCTTCCACAACTGAATATTTCCTTTTGAAATGTGCTGAAGTAAAGATATAAAACAACAGAAAATGAAAATACTCAATAAAGAACCACTAACTCAAAAGTACACTGAAGTACATCTGCTAATACCTAAAACATACTATCAAGCTCACCTATGAGAAGTGATGATTACGGCCTTTCCAGACTCCCGTGTGCGTGTAACAGCATCCCACAGCAGCCTCCTGGCCACAGGGTCCATACCCGTCGAAGGCTCATCCAGAAAGATGACCGGAGGCCCGCCAATCAGAGCCATGCCGGCACTCAGCTTCCGCTTGTTCCCACCACTGCACATGTTGATGGTGACATAACATCATAATTTATGCTCAGCTAAATAGAGCATTATTTAAGCTTGTATGTGAATCACGTGCCACGAAACAGAAAAGGGAATGGCTGATAACGGTCTGCCTACCTGTAGCTGCGGACCAGTTTATCAGCATGAGGCTCCAGCAGCAGCGACCGCAGGACATTCTCCACGCAGCCAGACACGTACCTCTCCGGTATTCCTCTGAGGCGGGCGTACATACTCAGAGTTTCTCTTCCTGTCATGTGGTCCAACACAGCATCAAACTGAGGGCAGTAACCGATGCGCTGCTGCACCTGCGACCCAGAGATAAACGCTGCCTTTCAAATTTTGGTCTTTTTAAAGCAGCAGACTATCTATTCATCTTTGAATTTAAAAAAATGTCCTTTCTTTCTTCTTCCTTCTGCTCTTACCTTTTTAATGTCTCTCAAGATGCTGTATCCATCAATGTAAGCGTCCCCGGAGGTAACGCTCTCATCCCCTGTCAGCATCTTAAACGTTGTGGTCTTGCCTGCTCCATTAAAGCCCAAGAGGCCGAAACACTCTCCTTTCCCCACAGCTAGAGACAGCCTGTCAACAGCCAGGAGATTCTGCCCGCTGCTGTACACCTGAGAGAGAGAGATAACAGCCGGTCTGATCCACTGTGTCATATCTCACAGAGACACACACCTCTAAAGTCTCACATATTTCAACACTGATGCAGTCTGTCTCATTCAGACAAGGAAAACCCTCCTGTGTCGCTTACCTTGCTGAGCTCCTGCAGTATGAGGGGGCTGCCAACCATAGACTCTACAACTGGCTGGCACTCCAGGACCCTCTTCCTCTCTTCAGCCACATCCCTGTCCTCTGGAAGCAATGCTGCATCCTCTATTAGAGGTATCTAAAATACACAAATATGTATAATTAGGTGAAGCTCTGAATGTCTGTCATCATATTTTGATATCATCACCCTAAAAAAGTATTTAAAAAAATCACTAAATACTCAAACAAAATCTCAACAACAAAAATCTCTCATCAGTTTGCTAAAGCTATAGAACAACTTCAATTTGCTTGTGGTGATGAGAGGCTTTATCCTGCTCCCATCTGGATGATGCTATTGCTCCCCTCTTTTCACAAAAAAACAGATCCAAACTGTCCTTTGTCCTTCCACGGGCTATTACATTTCTAAACACGTACAAACAATAATCAATATGTCCAGCTGGTCTGGCAAAACGTCATCTGCGTCCTCTCGCTTAAAAGTCTACTTTAAGTGTGTTTTGTTTACCAATTTGTTCATTTTAATATGCCAATATGGAAGTATCAAATGATTGCTCCTGCAAACTAATTTCTCCACGGGGACAAATAAATAAATGATCTATCTATCTTGTTTTGTCTGAACAGTCTCATAGCTGAGAAGATGAAACACGGCAATGTTTGGATTTTTATTTTTTAAAATGACATTAAAGATTATTCGATTTAAAAATAGTTGCATATTAAATTTCTGTCAGCTAATCAGTTAATCAAGTAATCATTTCAACTCTTAACAGTTTTACTGTTTTCTTAAATCAGTTGGAGGAGTTTCAGTCTTTCAGATGAGATATGTCATTTTAAAACGTCAAATAATCTCTGTGATTAAGTCTCTGCGCTGATGAATGCAGAGGCGGTTATGGATCATAGAAATGTGAAGAACCAGCTCGTTGAATTCATCTATTCCCTGAACACTGAGTCAAATCTACAGGATCAGAGGCCATTCAGTTTGAGGATCTACGCCCACTACTCTAGTCGTCTTTAGAGACTTCTATTTTTCAGGCTTCAGTTTGAATATATTTAAGCACACTAGAAAATAATTTCCCAGAGAGACCTGCTGTGTGATTCAAGCTGTGGTTTCTGGGAAACCTCTCATGAAACTGGAAAGTTTCCATTTTTGAAAACAAAACAAAGAAAAACAAAAGAAAAAAACTTTACTTTGTTCACTGCTCCAACAATTCATCTACCTGTTTACGTCTTCTTCCCAGAGAGGTGAGGAGTCGCCGGAGAGTGCGGACGCACTGCAGTTCAATGACAAACAGCAGAATAATGAAGACTACGCCTTGCACCGAGAAGGCCACGAGGAAGCGCCCCACACCAGGCTCTGACATGGAGAAGTAGTTTTCTTGGTATGTGATGTCTAGAACCAGAAAAACACAGTCATGTCAAGTAAGTTAAGAGCAGACAGTTTTTTGATAAATGAAGTCCAGTGCATTATGAATCTTATTTGTTCTTTGTTAAAAGCGATGATCCCTATTAATAGAATACATCATCATTATTCATGCAATCATTGTCACATAAAAATGAACCACCACCATCATCCCAATATTCAATATGTAATACTGACACCCACATTGTGACTCATTGTTACATAAATATCTTCTATATCGTCACATAATAAATTGTAAATTAAGGTGGTGGACAAAATCTTCATTGTTTTATGACTGAAGTATACACTGCAACACCTCTACTTCAGTCTCTGAGGCAACATTTCGGCAGTACTTACTTAAGATTTGGCACACTTCCCGGGTAAACATGCTGGAGGTGCAGAATGAGATGAATTCGTAGTTCTGATAGAACTGGCTGAAGGACATGCCCAGGCAATAGTTTGGGAAGATGAGAAACACCTTATCCAGTAAGTGTGACATATGCTGCAGGTTCAGCTCTGAAGAATGAAATTCATAAAGACATCATCAACCGGAATGAAAGGGAACATTTTTCTCCTTTTTACATGTTTTTTTTTTAAACATTTTATTCCAATTATCTCCTGATTTTGTTGTGAAATCCCAATATTGAGCAACAGCTATTACTGCTAACTCCCTCATTGACCTGTGTAGCCTTTGTAAAGCCACGTGCCTCCTCATTACCATATAAAAGCCTGCTCCTCTCCACATGTCCACCCAAATCAACCTGTAGGAGTTGCTAGAGCATGATCCCTTACTAGCTTAAATCCAGAAATACTGCACATTGTATTTGATAAGAGACAACGCCAAGCACGAAACACTCAGGCTGGGATTTTAACCCATTTATCTGAAGGAGTGGGTAATTGCTTTTTCCCTTTGTGCCATTCACTGATTGCACTCCAGATGTATTCATCCAAACACAAACACTCCTAAAGTCCTTAAAACTGGCACAAAACATACTTGCCTAAATATAAGACAGAATATGCATGGATAAAAAAATTCCTAATGCTGTAAAAACATCTTGAAAAGAAGCATTTCATGTTTCGGGTCTCATTTTTGTACTAAAACATAGGCCCTCCAGGATATTATGGGTTGTTTTTTTAATTTCATAGCAGGCTTTAAAAAAAATGTGATGTATTACCATATTTTTTCAAATAAAAATTGCAAAAAAATGTTGCTTTACTGTCTTTGATTTGGAGCCAATCACTATGAACATTTGATCAGCTGTTGATGCCGTTCAAAGAAGCACAAAAGACTGTCTGTGTGCTGTTCTCCTGTTTTCTCCTACCTGGTTAGTACAAGCTAACACACCAGCAACAGCTAGCATCCAAGACCGAGCCATGAAACAATCCCAACAATCTCACACCAACAGCAAGAAAACAGCTCCACTCTATCATTAAATCCATTAATTAATGTTGGGTAACATTAGCCATGTGATGCTAACAGTTATCCCTGTCACTGTGTGTGTGACTCTCTAAATAGCCCTGCAGAAGTCTCATGAGAAACAAAGAAAGCTGGCCAAATAGGGGCTGATCAGATGAATATGCTGTGTAGCTCTACATTGAAATGAGATTTTACCCATTTTTAATAGTCAAATTTGTGGTTAAGTTGTTATGAGCTGCAAGGCAAAGCAGAATTCATGAGGACTGGTTGAATGTTAACTGCTGCAACTGTAACATCCTGGAGGGACTAAATGGTACCTCAAGACGACTGATATTGTTCCTTATCTTCAAAAGTTTTTTTCCAAAAACAGCTGTCTGAAAAGAGTGTCCATCTTAACTTTAACATCATCTAAATATACTGTCTCCACTATAGTAATTTGAGACACTCTAAACATCTAAAAGGGCTGGAAGCCCTGTGTCTCCTCTCACCTGGGATGGTCATGATGGTGACAGCCAGAAAGGTGGCTGTGCCAGAGATCATGTTGAAGATGGTGAGGCGTGTGTAGGCAGTAGCGGCAGTGGAGAAGAAGAAGCTGAGCAGGTACATAAGAGGCACGACAGCCCAGCCATACAGCAGCAGTAACAACAACACATCTACCAGGTGGTTGTCTACGAAAGCCTTGATTCCGAATGCCTGAAACACCACCTAAGAGCATAAAATGAGTTGAGACATGGCACAACGTATGCATCAATTTTGCACATGCTGTATTCTCTACCTTGACAGCTCTGTTTACACTAACAGTATCAGTCTCAGTGCCTTTATCTAACATGTAATCACATCATACTGACCAGCATGAGGAGACAGGGCAGCAGAAAGTTGACAAGGTCCCACAACAGGGCAGAAAACCAAAAGTTTGACAGGTAGACGCCGCTGACTTGCTGCACATGCTTGGACTTGATGGAGGACTCTGTTACAAGCAGCAGGGCAAATGTGCTGGACAGGGAGGCCATACCATACATGAGGTTGATGGCAATGGCGAAGCCTGTCTTGCTCCTAAAAATGAGAGAGAAAAGAATGAGACAATCAGGAGAGAAAAAAAGAGGAGGAGCTAAGAAGGGGTTTGACGACAGAGGAGAGATGAAGAAAGCCAGAAAGAGACGTAAAGTGACTGAGAAGAAAACAAAAATAATGTTGGAACTCTTTATTTCTTCTCCACCACTCACTCTGTGAGCTGGCTCTGGGCGGTCTCAGACACGTTGCGTGGCATGGGATAGTTGCCAGTCTGGATGGAGGCATTCGGCCCTGCTAGAAGTTTGTACAGAGCATTGTCCACCATCATGAGGGCCGTGGCAGGTGTATGGTAGCCCTCGTTGTTGAAGTAGGCTGTTGCTTCTGCATATTGGCTGCTGCTGCCACGGAAAGCAGCACCCACCACACAGCGTTCATTAAAGACACCTCCTTCCTCCTCTGCCTGGGTCAGGATGTAGTCAGTAAAGTCTGAAGAAAAGGAGCACACGGTTAGTTAATACTTAGGTAGGCATTAAAGTGAGGTTCCTGTCTCTCTCACTGTGCTCACCTGTGATATTGATGAGCTGGCCCTGCTGTTCAGGTAGCTGTGAACTGTATGTTTGTGCCAGGGCAGCAGCCAGGGGTCCCACCCCCGGCGGCAGAGCCACAGGGACCCTGGTGGAACCATAGCGGCTGAGTGCCAGCCTCAGCTGAGGAGCATTCTGGTGGTTGGGAAGGGTTCGTGCCACGACTAAGGCCACAACGGTGAAGACCAAAGGGACCAAGAACTGAGCCACCATCACCTTCCAGTTTCTCCAGCTGTACAGCGCCCTCTTCAGGAACATGGCATAAAACTGTTGCAAGTGTAGTCTGACCTGATGGGAGAGAAAGGGGGAATGTGAGCAAAATGAACAACATGCAGAAATATAAAACATAACAAGCATCAGATCTTCTTCTCTCACCCCAGTGTTTAGCTTGATGTTGGAGCAGTCCTCTGAGATGAGTGTGCCACTGTCTGTGAAATCAGTGGCGTCGGTCATGCCGCTGATGCTGCTGGCATCATCTGTGGTCCAGTCATGGGAGCGCCTCTCATGTTGATACTGCAGGGCTGGCAGCTGGATTGCCTGGATGTCCAAACTAGAATCCACCAACTTTCCCACCCTGAACACACAAATCGATCTGTTGTTACACGTCAACTTACTGGAAACAGGAACAAATGGTGCACATAATAAGACAACAGGTTTTTGTAACTATTTATGATGAATTCCAGGAAGCAGATGGTCTCTGTATAAACCTAAATCTACAGCAGTATCAGTGTGATCCCAGTTAGATCTTCCTACAAGTCCAGCATCTTTGACCTTTTTGATTTAAAATCATCACAACATTTGATAATTAGATATCTTGAGTTATGGCCAAAAACATGTTTCGTGAGGTCACAGTGACCTTTGAATACCAATTTCTCATCCTTGAGTTCAAATGGACATTTGTGCCAAATGTGAAGGCGTTCTTGAGATATTGCATTCATGAGAATGACATAAGCAGAAGGTCACAGTGACTTTGACCCCAGTACCAACTAAATCTAATCAGCTCTTTGTTGAGTCCAAGTGGATGTCTGCGCCAAATTTGAGGAAATTCCCTCAAGCTCAAGGAAATCTTTATTATCCCGATGGGGGTAATTTACTATACGTTTACTGTTTAAAGTGTTCTTTAGATACGGTGTTCATGAGACTGAGACAGGTCACAGTGAGGTCACAGTGACATTGACCTTTGACCACCAAAATCCAATCAGTTCATTGTTGAGTCCATGTGGATGTTTGTGCCATATTTGAATGAATTCCCTCATGGTGCTCTTGAGATATTGCTTTAAGCATAATGAGATGTGCATACAAACAACGAGAAAATGTAATGCTTTTAGATACAGTTATCAGCAGCACAGCGGCATGAAAAAGTCTGAATGGTAGCAGTATTGCTGTCTAACTGACACTGAATTTTACTTGGCTACAAAATACTGCACACCAGAAGGAGCTAAACGACCAAATGTTCGATGAGCAGCTTTTCTTGGTGTCATGTTTGATGTTTGGTGTTTATAGCCAGAATACACTGATGGAATCTCTGTATGACTCATAAATGTGAGACAGACATTCTTGGCAGCAACAATTACAATAATATACACTCATGCTAGTAGAAGTAGCATTCAGTATTAGCAGTCTGCAGTAAAAAGGGCTCTCCGGCTTGTTGCCACAGACACACATATGAAGTCCACAGGGAAGCGGGAATAACTACTCAGCGAGCAGCAGGCATCTGGGACTGAAATGTGTGAGCATCAGCCATAGCACTGATCTGCATGTACACTAAAGTGAAAATTATTCCTTTTCACACAAAGATGTAGCTCAATGTAAGTGTCATAGATTCCAAAACAGATATATGACTGCTATAACAGGTATTTTGTAAGTTAAAGTAGTATATGAAAACCACTTTTTCTACATTATTAAGTCTCCTCTTGTACATTAAAATGATTTATTTGTTGCTAAATTGAAAATGTGCCTTGCAGTAGGAGAGTTACTCCTTGAGTCAGATCCTACTGATATGGAAAATTAGACAGAAACATTCACTGTTTTTCCTGTTGTTGTTATGTATTCTTCACTAATGGCAGATTTGTTTGCTACTTAATTTTTTCTTTTATTTTGTTATTTTTATTGCTGTTTCCAACGTTTGACAGACATTGCTGCTAGTTATTTGTTTTTAAGGAATTTATCGTATTATTGCGATGGCTATCATATGTTACATATACTTTTAGCCAACTAATGTGAATTCAGGGCATTGCATTTAAAGATCTTAATGCTCACTCAATTTTCCCAGAATAAACAATGGTTTAAAGATGATGATGATTTAAAAGCTTTCTGTGAACAAGCTTTTAGGCTATGCATTTGAGTCACATATTCAGCTATGTCTTGCTTTCCTACCTGAGAAAAACTTCCTCCATAGTGGTTACCGAAGCTCCATAGCTGGCAATGCCCAGTTCCTCTCTGTTCATCTCCAGCTCAGCAAACAACAGCTCAAACCTAAGAGCAAACACACAAAAAATGCATCAGGGAATCACATTGCACACTACTGTACCTCACAGTGGGATGAAACTATCACTCAATATTACAATATGAGCTTTTGATGAGTCTAAGCTTCCAAATCTCTCTCTCAGTGCTCCAATCTAATCATCAGTGGTAAGTGTCACTGTGGAGCGGACGTCTGATTTGTAGAGAGAAAAGTATTGATTTTTCAGTACATAAAAAGAGCATAAAACAAGGTAACAGGAGAGATGGTTATGAAGGAAAAATAACCTGAAGCAAGAGAGAAATTCAAAGGTCAAGATTCACCATTTCAGTAGATATTAACCACATTGATTCTGTTTTTTTCGTATTGCTCTAATGAAAATATAAAGAGTTTGAAGCTTGGAGCAAAAGAGAAAAATAGCCTGTATTTATTGTAATTATACAACTAGTGTAGGTTGGTCACTTTCAGTCAATATGTTCGCGCAGGAGGGTCTTTCTACCCTTTAGTCCACTTCATACTTCACACTGTGTTATTGTGAGTAATCTATATATGAACAAATACCTGACAGACTCACCTGCTGGTGCTTTCTTTGGGCAAGATGTATGAAAGCTCGGCCCCCGCACTACTCTCCAGTGTGGCATTAGGAACATACATGTGGACAAGGCGGGTGATCTCGGACACGTTACAAAGAGCGTCCTTTACTATCACCATGTGGTAGCCAGCACCTGGGGAGTAGAAGAAAGGAAGAGGCATGTATAATTAGTTGTAATGACCTTGTATGTTCCCACTTTTAATACTGGATTTTCATCTCTCCTGAATGTCCAGGTCTGCTATATAAACCAAGGTAACAGCAGTACTCAACATCACAACTGATGGGACATCGTGCTGCAGCTATCACCACTCTTCACTTACCATATTTGTTCTTAAGGAAGAGTGGCGACCCGCAGCACTGCAGCTCTCCTCCTGCCATGATTGCGATGCGGTCACCAAGTAGGTCTGCCTCGTCCATAAAGTGCGTGGTGAGCAGGATGGTGCGACCGCGCTTCTCCCCTTGCAGAAGGTCCCAGGTGGCACGTCGAGCTGATGGGTCCATACCTGATGTGGGCTCATCTAACATCACCACCTGGAGACACATAAAATAAAAGATGGAAAGAAGAGACAAGTTAATGTGGAGGAAGGATGGGACAAAAATAATAAGACAGAATAATGCTCATGAAGTTGTTCACCTTGGAGTCTCCAATGAGTGCAATGCCAATAGAGAGTTTTCTCTTCATGCCACCTGAGAGAGTCTTGGAGCGAGCCTGTCTCTTGTCCTCAAGGTTCAGGATACGGATAATCCGGTCTACTTCATCTGGAATCTTGTCTTTGGAAAAGCCTTTCAGCTGAAAATCGAGCAGATAGACACACCTATGATTTACATATTGTTGTCTTAAACCTATCAGACAGTTTCAACAATAACATGTCATTTTAAACTTTGTAAAGATAGAATTAATGGCACAGTGACTGTACTGAATTACACTGAAGGGGTACCTAATAGATTTAGCAGGAGAAAAATAAAGTAATGACTACATAGCAAGAACAAAGATTCAGCTTCAGTATATACTGTATATGTGTGTGTGTTTTTGTGTATAGGTGCATGACTGTGTGAGCACCTGTGCATAGAAGAGTAGATGCTCTCTGACAGTAAGGTTATCAAACAGTACATCATGCTGTGGGCAGAGTCCCAGACTGCGGCGGATCAGAGCCATGTCCTGACAGATATCGTAACCGTTGATATAGGCCCTGCCACTGGTGGGAGGAAACAACCCTGCAACAAACACACAGAAGCAGTCATTTCAGATTATTTAGGTGCCATGTAGTATGCTTGAATGCGCGTGTGTAAACTGATGTGTTTCAGAAGGTCACCTGTCAGCATGGACAGTGTCGTGGTCTTCCCAGCACCATTGTGTCCCAGCAGCACCGTGATCTGTCCCTCAAACATGTTCACCGTAAGATCCCGCACAGCCTGTCGTGTCTTGTTGCCCACTTTAAATTCCTGCAGAGCCGATACACCCGAAACATTTATGTGTGTTACCAGAGTAGAGTAGGATTATTGGTTGTATGCCTCAACCAACCAGTCAAGTTGGAGTGTACATACATGTCAGTGTGTGGTGAAAACTTAAAGAAATGTGATAAAAGCTATTAAGTGTATTTTTTTGGTGAAACATGGATATCTTACAAACCTCTTTCCTCCAGCAGCACAGAACCTCCTTACAATCAGCGATCAAATATTATGTCACCAATTCAGTACCTGATGAAATGTCTCCCCTTCTGTTCCTCAGTTATGATGTTGAATAATGGCAAGAAAAGTATTTTTGCATTATGACATTATGACATCATACTGAAGTTCACCTTTGACCTTTTGCATACAAAATGTCATCACTTCATTATTTTATCCAATTAGACATTTGTGTGAAATTTTGTCATAATCAGGGTTTAAATTACTGAGTTATGGCCAAAAACAATGTTTTGTGAAGTCACAGTGACCTTTGATAACCAAATTTAATCAGTTCATGATGATTCTAAGTGGATTGTGCCAAATTTGAACAAATCCCCACCTGCTTTCACGAGAATTGGACAGACATGAAGTCAGAGTGCCCTTAACCTTTGACTATCAAAATCTAATTAGTTCGTCTTTGAGTCCACATGGACGTTTTTGCCAAATTAAGAGGAAATTTGTTCGAGGTTTTTCTCAGATATCTGGTTAACATGAATCTGAAAAGATATGATGGGAAGACACATTGTTGCTTATTTTCCATCTCACTACTGCAGGAGATCCTTTAATGACTGGCGAAATTTTGTTTTTGAAACTTGCATCTGAACCCCTTTACAGTAATGGAGTCTGACTTTGTTTCCCCAATGGATGTCTGTTTTGCTGCTAACCTTAGCGAGGTGTTTAATCTTGACCCCGGAGACGAGTCCAGCAGGTTCCTCCTCTATAAACTCCCCTTTCAGAGCCTTTTCTGCATCTTCTTCTTCCTCTTTCTCATTCACCAAAGCCATGCGGGGGCTGCTGCACCAATATGAAGGCTGATGAAGATGAGACGAGAATGTGAGGGATCAAAAAGTGGTAGAAAAAGGAGTGGGGTGAAACAGGCTTCAACCAAATGGTAGAAAATAGTGAATTATAATTCCAGTGTTCATTTCTAACCTATTTCCACAAGATATTTCATAGAATTAAAGTTAAAAAATTGCGCAACGTATTACACAAGCTGTACCTATGTCTTTCTCAAAAGCTTTTTCAAGGAAGCAAAGTAAATTACAGGATGCAACAAGGGAAGCAGAGGAACAGGATAATTCAGAAAAACACAAAAAAGAGAGGCGGGCCGATATTAACATTGTTCAGCGTACATGAACAATGTTAATGTCAGCCCGCTCTCTCTTTCTTACATTAGAGGGGACTGTTTCCCGACCAAACCTCCTTCTGGTGCACTTCCTAAGAACCAGAGTCAAACCTCCACTTTCTAAATCTCACACCCACACATACAATGGACATAAAGTGCGTCAACATCTAAACCACACCCTGCTGGCAGTCTCTTGAATTCCTACTGGGAAATGGGCTAGCATGAGTTTATTTTTGTGTGTGTGTGTGTGTGTGTGTGAAGGCACGTCATTTCGTGATCGTCCATAGTTGTTATAAACATAAACCTTATTTGTGTTGGCCACACAGACTCAGACGCTTCCTGTTATTCTAGCCAGCTGAACTCAAGGACTTCCTGCGGCCGATAAATTGTGTCCTCACTTTTTAAATCCCATCCGCTGTCACTATATCAGAGCCACTTTCACTGAGTGCAGCAATTTCTTTTAATCTGAGGCCATTTTTCTCTTACAGGAGACCTCAACCTTGCAACTACCTGATGGCGCTGTAAGTGCTGAAAACCATCCACTTGCAGCATTTGTTCACATGTTGATGTGTCTGTACAACACAATGTAAAAGCCACACATCAGACCTGGGTTCAATTCCTGTTAGTAACAGTTCCTTTAAGAGGCATTAAGTATCATGTTCCTCATTAAGATGCATAAGCAAGCATGTGTAAGAAATCTTTAGAAACCCAAGGGCAAATAGCTTTTCATCTACTAGTACTGGAGAAAATGTGATATATATATTTCTAGTTTATACAAAAATCCATGCTCACAAGCTTAGGTATGTTAAAAATAATATTATAAATGGGTTTTAATTTGTTAATTTTGAGTTTTGTAATATTACAGGTGCTTGTGCTTGCATGTGCAGCTCTCATGACAGTGTCAACGCGCCCTAATACCTCTGTTACTTATGTACATTTGTAAATATTTTACTACTACTTTTACTACTACTAAATATTTTTTTAATTTATGAACAATTATTTCTTAAAATCAACAAAGGAAGAAGCTTTCAAAACAGCTGTTGTAGCATGTCACATGCAGAGCACTATGTCATCAAATTTTACCCATGTGTGGGCCAAAAAACACAGAAAGAATATATTCATTTCAGCCACAGAAATACAATCAGATTAAGTGTGTATGGTTATTCTGTGCTGATATTTTACTATTGAATGGATTATAGCGGGGTTGCACCACCAGTCTCAGCCAAATTGAAACCACTTTGCCATCAGGCCAGTCTTTTCTGATTAAGGCTGTTACATGAGGCATTTTTATTGTGAAATATTAGAATACAATACCCCAGTGAATTTGTGTGGGCGTGCAAATGTGAGCTGCTTAGTTTTGATGCATACCAGTACAAAGAAGTAAGATGGTAGAGGCACTCCGTACTCTCCAGGAAAAACTGCCTCCATGTACCAGGCCACCAGCCCATAAAACACAGCGTCAAACAGCAGCAAGCCCAACACCTGGGCCAAGGAGAAGTCATCATCCACCGTCACAGAGTCAAACATGTTTGACCACTGGATTCCCGTTCCTACAGAGGGGAGAGAGAAACATTTTTAAAATACGGTTTTGTGGGGCACGCAGGGGCTCAGCTGGTGCCCCAGGTTTGACTCCAGCCTCGGCCCTTTGCTGCATGTTGTCCCCTCTCTCTCCCCCTTTCACACTGACTCTGTTCTATCCATTAAAGGCCAAAAATATCTTTAAAAAAAATATATATATATATAAATATATATATATACATATATATATATATATGGTTTTGTAATAAATAAACAGGGAAACTGACCCCAACTTCCAAATATAAACAGACAGTTCAAAATGTATGGAGTGTGAAATTCAATTTGACCATAACCTTAAGTCTTACCTTTGCCTTCAAACATCCCTATGAGCTGAGCTCCCATGGCCATGGCCACGTTGGAGATGAGGCAGGCTGACACCTTCTGTGCATGGCTCAGCAAGTCGTAGCGTGGCCACAGGAACAAATAAGGCAGGTAGCTCAGGAAATAGATGAAGCCGCCCGCTGCTGCTGCCACATTAGCTGGAATCGGAACCAGAAAGGAAAGAAGACAGGTTGAACAATATTAAGACTTGTGTAGCCTTAAGATAGTGAACTGAACAGCGCAATCATCACTCTTATCACTCTTTGGCTGTCACAGTTACAGCAGGTGATCATTGCTGTGCTGCTAGACAAGCTCACACACGCATGCACGCACGCGCGCGTGCACACACACACACACACACACACACACACACACATGCATTGGAGACCGAAGCAAAAGCAAAAGGTAACAGGTGAATTACTATGTGAAGAAAGTTGCTTTTGCTGCAAAAACCTATTTCACTGATTGACGGCGACAGTCTGAGAGAGCTGTTCAGATGAAGCATTACTGCGAGATGAGGAAAGAAAGTTGAGTGCTGTGGATGAGGCCAATAAAGGACTTTAAGGGCTGTTTTTGCTTTTCATTTCTAAATAGCAGGACAAGACTTCTCAAAAGAGCACTTGTGGCAAACAATGTGACATTCTGAGCCTGTGTGGAACACACATTGAGTAAGTGCCCTTACCTACTCCTAAAAAGTACATCAGTGGGCGCAGAGAAGTGTCCAGATAGCTGTTCACACAAAGACAGCTAAGAGGGAAATAAAATCTTTGTTCAAAAATGGGCACTAAAGGAACTTTTCTGTTGGTTTGGCCTATTTCCTGTAAAAGCCTTTTATTTCTGCCTCTTTCCTCTTTGCTCAAATCATTTCTTATAAGGAACTCTCAAGGGCTGTATCAACTCAGAATTACGTCAGTCAAATCAGATTTGGCTGTTGAATATGAATATTTGACAATCCTTTCGTGTTTTTCCATGGAGAGTTTTGGGAGTTTGAAACATAGACTGTATAAATAATGGACATAGCTACAGAGATGTTTTTTTGGACTACCATTTTGAAGCTTCAAGTTTGACATTTTGCTGTCGCCATCTTGTTTTCATGGAATCAGAAGTGACCATATTTGGAAAAAAAGGCTGAAGCTGTGGAGGAGTGAGTGGTGGATCTGACTTACAGACTGTAGCAACGCCTCACAGACAGCCTGTCACTAAACCAGCTCGACCCTTAAATATGCTGAAATTTGGGCCTTAGCAAATTGAAAATGGGTGAGTTATAAAAACAAAAAATATTCCGCTCATACAGCTGTCATAGATATTGAAATTAGTTACAGAGACGAAAACAATTTTTTGTACCAGGCTGTAAACTATATAAATGAGATTATATACCGTCTTAGATATTGGATATTGTTATATTGTGATATGGAATAAATGGTGTTTTTTTTCCTGATTTTGAATTTTCAGTAAAGTAGGTACTTTTCTCAACTTGCCAGACAGTTCTACTTTTTTTAATACTTGCCTTTACCCAGTTAATGATATTTTCTACATCACTAATGATTATAGATCAAAAATTTAATTGTGTTAATATTTTTTCAAAGTAGGCTAACAATATACAATATTGTCACATCCAATAGGGAATTTGGAGGAAAAAAATTGGATTGTTCGATTCTGTCTCCCAGTTTTAGCATTAATTAAGTGCTTTTTGAGGAGATTTAAAAATACCGAGATAAAGCCAAAAAATATCGCAATATAATTTGCAGGCCATATCGCCCAGCCCTACCGCTTAGTTTAAACAGGGTTTGGCAGGAAGTTCAAAGTGACAGCTACATTCACATATAAAAGTAAACAAGCCAATTTAGCCCTTCGAGCTAATGCTAACTGAACCAATGACATATCGGAACTGTGCCAAGACTAGATATCAAGCAAAAGCCAGAAACTGTATCATATTAACTCACTGCAAGCTGTAAAATCACCACTTCTGAGCAGAAGGCAGACAATAATGTTATCCTGGAGCCTGAAAGGACAAAGCCTCTCTTCCTCTGGGCAGCTGCCTCCATCTCACTCAGACTCACTCTGGGTCTGCAGCTGCCTGGAGAGCAGTGTCAGAGCGAGGAACACTCACTCTGCAGCTAAATCTGGGGACCAAAATATCCCAAGGAGTAGGCTAAACTGCACACTACCAAAAAAACAACTGCTCTTCTTAAAGAATCTCTGAGGGGTCTCCAAGTGATACTTTTAATCTTTGATTTTAGGTGGTAGCCATACAAAATTCTCATCTTTGTGTTTTGATGACTATGAATTTTTTGCTCAGTATCAGAGGGGAAAACAAAATTATGCAGTTTCTTTAGTTCAAGTTATTGATTCAGCAGTAACTGATGCAATTTAAATGACTCAGGTCAGGCTGTAAAATTCCACATACTGGATACTACTTAATGGGCCAGAGACAGACCCGGAGGAGGGATGGGAAAAAGCAAGAAGAAGAAAAGAAGAGCAGGACAGGGTTTTAAAATTTTACAAGTACCTTGGCTCATAATGTCAAAGCAAAATAGGAAAACTGTCTGAGCAAGTGACAGAGCAGATTACACTGCTAAAGAGGACAGAAATACAATATGATTAATGTGAAGAGAAATTCAATACATCAGGCTTTTATCTGTCCTCTCTGACTCAGCCCCTCGGGACAAAAGGCTTTAAGGCTTACTTCAAACTGATTATAATCAGGTGGATTTTTCTTATAATGGTAGTTAAAAATAAAGCCAAAGAAGACCATGAACTACAGCATTGCTAAGCAAGTTCTGATGTGCAATTGCTTTGCCGAAGGCTGCATAAAACAGACGCCGTGAGAAGTGCTTTCAGCCTGAGCTGCTTTGTTGCAAAAAGCTGGGGGGAGATGGTTTCATTCAGATGCCGGTCTGAATGAGAGAGAGTATAAAGAGGGAAAGAGAAGAGGAACATGAGGAAGGAGAGATTGGATTAAAATAGTTTTCTTTATCGTCGTGTTGGTCAGGCTGGACACAGTGTTTTCTTTTCATGAGGGTGAAGACAGAAAGAGCTCAGAACTACTCAATATAAGAAACTTAGTTTCTAAAGTAAACTGAACCTTTCTCTTCACCAGGAAAAGTTTCATGTCGGAACTAGCTCACCTAGCACCTCTAAGTTAGCTAACATTACAGCTCAGCCGAGGAGGACACCATTGATGTTTACATCTCGCACCGTCACAAGTACTAGCCCATAAGTAGATGCACGCTTCCTTTAGGAAAATCGACATCTGAGAGAGCACACAGTGTTGCACGTAATTAACATTTCCGCAAAATGGAGCCCACAGAGTACTGTTGAAAGGGCATCTCTGTCCTCTGTCAATAATTATTATTCAGAACAGAGTGGAAACACACACAAAAACACATACCTCGAGAGAAGAAGGCACTAATCATGAAGCTGAAGTTGATGGTGGCCACAGTGAAGACGAGCAGGAAGACAAAGACCAGTGTGGGGTCACTGTAGGTCAGCACTGCTCCGTTAGGGCTCACCTAAAACAACAGTTAAAAACATGCAACTTAAGTGCATCGTTGTGATGTGAAAATGGACGTGATCATGATGTGTGAAACAAACTAATTCCTGCAATTTATGTTGCAATCAGAGCATTAGTCACTACACTGCTCAATTATTAGGATTTGGTTAGTATAATAAACTTTTTGAAAATTATAAATTTCTCATTTTCACTTTTTTTTCTTGGTTTTAGACGTTCCAAAAACGTTGGGGCCGGACGATATATCAATATTATATTGATATTGTGTTATGAGACAAGATAGCGCCTTAAGATTTTGGATATAGTGATATCAGGAGGAGAGAATTTCCACACAGTGTGGGCAGGATTTCTTTCTTCTCTGACACTTTCTCCTACGCACCTGTCTACCAAAAGAAAGAAAGTGAGGATTTCTGAACTTGCCAGACTGTTCCAGCTTTTTCTGTTATGTTCCTTTCCTCACTTAGTGGTTATTTTCACATTACTGATGACTATTTATCAAAACTCTTGATGTTGTTTTGACGCAACAATATCACTGCAATATTGATATCTATAGATATTTAGTCAAAAAGACTGTGATATTTGATTTTCTCCAAAGTGCCAAGCCCTGTTGTAAAACACAAACTCCTGTGTCTTATTAGTTAAGTAAAGTTTGATTAGGCAGTTTCATTTTGGTGTCATTGAGCAAAAATCTAATTGGTACATAATCAAATTCCAGTGGGCCTCTGCACCTCCTCTCAACTCTGTTTTCATGTTGTTTATTTTTTCTTTCATTTTTATTGTGTTCTTATTTGTGACTTTTAAAAAACCACAGCTTCAAAAATACAGATTATTTTCCAATACTTACCAATCATAATGCCTGTGTAATGCAGACATAGTACAATTTACTGGATAATTGCATTTCTTTTCTTTCCTCTACTTTCTTTTTTTCCCTTGTTGGTTTTGTTAAAAAAAACAAAACAAAACAAAAAAAGTCACTGGTCAATTTAGAGAAAAGGGCGTTCCTACTGGTTGTTCTACAAATGCAGATGCCTGTGCACATCTGTTCAATGAAAGCCTGATTCAATGGCAGAGAATCATGCAGAAAAAGTTGCTATTCCAGCATTAGCAACAACTGCCTACACTGCATAGCAACACAATAAAATCAACCCAGTATCATCTAATGTAAATGATTCTGTTTTATCTTTTACTTATCTAGGAAGCTTAAATATTGTGTTAAGGTATTTTGTGCTGGAATGTGGCTTTTGAAACAAAGATTCGTAGCACCAACTCACCTGGATACAAAGGAGCAAAGTCACAAAAAAGACTGAAATGGACAGGAAGAGGAAGAACATGAGGAACCAGGCGCTCCAGTGGAGCCAGTTGCTGAGACCCATCATCCTCATGTACTCCTAAAATGCACAAGAAAGGGTAGAAAGTAAGGATTAGTTTCATGATTGCAGCACCAGGAACAACAGCCTGCATGAACACACATAAACAAACCTTGAGCTTCCTTTCCTTCTCCTGCACCACGGCTCGGACTATGTTGAGGGAGGTGTACGTGAAGCTGAGCACCAGTAGCAGGGGCAGCTGGTTCTGAATGGCCAGGATGAAGACGTCATATATAAAGGCAGGGTAAGGAAACCGCGACAGGACCACTCTGGTCTGTCGCAGCAGAGAGGCGGCAGATGTTCTGTTGTAGGAGCGCATGATGGCTCGGTCCACTGCATGCTGCACTGCCAGGAATCCCTCTCGGAAGTACCCTGAAAAGAGAAAAGAGACATAAACACTGAAGAAAATGATGTATAAATGAGTCACGGCACAACCCCTCATACAAAGTGACCTGTTCCACAAGGCACAGTCCATCTAACTGCCCTCTATAAGTTAACAGAAAAATGGGAAAGAGGCCTTGAGGAACAAAAGTGGAGCTGGAGTCGTGAGTTATTATGCATGTGGAGGTTGGAAATTCAGATTCATGGGACTGTAAAAGCTTGTCAGTTCTATTATGCCGTGAGGTTGACTTCATCTTTTGGAGCATGCCTCTTTTGCCCCTTAACTTCACGATTAAAAAAGGTCTGGGCTGCAGCAGAACAGTTTCTTATCTGATGCTATTATTGCAGTTATTTAAAGAGGATCTGTTGTGCCTTTCCTTATTTTCTGTTACATATAAAATGCCACAGTGTCGCATGATCATATTAAACGTGCTTAAAATAATTCAATAGCATCAGGCTTCAGACCGTTCTGAATATTCTGTTTCCAACATTTTTTTTTCTACTTTTGCCACCAGCTGACATCAGCTTGTAACAGATTTCTTTAAATGATCACCTGTTCCATGCACGCTACTGTAAGCATTTAGATTATATAGTGGAGCCCTGCATTGGAATCGGGGTCTCACAAGACCCAATCCAAATCTTGCGGGAGTGGGTGGTGTTAATGTTGCTGTGTTTGGGGGCAGGCGGTCAAAAAAAAAACAGAGGTTAGTTGGGTGAAGTTGGGAAGAAAATCAAAGCTGGAGTTTACAAAGTAAAAGGACAGCAAGGAAAATCAGACACTTGAAATAACTTCAGTATGTTGTTAACAAAGAAAAGAGGGAGCTGGAGTTTATGAGAAGTGTGCTCACATACAACGGGCACAAATCGGTATCTCAGGGTTAAGGAGACACACCTGCTCCTTGCTTTTTTTCCAGGCAGAAATCATTCACAGCGCACTGGGATAAAAGCCATGAGAGAAAAATATATGCTGCACATGATTAAAAACTTTCCATGTCTACAAAGCAGGAACAAAAACACAACACTGCTACATGTAGCTACATGCTAACATCAGTGGAACATAGTCTTGGTTGGAGATGTTAATTTTGCCCTCAATTCGGAACATATTCCTGCTAGAAAATGTCTGCTTGTGAAGATTTTGGACTGTGCTTCTTTGGAGGGAAACTAAAAGAGACAGGTGTTAAAACAGAGCATGTACGAAGTACGAACATGAAAATGAACATAATAGGTCCCCTTTAAACCTGACAGGTCAAACAACTTGAGAAACAAATGTACAGATAAAGTTAAGAGCATTTGGTGCCTGACACCTCGTGAATGCCCCAAAAATGTTGTGAGGGCACATCCTGACAGTGACAAAACTAGATGTGCAGGGCCGTGGTTGCCATGGAAACACAGTCTGAGTAGAGGGCTCTCACCCGAGGGACTGTGAAAAATAAGTGCTTTTCATCAATCATAATCTCTGTCTAAACAGAAAAATAAACTTTTTAATTAACTAAAGCTCATATTAATAACTCCTAAAGGAAATTGAAAGTCTTTAGGAATATATAACATTTACATTTTTTTTGAAAATATTTCTCATGAAGGTATAAAAGCATCAAAGCAGACAGGATGTTTTGGCGACAGAAAGAGGGGCGAAAGAGGAAGTGGGAGAGATAAAGAAAAACAAAGACAAAGAGGGTCAAATTAAAAAAGACAGGGATTCTCACCAGGCGTGCCACCCTCCTTGTCATACTGCTCCCTCGGCCCTGGCAGCTGAAAGAGGGGATAGAGACTGAGCGTGTGCCAGTCCAGGTCACTGTTTGGGTTCAGCTCCGACCGCTCCTTGGGCGGGGCGTTGCGTGGGGTGAAGCTAAAACGCAGATGGTAGCTCACCTGCATATAAGGGTGCAAAAAGAAAGCAGAATCAGTAGATAAGTAAATTATTAGTGTGAATTTCACACAGAAATCAGGGCTGTATTTCAACTTGGCTTTGAGCAGTGTGGTTTAAAACAAGAAGAGAAGATTACAGATAATGAGATTAATAAATTAGTATTTTACAGAGGATTCTGGTCTTGATTGCAAAAAAAACCTATAACAGCCTTCTTGTTAAAGCCACAGCCCCCCAGCAGGATAAAAAATGTCTTAAGTATGGGAAAAAAATCACAGCAAGATTGCATGCTTTTTTTTTTTCAATTTTATAACCTTATAATAGAATGACTATCACTGTTTTGTTATACATTTATGTATATTTTGTGTGCTCTTTTTATCACACTGAGTGGTAAACTATGGGTTATGATCCAGGTGTATTTTGGAAAGTTATAGCAGTATAGAAGATATATTTATCACTCTGGACATGAAAAGAGTACAACAAGTATGTGAATATTATGGTCTTGTGATTTGTGTAGAATAGATAAAAAGTTACAAAAAAACACAAACAAGGAAACAGGAAAGATGGTGCAAAAGAGAGTAATAAAGATTTACTTGTCTTATCAACCTTTGTGTATTTGTGTTTATGGTTTTTATGGTAGATGGAAGAACTTTCTACATGGATAATAAAGTAATAAATATGAGAAGATGATTCACCAAAAAAAGCAACAACATCTCTCTCTCCCCGTGCGCTTTGGGCTATCTAAAGCCCGAAGCCTATTAAGTATGTCAGACTTCATCATCACATGCAGATAAAGCTTTTCCCATATGGGTTCACACTGAAAAAAAATGTAAATTCATCCGTCTTTTGTTTGTTTTTCCAGAGCAGGCATTAAACTGGTTGTTATAATCATATCATATCATACAGTTAACAAGCACAATAAAGCTTTGTAATAAACCTGAGCAAAATATGATCTCGTTGTTGGTTTGAGAATCCTCCTTCTATGTTTAAACAATAAGCTTGCCAAAATAAACAAAATAGACAAACAGTCAGGGAGCAGAATAAAGTGCCTGGACCAGTATTTCAGGTAACACATGCTGCTATTCTTTCCTCCATACACCGAGGTCAGTCAAACAAACAGCAGGTTATTTTGATGCATATATCACACCTCCCTAAGTCTTTATGCTTCAAACCCAGGGATGGACAGTAATGAAGTACACTGACTTAAGTACCTGACTTTAAGTATCTGTACTTTACTTGAGTTTTTTTTTAAACTCATCACTTTTACTACACCACATTTGAAAGAAAAATATATTTTTAACCCTACTACATGTCTATGAAGTCTCTAGTTACTCATAACATTTTTTTTAAAGTCAGTAGATTTTTTTTCTTTTCTAATATGCAAAATCCATAACCTGTGATCACACAGATCTGCATGTGTTTTGTTTAGTGTGTTTTTTTGTTGAAGCGGTGTTCCTCAACCTCTATCTTGTGCATGTGCTACTCAGATTGGGCAGCTCGTCGATACAGACAGGTAGAGAAGATAGGTCATCAGCAGACTGTTGTATTTGGTTATGTGGTGTTATTAGTGGCTACGGCAGCAGATGGAGATGAAGATTCGCCACTATTACACCCATGGCTTCACCTCAAGTCCATGTTTGAATTTTTTTTAGATGAATGGCTCATATTGTTATTATTCTTATTGTAAAAATATTAATAATAAATATTTTTAAATAATTAGTAGTATTTTGCTCTGTTCATTCTGAAAAAAAAAAACCTAATCACAACCTACAACGATTTGCCGTCCAGCCTGAGAAAGCAGTTCAAGGTCTTTTTCCCCTCAAAAAATACAAATGACAATTTTGGTCCTTCTGTCAATTTTTATGTCTATCGGCATTACTATAGGCTTTTCAGCTTTTTCAACAAGCTTTTTATTCTACAGGCTCTACAAGCCAGTCAGTGCATTCAGTGGATTGTTTTAGAGTCATTAGGATCTGTTAATGTATTGTGACAAAATATTACAATGTGTTGAGATTTTCAAAAAGTACTCTGAATACTTAAGTATTTTTAAAAGCAAATACTCCAGTACTTTAACTCAACTAATAATTTGATTCAGCAACTTTCACTTGTATTGGAGTAATATTTGACCAGGAGTATCAATACTTTGATTCAAGTATTAAAGTTGTGTAGTTTGTCCACCTTTGGTTAGAATACAGAAAATAAGAATTTACCACTCTTGTTGCAGCCAGACTGTGCAGTGTCCTTGATGAAATTACCAGACATGAAAACAATACACAGCTCCTCAGGTTCACGAATCAACCATCTACCTGCTACAGTGTGTGACAGTGCAGCGTGTTGCCTCTAACCTTTAGCGGCAGGGGTTCATCGTCGTGGGTGAAGGGGTGCTCAAACACTACAGCAGCCAGCAGCTTTCCTCCAGGGTCATTTCTCACGTAGTCCTCAAACTGCTCCTCAGTCTCAAAGCCACGCACTGGAAAAGAGACGTTCACAAACACATGCAAACATCATTACATTAGTTGTGGTGTGGTATTCATCTCACGCACGGCTGTTTTCGTGCCTGTCTTATTGCCAAACACGACCTTGGTGCTCATGTTTCTCACTGACAGCCAGGAAGTTGGTCGAGACGCTGTCAGCATACTGAATTTAATGGCCAGCATTACTGATACAGCAGGTCAAATCACTGAGAAAAAAGTGCACTTAAATCTACTTTCCTTGACACACATGCAGGATCACACAAAAATGGAAGAGATAAGCATACAAAAGATGTCAAAACCCAAGCAGTCCAATGAAACTGAATAAAAACAGAAAACAGGAAATAAAGAGACTGATTTCAGTTTTCTTTTCACTTTTGATATTTCGTTCTTTTCCAGAACTGGATTTCTCATTTGTGTTTTTTATTGCATTTATCAAGCATAGCGCAAGTGCATATTCTGGATCTGGCAAAGGATGTCAGTATTACACACCAGTCCATGAGGTGCATATTTGTCAGTGTCATAAAATAAACACACAGTCAAACAAAGGTGCACTGAGGAAAACAGGTCAAGGACAACCAGCTGCCAAACACGCAAGTTCAGACATGCAGCTGTCACACTGCTCTTCATTTCAGCTGTCTGCCGTAAAAAACGCTGTATGGTTTGTAGTTTAACATAGTAATTCCCATCCAGGGGTTACTGCTGCAGTCACCACAGGGATAAATGGAAACAGTGTGAGGAGTACCTTAATTAATTAAAAAAAACATATATATCAGGATTTGCTTTACATTATACATATATCTATCTCTGTGTTTAATAAAACATTAGCCGTCCAGTGAATGAAAACTAAGGTATCCCAGTAAGGTATTGCTACACTGACTGCACAGTACACATCTCCTATCAACCCGAGACAGCTTTAAGTAACAAAAGGAGATTAGTGCTTAACCAATACTTGAAATCAACAAGTGAACATTTGAATAATTAGCCAAGTAATGGAAAAATTGTTCAACTTGTTGGCTAGAAATAATGGATAAACAGTTAAAACAATTAGAAGCAAGTAATGGATAAAAGTTGAAATAAGAGGCTACAAGTAAAGGCTAAACAGTTAAAATAATTATTCCAGCTTCAGGTACTGAATAAACGGATAAAATAATCAGCTGAGTAATAGTAAAAGTTTGAATAATTACCTAAAATTAATGGTTAAAAAATGTAAGTTTTTAGGTAGAAGTAATGGTAAAAGGTTAAACATAAGCAAAAAGTAATGGTAAAAATATAAATAATTAGCTAAAAGTAATAGATAAAAAGATTACATAGCTAGGCTAGCCAAAAGTAATAGCTGAACAATTAAAAGTTAAAGCTAAATGAAATTGTTAAAAATTTAAAAGTTTAAATAATTAAAAAGTAAAAAGTAAAATGCTAAAATAATTAGCTAATAGTAATGGTTAAGTTGAAATAAGTGGCTAACAGAAATAAATACACTATTAAAACAGTAAGCTAAATGCAATGGATAAAAAGTTGAAAGAATACTAGTTGACTAACTGATAAGTTAAATCAACTTTTTAACAACAGCAAACATTTATGATTACACAATATAGGAAATCTTATTTAACGAGTCACTTTTTCTCAATACAGCGTGTGATACAAATAACAACTGTGTTTCAACACCTCGTATAATTATAACACAAACACCACATATTTGCTTCCCCTTTCAGCAGTCCCAGTTCAACGATCATTTGAAATATTATGGGTTTTTTTGTATTTTTATAGTTTTTAGCGAAGAACATCGAGGCCACATTTTGGTGGTCTCCTGTGTGGATGATCCAATTCAACCTTGATCATCCCCCTCCACCTATCCCTCCGAACGGAGAGCAGCTAAATTATTCATTAATGGCTGAGCTGGGATCTCACACTTCTGTGTATACGCCAACCTGCAGTTACAGATCTGTCTACATCTACATCTCTGCCTTCAGCCTCACACTGCTGCTATTTTTCTACATTGTTCATCGTGTGTCAGCGTGAAAACAAATATGTAAACAGCCTGTCTGCATGTTTATCTGAGTAGGTGATCACGTAGAGGCGTGTGCGTGAGTGTGTGTTTCAGAAGATTTAGTTGTTGGTGTCCTAAGAGAGGAGACAACCATGAGCTTCCTTTATTTCCTTATCTAAACTCCCGGCTGATACAATGTGACACAAGAGAGTAGGGTGCGGCCTTCTGGTTCCCCTGAGGGTTGTTTCTAGAGAAACCAGTTTGCCCACTCCTGTCCCCGATTACAACTGGTGTCAAAGCTCTGGTATTTGTATCACTGGTTAAAAATGGTGTTACTAACTAATTGGGAGAGCAGTAAACATTAGGCTTTGCTCCAGGTTTTTAAAGCCAGTGATCCCTATATTTTATTTTAAATGCAGAATATAATGTGATAATTCCTCTTAGTTATATCCAGCAAACTTAAGAAAATTGTTTGTTTTAGGATAGGAGTGCTTCTTGGGTATTTATCCAGTGTCTGTGTGCTAATAGACTTGTATCTCTTACAAGCTAAGAGGGCAATAGCTATAGGATAAAAAGATGGGAACAAACCAAGAATAAAGCAATTTATTTAGGATTTATCAATATGTGTTATTATGGAAAAAATGACATATATTACAAGGGGAAATCTGGCAGTTTTTGAAAATATCTGGAGGAGCTTCATGGACTTAAATAAAATCAAAGACGGGAGTGGGGTTGGGGTAACCATAAAAAAGAATATAGTGTTGTAGCCCATGTAATCTTCAAGACTTCTGTATATCATTGTAACTACTGTAACATTTGTTTTTCACCTCTGTTTAAATTATATTTGTTGTTTTTGTTGCTGCGTTGTTTTGTTTTGCCTTTTCATTTTATGGTAAAACTATATTTGCTGCTAAGACTATTTTATTTTTGTGTAACATCTGTTATAATATATATATATATATATACATATATATATATACATATATATATATACATATATATATATATATATATATATATATATATATATATATATAATATTTTTTTAAACTTAAGATAGAATTTTGTCACCAAATTCAAACATGTTTTATGAAGTACACAGGAGGGCATTGTAGGCACTCCAAAAATATTGAAAACTAGCATGGCGAATATTAAAAAGCCTCGACTGCAGTGGCTAAATGTTTCAGCCACTTCAGGTGTTTGTCTACAAGCCCAAATAAGGACATGCAGTGGGAGAAACATGTTGGCTCTTTTAAAAATTAAGCCACGGTTATAAAAGCTTTTTAATCTTTTCCTTCCTTCCTTTCTTTTTCAATATTTTTGGAGTGTCTGGAATGCCTGCTTGTGTATCCTGTTGTTTCAAAAGTCTTTTTGGGCCTTACGGCATCAAGTGATGGACCCTGATGCTGTATTTCTACTTTGCCCTGCTTTTTACAAATTTGCATGACAAGTTGCTCTTACATCCATTTCTTGCCAAACTACTACCCACCTGAGGAGAGAAACAGGCTGCCTCGCACATCCTCTGCCACCTGACGCACCACACTGGAGTTACCAGGCACATAGGCCAGCTGCAACAACGTGAAGAAGTGCTTGGGTAGAAAGTCAACGGTGTAGCTTTCGTAGACCGTGGCATTTGGGTAGTCCTTAAAAGGCACCTTCTGACGTAGCACAATGAGGATGCCAGAGAAGAGCAGGGGCAGGAGTATCTCCACCAAAGTTACCAGAATTTGACGTTTCTGGAGAGAAAGATTGGAGATAATCTGTCAGATATTTGATAGGGAAAGATGAGGTAAGATCATAAGAGGCAGAGATGAATAAGACTGGAAGAGGAGGAGTATGACTCATGTATTGAAAAGGTGTTGAGATTGATTAACTACATAATATTTGACAGAATATTTATGACTTTTAGTAACTTACGACCCCTATAAATATAGTAATGAATGGCTCCATATTTCAGCCACAGGTGAGCAATGAACAAAAAAAAACCCTTTTAGCTCCTCAGACACAAAACTGAGAGAACTGCAACCTTGACACGCAATCACAAACCCATTTCCAGATTTTTAATATGCTTTCAAAATGCTAACTATGTGCCATTTTTAGACAAGATGAGGTCTGGGCATCAATTTATTCTTTTCACACTACTCAGAATTGAACACAAATAATTTCACAGACAGCTGACACGATGTGACGGCCTCCCACTGTTGAGTGATTGGAGTACAAAATGACATGGACAGTTTCAGGACATTACACTCAATCTCCGAGGGGCACCAATATCAGACCTTCTCCCTTCAGAACTCAATCAAAATGATCACTGAGAGGAATAAATATGAGTCAGGAATAGAAATGTTCTCCTTTTGTTCATGTTTATAAAGTGTATTTTAATGCATAAATACTTTTGGACATATCATTGTTGGCAGCCTTCAACTTGGAGCTGAAAGCTTGACCACTGTTGTTTATTTTACTCAGATATTTATGTTTTAAATAACAGAGTTGTTAGATTTTAGGCTCTATTTTATGTATTGGTTGAAAACACGTCTATACCCAGTAAAGTAAGGACCAAAATTCATATTGTTCTGGTATCAGCATGGGAACACAAAACCTCCAGTACTATAAACCGAATGATCGTGACGTCACACTAACAACAAAAGTCACCTCCAGGTAGAAAACTGGATAATGTTTTGAATTGTGGAGACATGTAAATTCAGCAAACTTGTTTATTTCTGTTGTTATTTTCAGTCAATTAATGCAAGCCTCTACAGTTAAGCTGTTTTGTCTTGTTTTCAAAATCTAAATAATGCAATGCTACGATTGTGGAGCACAGGTCATGTCATCCTTTTTTATAAATTTTTTTTATTACCCATCACCATGTCTGGTTTGGTTTGCTGTACAGAGGGGCTTCAACTTTGGTAAGCTTTGACTGGCGAAGTTGCAAATTCAACAAATAACAAAGAAGAACATGCAGAGGAGACATTATTTGTTGCTGTGTCTTATCACCCAATGTTTTATGAAATTGGCTGTGAAAAATACAAACTGCCACACATGAGACATGCCAGGCTGGCAGTGAGTGAGGAGACAGACAGGGAGCAAAAATTTTTTTTGAAATGTACCAATAACATAATATTTTTCTGTATTTATTCATAAGCTGGGCACAGATATCACACATATATATACACATATACATATATATGTATGTGTGTGTGTGTGTGTGTATGCTTCCACAAATGAATAAATGAATGTGTGGGAATCCCTGGTAACCTTGCTTGCATTTCTTGTGTGTCCATACTCTTATCAAGTCATGACACCACTGTAACTTCTAAAATTAGATATTTATAAGTGTGTATGAGTGTATGTGTGTGTTCTGCAGAAGATCCACGGTTCATCTGATGCCAATAGGACAAGGTCCATGTAGAGATAATTAACCTTATCAGTTTCGTGAGCACGACTGTTTTTATTGAGGGAATGAAAAAGGTTCTCTCAATAGAGGTGAAATATGCTCTTATAAAGGGGTTAGTTGCATGTAAAACATTAATTTTCTTTAACTCGCAATAAAGCTCACACTATCTTTTCTGTTGCTCTAGTTAGGCAACATACCATTGTTGAGCAGAGATCAGGCCCGGTGATAACATTCATGAGCCCAGCAAACAATTAGCAGAGAATTGAAAATCTCATCAGGTATCGAAATCTGCTGTAGCCGAGCTGGAAATATGTCAACATGACCTCAAGTTCTCGAAATGTGGCCACTTGTTCACGAGAATGAGGACACCAAGAAACAGGATGGCTCAGAAATACAAGGTCTTTTCCATTAGCTGTTTTTACAAGAGGCTTTTACATGCCTGAATTACAATGTCCGCAATTTGCCTGAGGAGGTAAAATGTCGTAATGCATGCACTACGTCTGGTAATACAGCTTAAGAGATTGAAATGCACTCTGTGTATATTTTCTGCAGCCAAAATGAACGAACAAAACAAAGATGAACTGTATATTTTTTTCTGATCCTAATGGTGTCTCTGTAGTCTCAACAACCACAACTAGACAACCAGGGAGTGGAATAATAATAGCATAAATAATGGCAACCACCACGCATGCTATAATGCAGCAGATAGCCACTTTCAATTCTGCAGCATTGTGCAACCATCAACTGATATTAATGTTAAGAACTATGCAAGGCGCTATTCAGAGCAATACACTGCCACTGTCTAGAGTAAAAATTCCTTCCTATCTTCTGTAAACTGAAGACTGACCATGAACTTTCAACGAACTATAATTGTGCAAATGTCGAGTAAAGTGCTGGACTTTCTTGGAAATTTCGAGCTGTGATTAGATGCAACTACCCTGAAACATTAAATCTATTTACATGTGTGCATATATATCACCGGTATATGTTGGATAAAGAAATTGCTAATAACTTTTCACCCTCTTTCCACCTTTTTTATGTTTTTTTTTAAATTTATTGTTGCTCATTTTAGTGTGTTTTGTTTTTTTGTCTTATTTTGTCTTAAAAAAAAACATAACCGTGTTTCAGGAGAAGCGCTGCTTGGCTTTGATAGCTGGTCTGACAGGGGCTTTTTGGAGAGGCAGATAGAAGTCCGCAAACCAATATACAGTAAGTCTTCTAATGGTGTGCTAACATTTTTACATTGCCAGCGCTTAAAGAATAAATACATGATGTTATTTTACCAGAAAACAGGGTGCCTTGTTTTTTTTTTTTTTAATTTTTTTACCAGTTTAAAACTTCAAGATTCATGATTCCTTTAGTGTCATTCATACTCTATCCCAGACAGGTACACATTTAAACGATACAGTATTACGTTTATAATCTGGCTCAATAAAAAAAACCTATTCATATATCTGTGTGTATGTGTATGTATGTATGTGTGTGTGTGTGTGTGTGTGTGTGTGTAAGAGGCAGTTCAATACAAAATAAAGAATTTTATTGGATCTTTTTTTCCAATAAAATATTCACAAAAATGTATCTATGTAGGCACATGAATCTATAGTTATAGAATACAAAATCTGACAGTGATGATTCCTGTCTCATGACTAAGTCTCATGATAAATGTCACAATTAAAAAATATGAGGAACAAAATAAGCAAAAGACAGCATATATTTGAAAAGCATGTGACAGCTACTAACATGTTGCTCGAGCCGTCGACCCAACAGTGCAGCCGCACTGTATATTACTGGGGTCAGTCAGTTTTCAAGTAGCTAGATGACGTCATATGTTTTCGAGATGTTAAGACAATTTACTGTATTTATGACGCCCCATACGCCTATGAATTAACAAAAACTGTCATGCAGACCTCTGTTCTCTAAACACAACTCCTTCTGACGATTCACAGTTGCAGACAATGTCAGCACCTAAAAAGGGCACATACATGCTGAGCATATGTCAAACTCACCTGCTGAAGATAGTTTTTCCACACCAGTAGTCCAAATTGTCTCGCGATGGCCATTTTGAGCAGTACACAGGACACGATCAAGTCAGCCTCCTACAGTGGCTGGAGGTAGAAAAAGAGCAACATTTTTAGTTTCAGGTTAGAGCTCAAGGCTCATTCGATCTTTGAAATGTTTATGATGGTTTCCGGAGGATTTGTTGCATGTTTGAAACCAGTTGTGAGGACTGTAAAGGTTTCTGATCTCAGTTCCAATTTAACATGAAAAAATGAACAAAAAAAGAGAAGTGAAATTGAGCAATCATCAGGTTCACAATAACATGATGTTGTAGTTTTGTTTAAAAACTGTACACAAAAAAGAAGTAAAAAAGAAAATAGACACACACAAGAAAGCCACAGGGAAAAACTTGGCAGTAATTATAATATATATTCACATGAAAATTCACATATGCTCAACCTTCCAATATGTTGATAAAAAAAACATTTTTTACATTTCTATACGTTGGCAGGCAACCACACACTGCCGTGGAAATAGAAACCATTATTCAATTGTTGAGAGAAGTTACAATCAATGTCAAACATTGATTGTAACTATATCATTATTTCAAAGTATTCAAATTGTAAAACTATAAGTAATATGAGTGTTATATAGGCTGTAACACTGTTGGCTGTTTTTGTAAAATATGTCATAAAAAGTCATAGTGTCTACACTTCTTTGCAGCCCTAAATCACATCCCATTTTCCTAAAATGTCACTCAGACAAGACTTTGATCCAATATTTTTCTTTCAAACAGCTCTAAAATAATCATTGGCATGACAAATATTTTTTTAAGCTCTGGGAAAGGGAGGTATGTTTTTATTTTGGCTTAGGGGAGGAGCATAATACTTTAAGTAGCTGTATTGTGTATTTATTTTCCTTAAATTTACACCAATTATCATAGTCACAAACTGTAAAAACAGAAATTATTCTTGGACTTCCAAATTTCTTTTGGTCCTTTAACACAATATATGGGACAAACTCTTCGGTCAGAAAAAAACACTTAAGTTTAAAAGGGGGATATTTCATCAAATCACTTTATTCTACATGTCTCATTTAAAATTTTGCCAAAACTAAAATGCATGAACTAGCCTACAAGCACAACAATTGGGATTGTTTCAACTCAAGGATTTGATCTTCAACTTTTCACTTTTAAACATCAAATGGTTAGTTCTTTTGTTTTTTTTGTCTAACAAATCATTTGCTTCTGTGAGGGTCAAAAAATAGAAAACTAAATTAAAAAACACAAAAAACGCAGTCACAACCCAACCACCCACCTTTCTCTGATAAATAAAGAACAGTCCCTCAGTGGTAGTATCAAATAAAAGGAGAAAAATAACCCTTGGATTTAGGTCAGTTATACAAAAAAGAAAACAACAGGAAAAAATTTGCAAAAAAATTAAAAGAGATAGGCCTTTAACTTCCACATGCTGAACCAGTTACACAGGTCAATTGAGATAATCGTTTTAGTGAAACAAAGGATATAAAATGTTGTCAGAGATCTCTTTATGGCTGATAACACTACTAATAAACCTCCCTGCCAAACGAATAGGAACTTTTGCTATTATTGACGCTCACAATTGCAGGTATAGTAACTAGGAACAGTCCAAAGAGATCAATAAATACAAACTGTCCAAGCTTCCGCAAGTCTGAAGTCCCATTTCCCTACGTATGAGTACGTAGGGAAATACGAGTTAATAAATTTAATAAAACTGGTCCTACTGGGACAGGCTGAATTCCACACTGTTGCCTCTATTCCTTTATGATATAACGGGGTCGTTTTTTGTATTATCCGTGTAACTGAATTCAGAAAACCATACTTATAGCTACCGTTTATCTATTGGTATTTTCTAGCTAACAATATAGCTATTGAAGACGTGAACGTTTTTCCTTATAACTAAAACCTGCCTTCCTCCTCTCTGATTGGTCCAAAGCAGCTTTCCGAAGCTCCTGATTGGACCATCGACTTGCTCGTCAATCCCTAAGGGTTCTGATAAATGCTAATGATGGAGCCGAGGAACAAAGCTAGGTATTTCCATATTAAAACGTGCTGACTCACTACATTATTTAATTTAACACGCTATTAATCATCAGCTGTCTTCACTGAAGAACGTCTCTGACAAACACGTGTCAAATTACCTCTCAAAATAGCAGGTTTCGGCACATTGAATTAACGAGCTGCGGACCCTCTTCCTGTCGAGGTGAAAACAATTCCTCCTTTTTGTCTTAAACCGACAACAAAACCATCACTGTGGTTCTTCTTCCTTCACTATCGAGTCTCGGCGAACATCAGTGGAGCCGTGGACGTCTCCTGCCCGGTCCAGTGTCTTTTCTTTATCCCCCAGTTTGCTGCCTGCTAGCGAAGCGATGACATTGCACCATCCCGAGAATTCATCGTGCAAAATGCAGCGACAACCGTCAACAAAACACTTCACGTGATCACGGTGGAGCAGAGTGTCACGTGACCTCAACAGCTGGGGCTCAATTCATCCATGCTGGGGGCTCCCCGAAAACTATCAATAAATATGAAAAAAAAAAGTTTTTGCTTATATGTATGTCATTTTTTTATATCGACGTATTATCACAATTATCACTTTCATCTTTTTTGTTTATGTTTTATCTATTTTATTTCCTTGTATTTGTGGTTTGATTGCTTTTATTGTCTGTGTTGTTTTTTGGCTATTATTTTGGAGTATTTTATGCTGACATAATGTGTCCTGCGTCTTGTATTATTTGTCCTCTGGTTTTAATTTGATCTATTTTCATTGATGATAACAATAATATAATATAATAATAATAATTTGTAATCAGCCTTTTCTGTTCCAGCTATTTCTATGTTGTAGTCATGTTTTGTTCTAAAGACTGTTTACCTTTTTTCTATAATTAAAATAATACATTGATTTATTTGTGTCATTTATTTGTTTTTATGACCTGTTTGTTTGTTTGCTTGCTTGTTTGTGTGTTTGTTTGCACATACATAAGCTTAGAAAGACAGAAAAATAAAATTTTAAAGTTTAAACACTGTGCAGGAAAGGTTGGAAGCCAAAAATGGCTTATGGAGATTCCCCCCTATTAAATTATTATAATTATTCATAAAAAGATAAATAAAAAGATTGCATAATTGATAAAAATGTCAAGATGAAACAGTAATAAAAAGTTGATAAAAATGTACAAATGGCAAAATGTTTGTATTTACAAAGTGAAATGGATTACAAACGATGCGATGAAGTGCTATGAGTCCCTTTCAGATGTTTTTTAAAATAACGATAATGTAGATGACAATTTGACTTTGTAATCTCCAAGCTCTAACATGAACACACTATGTACAGCCAGTGGTGTCATGTAACTAAGGACATTTACTACTTTGAGGTACTTTAGTTGAATCTACTCTTTTCATGTAACTTGTACTTTTATGCCACTACATTTCAGAGGCAAATATTTTACTTTTTACCTCACCACATTTATCTGACAATTTTATCCACTATACTTTGCACATTGAAATTTTTGTATGAAAAAGAAAACATACATAAGTTTATAAAATAAAATGTTTTGTTAACTCCAGGAGATTTTTAGGATGGCATGTTTCTAAGGTCTCAGTGTTACATTTTATATATATTTATATACTTTTATGTACGTATGTGTGCTGAAGCATGTGTGCATGTGTATATAGTATACTTTCTATACTGTATGCACCCATTTGTGTGGATGATTGTATATATTTATACACTTTTACATATATATATATTTGTTTTATGTCTCTACAAAGGCAATAGCCATGGCCAGAGTCTTAAGGTTTAGGTTTACAGGATGTCCAGATGTCTATTTACCATTGTCCTGGACTCAATATCTCAAGAATGCCTTGAGGGAATTTCTTCAATTTAGTACATGTATTGATTAGAATTTGGTGGTCAAAGTTCAAGGTCACTGTGACCACATTATATTTTTGGCTGTAACTCAAAAAGTCATACGCTAATCATGACAAAATTTCACAGAAATATCTGATAGGATATAATAATTAAGTGATGACCTTGCATATCCAAAAGGTCAAAGGTCAACTTCACTGTGACAACATAATGTTCTGAAAACAAGCGACATTATGGGGGAGGATTTGGTCAGATACTAAATTGACGACAGGCTGTAATTCCAGTTATTACCTAGATGTACCACTTTATTTTAGTTACACTATTGTTTTTACTCCTTACTTTACTTGCTTTATTTCTTTTTGTCTTGTGAAGCACTCTGTAAAACAGTTTTAAAAAGTCTACATAAATAAAATTAATTACATTGGAAAATAAAAAAGTAACGTTTTAATATCCTTAAAATAGTTACCTTATGTTGTATTTAAATTACGTGGTTAGAGTGTGATTATTGGACTTCTATTCGTGACCTCAGTATTTTTCCATTATGTGTACTGCCCTGGTTTTGATGAGCTCTTGAACACAGCATGAATGCAAATTTTAATTAAAAATTTCTAGGGTCTTGGTTGATTTTGCTTATGATTCTCATTAAGTCCAAGAAGAACAGCTTGTTAAGGTAAAAGAGCAATAAGGCAGACTACAATAACCCCAAAGATTCTAATTACAAAACTTAATGGTGCTGAAGGAAATAATTTTGGCTAAATCTATTTCTGTGTTTGTCTGTATGGTGCCAAAGGCACACAAAGTTAACACTGACAGCAAACTTGCATGATGGCTTGTTTTATTTGAAAAAGATTACATATTCACATCATAGGTCTATTGAAAAAAACACTGTACTGTAGAAAAACAAGTTTCACAGAGAAAACTTTTTGGAATGAAGCAAAAACAATTTCAAGTAGTAGTGGCATGTTCTTTGTCTTTCTCCATTTATACATATAGTACTATGTACATTTATAAAACACAGGTGATAACCAGTCTGGTGTAACAGTTTAAAATGTATTTACAGTCAGTCACAGACATTTAGACATTGTGTACTACAGTTCTTTTTAAAACCCCATACGGTGACAATTTCCCATTAGTGTCTGAACTTCCCTTTCGCTCGAAGAAGGCAAAGCAAATCCATCCAAAAATACTTTAGTATTGATTGTTCAAGCGTGGAAATGGTTGCATTTCATTGAATTGCGCCTCCTCTGTGATGATAAAAGTGCAAGACCGAACTCAGATGGGAGGAAAAGTGGGTTAACTTATGAGCATTAAGGGTTTCATGTTGCATCGTCTGTGTCATTAAATTTGAGCTGAATAGTTGATGCAGCACTAAACATTTGGAGGGTGAGCTGATGTTCGCACGACACTCATCCAGCTAGTGATTCTCGATTAGCTCCATTATCACAGCACAACGTATTGAACACAGTGTGTCGATATCTCTAACATCCGCTGTTCCTGATGGGATTAGTGTGCTATCGGTCTGTTAAAGCAATACAAAAACATTAACAGCACAACTGGTGTTTATGTAGAAGACTGTAGAAGATGCAGACTACTAAAAGATTCATTTCACAGCTGTTTCTAGTTTAAGAAGATGCCCATGAAAAAAAAATAACAACGGCACAGTACCTTTGGCAAACACACGTAGAACTAAAGGAATTCATACAATCACTTTTTGTAGGCTTCAAGATGCAGACATTTCCACCAATAACAGTAGTCACCTATTGATGACATTCACCAAATACAAGATAGTCTTGTACTGACAGTGCATATCAGAAACTATAATAACCAAGACAATCATTAACAGGACAGCTATGTTTAAGGTTTTTCCACAATATGATTTTGACAATGAACACTTTTTTCCCCCCAAAACAAGTCCATGAGGTTTCATTTCTTCGACAGCTATCTAATGCGATATGAGGTTGTTGCAGATGGCTGTAAAATAAATGGTCCTGAGGAAAGTCAAGTCATGTTCCAGTGGTTTCAGAGCTGAATACGAGCCTTGATTTATGGGAGGTATTTTCTTGTGCCATGCCTGTAAACATGTAAATGAAATGTACTGTAATAGAAATGTAAGTTTCTAGGTAATTCATTTCTTTTCCCTTACTTGCTTGTCTTTAAGATAAGTCTCTTGAACTTCTGGCTTTTGATAGATCAGTGCAGACTGACATGAGTGAGGAACAGCGTGGGGAGCTAAAGAAAAGTGCTGGAGGATAATAACTGAGCAGGAGGTCTGTAAACAGCCCGAAGCCGCTCAATAACCACTGTCTATAGGCTCAGAAACCCCGCACTGGCAGAATACACGTCTCCTTCCTCTTCCTCTCTTTCCACCTCACCTCCACTATGAGCTGCTGAGTTCTTCCTCTTCACTTGCCTGTTGGAGGTGCCCCGGGGCCTCTGCATGGGCACCAAAAGGCGGAAGCCTGGCTGGGCATTGGCAGAGGGTGTGCCCAGGGAGGTGGTAAAGGTCTTAAATGTGCAAGGCAAGAGGGAGGAGGAGGAGCAAGTGGAAGAAGGGCTAACGCTCTGGACAGAGGAGTATCCTGAACTGTGAAGGTCAGTAGAGACGGATTCCTGGTCTTGACGATCCTTGCTTGCTTCCTTTTCTGCTTCAAAACTGTCGTCATCGCTGGATAAGGCTCTGCAGTGCTCCAGTCCTCCGTCTGCGTCCGTCAGCGAGTGCAGATTGATGGATATCATGGAAGCTATTGAGAGAGTTTAAAACATGGGGTTATCAGGGTTCCCACACATTTTTAACAATACATTTTCAGAACTTTTCCATATTATTTTACCCTATTACCAAAGCATTAAGCCATTTAAAAAGAGTAGGACTAAAAACCCTCACTTCCCAGGCATGTGTGAAAAGGCAAACTGCTAGTGTTTGCAATCTTTACTCACAAATGAGACATTAGCTTCGTATGCCGAAAGATCAGACCGGCAAAAACGGGTACTTTGCGAAACACTGAGGCTCCTTTTTGGGGTCAAGATAACTGATGTTCCAATCAACTGCCATGCAGTGCAGTACTAAAGCCTATTTTACATTTTTTTCCTTTCTATTTAATTTTCCAGTCATTTTCTTGTACAAATTAATAATTTCTTGGTCATTTTTGGGACATTACTTCTGATGTTGCTCATTGCTGTCTTCCCATGTTTTTGAAAGAAATCAATCCATTTTCTTTTCAGGTTTCAAAGGATTAAACAATACCCAAAACAATTAACATTTAAAACCTCTGTACAACTATCATTTATCCTCATTTGTCTGTGACACTAAGCCTGCATACTATGGAGGCCTAAATTTATGTGCTAGTTTATTATGCTGGACGTTGCAACTGCTGCATCATCTCTAGTTACTTAATGTCCCACTGAGAGAGTGACTCATGCATTATTCTCCTCTCTATATGCATCAGCTCATTTATATGCTTCGCAGAGAAACACCTTTAAGACTCTGCCAGTAGCTGTGCTGGAACAAACGTGCCCAGCCCCATTCCCTTTTTTCAACTCAACACTCACAATTGCCATCTTTTTCACCCTCGCTCTCCTCCTCTCGGTCTCCCTCGTAACCAGAACAGGAAGTGTCTAGGCTCCAGTCCAGAATGTCACCTAGAAGCCTCTCCTCCTGATTGGACAGCTCTGCCGTGGGCGTGGCCACAAAGCTTGCTCTTTCGGCCGGCATGTCCTCATCGCGTCTCCTTGGGAGAAAGTGGACGATTAGTGTGTTACAGTGAGTTACAGATGGCAAGACGCTTCACAAGTCTTTATTTTACACAGCAAAGGAGACTCATACATGATAAAAGTGCTAAATTAATAAAGACGAGGGCACATAATGGAATTCTCAGCTTGTCTTTTAATGTCCTGTCACATAGGAGCCATAAATGTTACGGTTTACTGATTTTATTCATATGTATTACTGAGCTGGGAGCTATATAATATAAAAATTATATACAGAAGGCAAACTCTGCTGATGTCCAGACAGAGAGATTGAAACAAATTTGTCATATTAGTTAGCTGTTCCTGTCTCAGAATTATTTGAGTCAAACCAAATTTGGCTGTTCAATACAAATATTCTTTAAGCATTTGATGTAACGCGATATGGTGCGATAGCCGTAAACCCGTTTGCTTTTTGGACATGGCATTATAATGGGGAACCTGTGTGTTGGTATGTGGTTTACCTCTTGTTGGTGCTGGATGGCGAGGCGAGGAAGGTATGGATGTCTGCTGGTTGACCAGTGGGACTGGGAGGCTCCATCTGAGGCTCCACCTCTGGAATCTCCAAGATCTGACACAGCTCTTTGTAATCCATCACCTTGTGGAGGCCATGAAATAATATCAATCAATGACCAGTTTTAGATAACCAATCACAGACTGCGCTACAATTCAGAAAAGCTATTGTTTGCTTTCCTGAACCTGCTGTAAAAAAAACCAAAAGTACCTTTTCTTTGCTGATGTGCTGGTAGGCCTCATCTTCAAACCGTTGCTTGACGCCAGTTAGAGATACATGCCTGTAATCTTTGGGAACGTCTTGACTGAAACTGAGGAGAGAGAGCGAGGGGAAAACAAAGCCAAGAAAACTGAGTGAGTTTGATCCACCTTCCTTGCTGCATCTCTATAATCAACCCTTTGGGACAAATCTTGTTACTTGTCCATTTGAGAATTACAGTTTGCTGATGCGATGCTCACCTATCAAAGTGACTCACTCTGAGGCACGTTTCTATGACTCATTTGGTAATTCAACAATGGTTACACACACACACACGCACACTCACTCACTCACTCCCCCTGTCCACTCCGGGATATTCAGTCCAAATGCTCCTCCTATCTCTTATGACTGCAGCTCTGTCTGGGCATCACGTTTGCTTTAAAACCTTAATGGCCATCCATTTTCCTGGTCACCAGACATTATAAACAATCTTATATCTAATCAATGTGGTTATACGAGGTCATTGAAAACAGGCTACACATCACCAATCAATTCTTGTTATCTCTCCATGGAGGAGAGCATGGTGAAGCAGGAGTCCTGTATGAGCCAAGGTACAGTTGCAAATCAGAAAAATTGACTGGAAGGTTTTTTAGAGCCATTTTCTAGCTTGGAGTAAAATGTAATTAGTGTTTATTTATACATTTTGAAAAGCTGCCAGCAGTTGAATAAATTTAACTAATTATCAGCACTTTTTAAGAGAAAGTCTGCTGGTTTGTTTTTTTGTTCATTGCTATGCTGCATCCACAGTGATACTTTAGGTTATCAAACAGAGCTGTTAGTTTTACCTCTTCAGGCCTTTATAAATATCCCAATCAAACCATCTGAGAAGAAAAAGATATCCCCCTTTGTTTGAAGCAGATTTAATGGTGAGTTGTAAGTCAATTGTTTTAAAGGCTCACAAGAAAAAAATGTTGGGAACCCCCTTTAAACCATGCTCACATCACATGTTTGATTTATCATGTTCAACTGGTTAATTAATACTTCCAGCTCATCAGCATCTTCATCCTATCCCTGCTGTGAAGGAAAGAAACTGCATATAGAAAGCAATGCAAAAATTAGCTTTTGTGTAAACAGTATGGATGATGATTAGAGCAAACTTTTCAGCTGCAGGGGTTTTACAATAACAGCCACTTCAGTACACAACCAGTCATATTTCCACAAAATGCAACCTGCAATTTACAACAGAAACACACAGTACTAAACAATAACAAATATGCAGGCTGGGTAATGCTACAGTTCAGCTGGAAATGTGCTGCAAACTAGTAATCAACTGAGAAACAAATTGTGCCAATCAGAACCTATTTCATTTGCTAACCTGGCTCATCAAATGGGTAGCTACTAGTGTGCAGGTGCCAAACAAAGGATGATTTTTCTTTTCTTTATAGATACGACCACTCCAAAAACCTATTTTCTGAACCAATTACACTGGTCACAAGGGAGAGACTTCACCCCTTCACCCTTCACAACAGATTAAGTGTTTTTCTCTGTGCCTTTCTATGCTGGCTCTCCATCTTCCAAGGACATAGTAACAATGTCAGGATTAATAGAAATGGACTCATCAATGCTTCACTTGAACTGAACTGAGGGGAAAAAAGACCTGGGTGTGCCGAATGAGACCATGGCTACCAATTGAGTTAAAACGCACACGCACACACTGTGAGAAGCTTACCACTTGACATAGAGCAGCACAGACAGGGAGGTGAGGTCTTGTTTGGAGAAGCCTGTGTAGTCTACTAACTGTCCTGGCCAGAGTGGAACTGCAGAGAGGGAGACAGTAGACATAAGTCAAGGTGAAAATAAACGCTCGAAACGCTTTAACTGTAAATTCTGTTGTTTGTTATGATTATTTGCATTACTTGTCGTGTTACAAGGGTACATCTTTTGTCAACAGTGTGCACGTGTGTGTTTCAGTGAGTGTTATTACCATAGTGATGTAGTGCTCGAGTAAGCAGTAGAACAGCGCAGGCCAGTTTGGAAGGAGGCGGTGTGGCGAGAGCAGAGTAGAGCAGCGACAGCTCGCAGATGTAGCTGAATAGGTGAGTGGTCCGCCTCTCCAGAGGGAGCAGAGACAGCAGCACCTCCCCGTAGTCCAGCAGCGTTGGGCTCTGATGGGAAGAACACAAAAACAATCTTTACATTTCAAATGTTCAAATATATTTCTTAAATTCCCACAAAAAACTATATTTACTGGGGCATAAATACTTCACTAAATAAGGATATTTTCTACTCACCCTGATCTTGCCCTCAAGCACTGAGACAACCTCCCCCATCATTCGAACCAGGTCCTCATATTTGTAGGTGTTGTCTGTGAGCCAGACAGCTTCACGTATTGTCAGGATTTCTTTACTCATATAGCTGAAATGAAAAGACCCAAACATTGTCCTAAATGTTAAAAGAAAAAGAAACATTTAACTAATTTTTTATTTTTGTAATTTTTAAAAAATTAAAAAAAATTATACATTTTCCCTTTAAAACCAGCCATGAAATACTTTTACACTTCCCAAAAGAACCTAAAAATACTATTATTGTTTTCCCGTTTTCCATCATATAATGTTACAATGTCGGATGTTCATATTAAACCTGGCCAAAGTTTAAAATAATGAAGAATACTTCTTTCGCTATATGAAGCTATAATAATATGATAAACATGTTGTAGTCGAAACCTAAAATATACATTTTTACCTCAAAAGGAGCATAATAGGTCCCCTTTAAAAGGAAAACACATAAATATTTCAGAAGAGGCATGTGTGCATTCTCACCGTGTACAAACTACCATGCAGGCGATTCCCAGTAACTGGAGGCGAGCCTTGGGGACAGAGCGCAGAGCCAGGTAGCGGTCCACACAACCCACTGTCACATGCAGCGTCAGGCTGGAGAAATCCTTCATGGTGGTCACCTCCACAAGCCAGTCCACCAGGATGTACCTGGACAGGCAGAAAGCGACAGAGATGGAACAGAACATGAAGGTAATGTTCATAAAGAACAGAGATGAAGAATCAAGATTCTAGTCTTACAACTTTAACTTTAAACTTTTGTCAATATGGACATATTACTCACATCATTAGCTTGGTAAGACTCCACAATTCAGTCACAGTTAATTTTAAGTGAAATCATGAGCACTAAAGAACACTATTACCAGCAGAGTAAACAAGAGAGATGAAAAAAAGTTATTAGTGGACAGACTATTTTTTTAAAAAGCAAGAGAAAAATTTCCAGTGACCTTTATTTTGTATTATATATTTCCAATTATTTTAAAGAATTATTGCAATTTTCCCTCTTTTTTCAAGCCATTTCTCACTTTGGATTTCTTTGTTTTACTCTATTTCTGACAAATTTTCTGGTAATTATCTTGTACTTGAGGGCTTCTGTTGCTCATTACCTTATTCCCATGTTTTTGAAATAAATAAATAAAGCCAATTTGCCCAGGTTTCAAAGGGTTAAATAAATAATTTGATTGCATTTCTGATCTTTGCTGTGCAACAGTTTTGTGTGAAAGGAGATAAAAGCCCATCCTATATAGACGCCTGTCCCAAATATAAGCCTGTTGAGTTCAATGACTGAAGCCAGGGCTATTATTTGAAGTTTTACAGTATTGTGCATTGCAGTGCTGCGAGAGGCAAAAGATTGAAGTCGCCTTAGAGCTTTGACCTTGCAAACATTATCTGATCTTATTCAGCCACGATGGCTCTTCAGTAACGTCATTAAAGAAAGCCGTGATGATCAAAACAAAGTGAGTCATCACAATGACTAACAGGAACATTTAGCTGTCTAGATAGTATTCACCACCAGACTGTAACCATGCCAGTAATATCACTGAGGAATTTCCTTTCCCGTTTACCTCATGGTGTCCTTAATGCCTCGTCTATGGATGCCCTGAGCACAGTGTCGTGATGCCGGGTTAGAGGAACTAAAAAGCTGAGCCACTAAGTCAGAGCAGGCTTTGGAGTCCAAGCCCAGCGGATTCCCACTGCTGCACACTTTAGCCAGGGAGAGCTGTTTAAAGAAAAGACAGTGTGGTGAATAAATGCGTCAGAGTGGCTCAAAATGGCTTGACATCTTGTTGAATTGGATCACACTGCAAAGACAACAATGAGGTTGAGTACCGCAATAGTTTGTTGCTGTAAAGAGCTTGTGATTTTGGATGAGTCAGATTTTTGTGATTTAATGGTGGAGATTGGGAAAAATGAAAAAGGCTATGGACAAAGAAAAAAAAATAAACAATAAGGCAACAACTGTCAAGCCCTCTTGATAATGACTGATAATGCTTCAATGGGAACAACCTCCGGCTCTGGCCAGATGGAGCAGTGGAAGATGAAAAAGAAAAAAGAAACAAAACCGTGACCAATGAAAAGCTGTCAAGAGAAATACACTTGGCTGTCTTTTGTATCATTACAGTGAACGACAGAGGGCAAATAAAGAAAAGGCTGGCCATCATGAGACTAAATTAACGTAACACATTGAATCAACTCCTGCTTCAATATAACAGCAAAACTGTCTTCAATCACATACACACCTGTGCCTCCCAGGATCCCTTGCCAGCATAGTCCCTGAGGGTTCGGATACACTGGAGGTACCTGCCTGGATCTGCCATCTGAAATTCAAATTCAAACTTAAATAAATAAATCTTTAAATTTAAATGGTTTTATAGAAACCATGTCCTTCTTGAAATCTTCCATGAGAAAAAGTGGGTGACGTTAGCCTGTCCAGAAATGCACCACAGCAATGATGATGCTCACAGCAGCGTGCAGTTTAATAACCACACGCTATCGTTTCATGACTCAGGTAGCTACGATGCCAAATGCAATTGATGGAGACAGAGAGCAGTGACAACCAAAGGAAGTAACTCCGATGGAGAAAAGCCACGGTGCAAATCTGTCCATTTTTCCTTGCATTACGATTTTTTGAAGCAATAGAACATGACACATTGGACTTAGTGTGGAAGGGTTCTATGCCTAACGATTTTTAAAAAATTGCCAGATTCATAGAGACATGGTGTGCAAAGGCCATATGTCTTTAATTTTTTAATCAGTGAGTGCCTATAGGAGCTTTACTATTAACAAACATGCCTGTGTTCCAGTGCGATAGGAGAAACTGTACAGGAGCCTAAATCAATGTATCCAAGTGTAACTGTGATTATAAATTAAAGATTTAGACTTACAGCTGCTTTCCGGTTGTGCTCCCACAACAGATAGGAACTCTGTATACAGCCAGCCTGTGACGACTCCTCCAACATAGATATGGCCTCTGAACGTCTTTCATCGCCCTGGAAAAGTTAACACAGTTCAAGATGGGAATAACAGATCATGCTAATCAAACTGAAAAAATGTTCTGTTCCTGGACATGAAAGCTGTTGTCTGTTTAAAAAATTTTGTTATTCATAATACTGAGAAACAAACCACAGTTCTATGTAAGCGGTGTGAAGTAATTTGTCATGCTAATAAATTACAAAGCACACCAGGGTGTGAGTAAGAAGAATCAACAGGGAGTATTTCAACTGCAGTGTTATATGAAGGAAGCCGAAAACAACAATTATCCCATCGGTGCCGTGAATAACTGGCAGCAGGACAAAGCTTTAAACTTTGATTAGAGGCGAATGAAAATGGAGCTAACAACACCCAACACACTTGAGACAGAGATTCACTTTCACACTCACTTCAAACAGCTGCAAAACTCTGGCCAAACAGTGCAACAAGGGTCCTCTCTTCTCCTGTGGAAACAGGAGAAAAAGACATTTGTGAGCACTTGAAATCATTTATATATTAACATTAGAGCTGCAACAATTAGTCAACTAATCGATTAGTCAATCAGCTGAAAAATAATTGCCAACTATTTTTGATAAGCAATAACGTTAGAGTAATTTTTCATGCAATAAATGTTTTCAGACTCAGATATGGAGATTTGAATATATTTCATTAATATCAGAAAATTAAAGATTTAATAACATTATCAGTGTGGACACAACCTAAATATGCTGATTAAAAAAACAACAATTTTACTTGTCCTCTAAAATGGCAATAGCCAGACCTACCGCGTTGATGTCACACTCAGCCTTGAGACGGTCGAACACCACGGCCTTGCAGCAGCTGCCAGTGGGTGACCATGGGGGACGGATAAACACCCAGATGAAGGGATCTGCCGTGGGAGAGTGCAGGCTCTCTGCCAGGCTGAAGAAGTGAGAGGCCTTGCGACCACACACATCCGCTCGCCCCTCATCACTTAACAATGCTGGTGGAGAGAAACAAGAGGTGTTAATCACTTGTAGAAATCATTAAGAGGGTTTTATGTCCCCAAGTTCATTCGACCTTTAGTAAAAGGTCCAGTGTGTAGCATTTAGGGAAACATATTGGCAGAAAAAGAGTATAACATCATGGGTGTGCTTTCTTGAATTTATAATCACCTGATAAAAAAAGATTTGTTGTGTTTTGGTTACCTTACAATAAGTCATTTATATCTACATAGGGAGCAGCTAGTCATCCACAGAGACCGCCATGTTGCACCACATGTTCTACAGTAGCCCAGAATGAACCAACCAAACACTGGCTCTGGATAAGGCTTTTTGTGTTTTCGCGTTGGCCACTGCAGTATAAGCAGCCCTTCTGCGAAGAGCAGTGTTGGAATAACTAATCGTTTTTTTCCACGCGAAACTGCTTTGTTCAATGTTTTTACCAGTTTAAATCACTGGCTCTGTTTATTTTGGTGATGAGGAGACCACTGCAGATAATGTGAATCCTGGTAAATACATCCGAAACATCTCGATCTTGAATGATCAGGGAAAAAAGATGAGCACACATTAGCAGGTGCTGGGCTAATGGCCTGTCTCTGATCAGCTAACAGTGTAGGAGGAACACTGATTTGTAACGTGAAACTGCTTCATTCAGTGTTTTCACAGGTTTTAGTCTCCTGGTTTGTTTTGGAGAGGCCTCTGTAGATGATTTTTCTCCTGTTAAAAACAATGAACACTGAAGGAATTCTAACCAGGAGAAGTCTCAGCAGGTTGTAATCTGCAATCTTCATCACTAGAAGCCACTAAATCCACCTACATCTCACAGATGGAAAATTTAACCAGGATGCTCGTGTAGGAAAGTAGTATAGTGTTAAACTTACGTCCTTCATTGTACAAATAAGCAATCCCTAGCTTCACAGCAGCTTCAAAATTCCCTTTCTCAGCAGCCCTGAAAGAAGAGAGATGTTTCAGGTAAAAATCCATACAGAGGAAAAACAATACATCAGTTTTTTTTTAAAATTTTTTTTATATAAGTTACTGTACCTTTCAAAAAGCCATAAGGTGTTGGGGGATGGCCACGTGTCCCTGAAACTGACCCTGGCCCATACACTGGAGTGGTTGTCAACAATGTCCCGCAGCTGGGAGTGAACCTGAAACACAAGTCAATACAATTAATCAATTAAAGAGATAAAATTACCAATCAAAACAGGTGGTTGCAAGATGCCCAAGCCAGAGCAAAATTGAGATAACATGGCACATACATGCTAGAGGTTGTGTGGTGGTGTTACAGTGTTTATAGTATGTTTACTCACTGCTCTGACAGACAGCAGGTCCTCAGCAGAGAGGCACTGGAGCACACAGAGGAGGACCTCCTCAGGTAGAGACAGCAAGGTTAGGGCTGGAGTTCGCTTACGGACCCGCTTCCTTGTTGGAACCGAGTAGCATTTTGAACAACGGCAGTGGACTACAAACAGAAAGATAAATTTAAAGTTAGACACTTAAACAATAAGTTCACATTTATTTACCAAGGTTCTCATATTCAGTGAAAGAAACAGCATGTTGCAAACACATGAAATGCACACACCAAATCCCAAAAGCATCTCACATCTTAGTGCAAGGCTCACAAACTAATTCTCACATTATTGTGAAACAAACATTTGTACTACATTTAAAGCAGGCAGGTTAATATGCTAGGCTAGCTGATAATCAGACACACCAAGGTGTAGGTTATGGCTCCACATTGAAAACGTCTAACGTAAGGCATCTCCGGGTGGTCTAATCAAAACCTCTGTTTGAATACCAAAATGTTTAAATCCGTGGAATGATGAATCCCTAAAATGTGCCACAATAAGCATCCAATATCATATAAACAAGTTCTGTAAGCATTATTAGCTATCTAACGATGGGGAACTGAGCATCTGACTGGGAAGAGTCAAACCAAGTGAGCGCCCAAATTTCCCTCCTGTGCTTCAAATGCAACTAACTTTAAATTACGACTCGTTTTACTGAACTTTAACATTATCTTATCGTTTATGATTGCCACAATTTCATAAACTGCCAAGAAGAAACACATTTTATATAAATATTGCCTAATTTAAGTTATCGATTTGAATCTAACGTACGGTAACTTGGAGCAGGAATCCATGGCTACCCCAGTTAACGTTTGAGTTGGCTAGGAGCTACTAACCAAAGCTAACTCTGTCAAATTGCAAACATCTTTAACACACCTCCACATGCATTCGTTTTATGTTATGTCATGATCATATTTCTGGAAGTAACAGCTAGTTAAAGTTGACTCAAGTTACTTACCACCCGCTTTCATTGCAAGTACGGTGATTCCTCCTCAAACAGCGATGCCTGTAGCTACAGCACTTAGAAGCGATTTAAACGTTAAGGCGATACTACCAACCGTCACACACAAACAAACTTACACACTGTTTCACCACAAAAATGGATGAAACGGTCTTACGATATTGCTCACTGTCCGTGTTGTGCTCTAGTAGTTGACTAATACCTTAACAAGTTGTTAGCTCTTTTCTGAATTCAAATTCAAGCACGCGTCCTCACTTGTTGGATCCGCCCCGAAGCTACTCTAGGACCGCCCGCGCTTACCGTTTAAACGCCACATTCAATCTGATTGGTCAATATTAGTGACGCCCAACTACTACATAGTAGGTCGTCGATTGGCTAGTGTCAAGAGCGGTCACACTGATTGGCTGGATTTTATAAACTGTAAAATAGCGGAAGATCATTGGACATCGTAACGCCATTTCGAACTACGCGCTCGTAAACGAACGTTTATGATAGGTTGACCTGATTATGAAGGACGTACACAGACCCACCTTTTTATGTGGATTGTGGGTAATGTAGTTGATTGTGAAAGGCCGTTTAAAGGTACCTCGTTTAAAGGGACAGGCACACGGTCAGATCCAGAATTGATTTTGTGTTATGTTAGTACCGGATTAATCCAACAAGCAGTGAAAGTGCTTTGAACAGTGGGCCTTGTGCCTCTTTTTTGTGAAACTGATCTGTCTTGTGTCTGTCTGCTGGCCACAGTGAGAGATAGCAAATGTTGCTTGAAAGCAAATTCATTGTATGTTTGTTCTTTATTCATAAAAGGGGAGGGGTAATTGCAGAAAGGGGGAGGCTTGTCAAATCACTTTTTAAGCACTGTGGGGGGACTTAATTTATTTATTGTTGGTAGAGAAGGCGCATATGGCAATGTCAATGACACAAAGAGGAAACAAAAATATTGAAAATCATCAAGAAAAAACAGACATCTTGAATCATATGGCATGAAGGTTACTTTGGCGTTCTATATTTGTACATCATGATACCTGAGATAGTACTGACCACATTGACTTTTGTAATAAGTGAAGCTGATCAACCCATCAAATGATTTTGGGAATTAAATTAAAAGAAACTGCTAAATGATGATGGTGAGAAGAAGGTAGGATTATGTATCAATATATGAACACGCACAAATATTTGAGAGAATATCCAGTTTCCTGAACAGTGATACAGAAGTCTTGGTAGAGACTTAATTAGTGCATTACTGGATTTTTGTCTGTTTGGGCAAACCAACAAGAAAAAAACTGAAAAGCATTTATTCATTTTTTTTTACATAGTTTCAATTATAGTTTCTGTTAATTGTATCTCCCTACATTATGGTCTAAATGTTTTAAAAAGCCAGCTCTCTAACTGAGGATGAAATGAATGAATATTGCTGAATTTGTCTTGCTAAACAGAGATAGGAATTTAAATAAGAACCAAGAATAGCACATTTTTTAAATGATTATAGGAGCTTGATTTTGTTTCATTTAAAAGTAAAGAGAAGGAAAGAAAATTGTATTGTCACGCCAAATACACATTACCATTTGCAAAATGAGACACAGGATATAAAAGCAGGGAAGTGCCTATTAAATTGCTATGATGCTTGTAGGGTTATAGGTTATTTAAGAGATGTACGTCAAAGGTTAAACCCAAGGACCAAAAATGAAAATGTTGGTAAAGACAACAAGATTATTGATGTGTTCCTTGGAATGGAGAACAATAAGAAATCATGACGTCAATTTCCTTGTCATTTTGTGCATCACACACACACACACACACACACACACACACACACACACACACACACACACACACACACACACACACACACACACTTATCAATTCATCAATATTTGTGTGACCAAGCGGAGATGTAAACGAAAGCAACAGATTAGTTTTGGACTCCAACGCAGCTGCCTTTGAGGAAATTACTGAAATGACAGGATGATTTAGACTATTATGTTGGGTCCCCATTGTGAATAAATACATCACTCTCATGACTGAATAGTGTCCTCTTCACTGACTCAAGGAGCAGAGTACACTACCAGTGTTAATCATTTGTTCCTTTCATGGACACTATTGATCTTCACCTCACTCAGTCCCCTCATCACCTTTTGTTAAACATCTACCACTGCCTTTGAGAAGACTAGAGGAAAATGGTTTTTCCTCTTGTCTTCTCCCAGCGTTGAATCTGCCACTGTTTTGTAAATGTGCATGAGTGATGGTGAATAAAGAAAACACATTTCTGCCATTTTTCCCCCGTGTCCATTGAGGCGTGTAATTCCTGCTGCATTTAATGGAGGTGTTGTGTGATCAAATTATCCTGTAGCTGAGTGACCTCAGACAGGGCAGAGGCTGTGGCATCCTCATTTGGATGCAGTTACTGTTTCCATAGAAACTCCAACCATTTTCTCAGTAAAACACAAAGTGACCAGTAATAGCTGGGGAGAAGTGATCGCTTGGTGCATTTAACCTAAATTGAAACTAATTATAGCAATAAAATCGAACGCGATGTGCTCACATAACCGTGGGAGCCAAGTCTACCATTTTGCTCCCTGAGCAGTCATTATTTCTTCGCATAATTTCTCTGAAAAGATGTGTCAATATAAAGCCGCTGCCTCCCACAGGAAGTAATTGTGTTTGATCTGAGAGGTAGATGGGAGTGCGGTGACTTCACGCCTTTGTAAGAGCTGCCCTGATGCAGCAACGTATTAATTAACGAAATATGGAGCATTTTTATAAGAGCTTTTGTGGTTTGAAACATTTGTTGACTGACTTTTCAGATGAAAAGAGACAGGGGAAAAAGGGAAGATGGGAGGTAGAGCTGATTCATGTGGGGAGTAGAAAGAACTTTCTTTTTGCTTGTTAGTAATTGTTTCCAAATTGTGCTCATCAAGATATAATCAAAAATAATCAGTGCTCAGTGCGTGTGACATGTTATTCCAGTACTCTCAGGTTTGCGAGTGATTAAATCCAAAGGCTTATCATCACATTTGTATCTATTACAATACCTACACTGAGTTATAATTTCATTTTGCCGGTGATTTAATTTAACAGTCTAGCCAGGCGTGTGTGATTCATATCCACACCTGCCTCCAAAACAGGTGGCATTATATCTGAGGCAGAATCTAAACTCCATCCTACAACAAAAGAATCATTGGGAAGCAACAGCAGGCAGGCAGTGACTAATCAAACACATGGACTGAATTGTCTATAGCACAGATGCTGTTCATCAGGAATTTGAATAAAACATAAATAAAGTCATCTGGCTCCAGCAGTGGCGTTGTTCGGCCTTGGTGTCCGAGCCTTAGGCCCTGAATTTTTTATGCATAGCCCCAAATCTAAATATACTGTATATAGGCTAAATATATATATTTCAATATTAAGAATAGGCCTAATAAGAGAAAAGCCCTATTCTATTCATGCATGAAAGTCCTCAAAAATAACATATCATTAACAAAATTGCAATTTTAACTACATCGATACATTTTTAATGATAGAGGTTGTAATGTATTCTGTTTCTATCGGCAATACTAATTAGTTAAGTTATTTAAGGTAATTACTCCTCAAAATACAGGACATACAGTAAATCTGTTGTTTGTCTTGTTTCTATCCATCTTTTATCAATTTCATTACTAATATCATACATATGTGCATATGTATGCATATGTATAAATGTGTCTATATATGTATATGATTATGTACATGTATAAATACCTCCTATGTGTGTATGTATACATAATACACTATTTTATCCAGTTTTTTCAGTCTTTTTTATCCAGACTGTGCTTTGAAAAGTGCTATACAAATAAAGTCTAAGATTATTAGTAGTAACAACTGCTAATACTTTTACCATCACAACTCATAATTAATCTGGAGTTTTTACGTTTTTAAGGGTACATAAGGTGCCAGGATGCATGGAAAAGCATAGAAAACAAAGCTTGTTCACATCAAAAAAAAATGTCAAGAGAGAGGATTCCCCTCCAGACCCCCCAACACAGATCTAGGCTAAGGCCCAAATGTCCTCAAATTCTAGAAACGCCCCTGGGCCACAGTATGGCTGTAATCCAGACTTTTCATCATATTACATTGTGCTGCTCTTTCTTTCTGGCTTCGCTTTTTAAACTGATGTCAGTTTTGTATTATTCAAAATATGATAAAAGCCAAATAGCGCTGAACATTTTGGGTTTGAAGCCAAGTTTTTGGAGATTGAGAGGCGGATGAGTTGCTCCCATCTGGTTTCCTGTAATCTGTGCTGATCCTGGCAATTCAACTGACCACTTCCACTCCATCTGCACTTTGCCCCCGTTGGCCTCCGCACCCTTTATCCAGACCTAAACCCTGTTCCCGCCACGCCCACGGCCATTTCCCAGCGCTGTTGCCACTGAATGATGAAATGTGTTCATACTTAACAAACAAACTTATGAAACATGCTAGTTTTATTATTTTGCCAGTAGGGGGGGTCATATATTTGCACGTTACTGGCCGGTCTATTTTCCTAACAACCAAAGGATCACACGTCTCTAGGTATCTGACCAAGTCATCCAAGCTGGCAGGGCAGCACATGGCAATGTGTCTATATACAGCATCGAAATTTCAAACACAGGGGAAGCAAAGGTGGTCTTGTGTTTTTTTATTTTATTTTATGCAAATAATCAAGCATGTAATAATTCTAATCTAATGTGCACATTTCAAAATAGAGTCAAAATAATGTCAGTCCATCCACTCTTATTCTACCATATCAATCAGGTCAGACGTTACTGCCTCTGAATGATTCTGAGCTTAAAGGGACAGTTCACCCCACAATCAAAAATACAAATTTCTCCTCTATTATGTGGTGCTTTTTATCAGTCTAGATTGTTTTGGTGTGAGTTGCTGATTGTTAGAGATAGCAGCTGTAGAGATGCCTGCTTTCTCTTTAATGTTATTGAACAAGATGGCACTTGGCTTGTGGTGCTCAAAGTGCCAAAAAAAAAAACCCCAAAAAACACATTTGATAAATTTAAAAGCAATGTGTCCTTCCAGAAATCATGACCCATTTACTCAGGTTAATCCACAGACGTTGCTGTGAGCAATTTCATAAATGAATTATTTCTTTCTACTAAATTACACCATGCAGCTATATCACTACACAGACGGATATGTGCATCTACCTCTAGCTCACCTAGCACCACTGAGCTAGCTAATTTACAGCTCAGCCGAGGAGGATGGCATTAATGTTTACATTTCAGGCTGTCACAAGCACAAGCTTCTCCTCCATGAGTAGATGCATGCCTCCTTCTGCACTGTGATATAGTTCACGTGCGTAGAAACAAATAGTTTCTACATTAAACTAGTCACAACAAGGTCTGTTGATTATCTATAGTAATCTGGTCTTGAATTCTGAAGAGAGACCTTGCTGTTGAGTTTTTGGCACTTTGAGCACCAGCCACTGGACATCTAGTTCTATTCGAGAGAAAGCCCGCATCCCTACAGCTGATTTCTCCAACACTTGGCAACTCAAACAAAAACAATATAGATTGGTAATTAGCACTACAGTAAGAGGAAATATATGTATATTTGATTTTAGGGTGGACCGTCCTTTTAAAACATGTAGTTTTATAGTATATAGTTATATATATAGTCTAGTTATATTCAATAAATAGTTGGGGTTTCACCTCAAGTTCCAAACTAGAACCTCACAGACCAATTTGTTCACAAAACATTTATTTAATATGACATTTAAAATGAACATATAAGTAGAAATATACAGTAGAAATATAAAATTGTCATATATACAGCACCAAAAAATAAAAGGGCACGCAAACAAACAATATTTTGTTTCACTCGCTTGAGTGAAGAACAGCATCGGTGAGGGACGTAGTTCCCCCGCAGCAGAGAGAGGTAGATTTTCCCCTTTAATTTTTTTTTCAGAAGGCAGACGGGAAATCATGACACATCTCTAACAAACAAATTCTGTTCACTTGCCATCGAATTTTTGTGTCAACACATCGTCGTAATATAGCTTGAAAGTTATCAAGTGTGCAACCACAATGTACTTCATTGCACTGAGCTAGAAAAAAGGACATAAATACTCTTTATGAGCATTTCCTTTGACTTGAAAGAGATTAAGGGCTGCTGTGGCCGTACAGACTGATCCATTTTAATTCTATTATTTATCAGTAGATTAAGCTTCAGACTTACAACACTCCAGTTAACTTGCCATTTTTTTACTGATGCGGCTGCTTTCAGTGATGCACCATATCCCCTAAGAATAATACTGCTCTGTTCAGGATAGCTGATCCTAATTTAACTACGGGGCTCCCTACTCCCACATAAAAGTGAAAGGAATGACTTCCCAGGTCCTGCTTTTGTCCCCTGACATTAATTCCTTGCTCCCTCTCCTTCTCTTTCTTCTCTTTGTTCAAACTGAAAGAGTTTGGCTGACAATCAGTATGCAACACAACATCTAAATGCACATCGAGTGAGACAGGACCGATCGATTGCATGTCTACTGACAAGACGGTCTTTGGCATTGTGTTAACTGCTACCTCTGAATGCATAGACACATTTTACCCGGCGACAAGCGTCACTAATCTGATAGCCACAATCGATGCAACAGTGATCAATGACAGTTTCACAAGGGTAAAGGAGTGTGCGTACACAGTCCCTCACATGGACACAAACAGGTTAGACATACTGCATGTTGCACTTCGTGTTTTCCATCCCACGATACATTCAGTGACAGAAACGAGAATATTTAAGACGAGAATCAAATGCCATTGTGTGTCTCATCCGGTGAGACTATGTCAAAATATATCACCTATTCACAGATGTGGAGCGCAGCTACATTCACTTATTCTTTTTTAAAAGAAAAATTACATGAAAGGGAAACCCCGGAGTTTCTTAGAGCACAAACACAATCAGTTTTCACTCGAGCACAGCCTTGTACCATATTTCCAGATTGACAAAGGGATTTGTCACTCTCTCAGTCAATATTCCTTCCACTGTGAGAGAGTAATAATGCACTTTCTTTGGCACACTGCGATATGGACAATGTGGGGCTTAGATTTAAATGTATGTGTGTCTTCATTTGAATGTCAAAAGGTTGTACACACTTCCCTCTGGGCTATGTCACACTGGGGAAATGAGTGGCATCAAGTCAGAAAACTGGGGATGTAGGATAGAGGACGGTGATTGGGATTATGGGATGAATGAGGAGAGAGAGAGATAGAGAACAAGGGGGGAAATTGTCAGGGGTTCAGATGGAAACGGGGGAATGCGACAGAGCCTTTTTCCATGAGTGCTTGCTCAAGGCACCAAGAGGGAGGGGCCCCAGGGGAGCAGGATCAGTCAAAGTGTCCCTGCAGTGGCATGTCCCCTCGGATAGTGTCCTTCAATAATCCTGGCCTGCCCTGTGTGGGGCTGAGGTGCCCCACGAAGACACCAGGCTGGGCGTAAATGCTCACACATTGACAGGAGGGCAATCAGTCAGTCAGAAAGTCAGTGCCCCACTCCTTTGTAATGTGAAGCTGAAGCTACAAAAGGCCTTTCAGAGTGCTTTACTGGAAGTGTCTCTTGTCTGGCGTGGACATGGCTTTATGTGCAAATCTGTTGTTCCTTAGTCGCGAACAGTCTCTCAGTTCACCAAAATCTTTACTTGAGCACACACAAACACCTTCCACTTCCCCAGCAGGTCCTCTGCTCTCTCCGGCTCATCGTCCACACAGATGCCAGTAAGATCCTGCTGGATTCAAGTTCCACTCTCCCATTGCGTAAAAAAAGCCCTCAACACATTGCTGCGGTGTCACAGGACGAGTGAATGACGCTGGCCGCTGACGCGGGTGCGCTGCTCTTTCAGCTGGGTATCAGGTTGCCGTCTTTGGCCCACTTCTGGCCTCTTGGAGAGTCACCTGTCCTGGCAGGAGGAATGCTGTGACTGACGTGCCTAGTGACGCCAGCATTGACTCCGGCAGCAGCTCTGCATAGCGTGTTGGGTGTCCGCGCAAGCTCCCACTGTGACTGCCAGTGCATACGTGTGTGAGGACCGCGAGGGCCATGTATCCTTGCGTGTAAATATGCATGTAGTGTGCAATGCATATTTGTGTGTGTCTCCTCCGAGGTTGTTTTGACACTGGACACCTGCTGTCTGATGATAAAAGAGCATGTGAGGCATTGGTGATCCCTCCTCGCCAATCCAAAATGGTCCAAACTTTACAGACTAAACAGTGTCCTGTCTATCTGTCCTGTTCCACACTCTATGATTTCTCAGCTCTCCTGTATGAGCTGAGCTGTGATAAAGAATAGAGGGGATTCGGCACTGGGAGGAGGTAAAGTGGCGGTGTCTTTCACCAACTCTTGAGCTCCCAGCCTTGAGTATGTCTCTGCTTTCCGGTTCCTACCACTGTTTTTCCCATATGCTTCACAAAGGACACTGCTCGGAGGTGAACGAGCCTCCCTCTTTCTTTTTCCTTCTCTTTTTCTTGTGGACAGTCCAACAGGCGGTCGCCATCAGTAACAGCACAACACCCATGACAAGCAGCACCACTGACACCACTTTAGTCTGAGGCAGGTCGTTATAGGTGTAGGTCACCCCAGTTCCTGCTACACCGATCACCAAAGAGATGATTCCAAAGGGAAAGATGCAGCGGTACCAGGACTTCTCCATGCCTCCAGTGGCCTGGGACAGACGCTCCAGGGAAGAGAGCACCTCTGGGACTTTGGCCCCACCAGCCTCCAGGGACTGACCCTCCTGCCCCATGCTGGTCTGGGGCTGGGTTTGGCAAGCCAGGTGGCCCGTTGTGCAGCCCATTCTGATAGTGAGGGCTGGTGGATCTGGAAACCAGGTTGCAGCGTTGGCCTCTTGGATTAGCTGTGGCCTGGAAAAACAGAAAGAAATAGAGAAAGACAGAAAGAGAAAGAGAGGAGAAGGAGGTCTGTATAAGACCGAAGAAATGACTGAAGCGTGTCAGATGAAGGCTTCCAAGTCAGCGCTGAAATCCACTCACACTTTCCCCTCCCTCTCTTGCTGTTTCTCTGTACACTGCCTGCTGGCTCCCTGGCAGCACATTGTGCACTCTGCTGGATGTAGTGGCGGGGCATATATAAAGGGAAATGGGAAGGGGAGGAGCCAGGGAAGAAAAACAGGCAAGTCCAAGTGCTCTGATTGGTCCTCTTTGTGTGACGTCAAACACTGAAGCAGGGAGAATAGGGGTTGACGAAGCACAGGAAGGGGGAGGGGAGAAGAGTTGACTGCTCCCTCTTTTCTTCATCTCCCCATCAATGTCTCTCAATTGCAGTCTTTTTTATTGTTTTCCTGCAGTATAAAATCCTTCCCTGGGGAATACAGAGGCCTGTTGCTGACTGGAAATCAGAGGAGAAAGGGGAATCCCTCATCTCAGATTGGAAAGTGTCACCTCCATATGGCAATATATATATGTATATATATATATATATATATATATATATACATATATATATATATATATACACATATAGTAATGGTGTTCCCAGTGCACCACATCTTGCATGGACATCAACAGCAAACAGAAATCCTACAACCACCTACACAATCTTCCTTTTGATATATTCCATGTGAATGCAGACACCCGAAGATTTTCAGGCAGACATCAAACATACTATGCTCCTATAATGTGACTGTGGACACACTAATGAGTAGAACCACATGTGATGGAAACACACTCACGAAAAACGCATGCAGCACCCACTGCTTTCCCGCCCACACGCACACTGCTGGTGCCAGTCCTTTTTGCATGGAAGGCAACCTCATAGTTAATCTCCCAGCGTCTCTGTCTTCCATGAGAAGAAAATCAATCCAGACAGCTCTCATCTCCCAAACTTGCTTATCGCACCTCATCCGAAAAGCTACGTTAGGGAGGGATAAATGTGTGTGCACAGCTGAGTGTCTGTGTTTTTATCTTCAGGCATTGCTGCATTTACTACGGCAATGTTTGATCTTTTTTCTTTCCACGCTATAAAAACCCCTTCCCCCCCCAAAAAAAACAACTGGATTTAACCATGGTTCAAGTGTATGTAAAGGGACAGTTCACCCCAAAATCAAAATAGTTTTCCTCTGACCTGTTGTGCGATTTAATAATCTAGATTGTTTTGGTGAGAGTTGCAGAGTGGTTTGAGATAACGGCCGTATGGTTATCTGCCTTCTCTCCAATAAAGGCTAATAGAACTAGATGGCACTCAGCCTGTACTGCTCAAAACACCCAAAAAATACATTTGAAAAACTCAACAGCAATGTCTCTTTCCAGAAATGATGACCCTGTTTACTCAAGATAATCCACAGACCTTGTTTTGAGGAGTTTCTATTTCCTGTCTTCCACCCACCAAGCTTATCACTGCGCAGAAGGAAACGTGTCTACTGCTAGCTCACCTAGCATCACTGAGCTAGCTAGCGTTAAAGCTCCGCCAAGGAGGAAGCCAAAAACGATTTCATCTGGCACTGTCAAAACCTCAAGTCTCTAGTCCACGAGTAGATGCACTCTACCTTATGCATGGTGATATGGTTGGCGGATGTAGTTCGGTAGACAGAAAATACTACCTTCATGAAACTTCCAAAAAAAAGTATTATCTTGAGTAACCGTGTCATGATTTCTGGAGAGACACTGCTGTTGAATTTTTCAAATGTACTTTTTTGGCACAAGCTGAGCCCCATCTAGTTCCATTATATAAGGCAGATATTTCTATGGCTGATATCTCCAATATACGGCAACTCACACCAAAACAATCTAGATTGATAAATAACACTGCAGGTAAGAGGAGAAATATGTATTTTGATTTGGGGGTGAACTGTCTCTTTAATGAACATGTGTTATGAGACAAGGCGCCTCTTGGATATGAGGAAAAAGATCATTTAAAAAAAATGACTTGACCTCATAACAGGTTTTAAAAAAAAAAAAAGTCATCTCTTCGAGCTTTGTGGGCATAAATACTATACCCAGTGACAACTTGAGTGTCTAAAGAGAAGAGATGTGGTTGAGGGTGACATCTCAGCACACATCATTCTATCTAGAGATACCTTGGTCCTATTTAACCATCGAATGGCCTGCCCAGGGGTCTTCGTATGGGCCACGGCCTTTCGTATGGCATCAATTTAGGTTTTGTACACGAGGAAAGCTTTTAAATAGACATTTCTGTCTTTGCTGATTTGTTTTTCAATCATAATAACACATTCATTACATTATTTTAATCTATTTCACTAAATGCACCTGGACAAAACACTAGAAAAAATGTTTAGAATAGGTATTTTCTGTGATATTGTTATTTACTTTAAATTTGGCCTGTAAAAAAACACTGTTTTTACTTTAAAAAAAAAAAAAAGCTTGTGTCTGAGATCCAAGGCTGCCCACACATTTACTTTTTTAAGTTAAAATAAATAGTTTCTTTTCACAGTGTATGGTCCCAGCCAATAAGCCCCAGTGACAAAACAGTACAGAACAGCTTTCAATTTACTTTGGGTATGCATTTGGTAGTTATTTTATGTGAATTTAGGTAAATTTACAGGAATGGTAAGATTTTCATTCTAAATACCAAACACGCCTCTGTATGAACAGGACAGCTGCTCATTAGTTTAGACACTGTCTTCGTTGCAGTGACAGAAAAATTCAATTTGATGGAAGAAGCCAACTTATACTGGCTGAATTGTGGGTGGAAATCAAATAATGAACCCAAATGCAGCCTAACTGATGACCACACTGACTTAACGATCTCTTCTGTTGCTCACTCTGCAACAGAGCTGAGCAAGAGGGGAGTCAAAGAGGGGAAGTGAGGAATGTGTTTGTGAGGGGCGGGGTGCAAGAGAAAAGAGATGTTCAATGGGCATTTGAAGAAGAGAAGTGGATTCTTGGTAGCGCTGTTCAGTTTCTGTGGATTTGTACTTGGACTCCAGCACTACAGTGGCCTAAAGCAACAAATAAGAAAGTGAACAAGTAGGAAGGAATGTGGACGACAAAGAAAAGCCTATTCAATCCTGTCCCTCTCTGTGTGATGTGGCATACAGCAGTGAGATAGGGGAAAGAAAATGAAGCTTCCTCCATGGAAAATAAAATTATGAGACAAAAAGAGGCGTGAGAAAAATGGGACAAAGGCGTGAGATATGGGTAACCTGGGCAGGGCCAGGCCACGCTGCTGGGAGTGGAAGAGCTGTGCTGGTGACAGCCAGAGCCAGCCAGCAGCTGATGTATGCAGGTCACAGGAAGGCTGAGTTGCGTAGGCGCCACTCCCTCTGGGACCTGTGTGTAGCGTTGACGTGATCTCAAGGATGCTTCTCTGCCTCCTTCTTGCTCCCTTCACACACACTGATCCAAGATTGTATGGGCGGACAAGAAGCTCGCAGCACATTTCCACAGTCCCGTACAGATAACTTGGCTCCAATCCATGAGTGGTGGGATGCTTCTGGTGCTGGAGATCTTGTGAACATGTGTGAGCGAATTTTGGATTTGAGCCCTCGTCATTGTGCTTGTTTTTTTAGACACAGGTTAATCTGAAATATTCCTCTCCTTTTGAGAATCTTGTTTTTCCTCTCCTCAGGGAAACATGCCATTTCCAGCTTGCAGCATGCAGAGAGCCAGGCCCCCAGGCATCTTTGTGACTCAGCCGGCTTTGAGTATGCTCGTCCGTCCCCTTGTTTGTGTGTGCACGAGGGTTGGTGCAGCAGGGCTCAAACACCCACGTCCTGCTGTGTGAACCCAGCGCCACCTGTCGCCCAGTCTGGCACAGCCCCTGCCATCCACACGTCATCTGTGGGCACGGGCCCTTTAGGTGTCTCCGAGCCCTTCTGCGTCTCACATACGCCCTCACATAACATTTGCAGCGAGCTAAACCACCAATTTTCTCAGATCACATACTATCAGCCCCACATGTGTTATATGTCATTCGATGCCAAATAATAAAAGCCCAGAAGGGAACTAAAGCAGATCATATGGAGAAGCATTATGTTGGAGTATCAGGGGCATTCACAGTGAGCTGAAACATACTGGAAAGGTTGCAGGACTGTCTCATGACTATCATTCACGCTGTGAGCTCTTCAGAGACCATTATTTGCCAGACAGTAGGAAGAAATTGGAACACATGGAGGATGACTCTGAAGTCATAGCATCCCTGCTGCTTTCGGTGAAAGACAGGATTAAAATAGGATGAAGCGCTTCCATTGTTCCTTTAAATCACTTAAGTCCACACACCAGCAGGCATGAAAGTCAGGCAGCACACTGATTAGTAACTTTAAAAAATTATGCATGAAAACAAGTCTTATTTCCACATGTTATTCAAGGCCACAGACTAATTCCAACAGAGAATTTACTGATTGATTTTGATGCAACGGTAATAACTGAAACCATTAATAATAAGCACCTGCTAGTGTGTTCAATGGTCACTTCCTCTGTGAGTTGAGTGCCACCTGCTGGTAAATTTAGAGTTGCAAGGGCTCTATTACCAAGCTCAGTTTAATTTTTTTCATGACATCTCACGCTAGGTATTAATTGTTATGCAAGATAAGAGATAAGACTGTATTGATTCTACACCGGGGAAATTCACTCATTACAGTAGCTTAAGAGTCAGAAGGAAAAGAAAAAAGGAAAGTGTTCGAGTGCTGAAAAATGATAGAAATATTAAAAAATACAATAAAAAATAAAATAGTAGAACACCTGGGGTGCCTATTAGCTTACCTGGTAGAGCGAGTGTCTCATGTACAGAGGAGGTGTCCTCGCCACAGTGGCAGCAGGTTCAACTGTGACCTATGGCTCTTAGCTGCATGTCATCCCCTCTCTCTCCCCCTTTCATGCTTGAGCTGTCCTGTCATAAAAAAAGGCAAAAAGCTAGTAAAAATAATTTCAAAGAAATTATATACAACTGTCACTTCAACATATACTGTATGTCCTTGTTGTCCTTTTTTTTTACACTGCCTACTCCACCCTGTAATGACTGCAAATTCATTTTTAAACTGCACTTTTGCTGTTTTAAGGGAAATTATAAATATTTTATATTAAATATTATATTAATTTTTTTTAAAAAAAGAAATTCAAATGATGCGTGCGAGAGACATGGATCAAGAGAGGAAGGACAGGGGGGCCACTGAGCCTACTTAAGCATAGGGCCCAGAATTTGGTGCTATGTTCCTGATTACACGTTACTGTTTGTATGTATTTTTATCTTCTATGTATATATGCCACTCTTTTTCTCTCATTATTTCACCAACTATTTAAGAAAACTAGATAAATTAAAGGTTTAAATACCCCTTAGGTAAAGTAAAAGAAACTTTAATGTCCCTAAGGGGTAACTGAAATACAGACAGCAGTCACAATATAACAAAACAGACAGTACAAAATTCATATACACACAGCACCCGGAATCACACACTGTCCGGTACAAATCATGGATCTTAAGGGACAATGCTTGTTGAAATAAGGAATATTTATTGGTAAAGATCATCCTCTTAACAGCACTTCACAGTAAAACAAAAAAAAAAAACAATAAACAACCACAATCTTTTTTCCCAGTCTTACATTACTGTTTGGCATCAGACACTGAATAATCACAGCACATTAAAAAACATAAATTCTTCAAAATAATCACCTCAATTCTTGACTGCTCAGTCTAAAGCAACATAATAGTCTTGGAATAGGATATGTTGAGATGCAACAGCAGGGAAAGCACAGGTGTAAATAATGACATTAATGATGACTTAATTCCATTTAGCTGCTTTGATTTTAGGGCCCTCGCATTGTGCATGCTGGCTCACTGTCACACTCACTGGGACTCTGAAATATATCAGAGCCATCATTAGTGTCATTAGTTACACCTGTGCTTTTCTTACTGTGACAGGTCAAAATGTCTGCTGTGAAAAAGTCTGTTGTTTTTTTTTTTATTCCTTTGAGCTTTATGTTGTAGTGTTACTGACAGTGCGATTTAACCGGTGTTGCACTGGAATGCCTTATACTGAGAGGTCGTATCTTATTTCTTTTATGTGTAAAGAAGAGGTGGACTGGGTTTCATGAAATAGTAAGTCAGTGTGATATTCTCTGTAGTCAGTCGGGCTCAGAGTCTAGGACTATAGCGGGGAAACGCTCCCCTCCTTCACCAAGCAGGGAGTACATGTCTCTCAGCAGGCTGATGTTAGGACATCCGGGCCCAGGTACTATAGATGAAAGCTGAGGGGACAGAGTGTCCAACAGAGCCTGTCACAGAGAAAGGACATTATTTCTTAATAAGTACTGACCTCTACTCAGCAGAACACAGCCCAATCAGGTATCTGATGAACTATTATTTTAAGATGCCTAAATGCTCACAGCCCTTACCTGCTCGATGTCAATCTCCTGTTGCAGCAGCGCCACACTCATCCTCAGCTTCTCCAGCTGCCTGAGCTCTGCCTCTGTGGTGTAGGTTATAGTCGGGGGCAAGGGTGCAATCATCCCATCTCCCCACACACCACTAACCCCAGTGGGGCAAAGACAACCTCCCTCTGGCCTCCATCGATCCCATGCTTCCCACTCTGACGGAAAATACGGTTATTTTTAGAGCGTGAGCGTGAGCAACCGTACCCTAAAACGTTTTTCTGCTCTGCTGCCTCAGCTTTAAATAGCTAGGCCCTCGCCTTGCCGCGTCAGGATAGACAGCTTTTAAAACCCCACCATCACAGGGTGGGATGGTGGGGGGGTGTTGGATCTGTCGAGGCCAAGGAAACTAGTGATCTGGCACTGAGGTTTCACTGCGGCTCTGTTTTCATTTTCCATCCGCCAAGATGGAGAGGCTGCATTAGCTCGTTAGCACGCTACATTCATCACAATCATATCTCAAATGCTGTTAAAATGCAATAAATGATTTATCCCGCTCTTGAATATTAAACCCACTGAAATAAAATACTAGATTTGAGATGCCACACTGAATACATGTGCTCACAACGCTTGATGGAGGTGTGCAAGCTAAGCAGGGAGCTAGAAATGACTGGAAACTTCCCTCTCACACTGGCTTTAGCGACATACTTGCGCTGCACTTGAGCTATAACTGGTAAACATAAACAAAACTTGCACCGTGAAGGTGATACAGTCATTTGAGTGGTGTGAATGGAAAGTCTCTGAGCATTCAGCTTCATTATAACAGCAACGTTGGAGGTAATGGAAATTGTACCATGTTACATACTGTAGGTACTGACAACCAGAGACGATAATTCAAACACAGGGACATGATTTCTCTTCCAGTGTACTCGTAATTATACAAGACTGTGCTGTAGAATAAATCATTTTCAATAATGTAAAAGTTTTCCTCTGCTCATGACCAGCTTTATATAACCAAAGTTTTTCTGTATTAGTCTGTGGAGTGAAGCTATGGATCAGTTTCAATGTGGAGGTAAAACAATGACCAAACATACAGTTGTATAAAAACATGATTTCCACGAGGTACAGGGATGAAGAAGTGGTTTGACAGTCACCGTGTGTTTACAGGGGTTATTTATTTGGTTACTTTATTAGTATTTTATCTTCCTCTTTTTTGTGTAAATGATGAAAAGTTGTAGATATTTGTTTTGGGGTATCTGGGTGTATGTATATGTGCTTAGTTAATAAGACTATGAGTTTGTATTAATAAGAAAGCTGGTTAATAAATAATTCAATGATTTATGGAGAAGGGGTGGGATGAAATAAGTTTGTACTTTTTCTCAATCCTTATCGAAGATGTAAACATCATCATCATCATCATCATCATCATCATCATCATGTGTTCATGTGACAATTTCTTTTGCTTCATGTTTGTCATTGTATGTAAGTATTATTTTTTTTGGTCTGTCTGCGTGTTTGTATAATCATTTCTCTATTTTCTTTTTAACATGTTCAAAATAAATCTAATCAAAAAAATAAAAAGTCAAGTTATAATGTAATTCTTTAAGAGGAAACACATGGTTTGAAAGGGTAGGTTATGTTTTGTTTAAACAGTACTATTTTCTTACCTTGTTTCGCTTGGTGTGCAAAGTTCTGTAACTGTACTGCTGTCATCGGTGACCTTTCAAGTGTCAGACATGAGTCATACTTGTTTACCTTAACACCTGTAAAGAAATACATAAAAACTAGAATGATGATGATGATCACACATATCTTTTCCCTAGCAGCACAGAGGATCTACACAGTCAGCACAGTTTCAAGATCAGTGTCACCAATTCACTATCGGACTAAATTATCTCCCCCTCTGTTGCTGAGTTAATGAGTAATGGCCAGAAAAAGGTTTTTGCAGAACATCGTGATGTCAGAGTGATGCTGACCTTTGACCTTTTGGATATATAATGTCATCACTTCATAATTGTATCCTATTTTTGAGATTTGTGTGTCATTTTGTCATAGTTAGTGGATGAATTCTTGAATTATGGGCAAAAACATGTTGTATGAGGTCACAGTGACCTTGACCTTTGACCACCAAAATCTATGTCACTGTAGAGTCCAAGTCGATGTTTGTGCCAAAGTTGAGGAAATTCCCTCAAGGTTTTCTTGAAATGTCGCTTTCACAAGAACGCAACGGACAGGATCACCGTCACCTCGACCCATGATCAATAAAATTGAATCAGTTCATTGTTGACCCCTCGTGGACATTTGTGCCAAATTTTGTCAAAGTTCCCTCAAGGTGTCCTGCTATTGCCAGAGTTGAGGCATACAAACCATTATTACAACATTATTTCAGGAGGTAGTAGAGTTGTTTGGTTTAATTACAATGTTTATAAGTCCAATGTTTGTAGTCAGTGCAATTGTTAAATATTTCAGCTGCTCATTTCTGGGTGCTGAATGTGATTGGCAGTGTTACACGAGTTTAAACAGCTCTCAGAAAGTCACTTCCTGCCAAATTATCATTTTCTCACCCACATACTTGTGTCATCAATTGCCTTCTTTCATCTAATCCTAATTTTGTGTGCTTGCATGTGGAATCTGTTCAAGCTTTTTACCCAGCTCTGCGGCTGCTGCTGTCGCCTGTTTGGCCAGAAGCTCCTTTGTCTGGCACTGCTGGGTGAGGTCACGTCCTTGGTGAGTCAGTCTGTCGACCAGAGCCCTGGTCTGATCCGGGCAACCACATGGCCAATCCCTGGGGAACTAGAGGTGTCAGAGAGACAGGGTTAAGGACAACACATCAGGTATCAGGCTGCTCGGAGGAATTAAGGTGTATTAATCAAATTTGTGCAGATACAAACTCTGCTTTGTTGTTATAGCTTGGCAATGGATATCAGTGGAACTTTAAAAGTGCAGTACTGAAAAATATCAAATTTCCATGTCTTTTTTTAAAAGTGGGTATGGAAGCTATTTAAATACTGTGAGAGTATTAAAACGCTAAATCCACAGAGTAATGCACGCAGTCAACATTCAGTATTTTTGCCTTTCAACAAGCCATCAGGACTTCTGTGAAGTTGTGATGTCACAAATAAATTACAGACTGAATCAAAATGTTAATTTAAAATAACTTCCAGATAGAAAATCTTGTGTCACAAACACCGAGCAAACACTGTCTCAGTTAGTTAGTTTGTAATTAAAATAAAATGTCAGTTGTCTACCCACAAGTGATTCTTGTCGTTAGTGCAATCTCACAGTGATTTTGTCTATAAAGACAGAACGTGCTGCAACAGTGCAATTAAAGTCATTGCTGCAGCTGCAAAGTCAATGCAGGGATGCAGAGAGCACAGAGGTGGGAAACACTAACCAATCAGAGAAGACAAGGCATTTTTAGGAGAAGGGCTTAAAGAGACAGGCCATTAAACCGAGCGTTTCAGACAGGTAAATTCAGGCAAACAGTATAAGAAAAAAGTGTTTTTTAATATTAAAGCATGCAAACATGTTTTTGTAGCGAACCAAAACACAAGTATGAACCTGGAAATGAGAATAATATGGGACCTTTCACTAACACTAGAGAATATTTCTAAGTTAACATTACACAGTATGGAAAACAAGTCTGAGGCTTCCCAGCCCATTTTGACAGGCTTCACTAGGAAAAGGAAGGATACCGTAGCTCTCATTTTCTCCATGAAGTGACTCCTCCCAGGCACAGGTTTCCTTTGTAGGGCAATGACTTTGTCCCATAACCTAAAGATAATATAGAGAGGGAAACTTAGTGCCCAAACTGAATCTGTGGAATCAGCTTTAAATTTTTCACAGTACTAACAGTCATTTTGGTCACCTGTTTTGCTTGCTCCTTAGAGATTTCCATTTTGCTGTTTGATCAGAAGCATTCCTGCCAAAGCAAAGGCAAACTATTATAGTAGAAGAGCAGTCAAACCTTCACTCTCTTCTGACTGTGACTTTTTCATGGTCCAGTTGAGTAAAAACATACCCATTCTGTTGAGGTAAACTGTGAGCTTCGGCCTCCGTATGTGAAACAGGCACTGTGTCATTTGAAGGAGTTGGGATGGCTGCAGCTTTGCCCAGGTCATTTCCAATGAGCATGTTGCTTCTTATAGTCTTGTTTTTAGAGTGGAGAGTTGAGGTGTGTAACTGACCCCGATCAAGAGAGCCAGACGCTGAGACAGCCTGCTGTGATTTCCTTGCAGCTTGGTGATGTGCAATTCCAGCTGAAGAGACAGGACAGTTCTGGGTTATGTTTCCATTGAAGGAATATCTCACCACCGTTGACCGCTTGTATATCAGTTACTCACCCTGTGCTACACCGAATTTGTGAAGAAAACTTTGCGTCTCTTGCACGCCCCAATGGTGAACAAACAATCGAAACATGGAGGAAATTCTTGATGAATTACATTCATAGGAGGCCACCTTTACCAACAGCATATTATCCGATCATATGCTCAGTACTTCCCAAAAAGACAGCCCTTTTGGTATGGGAACAGAACCAAAAATTACACTTATTTATGCTCTTTTCAAAATCAAACTCCATTAATAAAAACAATAAATCTACCTCAATGAAAGCGGGAGCTACAGGAGAACAAACTGAATCCCTAAATCAGTTAATTTATTTGTGTTACTGTGTGACTTTACTGAATCTAAACTAACTTTAAAATAACAAAGTCACACAATAACACAAACTAACTAACCAATAAAGGCAGCAGAGATCAGCAACCCGTGCTCACAGAGGTTAAAGTACTGTTTTAGTCAATGGAGTCTGGCTTTGAAGAGAGCATAGATAAGTTTCACTTGTAGTTCAGTTCCCAGTCCGAAAGGGCTATCTGTTTGGAAGTACTGAGCATGCAAGTGGACAAATCAGACTTGGATTATACTGCAGGAGTTGGGTAAAAGTTTCTAATCTGATGTTTTGATAGTTGCGCTGGTCTTAAACGTGGACCCCTGTGACTTCAATTCATCAAGATTTTTCTCTGTTTTGGGATACTCTGTTTACCAAAGACATGTGAGAAAAATAAAGTTTTCTTCATAATTTCATGAAACAAAGGTTGAGTAACTGACATATGATCATTTGGTGGGTGAAGTATTCCTTTAATTGTGGTTCTGCACTGTCCATGTTTGTAGCTTGCTGAAAATGTTGATGTTGAGCCCAGTGTGAAGGATGCTGACTTACTGGATTTTTTGTGCTCTTTTCTGTCAAGACTGGCAGATTTTGAGGTTAATCTAGTGGTCATTTGATTTCCTTTGGATGCTCCAGATGCCTGCATTCCCTCTTTGGATGTGACAGCTGTAACGCCAGGTTCCTTTCGATGTGCAAATTGTCCTGCGCCAGTGCGAACCCGAAGGGCTTTCTCCAGGGCTCGCTCAAGCAATTCCATATCCTCTTTCTCCTCTGGTGAGGTAACTGTGTCTAAAGATAGCAGCATGCACACACGTGGTTACAAGTTAAGATGTATTATTATTTAACCTTTATTTAACCCAAAAGTCTATTTAGACACATGAGCTCCTTGATGACCAGAATGAAAGAGATATGTGATATACATCTTACATCTCTCTTGACTTAGGTGCATTAACCAAAAATGCTCAAATGAACAATTTATTTTATCATATATTACATGTGATGTTTATAGAATCTTTTTGACATACAGTGACTGACAACAAATGAAAAATTGCCTTCAAAGCCAACTCATTCACAGTTGGAGTTTTTTCTCTAGTGATGAACGAGCATTTTATCTCACATACAACCTATGATTTTTCAAATTACCTGTAGCAGCATCATCTGCACATTTTGATTCACCAGAGCCCGTCTGAGGTTGTGGCGTTCTGAGGGCAAAGAATTAATGTTATTACACAGTCAAGGTAACTGAGAGGAGCACAATTATGAAAACTTAGGCAAATGGTATATGCACAGCCTACGTGTTTACAAAGAAAAAAATTGACTTTTAGTGTGAACAAATTCTAAGTTGCAATTCTGTATGAAACTTAGTTTTGGTAAGATTTTTCTGTTAATAGAATTCAAACTTTATTATCTCATGTACTGTAGATGCATGTTGTTTACCACAAATCCCAAATAATAGCGGATTTTAAAGGCTGCTATCGATTTGAGAGAAAAAACACTTACAAGGTATGCTTCAATATTCCTCTTTTAACATAAACATGTAATATAAGCCAGCGTTTTTGATAAAGACTCTTGAATTTGATAATGCTAGTGACACAAATGACCTCATACATGTCAATAAAAACAGAATGCATTTAAAAATGTAGACAGAATGGAATGAATTAAACACTAGGCACATTGTAAAAACAGGATAAAACTTATGAAAATGTCCTAAAGTAAGTAAAATCACCAAAAAGCAGTTCTAAAAAGGTGGGGTTTTTTTTAAGTGATTTAAAAGATGAGACGGAGTTTGAGGCCCTGATTTCCTCAGGCAAGTTATTCAAAAGGCTCTATCACCTTTTTGATTTTTTCTGGATCTGGGAACAAGGAGCAAAACATCTGAGGATGTCAGGGTGCGAGGAGGGATATAGGACGATGACAGATCAGATGAGTAAGGAGATGAGCTAGGCCTCTCAGGGTTTTGTAAGTAATCAGTAAGGCCTTAAACTCTATTCTAAAAGTAACTGGTAGCCAGTGTAAGGAAGCCAGAGTCGGTGGTCACGTTTCCTTGCTCGAGTCTAAATCCTGACAGTACAGTTTGGATGACCTTAATGCAGGAGATGGATTTTTTTGCTGATGGAGGAGAGCAGGGAGTTACAGTACTCAAATATAATGGTTATAAAGGCGCAGATTACATTTTACAGATTTTTGGTTGAAATAAATTGTTTACATGTGTTTCTAAAATGAGCAAGACTGCACCAATAATTAGACATGTTCATCTTAGCCTCAGATTTTCTTGACAACGGCATCATGATTTCTGCATTTACCACGTATAACTATCGCCCATTAATTTACCTACATGCATTACATCTCACGCATGTACAAACCAGGCTCTGCGGTAAAGTGGACAAAGCGCCAGTTTAGACTACTGGAAAAGGCACTGCTGGGATTCGAACCCAGGATCTCCTGTTTACTAGACAGGCGCTTTAACCAACTAAGCCACAGCGCCGGATGAAGGTCATCTGCGACAAATGCTCGATTTATGAAATCAATCCATGTGACTTCTGACACAAATTAAAAAAAAATCTTTTGGTTTCACGAAAGACCGCTCCATTAATATTTACTTTTTAATCTCTGCGACTTCACGGAATGTTTCAGAGACCAATAAACCCAGTTGTCACGAGAGGTACAACGCACAACAGACACACAAACTGGATTAAACATCTGCATCAATAATGTATTTTTGCATTCACATATTATACGTTATCTTACATACTAACAATATACAAATAATTCTTCTTGGTTACGATTGTTTTGTAGTTCTAAACTTACAACTGTCTTATTTTAAACGGCAGGCGTGAAATGAGAGATTCTGGTGACAACAGTGAAATCGTGAACACTGGTAATTAATTATCAGCAAAGTGTTAATGACACAGATTTAACGAGCAGTACTTACAAGGCCTGTAATAGTTCTCTGTAGAGTTGAATACTGTCATCAATCTTGGCTTGTTCAGCTTTGCAAGACTTGATAGCTTGCTCAACTACGGACAGCAGCGACATGTCTCAATGTCGCACTGTGGTGACTTTATTGTTCTGCCGCAAGACACTGTTGGTTTAAAACTCTTATTCAAAGTCAACAAAAGTTTACAGAAAGTGAAAATCGGTTACAAAGGGACGGAGACATATTCTATAAAAACATCCAACACTGGCTTTTTCGTGCCTACCCGCGAAACTGAAAACTTAGCGGACCCGGAAGTCATATTTCTCTTTTCGTAGTGGAAAAAAACGTCACCGTGAGGCAATATGAAGGTGTTCAAAAAGGTACCGTCGTCGATTCGTCAGGACACGTATCTTGCATACATAAGCAAACATGTACACATAAGGCTAACACTAAACCCTAAACGCGACAAGAAACTTTTAGCTTTAGCCATGACACACTTTGTACTTCTCGCGAGAAGTGTCGTGGTTGCCAGGCACGCTGCTCCCTGATGTTGCCACGACAACAGCTCATATGTACCATGGTTTATAAATTGTGTACGCAGTAGTGGAACATAGACTACAGTAGTAGAAGAAGTATTCACATCCTTTACTTAAGCAAAAGTACAAAAAACACTCTGTGAAAATACTCTGTGACAACTATGATGTCTTGCATTGAAAATGTACTTAATAGTCGAAATAAAAGTACCCAATGTAGAAAAAAACATCAAATTTTATAAAATCTTTTTACATTTTTAGACAAGTTCTTTAATTGTAAAGTAATTAATAACTAAAGCTGTCAGAATAATGTAGTGAAGTAACAAGTAATATTTCCCTTTGAATTACAGTGGAGTAAAAGTATAAAGTCGCATGAAAAGAAAATACTCAAGTAAAGTACAAGTTCCATTTACCTGAGTAAATGCCCTTAGATTCCACCCCTGTGTGTATGGTATGTAAAATTAAAATAGCGTTGGGTTATATGAATTGTACAACAATTTTTGAAATTTGGTGTCACTGACAAAGATGCAAAAAAAGGGATTCATCTGAAGACTCCGCTCCCACATTTTATTAATTAGATCCCACTTATACACTTGACTCATAATGTGTGAATTACCAGTTGCACATGATTACTCTAAAGAGCACTGTTTTGCTGTTTCGATAACAACAATCATTAAATTTTGTGATTATGTTCCCAAGAAGCATCATTTACATGTACACTTTTGAACAATTGCTTTCCCTGTGAGTGACAGTTATTAAAAACAGGATATGACTAACTCCAGGATAATTTGGTATTGATTTGCTGTTTTATGTAACATTGTAAATGATCCAACCAAGGCCCGATACTGAGGCAAAACGAGTCATACACAGAAGTTGTTGACCACATAAATGTATCTGTGGCATGATGGGTCAGAGCCTCTTGTGCATGCACAGTGGAAACTATTGCATTTGCTTTGTGCACCTGGAGTGGCTTTTCCACAGAAGCACCAGTGAAGTAGGTTGACTTCATAGTCATCAATATTTCCTCTAAATTAGCACTGCTTCACATGCTCCTCACACCAAATTACCAATTAACAATGTGTGTGTTCCCACACTGTCTCAGGATTTTAGACTATGTTGTATAAAAAAATAAATACATGTTCGCTATGAACACAAGTATTGACTCTTCTCACAGCCACAACCTTGGCTTTCTTAAACACAGGTGTAACTAATAATGGCTGAATTACATTTAGTCACAGGTGTGTACTCCAGTCACAAAAAAACTAAAAAAAAATACAAAAACATACAATATCACTTCAAAGGAAGAACAGTCTTACAGAAAATGGGAAGGGAAAATTACAGACATTTTTACAATATGGGGTGAGTTAAATGGAGCAAAATATGCGAGGACATGCAGTCAACTCGAGACTCTCGCACACACACACACACACACACACACACACACTGACACACACACTATTCTCCATATTTCATCTAAAACACACACCCTCCCAATTTGGCGGTATATTTAAGCTGCAAAAATATGCCAACTCTCCTTCTGCCATGTCAATGCCGCTGCTACTCGGCTGCCTGCTCAGCCAACCCCTCAGCCCAAATTTATTTAATCATCACCCCCCAATATCTCATGTAAAAATATCTTCGGGGTGTGATGAGGCCAGAGTCTAGATGCCAAACTCTAACTGTGCTCTGCTGTATAAATGAACATTTCAAACGTGAGTTGCCTGACTGAAATACAACAAGTAAAGACTACTGTATGGTTTGTTTGTTGTATTTCCACCTGGTACCATCCCTATACCCTCCTGCTATACTGACAGTAAACTTAAGTACAAGATACGGTTTGTGTCTATTGGTGAGTTTCACCATTTTTCCCCCCTTGCTGTCAAAGCACTGTTCTTGATTGATTTAACATTGGTCAGAAAGCTTTTTTGCAGCAGACATTTAACCTGTCACAAGGAGAAAACCACAGGAGGAGCTAATAACCGTAACGATCCTGCAGTCCCGCAGTGCAGTAGTTGCTTCAAGTAGGTGGATTCTGCGCACCATTTGACAATTATCAAAGCCGGATCGGCTGCTATAGTTGTCAGTGGTGAGGTGGTGTTTACGTCACCTCAAACACATGACCCATACAAACACAAATAAGTCAAGGGAGATTGCTCAGACAGAGTGATAAGTGTCATTACATGTCTTACATTAAATCATATTGTGAACATTACTATCCATGCAGGCAATTATTTGTCAACAAGCCCATGATTTTTGCCATGTAGACTGACACTGATGGCCTCTGGGGTCGTTCCCACTACAATTGGTATCACCAGGACTACATTTCGCAATAACACACACACACATTAAACTTTGTATACACTCCATATTTTACCCTGTGGTCTTGTGTAGCAAAACAGATCTTATGATGTTTCATTTTTCTGTTTCTCCAATATTATTGTCTTTTTTAATCTTTTTGTTGTTGTACTGTTTTGTTATTTCCTTCATTGTGTTCACACGTATTTCACTCGGTTATCAAAAGCATCAGATCACAAGTGTTTAAGAGTGGTATGGTTGGGGCAGGCGCCCCATGTATTGAGGCAGTGGCCGCGAGCTCGATTTCGGCTCGGCCCTTTGCTGCATATCACCCCCTCTCTCTCCCCCTTTCACACTTGTGCTGTCCTATCAATTCAAGGCAAAAACGGTGGTATGGTGAAGTGGACCTCCTGCTGCTTGTCCGATGGGTTGCGTTTATGTGTGTTTTTTAAGCAGCATATGAAAGCTGTCCAAGCCATCAGCATATCACAGATGAGTCCTCAGTAGATCACAAACAAAACCAAATGGCAGCAATAGAGTCAAAGAATCATTCAGGAAGCATGACTGCCAAAATTTTTGTTTTGTGTGTTTCTCATCTATAAATGGACAAATTAGCATCCGAGAGAATATGAAGTTTGCCTCTTCTGTTATTGAACTGCATCAGTGGCACAGGATCAATTCCCAAAGCAATTTAATGTAATGGCAACAGCTTGCTGGCCCTGTTGGAGGGAAGTGAATCATCTTGTTATCTTTCCCCCCACCAGCCTCCTGTGGCTCAGCAGAACAAGGGGGGGGGGGCACTCAGCTGCCCCGCCAACCCAGCATCTGACATCAGCCCGCTGCCAGACTAATATCAGGCTCGGACATTCACACACAAATGCTCTTTCTGTCCTTCACATGCATGTAGGCACAGACACACTCACACACAACATACGCAGGCTTTCAAATACACACTGCACACAGTCATCACCCGATGGACAAATCTGCTCCGCAAACAAACAACCACCTCATACATAATTCATAAGCAGCATGTGTGAATCCTGTGTACACAGAAACACCTGGATAGTCATTATTATACTATGATCTGTAATTGGCAGAATATACCAACAGCATGTCATAAACAAGATAACACGAAGAAAGCTCGGTTAGTTCATCCCAAAGGGACAAGACCATCACGTTACGGCTCAAGTCGAGGATTCTGGTTGCCTCTGTGTTCTGGGCCGGCTCAGGACAAACACCTGTTTAATCTGGAAGCACTCATTGTAATTACACAGTACACTCTGTGTTCAGAGTACATCCAGTGAAGCTCATTATGATCCCCGCTTCAGCTCAATCAATCTATTTGTACCTTTAGTTTCCCAGATGTTTTTGTCTCCACAACGAGCACTTAGTGCCGAGAGTTGTTGTGAATCCAGATGCAAAACTCCTCAGTTCAACTCTATAAAAGCAGTGGTGGACAGTGAAGAAGTACTTTTTTTTGGGAAACATATTACTTTGACTACACTACATTTAAAAGACAAATCTTGCATTTTTGACTCCATGGTATTTCTATAAAGGCTCTTGTTAATTGTTAAATTTGCTTTGAAGGCAGTGGATGATTTTTTTATCCTTTTCCAAAATGCAGAAGTCCATAAACTATGATCATGCATCTTGTGTGCTTTGTTTGTCAAAATGGTGTTCCCGTACCTCTGCCTCACCCATGCAATACTCAGATTGGGCAAATAAAAATAAAAATAAAAAAGAAAGAAAGAAAAAAAGAAAATGAAGAAAAGGACAATGGTGGTGGGCAGTGGACATATCCCCTTCAGTATTTGGTACATGTTCATTTTTTTCCCCCTTAATAAAAACATTAGAGTAGCGTAGGCCGTGGGACTCGCAACACAATTGCATACATTTACATCATAAATGGATGGAGAAAAGGCACAAATTGGTGTTTTTTTTTTTGTTTGTTTGTTTTCTTAACTAAAATGCAGGAAATTGTTTGATGCTCAAAATCATGTGTATACAACACTACAATAAGCTCTGTCATAACAGAGATAATTGCATGCTGCTATGTGGTTATGTAAGAACTACAACTTATTCATCACTGAAATGAGTCCTTAAAGAGCAATAGTAGAGAACAATAGAGGCTGTTGCGAAAGAAATTAGGAACATTCAATTTTCTATTCCACTTTCAAAAGTGATGGATCATTTTTTAAAGAACGCAGAGAAATATCTCATACATAATATAAGCAAACAATACAAAATTAGTGTAATTTCAGTATAAAACATCGCTTATTACTGTAGATTAGCCCAAAAATTGATTAGACTTTTTGATCAATATATTCAAGCTGTTTGTGAAACAGAAACCTGCCAAACTGTGGTATTAGCTTGGTGGGAATGCCATCTTGTGGTTATTCTCTTCGTGCCTGCTGATGTTTGTCTTGTTGGTGATTTTGGGGTTTCTGGCCTCTTGCGACGTGTCATATGATGCAATATTAAAAGTAAACATTCACTCTTGGCAATCATGTCAGCTTTGCACAAGAAAATGGTCTGAACAAAAGCTTTAGCCAACAGCTCATGGTTGTCTTGTGATAGATTAAAACACGGCCCTCAAGAATATGAATCACTCATTTGTGTTAAGCATGTTACCAAAAGAGAGCATATTGCCACAACACGAGTATCTGTTAGCATGACCTTAAGAGACACTGTTTGTTTTGGACAATTCTCAAAATTCCTTGATTTGTGAATGTTGCTTTTTGCTGTGCCTGTGTTTATTATTTGAAGCTGATTTGTAGTGTACTAAAATTGAAGTTTAAGTGCATATAGGATTGTTGTCTCTTGAAGTTAGTGTAGATGTAGTTCTCATTGTCAGGAAGTAGTTCACTACATGAAGTTAAACTAGTAGGTCAATAACATCTGCAGTAGCTTGCATGTAATTCAGATACATTATGTACATAGTGATTCAAGTAGTTAAATTACACAAATTGGTGTATAAAACTTTCAACAGAATGCAGGAAATTAAGTGTTAAATGCTCAAAATTCCATATGTGTATATAAAACTACAATAAATAGTGTCATAATGGAGATAATTGCATGTTGGTATGTAAGACCTAAAATATTGTAATCATGGAAATGAGGCCTTACAGAGCAGTGAGGCAGAGGTTCTCCACTGATGAGTTATACAGCTAAAAACTAGCTTATGCTGGTAACAGGTTTTAGGTGGCTTTAGCTGGTTTTAGCTGGTCAAAAATGGTCTTAAATGGTCCTGACCCAGTTCTTGCTGGTCTTTGATGGTTTGACATTAAGCTGTGCATATTTATCTTTATGTATAACACATGACAGAAGACTTGACATTGTTTTTTTATTTCGTTCTCAAGGACATGAATTTGGTTTCAGTTTTACAGGAACTTCACTGGAAAAAACAGCTAATAACCATCACAAGCTGGTATATGACCAACTAAACCATCCAAAAATTATGCCAAAACATGCCTTAAACTGCTCAAAAAGCTGGCCAACCACCTTGACCATTTTAAGGCGGTCAAAAGATTTTGTTTTGGTTTTTTTTGACAGCAGGGGTCTAACGTTTTAATTTAATATTTCTATTTTGCACGTTTTCTTCTATAGCAGAGAACCATAACAAGTTCTACAAGTTACAAGTTACTTCTGAGTTTAGGTGGTTTTCTTGGTAAATTACCAAAAAGTGTCATAAACATTACCTGACTTGCAGTAGTTTAGCAGTTGTTTGGCAGATTTGCATGCTCAGCACTTCCCGTGGAGGAGCACCTGACAGCTAGCAGCCGGCTGGGGGCGGAGTTGGACGTGCAGTACCGTCCTGGATCTCCTGTCTGATTTGTAATAAACCGGACCGCTCTGGCCAGTGCTGGGGGTGAAGGTTTGTAACGTCAATATAACCAAAGCCTTTTAACCCGTGTTTGTATAACACTGTAGGCGCGTAAATGTATCGAGGCGGCAACGTAATGTTAACGCTGCTCGAAGTTTGTTAGCTTGTTTGTTAGCATGCTAGCTAGCCAGTAGCTAACTTAGCTAACGTCATCCATGAAAGTTAGCTGTTGTTGTCCTAATGATGCTCCTCGCAAGTTAGATGGCGTTACCGTCAGATGTAACAAACAAGACATTTACTCATATCTCGATGAAAGCTAGCTTGAGAACATGATTGTTGGTGGCGTTGAGGAACTGAACTGATTTAAATCAGTTAAATAACATCACATATCACCAGCTATTCTTTGAGACTTGTGGTAAACGCCAGAAGGCCTGTGCTGTGTTGCAGGGGCTGCTTTTGTTTGGCTGTGTTTATGCAGTTCAAGCCTAGATGTTGTTTAAAGCAGCCTTTGCTATGTAAACCAAACCAGACTGCCAGACTATATCAGCTTTCACCCTCACATTGCCTTATCTTCCTGTCAGAGTAAATAAGGTCAATAAAGCAGCTGAATTAACTGGCAGAAGAAATCTTTCCTTTGGCCATCATCTCAGGGACAACAGCTACAGTGAAAAGGAGTGGGATTAATATCAGCTCCCCTTTTTCCTGATCACACCTCTGCTGTCTTTAAGGTAAGGGTTAGTGAACTGCTTGTTTGTTTGTTTTTGTAGTTAGGAGCAGGGATTTATCTTGCTGGGTGAATTTGAGAGGATTGTGGTGACAGTGGTTGAATGATCTAAGTTAAATATTGTCAGCAGCCTTAATTCGATGATTATAGACCTGATGACTGTAATGGGCAGTTTGCTGTATTTGGTCTATATTATACTTTGTGGCTTTTTTACCTTTCTCTGGACAAGTTATTATTAAATGTACTCTACTGTATAGTATGTACTGTATGTTGCTCCTTTGTGTTGTTGTTTTTATGCACACCTCTAGAACCATTGGGAACATAGCACCCTGACATCGTTCCCTTGTTTACTTTGAAAACCAGTTATGCAATCTTGACTCAGGTGACGCATTTAGACAGCTGTAACTGTTAAAGGTCATTGTAATGACACATTGTACAAACTAACACAAGATATTATTGTATTTTTCCCTGATCACAACAGTAGCAAAATATTATACCTATAATTTGAATGTAAATGTGATGCTAATTTGATGTCCAATTCAAACAGGCAGACGGGAAGATAGTACTAATGTCAGCAAAGACGATGGAGACAACGACCGGTGTGTCCAATGGAGCAGGGCCTGTATATGAGGAAAAAGAGGATACCCTCAGGTATATCTCCCATGGGTATTGTAACAGAATTACCAGGGAAACAGTGACATAAGATTACAAAATAATGATGTTTGTTGTCTTGGTTTTGTCAGATGCACATTACACTGCCTACTTATCTCGTTTGTCTCACCAGTCCTGAGGATCTGTCTGAGGTGCTTGCAGCAGGGACCAAGGAGGTTCACGAAAAGGCTGAAAACACCCAGTTTGTAAAAGATTTCCTCAGGGGACGCATACGTAAAGAGCTCTTCAAGGTCAGTCTGAAGAAAATCAGGGAGAAATTTTTACAATTTGATGTTATGAAATGCTTTACAAAACAGACTAGAGGAGATAATAAATGTAACATGATGAGCAAAGAAAGCTGAAAACAAGAAATTTATTACACTGTACCTTTTTTTTTTTTGCTTCCCCAGCTTGGTGCTGTTGCACTCTACTATACTTACACAGCCATGGAGGAGGAGATTGAAAGGAACAAAGACCACCCCCATTTTGCCCCTTTATATTTTCCAGCAGAGCTGCACCGCCATGAAGCCCTGGCCCGTGACCTCGAGTACTTTTACGGTCCTGACTGGCAGAGCCAGATCAGCTGCTCCCAGGCCACTCAGCACTATGTGGACCGTATCCATCAAGTAGGGCAGGAGGACCCAGTGCTGCTAGTGGCCCACGCCTACACCCGCTATATGGGGGACCTGTCCGGGGGCCAGGTACTGAAGAAGGTGGCGCAAAGAGCCATGAAGCTGCCGCCCACAGGGGAGGGCCTAGAATTCTATCAGTTTGATGGCATCCATAGTGCCAAAGCATTCAAGCAGCTGTACCGTAGTCGCATGAATGAGCTGGAACTGGACATGGAAACAAAGAGGAGGCTCGTAGAAGAAGCTGTCAAGGCTTTCCAGTTCAACATGGAGGTAAGAGACCAGGGACAGGGAGTGGAGGTTGGACAGAGAGAGAGAAAAGAGGAAATGAAGGCTATGTTTGGAAACTCTAGTGGGCGATCTGTTCTCTGGTGGTGACGCGGTTAGATGATTTCCTTGCAGTACACGTGTGCTACTTGTGTTTGCTTGGATCATTTTCTGAATTTGTAAGACATACTGAAGGTGTTCTATATATTATTGAAGGCACTATCATCCTCTTACGCAGGGATACTCATCACGCTTTGCTCGGGGGCCACTTTTGTAAAAGGACAGGAGTCCCGGGGTCATTTAATAAACAAACAATCATTTTTATTAGTGTATATATAAAAAATGAACAGCCGGTTTTCAACTTTTCGATTATTGCTGTTGTCACAGCCACATAAGCCCCTCAGTTCAGGTGTACGCAGGGGTGTTACTAGGAGTTGAGGACACTTGGGCTGTAGCCTGGACCTCTGTCGGGGCCCTGGGGGATCCTCCCTTGGCACTTTTTAGTTTTTGTTGTTGGTAAAAAAAAAAAAAAAGCTTAAATTTGATGTTTTCTTTCAATGTGCTCTGGTGCTGTATTTACCTTAAATTAAGAAAAAAACATCCCAGTGTGAAAAAGATTTCGTCATTGTGGATGGTTGAAAGGCAAACCGGTCCGACCTGTGGATGCAAGTTGAGTGTCGCTGATGATCCTAATCAAATGGAGTTTGAAATACATTTTGTTTGAGACTTCCATGGGAACATTTCCCCTTAAAAAAGACAACTTTTAAATCAGCCATTACATCATGAAATCAACATTCAGTTCATAATAAGTTAAAGTAAAAACCTTTCTATTCCCACTTTCAGTGTTCAATGAAAACTTCACAATGAGTCTTTTCTGTTCATTGCAAAAAGATTACAAGGCTGGGCATTATTGCTGTTAGGTTTGCTGGATTAGGCTCCTGTCTAGTTTATCAGTTTCTTGAATAAAGAATAGCTTGATAACCGTACATATTGTTTTTGTCGTGCTGGCAGGTGTTTGAGGAGTTGGAAGAGATCGGTAAAACCATCCAGGAGGATGTTTTAGATGCTGGCATGCCCGTCCATGGAGCGATGGGTGGAGACATCAGCAAGTGTCCCTACTATGCTGCTAAAATGGGTGCGATTTATATTTCTCTCTTCTCAATTAATATGTAAATCACATTACATCCAGGATAATGCTTTGCCTATGCCTTTAAGATTGTTTACATGCTCTCTCTGTGTCACAGCGGCATCGGGTGGAACAGCGTACGCCTGCCAACTCGCCATGGCGGTACTCCGACACCCAACAGGACAGGTCCTGCTTGCTACTTGGTTTGCTGTTCTGGCTGGATTGGCTGCGTGGTATCTGATGTGATCCGGCCATCACCCTGTCACTCTGCTGCTGTTATAGAGAGAGGAGAAACTCAGAGAGAAAGACAGTAAGGAGACTAGAAAATTCCTCAAGCTGTGTAGACCATTTTATAGTTTCAAACAAACATTCTGAATGGGTCCAGGTTTATTTAATGTGACTTGTTTGTAGAGTAGTTGACAGGAAATAAACTTGGATCTATTTCTTTTTAATGGAATTCCAATGACATGATCTGGAGGACCATTAGAATATCTTCTCCATCCATTCATCCATCCATTAAGGAACAACTTGTTGCAATCAATCTTTTTATTTCTCTACCTCCTGCACACTATCCCTCCATCTCGTGTCCTTCCAGTGTGTTTGGTTGTATCTCAAGACCTTTTGAAGCGATACTTTTTCTGACAGTGTTAATAGCTAAATTGTCGTGAAATTACATTTTCCCAATTCGAAATGAAACTGCTAGATTGACAAAGCATGCTGACTTTAGGATGTCGCCAATGAATAATTGGCTATGTGGTGATAAATAATGATGAATTGATTGTAAAAATGAATTTATGGCGAGTTTAGTAAAAACATGTTAAAACACACTATGCATATATTATGCAGTATGTATAATTGCACAGTATGTTTTTGCTGGGCAGTCTGCCGTGTTGGTTTTGAATGAAGCCTCTGTGTTGTTTGCGTTGAGATTTAAATTTGACCAGAGAGAAGTTCCAAAGATGAAGCTAAAACACGGTGCACTGCAATTACTTTCTTTTTTAAATCCACGATCATTAATCATGACTCAAACATGGCCTCAAATGTTTCCAAAAAGTTTGTGCAAGTGTACGGTGAGACAGGTGATAGGAATCAAAAGCTTTTTTTTTTTCTTCAAATATAGCACACCTACACTTAGACAAGTGTATGATTCTTATACATTTCAGATACTTGTGAATGAACTAGATATTTGAATCTCTACAGATGCATGTTCAAATTTACTACTTCTTTGTCTCGTAATTATGCAATATGGCATCTTGTATTTCAAGAAAAAAACTGCCTGTTGTTGCCTGTTAACTATCCAAGATGATTGCCTCATTGATGATTCATTTTTACCTGCCACATGAGCCTATTTTAGGACAGAGGTGTTCTGGAAGTGATTGCAGCATTTTTAACAGGAAATTACCCTTTTGTAATGGTAATGGTTTGTCTACATGAGCGGGACATTTGTCTGAGTGTTGTGGTTTGTTATGAACCACTTCAGGTTAGGTATTATATATAGGCAGGGCCTTCAGCAGCTCAGCTCACGTTCATGTATCCATTTGTTATGGTTATATCAGTGAGCATCATCACTAAAATGGTGTAAGCATAATTCATTCATACTGTATGTTGGGAACAACTTTTCCAATTGTGCACAACTGTTTTTTCAACATAGATAAGGAGGATTATATTATGCTGTGTGTACTATATGCAGTGTAATTGCACTGTTTTGCTATTGAAGTTTAATATTTATCCTAACAGTAATGACATTTTTATTAACTTTATCTTTCCAAGCCATTTTTTCCTTTGCTTGGATTTTTCCTGTCTCATATCATACCAAAGGAAACCCACTGAAAACATTTCTACCAGGTTCCTTTGCTGTGTGTGTTTGCTCAACACATTCACACATAAATGGATGTACAGTGTTCACTTTTTATCAAATCTCATTCAGATTTGATCAGATGTGTGATGACTAAGTGATGATGTGTTTTGCATTTGAGAGTCTCAGGTTCATGTTGCAGTCAGATGGCAATACAATGCACTGCATATGGAGGACTAATACAGGGACTGCCCTAATATACTCCTGTAGTTCAACGTCCATGTTTTATGTTGGGTTTTTTTTTTTTTATGCCAGTGTGATGTGTCAAAATGCCACAGTATTTTTGGACATATTGAAGGGACGCTTACTGGAATCTCAGGAGTAAAAGTAGTTTTGGCCATTTGATTAAACCTTGAAGTGAGTGGGATGCTTGACTAATTCATGTTGATTTTGAATTAAATTTCATAAACTCTCCTCTTAATTCCTTTGTGTATCTTACTGGACAAAGTTTTACAGTGTTTGGCTTGAAGACCCTCATTGTATGAGAGTGAAACCACAGGAGTATGTTGTGCTGCCTGTAATGAAATAAAATCTGTTCCTGCTCATGCTAAAATTGAGATAATTCATTTGGAGTGGTGTTTTTAATCACAGTAAACATCTTTATAGATGATTATTTCAGTGCTTACTTCATTAGTTTCTTGGCACAAGCGTTGAGGTCTTGAAGATTGTTCAAATAAAAAGATTTCACACAATTGTCAGCACATCACAATGTGTACAACCATACAGTTTGACTTTGGTATATTGCAACAGTTAAACTGGCATGAAATTTTGTACAAATGTTCATGTCCCCCAGAGGGTGTATCCTGGTGACTTTGATAATTGCAAACCATTGAAATTACCATCAACCTAAGCAGTATTTTATGTGCTATCCTTACCAGCAAATCAAGTTTATGAACATGCAACAACAACCTACTTGCTAGAAATTAGCACAAAACATTACATTGCTTATCATTTATTCGAATGAAAAAACACAGATCTGTTTCGGTATACTGGCATCATTGCTGAGAACAAGTTAGCGTGCTAAAACTAGCATTTAGCTTAAAGCACCTCTGGATAAATTCAGTCCTGTGGTACAGCCGCACAGGGCTTAAAAATTATTGGAAAATGTCAATATAACATCACTTCGAAATAATGCTGATAGATTTATTCAAATGTAAAAACGCAAGCTAGTGTATTAGGTACACTAGCACAATAATTAAGCCAGAAACAATTTACTTTTGTGGTGTTTTTAACATGCTGACTTTGTTAGAGCAGGTTAAGTGGTATTTTGAATTGCATTGCATTTTTTCTGAATGAGGATGTGCAAAATATGCATAAATGCATAAATTTATTAATGTACTGACAGAGTCAAAGAATTCTTTGTGCTCTTTCTTCAATGATTTATATAGAACCGAGGCTTTTCTCAGACCATAGCTTTATTATAGATGTACAGTATATTTCCTCTTATGTGACACATTGATGCGTCTGTCTGATCCACAACTATTTATGTACAAATGTAATGAAGGTGAAGAATTCTCTAAAGGGTTAAAAGAGGGACAAAGGTCTGTCATTTGTGTTCACAGTACAAAAAAGCCTGAGCCAAACTTGCACTTGACACACCTTGACGCTGTCCCACTTAAACTCAAAGGTAAACGTGTAGTATGGTGATGTTCAACATTTTAGGATACACAGCTTTGCTGAGAATTGTGGGGGAAATTCAAGCATTCATAAACATAAAAAAATCAACCAAGCATACATAACAGAAGGATTAACAACAGGAGGTTCACTTAATCCCAAATAAAACTTTTGACTATCTGTAGTCAATACAATAATTTATTTCTGCGCACATGAATTCTGTTATCACTATTTTTTTTTTCAAGGGGATCAACAGAAAACCAACAACTGTTATGTTAATGAAAGTCTTTGTTGCCTCAATGGACATGTGGCTGGAGAGGTAACAGGCGCACATCCTCTTGTGAGTGGATCCACTCTGGCAAAGGAACAGAGCAGATAATCCACCATCTTATTCACCACAGGGCTGCATAGGTAGGTCTGTTCTGCTCCCTCCAGAACCTTTATAGGCCTCGTTCAACACACATTATTCCTCAACCACCTGTCCCTTTATGATGTGACTGTGCTTGCTTACGCTGTCCTCCCCTTTGCCCTCTGATCTACCGATGAAGCTTTTCAGTTCCAGGATGACCTTTTACCTTTAAGAAGGAAAAAGAGTAAGTCATCAGTTGATAGACATCAGTATGTACAAATAAATAATGATAACACTGATTTGTTGAAGGTTACTTGTGGTGTTCCACAAGGTTCAGTGCTAGGCCCTAAACTGTTTATACTGTATATGCAAATAGATCTAACAATTATTTAAATGCTTTATAATATTGTGATAAAGTTCATCTTAAAACTACATTAATTGAAATAAAGCACAAAAAATTGATTCTTCTCATTACTAATAAGTGTGGTGTACTTTAATCCAAGTCCTATATATCCAGTCCTATGCTCAGTACTTCCCAAACACATGCATTTTCACTAAAACATAACGATTTAAAACATTTTTGTACAAACAGTTATATACAGCCCAGCAGTGTACCTGCAAAGCTCATACCCACTCGTGTACTCATGTGGGCCCACTACTTGTAAGTGGAAGTGTTGTATATTGTAATGTCTTAGCAAAAATGCATGTTTGGGAAGTGCAGAGCATACTGCTGGATAAGTGAGACTTGGACTATACTGCACGAGTTGTGTGAAAGTTTGCAACCAGATGTTTTGATATACTTTTGCTTTTGTTAAACATGGTCCCGTTTACTTTGTTCACCTTTTTTGGACACACAAAGGGTCATTTTGCGAGTGAAGTATTCTTTTGGGCTTCAGTGTATACCTGTTCGTTCTGTAGTTTTTTGTTTTTCTTTTAATTGAAAGCCTTGTTATTTATTCTTTATGAGCTGCATTCCTTTTGGAAAATTATTAACAAGGACTGAAATAAATCACTACTATTACTTAAGGGGCAAAAAGGTTCTTGGTAAACTGAACTTTTTAGATTGAGCTGTTTAAAAAAACAGACATTTAGTACATCCCAGACGGGCTGGGTATCATGCTGAATGCAGGGGTGCATGCATCAGTGTTCTTATGTGACAGCCACAAACTCGATAATGGAAACCTATCTGGAAAATGTGAAAGTGTGGCATAATGCATCACATCTGTGAAGAACAGAACAGAAAAAAAAGTAATTTAGGATAATTCATCACCAGTCCTACCTGGTTTGTGACTGTCAGGAAGAACTAAACAATTTCTTTAATTTGGAGAAGAAGCCCCCCTCTTGTTTCAACTCTCCTTCCTTGATGTTATGCTCCCTTTGCCCTGCCTCAGACCGCTTACCACTGCTGCCCCCACCTGGACAGAGATTAACACTGCATCAGCCAGGTTTAGGGCTTAATACTTCCTTTCCTATAACCCCATTTCAGTAAATCAGTGTATGACGCAAAACGGTGGGAAAGGGACAATTAGTAAAAGGAGCAAGTAAAAGTCAGTGTTGTTGTCCTCTTACCTGTGGCGGTATTAGTGACACCATTAACCGTCCCCTCCACGTCTGTTTCGTCCTCAGCGTAGCTCATTAGCAGAGATCTTTGTCTATCTGTCAGCGTCCTGCACAAGAAAACAATATCTTATGGTCCTCGTAACAGGAAATAGGAAACCCTCTCATGTCCCCATCTGGAATAAATAAAGCAGCTGTCTGATTGTAGCGTCTTACTTGGGTACTTTTATTTTGACATGGACATAATGGTCCCCGAAGCCATAGCCACTGACACGAGCGATTCCCTTCCCTGACAGTCGAATCCTCTGATCTGTCTGGATTCCTGCAGGAATCTGAGGACAAGGAAAACATTTCAGTTATTTGTTACACAGTATGTGTTTGTTTATGTGCTTAAAGAAAAAAACTGATGATGTACGCATCTACTTACAGATAAGTTTAGTGTTTCATAAAGGCCCTGTGCCCTGGCCGTGCCGCCCAGGATAGCTTGTGCCACAGAGACAAAAAGATCAGAGTGGATGTCTGCACCATCCCTCCTGAATACGGGACTTTTCTGGACCTGGACGCCGACACAGAACACACCACGACCCATCACACATGGTTTCAAAACATCACAGTCTCAAGAAGCAGGACGACACAGGTGGTATGAAGTGCATTAATTTGAAGTGAAAGAGCTCAGACAGCTCAATTCCCTTTACTAGTCCACACTCCTACGGTACATTACACAAGATAATCCCGTTATAGCAGCTCTGACGTAAACATGCACTTCATGGAGAGTTGATTTATTTCTGGCCCCGGTTTGCTAATGCAGATACTCACCCTAAACGTGATGAAGATCTCCTTCTTACCAACTGGCATTCTGACTGTCTGACCATCCTCCACTCCTTAGAGTAGAAAACAAACCACAGTCAGCTGCTGTACAGTATAGTTAAAGGTCCAGTGTGTAGGATTTATTGGCATTTAACAGTGATGCTGACGCTTGCAACCAGCTTAATACCCCTCTGCTCACCCCTTCCTCTCCAAGTGTTTTAAAAGCGGCTGCCAGGCTGGCACCAAGTCCTCAGTTTTTTTAAGTCACCTGATATTTTGATAAATTAAGATGCTGTGCAGGTATATGTCAGGTTAATAATGAAAATATGAAGTTAAATAATCTCATAATCTGCATTACATGAACTGGACAAAACAGTTATTTTTATTTATTATTTATTATATGATTATATTAATTATCTTATCTATGAGTTTAATCAGATTCTCATTTGACTCAATTTACAAATCTGTTGACAGATTAGTCAAACTTTTCATCCCAGAGTCAAATGTCTTAATTTACTTTGTTACTGTCGCTGAAACAGATGCCTGTGTGCATACAAGTGAATGCACCGATGTACACGTAGCATTGTGTGGTCCTGGTTCTGACTGTAACAGCAATATTTAAATATCACTAACGCAAACAATGTTTTTGATCAAGTATTCAGGGATGCATATTTTGCTGTTTACGGTCAAAGGCCAAGAATAGTTTATTTCCCAACGACAACCTGTAAGCTGTTACTGTTGAGCCCTGCTGTGAAGAACCCAAACCCACAAATTTAGCTTGAATTTAATGTTATGTGGTGGGATGTGTTCACAGTTTTACATTAATATTCAAGGTTATTTCGTTAAGCAAAACACAAAAATTCAAGGCATGACCAAATTTATCTGGAGAAGCACAATGGTCTCTTTCCATTTTTCCAATTCTGGCACATTTAGACTACTTTTCATAAAACTATAGCTGCAACGATTGTAGATTTTAGAAATGATTCCCGTAAAAAGTACGACAGACATTAAGTTCATCAGTGTAGCTGTATTTTATGCATTTTTTATGAATATGCAGTCAAAAATAAAAGCCTACAACATCTAGTGGTAATTCAGGAATATATGCAGCAGGGAAGACAGTAGTTGCTTGTGATACAGCTGATAAACTGCCCTTTCTTGCTCATTGATAGTGATAAAAACAACTTTCCTTGGAGGTGTTTAAAGTGTGTAAATGGCAGAAGAGTTCAGTGAGACTGACCTGCAGGCACAGGAACCATCACAGTCCTCCTCTGTTTGGTCTGCCCCACCCCTTTACAGGAGTGACAGGGAGTGGAAATGACGGTGCCTTTGCCTCCACAGCGACGACACGTGGAGCGCATCACAAACGGACCCGTGTTCACTGTCTCCTGCAGGGCGGACAACACATGTGTCTAGCAAAACAACAAACAACAAATATGCTTTGAAGAAATGCAGTGTGTCCGAGCTCTCACCATGCCAGAGCCGTTGCAGTAGTGGCAGTGCTGGATTTTGGTACCGGGCTCGTGGCCCTTACCATCACAGCGCTGGCAAGTTGCATCTACGTTAACAGAAAACTCTTTGTTGACTCCCTTTGCCGCCTGAGTGAACGTCAGCTCCATGATGTACTGTGTTAAAAAAAAAAAAAGAGATCAGAAATTCATCTCTCTAAATGTGCACCAAGAAAAATAAAAGGCACTCTTTAATTTCACTCCCATTTTACAGCATCTCACTAACCTCCTGAGGCTGTTCAAATATGGCACTGAAGTCTCCAAAGCCACGGCCTCCAGAGAATTCCCCGAAAATCTTGCGGAAGAGCTCCTCTGGGTCAACATGGCTGGTTTGTCCAGACCAGTAGTGCTGCCCTCCACCTGCCTGACCAGCGTCAAAGCCTGCTGAGCCGTACGCGTCGTACTGCTTCCTCTTTCCTTCATCGCTCAGAACCTGAGAGAAACATTGCAGCAGTGTTTTAACTGGACGAATATTCATGGATTTCACAGAAAACGCACGAGTAGATGAGTCAAGTGAAAGACCGCACCTCATAAGCTTCAGCCAGCTGAGCAAATTTTTCCTTGGCTTGTGGGTCATCTTTGTTGGTGTCAGGGTGATACTTTTTGGCCAGCTGAGGGACAACAAACACACTGTCAGCTACTGTGATGATTGGTTAACTGGGGACCAATACAAGCTGTGAATGCGTGTGAGGCAGGAGCAGACCTGGTAGTAGGCTTTCTTGATCTCTTTCTGGGTTGCTGTGCGAGGCACGTCGAGGATCTGGTAGTAGTCCTGCTTGCTGCTGGAAGGGGCACTTGTGTGAAAGGACAGCGTGCAGGCAACACTGGGAGATTTGATGCCTGAAAAATGTCAAAACGGGGGGATAGGGGTAAGTGAATACCATTTAGAGCAGCAGAGATGCATTATAGTTGCATTCAGGTCTCAGCCGGTTGTGGTACATTGACTTGTCTGCACTGTTGTTTACTATTACAGAAGTAACTACAAGCATTTTAGGGCAGACATGACATATTTTGTAAAGCACAAGCCAGCAAATTAACCTGATCTGTAAGAAAGATTCAAGAAACACAAATGTTTGCCAAGCTGGAGAAAATAGAGTTAAAGGAAAAGGTGGTAAACAGCATGATAGTTGTTCTGCCTTCTGGTTCGTCAGGTTTGATTGTGGTTAGGTGTCACAAAGATGACTGGTTCAGTGAATAAAATATAAGGGGAAACAGTATGTCATGGAGTATGTAGGGTCGCAGAATACAATGCATCACTGGCAACAATAACCTTAACGTATGTGCTTTATTTCAAAAAGAAATAATCTCTGTTCCTAATGTTGTCCCCAACTGAAATAACCTCACTTCAGACCTGGACTGGAAGAAAAGCTGGTGCCTACCTTATAAATATCTTATGACAAATAAGGTTAAAGAAGTTCAGAGGTTAAAGAATTGACTTTTAAGACGGTTCACTGTTTTAGGTATTTCTACAAAGATATGAAAAGGACTGTGTTGTGGATTGCTCATTAACCACTTAAAACCAGAGCAAATTGGCTTGACTGCTCCCAGAAATATCTTCAGAAGACCATGAGCAATTAGAGAAGAAATTACCCAAAAAGTAGCAAATAGTTAGAAGTGCAAGAAAAGTAGCTGAAAATTAGCATTTTAAAAAAGTAAAGAAAAGTAGTAAAGTAGGTTAAGTAAGTTAAAAAAAAAGACCTGAAAAAGGTGCTTTAGAAAATTATAATAACAATCCCTGAACATTGATCCCTAGCTTTAAAAAAAATCTAAATCTACTAATTTGCGAAGCATCTACTTTCAAGTTGCTAATTTCCTGTTTCCCATGTTTCTGAAAGAAAACATATTAATTCGATAAGCGTTTAACGGTTTAAATATTTGTGAAAGGCTTCTGAAAGCAGCACAAGAAAAGTGATGTTGCCCCAGGTTTTAACCCATTAATCAACTGAGTCCAGAAGATTCATGTCATCTATTTTGGTCTTGTCCATGCTCCTGTATTTTTGGCAAGATGCCTGATCTTTTTTTTCCCCACCAGTATATTGATTTGACATTTTTCCTTTCCTATGAAAATGTATTGTTTGGCCTTTTTATTTACTCCTCTACCAAAGAAAGTTTTTTAAGATTTTATTACTTGCACAATATCATATTCATAAATCTAAATTTTCCAATCATAAACATTTTTAATATTTCAAAATAAACTAAACCAATAGTAATAATAATAATAATAATAGTAAACTTTATTGATATTGCACCTTTCTTACAAGAAATGCAGCACAATAAGGACATTGTAAGCAGAGTACTTCACATGTAAAGAGACAGAATGAATAAAAAACAGGAGAGGCATTTCAGCATAAAAGTACATTTAAAAATAGCTAAAAACAAAAACGAAATGCTCATTCAATAAAACCATAACTCACAAAATCCTTTAAAAGAATTGCAGCAGTCTAAAATGTAAAAAGTACAGTTTTAGAAAGTCAGAGCTAAATAAAGGCTAAAGTGAACACGAGTTTTAACTTTCTAAATTAATATACCACATCAACTCTAATAACAGAAAAGCTACTAATCTGAGTGCACTATGTAACACTTCATGAGCTGATATGTGATTTTTTGTAAGTGCTATGATCCCCTGACATTATCTGTTCGTGTATTATATGTATTGTGTTTATGATGAATAAAACATTTTAAAGGGAAAAGAAAAGAAAAAAAAATCACGATGTAACACTTGCAAATCCAACTTGATGGCTGCAAACCAAAGTTAGCAAAACTGTTTGCATCACATATGATCAACTATCTCTGGCGCTATGTATTAAAGTTTTGTTTTCCAAGCTAATCTTATGTTTAATACCTGTTTTAGCCCTTATGAAGCTCAGTTAGGTTAGTTGATGTATGCTGCGTCACATGATTAAAGCATAAAGTACAAGACATTTAGCCTAGCCTAGCCTAGCCTAGGCCAGTACCATATGGTTAGCACTCACCTGACAGCCCTCTCAATGTCAACGCTTTCTCTGCTCCGCCACACAGCGGGCTCCCTGTCCGCCACAGCTTTCCCGCTCCCAGTGTGGAAATACTGCGGACCGCTCCATGGCCAGAGCACACAACAGCACCGGCAGCCCTCAAATGTCCAGAGGACACGATGACTGTAATCCAGCGTGAGGAGCGACGAGCAGCCGAGGACGCCATCATGCTTTCACCGGCCCCTGCTCAGGACACACTGCGCATGTGTGAGTCGGAGTGGGTGTCACCGAGACAGCAAAGATGTTCTATTTGAGTTAAGATGATGCTCTCTGAAGAAAAACGAGTCTCAAAAGTTTATCTCTTTATGAACTTTAGTCAAGTGGCTCTAACAGACAACAATTACTGTATTTAAACATTTCCAGTTTCATCGCACCACAAGTGCCAAGTCAAAACGGGATGTTTGAGGATAAACCAAGGTTTTCTCGTTGTGGAGGAAGTATTAAAATCTGTAAGTAAAAGTACTTTTACTTGCTTAACCCCCCCCCCCCCACACACACACACACCCAAAGACTAAAAATTATTAAAAAGAAAAAAAAAGCAAGAAACCCAAATCACAAAAGAATAGAAAAGACCCCCCCAAAAAAAACACCCTCAAATTTATTTTTTAAAAAATAGAGAGCATTTTCCCAGTGTGGTAATTACTATGCCTACTTTCATCCTGTGAAAAGTAAATGTCATGCTTTGAAAAAAGTACATTAGTGAAAGTAAATGAGGAAAATGTACTTAAAGTGCTAAAAGTAAAAAGCACCCAATGCAGACAAATCTTTTAACAAAAAATCATACACTCCCGAACTCAAAAATATATATAAAAAAAAAAACATGGGAAAAACCTCAAAATCATAAAAGGGGAAAAAAAACAAATCTTAAAATTGTTTAAATGATAATAATAAGAAACAAAACATTCCTTTAAAATTATATAGGAAAATAAAAAAAAAACATCTCCCCAAAACTCAAAATTATTTTTTAAAAAATAGAAAAAGACTAAAATGATATCAAAACAGTTGGCATCAGTTCTCTTTTGACTGACTAATTAATTAACTTATCTTTGCAGCTGTACTTGTATAAACTGTTGGATAATATCATTTTAAAACATAGTATTTTATCATATATAAAATATGATATTATAATATTTATGACAAAAATTAATATTTATAAGCTCTTCGTATGTTATTAAGGCAAAAATCTTAATTTGTAAAGCAACCTGTATTTTCCTCTGAAATGTATAAGAGTAATAGAATAAAGTAGCATAACAGAAAATAAAAAAGGAAAATACAAGTTCTTCAAATTTATACTTACATACAGTACTAATCCCAACCTGTTAAAATACTTTGTTACAAGTAAAAGTTTTTGCTTGGAAAATCGTTTTTTAGTAAAACTAAATAAGACTAGTCAAGAGATTTTAAAGTAGCCTACTAAAAGTACCCAATGCAGACAAATCTTAAAAACAAAAATACACACCCTAAACTAAAACATTAAAATATAAACACACACACACGCACACACACACACACACAAACCGTGTTTTAGGGAAAAATCTTTTTTTGTAAAAAATAACTAAAAAGTAACTAAAACTAAAAGTCTAATATTTTCCTCTGCAGCATGAAAAGAAAATACTCAAGTTAAGTACAACTGCTTCAATTTTATACTTAAGTACACTACCTGAGTAAATGTACCTGCTTACATTCCAGCACTGTTTTCTCTCGTGCTTGGAAAGACAAGCTCCGCCCACGCGGACAGCCCCGCGGAGCAAAGCGAGCGGACCCCGCGCGGCAAACCTGAGCTGTCAGCTGTAACAGGAGTCCTCTGCCGAGTACCAACCAGCTCGACAGAGACACCCGGAAGGCACGAAAGTCAATTTGAGAGGGCAGCATGAATCGCTTTAAGACCTCCAAATTCAAAAACACCACTCCGAAAATTGCCAAGAAAGATGTGAGTAGCGCACGAGCGTCTGTGTACAGCCTTAGCTAACGTTAGCAATTAGCTGTGCTACTTAAGTTGTGTTTTGGGGGAACGCCTGCTTGCAAGGGATGTTGAACTTCCTGCATCTGGAGGGCTGCTTAGTATTGAGACACGAAAATGTGAACTCACACAGCGGTGTTTACACGAACTTTTAGGCTCAGTGGTGAAAACTAGGAGCCATGTGGTTGCACGGAGCTGCTAGCCCGCATCGGATGTTGCAGTGACGCCCATCATCATGCTGTTATATTATAGTTTTCTCGTAGCTTTTTCACGTGGCATTGCACAACTTGACAGTTGGTGTTATGTTGGGAATGCACAGATTTTCTATGAGTCAAAGGGGAAGATAAAAAATTTGAAAGGCAAATGCTGTAGGTGATATCACTGTCATGATGCCTCTCAGTGATAGTAAAGAGGCGACATGTCTGGACGGGAGTGGAGTGTCTTGCATACAAATCTGCCATTTTTCTTGTCCTGCTGATCCATTTGTTTCAAGTTACAACGCCTGCAGCTTTCCTTGCTGAGGAGGATTATGTAATTTCCCACCTTGTTTTTACTGAGGCAGTAAAATGCTTGGTATTTACACAGGCAGTAGATGGGTATCTTCAATCTCTGCACAGCCTCTGAGACAGCAGGTGGTGCTTTGCTGCCATAAATGTTAAACTAACCCTCCTCTCAACAGACCAAAGTCATGTGATGGGAGCTGACATGTCAAATAAAAGAGAGGAAATAGTCAAAGGAGCAGAAAGCCAGAGGAAAGGAATGGAAAGAGACAAGAAAGTGAAGATGAGTGGGACGTTTTCTCCTCAGATTCTCCAGAACAGCTTGAGTTTTCCACATGCTTTGAGAGAATACTCTCGAGTTGTCTAATTTAGTCAGCTCTTATTTGGCTGGCACTGAGGTGTCCCTGAGTCCCCTGAAGACAGTTTTTGGTGCCAAGGCTCTTTCTAATCATTTACATGCCCTGTGGATGAATTCACAGCAGAAGGTATTCAGTCTGTCTCTTTAATCCTGAGGAAAATACAGAAGAAACATTACCGGATCCTGTTAATGTTGACCAAAATTAAGAGAGGACAAGCCCTTTACATAAAACATGATATATCAATTCTGTCTCTGGATGCTAAAAAAGCTTTTGACAGAATGGCATGATCATACCTTTTGAAGTCCTTGTGAGATTGTGCTCAGGTTTAAGTAAGTGGATAGGAAAGTATCCAGAAGCAGAGATAAAGACTCAAACTGTTTATTTTTAAGATTCTGGTGATACGATACGATAAACATCACGATACACATTTTGCTATTCAATGCAGTCTATTGCAGTACTGTAAGCAAGACAGTATATTCCCATATTTTTAAAAACTACTTTCAGGAAAACTGTGTCGATGCTAATGATATGTTAATTTGGAAAGAAGATTCAAATGGCTGAAGATGGATAACAACACTGAACGGTTTGTTCACACTAAGAGCGACAATGCAACAGTGTGACCAGCTACTCTATCGTGAAGTCATTGTTGAGGTGTTGCTCAAGCGCTTGTTGACATAGTTATATAGTCACAGATTTGTGTGTGTCTGCTACTAAATGTCATCTCGAGTTTGTATTTGGTCATAAAAATATGTGCTTTTGATCAGTGTTTAAACCCCATCAAAACATCGCATTTCGCGGCCCCATTCAATTCAATTTTATTTATAAAGCCCTTTATCACTAAACACAGTTTGCCTCTGAGGGCTTTACAGCATACGACATCCCTCTGTCCTTCGTCCCTCACATCGCTTAAGGAAAAACTCCCCCCAGAAAGTTGTGTCTTTGGATCGCTTCAAAAAGTTACAGCAAGCTGAACTTTTGTTTGTAGCGCATCTTGCTCTCCATGGCAACAAGTATCCGTCGTCAGTTTGTTGCTTCATGTCACTGGCTTCTGTCGAAAGTGATTTGTGGCCTGTTGCTGTGTCGCTTGTAGTATGAACGCAGCATTAGAATCTAGCGGGCTGAAACACAACACAAAACAAACCACTGGTACTTGCATTTAAATTACTACAAATCAATAGTGTTTTTGACAATCGATACTCATAATATCACAATACTCAAGTGTAGGGGTGTCACAATATACCAATACTGACAATAATTATGATATTTGATAGTTAAATATTGATGTCATGTCAATAATACATCAATAATAATAGTAAATAATGCAGTGCCATTTTTCCGTTCTCGCTTTGTCTCCTCCATTAATGCCATCTGGTTGCCTTTTTACTGTCTATTAAGTTAAATTTCTTTTTTTGTACAGTTGTGGTTGCAGTCTCTCCAAGCAGTCTCTGTGCTGCTGGCAGCCTTACTCAATCATATCCATATTTTCTTAAACTCCTAGTAATAACTAACAATCTCAAGCATGTTAATGATTGCAAGTTTAGGATTGTTATTTGTTGATGTCGAACTACCAACGAAACTTAAACACACTGTGTGGACATGAGCTACTGTTATCTTTTGACAGATGCAGAATTTAGATCCTGTTAAAAATGGATGCATGCTTTTGAAGTGCCCTCTGTGGGCCACATGTCTGTCACGGTTGGTGTGTATCAGTTTTGTGAGGAGCAGCGCAGCAGTAGTTGTTGGAGCGTGTTGCACAGACACTCAGTCCTCTTGCTGCTCTTGCCTTGTTAATGTTGAAAGAGGTTGTAAGGGTTCTCTGCTGTGCAACGCAGGGAGCGCTTCCACTTCCTCAACACTTTGCTCATTCAGAGGCACTTATCTGTGTGCACTCTCAGCTAGATCCTTCCTGTTTATTTCACTTTGTTTTATCCGAGTTGTGACAGCAACAGGGCCACGCGTGCTCCTTAATATTTGAAACACATGAACTGTGTTTTAGCGAGTTGGGGGTGCTCTTTTGTAGAAATGTCAAGTGAACACTTTGGATTCTTGGGCTTTAAAAGACGTTTCTTTTACTCTTGGTTAAGGTGTTTGATCCCAGTTACCTCTGTGCATTATCACACCCTTGTTTCATCCATTATGATCCCTTACTGGTGCTGTCTGTGTCTCTAAAACCAGGGATGGATCAACAATGTCCGAGCTGGTTCCTTCTCCTGCCAGGGGAACCACATCAAAGCGAGCTCCAAGCTGGTGGCCTTCAACACGGAGCAGGCTGGTAAGGCTATAAAATTGCGGTCAACAGTAATGTTTGCTTCATGCAGACAGAAATATCCACTGTATAAAGTTTTAGCCCAGTTTATGCTCCTGTTTTTAACCAAGTGCCCACTGTTCAGAATACTGAAATAACCGAATCAAGTTAAAACAAAACAACAAAGATTTCCCTCAAAGTCAAACATAATGTTTTTGTTAGCAAAATATATTATAAATTGTCAAATAATAAAGATGTAACATGAACCTATATTACACTATTACCATTTTCAATCCAAATACTGCACTAATATAACTATTTTACTGTTAGCAGATTACCATATTGTTCCATAACTGTTACTTCTGCCTCGTACTGTCTTTAATTGTATTTCCTTGTTATTACACACTGTTCCATATTGTCCAATCCATCAGAATCGTATGCCTCAGAGTTAATTATTTTATTTTATTTTTATTTTTTTTACATTTTCTGTGTATGTGTCTGCAGGTGGAGGTATGCTGGGCGTGTCCTCAGTCAAACCTAGTTCAGATGGACAATGGACAGTGACACAGATTTCCTGCCATTCTGGTAATGTTCCTTTATGCTTAAGTCAACACATCACAGTCATGAAACAGTCAAGAAAACTAATCACATGAGAGATGCCTTTGCTCAGAGAGGAAATTAAGCCAGACAGCTGTGACTCTGATCTAATTTTTATTTCATTTTTTTCCCCTCCTCTCTGTCAGATCTGGTGACCGATATGGACTTTTCTCCATTTGATGAAAGTCTTCTGGCAACATGCTCTGGAGATGAAACGGTGATTTTTCTTCTGCTCTTTCTTTGTATTGAACTTGTTGTCGTATACTTACACATAAGTCTACTCTCCGTCCTCTTGGGCTTTGTTGTTCCTGGCAGAGCTTTGAATACGATATGAACCTGCCCAATTTTTTTTTTTTGTTATTTAAACCTTTTGAAGACTCCCTCCTCTCAGCACATTATCCTCGGCCACAGGTGCCCGAGCTCACTGGAATCTGCTGAGTGTGGGTCTGCATCTTCAGACTCAGCAGCTCGGTTTACCTCAGGGAGCTGTGCAAACACACACAGACCTACAACACACACACACACACACACCGGAGTGGTCTGCAGTACCAAGCATCTGCAGTTTACTTTCATTCCTCTCATCTGTTGCCAACAGGGTATATTGTTTCATTAACTCATGTTGTGCTGAGCAAGCAAATTACAGTGAAAGTGAACGAATGCACCCACTTGTGAAATAGTATTTTTATGGACTTAAAACGAACTAATGTGGTTTCGTTTCATTTGCCCTCATATGCTAACAAGAAATCTAACTCTCAACCCAAAACCCCCAAATTATTCTGTACGCTATTATCATTAAGCTAAAACAATAAGAGTGCGTAGCACCAACAAGGATTAATTTAATCCGAGACAAGATCTAATCAGAGTTTAGTAAAACCAGGTTTAAAATGAGTAATTCCAGATTTAAAATTAAGCGGAGCTCTATTTCACCATTAAAGTTTAATCTTAGTAAAGCCAGGTTTATTGATTTGAACATAATTTAAACTGAGTTTAATCAATAGGGAAACTACTCATAGAAATTTAAATAATATATATATAAACAAATACTTAAATAAATAAATAAATATATTATCATTATTCTGTTGGCACCTAACAAGTATAAATGCAAGGTAGCTTAAGAGTTGCTGGCTTAACAGTACTCATGATGGCTCAGCAGAGAGGATCAAATTTTTCCTCCCTTGCAAAAAACTTGTTGGCTGGATTAATGAAACAATGTTGCCAAATACAGAAAATACTAAACAGACAGCAGGAAAAAAAGAGTGAGACTACTGGTCAGCAACTGGCCGGCTGTTTAAACTAATGTTTGACAGTTGGACCAGTCCTACTTTTGAGCTCCAAACCACTTTCCTTGGTGAACTGGTATCTTGACAAAAATTCATCATCATCATAAAAGTCAGGTGGGCTGAATCTGCCTCCCAACTTTCTTTAAAGAACTTGGTTATTTTGCTCAATCCATCTCAAAAAGGCAGCCATTGTAAAAGTTAAATCTGCTAAACTGTAGGTTTTAAGTTAACCCTAGATCACAGTTTAAAGTTTTTTGGCAACAGAACTAAATTTAATCTAGGTTTAGAGTAAAAGCTAAACTGAGATTTATGTAGCGCTTTGAATTGAATCTTTCTCAGTTTTAGGATAGTTTTAAAGTTTGGTGCAACAGAATTTAAACTTCTAGAGACTAACACTTCATCTTTGGCTGTGATGCTGCATCTTGACTTGTTTTGTCCCTCCGGTCTGCTCTATCCAGAAGACGAGATGTCCACAATTCTAACTGACTACAGGCAGCTGCTGAGTTACCAGCCTGTCTCGTCTGGTGTGGCTTCAAAAAACAGCTGTCAGAGCCGCAGATCATAACCCTTTTATTTAATGTTCAGAGGAGCAGAAACTTGCTGAGGTTTCAGGATTATTTCCATTTGAGAGGATGGAGAAACGTCTCTGCTGGTGAACTGTAAGCTGCCACTGCACTACTTTATGTCCCTCTGTGTGTATGTGTGTTCAGGTGAAGCTGTGGCGTTTGTGTGATCCAGAGCTGCAGCAGCCCAGCGATCCCGAGCTGACCCTGCGTCCCGCTCAGGGCAGGCTGGAGCTGGTGCTTTTCCACCCCACCTCCTCTGGCTTGCTCGCTGTTGGCGCCACCAAGACCCCCTTGATATGGGACACCAGCCGCCAGGATACACCACTAGCAGGTAGCTACAGGTGGCGATGTGTGCAGCGCATGTACACACGTTTGTGCACACAGTTTATACAGGGTGTCTGCAGGTCATTAAAAAGTATTGAAATTGAAATTTTTAATTTCAGCTTAAAAGTCTTTACATTGTCGTAAATTGGAATTTCTAATTGCAAAGAAACATCTTATTTATCTTCTGCATATTTTAATTGTCAAAATGAGTCAAACTCTTCTGCATGAAGGTCCACATCTCTGATGTTACAAATCTTTAAACCTAAAACTGAGCCTAACACTGTGTTTTCACTTTACACTTGTACTTAATTGTTTGCAAAATGTCGATAAACGTAACTCGCTCTAATAACCATAATCCTACATACCTCTGCATTGGACCAGATATACAACTTACCTTTATGCTTACCTGCAATGCTTAATTAAGAAAAAGATGATTTGTCAAAAAAATCAGTCTTAAAGCAGCAGTGTGTAAGATTTAGGGGGATTTAGTGGCATCTAGGACTGCAGATTGCGACAAGATGACTCCTCCTCATTGTGTAGGAGAATTTAGACTGGAGCCGAATTATCCACAGAGGTCCTCTTCCTCAAAACAAATGGACCAGGTGATCTAAACCCGTAAAAACTCTGAATTTAGCAGTTTCACAATGTTTTAATAGGAGCCAAATTATTCACAAGAGTTCTCTTACACTCCAAAACAAATGAACCAGGAGCATGTTCAATCTCAAAAAATTTTGCAACGTTTTGCTTCGGTTTCCAAATTGAACAATTCTGACAACATTGTCAGAAGTCTAACCCAATCAACAGCAGCGTGTATGTGAATGAATATTACACTTACATGTTTTGTTTAAATTTCCCACTTGCTTTGGTAATGAAAGAGAAAAACATATGTTTTTAATGCCAAAAAAACCCTTTAACCTGAACTGAATTAACCATTGTTGAATTAAAAGTCACTGCGCCTACGTAGCACAACAGGATGTTCGATGCAAATAAACGTTTTGCTGCGTTTTGTGGAGGCTGAACGCAGCCCAGATGATTAAAACCGGTAAAAGCTTTGAATAAAACAATTTCACATTTGAAAAAATCGATGTTTTCCAACCCTCTTGTTGCGGAGGGTCTGCAAACTACTGTGGCTTACACAAAAATGCAAATCTGGAGCCAGTGTTTGGTTTGTCCATTCCGGGCCACTGTAGAAACATGACCGTGAACATGATGATCTCCACAAATGAGGACCTGCCCCAATTGAAATATAAGTTTTCCAAGTAAACATTTATTATATTATGTTCAATTTCTGCCAATATATCTCCCTAAATCCTACACACTGGACCTCTAAATTTGACTTAAAAAACATCTTTAAAAACATTAAATTGAATTATCTGGTATCCTGTCGACACCTTGTTATGTTAAAACACACATCACAACCCAAACTGATTTTGTTTGAAGTCTTTGTCAAACATCATGCACTGTCTGCATTTAACATTTCAGTCTCTGTCAGTAAGTCTTCAATTTTTGTTGTGGCCTGTTTTGTTTCTCTGTGCAACATGAATCTATTTATATTTGGAGTGAAGTGGTTGGTTTCCTTTTCTTCGTCGGGGACTGTCTGACTGACACTGCCTACGTTTTACAGCCCTGTGGCTCTGTCTAAGTGCCGGAGCAGCAGAGGTAAAGTTTTGGTTTGCTGTCCTGGTTCCAGTCTTGCCCCGGACTGGCCTCAGGATGCAGTCACTATCCTCTGGCCTCAATCCCCCCTCCTCCTCACCCTCCACACACAAAAACACTCCCCCATCACATGACAGCTAGCCTGGCTGCTGCTGCTCACTGCTGATCCAACTTTTCATGAGCTGTACCCCATCACGCTGTCTTTCATCGCCCTCATTCCCCATTCATATGTGGTGAAGGAACAACGTCTGAATGACAAAAAGCTGTATTTGAATGGGTGTGTTTTTTTTTAATTCAGTTCTTGTCAAATGACTTTCTTAACAAGTGCACCTCTCATCTCTTTTCATCTGTTTGGTGTCATATTGAAGCTGAATAATTCACTCAAGCCGTGCTGTGCTCACGTATGGCACCGCAGCCTAATATGTGTCATAATGTTTCTCATGGGTCGTATGACCCATTCTTACATACTCTGTTTTATAGTGTCTTTTCTGAAGTTTATATGCTTGATTTATGGCTTCATCTTTTCCATACACCTCTCCTGCAGTGACATCTCAGATGTTTACTGTCATGTTTTTATTTTGGTCTTGTCTGTATATGTGTTGTCATTCTGTGTTCACAATGTGTGCTCATGTATTCATTTCCCCTTTTTTTTTGTCCCTGTCTATCATGAACACTGTGTTTCTAGCTCTTCCCCTCTCTTACCTCGCTGAATGACAATGTGTGTGTTTACAGTTCTGGAGCAGCACGGTGACCAGCTGCAGAGTCTGAGCTGGAAACAGGATGGTTCCCTGCTGGCGTCCTCCTGCAAGGTGATTACAACTCACACTGCACCACATGTACTCCGCATATTGCAATGGCCTGCATGGCTTTACCTTTGTAAAGCAGCATGAAGAGAAAGTTATACTGTGCTTTATTCACACATGTTCATTCCTGTGTGGAGGTTTACTTGCTGTAGTTGCAGTGAGTGACCACTAGATGCAGCCAGTGGCCCACATTCAGTGCCACATGTTGGAAACTGCTGCTCATTATCTGTTTATATCAAGTTTTTCTTTCCATTTAAAATGTCAACAGGGGTAATGCTCATAAAAAGGGTGCGGATCTCATCACGCATTTGATTAGGAATTAGTGAATATGTCTTTAGAGGGAAAGGAATAAACTTCGAAAGCCCCATGACGTAACAGATAATAGCCAGAGTGTTTTAATGGGTTTGTAATGATGACAAAGAAAGAACTCTTGGCCGCAGTTGATAAAGAGCCTGTGGAAATTTTTCTCGTTGGACTGGAAACTGTATTAACTTTTTAATCAGGGCACTAACAAGGGCACAACCTTGTGTGTGAAGGATAAATCTATCATGGCTTTTGTTTTGCCTCGACCCCACCTGACCCCTGAGCCTCTGTATCTCCAGTACACACGTTTGCTCCTTTGAATCCTCCTGTCCTCTGGTGCACATTTACCTAATTGTCAATACCTTTTTAATTAAACAGGTTTTTGAACCAAAACGTATTATTAAAGGTATGTCCCCATCTTAACTCACATTAGGAATAAAACCTATACAGGAAAATTAGAAATGCAGCTATGAAGCAGATAGCAAGGAACTGGTTAAAACCTTCTCCACCTTCATTTTACAAGTGGAAGATACTTGTAAACAGCATTTTAGAAATGGAGGGAATAACCTATAGAATGAGAAATCAAATGCAAGAGTATTTGAAACGCTGGGATAAATGAAATACAGATGAAGATCAGAATTAAACAATATTGAAAGATTGAGCCCTGATGGGTTTTGAAGAGCCTTTTTTTCACCTAAGTTGTGTATATGTGTAGGTATATACAGGTATGTAGGTTCATGTATGCATGTGTATATATATATATATATACTGCATATATATGTATATGTGTGTATGCACCATCATACTAGCCTACAACATTTTCTTTTTATCCTCTTTTTATTTCCAGTTGTTCTCTTCTTTATGTACTTTTCTACTCACTTACTGTATCACCTCTTTTTTCCTCACTTTAAGAATAAATAAATACTTCAGGAATGCCAGTATTAACAACAGCATATGTAAACAAATGTAAATTTATGTTAACTGCTGTGTCCTTGCATTTAAGTATATTAAAAGAGGTATGAATAGAAATACCCCCAGTAGTACTGAAACTTACTGAAAATACTGAAAGACTTATTTGTGTGGTTAAGCTTGCAGCCAATCACTGCAAGCGTTCTCTGATTTAATGAGACGTATGATTGGCCCACTACCGCAGCAGCTACAACCCATACAGTCTGAGGTCTGGTGTATTTGACAGAGTTGGCAGTTCAGTGTGCTGACATGCCACCAATATGTTCAAAAGTTTGGTTATACTACATGTCTGTGGCATCTGGTGGCATTTTACACAACTAAATCTTTCCATTCAAAGGATGGGTATTGAATTAAGTAGGGAAAAATAGCTATCAAATGAAGACCGCTATTGGTATCGTTATTACTTTAATGGTAGTGGTATTGGTTTTGGTATTGTAATTTCTCAAAAAATAACCTGCGCTACGGGAACAATAGTCGCATGCAGGGAAAAGCTAAGAAGAGAGAAAGTCTCTCAGGGATTTTTATGCATCCATATGGCCCCATTCTCATCTGTGTCATCAGGAAATAATCACACAGCTTGATGGGCTTTCCATTAGGTTGTTAATCTTTTGTGTAGGAGGAGGAAGGAGGGAGGTGGTATGGGTTTATGAGTAGGGGGCAGAGAACGAAGGAATTTATGGGTTGAGCTGGAATTATTTCATGTATATATATTTATAGGAAGAGCTAGAGGCGTTTTCATCAGTGGAGGTTAACACAATTTATTTCTATGCTCCAACTGTGCACAGCAATGAATTTCACTACCGAGTGTCTGCAAGTCCTTAAAAAGTCTTGAATTTGGGGTACCCAATAACTCACCTGTTAGAGCAGATGCCCCATGTATGAAGGCTGTGTCTGAGCACAGCTGCCCAGCAGCCCAGGTTCGGTTCTGGCCTGTAAAATCTTTAAAAAAAAAAAAGGTCTTAAATAGCTTTTATAAAGTAGGCCTTGAAAGTCATTTAATAGTCTTAAATGTTAATTTGTGGGGTCATAATTACTTTTTGTCAAAATGAGTCAGGCTCTTTTGTGTGAAAGTCGACATCTCTGATGTTACGAAACTTTGAACCTCACACTGGCTTTGTATTTTAGACCTGCACAGGACCACATATAATCTATACGACTTACTCATGTTGTCAAAAATAAAGTTTTTTCAAAATCAATTCTGAAAAAATTTGAAGCGGTTTCAGTACTCACTTTCTACAGTACTGATACTCTGATACCAGCTGCGCTTTCTGGCTCTTGCTTATTGATAACATTTACTAAAGTCATTCTGCTGTTCTCTGCGACTAACCAGGGAAAAAAAAGGTCTTCGTTGTGATGGTATTTGGGCTATCCCAAATACCATATTTGGAGCTTTGAAGCTTCAGTGATAACTACCAGGGAATATTTGTATGATGTGGTGAGACATGAGGGGTAGTTAACTTGGAACACCACAGATCATGCTGCATCTCCAGATGCAAAGCACGTACTTCACTACAGGCGTCAGATGCGGATAACTGTCCACAGTTTATGTTACATTTTACTTTTTCCTGTCAGACAGTTGTTATATTTATCATTTAATAAAAAGATGTAAATTTAAAGCTCTCAATATTTGGGATATTTTTCCCTGTGGTATTGAAAATCGTGTAGAATATTGATATTTTTTGTTGTAATCGAAGTTAGAAATTCTAATGTTGTTACAACACCACTACTTGATCTTTAATTAGCAATATAAATAAAGGATAATTTGTTAAAAAAATTGTCCATCAAGAGAATAATTAAATTTGAGCATCTGACACCCTGTACACTGTATTTATGTATCCTGAAACCAGCCAGACTGATTGACGGAAAATGAGGCAGTAGCCCCTAGTGTATGCTTTAGACAATGCATGATGAGCATACTTGTGCTTGAGTCTGAACCAACTTTGACACAGATATCCACCACATGTGCGTATTTAACAGGAATGATTGTCAGTCCAGTCCCTGTTGTTTGTCTTTGCTCTGACAAGTAATAAATTAGTCCACCCGTCACAGGCCACCTCCAAATCATGACATTTACGTTGACGGGATAATCATCCCTGTTAGAGCCACCACCCTTACCATCAGCCTCAGAAAAAGAACGAGGCACCTGAAAAGAAAGGGGGAGGGGGGAAATGTGAGCCAAGATCAGAGTCGGAGGGCCTCTGAGGTTCTTGGTGTCATTTAACCTAAAAGGCCCCTTTCAATCTCTCCAATCCAACTTATTAAAGCAAATAGGGCCCGCCAACATGTGGGTCCAATCCCCCGGCCCTCCCATAGGGTAAACATTGGGGCGCAGGGCTAGGGGGGAAGATGAAGGGAAGACCACCACCCCAAAGAACAGGAATCATGACAGGCCTCGTTTGGACCTGGAGAGATGTATATTTATGACACAGTTGGAGGGAGAAAGGCGCCATTCATATTGAGAAAGGCAAATCCATAGGTAGTATGAGCAGAGAGCGTAGGCAGCCTGTGTTTATCTCAATGATGGACGGGATGTGGTGGTATGCTGTTTATAAATGAGGTGTCACTGGATTTATGGTCCGTGGTCCACCTTGAATTTTAAAAGTCACATTAAGCTGAGCTCTGTACCTTATTGCCCCATTGATGAGGAACCTGCAGCGTCAAACTGGCAGTCACAACAGGCTTTGACACCCGTAACCGTGGGAGACTGGGAAGGGGAGACTGGCATCGCAGCGTGTTTGGCGAGTGACGGGAGAGAGCACCCCCCCCGGTTGAAGATTCCCAGCGTCTGTGTGTGTTTTGCATACATGTGAAAGTTTTGTCGCAGTGAAAACTCATTAACAGCAGCTTGAGAATGAGGCTCAGTCACTTTGATTAAACAGCTGCTGTCTCAGCACATAAACACTCACAAATGCACACACGGCTGTTCTGGCCCTCCATCTGTGCATTTATGAGCAGAGGTGGTGATTGTGTGTGTTTATTCGGGTTATTGTCATAGGTTTAAGAGAGAGTGTTTGCTTGTCTGAGTGTGTATGTGTGTGGTTGCTTCGTTGACACATCTGTACGTGAGTCGCCCCTCATCTGTGTGTTTGCACAGCCAGATAGTTTCCTCCCTCATGTTGATATTTGCTCCCAAACACTTATGTTGATATGCCAGTGAGTGAGCTTAATATTGCAAATGTGCTTTATGTTTGTGTATGTGTACAGTAGATATGTGTGTGTTTGGTTATTCTAAGCCATGTTTGCAAACGATGGTAGGCTGTAGAGCTCTAACAGTTTTAATCGGCAACTGTTTGGGTAATTAAATAATCTTTTTTCTTTTTTTTTCCCCCAAATGCCAAAAATGTGCAGGTTCCAGCTTCTTTGAAGGGATACTTTTGCAGATAGTATGTGTGTAAATGAACTGTGGTAAACTTCCCTCCGCTTTACCAGTGTTCAGATCTTCATGCTTGTTTCTTATCTCAAATTTTTGCATCATCTGGTGTATTTTTCTCAAGATGTAGCTAAATACACAGATTGTACTTCCACATTTTCATATGCCCGCTGTCATGGACACAAAGAGTATAAAAGCGGATTAAACTCTCTGTCAAACTTAGACCAAACTCTTTTAGTGATCAAATGTTTTTGTTATTTTCAGTGTGCGTGCAATTCAATGAAAGTATCATTTTAACAATGAAAAATAAAATCTAAGATCTCAGCCTCAAATAAAAGAATAAAAAAGTGCCAGGTTGTATTGCTGCTTTTAATTTTAAAACATACAAAGACCTTTATCTCCACAAATGCCTTTTAGTGTATGAATTCCTCTTTCTTACCATGAAGGGAAAAATAAAAGGATGAGAATCAGAGTAATGAAAGATTGTGGAAGATTGCAGAATTTAGATGAATTTAGATCCAAAAAAAGCATCTGCAAAGATTGAGTGTGTGGATGATTTAATTCTGTTTTAATTTGATGCTTCATAGCTCCAGCACCTCAGCTAAGTTTGTATACTGGTTGAGCGTTGTTTATTTCTCAGTTTCATGGAAGGACATTTTTGGAAAGTGAGGACAGTTTGGATGCATCTCACTTCTTCAACTCCAGCGCTGGTTAATGTTCATGTTACACCCTAGATTAGGGTTAGGGCAAAGGGCAGGGGATACATAATGTCAATGAGGGTCCTCACAAAGATAAAGGAGTGTTTGTGTCCTGTGCTGGTACACTCTGAGAAAAGTCAGAGATAGTTTAAGCCACATTTTTGCGGAGGGCGCTTTTGCAACAGGTGGGCTCTCATCCATGGGTCATGTGGTTTGATGGCATGTGTGTCTGTGTGTGTTCTGGCACTGCTCCCTGAGCCTTCAGCTTAGGCCTAGGTCACAGAGGCCTCAAGACAGACATCGCCTTGGGGCATCATATTCGTGGGTGGGCTACACAAACACACAGATAGAGCGGGAGAAAGGGCACATTAAGAAACCCTTCTGTTTCCCATTCAAGCCAATAAACGGCAAATGAATCCCCTCTTGGATTGCTGTGGAGAGCAGGATGAAGAGAAGCTGGAGTTCACAATAATGGGATAAAATACTGTGTTTGTGTTGTGCATGACCAAATGTTGCATGGTGCTTGACTGTGTCATTGTCAGCCTCTTGATTCCCTCTGACGTGTATATCGTGGTTTAGTCTAAGCCCCTATACTTATTACCTGCTATCAGCCCGGTATGTCTGCTGTGATCACAGTCACACAGCAGTATTGAGTGACACCGCTGCAGACACGCATGTCCCGGTCACAGCCTGATCCCATTAGGGCCCATTTCCTCTCAATCATGCAGAAGGCTGTCTGATTGGCTGCCTTGATTGATGCCAAATGCGTGTTTGGGCTGGCCCGGGTCAGCGCACATGAGGCTTTGGAGAGGTCACTGGATTGCATTTGCCGACGATGAATCAGTCAGATCACGCTGATAAATGAGGAAACTTCAGAGAGCTTGTGTTATTCTTTAACTGAAATATTCTGAGGTGGAGAGACTCTCTTATTAATGTTTTTTAATATGCAGCTTTCATATTTCAGTTTTCCATTTTAGTGTCTGTGAAAAAACTACAGCTGACTGATGAGCCTTTTTATATTCCCCCTTTCTTTGTGAGAACGTTAACTCTTGACCTTGCACACACTCTTTGACCTCCTTTGCACTTCTAAATTATACTGCCTGTTTAATGTGTCTAATACAACAATTCTGCAATAAATCCTACTATCATGAGGGATATGATGTTCAGTGTTTGTTGTTTAAAGATATGTTGATTCACCTGTATGATGGTTGTATTTTTATGTATTTATTAAAATATCTTTCATCCATTTAGGACAAGATGCTCCGAGTGTTTGACCCCAGAGCCCACCTGACACCTGTTCAGGTAAGTCCCCTAATAAAGGCCTCATAACACTAAAAAAAACACCCAGCCATTACTATTAGGAAACACAATAACTCTTTATAGAGTACAAACAGAGCCTCGTATAGCCCTTTTTAAAGGAGACCTGTTATGCGTTTCCTTATTTTCAATCATATATATATATATATATATATCAAAATATAATGTTACAATGTCTGATGTTCATAATGAACGAGGCCAAAGTTTCCTGTAATGAGGTCACCATATGTAGAAGTAATTCCTGTGAGCAAAAACCTCAAGCCTCAAACTGTTCTGAAAACTGTAACATTTTTTTCTTCTTTTGTGACAAGCCACTGCAAGTGTTTACATTACATACACTGCTACATGTAGTTACATGCTAATATCAGTAACATCACATGCAATCTTGGTTGTGGTTTTTGTTAATCTCTCCCCAATTAGGGATCATATTCCTGCTGGAGCATGTCCCATTGTGAAGTTTTATTTAAACAGTTTTGATAGGAGAAAGTGCAGCTATGGGCAAGGCAGCTTTAATTGTAGAGCACATTTCATGCAACAGAACAATTCAAAGTGCTTACAGAGCAATAAAATATAAAACATATTAATCGATAGAGACTTATAATAAAAGAATAAAGGGAAAAGCTGTAAAAGTTAAAATTAATTACTACATGATATACAATTTTAAAAAGACCATTAAAAGTAGCATAAGAGCAGACAAGAGGTGCAAACATAAAAAGATTATTTAGAATTTATGTAAAATAAAGTTTGAAAAGACATTGGCAGTCTTTACCAGGTGGAGTAAGCAGTGTAAAAAATGAATGTTTTTTAGTTTTGACTTAAAGTGGTCCAATGAAGTCCAGGCTTGTCTAACATCATCTGGGAGGTTATTTCGGGTTTGTGCTTTATGATAACAAAACATGGCTTCACCATGTTAGTTATGTTTCAGGGTGGAAGTAGCTGCTATACTCTGTTTTATCATTCCCTGGCTGCAGGTACACTGGTACATGTAGCTGCTTGCTGACATTAGCAAAAATCTGCAATCTTGGTTGCAGATGTTGTTAATTTCTCCCCAATTTTGGATCATAATCCTGCTGGAACATCAATGCTTGTGAAGAATTTGGTTTTGAAGCTTTTATTGGTGATGTTTTACGTGCTGCTACACTCCAATACAGTCAAGTCCCCAGCTGCAATCATGGTGCACAAACTCCAAGATACAGCGGACCCAGAAACGCTGATCAATCAGAGTAAACCGGGCTTTTTTGGGAGGGGGGCTTAAAGAGACAGCTGCTAAAACGGAGCATTTCAGACTGACTTTTTATACAGGTGTTCCAGCTTTGATGAACTTTTAGGAAAATTAAATCTTTTTTTTTTTAATTATAAAGCATGTTAACATGTTGCAGCAGAAACCCAAACAAGTATGAACCTCAAAATAAGCACTAGAAGGGGCGCCTAGTGGCTCAGTGGATAGAGCGGCGCCCTATGTGCAGAGGCTGTGTCCTTGCTGCAGCGGCCGCAGGTTCGAGTCCGGCCTTGGCCCTTTGCTGCATGTCTCCCCCTCTCTCTCTACCCCTTTCATGCTCACACTGTCCTATCGATTAAAGGCAATAAAAGCCCCCCCCCAAAAAAAAAAAAGCGCTAGAAGTGGTTCCCATGGTCACAAAAATTCTGGAAAAGTTAAAAATATACATAATCTTTTGGAATATTTTCGAACATGTATTGAATGCATGTATTGAAAAGAATTAAACGCATATAGACTTCTCAAAATTATAACGCAAACGCTCGTCACATAGCACTGATGGAGTCTCTGCTCTGGTCTGTTGGCACATGCAGCTCGTATTGGGCGGAAATGTCAAATGAGGAAGTAACGTTAATAATCACTAATAAAAATACCAGGGAAGTGCACTGTTCAATAATGTATGGCATTATTGCTACATAGCTTGGCCTTTTTTACTTTACAAAAATTATGGAGTTGGGATTAAATATTACGGAAATATTACGGGGTAAACTAGCCCCTGTCACTGCACTGCCATTCACTACATGTATATTTTTTAAAACTGCATTGAATGATAAACATGTTGACACTAACCCAGCTCACCACTGGCCACTCTGTGATTCATCTACTATTGATTTATGGATGTGCTACACAAGCTGCAGTCGCTCCTCTCATCTTCCCACGGGTACCCATCCCACACTAAACTAGTACGACCATGAACCTCTCCACTCTCACCGCTCTATCCTTCCCTCATTTGAAATCTCACGCAAGTGACATCCAGTCCGGAGCCACTAGGACTGCAGTCACAACCAGCAGCAATGAGGAAGTGAAAGTGTTTGTGTGTTGAGGGAAGATGAAGATATAAAGGGGGCCGCAGCGAGTGTTGTGAGAGGCCGGTCAGTCTAAAGCAAATATTCTCACACTTTTCACTGTTGGACCTCCCAGGGTGTTTTAATTACCGAGATGCGTGGTGTGCCTGTGGGCAGTGGACTCTCTCATTGGTAAATACGAGGAATCCTGCAAAAACACTACGTGCCGTAGCAGATTAGATTTTAGACCGCAGAAATACCTGGAAGGCACATCACCCTGTATGGAAGTCAGAAGGAGGATGAGTGTGTGTGTGTGTGTGTGTGTTGTTCAGTATGTGACTTTGACACCTTCGTGAAAGGCGTACTGTTTCAGAGGTATGTGATGTCATTGAGTCTGACAGAGAGACAGCAGTAGAAAAAAAGGCACATGTGGATTCTTTTCTTCGTGGCACACTTGTTGAACTGTACGCCTTCACAACACAGAGTGCGAGTGTGGTGCATGTGCGTCTGTGTTTGCTTTAGTAACATGAGCTGAGTCGGCTGGCTCCTCTCCAGTGTTTGAACCTGGATGTTTACATCAGGTGTGTCGGTGTTGAGGTCTTTTTTAACACACTGCTTTTCAGCATGCTGTTTGAATTTTCTCCATTGCAAAGGCTCTCTGTTTCCGTCTCACCAGACGCACATTGTGGACATTATGCACAGCTTTCCAGCAGCACTCCAAATCACTTGAATAAATTCTGTCCCAGGTCCTTGGCGACTCTGCATACTCTGTATAACAAATTGAAGTAATTCAAATAAAATGACTCTAAAGTTGGATGTAAATCACTTTGTGCAGCCAAAGGGTCTCATTAGTTTAGATTGAATCACTGCTGGGTAGTCTGTCTGTCTGAAACAGCGTCTCTAGTAAGAGTCCAGTGGTTACTGGTGGTGGGGATGAGCTGTTGGGACATTCCAGTCAAGTCTATGGCATTTTTGACTTCATTAAATCGTTGTCAGTGGTGAGCAGCAAACTGTATGGGGGGAAAAAGAGATGATAAACATGTGATAAAGGTCTTAAGGCAGATTTGAACCCAGACTTTTGTTCAGAGTTTCTGTTTTTTGGTATGTGCTTAAATCCAACTCCTGGATGCAAATTTGCATTCCCAAAGGTGCATGCATGCCCTGCTCTTCCTCTGACTGGCTTGTACTCATTCCCTTCATTGGTAGGGTTGGTTAAGGCCCAGACACACAAACCAATACAATAATGATGCAATTAAAAACATTTTAAAGAGAGACACGCAAACCAAATATTAAAAAACTAGCCGTAATTAAACTGACTGTTGCCTCGTCTTCGTGGACCTGCGTCTGAGCAAAAAAGTTCCACTTGAACACTTTGCAGAGATTAAAGCTGATGGCCAACTAGCACATACAGTGTGCAACTGCGACAGTGTTAGTCTGTGTTCGTAATTAAAAAAGGGAAACTCTAAGACTGACAGGACAGATTCAAGATGCTAGTTACCCACTGAGCACATTAACAGCAAAACCCAATGTTAAAAGAACAAATGATATTTACCATCTGCTACCAAAGAATAACACAAGAAGTTATCAACCGTTTTTGCTGAATAGCTCAGTGGCTAAAAATAGAGCAGCTGCAGGTGGGGCGTGGATCACCGGGGGGAAAAATGTGGAGTCAAACAAAGTTGATTTTATAGTATTTATATGAGGAAAATAGACAAGCAAGACTTTGCTGATGCTATAATACTGACATCGTCTTCCCTAAAATTCAACACAGATCTTTTTTTTTTATCAGTTTGCTGACACAGTTATTGTTAATGATTAAAAAAAAAAAGGTGGCGTGGGGGACATTAACTTTTTTCAGAAGGAGAGCATGACAAAGAAGACTGTGCAAGGGTGAATGAATGTCAGGCCAAGCCAATCAAATGCAGAGTGAGGCAGAGGAGAGCGGGTCATGCCTTTATTATCCAAGTAAACATACATTCCCCGCCTGGACAACCTGCGATGTACTTACAGAACATTGTAAAGATATTTTTCACTTCACTTAAATATTTAAATTCTATGCTACTTTATACATCCCCTTTGCTACATTTCAGAGGCAAATATTACACTTCATACTAAATTACATTCACCTGGTATGGTTTGCAGACTTTTTAAATAATATTATATTAACAGTTAGAGGGGGCATTCTTTTGTTAAATGAATACTTTTCATTTTAAAGTCAGGGACGTCCAAACTTTTTTAAATGGGGGCCAGATTGAATAATGTGAAACTACCTGGGGACCAGCTGCTTCTGGGATTATATGAGATATTAAATATATATATTTACAAAAGAAATCACAAACAAACAAGACAAACACAACTGTTCAATCTTTCAGTGAAAATGCACTGAAAATGAACAAACTGCTCCTGAGAGTGACGGTCCTCATTGTCGCCATGTCTGCTACCTTGATGTAAATTTCTGCTGAAACTGTTTGCTTGTTTGTTTGTTTACCTTCTTTTTATGAAAACACATGAATTCTGCCTGTGTAGTTCTGATTTGGTTGGTTGTGTTTTTGCTTTTACTTTGTGGGATACCAATTTTCAACCAGCTTTGTATTATAACAATGTGGGTAGTGTGTGTAAATGAACTGTGGTAACCTTCCCTCCATTGTGCAAGCAGCCAGATCTCCTAGCTCATCTCCCATCTCAAATCAGCAGAACAAAGCGTTTTATCCAGCAGATTTTCTTTGGTTCTAGGGCTGTTGGTCGAACTACAGATTGTACTTCTTCCTCTTTGTCATATCACCACCACCATGGATGTATAAAGAGAGCAAACGAAGAGTATAGAAACTGATCGAGAGAGCGAACCGACTCTTAAGAGCCAAGATTCTGTTACTCCGTTGCCTTTATCTATGTTTTCAGAAACATGTTTTAGCTGACTGATTACCTGTGAGTCAAGATTGTTTGTTACCAGCTGACCGCCATATTGCTGTATTGTATGTATTGCCTTTATTGTCTGGTGGGCTGCAGTGCATTCTGGTAGTTGTAGGTTTTCCACCGCTTGAGAAAAAGCAAATGTCACACGGCACTTTTTCCTCTGTTTTCTCTGGTCATGTAGCAGCAATCTCAAAAGTATTTTTGTCTTTCCACTGCATAGACAAACCAGATTTATGAAAAGACCGTCTGTCTAGCAGTGAACTACTTCTTTAAGTAAGTTCATAGGAAGTGTTAAGATTCATCCAAAAACACTTTTATTTAACTTTTGCCTGTGATGCTTTTTTGTATCACTCCCCCAACAGTAACATGCTGACTTTTAATTAATTTATAAGCCTTATCAGTACAAAAGGGAACCAGTCTTTTTCAGAATTCAGCAGTGCGTAAAAACTGTTTGGACACTATTTATTAAGAAGCCATGATGAAAGTTTTATTTTTGTTTAATTTTTACACTCACTCTCGCTTTTGTAGGATCTCTTTTCTCTCCGTCTTTCTCTCCTCCCCTTTCATTCTCTGTCATCTTCAAACTCGGTATCAAAACAGAGCCCACAAGAAGACAAATGGTAGAACTAATAATAAATTGACAATTTAAAAATAGTTTGTGGTGTAAAAAAAAAAAGTTTGCTTTAACCGCTGGGCCACCAGGACACAGAGAGACTTATTGAGCCAAGTCTCTCTGCCTGCTCTTTCTTTGCCGCTCTCATTAGCCTCTCATTAGTCTCACTGCCACGGAGAGGAGGACCAAGGAGTAAATCCTGAGTCAGCAATGCTGTACTCCTCTGCACCCCACACATGGCTTCACCACCTCAAACTAAACAAGAGTAAAGACTCAGATCAAAGTTATTAAAGGGTTGCTCTTCCCTTTTTGGTTTTTCTTTCTTGTTCTCTGTATCTCTCTGAAACGCCCAATGTCCTGCTTCTGTTGGAGTCCTCTGAGATTGGAGTGGGCAGAGCCTCACAGAGCTTCTGACAGCTTTCAGATGTGCGACTCTCCCTCACCAGAGCTTGGGAGAGCCACTGCCACTCCTATTAACACCCCATCTGCTGACGGACGGTTTAAAGGGTGCGGGCGATGAATCCTAAACACACTGACAGCAATTTGGATGCATACAATGGCCTGAAGCTGTAATCTCTACACAGACCAGCAAAGCAGAGTTCAACACTATAAAACACAACCTTACACAACATTTCACACTGTATCATCTGAGATTCCTCAAAATTGTTTGTGTCTGATGTAACGGCATAGTGAAGCGCTGCCATTTTCTCCAGTTTACATTACGATCAGTTTGTTGTTGTGGATGGGAATTGAAAGGGAAAGACCAGACTGGCCACAAAGTAAACAGTGCGGGGCAGAGAAGTGTCCAAGCTATTTGAGCTATTTGTAACCTCACTTGGAGGTCTGTTTGGCTTCTTATACGAGAGCCAGTCCGTTGTCCTCATTAAGAGAAGCCACAAGAGGATTTCTGGGGATGGATATCTCACGAAAGCTGCAGGGCATTAAAGAGAAGCGTAGTATTTTTCATTTTTTAGGTGGCAAGAGTTTGTATTTCCATGTAATACACAGTGTGTGTGCTGTGTGCACCCAAAGCCCAGTTCAGAACAAAAAAATAGGACCTGACGAGTTGAAATGTGAAATGTGCCAGTCTGCAAAGTCAGTTTACACCAAACGGAGATGGTTTATTGCTCAATAACGACTCTCAATCATAACTTTCTGCTATTCAGGCTTTTTTTGTTGTTGCTGATTTTAATTTGTAGAATCTTAAAAGATAAGTGAGGATAGTGAAAGTGGGATACTTTCCACAGTTGCATTTCTAGTTTTGATGAAACGGCAAAAACACGGGCACCTCTGTAAGTCATTGGTAAAGTTACACTCATACTATTGTTGATAAACCTGGATGTTTATTACCTTAAAAGCTGATTTGGTATGCCTGAATGCACTGTTAAGCTAGCCTGTCTTATTTGAGCAGGAGGTGTACCAACATGCCCCCCATCCTTTCAAGGATCCAGCCCCCGAGCAGGGACACAACTCATGTTCGTCCACTGGTGTCTTGGTTCCACCCATGGCAGCACAGTCGAGTGGGGCTGGCTCATCCTTGTGGCCAGCACTGAACTGTGTTCTCCCCTAGCCAGGTGGGGTAAATATAGGCCCTAATTACAGCTCTGCCCTCGCTGTATTTATGGGAAATAAGACTGTGCAGGGTAATTAAGGTCTTGGACAGGAGTAGCAGCATATACTGCATCTGTAATCAGTGCAAGTGTGTGTATGTATGTGCACGAGCTTGCTGACGGTTGTATTTAGGTAGTTGGCACACACTGGGAGAGTGCATGTCAGTACATGTGGCATCTTTTTGCTTCCTGTCCCACCACAGATTGAATTTCAGATTTTGTTTTGTAGTTTTCTTTTCTTGTTTCATTTAACTTTCTAATTTTTCCCATCTGTCCATTAAAGGGCTGTTTAACAAACATTTCAACTTACGTATATTCCAATTCAACATATCTCTTGGCTTAAGAGTTATAAATACATTTTAAATATTAAATCAGCCACCTGCTTATGTCATCTAAAGGACCCTGCTTTCATATATAAGTTTTTTTTATCAGTGTGATAAATCTTTTCAAAAAATTAAAATTGACTAAAATCGGAGATAGAGCAGGCGCCCCGTGTACAGAGGCTGTGTCCTCACCACAGCGGCTGCAGGTTTCTCCGAAATGAGCCTGCATGTCATCGCCTCTCCCTCTGCCTTTCACTCTTAAGCTGTCCCATGTATAACAAAAGCATCAGCCAAAAAATAATCTTAAAATAAACAAATAAATCACACACGGTGTAAGGATAACAAAGTGGTGACTCATCAAACACCAACAATAAAAGTTATATGCAGCATTAAAGCTGTTTTTACTCTCATTGCTATTCTGGGTTCTGCCCTCCTTGCTTTAACATCCCTTTACTGGCCTCTTGTTTTCAGATGAGTTTCTTTCTCGTCTGCATGTAGCTAGGCCTCCGCCCTGCCTTCCTGTGCTGAGCCACCCGACTGCTCAGACGCAGCACAAAGGGAGAAAAAAAGGCAGACACATTTGCTGACCTGATGTTAATGGGCCAAGTTGTTTTGTGGATGTAAGGACACGTGCCTTAGCGAGTGTTTGTATCTTCTCTCTCCTGTCTTATTGTACCGTTTGATCTATTCCCAATGTGTGTGTATCTGCTGAGTGTGTGGTTCTGAATGTGAGCGTGCGTCTGTGTGTGTATACCATGTGTGCTTCAAATTACAGTGCTGAAAATACCCCTCATAGTTTTGGGCCAGTGCTGGCCGTAGAGCTGTCGATCTGTGGTCGCTGGGAGAGGAGGGAGACAGGAAAAGGGAATAGTTTGCTGGACTTGGGGGCCAGATTCCTCTTTTTCAGCTCAAGCTTCTGCTGCTTTGGGTGAAATTAGAGAGGACCACGGGCTGGAATGGGTTTGGACTTGAGGAGGGAACGCCGGGCAGGGCCAAGGAAAAGCACAGCGGTTTTACTGCTATAGGTGGCTGAGAGCAGCCACTCATACCATCTTTTATATCCTGCCATAAATTACACAGACTGGACTCCCTGGTAGGTGTGTGTGTGCGTCACTATGCTCCTCATTACAGCCAAAATAAACTACATTTATACATCTGTTATCTATGTCTCTTTGAATTCTTCTAATTGGAAAACTGTGCTCAGAGATGTTATTAAAGGCTGAATAAACTATACAATAGTAAGTTTATCATTAGTCAGCAGTTCTTAAATATTTAGATAGCTTTTAGTAAATTCATAGGTTTTAAGTTCTAGTGTTTTTATGCCATGTGTATTTATTAATTTAAAATGTAAACTGATGTTGGTTAATAGCAAGTTAATAGATAGTTAAGTTAGTAGTGAGTAGTCAGTATGCAAAATAATAATAATAATAATAATAAACTTAATTTATACAGTGCCTTTAAAAACGAGGTTACAGTGCTTAAGGATAACAACAGTCATGAAAAAGTTAATTAAATAACCAGTCTCGATTTACCGGTCGATCTTCGTTCCTACCCTCACCTATGGTCACGAGCTTTGGGTAGTGACTGAAAGAACAAGATCGCGGGTACAAGCGGCCGAAATGAGTTTCCTCCGTAGGGTGGCTGGGCTCTCCCTTAGAGATAGGGTGAGAAGCTCGGTCATCCGGGAGGAGCTCGGAGTAGAGCCGCTGCTCCCCCCTCTTGAGAAGAACCAGATGAGGTGGCTCGGGCATCTAATTAGGATGCCTCCAGGACGCCTCCCTGGTGAGGTGTTCAGGGCACGTCCCACCGGTAGGAGGCCCCGGAGAAGACCCAGGACACGCTGGAGAGACTACGTCTCACAGCTGGCCTGGGAACGCCTCGGGGTCCCCCGGGAAGAGCTGGACGAAGTGGCCGGGGAGAGGGAAGTCTGGGTTTCCCTGCTTAGGCTGCTGCCCCCGCGACCCGACCCCGGATAAGTGGAAGAAAATGGATGGATGGATGGATGGATGGATGGATGGATGGATGGATGGATGGATGGGTTAGAGTTTGCTAGTAAATATTTTATCCTTAGGATATTCGTTAATTTGTTGATAGTTAAACTTAATAATAAGTTAATAATTAGTTAACAGTTAATAGTAAGAAAGTTTGTTAGTAGATCCGAGCCACACGTTTGAGAGGGCAAGCTCAAAGACACATTCATCCTTCAGGGTTCAAAAGTGTATCATATAAAATGTTTCATTTTTAAAAAAATATGTCGATACGGATCCCAAAAATGCTCAGTATTTTGTTGCACCAACAAATGATTTCTTCTCACATAATGTTGACACTTGCCAGAGAATGATATTTTGATACTTCCCGCAGAATGAAACTTGTTTACAGTTTGGCGAATGTCTAGTACTAACACCACAGGGATACAGAGTAAACATTATGAAATGTGAAATATAATGTCCGTAAAGAATGGGGGCTCTTTCCAAGAATATGTCACAATCTACTCAGTGCAGAGCTCCTCATTCCAGCTACACTAGCTGCATAATTTTACCTGAAACCGAGCCAAAAATGCTTCTGTGTTTTAAAAACTATTCATGTATGTAGCCAATATGCTCTATCATGCTTTTTGGCAGGAATGAGACTGTTCATGATAACATGATTTAATGGCCAGTTGGTGTCTGCATGTGTAGTGTAGCTGTTAAATAGAGATTGTTACTGTTGAATGTGTGTTCAACATCAGTTTCTCTTTCCAAATGTAAACATGACTTTGCAGAAATATTCCTGTGTACATACAGCAGTGTTCCCCTCATAGCACTTAACACTGTACTGCAAGATAACACATAAGCAAAACTGTGCAAATATTGACAGTGATAACTGGGAGTCTATTTTTTTGTCACAGCAATCTAATGCACTCACATCTGCCCTGCTTTTAGGAATCTTAGGTATTATTGACAAAGACAGAAGAAACAGTTTGGAAGAAATATGTCTTTAAAGCCCCTTTAACACTGCACATAAAACCTGCTAACACCCACTACATCTGGCTTTTAATGTAATGGAAAAGGTTATAATCGGCATTCACAGCCACGTCAAATGACTTTGCAGTAGTCAGAGGCATTTTATTGGCTCCGGCTCTGATTGGCATTTATGAAAACACTAATTTTAGCCCCTTAACTGGCAAGATGCTATGATGTGCTGACACAAAATACTGTCTGTCTCCACCCAAACATCCAAATTAGTCGGCATTGAGTTTGAAAGAGAAACTGAGCAAGAGACACAGAAACAAGTAACCACCGTAAAGTTTTCACAGACCTCCATCCACGCTGCTGTCTACTGATGACAAACCTGTTTTCTGGTGTGTAACGCCAAACATGATACCAGAAAGAAAGTGGCATTCACACCCATGTCAAGTGACTCTGCAGTAGTTACAGGTACGTTGTGGCTCTGACTCTGATCAACTTTGATGGAAATACGACATGCGCTAATTTTAGCCCTATTTGCCAGATGCAATGACAACCTGCCACAAAATACCGTCTGTCTCCGCCCAAGCCGCACTTGAACATTGATCCAAATTTTTCCCGAGTTTGAGAGACCACTGTAATACTTTCACTGGCATCCATACTGCTTTCTAGTGTTTGCCAACTTGTTTTTCGGCCTTTCCGTGACTTTGAACGTCACATAACACAGAAAAGACACACACACACACACACAAGCTGCAGAGCCATGTACACAGTTCTGGTATACTTGCAATGGGAAAGGAGTCTATAGCCTATATTTAGAAGGTGTACTGCATACATGTGCTAATTTTTGTGGAGAAGTGGTATCATTTTGTAAAGGTCAAGCTGCCAATTAGTAGGTTGATCCCCATCTAACTGTTGTAACCCTTTTGACTTTTGACCTTCTAATGGCTGATAATAATGTGCCTCATGTCACCTTTCATTAGTCAGAGCTTGGCTTAAAATTTCAACCTGCTGCATCAAAATTAATTTATTCATGTGCTGAAATACAAATATGAGTTAATTTCTGTAGGTGTGTTTCTTCTTTGGCATGGTCTTTTTCTGCCCTCTTTCACCCCATTGTCTCACTCATGTTGTTTGTCTCTTTCTATATAATCACCCTCTTTCCCAAACACCCCAATGCATTGTGCATTGTGCCTGTAAATTTCTCCATCAGACCCTGCTGGGTTCAGGACCTGGTAATAGCCAGTGGTTAACTCAGCCCAGATGTTGTGCCTCTACTCCTTTTCTTCTGTCTTTCTTTTCCTCTCTTTCCATCTTTCAGCTCCCTGTGATACTGTACGCCTCTCTGCCAGTGTTCGTTGTAGTTTGAATGATTCTGGCATAGCTTTGAGGAGTCTTTCCTAATGAGGGAACAGGATTTTTGCTGTCCTGGACAGCTCAGCAAAACAGTGGCATAAGATCTGGATATTCCATTGCTGTGCTGGATGGAGTCTGTCTCAATTATGTTTGATACATCAATGCTTCGTTTTTATGACTTAACTCCTTAAAGTGCTTATTTTCTTTGTAAACTAAGAGATAATCTTGCCCTGGATTTGGGTTGATTTCATGTTTGAATTACGTTTTATGTGTGTGGGTATAAACAGAAGGATGAGTTAATGAATGTCGGTCAGTTTGGTTGCTGGAAAAGGAGCTGAAGGGGTCAAGAAGTGCAGGGTCGAAAGAGACGGGGATTTGGTGGGATGAGATTAAAAGTTTGAAGAGGTTTTAGCTGCTTTAGCAACAGAGTTTGTCTTTATGTGTGTTTGTGGGTGTATGCTTCAGGGGTAGCGCTGAAGTATTTCTTTGGAGGAAAGGGGTAATGGTGGGTGCCAGCTGGCAACGCAGAGCTCTTCGCTCACTGGTGAGTGTTGTTTGTGAGCGGAGGCCTCATTAGTGTGCTTGCTGCTCTGGGACTCAACTAATTATGGCCCTACGCACACATGTGGGTGACACCTGGAGCTAGAAATTGATGACGATCGGCTGTTTCTCCTTCTGCATCCCGAGAGCGAAGAGTTGTGATCATGGGAATTGGTGTCTTCTTTGGCCGACAGTCATATTTCTTCTGATTGTTAATGCATTTCCTCAGAGTTGAGGGGCGGGAAGCTGGAAGAAGAGTGATTCAGAATCAGTAATGACTCAATCACTCTTCACTTGTTAAATGAGATCAGTTCACGTGGGAGTCACTTATTTGGGGACGTTTCTGTCATCATTTTTGAATTGGAATAAAAACATCTTCATTGATTTAATATAAGAAATTAATCATAACACTGACATCAGCACAATTTCAGCATCTCACAGCTCCCACGAGACTTCACCTCAGTTTGCCCTCTTTATCTCTACTTCACTTTCAAGAAACTACAATGTGGCTTCAATCAGCCTCTGCATCGCTCTGTTCCTATCATCCATTTAATGTAAAACAAGCAAATTGTTTCCCTGTCTTTGCTTTAAACTTGGCCAGTTAAAGTCTCCTGGAGGTCTTTCAAGAGACCAGAGAATTCTGTCTTTTTCAGGCCTTTTTGCTGCCAGAACAGCAGAGTGAGGTGTGAATTGGCTTGTTGTTGATCTTCTCCATCCTGTGCTGTTTTGCAAATGATCAATTACTGTGGTTTGCTTGTTAAGTGTGTGGTTTTGTGGAAGGCAAGCAGCTGAAGGCAGCAGGCACTGTTTGTGTGTGAATTGATGTTGGTTCTAAGGGCCATGACCCACCAAGCCGATGGTTGCCCCTTGGTCAGTGTCGGGCCATTGGTGAGTGCGTGTCGCCTTAGTTTTTATGGTGTGTCCCGTAACGTTGGCACTATAGTCGGCTCTTGTTGCCTGTTGCAGTGTCTCATTGTCTGTGTCTCTGCCAAGCAGCAACCTTGAGGGCTGAAAAATGAAGCCAACACGAAAGTGCTGAAAACTGCACTTCCTGGAATGGCCACTTCAGCTTGGCTTCAGAAGCCAGTCAATCCAATGTTAAAAAAATTGGAACAAATCACAAATCGTCTGTCTAAAAATTAAGGTGTAAAAATTGATTGCTCCCTAGCATGTCTGCTGCCTAATGATGATTCAAAGCAGAGTTTTAAGCGTACTCAAAGGCTGCTTTGGTTATCTGCAGGCACTGCTGCTAAAAAAAGATGTTGGCGGTCAGGTGGCAACCACCACACACTCTTTCCTCCCAACAGTGGATTTATTCTTTAATTCAGATTTTATCTGTGGAGCTCTCTGTAGCTAGTATGAATGGTGCAGGATATGTTATGCTTGAGGCAAGGGAGGAGGCACTCAACTTAGCTAGACATATGGTATGAATTTATATTAATCCTTTTTTAAAAAATCTATTAATGTATTTATTTTCTAATGCACATGCAAGAAATGTATATGTGGAGTGGAAGTTGGAGAAAGACCCATGGGGACGGGGCAGGTTAGGGTTGGGGAGCATTGAAAAGATGCAGGTGTATTTTCTTTTTTTATGTGTCTCTGTATTTGTTGTCTGTCATAGTAGTAGGGCTGTATGATATGATACATTAAGTTATTTATTTATTAAATTTGTTAAGGGAATGTCTAATATGTATTTAATTTGTTATTATTGATATTTATGTCTGTCATATTGACAGCGATTAATGTTTGATTTATACCTGCAAGTTGTGTTGAAAATAAACAAAAACAATTGGTCACAAAAAAACCCAAAACCTGTCAACCTTGATAGATCCCCATGTTAAAATGCCCAGCTCTACAGCAGAAATTACAAAAATTTCTTGCTCTCTTTCGATAATGTCAGCATTCACTGTAACAGGAGTGAATTTTTACATAACTTAACCATTTACATTTTATTAAGGCTTAAAGTTATGCATAGTTAAGTGCAGGTTGCTTTGAGTGCCAAAAGTTGCACTTGAGCACACTGCAAAGACTACAACCAAATGGCCAGCTAGCATGTATGTTTTACGCCTGTTTGAGATCACATACTTCTTCTCTTAAAAAAGGGAAAATTAAAGATCGAGAGAACGGATTCAAGGCGCTTATCAGCCAGTTAGAACATCTGCCATCAGATTCAACGAGCTGAATCGGCCAGAAAGAAGGCAACAAGTGCTAAAAGTGCAATACACTGCGAAACCACAGATGACAGATGCTCACTGATAGCCTTATATTGACCAACACCTGACTGTCAGCTTGGTGTGTCTGCGCTCCTAATGGTATTGATCGCATGGGTTTGTGTTTATCAGACCTCTGTTGGTCATTATAGTGGATTATAAACATAAAAAACTTAATGGTGTGTGCACATATTGTAGTTACATACACTGTCATTTGTATTGGACGAGCATAAAGACGCACACAGATCTTTACTCCGAATCAGACTGAGCAGCATAACAGAGGTTCCGACCTGTCAGACTGTCAGATGAGATCTACACATACGTCCATGTACGGTAGGACCTCAAAGGACAGAGCGAGAACTAGTCACAGCTGAGACCAATCTCAGAGAGCCCCAATGGAAATTAAGTGCAGTGTGCGCTCCGTCCCTGGCTGGGCTGGTTGACCTTGGTTTGACCAAACGCTGTTGCTGTTTCCATTATCCTGCTTTTTTCCATATGTTTGCTTAATCATACCGGTGGTTTGCTAAGAGGTCAGATGACGGTGCTGCATACAAGAGGTGACAAACAGAGAGCCTGATGTCATGCTGTATTTTTATAAGTTTGACAACTATCCAAGGAGCATGCCCCCGCAGAACAAAGGCTTATGTTTTTGTTTTTAAATTTACAAAGTTGTAAGGCATATTGTGTAGACATGCCCAGATTGAGAAATGAGGTCTGACATTGATTATTGTGAATCATTTATTGGCCTGGTATTTGATTTAGTCTACAAATAGTTGTATTCGTAAGAGTTTCCATTATTTCAGCAGTCATCTGAAATTGTTAAAAATAGCCAAAGCACTTAAAAACTTTAATTAATTTCATTCTTTGCCACATGCCTGTTGAATGTAATGTCGAACTTATTATATTGTAAAAAATAATAGAGATTGGCAAAATAACAGACCAAGCTGAATAACAGCAAGGATGTATTTTACTAAAAACTAACAAATTTTAGCTATAAGTCATGAGTGTAAATATCTCTGATATAATAATCATATTAAACACTTAAGCACAGTTGTAGTTTTACTTTTTATTTTACCCCCTATTTGCATGGGACTAGTGCACTGGTATTACTTGCGGACCTTCAGTAATTTGTAATAATTGCAGAGGTCGACTGTGATCTTAATCCTGTCAGAATCTGCAATGTCTGCAGTCTGTCAAGTGCAAATTCCATCTCAAATTACCATATCTCATCAGACACAGAGGTCATGTGATAATATTAGTCCTGTGTGAATTTGTTTTCTCTGCACATCTTTTCTGCCTCAATCCCTCACCTTGACATTACACATGCAAGCTTTCCTCCATATTGGTCTGTATACAGACACATTATCGATTAGATCAGCTGATCACATGAAGTAATACTGCAAATTCAGAGCAATGCCAGTCGAATCGGATTTGGCTGTTCAAAAGCCAGAGATTGTAACGTATTAAGTTGTTGCGAGCTGTAAATTCACCACTTCTAAGCAGAAGGCAGAAGAAAATGTTATCTGTATGTTAATGTAGCCTGACCTCTCTCCCTCTAGGAAGCTGCCTCTAAATTTGAGTCTGAGGGGCCCAAATTTGAGTCTTGAGAGCAGCATGAAAGCAAGTAGTGCTCACTCTGCAGCTAACTGTGATGACTGAAATAAGTTGCACTGTCTGACAACAAAAAACAACTGCTGGACTTCTCTAACTGAGGATTCAGATGTTCGACTTTCATGGTGCAAACCTATTGACTACTTTACTTAATCTCAATTAACTGACCAAAATAAATTGACCAAGTTATGATCAACATTAATTACTTGTGACTCAACCTTGCATTTTATGGTCTCTGAAGTAAATATGACCTTAAAGGCGTGTGTGTGGAACTGGTGTGGTGCACCCGCTTACCTCCTGAGCCACAGCCGCATACCTGCTGAATGTTTATCTTGTATGCTGCTCTCTGTTTCTGTGAGCATAGGGGCCCCTAAATCTGGTTCACACATGTCTAATAAATGCCACATCCTTTCCCAACCCAAAGCCAACTTAAGTCATCTTTTACTAATTGGGATTCTTAAGACAACAGGTTCTGCTACAATTTGTGGTTTCATGCAAGAGCTAAATACTTCTCCCTGAGTGAAGCTGCTGAGTGTTTGGGTAAAGTTAGCATTGGAGGTCCTGTCGTAGTTGGGAATTCTCTGCAGAGTGGTGCGAGAAGCGGCGGGAGGTTGAGCTGTTTGTTAGTGTAGTGAAGATGAGGTGATTAATCACACTGTCACTCAGCTGCCTCAGACTCCACTGCTGCACATAGAGTGTGCCAGGGGTCAACACGTGAGCTGTGGGCATTGAAATGATACCCAGTGTTTAAAAGATAAAAGCATCAGCATCGGCTATATTACACACATTTATGTCCCCCGTAGGCTAACACCTGCTGCTGCAATTATAATCACATTAAACTTGTTTTTCCACCATTTGTTACACAATTTAGCTTTGTTATGAGAGATCTCTCAAGTCCTTGAAGTGGATTCAGGAAAGTTCCGATATCGCACTTTGATTACAGCCACCAAATAGATTAAGAGAGGATTGTAAAACAAAAGAATAGCCTCCAGTATTTACACAGGGTAAAGGATTCAGTGATTATATGACATGACATGCCTTGCACACATGTTCCTCCCGAGCGAATCAGCACAATTCATGCGTCCATACAAATGTGTGGGGGTACTTTGAAGATGTGAAGCCTCTATGAAGTGGTTTCAGGGAGGGAGAAAAGCCAGCCAACTGTATCCGTCGCAGCTATGACAAGAGCTGTAAATGACACCAGGCTTTGAAGGGCAGGGTCAGACTGCAGGGACTGAGGGGCTTCACGGTGTCTCCGACAGTGTGGGCTTGATTAGCTGTGTGTTGTGTGCTCCTGCTCTGACAAACACACACTCTCTTCATAGGAAACCCTCCCAAAGAATCATCTCTTTGTTTTCATGGAGCAGGTCTGGCGTGCAGATTCTCATCAGCACCGGGTGTCAGAGTTCTTGCTGTCGTAAGCAGCATCATTCCCTCCTCTGTCATTAGTGCTCTGTCCTGCCCCATGGGTCTCTGTCTGGATTTAAAGAACCAAGCCACTAAGTGTATCTCTAGAATATTCATTGCTTGAACCTCAACCACAATAACCATCAAAAAACCCCGGAGATCACCACACATGTACTTGAAATCTCCTCTGGCTCTGCCGTGCTTCTTTTGGACTGAAACGCAGATTCGGGCGATTCAGTGGTTCCGTTAATCATGTTAGTTCCAGGAACCGACCAGCTCTGTATGATGCTCCAATCCAAGACCAGCCTCTGTGACCTTGGGTAGTTTCCCCAGAGGGAGGCCCCTGCCAGTAGGCACAGTGAAACTGGTGCCGGTCCACAGTGTGGTTGGGTCCAATCTGTTGTCCCCCAGGCCCTAAAGAGGGGTGACCACAGCTCGAGCTGGCAGGGTTGCCTGGCTGGATTCCTGACTGAGGCCACACGGCCCAATTAGCACCGTGGCTCAATAATCACAGCCTTTCCACCACTTCAGTGTTTCATTTCACTTAGCAGAGCTGTTAAACTGATTTGTTCGCCTAGCCTGGACCAAAAATCACAATGCAAGTCTGCCTCACTGCACACAAAACCTAGTTAGGAAGACTCAGAGTTGAGTTTGGAAAACATTTTATGACATCCTAAAGCATGATTCATGACTCTATTCGACAAAACCATGGGATTGAGGGATTATTTACTTCCTATAATTCAAATGTTACAACACTAGTGTAGCTGGCCCTTTTCCTGGATACTTATTTGGTAAAAGCAGATGACCTCTTCCTGTTGTACTCATCCAAAATAAGCAAAATAAAAAGCAAGTGATCCATGGCTACATCTGTTGAGCAAATGATTGTGAGGGGATAAAAACAACCTGCACTGGCTCAGTCTGGTTAATGTTTTTTACACCTTACCCCTTAGATTCCTTAAAAAATGCACACGCTAGACAAGATTACTCTTTTCACCACCCAATAGCCATCGGCAGGACACACTGTACAGTACTTGAAATATTTTATATTTGTTTTTTGGCCTTGTGTATGTTCATTCACCTTCATGGATCATTGTTGAAAACCTGAAGAAAAATAGAAAAAGAAAATGAAATATCCTGTTAAAATGAGTAATTCACCACTCCAAATGACCATTTGTATATCAATTTCTTACCTTGTATTATGCTGGATTTTGGAAGAAAGCTTTGTTTTTCTTGCATGCCTCTGCAGTGAACAAAGAATCAAAAAACCAAGGTTCCCGGGGATCCTTAAAAAGTCTTTGAATTCATCAATCTAAAAATAAGGCCTTAACTGGCATCAAAATGTCTTTAATCAATCTTTCAAATGTCTTAAAAATGCTAATACATGCGAGGAAGAATTTCATTAATTGTTTCTTGTTTTGACAATGCATTTAGGGCTGTTGCTGAAAATGATAGATGCTAATAATCTGCATCTAAGCATCGCTTAATCCATATAAGTATACACAGTGGACTGATTTTCACACGGATGACTATTACTGTGGCAAGTCATTTGAGTGGGAAACACGAAATCACAAAAAACAAACAAACCCTGAAATGCCGGGTATTTCCCTGTTCTGTTCTTCCCTTTTCTCTACCATGTGATTAAAAATAGCCATGTTTTATGTTACAATAAACATTTGGGCAACATTGTAAATCCAACTCTTGCAGTTTGCTGCCTAGTCATCCCTTATGTGCCTCTGTTCCTAACCCTACATAGTCGTCAGGGCAGTTCAATTATTTATTTTTTTTTAAATTTTGGTTATAGTTAAGTTGGTTTTAAATTTTATTCTGAGAGGGATTAAAACACTACAAAAGCCTTAAATCTAACTTCCCCTAAACTGCAGGAACCCTCAAAAACAGAGAAAAGTTAAATGGTGGCTGCATGTAACAACAGGGAAACTACATCAACGCATCCGTCTACAAACCCTGTCACATCATGTGCAGTATAATCCAAGTCTCACTTTTTATGGTAAGTGCTTCCCAAACACTTGTATTTTTGTATTCTTCAGTCATCGCGAAGGCATTTTAGAAAAACAAAGATTTCTTTCTGAACCCAAGGTAAAAGAGGATGAGCATTCCTTTAACGCAATTGTAGCTCTTTTCATTTAGGAGATCTGGAAAGTATATGAATTAAATGTTAATGATAGCACAGAAACTGCAGCGAACAAACGACTGCAGCAGCAGTGGAGGTATGGTAATGCAGTGCCAGCTCTTGAAAGCCTACACCGGTGAGAAAGTGGGGCCTCCTGCATGGCCTCTACCAGAAAAATTGTGCATACGTCCTTTTTCCGCCTTATGGACAAAACCACAGATCTTATATTTAATGCATCCCCAAATCATCTCTTTCATGGCTCTCTTAATCTTTCATTCACTGCATCTTTCTTCCTAATACTTCGACATTCTCTCTTTTTTTTTTGTCCATCATCCACAATGTCATCAGAGTCGTGGTCCTCTTGTTAAACACGCTTTTTCCATCTACCTATTTTCCCCCTTTGGTTTATTTTTCCACGGGGAAGAATGATTCCTAGGGCCAGTATTTTTTCCTGCCCCCCTTAAAACACAGGGTGACGTCTTTGCGGCGGGCAGTCGGTGGCCATCAGTCTCTTGCAAAGTCTCCATGGTGCACAGAAGCTGAGCCAGCTCTCAGTCACGTCAGTCAGAAACGTGTAATTATTGATACAGAGGACTGATTTATGATATTGTTGGAGAGTTTTAGGTGCGTAGCTGAAACAATTAGTTGATGGATAAAAAATAAGGTAACCATTTTAGTAACTGATTGATTGCTTAATAAAAAATGCAAATACATCTCTGCTGCTTTTGTAAGTCTAATGTGATGTGATCTCAATGTGACAGAATATCTTTATGTTTTGGATTGTTGATCCAACAAAAACACAAATGACAATTTGTCAACTAGGGCTCCTGGAAAATTTCGTTGGCATTTTTTCTGACATTTTACAGCCTAAAAGACTGATTGAGAAAATAATCCACAGTTTAACCAATAACTAATGAGAACAGTTTTGAGTTGCACATAATTTATGGATACAGATCTGTTATTATTTGATTTTTTCTGAGGCCAGAAATGAGACTGTAACAGCATCCATGACAGCAATGCACCTGTCACCTAACAATAAAGGAAATATAGGATATGTGATATAGGATATGTAGTGTTCGGGGAGTGTGCAGGATGAAATTGAGGAAATCCCCCCCTGATCCCTGTAAGATTGATGTGTCTTGTGTGTAAGGGTACAGAATCCCCCTTTTTTTCACTATTCGTCTCTCTCCTCTCTATCTGCCTCCTATCTTTATCCCTTCATGCTTGTTTCCATTAAGGCAAAGAGGAAGAGCATAGGGATAGAAAAGAAAAAAAAACTCTGAGGGGGAAGACTTCTGGATATCCCATTCAAGCTGGATACTATATTTAACTGGGGATCAGTCCAGTTCGTATCACTCGTCCTTCCCCAGGGGCTGCAGGTCTTGACTGGTGTCTGCAGAGTAGACCTGGCCCCGTAGCTGTGCTCAAAGGCCTGTTGGCTTGCATCTCACATCATGCTTTTTTTTTTTTTTTTTTTTTTTACTGCACAGTGCTTTTCATTTGCTGACACAAAGGAAATGAGATGAGGGGAAAGAATGACTGCAGGCAAGACAAATATAAAAAAAGGATGATGGCAGTAGCAGTCTAAGAGGTAGAAGGTCAGTAGTAGAACTTTAAATTGTACTTAATTTTTTAGTTTCACATGTGTGTTCTTATGCATTTTTTAGTTTAATGCTTTTACCAATTACTTTATATAAAGATGGGCAACACATTTCCCCAAAGGTTGATTGCCCCCTCAGGGTTGGGAGAGAGTTTCTGCCCCAAGCAAAGGAGTTCAAGTCTCTTGTGGTCTTCTGCCACAAGTGAGGGTAAAATGGAGCGTGAGATGGGCAGGACATTTGGTGCAGGGTCAGCAGTGATGCAGGCATTGCACCGGACTGCTGTGGTACAGAGGGAGCTTACCAGTAAAGCAAAGCTCTTGATTTACCAGTCCATCTCAATTTGACCCTTAACTGATGGTCACAAGCTTTTGGTATGTGGCCAGTGTACTATTCGCTAACATGGTGGGGACGGGGTTTATGACTTATTCTACAGTCAGCCAACAGGGGGTGATTGAGATTTTTTGTCTTCACTTTTGGGACGCTGTTATGTCGTCCATCTTTATATACAGTCTATCGTTGTTGGAACGGCTGTAAAGTATTGATTTTTTATCACAAAACAATATTCTTAGGTAAACAATGCGATATTTGCTGATCATCATATAAACTGCCTCAATATGATTTCGATTTAATTCAATTAACGGGCCTGCAGTCGATATGAGGATTAGAGCTGCAGCAATAAGTTGATTAATTGATCAGTCAATCCACAGAAAATTAATTGAAACCTATTTTGATAATCGCATGTTTGTGTTAGTAATTTCTTTTAAGCAAAAAAGCCAAAGACTTGCTGGTTTCATGCTTCTTAGATAGGACAGTTTGATGCTTTTATTTGTCATACATGATAAAAAACTGAAAATCTTTGGATTTTTTGTTTCACTATTTTATGATATTTAATGGACTGAACAACTTTGATTTCAGTAGTTGCACCTTTTGTGACTATATCAGTGAATATCCTCATTGTATTTTATTAGGAAGGAGCTGTGCTTGGACACAGACATGCCGGTAATTTCATGATTTTATGATTATTAAATCGATATATCGATCCAGACTGATGTATTGTTACGCCCTTAACTGTTACCAATGAATTTCTTGTAAATTGCATGCACTGTATCAGCTGACACACTAGTTCATCCATCAAAAACTCAAGATGTATGACCCCTGCGTGTGTCAGTCGGGTCACGATTTTTGCTGTTACAGCTGCACCTAAGGATTTACTCCGTGTTGTCATTTCCTTAGATTGCACTCCCTGCCCAGCTTTTGACCTCGAACATTCATTTTCATCTTCAGGAAGGCAGAGAGCAGAAGAAGCACAAGTATGGAAAAAACAAGCGAAGGGCTTGTGGCTTCTGGACTTTTTGGAGAAATGAGTGAAATGTAAGATGGTTCCAATTAACGGAGAAAAAAGTGGCGGTAGGAGGCAGAGTAAATGAAAGTATAAAATGGCTGGTTTGATTTCCATCTTCTGACCCCCACCAGTTCTCTTTTCTCTCCCCTTCTGTCCTATTTGCAGAAGCCCGCCTGCTTCTATAAAGTCAAAGTTACATGCAAGATAGTGAATTTTGACTCAGAAACTCATCTTAAATGAGCCATGAAGACAGAACAGGATGAAGAAAACCCAGTAATTGCAGAAAAGACTAATTAAGCGTGGATGAAAAGGCTGAGAGGGAGTCTGTTTTAGGGGTGATGAAAGCTACGAAGCAACGGGTATTGATTAGAGGAGGGGAAATTAAAGAAGAAAGAATAATGATTCTTTGAGAAGAGTGGAAAGAAGGAGAGAGAGGGGGAAATAAGGAGCAGGTTGAAGAGATGAGTGGCTGCAGCTGGGGCTATAAATGGTTTGGTGTTGTCTATTAAACTCCACAGAGCAAAGCAGAGACAAGAACTGTTGATGTATCAGCAAACAGAGTCCTTGTGTTACCATAAATTTGGGTTACAATAAGGTGGGGACACAATACAGAGGAAATATTTACCCTTAAAGGTTGATTCTTGCAATCAAATTTTAAGTTAAAAGACCAGTTCAGTTCTATTCGCTAGTCTCAGTTTCTTATTTGACATTTTAGATAATGCACATATTTGTATTTTTGATGCATGTTAGATGAGAAGATGTAGTCACTTATGTCTTTAAAATAAAAGTGATGCTACAGCCAGCGGCCGTTAGCTTAGCTATACTTTAGTGTTTTTGAGAATGAAACATACATTGTGGTAATTAGTGATGTTAAGGTGCTGGAAGGTGGATTTTGTTACCTGTGGACAGAGCCACGCAAGCTGTTTTCCCCGCTTTCCTCTGCTGGTTTGAGCTTCATAATTAACAGACAAATATGTGAGTGGTATCCACTTCTTAGCAGGTACCTCTAAGTGTATTTCTCAAAATGTTGAACTATTCCTTAAAAAAAAAAAGCCAAACTGTACTATCTTCAAAAGTCTTACCTCAGTGGCCTACCTAATTGTAGAGAAATATGTGAAATGACCATGACCTCTTAAGAACCGAGACACATGCTGCGTCTCATACCGCCTGGGAAACACGAGGTCAGGTGCTAGGTGATGCTCTTGTGCCTGCTCTGTGTCAACTTCTAAAGGCACAGAGGAAGGTTGTACCTGATGTTGCTAAGCGACCATAACCACTGTATCATATGCTACTTACCACAAATCCTAAATGTTGTCCATAGGGGACAGATGTTAAGCTCTAGGTATCCCTGCACTAAAATGATCAACTCCTCTTCCATACTTGCCTGAGACTGATATTAACGGAAGAAATGAAGGATATCTGGAAGCTGTGATTAATTGTTTCTCATCACGTGATGTGTGGTGGGTTTTCCTGCGTCCCACAAGTTGAACTTTGTTTATCTTGGGTCACAGCTGTTGTGCTCTAAAAGACAGGCACCTTCTGTGCACTAATAACAATCTGTTTCAGGGCACCAAAAACACAGCATGTGTATGGGTCCTAAGACTTCATTACGTGACGGTGGCACAAATGTTTTAAAATTATGTGCCAAAACAGTCGCAGTTTTACCATGTTATTACTGCAAAACAGTTGGAGTTTCATTAAGTTTAAGTTTAGGCCCCAAAACTACTATGGAAAACAATATGGTTAGCTCGATTAACTCTTAAAATAACTACATTTTTTTGTGTATGGGATCTAAGTACTTGTAACATACTAGTACTACGTCAGTTTATAAAGTTAAATGAAGTCAACACTGACTTTTGGTTTCACACAGGACACAAATAGCAGCCTCCTTGGTGAAAATCCTGTGTCCGTTTGGCCTGTCCACCACCCCAGACTCTTCCCTATGCAGAATTTCCCATTCTCAATATTACCTAGTGGGCTGTAATATTAACATTGCACATTGCATGAAGAAAAGTTGTGTGTCCACCATGACAGAGGATCCTAATTGCCCCTGTATTGGCATTTATTCAGTGGTGCCAGGTGCCTGATATTTCACAAATTCTTTAGAAGAACAGGACTAAAAGACTTTATGTGAAATGACAAATGAGTTTGAACATTTCAGAGCATTATGGATATGTAATTGGCAATAATCTCTAAACACACATTATCAGATTGGTAGATCTGCCAAGGTACCGTATAAAAAGACTGGGTGAAGTCGGGAAAATAAGCACTTCCAACACACTTTATTAATTTCTGCACCACTGGCACTCACTTTTAAATACTTACGCTCCTATTAGGACAAAAAGAGAGTCAATGAGTAAGATAGAGGGAGATGCAGAGATTGTGATAGTTCCCATATGTGCACACAGACACCTGATATTCGTCCTGGTGGGTGAATCAACATTCTCTGTGAGTGACACAGATGTGCACGCCGTCTGTTGAAGTTCAGAAGTTAAATAGCTGACAGAGAAGGACAGAAGGAGATGGAGTGATCCTCATTTGTTTACATTAGGAGAGGATATTTAATAGACTTGTAAAACCATAATTGGCCAGACTGCTGACTGGCATTTCTCCGTGTCGACATCTCTCTGCAAAGTGTTTAACCGTAGTGTAAACCCTGCCTGGTGTCATATGAGTGTGATTGGCATTATCGCAGCCTGCAATGCTTGAGCAATCCCTCTTTGTAGTTATTAGACCGAGCTCATCACTTTCACTCTTTAGCAGTCTGGAAAATATTTTCCCACATCTCGATGCAGACACCTGCGCTGGTGATATTATTTCCCCAGATGTGATGTCATGTCCTTTACTTCCTTTATTGTGTGTGCAGGCTGGCCACTAAAACAGGTGTAACTGATTTTTTACACCTCCTCTGCATATTTTGTCAAGTCATGAACCATTTCTCTTCACTCTCCGTCCTTCTGTGCGAATTCCATCTGCTTGGATCCTTTGTTCAGCTGCTAAGGAAAACATTTGTCCTTTTTTTCCTCTCTTGTCCTCTCCTTCTCCCTTTCTTCCCATTTTTGAGTTTGTCATGATCGATTTGTAGCATGTCTGTAAGAGTCAGGGGGAGGAGGAAGAGAGGGGGCTCTAGGTGAACGGGATTTGAGTTAAATTTATGACTGCAGAGGAGAGATACTGTTTGGCAACATTTATATACACACGCAAGGTCCAGATGTTGTGTCCTCTGGCTGCCCCGGGGTGTTAGTAATAATGTAGCTCTCTGACGGCTACGTTACGCTTCCTCAAGCTGAAACACTGTTTATTGGGAAAAGGTGAGTATAGGCCCAGCACAGTCTCCTCATCTACAGTTGTACTTTTACTGCTCAAGCCGCCAAGCCCTGATGACATCTTTGTCAAAAGGCTCGAAGCTGCGCGTGCCTTCATATCCGGGTGAAGAGTGACATCATGGCGGTGTGATCTATGGAGCATGTATAGCTGTCTGCAGTGAGAGACGTCAGGCCGGTTTATTTGCCTTCAGCCCTGAAGCTGGTTGGCTCAGGCAGCGAGTGAAGGCCTGAGGGATGCTGTAATGGCAAATCCAAGCCTGTCTGCTCCAGAGCCGGTTCACAGAAAGGTGATATATTTTCAGGGGGTTTTTTTTTTTTTTTTTTTTTTTACATTTTTTCTATTGACTCCCTCAAGGAGTAATTTGTCTTTTTGTTTTCTCTGGTACGTAGTCAGGCAGGATAACGATGGCTGCATTTTAAAGCTTGTGAACAGTCCTAATTGCCTTTCAGCCAAGGCAGTGGCGTAGCTTGAGGAAGTGTTGTTTTGTCAGTCCACAACTTTGTTGCAGACTGAAGTATCTCATTAACCATTGGATCGATTGCTATGAAATTGTGTACAGACATTTATCCCTGACTAGGAATGACACAAGAACCAAAATTTTGGCACCAAGACTAAGCCAAATTCTAAAAACGTGATAGCACTTGTTTTTCTCTTGTGCTGGTGGCGTCATTTGGAGCCAGAGTCTGCGCAGTAGCGATCTCCCACTAACTCATCTGGCAAATCGCAAGCAGCATCATTGATTGCAAGCACACCGATTGGCACACACAGCTGTCAATCATGACATCAAACCTCCTTTTTATGGCATCAAACAATTATTTAAAAAAACAAACTTATCAGAAAAATGAACACTTAAACATACATTAGTGTGATACGTTCTACCTAAAATGTCCCTCTTCAGGAAACATTTATCTGACGTGTACTTTGATCTTGGCCCATCTATGTCCCATCTGCTAACATTAAGGGTGCGAGGTTTAGGATCTTTACTTTCGCCAGCCACTGAGATGATCTGGCTTTGCTTTTGAGGAGGTGTCATAATGACTTGGTGGCTGGCTGTAAATGCCAAAAGATTAAGAAGAACCCCTACCAGCACAGATAATAACAATAATACGTGGAAACAATGACGAGTGCACCTGCAGTGACAGCTCTGTCTCAAATCGCGATGATAGCAATGGCAGCGCCGTGTATTTACACTGTGCTACAAATGCAAGAATCATGACGAGGAACTGAGCATCGACTCTGCTCTGAGAGCTGCATAATCGCCGTTTTTGTCTCTGGTAACTGAGAGTTGAAAAATGTACAAATTTGGGAAAATGCTATGCTTGTTACTGTCAAGTTTTCCAATCGCAGTGGAGAAGAGAGGACAAATACCCCAAAGTCAAACTGTCACGTCTTACATATACAAGGGCTGAACAACGACAATTACGGCGAAATATGTTCATTTATAGTAGGCTATATATTAATGTATGTTCCCTCACCTATAAGATCTAATAAACTCACACAGACTAGTATTTTGCCTTGAAAGCAGATTATCAGGGATTAATATTAAAAATAAATTACATTAAAGGTTTTTAATGGAGTGTAGCTTTAAGTATGTTGTTTTTTTTTGTTTGTTTTCTACGATGGTGAATTTACATAAAGAATTGTGGAATTTAACGACTATTGGTATCTAATACTAAATTTCTTGACAAGTCTATCCAAGATGATAAAATGGTTATCCCAAAATTTTGTCTTTAGCACCACTAGAAAATTGACAATTTGGGGTATTAGGGAACTGCTTTATGTCACCTTTTACATCTTTTTGCTGTAGCCCACTGCATTGACACCCTCACTGCGACAACTGACGAGCTCCATTCAAATAAATGAAGTGGCTGCATATTTTTTATGCAGTGCTCAACTTTGTCTTAATGCCACCTTCATCTTATTTACATTATTAGGCTGTTTTCGGTTATTAGAGAGGAATTATGATGACACACGGGGAATCACAGACATCACTCTCACACGCTCATCTGTAGCACAGCAGTAAACATGCTGATACATGACTGAGTATGGCCAAAAAAAGTGATGATGCAGAATGTTTACTCGTGCATGTAATAATAACACAATTGGAATCTCCTGCTGGCAGCCAGAAATACGAATCAGACGCCACATGTTGCTTCTAAAAGCAGTTCTATTGTCAAAGAGACCCTCAGCAGATTAAAATAGTCAGAGCTCAACTCGTTCCTAGTTTGGTCAGAGTACCAACTCCACATTGTCTTGCCCCTGGAAGGAAATCGGCCAGTGGTGCCGGTGATGAACAGCTCAATAGCAATGAATTATTCTCGTGTCTGTTTATAACGCGCTGGCTTCAGCCTTTCTCCTTCCCCCGCTCTTTTCTGATCTATCACTTTTTTGGAGGTCTTAGTTTACTCTGGACCTCTCTCATACATCTGGGCTATTTTTCAACTGACTCACTTTTAGGGACTTATCAAGGCATATATGAGTTCAGTTACCTGCACGGCGCATACCGGCTGACTGCGGGCTGAAAAATGATCCTGAGTCACGACTTAAGTGTTTATTCAATCCAGGAGTTATTATCAACTCTGTCAGTGCTCTGGTAGCTTAACTTCAGAAACGTGTTTGAGAGCCTGGTCAGTAGAGTGTTTTCTAATCCCTCTTAGTGGATAGAGCTATTTGGGAGCACACCGGGAGCCAGAAAACATCTGTATTGCATACAGATGGTGTCAGATAAAATGCTGGTATGGACAAAGACATATCATCCCAGAGAGAGGTGCAGAAGTGCACATCTGAGAATTTCCTTTTTAAAAGCACGGTTTGATGTCAACGTGTGCTTCTAACATATGTAACCGTGTCACGTCCCCTTATAGCTGAGAACAATAAATTTGGTTTGAACCACCGGTGTGGCCTTTTAGCGCACGTTCAACTGGATGCTTGTGATTTATGGTTTGTTCGGCTTCACTGACAGGGATGTTTCCAGCACAGAAGTCTTGGCCTGAGCTTTATGTTTTGTGGAAAAGTTGAATATGATAGGAGGAAACTTGTATCCAACCCTCCTTACTCAGAATTTATAGGAGAATATTTATATACATTCCATCTCTATTGCAAAGTTAAAAGATTTGCCCTTTGATACCTCTAATGGTAACTCATTGACTTGTTATATGTTGTTCATTAAATGTCTACAGAAACAGAAATGCTAAAACAAGTTAATAGTTTTGGAGGAATAATGTGTTGTATCTGTTATTTGGCAAACATCGGCTGGGAGCAGTAAATTGCAAGGAAATTATAAAAGAAGGAGGAGTCATGACGTCAACATTCAAATTTTGAAGTCAGTGGGGCAGACACAGCAAATCACATTATAACCCATTATATCTTTGTTTAACTTTCGACTGAAAAATCCTTCCACAAATTACAAAAACACACATTAAGTGATGTTGACTGACATTCTTTGTCTAAACGTACCCATTTGTTTTCCTTGTTATTTGTCTCCAAACAGATCATGGCCCCTGTTTGCTCCAAGATAGCTAAATCATGATACATCACCAAATGTGGCCAGTCTTTCATAGTTTCCTTGAAGTCCTGTTGTCACATTATGAGGTTGCTGGGCAACCAGGGCAGGACATGATTTCTGAGATGCTGCATGTGCTCAGTCACTTCCCCGAGTGGTTGCTGATCAAGAAATGATTCATCCTGAAACTTGTGCCTCATTATCCTCATATTGGTATCTGCTGAAGTACGTGAAATGCAGTTTCAGTGCTTCCATGGGGAAGGGAGTGGACTTTTAAAATTCCCTTTGCCTGAAATCAGCGAAACAATTGCTGTGTTTCATTTAAATTGTAAGATGGAGTTTAGAGCTCAGAATGACCTCACACCCAAGTTGGCCACATTCCAGTACAATAAGTGAAAAACCAAGATGTTGTCAGCAACACCAGTCGATCATAAGGCAACACAATGCATTAGGCCATAGCAACATGTCTACAGATAGAAGATGCACAGTACTGTGTGTATAACTGTTTTAACGTTATTGTAACAGTGCTTTATTAACTTTATCATCAAAATACTTTATTTAACTTCATGATAACAGAATTTTATTTAACCAGTACTTTATTTAACTCTATTGTAACACTACTTCGTGTACTTGTAATATAATAGTACTTTATTTAACTTTATTATAAAAATACTTAATTCAACTTAATGATAACAGTACTTTATTAAACTCTGTTTTAACAGTTCTTTATTTACTTGTAATATAACTTTATTTAACTTTATGATAACAGTACTTTATTTAACCAATACTTTATTTATCACTGTTGTAACAGTACCTTATTTACTTGTAATGTAACAGTACTTTATTTAACTCTGTGATGACAGCACTTTATTGAACTTAATTGTAGCAGTACTTTATATAACTTTATCATAAATTACTTTTTTATAACTTTATAACTATTTTATTTACTTGTAATATATCAGTACTTTTTTGAACTTTATTGTAACAGTACTTTATTTTGCTTCAAAGTAACAGTGCCATATTTTACTTTATTGTAACAGTACTTTATTTAACTTTATGAAAACAGTACTTCGTTGAACTGAAAATGTCATAGCAACATGTCCACGGAGAGAAGTTGGACAGGACTGTGTGTATGAATGTTTTAATGAGACGCAAACAAGACAGAAGTGCTAATAAACATATAACTGCAGCTGTCTCTACTGTTGATACATGAGGCAACCATCTTGGATTTTGGGGTGGGGGCTGGTGAGATGGTGGAAAATCCAACTTCAGGAGGCGTTCCAGTTGAAATTTTTAACCTTGGGACTTCGAACTCCCTGACCTCCCAGTGCAAATGGCACATACTGAATGACTAGCCTTATCTTCCATTTTCTTATGTCCCCAGAACTCCAGCTGCACCCAGAAAAAGCAAACATATGTGTGTTATTTATTGTCTGCATGTATTGGAGTGAGAAGCACCCCTGCAGAGGATTAGGGAAGGGCAAACGGTGATGAAATGCTTGATTTAGACTGTTTAAAGACATTTAACCAGAACCTCAGTTTCTCCCTTAGATCGATTCTCAAACCACTTGGCTGGGTGTGTGGTCAAAGTGACATCAGTAAGGAGGGAAGAGGAAGTGGGTTATTGAGTTAGAACTGATAAAGGCCACATGTGTGTCTCCCTCTATGTGCTTAAGTTGGATTTAAAATTTCTTTATTCATCCTTATTTGTCAAACCATTTGCTCCAGTTGTAGATTTGGCAAGTGCGTACTGGGCTCAGACGTAGACACACAGTGCAGAGCCGTGTTACCTTGTAACCTACCTCGTGTTCAGGGGTGTAACATGGCAGCTCAGGTTCGCCCCATTTGTTTTTGCAGTTTGTCATCTGTGGCCTTTTAACGGTGACAGAAGAACGAGGCGGTGTGCTCTGAGAAATTTCCTTAGAAAATAAGCCTCTGTCCTCTTGCCATACACAGATGTCCAGCCACGCTCCTCGGGGTTAGTGTGGCCATAAAAATGACAACAGTAATTCTGGGAGACACAGTGGGCTGAGCGGCGCACGGCTCCTGTTCCATGGAAACTCTTGCATGGGTCCGGACCTTAAAGTCTGCCCACTTCACCAAGTTAACTGATTGGTTCGACATCATGACATGAAACAGCAGTTTCTCGGTTAAAATAAAAAATTATCCAATGAAATAAAAGCATTTTTTTTTTAACTTAATTATAACAGTTATTGATTTAACTTCATTATAGCACTTGATTTAACTTTATTAAAACAGTACTTTATTTAACTTCATAATAATAGCACTTTATTTAACTTTATTATGACAGTACTTTATTTACTTTTATTGTAACAGTACTTCAGTACTACTTTATGATAATAGTACTTTATTAACCTTTGTTGTAAAATTACTTTATGTAACCTTAAGATATCACTACGTTATTAACCTTTATTGTAACATTACTTTATATTACCTTAAGATAACAGTACGTTATTTACCTTTATTTAAGGTTTATTCGATAGTTTAGTATTTTAGTAGTCTACAATACCTTGAGAGGAAATTTCTAAATATATATAACTAATTGTAGCAGTACTTTAATTAACTTAATTATAATTCTACTTTAGGACAACAGTACTTTATTTAACTATTGTAACTTTATTTACTTAATTGTACTATATTGTAAAGGTATTGTTATTATTAATTATTCTTATTACTTAAATTTATGAAAACTACTTTATTTAACTTTACTGTAATTTATTTAACGTTATGACAAAAATACATTATTTAACTATACAGTACTTTATTTCACTTTATTATGTCAGTACTTTACTTAACTGTTAACAGTATGTTATTTACCTTCATTTGAACAATAGTTGTATTTAACCTTGTTGTTTAGTAGCTTAGTATTTTAGTAGTCTACAGTACTTTGAGAGCAGATTCATTGTCGCGCAATATAGCCTTAAAATATTACAACTTTTACAATTTTATTACTATTACAATTATTTTTAGGCCGTGTCGCCTAGCTCTAAGCCAAGATAGACGATGCTATCAAGACTGTTCTAAATCTTCTTCTTGTTATCACCAAACATTGTAGAAAGTTTTGACTTCACTCCGCTCCACTCTTTAAATCCAATGTCTGACTGAAGATGGAAACAAAGTGTAACAAGTTGACAATGCTGTATTATAATCAGGTAATGGAAGTGCAACCCCCGACCTCAATGCCTCATGGAAAAGCTCAATTTAAGTCTGATATTAGCACACAGGTACCAAGGAGCTCACTGACTGACTGACTGATATTACAAGTAGTGGCAGATAAGCTCTAAAAAGCAGGATTTGGTGTTTTTAAAACCCCTGGGTTACGTAGAAACCACACTTTTAAGAAGTTGAGTGACACTCTGTGAGCCAGCCTTCTGCATCTTGTCTCCTCTTTTGTACTCACCCTAATAATTACAGTACATATTTGACATGATTCAGTAGTGGCAATGTGTTGAGTACAATATGTACAAAATCCAGTACATTAACTTACTTACATGCCTCCTTTCACTTACCTCTTCCTCCTTTTTTTACATGTTGTCTTTACAAACGGATGCATTCTTGCATTTCAACACCTGCCGTTGTTTTCTGACAACATGTGTCATTTGCATCTGAAGACCACCAACCGTACCCAGTGTGGCAGCACTGTTTTGACACATATTCCCCATGGAAACAGTGTAACAAAGTCTCAGCACCATAAACACACACACTCAGAAGCAGAGTCACAGCTTGGTAATCTAAGCAGCACTCGGGGCAGAAGTCACCTTGTCTGCTACATCAACAATAACAAGCGCCCCTTTCATGGGACAAGTCCTGTTCTGTCCAACCACAGGGATCTGTCAGAGGCTCCTGGGAATTGTCCTGTCTGTCTTCCTTCCTTTCCCTGTCTTATTCTTATCCCTGCAAATCATTCACTCATCACCCCCCTTGCTATCTTGAACCATACCTCAAGGTTGTGTTTAAAGTTAGGGGTTCATCATAGAGACATTGACTTCAAGAAGGTAGGATCAAGATGTCACGGAAGAAGTATTTAATTTGTCTCATTTTGTCACCTCATTTGAAATGTTATGTTGTCTGTCCCGCAGAGTGCCAAGAGCCTTCAGAACAACAAGGATTCACGCATCCTGTGGGCCAAAGACGACTTTTTACTCACCACCGGCTTTGATATGGTGAGAAACTCTTTGTGCATCTAGCATTGACCAGAGTCCTGTGTTTCTAATGTGTGTTATTATCTAATAAAAACTACATACTGTACTTGTGTTAACTGGTTACACCTGTATTAGTCTTTGAGGGTCAGCACAGATAGCATTAGTTTAGAACTGAAGTTGCTGTTTTTTGTGGCTATTTTGTTGTTAAATGTGAACATTATGACATAACAAGACCACAATAACAGGGTCATTCCTTTTTCAGTAAAATATTGTTTGCATACACAACTGTCCAAAGAAAATTTTGCAAATGCAAAAAAAAAAATAAAAGCTCTGACTACAAACAGGCGAAAATAACTATCCTGTATTACTGCACCTGTTAGTGACTGTGCAATGTCATGATGATTCATGAGTTAAGAATTCTTAAGAATTCATTCAAATGCACAGGTCAGGCAAAACAGACATACATCAGTGTATGACATCTCAAAAATGAGTGTATGACATCTCCTGTAACCTCAGTGTGTCTTATCAAGTTTACATCACCTCATCTGTTGGTATGATTGTTTGTCATGTTGTGTGTGTAGATGCGTAGTCGGGAAGTGAGGCTTTGGGACAGCAGGAAGCTGAGCTCTTCGCTCAGCTCGGCGTCACTCGGCACTGCCAGCGGGTGAGTACTGCATCAGTGTGAAACCACTGTCCCCCTTAACTGACACGGTCATGCCCCTGACCGTGTTGAACTTTTAAGACTGTCTGTGAGACGCGGAGACGTCATGTGTTATAGCACAAAGTGGAACTGTGTGCATGTGATTTGACATACTTAGCACACAGTTTACACGTGTGGTATGTGGATATTGGTGTGTGGCATTTGCATACTGTACATGGAACGATGAATGTGAAGCTGAACGGGCGTTCAGACCTCCCAGAGTTCTGACACTGTCCCTCACATCCTCGCCATTTCCTGGGTCAGAGCCACACACAGAGACTCTTCTCCTCTCTCTACGTCCTTCTGGCCACAGTCACTGTGAAGGGTCAGGCAACAGCAGCACACACATCAACACTTCTCCCTTCAGCTCACTGCCGCTTGTCATTTTCTGCCCCTGACCTTCTCCAAATCGCTCCGTTTATTTTTCCAAACACGGCTGCAGAGGAGCGGAGGAGAGCTGGAGCATGGCCGGGCTCCATAGAGGAGAGGAATGAAAGGATGGAGGAGGAAAGAGAAGAGAGAGGGAGGAAGGGATAGAGAGAGAGCGAGAAAGAGAGATGGGGGGAGGGGGGTGAGGCTTCCTTTGTCAGATCCAACTCATGCATTTGAGTGCTACTATAAACAGGTTTGTGGGCCAAGTCATTCCAAACTGGAGCAGACTGGACTCTGCCAGGCAATTCAGCACACTGGCTGATTAAATAAATTTATTATCATCCTTATTACTTTAAAAAGGCAGAGAGGTAGCTCTTTAGAGCAGCACATATGTTTTTTGGCACAGAGTCTGAACGGGCCAATGTTTGGTTGCAATAAGGACCAGAAAGTGTGAAAATATCAGTGATGGATGAAATATCTGAAAGCAATACTAAATACTAAAAATACAGATATCGTACCAGAAAATGGCTTTGGTAGAAGTTATAGTCACCTATTGTAATATTTTTTGAGTAAAAGTATCTGATATTTCGTGTGCTTAAGTATCAAAAGTTATTTTATTATGTCAGATGTACTTAGGTGTTGAAAGTAAAAGTACAATCAGACCCTGGTATAAAAAAAGCATGCAAATTTTTAGACTTATGATGTACACTTTTTCGTACATACGCTACCTTAAAAATGAAGCCTATAATACACTTGACAATTCTTATTATTATTTTACAACTTACTACTTAAGTACTGTAACATTACATTACACCACTGGAAGACATACAGCAATGTAGATTTATGTAAATAGTATAAACAGGCTTTTTTTAACGTTACACTGTCGCAGTGAAGCAGCCGAGGAATGTGATATTTTTTTTCCTTCCCTTTGGAATCTCTGTTTGTGTGTGATGGACGTTTAGGAGTTGACACAGCGGGGTCCTAAATACCAACCTCCACTCTCCCTCCTCCCTCTACCCTTGTGTTTGCCACTCATCTCCATTTCCTCCACTTCCTCCTTCATTTGAGTGAGACGGATAGTTGCCTGTCTGAGTGCCTCTTTGGAATCTATCGCATTGTTTGGTGCCAGCATACTTTTCATGGAAAAAGAGGATATCTGATGCCACTGATGCCACTTTTTTGTCTCTTATTACTGGAGCAAATATGTGTTTTTTGTGATATTCATACGAGTAAGAAGTCTTGAAAAATCTCCACAAAGCACATTAGGAAACACGAGTCTGTTGAAACCACAGAAGATAGTGTTAATTAGTTAATTTTATTGCAAGGGTTGTCTCTGCTCGTAGACGTGACGTGTACTCGCTCAGCGTCTGCAGCCGCGGCTTTGTGGTTTTAAAGATGGCACAGCTTGAAGAGAATGTAACAGCAATGTGCGGATTTCTACCAAAGTGTCTCATCTGGTGACAAGCTGTTAAGCGTCCCTGATGCCCTCTTACTCAGCCACTGTCTGGTTTTCTACGTGTCTGTCCACACTTTCTTGAATCGGCAGGAGAGCCGACCATATTGGATTTATTAGATACATTTAATTAGCTCTGAATATGAGCAAAGCCCTTTGGTTTCCTGTGTTTTGATACCAGTTAATTTGATATACTGTGATTTCTTTAGTTGAACATAATTGCTGGGGTGTGTGCCGGCCCATCTGCAGTATGTCCTGTATTAAATCACTTCAATCATGCTATCATATGCCGGGATGGTGTGTCAGAGAGCTATCATTGCCAAGGCCACATCCCATCCAGATGCCTGCAGACCAGGACTGATATAAACCAGGTAGGCAATCAGCGACAGATGAGACCTTGCCCTTCACTGCCATTTTGCCCCCCCCCCTTCTTTCTCATTTCATCTTCTTCACCACAATATTTCCTTCACCCTTCTCTCTTCCAACTTCTCCTTTCCCCCCAAGAGTACAGTCACACATGAGAGAAATTAACATTTGCAAATATTGGCCTCCCATTCACTTTCATTCAGTGTGAGTGAAGGGGTGAGTAAAACATCACTCAGGGTGTCAGTTGAGTTCAACTTTGGTGAACTTTGACCGTCACAGTTGCAGCCTCAATCAATAGCCAGAGACGCACATGAGAGATGCACTGACGCAGTGAGTCAGGAGAAATGGCATGTTAGACAATGGTCATTTGCCTGCATTTGCTCATGTTTGACCTTAACCTTATTCTCTCTGTTGAGGCTGAAGGATATCTGTGAGATTTTTTTTTCAAAACACTTAACTGTAGCATTGTTTTCTTAAATGGAACAGCTATTTTAAGCCTCTTTCACACATAGCGCCCAGTAAACTCCTGGAATAATCTTTCAGGCGCCGCTACTGGTTTTCACTATGTGCACATGCACTACTTTCAGGAACAAGTCCTTCCTGCGCCTTTTCACACATGCACTGGCAATGCTGGAATAGATCGGGTAGGGGACATTCCAGCATGAGCCGGTCATGCTACCCATATGGAAGCGAGAAGAAGAAGAAGATTGGACGGAAGGTCAGATTTAAATGTAGATAACGAGAGATGTCTCTCATTATCATTTTTAGTAGCAAGGCTGGCTTGTTTGCGAACAGATGAACTTGTGTTGCTTGTTAGTTATCAAATCGACTGCTTAAGCACAGGAGTAAATGTTAAACCGTGAACAAGTTGCGGATTCAGATGTGCCATGCAGATGTTTGCCCTGCAATGTTTCTGTTTTCACTCACAACGTAGCCAGAATCACATTTTCCCTAAAATGTTACCAGAGCCTCAAACAATATGCTGTGGACATAGCACTGTTTTGTTTGTGTAGCTGTTTCAGATATTTTGTCACAAACAAGAGTCTCAACGTTTTCAGTGTCGGTTCTGACTGACAGAAGTTCTTAAATCCAATCATCACTCCAGTTAAGACATTTTCTATGGCGTTTTGGTTTAATGACTCTTCCTCTTTCACCTCTTATGCTTTGATTCTTTTGCATTGGTGTTAGTTGCGTGATAAGAAATGTCATGTCTGGACAATGACCTGCTCAATCAGACATTATATACACTTTGTACCTGGGCGCTGGCAGGGCAAAGTCAGGTCAATGTCTGGTGCAACTGATCTGGACATTTGTGTTCTTACATACAGCTCCTCTGGGTAATGTCGAGATAAATTCAGGGTTGCAATGCATGTATGAAAGGGGCATAGGTTTTGAGGTGAAAATCTGTCAGTACAGATTTCCCTGAATATCCATCCCTGCTCCTATTCACACATGACCCCATGCAGTAGATATTCTTGAACATTTCAGGGATATACTGCATGTGTAAAAGGAGCTTTATACTTTATTCAGATACTTTTGTGTTTTTCCAGTTTCCATCAAGCTGATTTTAATCAGCAGTAAGTGCATTTTTAAAATTTGGATTGTGTCAAAAATGTCTGGTAAGGACTCATTACCTCTATGAACAGCTTTTTTTCTTTCTTTTTTTTTTTTACACTATTTCATGCCCCTGCCCACATCACGTTCTTTGCCCTTACCCGCCTCCTCAGCACTTCTTGCCCCGTTTAAATGTAGCTGCAGCTTTGACAAAAGTCCCGTCTGGGCTTTTGACCAAAGCTGTTGTTACAGGCCGAGGCTCCATTCTTGTCTGCTAATCTTCACAGTGAGAAACATCCAGAACACTGTCAAAAACAAACAAGTCTTCAGGAGTTAAATTGAGGGGAAAATATAATCACTACTTCTTATTTAGTCGTATCCATCTCAGTGAAATAGCTCCTCGACGTAGGGTGCAATCAGCAAATGCTGATAACAGAAATAGCTGGCCTGTTTCTAGGTAATGGCAAGGTCAAAATGTTTTTGTTTGTTCTGGCTGTTTACTCAGTCCTACTGTATCTTTTTTTCTATCTGTGTTTTATAATGTGACTGGGGGATAGAGGCTCGCGTCTGGGCCTCTTTCCACTCATTGTAGCCACTATATATCCAGTTTTTCTCTGGATATTAATTCAGCTTTCAGCGTTGGGCTTTCCTCAAGTTCCCTTTGGCCTTCAGGGTTTTATTTGTTTGTTTCTTCTTTGTGATCATGCTTGGTTTTCTGTGGATAATTTTGTTTTAGCTCAGCATTGCCTCAGTGCATGTCTCCTATGCATAATGAAGCAGCTATGACAAAGACAATGCACAGTAATCAAAAGGAGACCTTGTCTTCATTTTTCTCTGCACTTGATAGATTGAATCGTTCCAGCTGAGGAAGCTCAAAGTCAAACAACCAGAGTGGGGCACTTCCTCCCTGTCATTTTAGGCCTGAGGTGCATATAAAGATGGATTTGTTCTTTTTTTCTTGCCTGCTTTTAATTAAAAGGGCCGTGGTAAACATGGTGTGTAATCGGAGCAGCGGGCTGGCTTGTTTCAGGTTAACTGTGCTCGTCCACGACATTCAGTAGGACTGTTTTCTTTGGAGTGTCACAACATAAAGAGGCCCCAGGAGCGTGAGCCAGTAAAATGGGGTTGTGGGTGGAATATAATTTGGATGGAGAATAATGGAGGGGGAAAATGTTTATTTTTTGGTCGGGGTTGAAATGGAGACTGAAAAATTGAGGGATGGAGGGTGATGAGCTTGAGAAGGGTGTTTTTAACTGTGCAGAGGTAGCTATTACTGCATGCCCGTTTTCCATACAGATCTGGACATCGGAGAACAGCTCGGATCTCTATGTACCGCTCTCCCCCTCATACTCTTCCCTCTATAAACCCAAATTATAATAATGAGTTTAATTGGGCCTCTAAGCCAGCTGCAATCAGTGAACTTTACGACTGGGCACGATTGCAACCAGCTTTCTGTGTAAATGCTTGAGACGTCATGATAATTATCCTCCGCTTTAGCAGCACAGATTCACCAGATTCGGCATTAACGCAGCAAAGTCTCGATGATGCGTGCCTGTGAAGGAGCTTCATGTCATAAAGCTGACAGTGCATTCTCCAAGGGTCAGTTAGTTAGAATTCGGCATGACGAAACTTTTGGCCTTAACCCCTGTAATTGTCCTCAGTCACCACCAATGTTCTGCTCCTCTCCTCAAGCACATGATCACATACAAGTGGACACATAAAGGCGTGCATCCTCTATTACTCCACATCGTGGCTGCTCTGTCTTCTGGCATGAGGTTGATTGAAACAGATCGCTGTGAGCTGGTGCCCACTAGTATCCATCCTGTCGATTGGAGAAGACATAAGCTTGTCCCCTGAGAGCCGACCCCACTGTTTTCTCAACCCAGTCACGGGTTACACAAAGAACTCGCCCTCTGAGGCAAGAACTGCTGACAGACTGCGCTGTTAGCCAAGAGAGAGAAGTTTTGCGGTGATAGTGCCCCAGGTGTGATGCACGTACTCACACCCTCTATTGACTCTTCACAATCTATTCCTGTGTGTTTTCCTACCAGGGTCGTGCCTGGGAGCAGGGCCCAGTCATTGGGTGTAATTGAGCCAAACTCCCTTTAATCAGATGGATAGAGAAGAGGCCTGCGCCCCAGAAGGGAACCAGCCTTTTTTACAGAACAGACCCCCCCTTTCTCCCACCCTGGCCCAGGCACTCTAAAATCAGTCCCAGATGAAGGCTTTCCTGTGGGGATTAGGTGCAGCTGCAGCACCACTAACCAAACCATACAAAAAGAAAAAAAAAAGTGCCACAGAATGTTTGAACGATCGTTTGACCTCGCTCCTCTCTCAGAGTTCACTTTCTAACAGCGAATAGAGCTTTGCTGTTTGAGTCCGGCTCAGCAATTCATGTTCAAGGTGGAGGGAAAGGCAGAACTACAATATTCAGGTGATGGTCGGGGTCAAGTCGATAGTTCAGCTGCTGCACTCCCTCTCCAGGATGGCTTTGGGGGGAGGGTATGGGGTAAAGATGTGACCGCACATGCTCTGTCAAAGAACCTGAACTCCGCGTTCTGACAGTTGAAACATGGTGTCTGGAATCTGTTAGTCATTTGGGGTTTCAGTTTGTGATTTCAGTGGAGGGGGAGTTTGACCAGGAAAGGAGGATGAAAAAGGAGGAGGAGGGAGCTCTGAAATCCCCTCTTATTTTTTTAATTATTTTCTTTTAGATATCGTCCCTTAGTGAGCTTTGATGGGCTTTTCATGAAAGCTCATGTGGCAACCTTCCTCTACTCCATAACACCTCACTAAAGAAGTCATCTGTTTCTTTTTCATGCTCTGTGATCAACTAAAAGAGCAATGCCAGTGCCATTCATAGTTTTAACCCCATCCCATGTTTTCGAGTGCCATCTTGGCCCTTGGAACAGAGTTACAAGAGGTAGTGGTTGAAAACTTCCCCTATGAAATGGAACAACCCTTCAAGACCCTGATAAACACTTATATGCTGGCATTTACATAAACAGATGCATCTAGTGTTGCCCGACATTGCTAATATGGCTTTTTGGGGTGATTTCTCTTGTGTGAACCAGGCGTCTTTTTGCAGTTGTTAGCATACTTGTGCCTTGTTTGCAACTTAAGTGTCACACTATCAACTGATCACATAAGGCATCAAATAAAAAAAGAACACGGGCGCCCAGTAGCTCAGTTTGTAGAGCTGGGGCCCCATGTACGGTGGCTGTTTCCCCGCTGCAGCGGCTGTGGATTTCATTCTGGCATGTGCATTTTGCTGCATGTTAACCCCTCTCTCTTCTGCTATCACGCTTAAGCTTTCCTATCAAATAAAGGCAAAAAAGCCCCCAAATAATCTTAAGAAAATAAATAAAATAGAAAAGAATGCTGCTTCATTACCAGTTAGCTAGTGGGTAGGCATGGGTGTTATCACGGTATTACGGTGTATCAGGGTATTTAGAAATCCAGATGGTATAATTTTCAGTACCATCAAAACAACAGGTGCTCCTCTCTCAATTAAACTCATTGTATGCAATTCATTTTGTGTGCCACCAGAGGTCTGCAACACTGAGTGTAGGTGGGTGGGGATAGGTTTAAAGGAGTGTAAACAGCCAGCCAGCAACAGAGAGAGAAGCCGCAAAAATAGCTAATTTTCACATGTAACTCTTTGAATTAGGGGTTTATTTTGACCAAACCAGAGCAGGTGATTGTTAGAACAGTGAACTAACAAGAATAACCAAGATAGTTTTGGTGAGTTTTATTATGTCATAGATACTGCCCAAGCCTGTAGGCTAACATTAGCAACCTGCGCTCTTACCCTGCCAGTCTGTACTGCTATTAGAGGAGCTGTAACAAGTGCAGCAACTTTGCTGCAGTCAAATTTCAGGTGTTATATCAAACATTGGGAAGTTGCAATATATCAAAATGCAGGACTGTCACGCACAAATAAAGACTAACTTTTTTTTTTTTTTATTAGCTAGGTGACTTATCATTCTATGCCCCCTCTTTAAATTCAGAGGTTTTTGTGGGTTCATTGATGTCATGCAGGTGAAAATTTTAATAAGTTCTTTTTTTGTTCAGCAGGAGTTTGTGAAATTTGAATCACAGGGTGGAGAATTTATCATTTGGTCTGATCAGAGCTGATCAGATGAGATTGATGGATGAGAGGCAGCTGCTGCAAAGGCTAGTGAATGACAACTTTAAGGCTAAGTGCAGTTAAGTTAAGTTTCGCTTTCACTGTGCCATGCGTCATGCTGCATTGTCTGTGCTCAGCGTACAGTGAATAATCAAGCGTTACATGTATTCTAACAGCGCACCTAATGAAGAGTGCAGCTCCAAAAATAAAAAATCAATAAGAGGCAGCAAATATTGTTATTGTAGTGAACTGTCACATAGAAATAAATGTGTGGGACACCCTGCATTGAATTAACAGTAAACTAAGATAATTCAATAGTTATCATATTTTTAAAATCTTTATTAAAAAAATACATTTGTTTTTTTTTTGTTGCTTGTGCAGCCATCTTTCTGATGATTTCTCGCAAAACTTGGTTTGAAGTGTGCCTCTAAAAACCATTGTTTGGATGGCTATGTAGCCCTTAAACCTCGCTCTACTCTATCAACAAAAATTGTGACAACCTACCCTTTAAGTACAGCAGGGGCTATGTGGTAGGGGCAAGGGGTGTGTTGGGATTAGGTCTTAAATGTCCTTTTATTCCAGGGCCCTACTAACCTGTCAAATACAGACGCTATCCTTTAGTAAATCCCTTCGTTAACCTTATCTGGGGATCTTTTAGACCTTCGGTCTGTTACCTTTGTCCCCTCCGCTCCTCTGTTTTTCATTCCTCTTTCTCTCTGTCCTGCACAGATGAAATGGAAGAAGGGAGCTGAGTTTTTGAAGGTGCTGGTGTCTGTGATTCTAATTAAGTGGGTTTTTTTTTAGAGCAAAGCCTAATGGAGCCTCACAGAACTGGTAAAAACACATGGAAGTATGTGGAGTGTTTGGCAGGGGATATTTAATATAATTCACAGAGGGTTTTGATTTCATCCCGCAGGTATGTGCTCAGCACTCCAGGGATCAGAAGGACCCTTTTGTGTGAACTCGCCACAGAAGGAAAAATAGAAAAAAAAAAAATCTCTCCCTCCCAATTCCAGCTACCTCCTTCCTTCCTACCTCCCCCTTCTCTTCTTCCATACACCTTTATTTTTCTTTTATGGTTTGGATTATAATTTCATGCAGACTAAACTGGAGATGATTTGTCAAGGGAAGCTGCTTCGCATTACGTGGCAGTTGTGCACGTCTTAATGCTGTTAAGGTAATTGCACAAATGACTCAAAACTGGATGGCTTTCTGGATCCTCGCTCTGTCTCAGTTTTTGGAGTTTGAGACAGTGTCAGACTTCACTTTCCATCCTTTACAAAAACAGCAGTGCAGTTGCACTTGCAGCTGCAGATATAACTTTTCTCCAACATCTGGAAAAAATGTCTTTTTTCCCCCCCTTTATTAAAAATTCACTGGCAATAACATTTGGAATCTTTGCCCTACCGAAAGCCTTCACACTACTTTGGGCTGTCTCAAGTCCATTTCAGCACTTTCCTCCCTGCTCTGTGGGGTAGATATCCAATAACTGAGCGTCTGATAGAGATGTGAAGAAGTCTGGGTTGGCAGAAGATGCGGGGCCAAAGTGGAAACAGCACAGGCCATTATTCACAATACATGGATGCAATGTTAGGAGATAAATAAACACACTGCTATTGAGTATCAATGTAATGGGATGCTATTACTCGAGGAGCTGCAATGGCAGGTTCAAGGAGATCTTCCAAACAAGGAGTAGCTTGTGTGAAAATCCACAGCGTTGCCTCAGGGCTCATTTATACCCCTTTAATGTACAAAAATAGACACATCCGTCTCTAACGTCGTAAACGTCACTGCCCTTATACTTCCATGCATCCTCTATGATGGCATTGACACAGCCAATAGAGGGCAGGGTCAAAAGTTTCAGACAACAACAAACGAGGTGACGGTAGATGAGTTCGTAATGATGTACTTTTTTTAAAGGAGGCCACATTGTAGACATCGGTGGTCAGTGAGGTCATTAAATACATGGCTACATGTGGATTCTTTTCACTATGTTATCGCTTTGTTTCGTTCTGCCTCCTTTGTCTCCTACAGTATCTTGCTTGAAATACGTTACACTGCCTCCACAATCTCTGCTAGTACTACTCATTTTCATCTGTATCCATAAAATTTCAGATAACACACACAAGTATTGACAAATTTAACACAGAGTACAAACAGAAGGCTCCATCTTTCTCCATTTCTGTTTCTAATGTTAAGCATAGATGAGCCCCATTTGTTGTGTAATCATCTGACGTATCGCCATTTCATCTTATTGCTTTAAATTTCCTTTACTGTGTATTTTCTAGGCCATAATGGTCAATGATTCAATATTATCGGTTCAGAGTGAAAATATTAATACATATCTCTCTCTCAGTGAGAAACCAGACAAATAAGTTTTAAATTTGGGATGTCATGGAGTGTAAAGTCTGGAGCTGCTCAACAGACAATGAATGGGAGACTGATGGTTTGGACCCACAGAATGTTTTTTTTTCCCTTTTTTTTTAAATATCGAAATATGTTTTATTTTTTGTAGTGTTTTCATTTTGGAAACAGAAAATGTACCCAAATACTCAGAACATTCCTCTGGGTAATCTCAGTGTTAATCATAACATCTTTCCCAAGTCATTGTTTGTGGAGCAGCTCCCAACTTTATACCCTATGACATCAATAATTTTAGATTTAGCAATCTAGCTTTTGGATTTGGAAGAAAGTTATTTTATTTTTGGACTATCTTAGACCATAGGAATGACATGTATGAATTTTGAAAATTGGCATAGTTTCCTTTTAAGATACATCTTTATTTTGAAATTCCCATGGCATGTTGGTGTCACAATTTCCATCCAAGCACCCCTCCTTCCTAAACATTTACACAACACTAGTGACCTGGCAACAGGCAGATAATGGTAAGCAGCCAAGAAAAAAAAAAAAGAAGAGGATATTTACTGGTATCATCTCATATCAGTCGCAGGCCCCTGTATTGCATCAAATAGAAGGTGAATCTTCGAAGACTTTATGGTATCAGCAAATATTGTATCATTGTCCAAAGCACTGATACAATATTGTATCGTGGTTTAAACCCCTAGTATCTTTTGTTCATTTTGTCTACCATGTCTTACTGTCTTTCTGTTTTATGCATTCTTATAACCCCCTGGTCTTCCTCCCCGACTCCCTTTCAACACATGCATGTGTTTTATAAGACCCATGATTGTCCCTTTCACGAGAATCAGGAACCGTGGCGCGGCAGAGCTCCCGTTTTTAAATCATGCCTGGCTTCTGGACGCCAGTCACCTCCTGGACGCCTGCCACCTCTCTCTGCTGTGGTAGAAAGAGCAATTTGAGCACTGGAGAGAAGTGTGTTTCCCATTAGTAGATGGTTTCCTCTGCCCTGCACCCCACCCACCCCCGCCCTGCAGCCTGGCCTCCACCGCTGCCTCTGGGACTGCTGCAGATTGGCAGCATGTCACCACACACCTCATAGCCTTACAAAGAATAATAAAGGTACAAAGGGAGCGATAGAGACTGCGTTATTGATGCACGTAGAGGAGCAGGAGTTGCTGATGCCCACATAGTTCATATGTATGGAGATAGATAAAACCTCTTAAATTACACAGTCTGCGATAAACAGAGATAAAACTTGTGGTTGTTCTAACATGTCAACATGGAGGTCCATTTGATCAAAAGTGGTTGGAGCCTCCGATGCAATCCATTTGTACATGACTCATTTTATGTTGTGTTGGCTCTGTACTGCAGTATAGTAGATTTAGATCAAACAGTGAACAAAGTACTGACATTCTGCTGTAATTTGAAGTCATTTACATCCACATCAGACAAACTGTGCGGAAATTGTGGCCCTTTTTAAACGTAATCCCTCAGTTTAAGTATGCAAAACAAAACTGAAATAAATTTATTCCTAATAACGTTATGTTTTGTCCAATGAGTTTGCATCTGAGCAGGCTCCATGTCTCTGTTAGTCTGCATTCATGTTGTGACTGCTGTCAGAAGTGACCAAGGCAAAATGCCACCTCCGCCATGTTTGACGGATGAGGTGGTATTTCTTGGATCTTGAGATGTTCCTTTTTTCCTCCAAGCTATAATTTTCCCATCCCTATGGTACCATAAATGTTGATCTTTGTCTCATCTGTCCGTAAAACTTTGCTCCAGAACTCTATAGATGTCTTACTGTGCTTTTTGCGTTGACTGTAAACCCTTAGAGGTTAAGTTATGCTCTTTTGAGTATAGTTTTGAACACTTTTACATCTACATTGTGGTGTTTTCATCATTCTAATTATTCTTTTATTGTTATGCACAACACTGGTCTTCCGTGGTCTACCAGGTTGTGTTAAACTGCCACAGACTGTAAAAAATAATGGATATAGCTACCGTGATGTCACCGATTGGTTTGTGGACTTGAGTTCAGCTATTTGTCGGTAGCCATCTTCGTTTTTTGGAGCCAAAAATAAGCATAATTGTGCAAGAGGCTGGTGCTGTGGAGGCGCGAGAGGCTGATCTAACTGAGAAGCCAAGAGCATCATGGGCGAACAGCCTGTCACTCGAAGCAGCCTGCTCTTAATTTTTCCAGTATACCTAATAATTCTAGAATACCTTTAAGAAACATGTCTTTGGCATGGTAGCCTTCAGCGTTGATTGGCTATAACTCATGGCCTATAACCAATCAGATATGGCTGTAGGCGGGACATTTAACGAGGCTACAGAGTAGTGACTGCTGACAGTCACGGGGGGCTGCATCAGAGCTAAAGTAGCGTGTTTTTCAATTGACTTATTATATCAGCGTAAAGAAAAAAATCTGTGACAACCTTATAGCCCAAGGAGTGTCACGTGACCGGGGTGTTGCAGTGACGCCAGTCTCGTCACAGCCCGAAGCAAAACTCACCTACTCAAGAATTATTTGAGCAGCTAACCATCTCATAATGTTTGGCACTTGAGCACCGCAGTCATCGCTTTATTTCAAAATCAGCCCCCCCAAATAAAGTGTTACTGCCAAAAGTGATGCCAAAGCTAATCTCATAATATTTTAGCCAATGTCTTTTCATATGTATAAATGGTCTGTGTAGCATCAGCATAGAACTCATCCACATCTGGCACAACGGCAAGTCCAGCCCAGCTTTCCGTCTCCAAGTGAGCTCGAGTGAGCAGACTTTTCCAATCGTTTAATAGAGAGAGCAGGCTAGGTGAATTGTCTGTTCATTGTATTCTCTTTTATGATCATGTTTCCATGATAGAAACCAGCGATGCTTGGCCCATCATTGGCAGACCAGCCATCTGAAAATGGAGCAGAAGGAAACTCTTCATCAAAGGGGCTTTATGATTGGTCGGCGGCAGGTGGGCCACATGTGCTCCTGGCTGATGTCACTTCCCATGTGGGCCCTATTTGTCTGCCCACACTGTGGAAACATGTCAGTGTCAGTGAGGCAGCAGTAATATGCCACGCTTAGTTTAATGGGAAAAGTGCTGAGGCATGCTGCTGCTCACCGTATGCGTGTGTGTGTAATGTGAATGTTTTTGTTGCATAACTGGTCATATGACTGCTTTAATGCCTCACTGTTTTTCAACTGAGTGGACACAGCCGAGGTTGAGACACACAGGCTGGTGTGTGTATGTGCTGGATGTGTGTATATGCACACATGTGTCTGAATCGTGTGTGGACAATAGAGAGGAAAATAGCAGCAAAAATACTGAACAGCATCACTGCCTGTCAGATTTCTCTCGTCTCCGTGGAATTGTTATGACAACAAAAGCAGCTCTGCACCTGCGCGGCCTCCCTGTTATTTCTGCCAAAGGTTGTGTGTGTGCATCTGTGCAAGTGGCCTAAGCGGATAAAAAAAATCATCAAAATGTAATTGGTGGGAGCAAAGTTAGAGTGGAAGAAAAGAAGAAAAGATGGAGGACCCTCAGGGGGGAGCAGCAGTTGGTCTTCAGTTTGAAGAAACCTCTGTGGACCCTCCTGCTGTAGCATCACTGAATATCCTCTGTTTGAAGCCAGCTAACATTATTTCAGCAAGGTCAATTAGTCAGTCAGCCATTGTATGGGAGCTTTGTGCGAGGCTGCGGTGGCAGGGGACTGAAGAGTTGGGGACAAGTGGGAGGTCGAGTGTTGTAAGAGATGGGAGTTTAAGCCCTCTGTTGTGCCTTTGTTGTCTTTTATCTAATATTTTTTTGCCTCTGGCCATAAAAGTTTAGGAAAGCAGACTTCACTGTGATTATTTAGAGAAATTGTTTAAAGTTTAAGGCATCTTTAGTGCACTAAAAGACTCATTTAGCAGGTTCAATTCTAAATAGCAGCTGTGGTTAGGGTTGAAGCGTTATGAGAAGGTCACAGTACAATAACCTCAGAAAATATCACGGTTTCACAATATCGCAGTGTGACAGAATTATTATTATTAAACTTTGTTATAATGACCCGAAATATATGAAAACAGAAGTTGTTTTTTTGGATTCAACACGTGTTTCATTGCTATAACGAAAATTTGAAATCATTTTTTCAAATTAAAATATGTGTAAATAGTCTCCCTTCTCAAAATAGCTAAAATAAAGATGAGATTTTCCCTACAGCTGTGTTTTTTTTTTCTCAATGCTGTAGATTGGCAAATGTCCACGGTATGATCACCGTTAAATTTTATTCCACGGTATACCTTGAATCTGACATACAGCTGTGGCCCTAGCTGTGGTGTTGGGTTGAAAAAGGACCTGTTGCTGCAGTCACTGGTGCAGGCAAACAGACCGCTGTGCTGTCTCCCATAAAGTCTGTGCATTTTCTCATAGCTCCCATTGCGAACACCACCTGAAAGTGGTTCCTGTCCTCGTCCATTATCTATTGAAATGTGTGTGGGGGACACAGAGCATGAGTGCAGCGCCATTAACCTCAACATAGGGGCTCTCTTCCATTGGCCTTTGTATGTGTCTGTTGAGTTCATGTGGGGCACAGGTGTCTCTCAGACAGCTGCCCAACCATGGGCTGAAGAAGCTGCATTCCTACCAGCAAGCTAGATCGGTCGGTCGCACACATACATGCATTCTCGTACTACATGCCATGCTGTCATAAACACGTGCATGTCTGGACGAGTCTGTCATTCCTTTAACTTTTTCAGCACAGGTAGACCATCGCCAAACTGTATTCACCGTCACTCAACAGGATTTGACAGGTGGAGTGACACCGACTTAATCATCCGTGTCTTTCTTTAGCCATGCGTTCAAGAACCGCATAGGTGATACTTTAACAAGAGAGTACACTTTTTAAACAAACAGTATAAATTCCATTCATGTGTTTTTTAAAATTTGTTTTCATTTTTAATTTAATTGAGCTTCGTTCAATTTGAAGGAGCAGTGAGTAGGATTTAATGGCATGTAGCGGTGAGGATTACAATTTGCAACCAGCTGAAATGTCTCCCCAGTGCCAAGCGTCAGCTCTCGGTTAAGATTACTTCAGTGTTCATTATTTAGGAGTTTTTACTTGGAGCTGGATAATCTTCAGAGGTCTCGCCCTCTCCAAAACAAACAGACCGGATGATCTAAACCAGTAAAGATGCCAATTAAACCAGTTTGATGTTACAAATCGTTCTTTTTTCCATTGCTGTTTGGCTTGTTGCAGAGGGCCGCTTGTGCAGCATCTGCTAACGTGTGCTCACCTTTATTTTCTGATAACTTAAGATCCAGACATTTGCAAGGTTTTCACCGGAAGCTGAATTATCCGCAGAGGTGTCCTTCTCCTCAAAACAAATGTTTGATGATGCTGTTCTGTTCTGAGGCTTGTCGCAAGTGGGTTGGTCACTACGATGGTCCATATGAAAACGTAAATGGCCCGCTCTACAGCCAGTGTTTGGTTTGTCCATTCTGGGCTATTGTAGAAATATGGTGGTGCAACATTGTGGACTCCATGGATGGAGACTTGCTCCCTACGTAGATATAAACAGCTCATTCAAAAGTAACAAAAACACAATGAGTCTTATTTTCAGGTGATTATACACTAAAGAAAACCTGCCTATTATATTAGAAAAGGTGCAATACAAATCAAGTTCATTATTATTATTATTAGTATTATATTTCATTTCTGCCAATATATCCCCCTAAATCTTACACACTGGACCTTTAAATAAGTCACCACAACCTGAGTGTAGTGATTGATCACAATGTCTTGTCCTCTATTAGAGAATATATCTCTCTATCGGCTTTCTTACTTTAGATTCTTATAATAGGGAGTGTTTTGCCGCTGAAAAACAGACATTGTAAAGCTGAATTTTAGTTTTGTACCAACATGTTTACTGTATCCTGCTGGTTTTCCTTTCCAGTGGGTTTCTTTACATGCCAGCTGTGTGGATTGGGTCTGGGAGGGAGATTGAAAGAGCAACTCCTTCACAAAGCACCTTAGACAAATATGTTTGACCAAAAGACCAGCCTGGAGAAAGAGGGAGGTCCAGCCTCAGGAAAATATTTAAGGGACCACTTGTTCCCCAGAGGCCAAAGGGACAAAGCTGGGGAGCTGCTGGGTCTTTCACTCTGACCTGCCTGGGTGGTGTTATGGGGAAGCAAACCTTTCATTAGCACTGGACTGAAAACACACAGGGTTGATGGACGAATGGTGGTAGAAATTCATACACACGTGCGCTGGTGAGGTGGCCTGTATTATTCTTAACTGTTCTCCACACATCCTGGCCATCATGGTGCTTTCATGGTCTACTGCTGCTGTGAAGCTGTGGGGACTCACAGCTGTGAGCTGGCAGGCTGCGCACTGTCGCCACGGTCAGCTACAAGCTAACTACTGTGCAACACATGCATAAACACATACAGCAGATTCAGTCATTTGTGTCCTCTCACCGCCAGTCTTTAGTCAACACGTCTTTACTCTTTGAACTAGGAAGTGAACATCTGACCTCATCCAACTTACTGGCCTTTAGAAATGACACACTGGTCTGTTCTTTGTTGGTTAGAGACATAAACTGTCTAAAAAGAAGTGGATGTAGGCTCCAGGTCTGAAAAATGAAGCCAATGCGGAAGTCCCTCAAACCTGCTTTTTTTTTCGAAAAAAGAAGTCTGATTGTGTGTAACTTTATGAGATAATGACCCTACTTCTCACTTAATTTATTACCTCATTAAACATTTTCCTAATGAATTTATGGTTTCAATCACATGTTGTAAGTATTTTTCAATACAGCATGATGTGCAGTTTATACATTTTTGTTCCATTTAGAGTAAAATAGATGACAAAGCAGGGTATGCTCATATGTTACACTAGAGGTTGATGCTGTTGTGTGACACAACACACCTCTTTTGTTTCCAGAATGCCAGCATGCTATCTGAAATCACAAGCATTATGCTGCCATTGTCTGGTTCTATATAAAAAAGCAAAGTCAGTATTATGAAGGGTTATTGTTGGATCTTTGTGTACAAAGGGCTGTGAAAATGCCAAAATTGAGGCTTCAAATAGTAGTCCACAAATCAATGAGCTATGTCAGAGTGGCTATGCCTATGGTTAGACTGGTTAAAATAACCAGTGAGCAGTATCTGTCTTCATCCTGGGACAGTGTTGCTCTCCGTTTTTTTTTTCAGTCCAAGCTTTCTCCTTTCTTGAAGAAACACTTTTGAATTTTTTATTGTTTCTGATAAGATATGGCAACAATCCAGAGTCTGACTAGAGATAACAATAGCAGGAAAAACAATGTGGCAATGCTGCCTGATTTGAAATTTTGGGCTTTTGTGCAAGTGTTATGTTAGTAAGCCCCACTTTTCTGCACTCATAACCCAAAGCCTTTATATCTCAAATCCTTCCTTTGCCCGGCCTTTAAGAAATGCTATACCCAATCCACCTTTGCTGTTATACTACTTTTTAAGTCCCTTTCTTTATCTGGTTTTTAACCATATAGAAGATGTGGGATGCGAGACGTTGAAACTGGAGCGGAACATGACTTCCTGCCAACCACACGCTGCAAAAACCAAGATCGCTGAAAGACACACGGCCTTCGAATAACACACACGAACACACACGAGCATCTCCCAACCTAAAATCCACAGTGATTGGAGTAAGTCCCATAAAAATAGATGGAAAGGATGCTGGGAGAGACATAAAAAGAGAGACAGACCGACAGAGACGGACAGAAAGGGAAAGAGAAAGAAAAAATGTGTTGGCTGCTAAGATGGAGTTGGCACCGCGTGCTCCGCTCCTGACCTTTAGTGGGTTTGTGTAAATTATAACCCTTTCGAGGGAAAATATGTGGTGGTTGAACTGGAGAGACCCCCCTCTTTTTCTTCATCTGACTGCTGTCGTTTACTCTTTTTTCAGGAGTGTGCTCCATCCATCTTTCAGACCCCCTTCTCTTCATGCCTTCATCCTTATCTTTCAATGTTCGTTCCTTTGTTTGATGAGGTTGTTTCCCTCTCTGGTCAAACTATAATAACTCCAGTCTATTTTGTCCATTCATCACCTCTCCCTGCTCCATCACAACCCTCTACTTTAATGTCTTTATATCAGCCACCCCCCACTTCTCCCTCCGCCCCCCTCACTCTCTCTCTCCCTCCCCACAGTTATGCTATTTTCTGCTGCGCATGGAGGATACATTTAGCTTGTGGTCGCTTGGGAAGTGATGGCTACATTAGTGAGGAGGGGCTCTGGTGAATCGCTACCTTCTCTTAGCCGCAGTGGGCTCCACGCGGGCTGATGCAGACTTTCCACTGGGGTGAACCAATCGACTCAGGGTGCCCACCGGGGTGCTCTGCCCACACCCCCCAGGCCACAGCCCGGGCTGGCAGGCACCCACACAGGCACGCGGCGTCAGCCTGCCCAGCGGGTGTCCCTGTTTATGTTTGTTTTGTGCGGTGGCTAGTTTCTCACTGTGCTGTTGTGACCATAGCACCACCCAGCCCTCTCTCTCCAAAAAGTGCCCTCTCCGACCCTGGCCAGGCTCCGGACAGTTGTGGGCTGTAAGCGGCAGTTGGCATACGTCAATGCAACTGGACCGGACAGAGTTCGGCTGTGGCTGCAGGTCCACATTCTGACGCAGTGAGCAGCTAAGGCCGTACTTAAAGGACTGTACTGGTGGTTTTGCATGTTTTAGCTCATGAGATACAAATTCTGTATACTTAAAATCACTGCCTATCATTTCTGAAGACATACCATTGACTTCATCAGTCCAGTATGAAAATTAACTTGCATAGACTTGTGTCAAATAGCTCATCCTTTGTAGTGACTATTATTTTAGTCCAAGTACTTTTCTTGGCAGTTCAGCTGCAAGCAGTTAATCTTCTGAAAACTTCTTCTTTGTTTTGCATTTTCCAAAAAGTTGAGGCATCAGAGATTTAAGAATCAGTCACTGAAAAGCACTATACTCATGAGCTGAGCTGTGGACAAAGTAAACAAAAGTCAAACATACTTGTTTATTTGACATAATGAAAAGGACAAAATCAAATAACACACAACAACAAAATAGCAGTAAGAATTAGGCAATAAGAATTACATAATAAAATCTTATACTTATTTCCATTGTGGTCCATTGTGTATGCAGCCCAGTTGCCAGAGGATTTTTTTTGCATTGTATGTTTCTGTAAACCACTAATGTGTTACATTTGCATTTTGTCATATGTATTATATCAACATTTTTAAGGTGACGTAATATGTAAGCTGACTTTGTGATGGGGAGGTGGCGGGTGTTTTTGGGGGAGAAAAGCAGTTCTTTTTTACCATGAAATTGCTGCTTTTCCTGCTGGACAGTGCCAAAGAAAAGTGGTTGATTTTTGGCAAGACATTGCTGCTTTTCGGCAGGAATAGTGGCATGAAAAGCAGTTGTTTTTCGCAGGAGCTTCATTGCCTTCCCTGCTGGGATTGTGCCTCCCAAACCAAGTACTTTAAGCCAAAACACAATCTTTTCCTAACCATAACTAAGTTGTTTTTGTGACAAACCCACAGGTTTACCACATTGTTGTTGAAATGTAAAGTTTCAACATATCCGCAACATAATAACGTATGATTTAAAGTATCTGTGGATTGCGGAAAGGTACAATAAAAACAATTTTTCTCCCCATGCTTGAATATTAACAATTTTCTACCATCTTATTTTGAAAGTATTTTGAACTTTCTGTAATCTCTATGATCAATAGGATTATCCTATACTCTCAATCTCAAACATGTTAAAGAGTAAACTGAGAGTTTGCTCACACTGACCTGTCAGTTTTACACAAAAGTAGGCATGTAACACTATTTGCTTTAGATCTATAAAGGGGCGTCTGGGTGTCTTTGTCCTTGTTCAGGCCTGACAGCGCAGGATATGCAAACCAGTCCCCTAATTACCAGACAACAGTCTGTAAAAATCAGCCATATCCTGGTCTGCTACTCATTCACCAGCTCACTACTAATCAGCATCCAGACACGTGCGACTGTCCAGACCCTCCCTCCCTACGGACAGGATTAGCAGATCAACTTTACGTGTGTTTGAGTGTAATGACTCACCCTGAAACACACACCCCTCCCACTCAGTGTTATTAGCAGTTAGAAACAAACAGGTGTTTGTGGGCCGGAAGTTGTTGGCCCGTTCCTGTAGGGTTAGAGTTCTCATGCAGGGATCAGAGGTCAGGTGGCCTCAGCCCTGTAGCAGCAGGATGTTGATCAAGTGAATTCTTGTGTTTGGGCTGGATGTGGATGTGTGTTTGGGGGAAATGGAATTAGTGTGAGTGATGTGGATTACTGAAGTCAACTTTTGTGCCAGAATGCATTAGGACGGGACACTCTGCTCACACACATGCAGACACATAAGATCTTTTAACACATCCATCAGCTAGTTAGTCCCTTACATCATCCTTGCAAAGCTTATTGTGATGCTATTCATACTGTTGTTAATTAAATTAATGTATAAATAACTGACTTGTATCCACTCAGACGCATGGGGAGGGGTTCCCGTCCTGTAAATGTATGTAAATCATGCTGTCTGCCTCACAGACACCTACTGTGATGAAAAGGATTACAGGCACATAATCCGTGCCTGTCGCCACCCTCCACTCACCACACACACACACACACACACACACTTACACGGTGCTCAAATTGTGTAGAAATGATTTAAATCCAATTTGAATAATTTACAGAAATCCTCATTTAAGTGCTAACCTACAATTATATCCAAAATGTGAGCTATACCCCTTTGCATTGGTGATTGCAGAGCTAATGACATGAGTGGAATGTTTCTTTTCTCCGCGCTTGCCCGTACCCGTAATATGCCCACCCACGTTACTGCATAGCTCGGCTCAGTTTGAGATTAGACAGGAGCTCCAGCCACAAACAACGCGGAATCTGCAGATGTGTATACACAGTGCAGCCATGATGCAAGCAGAGTTTGAAAGTTAGCGCAGGATGTGTACACAGCAGTGTTTGATGAATGTCTGCCGGTGTTAAGGGGGATGTATCAGAGGCCCGAATGCTCGGCCCCCGAGGCCTCGGCTGGCTTTCTCCCCGTCAGCGTGCTAACTCTTAAGTTATGGACGTCATGCTTCTGCTGTTTTGTTTTTGCTGCAGGTTTCGACTCTTAAAAGTTGCTGTACGTCTGGGAAAATTGAGTGATAAAAAGGAGACTGGAGGGAGAGGAAGGAAATAGTAGGCGATACTTTCCAAGTTAAATCAGCTCCTAGGTCCAAATCTTTTGCCTCCTGTTGAAAGAAGAAATGTAAAAGCGCATGAGAGATTGTTTTTAGTCTTAATATAGTTGTTGCGGTGGGGGATTTGGGTTGTAATTTTGGCTTATTTTTTTGACAGTATCAATTCAAGATCAGTTCCAGTAAATACAGCAGATGTCTTGCATGGCTTACTAAGTAATTAGATTATGATTTAAAAGTTGTAATTACGACTGTAGTTTTTATGGCATTTTGGACGTTCTGTCAATATTTAGCCAAAACAGAAGAGAGCAGCTACACTTAGATTAATGTACAGGAAACATTGCCTAAATAGCATGCCAGCCTTAGCATCTGCTTACCTGACCTGAACTCAGCACTGAATTTCTGTTTTGCAACATACCATAATTAATCTTCACCGTATATGAAGTGTAAGTCTCTATGTGTGTGTATAAGCTGTTTAAGAAGCTTGGCTGATCTAATGAGCTAAAATAAAGTGCTGAGTAATATTGTTTTCATCAGTACTGGGGACTCTGCCAAGCGAGCTGTGTCAAGATGATCCTCTCCCACTGATACCCCCCTTTATGTGGATTCACATGTGGCCTCTTGCAGTGACTAATGCGATGCACAGTGACTTTATTGGATCATAAACCCCATGGTCTTTTTAATGCGTCACTGTGTCCAGTCACGGGAGGTGAATGACAGTTTGTCCTTTGTTTCTGTCTTTTATCAAACGTGCAAACAAACAATCCATTAGAGAGAGATGCTGTCAGAGTTGTAATTTGAATTTCTTTTAAGACTTGATGCTGGCGTATAGGCAGAAAAAATCAGTTTTAAAGCACAACGTGCTCCAGCAGCTGCTGAATGGGGGTCCATCTGTGGAGTTGTTAACTGCTGTCCTCATGGCAAGCTGGTTTGAAGCAGTGGAGATTGAGGCGTTGGACACTGTAACTCGAGGCTCCTGCAAACATTGACCAGGCCTTCATAAACGTGAACTTGAAGCTGTGAACCTTTAGCTTTGGTTAGCAAAAGGCTAAACTTAGCAACTTTTTCTCTACATCTCTGAAATGCTTATCCAATATTTTAGAAAAATATTTATAAAAAATAAAAACTTATTTTTTTAATATGAAAAAACCAACAGCGTCAGACCCACTTTTAGACTCTTTTTGTCTGTCTTCTTTTTTGGGGTTGCTTTGCAGTGGAGGCAGTTGTTGCCAATGCTGGAGTAGCAACTTTCTTGGCAGGATTTCCACCATGGAATCAGATTTTTGCCAAAGCGACATGCACTTGTGTCTGAATTTTTAGAACAACCAATAGGAACGCCTTTCACTGAAATGACCTGTGATTGGTGAAAGTCTCCTGTCATGGCCCAAACTTTCTAAAGCCTGAAAACCGATCCCAGAGGAGGTGCAGAACTCTAGTTTTCACTGAGTTTACTTAAACTGCAAAAAGCTTGGAGTTTGTTATTGGATTTTTGCCTTATGACGCCAAAATAAAACTACCTGTCCAGCTTTAAGTGCCTCATTACTGGTCTAAATATATGCTTGGTTATGATTTTTCAGTTCAGCCTGTTTACCTGCTGTCAGTGTGTACTATAAACACTGCCTTGAGGTAATTTGGCAGCACAACAGTTCTAATGTGTGCGTGATTAAAGATTCACTGAAAGAACAAACAGAACTATAACCAGAGGATTACTTTTAGGCAACTAAGAAATTATGACAGCCCCCATACAGTTACTGATACTTGTCTTGTGTTTTAGTTTTTGTTTGAATTGTTAAAGTTTGGCCCCCCGACAATTAAGGAAGCATTGCGTGAAGACCGAGGCTTGACAGACGCTCATGTGGTAACCGTACCTGTTGGTGACAATCACTGGAATTTACTGCTGAGTTTTAAAATTAAGCCCCTCGCTTGCCTCTGGCTTTTCTAACTACTAGCTCCACGAACAGCTGGTCAGACCTTCATCAGGTCTCATCACAGCTGTTTTCTTACAAAGGCCATGGGAGGCAAACAACGCCGGTTACGGATATCCAGACCTCACCGCACTCATCCCACAGTGCTTTATGTGTTGACCTTTAATTTCATTTTGAACAAGTTAAAATTCAGAAAAGGACTGTCTGTGTCCTCCTGCCAGTTAAATGGGAGAGAGCTTTGAGCTACTCTTACATGTGTTTATTCTAGAATAACTGGATCTGATTAGTTTAAACGATGGCTCTACGCTTGAGCTATTAGCCTTATCTGCCAGTCTTAGGGAGCTTATTTGGATTTGAGGGACTCTTCTGGTATGTTTGATTATGGAGTAGTAGTTTGAAACCAATATATGCCAGTATTTTACCCCCTCCTGCTCCCCTTTCACCCTCCACAATCTCCTCTCTGTCCACTAAGACCTCCTATCCTTTTCATTAATACCATATTACTCATTTGCTTATGTTTTTCTGGATAAATAAAGTTCCCCTGCCCACTGTCCCTCCATTCCTTTGAAATGACAAGCATACAAGGCTGCTTTCCAGCAGTGACAGGCTGTTCTGTTTAGGTGCTCTTTAATTCTGCTTGACGCACACACTGGATGCACGCACACACACACATACACACACAAAATTAGCACTTCCACAACCCCCAGCCCCCACCCCCCCTCGTCGGTGCATTTCCAAAGACGGACAAACTTTTCAGTGCATGTGGCCCTGCTTGGACTCAGCCAGTAACAGCACCCCCCCATCTCCATCTTCCCTTGCATTTCATCATTGCTCCACCTCTTTAATTTCCTCTAATTCTTTCCATCCTCTCGTTCTTATCTTACAGCATTTGTTGGCTCATCACTCTGCATTTCTGGTGTCCTCATTTATGTTCATATTTTGCTTCTTTCAACACCTTGAGCTCCTGAAGCTCGACTTTCTTTCTACTTCTATAAACTCAACCAGCCATTGCCATTTTGTGACACTAAGTCATATTTTGCTTTGGCTCTTGATTTTACATTTTAAAGGGACAGTTCACCCCATATCCCAAACGCGTATTTTTTCCTGTTACCTGTATTGCTATTTTATGAATCTAGATTCTTTTGGTGTGAGTTGCCGAGTGATGCAGATATCGGCTGTAGAGATGTCTGCCTTCTCTTGGAAATAATGGACCAAGATTGGTTGGCTCAAGTGCCAAAAAAACTTTTTGAAAAGAAACTCAACAGCAATGTTCACTCAACTCAAGAATGGCAAGCTTGTATAAATGAAGTGATAAGTTGAATAATGTATCAACAGAAAAATAATTAGCAACTATTTTGACAGCCAATGAAACATTTCTGCAATTTGCAAGCAAAAATAATGAAAACAAAAAAGCCAAACATTCTCTGGTTCCAGCTCCTTATTTGCGAGGTGTTTCTACTTATCTGTCATATATCACAGTGAATTCAGTTTTCAACTTTTGGATGGACAAGACAACATCAGTGAGACATGTCAAGACATCAGTTTGGGCTCTGGGAAGTTGTGATGGGTATTTTTCTCTCTGTTTTTCTACATTTCATATATGATTAGTCAAGTATTTGAAAAAAATCAGCAAATTAATGGATAATGAAAATAGTCTTTAGTTGTTGAACGTGACCCCCAGCAGTTGTCTTCTCTAGACCCATAATTTACACAAAGTATTACCCTGATTAACTGCTATTGTACATTACTGGCATGCCAGTTTGCAATGTCCATTTCCAACATGAAATGATAATGAGGGTCGTCTATATCCTAGTCAGAGGGGAGACAGTGACTGAAAAAGACTGAAATGAGCATAAGGATGGAAGAAAATATCTGCTCTGGGGAAATCACACTGCCATTTGTTTTTATATCTAATAATCCACCAAACAGCACGTGAAATGAATTACATGTGTGCCTGCTCATGTGTGTTGCCAAGAACAAACCAAAGTCAAATTCTTCCTTTTCTTTTTCCTGTTTTTCTTCTCACTTTGTGTCTTTCCATTCACTGCCTTTAGTCAGAGCAGCATCTGGGCCATCTGCTGGCACAGACTGGCAGCTGTACGGCATGAGAGCAACCGGTGGCACACCACCTTTCATCTGTTATTATTACTTCAGAAAGATTTAGAGGGAGGGAAGGTGGGATGTGGGGCAGGAGAGTTGAAACGAGTACTGTAGGGAAACAAGCACAGGGCCAAAAACTGGAGCCAGAGAACCAGGTTCCAAAAACAAAGTGGTGGTGTGTTTTCTCAACTCAGCTCTTCTTTTCCTTCTCTACTCTCTTACCCTTTTTTGCTTTAAATCCCTTTTTCAAAATCCTTGGTGCTTGTTGATTAGCATGCTGAAGACAGTGTCATAGATTTAACCCTATGAAACCTGGGCAACCTAGGCGATCTCTTTAAAATAAAATTAGACAATGAGCAAGTCAAGAAATTACCTTAAAATTAGCAGTTAGCTCAAAAAAACTATCAGAAAATTAGAAAATCCCATAAAAAACAACTAAACAACCAAAAATACAGGCAGCAGGGAATGACATGAAAAACTGCCTAGAAATTACAATCATTCTGTAAAATTATTTTTAAATGTGTAATTATAATAATTAGACATATATTTCTCTGGAAAATCTTCCCTAGCTTTTTAAAAAAAAAAAAAAAAGTAAAATTTCTCTAAATCTAGTATTTTCTTGAAATTTGGAGGACAATTCTTGCCAAGTTGCTCATTGGAAAGAAATCAAACCAATTTGCTTAGGGGTGCAAAGGTTTAAATACTTTTGAAAGGCATCAGAAGGCAGATCCAGGTTTCAAAGGGTTAATAAAACAGTCAGCATTTTCTGCTGCTTGAATCAGAAATATAATGGAAGATGTCATTCAGTTATTCGTGTGCTGTCTTTTTGTAGTGCATGACGAGCTCAGTGCTTCATCTTGTGATTTTCACCGAGTTAATTTCATGCCCCCTGAACTGCTGCCTGTAAATACTCTTGGCTGAGGTTGGAGAGATGGTTTGAGGTTACTGCGAGGTCAGCTGTGCCGCGTGGGCCGTAGGGCTGTTTGGAAGATGGAAAATAGAGAGAGAGAGAGAGAGAAAGAGACAGAAAAGTAATTTGAGTAAAAGATTAAGACGTGCAGAGGAAGTACAAACGCCTCTCGCAGCCACATGACCCGATGGTTTAACACATTGTCCTTGGCTGCCTTCTCACAGCCCTGAATATGGAAACTAATTTAGAAACAAAAACTACAGTGAGAGAGAAACAGAAAGGAGGGGAGCGAAAAAAAAATATTTACTCAGAAGTAAATTCCCTGTGGAATTTTTTGGGGGGTTGATGATGGTGAAAAAAGGTCCCTTGAAACTACAATAGGGTCCATTGAGCAGTGCAGGCTGAGTGTGAGCGTCAAAGTTGGACCCCATCCAGGAACCAGGTTTCTCTTAAAGCCAGGGGAAGAAAAGAGGGACTGTTTTATGGAAGGAGAGAAACAGACACACATACAAACTGTTCTCTGTCTCCTTTTCTTATTCACATACATGAACATTTGCAGATGCCTGTCCAGAGAGTAGGACAGAAACATGCATACATTCTTTCAGCAGCAGGTATTTTCTGACATTATCTAAGTATTTGTTCTGTCCTTTTGCCTGGAGTCCCTCCAGTACGCACACACGCTTGCAATTAACCCTCATCCATTGTCCTCGTACTTTTCTATTTAGGAAACGATAAAAGAGGCTGACAACATTAAAAAATGTATGCATGTTATTAAAAAATTCAAGACAAAAGGAAGTTAAAACAGTGGAGGAAGAAGGCAGAAGTTAAAGACTGTTAAAGACTGACCTGCAGGGGGTGCATTGTCTCTCCTGTTATTTCACTCGGAAGTTTCTCTCTCTTAGCAAATTGATATAATAGGGCCTCCATGACAGGAGCGGAGCTGTTTTATGTGTTTGTGTTGTTAGCATGGGACCTTGCACAACAGCTTCCAGCTATTGGGCCAGTATTTGCATGCATTTGTTTGTAGGTGTGGGCGTGTGTGCGTGCATGCTGCATCAATCCCCTACCAGCATCCTACCTATAAAACACATGGGTGGTCAGCCTGTTTATTGTGTGGGCTTGCAAACAATGCTCACTCATTAGGCTCAGACCAGTGAGTCATTCACAATGGTTAAATCCACTTACAACCTGTGTTTTCAATCATAATCTTTATTTCCATTTTGCCTCCAGCTCACCGCTGGTGAGGAAGAATTCCAAGACCTCTCGTCCATTGAAAGCACAGATTTAATAGTCTTGTAAAAAAAAAAAAAAACATTTGGGAAGAGGGTGCACTGCTGAATGTAGCAGAGAATCTAATATATTTTTAATAATATATATATATTTACAACACTTAGACATTTTGTTATTAATAGCATCACCTTGGAAATCATTTAAGAGGCCTGGATGAGTTAATGATTTTTACCTGCACTAGAAGCAGGCAAGCTGTAGGGATGGCCATGTCGGTCTGTTGGCTGGTCATTTTGTCTACCAGACTAAAATATCTCAAGAATTATTTGATAGATCGCCATGGAATTTTGGCATTTTGACGTGGGTGTCTATGCACATGCAGACACAAACAATTTGACTAATGTGTTGGTGATTATAATATCCAGCATAATTATACAAGCACTTTGTTCCCTACTCTGTCTCGTTCCTGGACTCCCACTTCTGTGATCTCTCCCCTCGCCCTGTTGAGTGACAGCTTAAAAGGGACGGGAAGTTAATGACAAACATAATCCCCCTGTTGCCTGTCAATCTAATCCTTCCTCTTATAAGCAAAAGGTGGAAACTTCAAAGAAAGACAACTCGGTTAGCTCTATTTTTGGATATTCATTTAATGATAATATCACTTTTTCCATTTGTACAAATATGTTCACAGAATTAAAAAAAACAAACAACAACAATTAATGAAAACAAAGAGCTTCCCAAAATAAACAGGGAGAAATTAACAATGCCATCGAAAATAATTTTGGTTATCTTCAATGTATTTTATTTTACAAACAAATATTCCAGTTGTATTGCTATGTTGTTTGTGTGGGTTATTAAGGCATCTTAGTAGGAAACTGTTAATTGTGCGCTGGGAATACTTTATGCAGGTAACTTTACAGACATTCACAGATGTGTCTTTGGTGTGTTTGCCTACAGGTAGAGTTGTTTGGGATTTAATGTAGTCCGAGCCATGCGGGCAGATAAAGGGGTAACTGATAGTAACTTGATGTCTGCAGGTTTTTGCACAAGACAGAACATGTACTTGCACTAGAGTTGAAAGATCTACAAACACACACACACACACACACACACACACACACACACACACACACACACACACACACACACACAAAAGGCTACTTTTAGTCCTTCTTTGCCCTGTAGTCACAGATTTGGATCTCAGCGCTCTATGTCTGCATCATAACCGTCCCACTCTGCGAGTCTCTTTCACCTTTGTACAACAATACAAACACTATGAAGTTTGCTTCACTTCTGCATCTGGCCTTTTTATAGTCTGGTTAGGTGCAAGCGGGCAAAGCTGGGACCCTTCTTGCCAAGGAGAAATAGTGCACAGCATTTCACGGAGCAGGCTATTTTTACTCAAGGGAAACACAACACACAACCACTATTTGCTTTGCTTGTTGTGGGCCAGGCCAAGAAGTATGTTGTATGTGAATTGTGGTTGAGGGATAAAACAGATTTTCCCTTGCAGGGAATATAAATAATAAATAATGTCTCTGAAGTTGCTGTGGTATAGTCATGGACTTCTTACTGTTATTAAGGCAAGATCTAAACTGGTTGAAAATCACTGCAGTGCTGAAACAGAAGGGGTTCAATCAACTGCTTCCTTCTGTACATTTTGTAATCCTGCTTACCTTCTCCCTTTGTGATGGCAAAGCAGGCTGAGGGCTTCAGCATCGAGGAGAGGGATTTACTCTTGAGTGCGTCCAGACTCACATCTACTTAGACTGTCTGACATTCTGGGGGCAAAGCCCTTTGATTGACTCCGCTGGTACCAAACGAGTTTTAATCTTCAAAGATTTTAATCTGCTGTTTTGTCTGTTAGTCACAAGAAGTGGGGGGTTTGGAGGGTATGGAGTGCTGTTAACAGTCACAATGTTGCACGGTAAAAAAAAACAAGTATAAAAAAACATACATACAAAACAAAATAATCACAAAGAGCCAAATAAAGCAATACAAGCATCAGCTGTTTTCTCAGCACAACTTCATTTGGTGTCTTAAAGGTCATTCACAGCAAGCACTGATTCCTTTGGGGTAGCACTGAAGAGTTACAACATGCAGCAAAATCTATTGCTGATAGTGTTCTTGTGATGGGGAAATGGCAGCACAACCCCAAGGCAGTGCACTCTCCTGTATGAAAAAGGGCTTGAGGTCTCTGTGTCCCTTAACCCTTCGTTTCAGCCAATCACAACACACCATCACTCCCAGCATCATAGCATGGGAGCTGAAAGGTTGCCAGTCCAGCTATGTGGGTGAGGAAATACTATCGAAGCAGGGTGTGAATGGATAAGAGGCACTTTTTAAAGTCCAAACATTTTTGAACTTGTTTAATGTCTGCGTAGACAACCGAAGGGCACTGAGTTTAACATATGTCCAGTTTCTCCTTTGCTGGTTGGCTGGCTGATACTGTGTTCTCCACTTTCACAACAGCATTTGTTGCTCTCTGCATTTCACGGTTGTTGAAAACAGAGCTGAAGAATTAACATCCTCCTTTAGGTCTGAGTAGTCAAAGCCAAGTGTCAGAAGTAGGACGGCTTGTGTGAAGTCATATTGTTATTCGATGTACAGTGATCCTGTAGTAGCAACACCTCATATTCCAGATTGCCATTCTGGACAGCAGGTTCAGGGATCATGAGTTGGGGCTGTTTTTGAGGCAGTGCCCCATTGTCCAAACCAGCCTTCACTCCGTCCAACTCTAGCTGTGACGGCTCACAGTCCAGGTCCAGGTGGCCCTTGGCCCTCTTCCTGCGAAGGTAGCAAAAAATTCCCACTGCTATTGCTATCAGTAGAAGGAGCAACAAGATGGCAATTGCAGGCACCAGCATGGTGGTCAGCTTCTGGTCATCAAACTGTGCATTAGGGCCCCCCCGGATGCTTTCAGCAGCCGTGTGGGCCTCAGTGCAGACACTGTCTATGCCACTAGGGGCACCGAGTGGACTGGCACAAACAGCGTAGGTGGAGTTCGGCTTTAGGCCTCTCAGTCTGTACTCTGGGAATGATGCTGGCAGGCTGAGTTGAATCGGTCTGCGGTCCGGCCCAGAGAGATTGCGGTAGGTTAGACGGATTCCACGGATGTATGGCCGCATTTCAATGTAACGGTGCAGGTCAAGCAGGACTGAGGTTGCGGTTGCTTGGTGTGAGCTGATGTCTGGTGCGTCGACAGGGACAGTCACCACAGGGATGTCAGCCTCAGGTGGAGAAGGCGGGTGATGGTTTTCACAATACATGCCCGAAGTGCCATGTGGACAGGTGCATTCTACCTGACCATGCTGGTCCAAACGACAAGTACCTCCGTTCAGACAGGTGTGAGGCGGACAGAAGTGCTGTTCCTCTTCTGGGTTCATGCTGCTGCTGCTGGGCGATGCAGGGACAGGGGGCAGGGGGAAGTCATCGCCTTCGCTTGTGGGGTCGTCACTGGCCCTGGAGACTGGAATAGCTCGAGTAGTACTTGGAAATGTAGAGATAGGAATGGGCAGGGTAGTAGTTGTTTTGACAGTACTAGTGGTCACTGTAGTTGTAGTGGGGCAGCCAAAATCCCTGTACTCCAGTCTTTCCAACACCTTCCCACCATTCATAGGTGGGAAATGGCAGCGGGTCTCCTCTGTTCTCTCAAGGGTGATGCTCTGTGCTCTCAGCCATCTTGGAAACCATGCTAAGGTGCAGAGACAGTTGAAAGGGTTCTCTGCTACTGTGAGCTTTTTAAGGTGGGGCAAGAGTTGGGAGACTTCCTCAGGGAGACCTTGCAAACTGAGGCTGCTAATGTCCAACTCCTGCAGCTCTCCAAGGTTCTCCAGGTCCTGAACTTTAAGAGGACCCATTGGGTTCCCAGCCAGGCTGAGGTGAATCAGGCCCTTGGTCTCCTTCAGTGCTGAGGGGAAGGACTCAAGTTTGTTTCCTGAGATGTCTAGTTCATGGAGGTTTTTTAGACTACCAATGAGCTCTTTATCCAGGCTGGTGAGCCTCACACCACCCAATTTGAGGGACTCCAAATTTGGAGTCTGGAGGTCTGCTGTACCCAAGGTGGGCAAGACATTAAAGCGAAGGTCCAGCAGCAGCAACAGTGGCATTGAGAGAGTAGGCAGGGATGTTAACTGGTTGCCTTGTAGTTTGAGTTCCAGCAGGTGATCCAAGCCATTAAAGGCCGCAGGGTGGATGGTCTTGATAAGATTACTGTACAAATAAAGGCGCTCAAGTAGTACCATACCCTTGAAGCATTCCTCTGAAATGTGGGTGATCTGGTTGGATGACAAGTCCAAGTTTTTCAAAGAGGTCAAAGGTTCAAAAATCCCATCACTAAGTTCAGTCAATTTGTTTTGACTGAGATCCAGCAGCTCCAGGTTCTCCAGACCGTCAAAGTCCTCAACTGTCAAGCCCTCAATGTCGTTGGCAAAGAGGAAGAGACTTTTTGTGGATTGGGGCACTCCTTTGGGCATGGTAGAGGAGTGTCTGTGGAAACATAACATGGATTCTGGTGTGGAACACGTGCATTCCTCTGGGCAGACGCTGGACACGGTGCCATCAGGAAGGATGAGGAAGAGCAGAAAGGGCATCAGTGGAGTGAGAAAGACCTTCATGGTGCAGACTCTTTCTCTCTCCATGCTTAGCCTAAAAGAAGAGAAAAAATAAACTGTCAGTGACCTGCATTATTATCCAGAGAAATAGCTGATAAATGCTGGAAAAAAAAGTAGCACATATATTCATTCTGGCCTCTGTAACTTGTGAGTGCTATGTAGGGATGGGTACCGAAACCTGGCATAAACGTGCACCAGTACCGAATTATTATAGAGTATTGATAAGCTCCAGCGTTAACAGTTCTGCTATCGGCATTGGAGGAATGAAAATTTTATTTTTTATTTTTTTTAGGTTACATGAACATTATCTTGAAGAGTTTTTATCTCACCAACTCCATTTCTAATTTGCAATAAGATAAAAGTCATTTGTGTCATGACGCATTTTTGATCTGCGTATACTTCTCGAGAGCTGATGCCAATGCTGCATCATCACAAGTACAACAACAACTTGTTTGCACGTAAGGGCGAAAACAAGCAATCTTTCAAAATATTTAATGAAATTACATCACATACAGAGGGGGAAATGCACCATTTTCAACCACGTAGCTCGAAGTTCATCTCCCATCAACCTGAAATATGTTAGAGTCTAAAATAGTGATTTGTTCAAAACAATTTAATTGCTGAATGTTATTTTATATACTGTTGTTACATGCATCGCAACTAAAGTAATGTTAATTCAGTTTTTAATTTTGATTCTTTGTTTTCCCCTTAAACCCCCCAGAGTACCATTAATGTACTGAATCAACAAGCAGTATTTGTAGGAGTAGTAGTACCGTTAAAATATTAATGATACCCATCCTTAGTGCCATGTGTGATTTCAACTGTTGCAGAAATGTGGAACAGATGTAACATAATGTTTAATTTCTTTCACAAAGCATATTTCTTTCCTATATATAAATGAGCTGCTGTCAGCTGTTGATTCACTGTGTGGTTCTTTAATGTATTTCGGAGAGTGAGATTACTATCAAAGCTTTAACTAGGCATAGGCAGTGATCAAAGGCAGTCTTTTGTCACAAGGTCTCTCAAACAATAGGGCTATAGGCGTGACCTCAGGCTTCAGAGGGAGTTTTCTGCTTTTCTACAGAAAAGTTAACATAGTGGCGTCCTGCCACGCTTTTCTGGCAAAAGGAGTGCCACATTCTTCCTGCAATGATCTGTGTAATAGATAGTATTGCAGGATGCCAAAACCATTGTTACCTCTTTAATAATCCTTCAGATGTGTGCATGTGTGTGTGCACAAGCACATGCACAGCCACACATGAATAAATGATAATATATGTGTTGACGTTTGTAAATAAAATGGTTTACATTTGTAAGCTGCCCACCCACATCTATTTACTGTAATGCACACACTGTGGTTGTAGTGGGGTCACAGTTAACCGTTCTCCCTATGTTTATGACAGACTTCATAGCCTATGAAACACACGCACACACACACACAGCGGCAATGAACAGATCCATCTTGTTTTGTTTCAGAGATGAACTATCAAAGTGAAAACACAGAGTGACTTTGAGCGTTTTTTTTCTGTTTCTCCGGAAGCTTCACTTGAAGATTCGCCATAAACACCGCTCTGGTCTCTCCAGTTTCATATAACTATACCGTGTCAAGTTTGTTTGGCTGTATGTCTACCATGCTGCACGTGGCCATGCATCTGTGGATGATTTACTTTGTGGCGTTCTAAACTTGGAAAAGAGCTTCACCAATAGCCCGGAGCTGCTTCCCTGACCAAATGCGTAATATAAATTCCACGCACTTTCTGTCTTGTCATTACACAGACTGACGGCCAGAGCTGCTTGCCAGAAGAGAGTCTCTAATAATGGATGAAATACACAAAGGCTAAAAAGAGTATTGTAGATTGTCAGGAAGATATGTAGCCCATTGCACCTGAGTCCAAGCCTTACAAAACAAACACCCCGTTAGAGCATCACACATGGTATTTGAAAGGCTTGAAAAGGAGCGAAGGGATGATAGAAAGGAGGGGGGAACGATGGAAGATAAATCACAAACTAGTTGCTGACAAGAGTCTGTGTGGACGTTTATCATCCTCTGCTATCGAGTGAGACGGCCTTGGGGGGATAGAAGCAACATCTCTATCTGTTAACTATTTCTCTTCTTTGGACAGCTTTTTATGTTTTATCTTTTTTTTTTTTTTAACCTTCGGTGAGTCAATACAAAGCAATTCTTTGACTGTAATCTTTAACCAGAGACACCCTGGTCAACACTCAATATTTCCTATTTGCAATTTCTTTAGTTAATATTTGGGACTGTAACTGCTAAGTACATTTTTGACCTGTTACGCATGTCAGTCTAAAGGTTTATTTTGCTACTCTTCAGTTTACTGCACTGCACACCACCCAGGTCTTGTGGCAGCTAACATTAGCACTATCAAAGCCCGATCCAGTTAGAGATGGTGAATTTTTAATGTTCTGTGATGTCTATCTTGCCTTTAATTCAATTCATAAAGGCCAGATGCATTTCATCTTTTTTTTTAAATTAAAAATTAACCAGTCAATATCGTGATTATTAATAGAAGGCAAGGTTAATGAGAGTAAATATCCCCAAACTTTGCTTTTTGAATAATATGCCTGCAATCACTGCATGTTGGTCTACATGAAAGCTTGAGGGAGCTTACTTTAGGGCCTTAAATGGTTCAGTTGTTGATGTCTTCACAGCACAAATACCTGCATGAGACACCAAGTATGTGTGACTTGTAGTTTGAGATGAAGCACACAGACTGAGAACATTCTGTTCTCACACTGCCTACCATTACACAAGAAAAGTCAAAGAAATTGCCTTGGATGTTTAATTTTCTTCATTTCCTTTTTCTATCTTGAAACTGTGCTCTTTTCTTCTGAAATTAGAGCAGTATTATATTTGTCTATTAGATAAACAAATGTTGAAACAGACTGTAGAAGCACAGTCACTCTCCAAAGATCTCTCCTTGTTTATGGGCTGAGTGTGGTCAGCAATCCTAAGTTTTGGAAAATATATGCACTTTTTAAAAAAATCTCCTTCTGCCAAACTGCATTTATGTGCGCATTTTTCTGATTTATTTCAGAAATTCTTTAATTTTATTTTATATCCTTTAATTGGTGTCAATGCCACAATTTTCAGTAAATCTCAGTGTATGTAAGCTGCTGCCAACTTAAATAATATATTCTCTTTTAAAATGTGTTTACTGCTCTTTGCTTCACTTTGTTTTAATGAAAAAAAATCACTGACTCGAATGTCAGAAGTTGGAGAGGAGATCAGAGGGCTTTTTTGGGGGGAGTGCATCTGAGAGGTGGAGGAAGGAGAGTATCATCCCATCACGCCACAGCAATGGCATTTATTTTTCTTCTCTTTCAGCATACTTTTCTTTCCGCTCCTCCTTGAAATTTCAGCCTCCTTGGAAAGATTCCTTGATGTCTTATTTTTCCTTCTCCAGTGTATAAACTAAGAGAAATCATGGCATTCGCCTGAACTCCACTGCCAACATGTTACTCTGTTGAAGAAATGGGCAGAAATGTTAGCCAGTAGCCAATAACATGACCCCACTCAAACCTCAAGGCTTGATTGAATAAAGCAGCTAACTAGTTTACAGAGTCAGCACCTGCTAACAGCACAGAAAAACTACCAACATTTTGGCAGCCATGCAGAAAAGTTGGAGCCTGACTCAGTGTTGCAATTGTTTATGGAAAATCTTGTCCAGAAGGTAACGATAACATCTGATGGCAACAGTTTACTACAGCTGAATGGGCAGCAGAGGTGAAAGGTTGCAGTTATCCCATAATTTACACACAGTGCCCAGGGGAATTTACTTTAACAAGTGAGTAATTACATGTACAGAGGCTGTAGGGGACTGTAGGGTCATGCACCAGTGGCTGGGGAGAGGGTTGGCCATAAATTAAAAAAAAAAAAGTTACAAGCCCCTTATACACTGCCTCTTCAAGGAGGAAATATCGTGTCATTATGCAGCTTCACCGTTCTGTGTAAAAGGTACATTGGCAGAATGAGGGGATAATTAAAAAGCAGCCAATAGCAGTTAGCAGCTAACTCATAAAAGAAGAACAGCATCCTTAAATATCCGTAAATTGGGAAAACAGTGAGATTCGGGAGCTCATTACCCTCCAAGCAGAGGATGAGATCAGTCATCGTACTACAAAGAACATGAATGATTGTTATTGCCATGGTAATGCCATTGTGAAGGTTTATAACAGGGTTCATGCGAGGTGCTTGAAGTACTGACATTTGGAAATTTCAGTACTGGAATACCTTAAAAATCAGACATTTTTTGAATAGGTTCTTAAAAAGTATATGAATATAACTGAGAGGAGAGCAATATTGTAATTTTTTATAACACATTATCTGAAAAATTGGCCATGTTTGCCATTATTTGTGAATGCTTAATGAGCGCTAGAAGCTCAGATCACTAATGGGTTGGTACACGCCAGTAAAAAGTCGACAACAGAATGCTTTGCTACCCTACAAATCACTGATACCAGAGCAGCATCAGCCGTAAACGCAAGTTTTACTCACGACTGTACCGTACTCTGCGTTCTGTATCTTTTTCTGCACATGCCTGAAAAACAATAACCACTTAATTAATAATAAGTTTGTTTTAGGCCCATGACGCATGTTTGCTCCATTTATGAATTTACACAATTCTCTTGCACAAGACAGTTGTGCCAGAGAAAACAAATATATCCTTGAAAATAAAAATGAGTGCTTGGAAAAAGTACTTGAAAGTCTGTGAATTAGACTAGCCCCTGTCTGTATGGACCCTGTTAAAAAATGCTGCAGACATGAATGTTGTAGGTGATACAAGAGGCTGACGCTGTTGTGTTAAAAGTCAGCTACTTTTGATTCCGGGATGCCAGCATGCTACCAAAATTATGCAGTGGAGTGGCATGATCTCACCATTGTTTGGTTCCGTGTAAAAATGCAAAGGAGCTGTAAAGATGTGACTTAGTAATGGCTCTATAGCATCATCTCTTTTTAAAAAGGGCTACAAATAAAAAGACAGGTTTTATTACAGCACTCAGAAATGATGACGAGAGACAGAAGTGTGGCTGCCGTGCTGCATGTGTGTACAAAAGGAGGAAAAACAAAAGGATTTGGGAAGATAAACAGGAGATGGAGTGGTTAGGGAGAATTGAGTAGCAGCTGCAGGTTATGCAGATGGTCTCAGGTTTTCATATCATCACCGTGTGTGAGGGGCTGCATTTCAGTTTGCCTGTGCAGAACAAACACTTAAGCACGGAGTCTACTGTTTGTCTGAGAGAAGTATGTGTGTCTCATTCCTTCCGGAGATAGAGAAACCCGACTTTGGTACATTATATCAGGGCCAGAGACGGCTGTAAAGGTCCAGTGCCAGAACATACAACAACATCAAGGCGGCCATGAGAGCAGATAAAACTGAGAATATTTTTCTTAGAAACTCAACGTGGTGATTCTAGCGTAGCTCCCCGGGGTAGTATGTTTATTTGAGTGTGCCTCATTCCAAACTGGGCCAGGCACATCTGATAACCCGGTGGAGGAGAAACTGTGGTGGATGTGGATGGGGAGGGGTTCAGTCGGTGAATACTGCAGATCACAGATAAACCGCAGCTTGCAGGGTTAGATTCTCCTGTTTTCCTTCTTTCTAGGGTGGCTTGTGCAGGTTTTATCAGTGGGCAAGATAAGGCGCAATAGTGGTGTCACTACAGTTTGGATGCACAGTACGCTGCCGTGCTGAGTGATTTCTGGCTGTGTGGCTCTAACTGAAGTGTTTTGAAGTGAGTGCAGGTGGAGGGCCTAGAGAGAGATAGTAGAAAGACAGGCTTGTCATCCTGCGCTAAGAAGGAATGCCCCCTCCCTCCCTTCTTGCCTTCCTCCTCCTCTCTTGAGTTGTAATTTCCTTTTCTCTCCCCTGCGCGCTTGTTGAGACATTCCTGAGACAGGCAGCAGCTGAGTTTGAAAAATTGAACTTGTCCTCCTCACTGGCTTGGCATTTAGAGATTAACAGGGACTCTTTTTGAGTTCATAAAAACGCATCGGATTGGAACGATGGTGCTGCTTATATGAATGGGAGTTTAAACATATTTGTGACCAGATTTGATATGTAGCAATTGCTTTGGCATCTGTGTTTTCTTTAGTCTTGGTCTGTTGGTTGTATTAAAATAAAACGTGTTGGCTGATGAGTATGTGAAATCACCCGGGGGGAAGAAATGTTGAGGAGAAAATACTGAGAAAGAAGCATGGGAACGTCTTAACGCAAGTGAAATCCATGGACTACCCTGTGAAAAGAAAAATTAAAGAGGCAATAAAAAGGGGCAAAAGGAAGAAAAGCATTTCCCCCTCTCCCTCGGCTCGCTTCTTATCCCACTTTTTCTTTCTTTCAAGATGAGTAGGAAAAGAAAGCAGGGGAACAGCGGAGACAAAAGCAGGTTTCTGTCAGCAGGGGCACCGGGGTGGAGAGGTGGATAAGGCCTGGCTTTGGGAGGGTGAAGTGGGCTCCAGCAATTAAATCCCGGCAGGCCAAGCGTCAAGAGCCCTTATCTTCAGAGCTGAAGGCACACACTGAGGGGCAGTGAAGGGTACAAGAGGGGGGTGAAAACTCTGGTGTGTGTACGGGTGTGGAGGAGCTGCAGGTCACTGTGCACTTGCATAATTCAGCAGGCCGGGCCAGAGACTACAGGGGGGCACCGCGCCAAGTCACAGTAAAGAGATAAGGCTGCACACTACAGAGTGCATACTCCCATTAAAGAGGCCCCTTCTCTCCTGGGACTTAATCTATTAAAGGATACTATAATCTATAAAGACTAACGGTATGTGCATTAGAATATGATCTACAGTTTTATGAGTCCAAATGTTCAGTTCACTTTGGTGCACTACTGCAATATACCACTATAGCAGCTCGTCTTGTAGATTTACTACAGTAGTACTCAGAGAGAAGCTGGTGAGGACGGCTGATGTGAGCCCTCTAAACCCCCCTTTTCCCCATGTCCCTGTCTCTGACCCCATGAGAAGACAAAGGACTTCTCCGAAGAACATACACACCCATATTCCTGTCCCTCTCTACTGTCCGCAATGCCCATGTCACAGCTGGACTCCATTATACACAATCCAGTTGGATTATCCGTTAACATGACAAAGGGTTCAAGAGAGATTTGGGATGAGGAAACAAGAGTTGTGTGGAATATCCGAGGATGAAATGTTTACTGAAAGATGGAGCAGAGTCCTGCACAGGGTCAGGTTCCTGCAAAAATGGTGATTCACTTTTGTCTTGATTTTATTTTTGGGTTTCGTTCTGGGTGAAAAAAGACCATGCAGGTCAGATCGCAGATGTTGGTATTACAAATATTGAATAAAATAATAATAATTTAACTTAATGTTTTAGCATTTTTAATCCATTGACTGGGGACTGTATGTGTCGACTCTGTTGTTGGTAACACCTGGAATATGAGAGCCGCTTAAATCACTACTAACAGGCGACGAGGAGACGAGCGGCTTAATATTATGAGAATAAGCAACAAATATTCATTTAAATTGTATTTCTTCAGTTTCCTTCCTTCAAAATATAATATCTTAGTTTCACATGTATTTATTGTCCCAAAATGATCACATTAAATGTGCTGTCTAACTGAATTATTTGAACAGTGCAGGGTTATAGGATTTACAGTTTCAGATTGGCCGTGGATTTTGTGACAACAGATTGGGTTGTAGAACTAACTGGTTGTATGTGCAGTTGCGGCATTGCACATCATGTGTCTGGTCCAGAAGCAGGTCTCGAATATAAGACCTGTGCAGGAATTTGAGCTTGAGTATGGGACTTCTATATTAATGAGTGTTCATTACATTCAAGCCATTACCAAATATACACAATGCTGATTAAGCCCACCGCTTCCAGGGAAAACTCTCTGTATTTTGCAATATACTAAAGTTGTTGAGTCTGGAGTCTGTGGCGACTTTCCCACCGAGCGCACCAGAAGTGTTACTTTTGAAATCAACTATCTAGAATTAAAGGGAGCAGAAAAGCGGGGGCAGACCACAGTGATGGAGCAGGACTTAAGAGTACGGAGGAAGCTCCAGCAGAATAATTCTAAAAAGCACCCAAAAAAAAGTTTCTGGAGTGGATGCTCTACTTAAAAAGGAAATTTTGTGTTCAGAAGAAGCATTGAAGTCAAAAAAAGACTAATAAGCGCATGTCATTAGCCCGTGCTGCCAGTGTTTGTGTAATGACTTTCAGTACCAGACGAGGGCAAAAAAAAGCTCTGCACTGCAACTTTAAGAAGTAGCACAGGAGAGAAAACGGCATGTTTGTGCAGAAGCACGTAACACAATGAGTTTAAAAACGGCAGCTATGTTAATTTAAGTTTGTTGGTATGCGTGTAATGCTTTGAAGTGTTTGTTTAAGGTACATTATGTGCATCTCTGTTGTGGGGCTTTATTGCTGTTGTACCTGTTGAACAAATGTAAGTTGAGCAAACAGAATATGCATGGATCAGAAAGGATCAGAAACTGAAAATAAATCTGATCATGCAAAACCTAATGGCTGTTTTCTGCTGTAATTTTGCATCAATCTATTTCAGAGCTCAGATACTCAAATTTGTTAAAAGACAAACAACAGATTAGTAATATGAAGCTCAGCTGCATGAAACAAATGTGATTTCAGTAGCAGCTAGTCTGAAAAGAGTGATGATATATTCCAAAATATGCTCTACTAACTGTGCATTTGCATCAAGGTCAAAATGCAAGCACAGACAGCAGGGAGGAGGACATGTGGAATGAAGAAAAGGATGATAGTTTCATGTCTGTCACTGCAAATACTCGTCTTGAAGCCACAGTATCATTGCTATGCTTTGTAGTGGCATGAAGGGGGATTAGGGGCCGTAGTAGTTTTACAATGTGCTGCACAAACAAAGCTTTCCAACTGATTTCAGCCTGACCACAATAAAAGACCCTGTAATAGTCACATCCATCGTGCATCGGCTCTGCCAGTGCTGATTGATGTCAAACAGTTGTTGCTTTAATTAACACCAACAGTCACTTAACCAAAAGGCAGGCAGTTTTCCTTCTCTCATTCTGCGCTTTTTGCTCTGTTCATTCTCTAAATGAGTTGCAAAACAGCTTATTATTGGTGTGAAAGGCTGCCCTTTTCATCTGAGGATTTATGCTTTTTACCAGGGCTGCTTATAAGGACAGTGTGAAGCCTTACCATTAGAGCCTGCAGCTGGAGGACTTGAAAGAGAGCGTAATATACAGTCCAGGGGTGAAAGCGAGGTTAGTGAAATAGTAAAACTCTCAAACATAGCGGATATGGGGCAACTCTGTGATTGGTTTTCTGATCCAAGTCAGTTTTTGTGCTAAAGACACAACGTTTGATTGTAAAATATTAACACAAAAAGAAAGCCAAACAGTAATTACTCTGCCGAGCTCCTCTGGTCAGAGCACGACAAAGCCCGTGAACCAATGAGGCGGAGAGCAACTCCTTGAGGTCAGAGGTCAGGCTCGGATTAATGTTTCCACTGCTGCTCAGTATTCTGTGTCCTCTGTTGTAACTGTGGCCCAGACAACATAGATAACAGGCCCTGTTTGACATGGGCACACACCCAGCTCCGGTTACACACACACGGCGTACACCTGAAGCTCGCTGGTCCTCGTCTCCACAACAGGTGCTTTCTCCGCTCCTCCAGGGCAACATGAAACCCAAAACCTCTGGAGTGTGTCTGAGTAAACGATGCGACCTGCGCTTGAGCTCCAGCCTGAGCCAGCAGCACGCTTCTGCCTCAGACTCTGCTCTTTAGCAGGCGAAAGGGGAATAGAAGGAGGCCAAGGTGGGCGGCTGGGCAGCCAAACTAGACCAGAGCTGGGACTCTGCAACAGCAAGTCTGCAGTCTAGCTCTGCCTCCTCTGAGCTTTTGAGCAAAAAGGTCAGGCACTATGAGATCCAAAAGGAAATGCAGACCATTTCCTTTTGTTTTATTGCTGAAGGATATGACTGATGGTGCTGTAGATGCTCGACTTGATTATGTTTTTATAAAGGCACACATGAGGGGAGACACAGGATGCACTGGCTTACTCTCTTCTCTTTCACACACAGTGTCCTCTTGTTTTGCTCAGTGTGCAATGTTTCAACACCGACACACGTCTTTTATCACCGCACCGTGCCCTGTGACCTCTCAGGACAGACAGCCGTTGAGTCACAATGAATCAGTCTGAGATCTTCACCACAGGACTCTCACATTACACAGACAACCTGGGCTTTCATCTGTTTTCTTATTTCTCTGTGGTGTTTGCACATACAACTTTTGTGACTCTTGTGCCTCCTTTGTGCTGCTCGGCCTGTTGTGACCTCAAGAGCACGACCCCACCACTGTGCTAAGTATCTCAGACCAGGCTTGAATTGGTCACAGCCGTGTGGCACAGAAACACAAACAAACACCTCTCTGCTTTACTTAATCCAGATTTATCTCTTTTCTCTCAAACCACACCACTACAGTAGTCATAGTTTGATGACTCCAAAAGGACAACATCACCAGGAAACGCTAAATATGACATCCTGGTGTCATAAAGTTGGACTCAATCCAGGTCTTGGCTTGTGCCTTCACATCCTGTGCACAGCTATTCACACACCCTCCTCCCAGAATCAAAACTTCATTGTACTGTCTGGCGCATTGGCCCCGGGAGCTGTGTTTTCCAGAGCTTTGTCCTCATGATGGGGACACCCAAAGTATTCCAGGCAGCAAGGGGGTCTCAAACGGACTCCTTTTAACAGTCTTCAAAACACCTAAGAGAACCGAGCCTGGAGCAGGGCAATGTTTGTGCTTTGTGTGTGTACTTGTGGTTAGAAGTGGCTGGATGGACCAGTTTTATCAGTCAGCCACAAGCCCGGAGTGAAGTGCACGCTCCGACGCTCTGCCGCTCAGACGCTCTGCTGCTGACATACATTCCAGCTTCAACGTGCGAGTTTGTCACCTGATCTATATCCAGCTGATGTTTCTAACATTCATAAAGCTCATCATACAGAGCATTTATGTCTCAGAGCTTTAAAATCTTTTATGTAACTGATGAATAACAGAAGATGGGAGTGTTTTTCTCGTTGTTTTCGACGGCATGCTTAACTATCACTCTCATTCTCTTTGTATAAAAGATCAAAACATGGACTAAGCTGCATTTTGGTGATGTTTTGTACCTTTGGCTTTTGTTGCAGCAGCTCTGTGTAAAAATGGAGCTCAGTTAAATCAGAGGGTGTGTATAAGTCAGGCGGCAGGCAGGCACACTGACTGACTGACTGTAGGACCGGCTGACTGGTAGGCTGACTATCTTTCTTAGACAAACAGTGTCACACGCAGTTGCTGAAAAAACACACATTTATCTGTCTGCACGTTTGTCTGTGGATCATCTTTCCACATATCTCTTTGAACACACTGTAGTTACTTATCTGCATCTCCTCCAGAAAGTTAAGGAGGTCTTGACTGATTTTACAGCCTGCTTCTCTCACGTGTTGGACAGGTGCCACTCTTTGTTTGACACATTGCACAAATATTTCCAAAATCCCCCGCTTCACCTGGTTGCCCTGTCCTCCCCTTAGTCCTCTGCTCACCTCTTTCCCCTCTCAGGTTTGTTCATGTAGCTTGCAAGAGTATGACAGGAATCTGATGAACAGCCCTGCAGGGCCTCGTGGCAACTATGTAACTGTCAAAGCATTCACGGGGACCTTGTGAGAGTTTGAAACTAAAGTAATAGGATGGTAAACAGAAACTCAGGGAGGCAGCGCTAGTGTTAAAAGGTAAACATCAGCTTATTTAACTTGTTAGAATTCAGATCAGTGTAGAAACTTGTAGACTTGGAAAGTACACATACAGACACCCAGCTCATTTGCACAGCACACGTAATGAGGATGGTTGTGATCATGTGATCAATGCACTGACAGGAGTAAAGAAGGAAGTAGTCTGTGGAAGAAGGCAGGCTGAGGTGGTCGATGGTTCAAACACCACAGGACTCTACCTCAGAGAATTTATTATTAATTATCATTATCATTGTTGTTGTTGTTGATATTGTTGTTGTTAATTTTAAGCTACCTCGTCACCATTTTTCTTTTCCTAAACTCTTACGCCAGTAACTTTACTTGCCTAAACCTAATCTGAACCTCATTGTTTGAGATGAAGTTGACATCTATGGCAGTTAAAATGTGAACAATGGTTGCTATATTAGGTAATGAGGAAGAAAGCAAGTGATTTATTGAAGAAGTTGATTGAAAGATGAGTGATTTATTTGTTGTTGTGCACTATAATGCATGGAAGTTTGGCAGTTCATGTTGTAATGGCTTAAATATGGCTGAAAACTACAAGTGATTCACAGTGACGTTAGGTTTAGTAAATAATGTTGTATACCTACAGTAAATCTGGCACAAGTACTCACTTGTTTCTTTACTACAACTTTCATTTAAAGGCAGGCATTGTGCAGTGCTACCAGTTTTTCAGGCCCCCAGCCTCACGGCCCCTCCTTTTCTAAGAGTTACCGTTTGTGATTTTTCTTGTCATTCTGGCCCGCAGGCTTTTTCCTTTTAATAAAAAAAACAAAAAAAACACCGCAGACATGTGGCACACACACACACACACAAGATAAATGTGAAAAGGAGATCAGTGCTGCTGATTAGGATGTCACAAAGGAATTTATTGTGAAACTGCTGCCTGTGTTGGTGCTGCGCCAGCTCTGGGGAGGCTGGCTGGCAAACCAGCAGGCAGACAGCACAGTCTCCCGCCCCCAGCACTGACATGCCTCTCCTCCATGGCCCCGTGTGCCCTGCATTTACCTCCTCAAGACCGTTGACTTGTTTATTTCAGTATCTCCACAACAGCGCTATCTTTTTTTGTGGTTTTCCGAGTGGGTTCTTAGATGCACTTCTGATTTGACTAATTATGTCACCCACTTTAATCTTTTCCATTGCTGTTATTTCCTTTATCCTCCCTATGAGAAATAATTAAATTTTCATTTTCCACCATGAAGTCTGACAATGAATAACAGGACCATGTGGGCCAACTTCAGTCTTTTAATCCCTAGTTTGATTATCACATTAAACCTGCATACTCCACTTATTAAACAGGTGAGCTCCAACATCTTAGTGAGTGTAAAGACATCCGTCAGCAACAGTCTATTAAGACATCAACATTGACCCTCGACTCCACAGCTTGCCTGCAGCAGGTGCGCACCATAAGATTCCTCATAGGAAGTACAAACAAGGTGAGAGAGATGAAAGGGGAGGAGGGTAGTGACAGAAGTGAAGGAATAAAAAAGTAAGCTCTCTGTAGCCTCTTTTCCCCCTTAAAGCTGTCACTACATGTAACGGACTGTTTAAATCATGAACACAACAATTCAGCAAACTGCCTACAGGACTTTATAGTGCATTTCTTAGAAAACCATCCAAAATCAATACAATATGAGCCCTCTAATTTCTCAGCAGTATGGTCTGCTTATGATGTATGATTTGCGTGGAGACATATTTCACCCCAGGCCTATTTTGTCCATTTATTCCACATGGGGCGCACTCTTTAAAGGATCATATCACTACTTTTGCAAGTTTTAGCTCTTAGACAACAGATTATGTACTAGACAGTGTTTGGTTTCCATTAAAGCTGTAACTGATAACTTTTAGAAAAATAGTGTCACGATATTCACAAAGAAGTTTATGTGACAGGTGATCCGTGAGAAAAAAATCATGTTCCTCTTCCCCATCAAATTGCTTCTAAAGTCATGACAAGGCAGGACACGAAAAGAAAAACAGCCAATCCGAGCCAAGGAGTCTCTAACACTGCTGTCAGTCACTCCTCGTGACCTGCACTTAAACTGTCAAACTAGGCAGTGCTGTTACTGCATTGCCTATTTCTCACCTAAAATGTTTTCAGAAACATATGTTAGTGTACTGTTTAGCTGTAAAATAAGAAAGTTGGTCCGGTCGGTGAGCGGTGGTTAATACTTAGGTCAACTATTTCCAACGTGGCAGCACAGTCACAAAAAAATCTATTCTCTTTTTTTATAGAAGTTATCAACTAGCTTTAAAACACAGGTTAAAGCTACAGGTTATGTTTCAAAAAACATTTTGCTGACTTTTGGATTTATCTTCTTTCTTTTTTTTACCCATTGCAGAAGGCGTTTGGTTTCCAGTAAGTTTTACGCATTATGACAGTTTATAAGTAGACTCATGAAACTTGTTTGAGTTCTGTAATCCATCACACTGAACAGGTTTGGATTAACATTAGTTATAATTTTACTGTGTGATAATGCAAGTTCAATGTGATTTAGAAATAATGCAGTGCATTACAGTTTAACAACATCAATCCAGACAGTTTTTGTTCAGTGACAGAAGATGGGGTCCCTTGAAGAAAAAGGTTGGAAACCATTGCTTTAAAGTATATGTGGTTCGTAACAAACAGAAAAAATGCTTGTATGCTCCTTTAAAGGGGCCGTTATTCTGATGTCTGCCCAAGCCTATCTGTTATATAAAATTAAAGAGGGTCCCTCGGTGTGGTTAAGAGGAAGAAATGCCCCCAGTACATGTTTGTTTCTGTCTGTACCCTGTGGGTTCATCACACTGTCATAAACAGAGAGCCTGAGATAACATGACAGACCGCCACAGAGAGAGCACGAATAAATGTTGCTTTGTTATTGTAGCGGCGAATAGCAATTTGTTTGCATAAAGAGCAAGTTTGTTTGCTTTCACATCTGTTCATACACGTCATTAAGTGTGTACAGTAGATTCCTCAGCTGACCTGTAACACACTGAACAATGTCTACCTGTGTGTGTTTGCTCACAAGTGTGATCTGCCTTTGTGTGTGTATGTGTGTCCTGTTGTCAATGAATCTGTGTGTGTTAAGAGTATGTGCACATCACGGGGCATTCTTGTTTGCTTTTCCATGTTTGCTTTTTGGTGGAAATATTAACATTATTAACGGACAATTATACACAGTTGCCATGGCGTCAGAGCGATAGTGAGCGGTGGACTGAGTGGGGGAAGTTTCATGGCTTTAAGTCAAGCACACACACACGGCTGCTGGTCGTATTAATGGGAAACACAGACTGCTAACAGCCAGACATTTGGCTTGGATTTGGAGACTCGATTTACACACACACTTGTATTTTACTATGTATTCAAATTCATACATTAGGTGTGGCAGTGATGTGTATTTAGCACTCAGAAGAAAGAAAGGTTAATTCATTGTTGTGTGTACCAACTTTGATGTTCAAACCTCAGGATTAAGGCAGAAACAGAGCCTGTGTGCATACTGACATTGAAACATTGCCTGCACGGCAAATAATTTACAGATACTCCATGCGCAAATTCCTTAACCTGAGGAGTGTGCGCATGCGTTAAAGCTGACACCAACTCCACAACACCACTGCTCCCTTCATGTCTGTTTTCCCCGAGGATGTCTGGGCTGCCTAGAGCGAGATGCAGGAGCTGTGAGGCAATTAGCGAGAGTAGCGGTGTTCGTCCAGAGGCCCGAGGCCATGGTCTCGTCCTGCGTATGTGTGTGCCTTTACAAGCCCACACAGTTCCTGTCACAGCTCATTGACAACTAGCACAACACAGGAATGAGGCAGGGCAGAGGTTGAGGGGTCAGGAGGGGTGTGTTGCGTAGAAAAGAAAATCAGAGCGACAGTTTTCAGCAGTGACGCAAGGTAACCTTAGCACCTTAGTTTTCTTTGGTTTAATGACAATTAGAAGAAAAAAAGAACATTTTTCCAGACTTATGTTTTTAAAAGTATCTGGACGTGAAAATAAGTTTAATTTTTTTCTTTTACTCCAAAAAAATGTATATTCTTATCTGCTTATCTGCAAAAATTCCCTACATGTACTGTAGATTTTCACAAGGTTACATGTACTGAGAAGCCTCCATGCTACCCACTTCTGCCGCAACCAGACAGGCATGTCAAACTCCAAGCTTCCTCCAGTCTCTATTTTCTTTTCCTCTCTGTCTGTAACTGTACACAGGCTCACTGTATCTGTTAAATGCCGTGTGTGTGTGTGTGTGTGTGTGTGTGTGTGTGTGTGTGTGTTAAGAGAGCTGCTCTTGTTCTCCTGCCAGTCTTGTTAAGAGGCTCAAAGTTGTGTGAAAGGACCCTATTGAGGAAGCAGGGGTGTTACGGTTAACACAATAAGGACCGCCAACCGCGTGTGATTTGGATGCAGATATTCAAAGAAGTGTATTATTCTAACATATGTCTTTGCTTCTGTAATCAATCTTACACTAAACAACAGTATTTTGCATTATGATGAAGAACTATTCCTGATGCTAACAGTTGGTTTGTATTTTTGTTACTAGCCACATCTTTTTCATAATGATGCAAATTACTAATAAAACTGTCAGATTTGATTAAATGCTTCACTCACCCAGCGCAGAAGCTTCCTCCTCTACTCTCGCTCCACTTTTCTTCAGGTCTTCTTCTCCTGGAAACAACACAACAGTTGTACCTTTTAGACAAACATTTTGCGTATGTTTTTCTTTCCTCCTCTCTCCATTTATTTGGAATCCAGCCCCCCTGTCACGCATTGTTAATGGTCCACAAGCAAAACAGGAAGTTTTTTCTTTTTCCTGTTAATTGGTTGGATTCCAGCTGTGTGCGGGAGCGTGCTGAGCACTGGCAGGCCGTGTGGCAGCACAAGAGAATGACAGAGCGGGAGAGGAAGAATGCAGGCCGACCACTCTCCACTCTGTCAGCTCCTCGTCCTGTGGTATCAGCCCATCAACCGTGGCCCGAGAGTGTGTGTGTGTGCGCGCGCGCGCACATGCGTGTAGACCTTTGACTGAAGCATGACATAAGACTGCTTTTCTTGAACCTGTATACATTGTAATACATCCATAGCACAGTTTCTGCTACGATCTGCAAGATTAATTTATTTTCACCGTCATCTATGAACAAAGTGTTCCTTGAGGGGGCGTTAAATGTCAAATGTACATTTCCTACAAAGACAAAAATTTGACAGTTTTGGACAATTCTTCAGCTGCAATTGATGATTATTTTCAGTATTGACTAAACCTACCTTTTTTTCCCCCAGTTAGTTAGCGTCTTCTTGTCCATGAATGCAGAACAGCTTGTGTTACTTTGAATAAATAAGGTGTATTAACAAGTGTTATTTTTGAGCGAGGTTATGGGATCAGAAATAGGAGTTCGTTTTGGAAAACCCAAAGCAACCGCTTGCTAGGTGTTGTATTAGTAGGAGACATTTGGCTAAGAGCAGCTCCCACATTTCTTTCTACTGGCCAACTTTTCATTTTAATTAGTTCAAGGCATCGTCATAAAACCTTTTCAGAAATAATTACCCAAGATGCACACAGTTTCTTCCTTGATTCTACAGAACAGACAGACTCTTATACACCTATTCATAAAAAGTACACTCACTCTTCTAGTATGTTCCCACTAGGCAGTGTTTATGAGCCATACTTCATATACCTAAGTTCTGAGTCAAACAGTCTGTGGAGGCAGACAGCAGATTGAGGACCAAAACACGTGCTTTACCTGATGGTGCACCTGAAGCCTCACTTCACTTTGCATACATGATCTCTGAGTCACCTGCAGCTCACGCACACTTACACATAACAGAGTGCAGTGTTTGCAGTGTCGGTTTTGCACTCTGACTTGCTGCGAGGCCTTTGCTGCACTCTGCATCCGTGTGTTTATTTGTCTGTTGGAGTGTTTTGCTACGCTGCACAGAGACTTATATGCATGTGTTTTTGCCCTTTTTGGGTTTATTTTGCAGACATTTCACCAATTTGTAGGGGTAAACGCAACAATGTATGCTTGCTAGTGAGTGCATAATGAGTGTAAGGACTCATGTGCTGACCCTGTCGTGGTCAGTTTTGTGTCTCGAGGTCACCGTGTCTCCCTCTCAGACAATCCCTTGACTGCACTGTAAATACTTAGCTTTCAAAGTGGAACTTAAAATTGGTGCAAAATTGAATGACTGTCGCACTTTTATAAAAGACAAAACTGTTGACAACAGTATTCCTGTCTTGGTATGCCGTAATAGCTCAGGCCGCCTTCTCCACGTCTTTCCAGTCTTTAATTTGTGCAGACTACACACTGCCAAATCACTGCTAGTATCTTTTAACCTGTCAGTACCTCGTATTTTCTCTCTCAAAGGTTTACTTTCATATTTATTCTTTAGTTATTTTTGTTATTCCCTTTTATAGAGGACTGATACTTTTCAGCTTCTCTGTCCACTATAATTTTCTTCCTCTGTGTTCATCTGTTAAACATAAATATCGCCTCACCCTTCTCCTCCTCTGTTTCTCCTTTTCTCTCTGTGTCACTCCCTTTCTCTTCCCCATCTGGTTTAATCTCTCCCAAAGCAGAACACAGCTGAGCAGTTAGTTGGAACCTCTTTGTAGTGGCATCATCTAAAACTGCCAGCAATTTGTCCAAAATTATAGCTCAAAACATCGGTCCAACCCATAAACCTGCAGGGGACGGGTGGGATAAATAGAGTAGAGCTTTGTGTTACGCTGTCGGTATGTTGCTTTGCTTGATGTTAAATGTGCATCTTGTATGTTGGATATGTGCACCAGTGACAAGCTATGACTTGTGGCACTGTCACAACCGCTTGGCTGTTGATTGCAGCGTTGAGTGATTGAGATTTGGGCAGATACACGGTGGCATTCAGATATACACATGCAGGCATTTGCACGTATGCATGGCACTGATTTCCTCTCTCAGGCTGCTCTCTCACGGTGTGGACAGCAGCAGATAACAAAACTATTTGTGTCCATGGCAGTGACGGAAATAGACAGTAAAGGGACAGTTTACTACAAATCAAAAATACATAATTTTCCTCTTACCCGTAGCGCTGTTTATCAGTCTAGATCTTTGCGGTGTGAGTTACCAAGTGTCGGAGGTATCAGCCATAGAGATGTCTGCCTTGTCTCCAATATAATGGAACAAGATTGTACTCAGCTTGTAGTGCTCAAAGCGCCAAAATGTATTTGAAAAACTCAACAGCAATGTCTCTTTCCACAAGTCATGACACAATTATACAGTTATGCAGTTTCATATAGGAACTATTCTCTTTCTACCCACCAACCGTATCACCACACAGAAGGAATTGTGCATCTACTCACGGACAAGAGGGTTTTGCTCGTAACAGAGCGAGATGTAAACATTAATGGCGTCCTCCTCAGCTGAGCTGTAACCTAAGCTCGCTCAGTGGTGCTAGTTTAGCTACCATTAGATGCACACTTCCTTCGGTGCAGGGATACAGTTGGTGGAAGTTTCGGAGAAAGAAAATAGTTCCTGTGTCATGATTTCTGGAAAAAGACATTGCTGTTGAGTTTTTCTTCAATGTATTTTTGGCGCTTCGAGCACCACAAGCTGAGTGCTATCGAGTTCCATTATATTGGAGAGAAGGTGGACATCTCGACGGTTGATATCACCAACACTCTGCAACTCACACAAAAACAATTTACACTGATGATGATACTGATAAATAGCACTTCGGGTAAGAGGAAAAAAATATATTTTTGATTTTGGGGTGAACTGTCCATTTAAGTAAAAGAGGAGCCAAGATCTCCAGCTCTGAATGATGTAATGTGAGAGAGCAGCTCTGCACGTACATATCTGCTTGCATGTACCACGTGCCTACATGAGTGGGTATGTCACCACTTTGTGACAAACAAGGTCTCGGTCACTCTGTGACGTGATTGCGATCGCACAAACTCACAATACAAACACCCACATGAGCTCGCAAATTTACTCTGTATTTTCATTCGATCCATATTCAGTAAAACATTAATGTTTCATGTCAGTGGTTAAATATTTGGCCTTCATCTCAAAGTGAGATCGGCTTTTCCCACTTCTGGTTTTGGTCAAAGAGTATAGATGCGTGCGTGTGTGTGTGCGTGTGTGTGTGTGTGCGTGCGCCCTTGCTTTGCTCTTGCCCAGTAAGATCTGGTTCAAGGCTCATTTCCTAATTACAGTGCTGGCCAGAGGTAATTACAACCTTAGATTAAGAGCTGTTTCTCTCTCTCTTTTTTTTACGGGTCCCACTGAAATGCAGCAATTTGTGGTGGCTTTCTGGGATGAGCATCCTCCCTCTCATCCTCCATCTGTCTCTCACTCCGCTCTTCTCCCGTAATACTCCACTGGAGTTGGTTTTGGGAATTTGGGGGATTTTTTTGCGGCTTGTTGCAGATTTTCCAACCAGAGTGAGAAGGTTAAAAAGATAGCGGTATTTAATGTAAAGCCTGAGAGTGATTCATCTGCTTTAGATGTTAGATAAGCTGGTGAAATCTGACAGCAGTGAGCATGTGTGTGTCTGTTGACACTAAGGACGGCAGTTATTTGCGCTCAAGCTGGGGCACTCCGTGGCCCTCAGATCCCTTCGCATGTGTGTGTATATTTATGCAAGGTTTTGAAGTGGTTCTTCTGAACGCATCATTTGGCTGCATCGGCGAGCTCTTCTTCAATTTAGCTTGGCAGGCGTACAGGCTGGGGTTTGCCTCCACATACCGCTGGGTCAGCATTGATGTGTGAGGCTGAGGCCCTTAAAGCCGGGGGTTTTATTTAAGACGCCTTCTTTGAGAGTGCAGCTCCGGCTCTTGGTTGTCAACCAGTGAATGCCCCCCTACTGCGCAAACACCTGACGAGGGGCACGCAGAAGCCTTTTAATTCTGATAGAGGAAGAATCTTGAATTCTTTCTCTCGCTCTTTGTTAATTGTGACGAGCCCTCACTCTCACATTGAGAAAAACAAACACACACACATATTCACACACTTATTCCAACTTTCTGCCCTGTCGACTTCCCTCTAACGGCCTGCTGTGTGAGTGCCCCGCTGCCATCCTCCACCTCCCTTTACCCCTCCTCTCCTCCCTTCCCCAGGCCTCCTCGCCTCAGCACCTGACTTTTAACCCTCTAATCCCTCTGATGCGGAGGGTAAGATGCTTCAGGCACTGCCCCTAATTGCCGTAAAAAACGGAGCTCTGGCAATACGAGGGAGATGTGAAAATCTGCTCTCAGTGCAAAGAACTGTGTTGATAAGTAAAATTACCGGCAGTTCCTCAAGTCATGTCTCAACACAACAAATGGAAGAACTGCCAATCATCGCCAGCAGGAGATTTAGACATCAGTGCGCCTTTCACCCGAGCTCTTTGGCACGCATAATGAAACTTCTGCCTTGATTTTGTAAAAAACAAATTACAGATACAGAGTTGGTGGCAAAATCCCAGATGCTTGGCACTGTTTCGACATTACTGCCACCGTGGGGTGACAGCAGGCCTGTGCTTAATTGCTTAAATTTGGTTTTATGACAGAGGGCTCTTTTGCCTTACTCATGCTCCCCGTCCACAAACCATTTAACAACATTTAAGGGCAAGAAACGTCCTGTGGGGGAGAGATAATCCACCCACCATGCATGTGTGTCTCACACACAAGCATGCACAATTGCACATTTTACCGCATAAGTGTCCCTATATGTTACGCAACCAATATTTTGACAAGCTAAGACATCACAGGTAAAAACAACTTTACCTTGCCTCATTCTCCCTGTTCTCTGTCTCTCTCCTCATACACATCATTCATTTATCCCCTTTAGAAGTGTGCAGGGTCAACTAGCGACTGTACAAACAAAACTGTGCAGAGAGTGAAACACTGCAGCAGAAGGCGGAAAATAACTTCACTGGCACAAATGCTCTCTTCTACTGTAAGTGCTGCAATCTGTGCATCATAGCAGCCTGAAAGTCCTCCACATTAGTGAGGGATAATTGGCCTCCTGTGGCTGCTCTGCTGTGTCTGGTAGCCTAATATAAACCAATTACCACCATTATATACTGTCAATGACACAGTAGCTTCTCCCATGGCATAATAACAGCCTGTGAGGAAACACATGGCGAGGAAACAAGCGGTACGCCAGTGCAGGGGTTAATAGCGGGCTATTGGAGTAGTTTACGCTGCCTGTTTCACCCCCAGGACAGATTAGGACGATTTTCCGTGCCTGTTTGTGGGGGCTGTGTAAAAGATGGTAATCTGACAGAAAGCTGGAGGGATCGTGGTCAGAAGAAAGTTCTTACATGAATTAAGCATCTCAGGCGAAAGCATATGTAGAATGTTTTAACGCGGTTTTATTTGGATCTCTCGTTCCCAGTTGGGTCTTGGGGTTTCTGTTTGGTTCTTCACATCATAAAGGAGCCTTATTTTGCTGGTATTTTTTTCAGTGGTGACTTTACCTCTTACAGCAACTGGTTTGATCATCTTTCTGTCACCGCAGCGTAAGAGGACAAACACTTACAGAATTCTGATGTTAAAACTATGTCTAAAAAAACTTTTTTAGGACAAATTGACCCTCCGTGATGACAAATCCTTGATTACAATGGTAAACTGGTGGTAATGCTGACTGGTTCTCTAGATAGCACCAAGTTTCCAAGACCCTTAAATGAAACTGGTTCAGGAACCAGAGTTAATTTTAGTGGAAAAGGGGTAAGAGAAAATCAAAGTTTATATTGGCATAATATTTATACAGATTAAATTATCTGGATCAAACAGATGGACTTGCTGTTCTTTTACTTTTTGGACAGATTACAGATTGAGATGCACTAAACATGTTGCGTCGTGTCACTTTATTGGACGTTAGTTTATTGGCGGAGTGGGTCACTCAGATTTAATCTTTGAGGAATTTGACCTCATCGCTCGTTGCTCTGCTGCACACACATGCTGCAGGAAAGTGATGTCTCGCTAATTTCTGCTTGTACCTTTTCCTCGCATCAGAGCCAGTGTTTCATTCATCTGCACTGCCAGATGAAAAAAAAACAACTGAGATGTTCAAATCCGGCTCTGGAACTTGTTCAGTCAAAGTGGACAATTTTTGGTAATGAAGTTATGGAGTAATTCTGTCAACAGTAGCAGCTGTAGGAACATATTTAATATCAGGTGGCACCAGTGATGCTTATGACTGAAACTTGGCCACCAACACTGCATTAAATGTTATCTTCGATCTATCATAATAATAAGGTTGTTCCAGATTATTTATTAGCTTCATGAATTCCTCATGTTTGTTCTGAAGCCAGCATAAACCACATCAAGTCAAAGTGCCACCAACTGAAGCTTGGCATTTGCAACTAACTTATTAATCTGATTAATTTGTTGCATTCACAATGGAAAGCAGTGATCCATCTTAACTACCAGATTTTTTTGCAAATTGTCTGCAAACTACAAAAACAACTGCTGTGATGTGCAGTATGCTACAGTCATTATTTGGTTGCATCACTTGGATAACATCAATCTCCACTTGTCTCCACTTGGACATAATCTATGTCCAAATATCAACATAATCAGGCTTTGATTCCATCCTACGAAATACTAGAACCTTAAACTAACCATTTTTAACACCAGTGTCCTATTGAACTTTCTGCTGTGGGACGTTCCCCTGTGTAGGTCCAAAAACAGCTCTCTCCCTCTGCGGTGACCGCTGCTGGGTGCGGTGTAGACACTCGGCTCGGGCCCCTGCGTGCTGCACGGCGTCCTGCGGTCCCACACCAGCCCGCCTCATTACCGCCCCGACTGCTGCTCCTTTTTGCTCCGCGCACACTTTCGAGTTTTACGCATTTCCCCACAAATACTGTTTTATTGTCAGTGTTTGGTAATCGGGAGCATTAGTGGCGCCCACATCGCCAATAAAACCTGCTGCATTCAATAAGTCACTGGAGCGATCATGATGATGTTTTGGCATTTTGCTCGGAGGCTGTATGCATTTACAGAAAAACTGTTATTATCACAGCGGCACGTTTGAAAGCATGATACAGTTTTTTATTATTATTATTTATAGTTTTATCAACTTACTGTCGAGCAGAACAGAAACACGGTGAGTTTTTGTGAAGGGAGTTGTCGTTTGACTTCAATCAGCACAGATCAGCCGTGGCTTATATTTAACGGGACATCATCCTGTTTAAGAGTTTGGATTTTGCACTCAAACAACATTTTGTTAACGAGTGCAATTAATCTATTAATTAATTCATTTTTTTAAGTTAATCATATTCCACCCAAAACGCATTTATCAACATAACGCGTCTTTACGCACGTCTCGATTCTCTTTCAATTCTTAGAGCTCCACAACTATAAAATGTTTTTCTTTATTTTAATCAGTCAAAGTAGGAAACTCTTACCCTCAACTTCAAAGAAGTAAAGTTGTGCGCGCAGCTGCGCTTGTGTGTCTTTATCCAAGCGGAGTAGTTCGCCGATAAAACTCCAAAGACCTTGTAGTTTTCCGTGTGTGCGCGCCCTTTAAAAAAGTTTCTATGAACGTATTAAACTTATAACGAACGGTCTTCATCAAATCCTTGGAGAGACACGCCGACCTCCACGTCAAGGAATGCGCTCAAGCGCTGCCTCCCTGGACAAAAAGCGCTTTATTGGTGAGCACAGAGGAGAGTTTAAGCAGGAGTTCAGATGGGAGGGGCGAGGCGAGGCGCACCGCAGCAGAGCGCACTCCCGCACAGACTTTGGAGAGCAGCGAGCGACTCACCTTGCAGCTTGGCTGAGGAGAGAAATTCCAGCCTCCTTTCAGTACGCTATATCTTAATGCCTACCTGCAGGACCTGTTTTAAGCAAGAGACGTGACTGGTTTCATTATTTACTGTTCGGAGAGGCTGGTTACATATCATTTGAATGAGTAGTTTTGCTTTTTGAAGTATGCATTTTAATGAGCTCGTGTGCAGGACAAATACGTACGCTGATAAACTTCATGCACACACACACATGAACAGGGCCAGATCACACCAAATCAAACACAACATCACTTTATCCCCTTGAAACCTGAGCAAATTGGCCTGATTTCTTTCAAAAACATGGAGAGAATGAGCAGCTTAACAGAAAATTACCAAAATTAGCAAGAAGTTACTAAAAAGTTACAAAAAATGACCTAAAAATAATAGAAAAAAGGTCAAATGAATAATGACAATAATAATTTATCATTGGAAATATATACTTGTGATCATTTTAAACAGTTTTCCTATTATTTATAATTTTATACAAATTCTCTCTGTCTCTTCCTCTGAACTAATTTTATTTTTTTTATTTTTTAGTTAATTTCCTTGTCACCTTTTCATAATTTCCTTAGTTTTTCTTGCATCTCTCGCCAAGTTACTGATTATCTTTTTTTCTCCAAGTTTTTGGAAGAAATCAATTTGCGCATGCTTTAAAGGTTTTAATTGTTTGTGAAAGCTGTCTGCACACATCACAAAAAAACTGCTGTTTATCCAGATATCAAAGGGTCAAACTACAACACAAGTAAGTAATATTATAAATTACAAATATATATATATATCAGTTGATTAAATATTTTATCTATTCACACACTTAATTCCTCCACTGACATATGAAGGGCTATCCGTCTCCACAGTGTACGTGCAGTGTACATTAGCACATATGTTGTCGTCATTCACAGAGCCATCCTCAAGCTGAGAAAGCCAATGAATACTTCCCAACGCTAGTGATAAACTACCCGTCGGCAGCTGGCAGCCTATTTCAATGTCAGCCAGTCCCAACAAGGTGCAGTAAGGTGATAGCTCCAAGGCACCGTGTCACCTCCTATGTGTACTTTTAGCCACACGTCACAGAATTAACCAGAAACCTGAAGCCTCTTGTGTACAGTGCTTTAATGTTTGTGTAAGTGTGACCCACGTGCTCCTGCAGAGCTTCTGTTCCCTCCACATGCTGACAAGAAATCGCAAAAGGAGAGTAATAATAACTGAAACCAGGACAAATTTCTCCTTGTGGTGATGTCACTCAGCCTCAGACTCCAACAAAAAAACGGCCTCGAGGCCGTCGCACGTGTCTCCTAAAACCACCCCCACCTTCAGTATCCTCAGCTCAAGGGACACTTATGTTCCACTTGCTGAGCCCTGCTTATGTATTTTGTCCAGTTTACTTTTTGATAGCAGTCTCCACAAAGTCTCCTGCCTTTCTGCGGCTCCTACTGTACAAGTTATTACACACACACATGCACTCTGCCATCTGCAAGGCATTACTTTAAATTGCAGGAATCGAGAAATGATTTCACACACGTCCCGCAGGGTCCAGATGTGGCTCCACAGTGATAGCCACAACTGAGTTTTACGTGCTCAGGAGAAATAAGGGAGGAAATAAATCTTACCCTGTTGTACCTAATCACACAGGCTCACAAAGTCAGAGCTCGCACTCTGTCTGTCTCTGTCACCTCATAAACATAAACCTCCGAGAGCCGCAGTTATCCAGGTAACACTGAGGGTGAGTTCTTTATCTCAGTCATTCAGCTGGTGTGTGTTGGATGGTAAAGGAGGACCTCTGTGTCCAGAGCTCAGATACTCAACAACTCACCCCCAGTGGCAGCTGCCTGTTATTTTTTTCTGCGGAAGTTTGACAGCGTGACAAAAATATAATGCTCAGCAGACTAAAGGGCAGATTATTTTCTTAAAAATTAATGACTTAATTATATCAAATGTATTATTATTATTATTATTATTAGATTGTTATATTATTATTAATAATATTAATAATAATAATAATTTGTTTTTAGTAATAATTCCAACTTTTTCCTTAAAATATCCTAAAATATGTAATAACTAATAAGTATTTCTCAAAATAAACTTTATTCTCAACTTCTCAGAGAACACAGATATGTGGGTTATGTTTTGATTGTGCAAAAAGTTTTGAATATAATTAGAAATCTTTCTGAAACACATATGAGCTATGAAAGTCCAGGAGATTCTACATTAATTAAAACAAATTAAATTATCATTGACATGAAAAGCTGCCACATAAAACGTTTTTTTCCCCATAAATTGGTGCATAAAACTTTACCAGAATGCAGGAAATAGTTTTTGACACTCAAAAATTCCTGAGAGATGACCCCCCCATACCCCGCATGTAATCTACGCCTTTTGTTTTTTGCTTGAATTTAACAACCAAACCTGAGGAAGAACTGCTCAGATTCAAAGTCAGCGTGATCTTAATGTTGCCACAAGTGGTTGTTGCATTAGAATAAATAAATAGATAAGTAAATCAAGTGTTACAATGCCAACACACATACTGAAGTAGTGACAGTATTAATTTGCAGTGAACAAAAATGCAGTTTAAGCACCAAAATCAATAAAAACAAGACATCAATGCATAAACCCTATGAGTAAACTAATAAAAAGTAATAGCTATAATATGACGAGAAGAAAGGCATTTGATCACAAACGGCACTGTCATTTCTACTCTAAGAATCAATTAAGTTAAACAGGCACTTTCACTCAGTAATAAGTGGTTCAATATTTATTAAAAACATTTTAATACTTTAAATGGAGATTTTATATATACGGTAGTTCAGTCCCTACAGAAGACATGATGTCTTTTACAAAAAAAAGTCATAGATTGAAGAAGTAGTTGACTAGCTAACACTAAAAGCCTTAACTTTTCAAATGTAAGTTTTCTAAATATTGAAATCTACGCCAATGATTAAGATTCAGTGCATCACAGCAGCTTCTGGTTCGACTAACAAAATGTCCATATATATATATATATATATTATATATACATACATATACTCCCCCTCAAGCTGCCTGAGAATGTTTCTACATTTCAGCTCATATTGTATTACAACATTGAACTTTTAAATTTAACTTTTAAATGAAATAATTAGTTTTTTTCTGATCCACTGAGTATATTCTCAGCAGCGTATATAAATGAACAAAAAAAGAAGGTTATTTTAAATATCCCAGATGTGGAGACAACAATAGAAATCATCTCAGCTCAACAAACACAGCACCCTATTGTTAAACGGATAAAGAAAAATGCGTAGAAAATTGTTCCACTCATCATGTGGAGGAACTGACAGCACTTTATTCAACTATCAAACAAAAAACATTTTACCCCCCTTCTCATCATTGGTTTGGATCATTGTGCTCTGTATAAATGACCAGAGCAGGAAAGCCTTGTTGTAATCTGCTCCGCATATTTGTCCATCACTTTACAGGACGGTGGCAGGCGCTCGGTCAGTGGTGTAAATCCCAGTCTAGTGGCTGTAACAGAATTACTTCATGTGCCGTCAGCACGCTGGGCTCCTAATCACCCTGGCTCAGTAAAAGATGGCGAGGCGGCATACAGCCCACTCCATAATACTGCCCAGGGGAACCAGTAAAACACTGGTCTGCTGCTGGGCCAACCGCTGCCTGCTAACAGTTTTAAAGCCTTGGGCACTTAGCCACACAGCGCCATGCTGGTGTTTCTGGGAGGTGACAGACTTTTCTTCATCTTCTTTCTCTGTCACTTTTCCTGGAAATACATTTTCCATGCTTTTACATTTTGTCCTATTCTTTTAGATTTTATTGCATTCACCCGTGTGAAAATTTGTATGTGACTTTCATCACCTTCTGTTTCCCCGCACTAGTTAGGCTCTAATCCACTTTTGTTTTTGGCTGCTTCGCTTTGTCTCATATTTGCTTCATCACCTCTGACATCTTGAGTCATTTCTTGCCTCCATGATTTATTGTGACTCCTTTGCTGCGGCTCAACTGTATTTCAAGTTCAGCTTTGCCTGACATTTATGGTTCATGCTGTCAATCTCACCTGGCACATGATTTATTGTTTGGGTTTATGCTTTTGTGAGGTACACTTAAAAGAATTTAATTCAACACCATGAAGTGACAGAAACACTTGTATTTGTGACCAACAAAGCATTGATGGTTTTATCTCCCAATCCACACACAGGGACAAAGAGCTCATCAAAGAGGATGAACTGACTTCAAATAGACTAAACTGTCTTTGTCCTTGGTGTTTGTCACAGTCTGATATGCTAATTCATATGCTCCAAGTACAGCTGGGTATCAACAGAGGCCCCACGACACGATATTATCTTGATACATAAGTCAACTTCAAATTATCTCCCCAAAGTAAAACTTTGCAAACGTCTCTTTTCTCTAAAGTGTTCAGTCTGTTCACCTCACTTCAGTTTTTTTTAATGCAGCAAAGTCTTTCAAGTGGACTAAAAAGATCAGTTAATTTTGTTATTGTAGTCTATGGTGTATCAGTCTGCATTTTAGCTGCTGCGTTTTAAGTCCTCCACAGTGGGTTGCACACAGTACACATTGTTAAAACCATCACAGACATCCCATCTGTGGTCCCATCCTGCTGGATTGAAGGCGAGACAACCCATTCCTCGATCTTACCTTTTTATGCTTGAACGTCAGAGTAAAAGGAGCTTATGCTCCCTATATTGTGCAATATATACACAGTGAATACAACATGTGCTTTAGGGCTGTCCTTGACTCTGTGTCCTAACAGCAGTATCCACACCCAGCCATGAGCAAACAGCACACCACGAAGACACGTATTCAAACAGTCATACCTTCCTCAATCAGGTCTGTAGATCCATTCAGAAACACGAGCATGTGTCTTGGTTTGAGGTGTACGTGTTTTGTTGTTCACAACATACCTGTGGGTTTTTTAATTTTGGAAAAGTAGGAAACAAACAAGGGAAGTGTCCCTGCAGGAGAAGATGGGAAGAGAGTCAGAGAGAGAATGAGAGCAAGTTTAGGAGACTAGTTCACCACAAAATGACATTTCACTCATTCACTTACTCCCCACATTGTCAGTTAAAACAACAAACATGTCATCCTTTGAGAAATCGAGCTTGGCTGCATGATCTTTTTACAGCTCCAAAGACAGAATAAAGTGTCCCTCAAATTTCTGATAAACAGCTTGTGCGGCACATTTTGTAGCCAAACAAGAGTACTTTTGACCCAAACTGGTCCTAATTTTTTTCTCAGTGACAAGGCTCTTGTCGTGGAAGAAGAAAAGTTGCTGCTGCGGGATGCAAAATATTGCTTGAGCTCAATTGAGAAAGATGATTCACATTTTGTTGCTTTCTCTGGAAGCTCCAAACATCCAAATTTGAAAAAGCAATTCTGAGCTGGAAGTTTGTGGGCGGAACAGCTTTGTGTTTTGTGGTCCCATAAACTTTTTGCACGTAGATAATGATTACCGTTTCATTTTGTAGTGGGCTGTTCCTTAGCCGGTACTTATGTAGTACAGGAATGTACAGCATTAGTCATGTTTTAATATTCAGCACAATTAGCGAGCACAAAGACAGAGGAGGCGGTTTTGGGACTCATTTGCTTTCCCATTAGGACAGCCTGGGAATGATTGTGCTGGGTTGTTTTGTGATGGAGCCCGAGCTCATTATTCTCTCTGTCTTCGTGCTTTTGAGGCTGAGGTGGGAGTGCGCTCTTTGTTGCTGTTTAGTGTATCTGCATATGTATTGGCATCTGCATCCATGTTTGTTGTGTGCAGATGCATGCTCTCCCCCTCTGTCCGCAACTACATGTCTTCCCGTCACACATAAACGTGCTCTGACGGCAGCATGTGTGGGCTGCCGTGAGACATGACCAGGGCCCTCCTCACGAGTCCCGGGCCGCTGGCTGCTATGGGAACCGAGACATAACGGAGAAATATGGCCAATAGAAACAGGAATAATGAGTGTTCTCAAAGCAGAAGTTGTCAGTGTTTGTGTGAGAGTAAACATAATATTTCAGATAAAAATGAAATGTTGACTCTTCCCACCTGTCCCCTCATGATAGCTTCATAAGTCAATCTGTTCCTCATAAAGCTGTCTTCTATAGAGGAACCTTTCGCATTTGACACTGTTAAAACAATTTTATTATCTTGTTTATTTTATTATCTTGTTTACGTGCTGAAGCTCATCTTTGTTCAATAGGACTGAAAAAGGCTCATAGGGGAATTAAGTATCCCAAAAAAACTTCAGTAGTGTGTACGATTTAGTTGGATGTAGCAGTGAGGATAGCAGATTGAAACTTCTCCCATGTTTCAAGTGTGAGCTCCCAGGTAGATTTTTTTTTTTTTTTTAGGTTTTTCCCGGGAGCCAAATTAGTAAAAAATTTCAACCAAATTGTTATATTGGTTGAAATGGTCTTCACACCCCGACAGTAATCAATGACTTAAAAGCTCTGAAAAAGGTCTGAAAAAGATCTGTCATCTGTACTGACACTGTAATCCTGTGATATTTCCTGCGGACCACATGGAAATATCTAATCAAAAGCCCCCTTGTCTCTCTGCTCGTACACGACCCTAACATGTTCAAGCCTGCAGTCTGAGTGGCACGTCACTGCCACTTTTGTTCATCATGGTGACTAACTGCTGACTTCCTACGTGGATATAAACGGCACATTCTAAGGTAACGAAAACCCAACAATTCGTATATTCAGGTCATTATAAGCTAATGAAAACAAAGTTATTATACTGCATTGCTGCCAGTATATCCACCCAAATCCCTCACACTGGACCTTTAAGGTGAAGAGGGCAAAGGGGTGCTCGGCCAAAATATAATTTTGCCCTTTCTCACCATTTGTCAGTCAGAGGAAGGGTTAGACAGGGTTTTCTTAACAAACTTTTGGAAACACAGACAGAATGTCATAATAAGGGGGAAAAAAAAGTCTGGCTCCTGTATGTCGCTTTGTTTATTGTTTTGTTTTTGTGCTTTTTATTATTATTATTATTATTATGATTTGAGGCTTTTTTTTGTGTAATTTCCTCATGTTCATGGCATGCGGGCCTCAAGCTGAGAGCTTCATGGGAGCTAGTTATGTCAGTGAACAACATAAAAAGAACGAACAATACAAAGACCTCAAGAATCTCAACTTTTAATGATTGCAGGAGCTGTTTGCTTCACGCAGAGGAAGGCGAGACGGCGAACACACAGAGACCCAGAGAGGTCAGACCGTAGTTCACTCTGAGGTTTACTAGTCTGTTGACTCTGTGCAAGCTGGCACTTCTCATTAAGGAGAGAGACAGAGACAGATAGCACAGCTGGGCCGTGCATGCCTCGGAGCTGGACAAGCCATTACTGCACATGTTGTTATTTGAAGGATGAAGAATCCATCGTGAAAACAATCCCGAGTTTACCAACTTACATTATGGAGCTAATTGAGAACATGTTTCCATTGTCAACTGTATGATCTGCCATTTAGCCTTCAAAGTCTTTTAAACTAGACGCATGTGGGTGCTGCGTCAGCTGTGGTGTCATTTATTTGCGGATGGAGCCGTTTATGGCTGATTATCAGTTCTCCCTGGAGGTAAAGAGAGGTATTTGTGTTTGTTGCAGGGGCTCTGATAGGATTGATAGAAGAGCAGAAAGGCCTAAAGGAGAAGGGATGAGATCCAGGGGGAGGAGGCTGGGTTGAGAGAGTGCATGGGTGACCACCCATCCCCCAGTTACTGAGGAGGGTCATCCAGCAGTGGCATTTTCCCATGATAGCCTTTTTTCTGCAATTGTTTATTTTGTTTGTTTGTTTTTTCATTTATTTCTCAGATTTTTTTCAAATTTATTTTTCAAACACTAATGCTAAAGTCCTGCTCCACTTAAATTTGTCTGTGCATTTTTTTTTTTTACTTCACTCAGAAGTTTGAAAGTTTGAGCCTCTCTGTGCAGAATGATGTATGTGAGGTTGTTTCCATATTCATCTGCTGAAGGAGGAAACTTTCTCTCTGCTCACCTTAAATCTGATTTTATAGGGAAGGTACAATCCCTAAATCAAAAACACATATTTTGTGAATGTAATGGAACTAGATGGCACTGGCTTGTAACAGTCAAAGCAGCAACAACAACAACAAAAAATCAACATGTACTCACCAAAACAACATCCTCTGTTATTAGCTTTTGACAACCCATACTTTTTGTTTTTGGTATGCCGGCGCCCTATTGTTATCCACACATATATCAAAGAATCACTGTTAGAGTGGGTGGGAGGATAAGTGGATCAGTCAAACAAGCTCAGGACTTTCACCTAGGGGACTAGTGTACATGTCTCTTAAAACTGGATCTATTAGAATAGGTGGTCATATTAGTCGTTTTGGAAGTCAGTATAAATCCAACCATTCTGTCATTTAGTTATGAGAGAGGAAGGAAAAAAATATACATTTGAAAACTTAGCAGATGTCATGACCCTGTTACTTAAGATAACCACAGACTTTGCTGTGAGCAGTTTAATGTAAGAACTGTTTTCTCTCTACCGAACTACATACGTACACAACTACATACAAATGTAGCACTGCGTAAGAAGAAAAATGTGTTTTTGACTTTGTGGTGAACCATCATTTTATGACTTTTACAGAAAAAGAAAAAATGTGATAAAAAAAATGTAGTATAGTAACTATTTACCTTTTCTTACTTAGACCAACCCTTTCTTACATTTCTTTCCTACATTCCCCACTGTGGTCCCTCCTTCCTACCTCTCAGTAGTATTCTCACCCTGCACACTGGTATGTCAGGTATTGAGTAACAGCAGCATGCCTGTGGTTCGGAGTGGGAAGTAAAGTAACTGCAGCTTAGCTACAGTATGTTCACTATGACTGCACTGCTGTACTGGTGCTATGACAGAAACTCTATCAGAGGGATGAGAGCAACTATGCAGCACAGGTCACATCAGGTCAGCCCGGTGCTTCAGATGAGTAATTAGCATGTTGTTATATCTGTGAAGGCTGTGTGCAGTATGTTAAATGTACGTGCATCTTTTGCACATTTTGTTAACTTTTTGACTCATAATGAACTCATAATGAACATAGATCTCATTGTTTACTGAAAATATGAATTCATGTCTTTAAGTGCTTAATAGGACCACAGAGCAAAATAAAGATTTACAACCCTCTGACTCATAGTCAGTCAGATCCTTTTCAGCCCGCTGGCAGACAGAGAGCTTCAGAGAGGTCAGTCATATGATGAGGCAGGAGCGTGCTGTCCTGTGTGGAGGCGCCATGGCAAAATGCTAAGATCATGCACAAAGAAAGGTAAAATGCTTGTAAATGTTTTAAAGGTCCTGTTTGTAGGATTTAGGTGAATATATCAACAGATATATAATTAATATAATTTTCTTTAGTGTATAATTATCTGAAAATAGAATTGTTGTGTTTTTGTTACCTTAGAGTGAGCTGTTTGTATCTACATATAGATATAAATGGTTTCTTGTCCATAGAGTCTGCCATGTAGCACCTCCATGTTTCTCCAGTAGCCCTGAACACTGGCTCTAGATAGGATGATTTGCATTTTTGCGTAGGCCACTGTAGTTTGTAGTTAGCAGTCCCTCTGCAGCAGCACTGGAAAAACTGTGATTTTTTTCAATTTAAACTGCTTTATTAAGGGTTTTTACCAGTTTGAATCTTGGGATCTGTTTGTTTTGGAGGGGAAAAACCTCTGCAGATATTAAGGCTCCCAATGAAAACCTCCTGAAGATCTGGATCTTAAGTTATCACAGAAAAAAGGTGAGCACACATTAGCAGTTATTTGGCTAACAGCTGGTCTGCAACATGCCAAATAGCATTGGAGAAATGCTGATTTGCAACATGAAACTGCTTTATTAAGTGTTTTTACTGGTCTAAATCACCTAGCCTGTTTGTTTTGGAGAGAAAGTGACCTCTTCAGATAACAGCGCCCGGTACAAACCTCCTAAACCATTAACACTGAAGGAATCATCACTGGGAGTTCATACTTGGCACATGGGCAAATTTTCAGCTGGTTACAATCTGAAATCCTCACAGCTAAATCACACTAAATCCTACACACTGCTCCTTTAAGAAAATGTATAAAACTCAGTTATACTGCATGCAAATCCTTATTTCATAAACACAAACACCCCTTTAGCCCCTTCCAGTCACATGTACACACAGTATTAGAGATATTCACTCAAACAGTAATTTGTTCCTCTCTGACCATCTTGTTTTCTGTCTTTCAATATTGTATGCTATATTTTCATATCCCGCCACCCATCATGCAAACTGTGTGGTCCTGCCTTGATGCATTGTTTCCAAACTGTTGTGGCTCTATTCCTGCACCCAAGTATTTAGGATTTATTCCTTTTCTTTCTGTCTCTCTTTGATGACGATACCATGCCCCTTTTCAAGCCCTTTTGCCCGACAATCATTTAGTAATTAGACTCTGACCTGCCTAGTTAAATAAAGGAGGTTAAATAAAAACAAACAGATAATAAGCCTTCCTTCAGCTGCAGCGCTCAGTGCTGATAGCTTGAAAAGATGGATGTGGAGGCCTTGACATCGAGTTCAGGTCAAATAGAAGTTGATTAAATGAAGAGAGGGACTGTTTTGTTTTTAATCGGTTTTAGAAGTGTATGACTGTTATTTGGATTTTCTGTTGTTTCTCATCTCGTGACCATCCAGTGTCCTCTGTGTTTGCGATTCTACAACCCATCTGAGTGTAATTTAATGCAGCATGAGCGCCACTTAACTTTATCCTCCACAGGAACACGCATCTGCTGTGTTAACAAATTGCTCGTCATGCAGTGCTGCAAGGGCCCGGGCCGAGGCTGGATGTGGGCTTGTAAACGTTTGGTCAGCACTGCTTATTGTTTGGAGATGGTGGCCAAAGAGACGACTTTAGAAGTGTGTGCGTTTATCACTGCGTCTCCCTTTGACAAATGCATACTTTTCTACTCTTTGACTTGTTCTATTTACAATGTAACGTTTACATACTTGAACGTCTGAGGTTTGTTGGCATTGTGTGACTGGAATACTAAACTGTGCATTAGCGATGGTTACTCTGTATGGGTGGTCACAAAACGCGGTTTCTCTCCTGACCAAGATACAGACGGAGATGGTGGAAAGAAAGGGCAGTAATGGGAGTCGATCTTGTCGTACCAGTTGCAGCTCATCAAGGCTATCGAGCCAAGGCTACGGTGTTCTCTGTAACAATCTTACTTTCTCTTTTCTGTCCAATAACTCATCCAGATGTAGCACGATAGAGCTCAAAGCATTCTTTTTAAGGACACTTTCACATACACACACGAATGCAGACAGCTTTTCTGATTTACGAAAAAAATGTGATAGAGATCTTATCTCTTACTTCTCTCTTTCTCGCTCTTTTTTCCTCCCTCCCTCCCTACCATCTCTGTTATAGTAAATCTGCCTTGTTCTGTGAGGTTTTTATTGGTTTTCATGCACAAATCCCTGCTTTGGTCATTAAAGCAGATGATTTAGTAGGGGTGTGTTGGACAGTAAAACAGGCGGTCCACTGGGGATAAAGGGGGAAAGGTGAGGCTGAGGCCTGGGGCTGCAGGCAGGCTGCATGCATGATGCTGAAATAGGGTTGTACAACTGACACCGTGATGCAGGATAGAGGTTTTATTTATAATAGGGTACAATTGATATCATTCAAAAGTGGCTTTTCATGTCTTTACTTGAACCAAATGACTTTATCAGCCCTAAAAATCACACAAACCCAAAGGCTGCAATCCTTTTTGTGTTTCCAAATGTTGTCTTTTTTCAAGGTACAAGATATTCAGTTGGAATTTCTGCTTTTGAGATATGAGAGAAATCAGCGGAGGGGAAAAGAGTGATAAAGTGGCATTTTAAATGGACCAGAGAGAGCAAGTTTGGACACAGGGTTGCAGCTGGCAAGGTGTGTATGTGTGTGTGTGTGTGTGTGTGTTGTTCATGTTCGCATGTATGTGTGTGTGTGTGTGTGTGTGTGTGTGTGTGTGTCACAGAGAGATGAGTCAGATCACCCGGCTCCACAGACCTACAGACTGGTAGACTGATAAACTCTGTTAACTGACTCTGATAAAGCAGAACTGGAAGACACCACAGAGTCAAAACATGCGCGAATGACGACCGATGAAGGGCGCTCTGTTGAACGCCTCAACAGTGTTTTTGTAGCTCCAGTCGAGAAGGAATGGGGGAAAAAAAGAAAGTCCGAAGAAGTTGTTTTAGGGTTTATATTTCTCTCTTTATTTTTCTCGTCCCCTCTCTCAAGTCGACCCTCTCACTCATTTGCACACACGTACTCATGCTTGAAGGAAAAACAAATATTAAACAGTAATGTTTTGTGTCCGTAAATTACTGGGTTTTATGGTTCTTGCATTTCCAATAATCCTGTCTTGGCTGTCCACGAAGGAAAGCCTCTCTCGCGCACACACACACACACACACACACACACACACACACACACACACACACACACACACACACACACACACACACACACTCAGTCAGTCAGTCAGTCATACACATTAGAGAAGTATGGTCTTAATGGTTTGGATCATCCAATGTGAGCTTTGGTACAAGGTCAAGCTCTACCATCGTTCAAGAGAACTTTGGCAAAAAAATTTAGCAACATTTGCCAAAAATATTAATCACTAAACATCCAAATCATGTGATATCTGAGTTAAGTTGTGGCCAAACTGTTGGCCGAGGCTCTGTCTGAGAGTGACCACGGTCTGTCTAGCTGGACAGGATTTTAACAGGACAGTAAGTCAATCATCGAGCCTGTTATTGGTGGATTGTATTTTTAAAGTCAACTTTATTGAATGTGTGCACAGCGGAGTGGCAACAGTTTGCACTTTTCCACAGTAGGAAAAATAGACTAGAGTGCACCTAAGACTGACATCATCTCCAAATTGCTCCCCATAACAAATCAATGCACAGTGTGGAGCGACTGACTCAGTGGAGCCGAGTCAGAGCTAAACTTATGATCGTGACTTTTAAGTTATGCGTGTGGTATGCAGTATAATTACTGTGCAATGTGTTGTATCCACGGCTGATTTAGAGTCTAAAATTTCAATTTTGTGGTTTATTCACTGAATTTAAGTGGATTTATCAGAGGTATTTTTAAGGTCAGATATTGATACAGATTATGTGCAATTCAAATATCCATTAATAACCATATCCGCTGATATATTACATCATAAATAGTCTTTTCTGTTAGTCTTTAAGCAGTTTTATTCATTCATCACTGGTTTGATTTTTGTTCAGATTTATTATCGGGATTTCCCACCTTGGCTTCATGTTATTTTGCAGGAAAAGAAAAAACACTTTAATGGGATTGCTAATGAAACACTTAATCTGAGGAGACAGATATTTGGAGATAGTTAAGATTTTTGGAAGTGGGGTTGTATGAGGTACTTATTGACAGTCAGTGTATAACATACAGTAGATGGCGGTCGGCACACCCCCAGTTTGAAGCAAGCGAGAGTCCAATAAGGAAGCTAAACATTTTACTGCTGTGGATGGGGGTCAACAATTTACCATCACTTTACCTTTCTGTCAGACAGCCTATTTCAACAGGGCAGCTGCTAATGGCTTCAGTTCCCCAGTTATGCTCTCTTGAAAGCCACTAGACCCCATTGAGAAAAACAGTAGTTTCATCTCAGTGACCATGGAAGCCGCTGGTCTACCGCTGCTACCAACAGTTAGTTAGTTTGTGTTACTGTGAGACTTTGGTGAATCTGAAGTGACCCTTTTCAAAAGCACACAATCACACAAACAAAGTAACTGCTGAAGGCAGTGGTAGACCAGTTACTCCTGTGTTCAGCATTGTTACATCACTGTTTCTCTCAGTGGAGTCTGGCTTTGTGCCTCTTTTGCCTAAACCGAACCATTGGTGACTTTGGTGCCTCCCAACATCCCAACATGCCGTAATCCCACCACATGCATTTGGTGACATTACCGTAACGGCATCCCAGAGCGTGAACAGCTAACTCACAAGGATAGATAAAATGTCATAGGTCCTGACAGAGTGGCACCACGTGATGACTTCGGAGGGAGAACATGTCGAACTCTCCAAACTGGGGGCGTGTTTACTGACAGCTACCGTATATGAGTTATCCATACAACACTAATTCAAAAAAACTGAACTATCCCTTTAATGAAAGGAGATAACTGAATGGAAACTTGATGGATTTTCTTCTCTATTATTAACAAACTAAGCAGAAAGTTTGTACTTGAGGCAGAAGTCACGCAAAGAGAGGGAAGCTTTTGGCAGCTCTGTGTTGCCGAAAACATATTTCTCCAGACAGTTTGTGTGCTGTCAAGCTAGAGAAACCTCCAGACTTTCAGGGCTTGTTTCACTGTAATTTTAACAGAATTTATTTGTGCGTCATTGGCAGAGATTTTGCCGATCAAAGTACATCTGTGAAGCACTAACATTGTGGGATGATCCATCAGCTGCTCGTTGAGAGTGCAAAACAGGTCACTTTTTTCTCACTTCCTCTGAAACATGTGTACCTCTTCGTATTTAAATTGCAACTGTGACGGGAACCGGACTTTCCTCCGGTGACCTGAGAGCAGGGAGGGTCGTCGCGGTTGTGACCCTCACCTCTCTTCTTTCTGCTCTCTGTGCCAACGCTTCCTCTCTCTTCTCTCCTCTGAGGTGGCCGTGGCTGCTGATCAGTTCCCAGGCCCCGCCGACAGGTCATTTAATGGTCATCTAGCTGGAGCCCTTGATGCTGAGCCACAAGGTTAACGCGGAACGCACCTCTTCCGGGGCTCCGCAGCCGTCAACAAGCAGTCTCCGGCACTCCAGAGACGCACGTCAATACATCACAGATGCAAACTTAAACACGACCATATACAGTTCACATGCTATTTATTGCTGTCTTGTTTGAAAGATTTCCCATTTGCACTTTAACATCTCACCTCTCTGTCATTCTGTTTACTTCGACACGCTCATGCCCACCCACATCCTACAACAACCCCACCCCCACCCATGTCTCCCCGTCAGCCCTCCCAGTCTACAGACTTTACAACCAGTGACCTGGCTGCTTTATAGCTGGACCAGTTTACCATGCACTTATAGCCTGTCGTGAGTGTTTGTGAGTGTGTGAGCAGACATGAGTGTGTCATTTGGAAGATGAGCCCCTAATGTCTCTCATCTATCTGGGATAAGTAGAACCGTGTGTTTTTAATCGTTGTGTGTAATCATCGGTTTCACCAGTTGAAGCCCTGGTTTCTCCCTCTGTCTCCTCTTGTAAAAATAAGGGATTTCATTTTTCATGTCAGCATGATGCAAAACAGACGCGTTGTCCATCATGTGGTCGGACAGCATTGTGTGTTAAGTTGTCTCAAGATGTCTCGAAGTGTCTATTATATTGTAAGCGGTTGTTTTTGTACACACGCTGGATATTTTGCAGAGATATGGTATGAGGGTGACACAGAAGGACTGTCTTGTTGCGGGCTCATTGTTTCGTCCTGCGGAGAGGGATTAACTGCTGACTGGAGATGCTTGCGTCCGTGTGAAGATGGAGCTGTACTGATGACAAGCTGGAATGGTGATGAACAGTTGTTCTGTTTCTTGAGGACACAAGGGGAATGACTGCTGTTTGGCAACTTTGCATGTGGTTGTATGTTGAATTGAGAGTGTGTGTGAGGGGGTTGTCCGAGGGGTCACTGTAGACCTGTTGACACGGGACTCAGTGAGTTTAATTAAATCCTGAGCATGCATGCATGTGTGCCACTACACGAGCTTGTGTGTGTGTGGATTGTCAGGGGCCAGAGGACGGGGCCCGGTGAAGCGAGGAGAGAGGGGAAAGCAGCCGCTTGGCAGCCTATCTGAAAGCCTCGTCACTGTTGCTCAGAGGGGCCACAGCTGGCCCCTCCACCAACAATCCTGGCTTTTCTTTCCCTCTCAGGAACGCAGTGCGTCAACTCTAATTCCCTTCTAATGAACTGGCTACTGAAGGTAGCTAGGCAGGCAGACCCAGCACATTTATTAAATACACACACACACTGGCAACAAAACACACAGACTCAGTGGAGAAAGTATGTTGCACTTGGGGACATTTCACTGCTCAGCAGGGTGACTGTGCAGCTTGACACCTGTGAAGGATCCTTGAACTCATCATAACTTAGAAGCTGCACTCAGTATCACAACAACCAGAGCTGCTTTAGCCTTTAAAACCATATAAGAACCTACAGTGTCCCCAGTGTGTGCTTCTTATCTTATCATTGTAATTGAACTGCAAAGCTGAGGGTCATTTCTTCTGAAAGATGTTTAATAACGCCTGTCTTGTAGGTAATCCTCAAAGACCATCTGTATAAGAAAATAATCCTATTTATATATGTATTTATACTTAAAAAGGCTAAATTAAGTGTTTATATGTTTCTGTGTGGTACAAATCAAACAAGAACATAAATCACTTCTGTTATTTGGAATCAGTCACCGACACTTGAATTCTTTTTTATCATGCAGTGGCAGTGTTGGATAAGATAATCAGATCTCTTGCTTAAGTAAAAGTACAAATACCACACTTTTAAAATACTCCACGAGAAGTAAAAGTCCTTCATACAACACCAACTTAAAGGTCCAGTGTGAAAGATTCAGCGGGATATATTGGTAGAAATAGTAGAAACCAAACACAAGCGCTACATAGGGCCATCTGTGTTTTTGCACAGGCCTCTGTGGTTCTCTTACGTGCCTGGCACATGGGAGAAGTTTTACTTCTGCAACCGTCAGATTTATAACCACATAGTTTTTTTTCACTTACAAGGAATTTGCTTTGGTCCATGGTGCAGACATTAAACATGCAATAAACATATTAAGAGGATATAAAAATTAAGAAGTAAAAGAAATGAAGGGAAAAGAACTGAAACAGTATTTTCAGTAAAATTTTATTAAAGTTGGAAAATAAAAGCACTCATTGTGCAGTAAAATGGCTCCATCATTGTTTTGCTATTATATATATATATATATATATATATATATATATATATATCTAGTTGACGAGTTAAAGAGTCTTTGAGGATTCTAGGAATATCTTCAAAATAGTGGCAAGACTTGTTAAACGTCCATCTGCGTTTTTAAAAGATCCTCTTAAATGTGATTATTAGCTCTGTTACTAAAATATCATGAAAATACATGAGAGGTTAAAACTGGGGTCGATAAGAGGTGATTCTTTTTACTTTCTCTTGTATGGACAGAAGAAAGAGAGAAAGAGACACTTTCATATTTCTGAATACAATTCAGTGAGACAGCGTTAAATTAGGACAGTCAAATGAATTTGAATTTAAGTCTCTGCAGCGTTCAACCACTGAGAGTTGAAGTCTTAGCTTGAAGTTGCCCTCGCTGTGACCCTGTGGTTCAGCTTTTGTGGTTCAGGCTTTGGAGCTCTGATGCTGCTAATGGAAACATTTATACACATTCAGACAGCACAAGTGCAGAGGTTTGATTGATCTGTGAGTTTGTGAGTTTACAAAGGTGACAAAGTTCATCAGCTGTGATATATTGTTTATTTTGTCTTGGCTCACTTGGGTTGTTCTTAGTGGATTTTTATGCTTCAGAGTTTGAATGGACTACTCATTGCCAAACCATTTGTTTGCTATTCAGAGGACCTTTTCAGTAATCTTCTTCACTCTCATATCTCCTCTGGAAAGGATTTTTTTTTATTTCACATATTTGCACAACACTAGAAACCGACCCAGGATTTACCATCCTGGAGATGGTTTTACAGGTCTAGTGTTGTTCCGTTATGAATCCCATTTAATCACCAGTGGATTATTCCGCACCAGTCCTTCCATTGTCAGGGTAATGTGAACACCCATGGGCCTGCAGGGGTAAGTGTGCATAAAACCATTAGCTGTGTCTAACTCCCTTACACAAGAGTAATAACACTGGAACAGAAAGAGTGTGTTCTGTCACAGCAAACAATAAAGACAGGAAGCCGGCAGGGTCATCATAAGGATGAATAGATAATCCGCTGGTCATATGAACTGTCATCATCAGATAATGATTATGAAAATAATTTTTAAAAATGTGCTTATATGGTTATGGTTTTAAAGGGGGGATACAGCTGTTTAGTTGCAGCCAGCTGTTCATCATACCGCATAGTTTTACTGATTAATTTCATACTATAACAGATGTACTACTTTATTAATCTACCGCAGATTCTGCCTACAATGGATGGTTTTAAAGGTTTATTTACAGTTATGGTTTACTGCCTGTCTGTCATTTCCTTTTTAGCCATGTCAGCGGTGGTGTGGCTCCATGGACGGCAAATTTTACGGTACGATATGGTACGATACAGTACGATACGGCTTTGTTATCAATTTACACTGAAATTCATTTTGCGTCCTCAGACAGCTCTGCTCAAGAGGTTCACACACAAATTAGTCATACAATTACAAAAACCATACATACCCATAAAGTCACATCAAACAGTTGAGACCATGAGAAACATCAAATAATATCCTCAGACTTGCATCACATTTAGCAGCACTGATTTTGGTTTAGCAATACAATAGATGCAATGGATTGTCATGACATTTTGCAGACATTCATGGTCCTTATGGCATTGCTGGTCATCTGATTTTTCATTTAGTGCCATCATCAGGTCAGAATTTTACCAGAATATTTTGGTCTATCACTAAATACAATCAAATGTAATGACATTCCCATCAGCCTCAGGTTTACTTTGTGTTAATAAGCAGTAAACAGTGCAGGGAGAGGCAAAAAAAAAACAACAAGTGGACTTATTTGAAGCCTCCACCCAAAAAAGGTTTACATTTTTAAATTTTGTAATTGATTGCATGAAGCTTAAATTGTGAACATATCACAGGCATTCCCGGTTTTCTGTCTCCATCAGATTAATGGCAAATGTGATTTATAAATTATCAGTGACATTTGCCTTTTATCTGATGGCATTTTTATAATGCTACTGTTGTCATAGTTATGTCTGTTTACGTTTATGCCATTGACAACAACTGGTGATGTGTTAGTGTCTTAAAGTGTTGTCCTATTTCATAGGCTAAGATTCAACCACTACCCTTTGCTATGCTGTCCAGAGGGGCACCCGAAATTGACGGGTTGGGTTAAAAGTTTAAAATGGGTTTGGGCCTATTGTAAGTACAGTCCTTGAGCTGCTAGCATGACTGTGGACTGTTAGTCTTGTTTCATTGAAACACAGCCAAGAGGAGATAGATGGATGCAGAAAATCAGGGAATAAATATAGCTTCATCACATTCCTGGGTGTCTCTCCGTCAAAAATGTAGGTTCCAAAAAAATCCCTGTGATGACTATTATGTCAACCACAGTTTTTAGTAAATTATTTCCCTAGGATTCTGGACTATAGCCTTAGGTGTCAAATTTTGAGTTATATAATTTCATGACCCAAAATATTCTTACTTGATGATTTTGCACCAAAAGAAAAAAAAAAAAAAAGACCTTGGCTTTCATTAAATTTTATGTTCTAGTGAGTGTGGGAAAAGTGTTTGACCTAATGTTTATCTGGGTAACCAAAGTGCACTCTCAAAAAAAAAAAAAAAATTAGGTTCCCAACAACACGTCTGTTCTTGCTGTGACCCAGCCCGAGCGTCCCTGTGACCCTGTGTGATAATCCAAACATTATTATGGCTAAGACAACTTTAGTTACAGTCTAAAACACTAAGTCACCACTGGCCAGTGGGATGGCGGAGGCCAGTCGGGACAGCTGGACAAGCTGCAGGACCGCAGTCTTTGGAGGCAGGAGGGCTGATAAAGTGGACTGTTGGAGTTCACAGGTTAGCAGACCCTTCACCCTCAGTGATACTGCTCCACCACTCACTCACTCCCACTGACTGGGATGACATAACCAGGGGACCGATTAAGAGGGAGGGAGGGGTGGATGACAGAGAGGAAAAGGATGAAATGAAAATAGAATGAACAGTAAATAAAGCTGAGGTCACACCACATAATTTAAAGCCTTATTATGGCCCCATTTTGACCATGAAGACTGGTTTCCAACACTTTGCAAAGTTTCCACTGCTGAGATTTATTACTCAAATCTTTCTGTCACCTTCAGATTGATGTTAAGGAAAGACAGAATAGTTCTAATTTGAACAAACATTTCTGCTGGAAACTGCTCAAATCTGAATATTGTTGAGAAGGCTTTACAATCTGTACAACATACAAAATCCTCTATTATTAAGATTCCTTCATGTCTCACAACCATGTTTCTACAGTAGCCCAGAATGGACAAACCAAACACAGACTCTAGATAGAGCCATTAACATTTTTGCGTTGGCAACTGTAGTTAGAAGCCCCTGCATGACGAGCCAAACAGATTTTTAATGTGAAAGTGCTTTATTCTGTGTTTTTACCAGTTTAAATCACCTGGTCCATTTGTGTGGAAGAGGAAGAGACCTCTGGGCATAATTTGCTCCCAGCTAAATTTTCCTGAAATATGAGCACACATTAGCAGGTAGTGGAATAACACCTGCCTGTGACACACCAAACAGCATCGGAAAAAGCACTGATTTAGAACATGAAACTCCTTTATTCACTGGTTTAATCACCTGGTTCTTTTACCTGGGAGAGGAGGAGACCCCTGAGGATAATTTGGCTCCCAGTAAAAACCTCCTGAGCAATGAACACTAAAGAAATCCACACTGGGAGTTCACGCTTGGCACAGCTGGCTGCACTTAGCAATTACTAGATGCCACAAAATCCTACACACTGCTCCTTTAAATGCAGAACAAAAGGGGAAAAAACATCAGGAACAGCTGAAAAAGAACTAACATGAAATATTTTTTTGTATATTTAGAGACAGAAAGATATTACTCAATGTGGAGAAACAAAATGAAAACAAACAACACATAATTGCAGATGGTTAGGATGTTGACTGTTTGCCCATCTTAGAATAGAGTGACCCTGTGTAAGCAAAAAAAAACCCCTCTAAATTTGAGATGTAGACAACCAGCTGCTTTGTATTGGTTTCATATTCCCCAAAGGCCTCCTCTCTCTTACTTCTCTATTCTCTGGCCAGCTCCTACCTGTCGACTGGAGCTTATTGTGCTTTCTAATGTGCGTTTTTAGCAGCAGGACTGGCGTAGCTAAAGGCCATGATCTCATAGGACAGAGAAAGGTCCCTTTGACTGATACTGATCTGGTCATAGCTCAGCCCCATAACCTTATACCCTTGCAGGCTGCTTTCATTAGCTCAACCTATATACTGTATATAATGCACTACTGTGTATGTCTGATGCTATCAGTGCATCTGGAGGAGTCAGTATATGCTCACACAGGCGCGCGGTGTGTGTATGTGAGTGTGTATTATTCAGACTTTTACATATTTGTCACGCTTGTAAGAACAGACACGCACAGCATTTTGTCATTATGCAATATTTATATCTGCACCTGACTGGTCCTAGAAGGAGTGTGTGTGGGGGGGTGGGGGGTGGTGACGGATGGGGGTGGGGGTAATTTGATTGCAGTGCCTTCTTCTCTTATTGTCCGATGACTGGACATTTTTTCTTGAACTCTTTAAACTCTGAGGTTTTTTGTCCACCACAACCCCAGCTGCAGATTCTAAATCACATGCACTCCCCACTTCAAACACACACACACACACACACACATAACATTTCTGCATTTGTCTGTCATCCACATCTCCATTCCTCTCGCCCTCCATTAGCCAGTTATTCCACTGATTTACACTATCTCCTACATTATCAAACAACCGCAAGTTCTCATAATCATAATATACCTGGGCTAACTCAGACCCATTCATACACACACAGATGCATATTAGAGTAAAGTAATATACCCGTCATATCTGCTGGTGCTGAAGGCTGCTGTCATGAGCAGAATGTCATTTTATGATGTGCGTTTGGGTCTGCGTGAGAAGAGCGGCGTGAGGCGATGGCAGACGAGGCGGGAGACGGGTTCTCTTCGCTCTCTGTTTTGTGTAAACTCTGATAGGAGCAGAGTGCCAGTGACAGACTGAAACCAGGGGGATTTTTTGGAGCATCTGGCAGCTCATCGCATAGTGCTGGAAGAGCTTGAGAGGTGTTGAGACATTAGTGGGTGCAGAGAGTGTGAGAGTGGGCTGCTCTGGTCTGTTGGTCTGTTGTTCTGTGATATAAAGTAGCTGATATTGTGAATTTCTTTACCTCAACATTATATAAGACTATATGATGACTAATTAGCGTGTGTGTGTTTGTGTGCGTGTGTGTGTGTGTGTGTGTGTCTGTTTAAACCCGTCCTAGTCACACACCCAACAATGGAAAGAGCTTATGTCTGGATTAGTGTGTCAGGCTGGATTTGGTACTGTACACACACTTCTGTTTACAGCTTCTCCTCTCAGAGCATGAATGAGGCCTGTAATAGTTTTTCTTTCATTCATAATAAGCCCATGTGATCAAGATGTGCACAACACACCCACACGCTCCCGCACTTCACCCTGCATGCTCTTATTAATGCATGTGCACATATGATTAAGCTAGCACATGTGTGTTTGTGTTTGTGCGAGTTTGAATATGCACATGCATGCATGTATGTGGTTTCCTGTGTGGGAAAATGGGCTGGTGGTGAGGTGGAGCATGAAAGCGATAGTAAACAGAGGCCATTATCAGTGATAAAGCTCCACTCTTATTATGTGGCTGTTTGACTTGTCATACGTTTACTGTGAGAAAACCAGCGATAAGGATGCAGAGAAAGTAAAGGCAATTTAAAGGCCACCAATTTGGGATTGGAGGCACAAAGAGACCACGGGGTGCGAGGTGGTAGTGTTTTTCAATAGGAAAGGAAAGAGTGAGGGGGGCAGGCAGCAGAGAGGGGTGTGGGAATGGAGGTGTTTAGGGACTCCCTGTGGACTGACTCCGACATGGGAACACACACTCGCCCTAACGAAGCGTGGCCGCCCCTCGCTGACTTCGTAGGTCTGAAAGAGAGGTAGGGATGTTAGAGAGAGGAGGAGGAACAGGTCTGAGACTGATCCATTTTGTTTATACATAAAAGACAAATGTTAGGGATGAAAAATAAAGATGATGACTCAAGGTTGAGAAGAGGGAACAAGGAAAGAGCCTTTTGATAACAAATCAGCTTTCTTGCCTTTGTTGGAGCAAAACATAAGCATAACATCCACAGTCACAGTATTTCCTGACACAAAAACTCAATTGAAGTAGTTTTTTAGAAAGTTGTGTCCCTCGGCACTTACTATAATAAGACAGAGTGCTCACATCTGTGGGCAGCATTGCATAATAACTCGATTACTGCATTAACTGCCAGGCTACGCTTTTAGACTACGCGGTATCCAGTGTTCTCAGCAGAGTAAAACAATTAATGGACTTAAAGTCAATCACATAGCTAACTGTGAGCTTTTGCCCACCCATCTTGCCTGACACATCTCAAATTTTTGTTACCCACTCCCAGTTTCCTCACTTATTTGTGACTACTGTATATCTGTCCCAATACACTATAGCCTCTTTTGAACCTTTCCAAAAACAATAAAACAACCTTTTACACAGATGCAGTTTACAAAGCAATATTTCATTTTTTAAGACCATTTCCAGTTGGCAGGCTAGTTTTCCGAAAACCTTTACGCGTTCCCAGTCATGACCAGCATTCAGTTGTTTCTTTGTCTGCTATTACTGCAAAACTGCCAAGAGCAAAATTACCTCCAGAAATGTAACTCGAGACTCAAATGAAAACGATACCAAGATTCTTGTCACTGTAGTTTGGAAAATATTCTTTAATGCAACAAAAGGATGTGAGCTATTATGACCACAGACTCGTGGCAGCCAGTTTTTGGTGACGGAGTGATCCTGAAAATCTTCCTCTGTTTTCATACAGATACACTGCTGACACACAGTCACACTCTGTCTCTGTCACTCTTGTGCAAACCATTGCGTGTCACCATGTGCAGTTGCTCAAGATACCCAGACTAAGTCTGTCATTATACTGTCATACATGGAGCATTACATCACCAGTCTGTCACTTTCAGTCAATTTGTGGAGACGGCAAAGCGGCGTTCTTCTAGAATAGCACCATTACACAAGGTCGTCATCATAAGCCAATCACTGGAACTGCCTCTCCACTTCAATCAGCCTATCTGTGATGTGAAGTGGTCCGATCGGTCGCCACTCTCTGTCCTGTCTGGAAAACAGCACAATGTGCTCTCATTGATAAAATGAGAGACTATAGTAAGAAGGAAAGAATGAGGGAGATTTGTCAGCCTTGCCTGTTTGTGCACGTATGCCTCTGTCTAAGCTGCGATTTCCTGTTTGGATTGTTTACTACAGTACTTTTCTTATTGAGTTTAAAGCTCATTCAGTTTCTTCATCCCTCAATCTTCTTACCTCAAATCATGAGAGTCAGCAGGTGACTGTGGCCTTTTTTAGATCTGTTTGGGCTGAGGTCTCAGGTTTTAGCTGCCACGATTAATTAATTCCAGTTTTCAGATATTAAAACTAATTTCCAACTATTTTGAAAATTGATTCACGGGTTAAGGAAAAACTGTCAAAATTCTCTCATTCCAGCATCTTGAATGCAAATATTTTCTTGTTTCTTTACTGCTCTATGACTTTAAACTAAATATCTTTGGGTTGTGGAAAAAACAAGACATTTGAGTATGTTATCTGGGGCTTTGGGAAATACTGATTGACATTTTTTCCATATTTTCTGATATGTTATACACCATACAATAATTTTTTAATCAAAAATAAAATAGATAAATAAAATAACTGAAATATTAATTTTTAAGAAGCAATAACAGTTAGTTGCAACCCTATTTGTGGTAGAGGTGGATCAACAAGAAATTAATTGGCAGCTATTGCCCATTTTTAATCATTAAAGTTGTTTCTCAAGCAAAAACATTCTGTAGTTTCACCTTACCAAATTTGAAGACTTAAATGCAGAGATTTTGAAGTTTAAATGAAAATTTAAAAAAAAAACTTGTTGTTTTTCAGTCAGTGCAATGGTTTTGGACAATTTAGGAAACTATGATCTGTCCTTTTGCTGAATTAAATGCACCAATTTTCTTAACATTCTGAGCAAATTAAGCAATACTGAAAATAATAACTACTTGCAGCTCTTGTTGTAGGAAGCCTTGAGTGTGTTTTTCTTTGTCCATTTGACAATTTATCCATCTTGAAACATATTCCCAGGGATGGCAGTTGATGAAATTTTATTGACACCGAAGCCATTTTTTATTCTGCTCATTGGTCTTATTCTTTATAGATTCCCATATTGATATCTGATCACTTTTCTGTGTTGGAATTAGGCCTACACAGGTTTAATTCGTTTTTGAAATGTCTGCTAAGTCTGCTTGTGTGGCTTTGATATTATTATAACAGAATATTTACCCTGAGTAACAGAAGTGCTGCTCGGTTGGGAAGCAGTGGCACTCCTGCGTAGAGTGTCAAAGAGTATTATAATAATAATGATAATAATAATAATAGCACATTGCTGTTGTTTCCAGCCTTACTTGAAATTATTATTTTACAGAAATAACAAGCAGCACTGCTGATCTCTTTCTTTGTGAAAATGAGGCCATATTTTGGACCATTTCTTCCTCTTCACCATGACTTCTTGTTTTACGTTCTCTGCAGTGACTCATGAGTTTGACATCATTGTTTTGCAATGCTCAACTGTTAGAAAAACATGCTGGCGCTGATAAAAGGAATTTATAAGCTAGGAGGCATACAAGTTTGGTGGATTGGACAATTTGGAACCAGTCCTCAGCTCGTTTAACGTTCCTGCATCTTTCTTCTGGGTTTTATCCTATGTTTGTCTTTGATAATAACCTTTTTTTTCTGCCTTTATTGTGTTAGTTAAAAACACTAAGAAAAAGAAATTAGTCATTGTGTCTGACTCTGACTCTGCATTTGTTTAAACTATCATGTCTAATAGAGTTTTCAGACTGTTTCCTACTGTGCCGATGCAAATCAGTGATAAAAATCAAAACACAGCCCGAAAGGTCTGACCTGATAGTACAGTACCATTTTTCCCCTCAAATTGAGCATATTGCTCCATCTAGTGGTGCCTTCTTAAAACATCAACCTACAGATCCTGCAATCATGAATGAATTAATGAGCAGGCCTGTCAGTTACAGTATTGGGGGGCCCGCTGGCATGACCTGCAAAATTTCACTCAGAGGACCTGCAAAGAGACACAAAATAACTAAAAAAAGGGGCAAAGCACCTCACAAAGAGATGCATAACAACAAAAAAGAGGCAAAACCACAATGTCTTTGTATCTTTCTCTGAAGTAGTAGAGGTAGTCTGGCCCTGTGCATATCTGTGCCCAGGGGCTCAATGTTTCATTATCTGCCCATGTAACAGATTTATATGTAATAGTAGGTGCACTTCCCCGGTGTGCTGTTTCTGAGTGTGATCTGAATGTCTCTTTCCCTCTCTTGTCTCTTTTTTTTTTCAGGATGGTGATCCCTCTGTTTGATGATGACACTAGTCTGCTCATACTAGCTGGCATGGTGAGAAGCAAATTAACTCAACCCCTTTATTGTTATTATTTTCTCTGAAATCATATTTGAGAAATGGTTTAAAAAGTAAGGATTTATGGCTGAAAAGTTTTATGTAGTTGTATCACAAATCAGGAGCCTCTATGCTTTGAAGGTCAACTGTCTTTAGTGCAATACATATTTTATGTATGAGCTGATGATAATCGTGGTGAGACAAACTTATTTATTTCTCCGATTCACCACAATGTATGATTTAATGATGTGCGCTCTGACACAGGGAAAGACTGTGGTTGATTGCTTTGAAGTGTCCACGTATGAGCCGTTCCTCACGCAAGGTAAATTCACTATTTATCTGTCTGGTCACATTATTACAGCACTTCCTTCTGCTATCTGATCCTTCTATTTCTGGGTTTGTTTGTTTTTTTTTCATCTCTGCAGTGAGCCACTGTCTGACGGACACCTCAACACGAGGAGTTGCCATGGTACCGAAGATGGCATTGGATGTCATGTCCTGCGAAGTAATGCGCGTGCTTCAGCTGACAGACAGCTGCATTGTGCCAATCAGCTATCAAGTCCCTCGCAAGGTGTGTTTACGTACAGAAATTACTGGCATGCAAGCACTTAGAGCAGATTCATCTAAGTGTTGATACAGATACCTTCATTTTGATACTGCTTCCTGAACAATACTTTTTTGATACAAATTTTATAAAATCTTTTTTCAACAAAAACAAAATTACATCACACATTATGCTCCTTAGCATTTTTAAACACTCAAAGCAGTTTCATAACTTAAAAACATATTAACCATTTAAAACATTTAAGTTTTCTGTTTCAGCTCTTTAGTGTACTGTTTTAGCACTTCTCAATTTTCCACTGAAAGAAGTTTTGAAGATATTTTTCTGTTAAAATCTCTTTCGGACTCATGATATCAATCCACCGAGCATCCTCTTCCTTACGCAGAAGCTTTAGAGCTCTGAGAGATTGGGCATTTTACTGTAGATTAATGTGACCGCCGAGGAGGAGACTTTGAGGGAAACTCCCCCAGAACTGATTCGTTAAAGTTCAGGGAACTTTAATGCTGAGAGAAAGATAGCTCGTTCTATTCTTTCTCTTGCAGTCGATCCCAGAGAAACTTTCTTAAATTTACACCATGTATTTAGTCATTACCCTGGACAGGTCGACTATCACAAGGCAGACACTCAGAGACAGACCATTCACTCTCACATTCACACCTACTGGCATCTTAGAGTCACCAATTAACCTGCATAACTTTGGACTTTGGGAGGAAGCTGGAGCACCTGGAGAAAACCCACGCTGACACACGGTGAAGATGCAAACTCTGCACAGAAGAGCCTCAGCCCGGCTGGCAAGTTCAAACCCAGAACCCTCTTGCTGTGACGGGCAACAGTGCTAACCACTGCACCACTGTGCCACCCTGCACATTCAAGTGTTTCATCAAATTCGACGTGTTGCCAATCTTCACAACAATGTCCTTTTTGTATATATATTGCATCCTGCGCTACTGGCACCGAGCCGAATCAAATGGAGCCACATTTTCTATCTCTTCTTAGACATTATTTACATCAGTGTGACGCTCACTGTAGCCAGGCCTCTTCAAAGTACAACACACTCTCACATGAGCACAGAGTCTTTCCTGCATTCCTCTACAATGTTAGACAGCCGATCACCAACATTATTAAATCGTACTTTGATACTGAATGACGCCATTTTTCAATATTCAGTAGTATCAATGTCACAATGTCTTTCAGCATTCAGGTCATGAGTTTCAGGGAGATCTTTACCCCGACACGGTGGGCACAACTCCAGCCATGTCTGCTGAGGAGTGGTGGAACGGAGGGAACAAGCAGGTAAAGGTTCTCCGCTCTCAACAAGATTATCCAGTCTTCACACTGTTGGAATGCCTCAAGCCTTCAGCTGTGTTTGTCCTCAGGTGGAGAAAGTCAGCCTTAATCCAGACAAACAGCCCAAACCAAAGGCTCCAGCTGCAAAGAAGGAGCTGACCAGCGGAGGGAGCAAGGAGGTAGAAAATGCTTTTGTATCACTTGGTCTTGCATTTGGTTGTACTAATAATCCATCATTAGTGATGGCAGTTGCTAATTATTTATCGGGAATTCAGTCCTAAAACGGGGGGTAGTAAAAACTCTTATCAGCCAGTGTACTGTTCTACAGGATCCAGCTCGAGGCTGCTCCACCTCCAGCAGTCCTCTGAGCACTCCCAGTAGCAGTGCTGCCCCATCCCGCTCTCCCTCCTCCACCTCCGGCCTCTCCTCAGGCTTCCTCCCCAGCCCCAGTCCCAGCCAGAGTGCCAAGGCCATCCAGAGCATGCTGGGTATAAATACACACACATCTGAAATCTCTCATTCAATCAATAACTTTATTGTCATTGCACAGCTGTATAATTAGGTGTCAACAGTGGGACATAATCTGTACAGACACTTCATAGACTAGCAAACACATTATAGACACAAGTATGAAATCAGTAAATTAGTTAAAGCAGGATAAGCACCTGAAACCTCTCGTTACTCATTATGGTGTCTGCCGTTTTAACATTTTGTTTCTTTAGCTGCAAAGCTGCTTGTTAATTTAGAAATATCTCTGATGCAGGGCCGACCTCCAAGTTCCGTCACATCCAGGGTGCAGTGATGCACCGGGACACACACCTCACCAACCTGCGTGGCCTAAACCTGACCACGCCAGGAGAGTGTGACGGCTTCTGTGTCAACCGTCAACGCATGGCAGTGCCCCTCGCCATCTCCGGGGGCCAGATCGCCGTCTTTGAGGTACAGTAGCAGCTTGAAATTAGATTAAAAATTGGTTGTTTGTCTTTTTTTCTTACAATATTCTTCATATATTAGTCATATTTTAAATCTTTTTCTGTCCATATTTAACTGTTATAAATACATCTTCAATCATTTTATTGCTTTCCAAGATATACTTATTGGATCAGCACAAAGCCCATGCTTTACAATTTACAGTCTAATGAAAAGAACACAAGAACTATAGATATATGTATAACAAAACCATGAAAAGGGGATAAAAAATAAATAATAATAATATTAATTATAATAATTTTTTTTAAAAAAGAAGAGGTGACTAGAGTTCCAGCATTGCCTGTATAAACAGGGACCATTGTTGTTAAATCCGTCCTTTTAACTGTAATCTTGCTGTGATTTTTTTCCCCATTTTTAAGACTTTTTCCTCGCCGTCTCTTCACCAATTTATGCTGGGGGCTACGTCTTTAGCCAGGTGGCAGTTATATAATTTCACCATCCAGAGCAGAGTCCTTATTAAATTGATCATTTTTTTCTTTTTGGTCTTTTTTTCCTTTTTATTTCAATTACTTGGACTTTTAAATTAGACTCCTGGGTACTGTGTGTGAGTGCCTGTTTTTATTCCTCTCCTCAGCGCTCTCAGCCTGGCAGGCTACCAGACACAGCTCTGCCCACCATCCAAAACTCTGTCAATGTGGTCGACTTCTCCTGGGACCCCTTTGACACACACCGGCTTGCTGTTGGTAAGAGATTACATGAACTGTGTAGGTGTGAGTGTCTGCAGCGGTATGGTCTATTTACTGCCTGTCCTAATAAGTGCATTAATGTAATTTGACATGCCTGTCTCTCTCTCTCTGTTTGTGCTAGCTGGTGATGATGCAAAGATCCGGGTGTGGCAGGTACCAGAGGGAGGGCTGACAGAGACCCTGACTGAACCTGAGCTCATCTTGCAAGGTAGGATTCCACCCACCTACTGAAATCACCTTAATTTAGTTTTCTCTATAATAGATTGATTGACAAGCCTGAAATACAGTAAGAGTTCAGTTGATTAACAGCTGTTGTGACCCCTCGCAGGCCACACGGAGAAGATTTACTCCATTAAGTACCATCCTTTAGCCAGCGGACTCCTGGTGTCTTCATCCTACGATCTCACAGTCAGACTGTGGAACCTGGAGAGCGAGGAAGAGGTCAAAATACTCACTGGACACCAGGACCAGGTAGGTGACCAAGATCCACAAATCATGGAAAACAAGACAAAATAAATAAAACATGATCGATATAGAAACTTCAGACATTTGCATCTGTTCACTTAAACTCACTGGAGTAAAGAGGTCAAACTTTTCATTTTATAACTCTCTGAGCTTCTTCTTTCTCGTTTCCTCGTGTGAATGATATTCAGATCTTCGGCATGGCGTGGAGCCCAGATGGTAAGCTCTTGGCCACAGTGTGCAAAGATGGGAAGGTTCGCATCTACGACCCCCGCAAGTCTACTGCACCTATGCAGGTATATACAGCACTTTCAAAAATGTGGGAGGATGCAATTAAGAAAAGTACATTTGTCTTTAAGTGTACTGTGACAAAGGTAAACACGTATGTAGCTTCACTCCATCTGCTGTACATACATTTAACAGCTCTTGCATTCATACATAAATTTCATTTAATTACACCTCTTTTATTTTTTACATTTTTTTATTAGTTTCTTCTTTATTTTTTTTTCGCCTTTATGAATAGGACAACCATAAATAGACTTAAAAGGTGGGAAAGAAAAGGGGAATGGCAATGCAGCAAAGGGCTACAGGCCAGAATCAAACCTGAGCCACTGCAAAGCTAAAGGGTCGTCTTAATTTAACTTTTTTAAACCACTATTCAGAGCCATGTTATTTGATAAAAAATGTGTTTGTTTTTAAAAAAACAAACATGTGGTACTGGGCTGGTTCACTAGACTAGTTGTTTCTACAGCCAAATTTTCAGAAGCAACATCAGAGATGTCTTCTGGTAGTAAAATAAACATTTAATTCACAGGCAACAGCTCTGGTGGACATTCCTGCAGTCAGCATGCCAATGACACACTCCCTCAAAACCTGCAACATCTGTAGCATTGTGTTGTGTGATGAAGATGAAAATATTAATATCCCCTTATCGTGACCAACCTAATGCACACCTGTGTAGTAATCATGCTGTTTAATCAGCATGTTGATATGCCATACCTGTCAGGTGGATAAATTATGATTTATGTAAATGCTTGGTAATCTAGATTTAAACAAACAAACAAGCAATGACACATTTTGGAGAAGTAAGCCTTTGATGTGTATAGAAATTTCAACTCATGGAAAATGGGAGCAAAAACAAAAATGCTGCATTTATATTTTTGTTCAATGTTAATATCTTACACTCATACACAACACTTGTTTTCTTGTTCTCTTAGGAGGGCCCAGGTCCTGAGGGCCACAGGGGAGCTCGTGTGGTGTGGGTGTGTGAGGGAAAGTATCTGCTGGTGTCAGGATTTGACAGGTACTATGCATGGCAAAGACGCTATTATATGTAATGTATATTTAAAGTGGAAATAGACAATAGTTTTGCTTCAGCTTATCATTATGAAGTGAATATCAAATGCACTATTTAATGTCTTCAGAATAATGACACCACTGGTGTTTAGATTTTTTTTTCTTATCAGCCTTCCTAATCCTGTCTGCTACTAGATCTGGGTCAGGTCTCCCAAAAAAATGAAGGCTCAATTTACAACAGAGCCCATAAACAGCCCCTCATTTTTTTCCTCTTGTAGCTTTCTGTAGCTAACCCCAGTTACCAAAAAGTATCAATTTAAGTTCTTTGCAGTTACTATCCCACATAGGGGAAATTTTGGACTGTGGTAACTGTTAACTGTGGAAACTTACAAGTCTTTGAGGAAAAGAGAAAGCGTGAGACCACCATCATATATGTCCAGTAGGTCAGTGAAAAGAAAAGTTCATCGCTGATTCTTTGTTGTTGTCTTGCTGCAGTCGCAGTGAGAGAGGACTCTACATGTACTCTGCGGACTCCCTATCCTCTGGAGTCGTGGCCAGCGTCACTATAGACATCTCCCCCTCCACACTCATCCCTTTCTACGACCCCGACACCAGTGTGGCCATCCTCACTGCAAAAGTAAGAAAATAAAAAAAACTATATATAGTAGCATTTAAGGTACATTTTAAATTCAAAACATGAACAGCATAAGAATTTGATGGAACTCTGTTTAATTTGTTTTCCAGGGTGATACCAGAGCGCACATTTATGAGGTGGTCCCTGAGGATCCGTACTTCATTGAGTGCAGCAGTTTCAATGCTTCTGAGCCACATAAGGTACTGAGCCGGACTCCCTCTTACTTTCATTCATTTTTTATTGTATTTTAAATGATCTGTCTGTCACATCTGCATACTGTAAATAGATAGCCAGAGTAGCTACCATGTTAGAGCCCATGTCATATTTTCAATGCTGTACGTGCTGTTATTGTGACTGTGACATTGTAGAACAAACATAAGAGATCATTTTTCATCATTTTTCATATTAACTAAAAAGAAATGCAAACTTTGTTTCTAAACACTAAATATAGATAAAAATGTGTTTAAAAAAAAAAGAAAAAAGTTGAGCATGTTTAGGAAATTAATTAATTATGAGACAAATCGCACCACATGACATTTTTAAGGCAACAGCCAGTTCATCTAGATTAAAAGACACTAAAATGTTAATTAAAAATTCTAATATTAATTTATGTGTCCACAACATTTTAAATGTATAAAAACTGTGACAATATTCTATTTTTTTTGTTTGGTTTAGTGCCGGCTTGTTAAGAATCCTTACATGTCATTGACCCTATTACACTTCTAATTGTTTCCTGTTGCAGGGTTTGGCCTTTCTGCCCAAGACGGAGTGCAACGTGCGTGATGTTGAGGTAGCCATTGGACTAATGCTTACCAAGACATCCATAGAGCCAGTAGCCTTCAGAGTGCCACGGGTCAAGGTGAGCTAACTGCACCATCTAGTGGATAAAATACTGCACACTATCCTGGTAGTTATTTTTGGCTGGCCCACATTGTCCTTTTACCATCAGTCTCACGCTCTAATGATGACACAAAAGCAAATCTCACACCAAAACACTGCTACAGTAGAAGTGTTGAACAAACATATAATGCAGTGAACAACTTTGACTGTAAAATAAAGTCGATTATTTGACAACCGAGCGGCATTTCATTATCATGGATCAAACAGCTGATCGCCGGACAGCGCAGTTAGAGAGAGACAGACAAAAAGAGTGGGGCTTCTCCTTACAGCACCAAAGTGTCTGAATGAACCAACAGCCAAATATTCAGTGGTTTTTAAAATACTCTTTCTACCACATCCACTACCAACCTTACCAGTTAGAGAAAGGGTGAAAAGTAAAGTCAGATTTTGTTTGACATAGGCCCCCAAATCACTAAACCCACCCCGGAAAAACACACTCAAATTGCAGCTACGTGCGGTTAGAAACAAAGATGAAATACACTAAGCAGATGTACTAATTTCCAAATAGGCACATTAGTAACTTATTCTGACATAACCACCATGATAAAGTAGATTTAGATTTAGTAATTTTGCTAGTGATAATGTAGTTAGTGTTAAAGTATGACAAAGGACAAAAAAGTTAAAGATCACAGCTACTCATGGTCAGAAACAGCAGTGAAATACACAGTAAGAGATGGCTGACTCTCTGCAGAGCTCCACAGCTTTACCCCTGCTGCTGCACAGAGCCACAGAGCACTGTTCTCTTCTATTTTGAAAGCTTATTCATACTGAAAGTGTTGCATGTCCAAATTGCACCAAATTTGACAATGCACATTCTTGGGTCCCCAGCAGTACACCTACAAAGTGTGATGTAGATCAGATGAATGGTTCTTGAAATAGTCTGACAACACACAGACAGAGATTTCTTGCTTTATAGTTGGTAGGCTGTTGCTTTAACTATATAAAGTGTAAATAACTCCATGTGTGATTCTGTGTCTGCAGAAAGAGTTTTTCCAGGATGATGTGTACTCGGACACCGCTGTCAGTTGGGAGCCAGCGCTGACTGCCTCTGCCTGGCTGTCTGGCTCCAACGGCCAACACAAAAAGATCAGCCTAAAGCCCAAAGACATGACGCCAGGTGTAGACACGGACCAAATGAATGCATACCATGTGACCTTGTCTAACATGGCTGTAGCTTTAGATGAAGATGCTTACTTTTATACTCTGTCAGTATTGGATATGTCCAATTATGTTTCTGTTTGTGACACTATGTGTGTGTTTCCTTCAGTGAGCGAGGCCCCCAAAGAGGCTCCAGTTAGGAAATACCTGCCCTCATCTGTTTACCTGGAGGAGAAGACTGATGAGCAGAAGAAAGAGGAGGTGAGGATGAGCTGCATCAAGTGTGTCGGTCATTATTATACATGTTATCTACTTCAAAATCATCACATACATGTAATATTGGCTGAGAAAAAGTAGCTGTGTTTTCTGATGATTTAACACTGAATGTGTGTGTATGTGCGGTGCAGCTGCTCAGTGCCATGGTGGCTAAGCTGGGGAACATGGACGACCCGCTGCCGCAGGAGTCCTTCGAGGGGGTCGACGAGGACGAGTGGGTAAGTGAATGTGATGGACACTGCTGTGAGATCTCAACTCTAATGACATTGTCTTCATGATTTCAGCTACACACTCTGCAACCAGTAAGTGTTGCAGCAATAGCAAATTATCACGGTATGATAAGTCATTCAGAAAGTATTGCAGTTTTACCATATCATGGTATTACAGAATTATTATTAATATTAGTTACAATGACCCGAAATGAATGAAAACAGAAGGAGTTTTTTTTTTTTTTTTGGTTGACGAAATGTTATATTACTTTAATGGAAACTGCAAAGACATTTTTAAATGAGAGTTTGTGTAAAAAGTCTCCCTTTTGAAAAAAACTTAAATAAAGGTAACTGCAGAAAAGGCAAAAAATTGTGCAGAAAAAAATTACCAGAATGCAGGAAATTGTTTGATGTTAAAAATCTCTTTATTTTTGCATAGTATAATATTATAATAAGTGATTCCAACAACACAGTTTTGCTAAATATTAACACAAAACCATCATTTCATCACAACAGCAGGGACTGATGAGGTTTAAGGAAATGCAAATTCATTCCATTTCTCTCATCCATCTTTGCCAACTGTGGCTGTTGTCTTGTCCAGGATGACTAGAGGCGACGCCATCTTGCCTTTGGTTCAGTCATGGTGCCAACAGCAGAGAGGAAAGATCAACTGTCAAGTCACGTTGCCATGTGTGTGTGCGATGGTGCCACCCACACGTCCTCTGAGCTTAATCATCTCAGCGCACAAAGAAAACTGTACAATGTGAAAGTATAAATGATATTGGAAAGAAAAAAAAATCACAATAACTAACACGGTCTGAGATTAGTATGTATCACAATAACTGTTAAGGTTTGGAAAATCAGATGTCATGTTGTCAACAGTAGTTTGGTGTTCATATACAACTGCATGAAATTTGATATGAAAATCATTTTCAGCTGTAATCCTTAAATATTTCAGAAATCAATCTGGGATCAATCTGTCTTAATAACTGCTTTGTTATGTTAACGTAGACTACAAAATTATGTCAAACTTTTCATTATGTTGTGAAGAAATCCCATCGTACAAGATAAAACAACAATTACATTTTAAAAGTTGTCTTATTGAAATCATGTATCAGGACACCTCAAACATATTTCAGGTTAACCACCGTTCTAAGTCAGTTCAAGGAGTATTAAAAAGCAGGCAATCATAGCAATAATACCTCTGCCCTATGCTGTATTACCAGTTGTAACAGAAAAGCACAGTTTCTGTTTTTGGTAGTGATATGTGGCCGTGGTTTAAAGGTCCAGTGTGTAGGATTTAGGGGGATACACCGGCAGAAATGGAATATAATATAGTAAGTATGTTTTCTTTAGTGTGTGATCACTTGAAAATAAGAATTTACAGGTTTTCGTTATCTTAGAATGAGCCGCTAATATCTACATAGGGAGCAGGTCCTTAAAGGAGGTTAAAACAAGAAATCATGGTGTAAAAATGCACTTTCCAAAAGGCTCAATAAGTGGTTTGCTATCATAAAATATGGTGGTGAGTCATTTGTTTACCTGAGACATCTGCAGTCGTCCTTGGGTTGAAATATAAAGAAATTGGTGAAAATTAGGATTCTGCAACTATTAAAATGATTCGCGATAAAAGCCCACAATCAAATGCTTTGTATCATGGGGTCAAAAAGGGTGTCTCAGCGTTTTTTGAATGGTTCCCATCCACTGAGCTCACCATGTTGAACCACATGTTTCTACAGTAGCCCAGAATGGACAAACCAAAGGCTGGCTCTACATAGGGCCATTTGTGTTTTTTCCATCAACCGCTGTAGTTAGCAGCCCCTCTGTGATGAGAGCGCAGGGGACTAAAACACTGATTTTTAACATAAAACTGCTTTATTCAGTGGTTTTACTGATTTAAAATGCTGGGTCAGTTTGTTTTGGAGAGGAGGAGACCTCAGCGGATTATTCGGCTCATGGTAAAAAACACCCCGAACAACTGGATCAGAAACAAGGAGAGCACACGTCTGCAACATGCCAAACTGCATAGGAGAAACACTGATTTGTAACATTAAACTGCTTCATTCAGAGGTTTTACTGGTTTTATTCACCTGATCTGTTTGCTTTGATGTGAAAGAGACCTCTGCACTTAATTCGGCTTCCAGTAAAATCCTCTTGAACAATGCGAACTGGAAGAACTTTCAGCTGGTTGCAATCTGCAATGCTCACCACTAGACGCCACTCAAGCTCCCTACATTTTACACACTGCTCCTTTAACACCATGTTAAACACAGAGGTGTCCTGATACATATATATATATATGTCCTCCTCTTGTACTCAGTATTATTTCCTTATATTAAGATGCCAGGTTGTGTACCAATGCATACAAAGTTGTTAACCTGTGTGTGCACAATTACCTCCACTTTGGACCACTGCTTGCTTTTTTCTACTGGCCAGTCCTGTGAGCACACACAGTCACAATGTGTCTTTTGAAAGATGTAATGTTGTTGATGATCTCATTAAATAAGTGAACATCATGCATCTAATACAAAAAAAAAAAAAAAACACGTCTTCCTGTTTGATCAGGTAAAACACACACACGATTACTGTAACATGCTTAAGCCTTCAGCTGCAAAAACCACACTGAGGATACAACAGGGTCACCAGTGTTCATGTTTGGCCATGAACTGGAGTTTCTTATGATATAAACATTAAGTTCACTTTTTCTTTGTTAGCCAATGATAGAGTAAAATGCCATTTTTCACCATAATGTGTTACTGTATTTGTACAAGTTAGATCTGATTGAATGTTTTTGCCATCTGGTAGTCTTATAATAGTCTTAAAAGTAGGGCTTAAAGGTCAAGGAAACGGGACTGTTGTTATGCATTCAAAGCCAAACCACCTCCTTTTTGGAGTTTTTAGAGCGGCCTTTGTGTACTCTTAGATTTCCTTTTATTGCTGGGGAACTTTTAATCATGATCTTTTTGTTTTTCCGAATGTTTGGGGATATTCTTCGCTTAAATGAGCTAATTTTCGTATCTAATGTTTACTAGTAGTAAGTAATCATGTTGGCAGTTAGAAAATAACTACAGTATTAATGAATTAAAATGCAGCCATAACAGCAATATCTCCACTAATCCAGGCTTGAACCCACCGTTTGATAACAATCTTTGATGGATCGATTCAGCCATGCATGGTCGTGCACATCGCGTTGTACAGGTGAACTGCAGGTGTTGTAGGTGTTTGTGATGTACATTGTATGTGCTTGTGGTTCTCAGACACCATACTTTGTAATATTGGGATTGGATTACTTGCCTTCCATTGTGTTAAAAAAAGAAAACTCTCTTTTTTATACAGTGAGTAAAGCATTGGTGTTTTTTTGTCTGTTGTACTTGAGGAATGGTTTGTGGATTTTTTTCAATATTGTCTTGCAATAAACACATTTTTGAACCCAGCTTGTGCTTTTGTGGTGAAGTCGCCATGAAAAATCATTGTTAATAGATTTGTGGGAATGGTTTAAGTGATTTCTGAGCTCATAAACATCAAGATCTTGTTGGTGGAGTCGGTTGGCATAAACAGGCAAAGAAAATTTTGAAAGTGTATAAAATAAACTTAATACAATAATATTTGTCAATTAAACTTGTTGCTGGCGCACAGCTATTTTCCTCTGAAAGTCACAGAAACAAAAATGTAACATTAAAATGTTTTCTTTAACTTCACTCATCTACTTAGTTAACACATCTGAAAGTCACTAACGTTGTTTGGTGAAGGTGACATTTCAGTTTTATAGAATCTAAAGTAAAAAAGTGGTTTGTGGACTAAACTTTTTATAAAACCCTGTTAGAGATATTGGTAAAGTGTTACTTCCCTTGAAATAGACAAAGGAATCAGCTATATTTTGATAAAAGATCTGAAGTCTGTGATGAAAGGGGGGAAGATAGCTAATATAACTTCATCACAAAGATTAGTTAAAGTGAGCGGAGTTGGTTGGCATGTGGGAACTTTTGTTAGTGTATTTTGAAAGATTTAAAACAATGCTACATTATTAATTTTTTATCATTATTTTGAATGCCATTTATTTGTTTATTTATATGGCTTTATTTATCTAGATAGCTTTAATTATTACTCATCATAACTTTAAAAGATCCCCGATGGGACTGGTTGGCACAAATTCACTATTGATTTTATTCACAAATCACCAAATGCTGAGATCTCATCCTTTGATTTGCTGCCGGTTTGAATATTCTACCACAAAATAATCCTGAGAAATGCAGCAGAGAGTAAAAAAGCAAGTCCCAAACAAATTGAACACATTCTTTACTATACTGTGCAAAATATTTTTATGATGAATTTATAAAATATGTTGTTTTATTATGGAGTAGCTGCCCTCATATATTTGCTGATCTCTCTGCCTTTAAGTTAAATAAATATATTGTTTTTGGTCGCATTTTGTCAACAATTTAGAAGACTGTTGGGAGGAAAAGACGCTGCAGTTTGACCTCCCTGTCAGCAGGTGTCAGTATTAAAAAAAAGTCTGTCCACGTGATTTATCTTGAATCTGTGACGTCGGTGCTTCCTTGAACTTTGACCCTTAAAAATAACCTTCATCAGTGTACATGCTGTACATGTGTGAAAACAGGAGTCTCACACTGTCTGAAGGACCTGTATAATACCTCAAAATGGTAAGAAGACATTCTGCAGTGTTTATAACGATAACGATAGTGAGTCAGCTTACGCTCGTTAGCATTAGCACGAGACGGTGTGACGCTGCTGTGTGTCTCTGTCGCAGTTTGTCTCCTCAAAAGACAGCTGTCTCCTCTTTACGCGACAATGTTCATTTGTTTTAGGCAGAAACTAATGTGCCAACATGTGAGTGAATTCACGTCTAAGCAGCCATGCCGCAGATAAAGACGCTCAGAGTTCACAGCTAAAGGTTTCCTCTCAGACCCGCACCTGCAGACAGTTTCCTCCTCCTGACTTCAGATCAGTGTTTCTGTGCCTGCAGTAACTGTGCAAAAGTCTCAGGCCAACATATATATATATATGATTTTTTTCTCACCATATTGACATCCTTACCTTATCCTTATTTGCACTGTTCTTTCTACTTCTATTGTAAATTTCTACATTTCTTCTATTGTAAATGTTTAAATTTCTATTTCATATTTCTTTTATATTTGCTAAATGTTAGGCATTCTGTGGACAGCAAAGTAAGAATTTCATTGTACAGGGAAACATGTTTCCATACTGTGCATATGACAATAAACACTTTGAATCTTTGAATCTTTGAATCCTTACCGGGGTTGGAAGTGATTTTTTATGGCTTGTGGACGGTCGTTGTCTTTGGGCTGGTGAGTAAAGCAAATCCTGCAGCCACTTGCATATTTCACCAGCATTTGGTTGGTGGCTGGTGCTCATTTCCAACCTTGATCCCTACTAATAAATTCAGAACAGTAATTGGCTTTTTATGCAGAAATAAGAACTGTTTCCCTTTTTTTACACAGTACATAGTGTATATCTACAATTCTACAATTTCATTTAGCAGACGCTTTTATCCAAAGCGACGTACATCACAAGCAAGAATTTAGACTTAAGGAAAAAACCCTTAGTAAGTGCAAAAAGTGCTTCAGGTGTGATTGGTCACAGGTATTTCATCATGCAAATGTCATTTATGGAAAAGTTGCCTCTACATTAAGATCAGTAGATCTGTATATCACTCAGACCTAAGGTTCATAACCGGTGATCCCTACAGCGCTGCCACCTTATCAAAAGGTCAGCTGGCCACATTTGGCTGTGAGGCGAGATCAGCTTTGTTTTTTTTATTTATGAAGCTTTAAAACGGATGCTTCCTCCCTTTATTTCATTCCTTTTTACTTTAAACTCACACATCACATATTCATAGTTGCAGAATAGCTTGTTGCTCCACATTCCCCAAATCAGAATTAGAACTAGGAAAAGTTCAATTCTCTTACAGTGCACGTTATACATGGAATAATCTGCTTAAAAAACTTAAGCTTGATCACTTTTCCACCAATACGGATGTTTAAATGCCTTATTTCAGGTCTTGTTTTAATTGAGTGTAAATATTTCTAAATATACTTCTACACCATAACATGTTTGTTATCCTGTTTTTTTGTTTTTAGCTGTTTACATTGCTATTATTGTTTGTTGTTTTGCATGATTTTTTTAAATATATATAAAATATATCTAGCCAAGAGAGTTCAAGACATGCCTGCTAAAGTTTTTTTAATTGTGAAATATTTGTTTGTGTGTTCTGGATGAATTTTGGTAAAGAGACTACTGAGAAATATCTATGATTATTATACTCTCTCTTTTAACTCCCATGATTCAATGCGGATTCAGCTAACTGCTTTTTGTGATTAATGTTTGAGTTTTATGAAGTTGTTCTTAATTTCCTCTGCAGGCCAAATATCTTGCACAGATCATTGTGATGGGCGCACAGGTGGTTGGACGTGCATTTGCTCGTGCTTTACAGCAAGAATTTGCAGGTATGATCCATATACTATAATATATACTTAAATTATTAAGTACTCACTTAATAGTTTAAAATGCCGTAATGTAAAATCTACATCTATCTACAACATAAATCTGTTGAGTAACATTATAAAATCTTATGTTCCAGATATGATTTTGCTAAAATTGGATAAATGAGCCCTAATTGCAGCTTTACATTAAGATTTTTGCTTTTACATTCTTTTAGGTTGTCAAATGAAATTATGTTTCAGGTGTCGTATTTCTGTTGTGTTTCTCCTGCAGCCAGTCAAGCAGCGGCGAAGGCCAGGAGCCGCGCAGGTCAGCAGTCTGCTGCAGCCTCAAGCATCACTGGAATGAGCCTGCAAGAGGCGCAGCAAATCCTCAACGTCACCACACTCACACCTGAAGAGATTCAGAAGGTACAAACACACTTTCTGTCTCGAGGAGATTTCAGCTGACAAAATGTTGGTACCGAGCTACAGAGCCTTTAAGCCTTTTTATAATGCAGTCGGCTCAGTACAGTTTTCTCTGTCCATTTCACACTCTGTTTCAGGATTTTTCATTCACTGTAGCAAACACATGCTACAGTCAACATGTTGCTCTGTCTGCACAAACTGTGGAACTGTCCCGCTGGTAGACGAAACTGATTCAAATACGAGCACCTGTGTGTCTTAAATATTGCTTGAAAATAATAATAATAATAATAAACTTTATAGAGCTCTTTTCATATATGGAATGCAGCTCAAAGTGCTTCACAATAAAAAAGTGCAACAGAAAAAACAAGAATAAACAGTCATAAGACTTGTGATGAGAACATCGTATAAAAGTCAAAGTCAAAAGTACAAAGAGTTAAAACTGTGCAATAGCAGAACTGATGTAAAATAATAAATACAAAAGTTCAGTTAATTAAAAGTGAGACTAAATAAATAGGTTTTCAGTTGTCGTTTAAAATGTTCACAGAGCCCGCTTCTCTTTTGGCTTTTGGAAGGATGCTCCTTTGTTTCAGAGCGCAGTGAACAGAAGCTCTGCCTGTTGTCTTGTGTATTTAAAAACCCAGCAGTAGAGGATCGAAGAGCTCGTGAGGGTTTATAAAATGATAGAGTCTGCAGTGTAGGCCGGTCCCAAACCATTAAGAGCAGTAGGAATTAGCTAATAATAATAATAATAATAGCTAATTAGCTAATATATTGGCAGAAGTGGGAAAAATATGTTTATAGTGTAAATCATCTGAAACTAAAAACTGTAGTGTTTTGTCACTTTAGCATGAGCCGTTTTTATCTGTATAAGGGAGCAGTTCCTCGCCATTTTGCACTGCTATGTTTCTACAGTTACCCGCACACAAACCAAACACTCGCTATAGATAGGCATGATGGAGAGCATTGGAAAAAAATGCTTTTTTTAAAAATGTTAAACTGTGTTAGTCAGTGTTTTTACCAGTTTAAATCAACAGGTCTGTTTGTTTTGAGGGTGAGACCTTTATCGTAGAGCTGGCTGCAGTCTGCAATTTTCACCAGTAGATGCAACTGAATTCCCCTAAATCTTACACACTGTCCCTTTAAATGTACATAAAATGCTGTGACTTGAGTACTGACATTAAAATATTTCTATCTTTCAGAACTACGAGCACCTTTTTAAAGTCAACGACAAGGCAGTGGGCGGTTCATTTTACCTCCAATCAAAAGTAAGTGCTCCGTATCTTTTGACGCTATACATTTCACTTTGTTATCAAAATGTATTCAGTTCCTCTGTTCACATGTGCTGTAGAGTGGACAGTTAAAGCAACATGTCTTATAATTTCAATGTGTTTATAGTTCATAAAAATGTAAAAACTGCACAAGAACATAGAAAAGAAACATAACAACATGAAATGATGAAACCAAATACTTAAAAATCCAGCTCAAGACACGGTGACCAAACCGTGACATGAAGTCGAATGTTTGCACACTCTCTCTGAAAGATTTTCTGAACTGTTTGTGATATTGACTGACTCACACTGATGCTGCTTCCCGAGTTTCCAAATAATATGAAGCCAGTGTGCGCATTTCTTAAAAATACCGCTTGACAGGTGGCAGTACAGGGCTGTCCCAAAATGACTAAAGCCACTGGAAACCAAAATCCACAATATCCTTCTAACCATGTCACTTAGGGTCTTTTGTACATAAAAATAAACATTTAGACAGTATTTTAAATTGGTTTCTATTCAAATTAAAAAAAATTCTACTTTAAGTGTTCTTGATTTTCTTGATATTGGGTTTTGCTTGTGTGGACATTTATTACGAAAAATTTGCAATTCATTTCCGAGACGCACAAGTGGGTGCAGTTGTTCTTGTTTGTGCGGTCCCTGCGTGCGTATCTACCGGAGAGGGTGAAAATTTGTCATTTTTATTGCGGTTGACTCGGAGAAAGCTTCTTTTTTGGTGAGCCGTGCTCGAGTTGTCTACAAAACTTTCCGCATATGCAGCGCTCATTTACCCCAAGACACGTCCAGTAATTTTGGCTTGCAAAATGGCTACGACAGCTGGAGCTGTACCCTCTCTCCAGACATCACATGTCCCTGATGTCCCCCACATGGAGACTGATCATGTAAGTTGCTCATGATAGATTAATTTAAGATATATATGTAACTGACTCATGAGGGAGATGCCATTAAACGTTCTGCTACGTCCACACAGTCTTCAGAAATGGGCAAAACAACAAAATAAGCTTTTTTTTTTTTTAAACTAGATTTTCTAATAGTTAACGATTATTTCATTCAGACTTTTGTGGAGGCTTAATGACACACTCAGCTTTGATTTATGCAGTTTTACTGTTTAAAGCTAAATTTCCAGTGGCTTTTTTCCCCCCTTATTGCAGTTTCAAGTCAGGTCACAATTTTGAGAAAGAGTGCTTTAAAAATAACATTCAGTATTATTTCTGTCTTTGTGTCCGTTAAATTTCAAATTGTGGCTGATGTGAATCTGTGTGTATGTGTGGGAGGAATCCATTCTTTGAACTGCATCTTGTTAAAAATGTTACTCATTTTTTATCACTAAGCCATTCCTCTCTGAGTGAGATGTTGTTTTGGTTATTTAAAGTGTCTTCCCTTTTTTTCTAAGTCATTTTTATTGTTTGTGTCCAGGTGGTGCGGGCTAAAGAGCGTCTAGAGGAGGAACTGAGTATTCAGACGCAACAACAAAAGCAGCAATCACAGCAGAATACAGAAACATGAACGATGAATACATGCTCGTCCTGTCTTTCCTCTCCCCGTCCTCTGTAAATTATAGCCCAATAAAAGCCTTCTTCTTTTCTCTAGTCTTGACTTTGTGGCATTTTTTGGCAATGGTTGTGATTTTAAGACAGGGAAGCATAAACAAAACTCAAGAATATTGTATTATATTATATATATATATATGTGTGTGTGTGTGTGTGTGTGTGTGTGTATATATATGTATATATAATATATAAGTTTATAAGTGATCCATATGGAAAATTTTAATGGTTTGCAATGATCTAAATCCACAAAGAAAAGCCTTGTTATTAGTCAGTTTTCAGCTGCTGTGTATTTGAAAAGCAGAGATGCTGAACACAGTTTGCTTGTTGACTATTAATCAGGATAACATGTTTGTGTTAAGGTGTGATGGCAGCATCAAGTGTGTCGGTTTTAAAAAGGACAGTTTTGAACTGGGTTTGAAAGAGGTGCTTATACGATAGATGTCAGTCAGCACACCCACAGTTTGGAGAAACCGGCTGGAGTCCAACATTGAAGCTGAGCGATCTGCTGCTGTGGATGCAGGTACAGTAAGCAACAAAAAATATTTTAGCCACCTCAAAAAAATTAATATCAGTTTAAGTGCGTGATCTATTCAGAGTATTTTCACTGCCTTATCTTACCATCAGACATCTCTTTCCATCAAAGAATCTGTTAACATCTTCAGTTTCCCCTCGATACTCTCGACAAAACCACCAGACTCCACAGAGGAAAAACAGTCATTTCACATCACTGAACGCAGGAGCTGCTGGTCTACCAACTGCCTCGATCAGTGTGGTAGTTTGTGTTTGTGTTGTTGTGTGACTTTGTTGAATCCAAATGTAGATTTTTAAATGCTAAAGTCAGACAATTACTGAAACAAAAATAAGAGATTGTGGCAGCTCCTGTGCTCAGTCATGTAAAATGACTGTTTTTCCTCAGTGAATCTGGCTTTGAAGAATGCAATGTAACAGCTTCATTTTCCAGTTGAAAATCACTGTGTGTCTGATATTAAGGTAAAGCAGTAAAAATACTATCACTATAGTGTACATTAAACTGACATTGATTATTTTTTAAATTCTCTTTATTTTTGTGGCTAAAATACGTTTTGTTGACGACAACAACTTCCATGTCGGTCTCTGGCCTGCTTCTGCAAACTTGGGGCGTGCTGATTTGCGCCTACTGTAGTTAGTATACTGTCTATGGATACGTACTCTTAAAAAAAAAAATCTGAACTATCCCTTCAAAGGGACAGAATCACATATAACTGGATGATTTTATGCTTCTATATTTGTAAATACCCACAATAGTCGATGTTATTGTGTACTTGGAACAAAAATGAACACACAAGTTGTATCAAATACAACTTTATTAAACATTTTTCTTTTCATTGACATTATTATCAATATCGTAATAAAATTCCTCTAAAACAGGAGAACACCGCTATGTTGTACCAATTGGAGACTTTTACAACTCTAAAATTCTGCATGTTCAACCACAGAACATGATGCCAGGAAAAAATATATTTTCATATAATCATTTTGTTTCATATAGTGTATAACTTTCTATATTTCACCTATAATAAAAAGGCACTTGGAAAAATTAAAATACTGACATAATCTCACAAATGTGCAAAAAACATAACTTGGAACAGGCCTTGCATGGCCTTAGTCTTATCATTAACCCTTTGTGCAACACTGTGGCACTTCAGTCAATGGCACCCCTTTTACAATGACACTGACCTAGCTAGCTAACACAAATTTTGTGCCCTGGATTTCAGTTCCACTTTTCAAAGCAGTAAGTAAGGGTTATTTTAAATTCTCCAGAGGCAAGTACCGCTTTTATACTGTCAAAAAAATAAAACAATAATTTCAGACATTTTAGCGACTGAGGATGATTTTTACAATTATTCTTGGTTCCCAAAACAAAAAACGCTGTACACTGAGAACGGATGTGGCAGCATCCCCATATCTACACACGCTATGAGGGGAACAAAAGTGCAGTTTATTACAGACTGAGCTCAAAGGGTTAATGGATCATACAGCTTATTTGATATTGGAAAAAAAAAAAGAAGAAAAAAGATGTGGACCCTGTGAGGATCCGTGTCGTATTATTCAACTTTCTGCTGCCGTGCTGAGTCTCTGTCCCTTGCTTCGACCTGCAGAGGAGAGACAGACAGACGGGAGGAGGAGAGCCGCTGCATCTGTGGGTTTCACTGTTGCCAGGGAAACCATGTCTAGCCTACTTAACACCTGTTTCTGATGACATCACACGCCAGGATCGTCCACTCACAGGCAGAGATTCACTTCAATGCCCAGCCTGAACCCAGAGACAGGCCACTGGTGAGTGTGTGTGTGTGTGTGTGTGTGTGTGTGTGTGTGTGTGTGTGTGTGTGTGTGTGTCTGAGATAACGATGACTAAGAATTACTGAGGCAGAAACACAGGTATGCAGTTCATCTCTGCTGTGAATCCTTGCAGGTCTGTGGGAGGTCTGAAACACAGACAGGGTTGTTTTTGTTTACTGTGTTCGCTGCTTGTTCGCCTGTTTTCTCCATCTCTGGTAAAATGCTTTGTGGCCGGGAGGTGGGGGAGTTGAGCCTTTTGGGTTTAATCTATTAAAGAAGAAAAAAACAAAACCCAGAGGGCAGACAGAGTTCAGTGGCCTAGTTTTCTGCAGGCTGGTATGCCTGTGAGTGGCTGCCACGTTGGGCACAGCACAGCCAGTGACTTCAGAGCTGAGAGGGCCGTTTGCTTGGGTTGGTGGCCAGATGGACGGCGGCTGCACAGCGCAGCCATCCCCTGCCTCTTCTCCTCTGCTGGCGCGCAGCCTCTCCCCTCATCTCTCCCTTTCCCTTGTCCATTCATTCAGCCAATCCTGTCTCTCTTTGCTCTCACGCTTTCCCAGAGCTGCCCGCCATTTCACAGTCGGATGTTATTTCTCTGTGGTTTCCCTTTATCTGACGGTGGGGATAAAAAGTCAGAACAAAGGAAGTTGTTGGCAAATCTAATATAACCCTGAAGAGACACTTAAAACAGATATGTGTTATATGTCTACATCTTCTAATTGATCCCCAGTACACCGATATGATTGTCATGGAGGAATGTGATGTGATTTGTTCCATTAGAGTAAGAGTCTTACATATTTTCCCCGTGGAGCAGTGGTTTCCAACCTTTTTGGCTTAAAAAACATCATCTGAATTTAGGACCCCTGATTACAGTTTATAGCCTGAGTTTGGATTTACTGTTGTGAGCAGTTAAATTTCTCCTTCTCCTGTTGTTTAATTGACCCTTAAGAGGTAACTATGATCAGCATTTCACAAGAAACAAGACTAGGAGTTACTTAGAATCTACCGCTGTTGTAGCTAGGGGTGTGCAATACCATAAAATTTAGTTTGCAATCCGATACCAAGTGATATAAGGCCTGAATCGTCAATATAAATACCAACCCTTTTATTATTAAAAGCAGCTTATGTACTTGAATGTAGGGGAGATCAATGTGTCGTTGTTTACGAGGTGAACAATCAGTCTGCTAAAGTAACTAGTAAGTAAAGCAGCTAATGATGACCAATTACAGTTTCAAAATGAAACACTGACCAGTGCTGAAGATATGATTCAACTAAATGATTAATTTAAAGAGGTATGCATGATGATATTGGCACATCATCAGCCAACATGCTGATTTCTGCCGATATGACCACCAGAAAAGAAAGTTGTTGTCATGTTTTAGTCTTTTTATATTTATCTTTCCACAAAAATTGTCAGTGTCAATTTCCTTTATGATAAAATAGAAAATAGTATTGAATATCCATCTTTCTTAATAGTATTTTATCAAAGTTAGAAAATCCAAGTTTGGGTCCATGACCTAATGTGTACAAATTGTGATCAATTTAGGGGTCCTTGACCCAAAAAAAAGGTTGGGTACCACCGCCTGAGAAAAAACCTCTCTCTCGACATCTCCTCAACCCCTCGAAAGACTCTTCCTCGACAGCAGAAAGCTGAGCGCAGAGCAGCCGTCACAGAACAAAAGAAGCAACTTCAACATCAGAAAAAAAATGTCTCGTCTGAACAACAGCAAAACAAAAATAATAACAATTTTTTTAAAAAACAGCAATAACTGATTATTTCTAAGACTGGGCGATGGAAAAGTAAGACCACCAACATAAGCAGAGATGGAGGAGTGAGAGGAGGGAGGAGGGTCGGTGTGTGACAGTCTCTTGAGGAAATGTTCCTTGTGTTGTGATGATCCTCTCCTGCTTCTCTACCTCGCCGCTGTGGAGATGGCAGTCAACATCATACATGCATTAGCACTGAGCAACACAAGCCTGGGAGGACCCCACAGCAAAATTACAGAGAAAAAAGGGAATACTAGCTTTTAAAGAACCATCACTTGGCTGTAACATTTCATAAAACATGTAAGGAATATAGTGTGTGGTAAGTGACTGCTTAATGGAACCATGAGAAAAGTTTTCCCAGACGTCATATGAGTCTTTTTTTTTCTTTGCCCCTTTGGACAGAGTAAAATGAGGCAGTTTGCAATAGTGTGGCTTCCTAGTCAGTCCAGCTGTATGTGGCATTGAGTGCATCATACCCCCTTTCTGTGGCACAATACCTACATCCCTCTTTTCCACGTATTTTTGGCACAGCATGGGACTTGTTGGGACAAAACTTCAACCAGCAAGTTGGGTTTCGACTTTGACCACCTGTTTTTCACAGCTGGTTTTGGGTCGGGTCATTTTTTTAAAAACAAGACACTAGTGTTTATCACCACAGTGGCCCTTTTATATACAAAACTGGCCATGTTGATTCAATTACGGGAAAGCAGCTGGACAATCCAGAAGTTAAAACAGTGCGAGTTCTGTACGTGGAAAGCAGGATGTTGTGTAGTGTGTCTACCAGAAGGGGGAGCCAGACACACCGCTGCCTTAAATTTGTAAAAGAGGAAGTGATGATTGGTCATTGTCAGGTGATGCAACACCATTTGTCTGTACTTAGTTCGCTCTGTGCCCTAAAAGCCCCTAAGTCTGCACGCCTGGCGCACATTCTGGTGGACTAGGCTGGTCCATGTTGGTCACCCTCCCCAAACTGGGGACAGATTGTCAAAAGTGCTCTCTCCCAGTTTACGTTACACTGGTGGGAGCTGAGAGGTTAGCAGCAGTTTTGAGGTTTTCAATACTATCACCAGTTGACACTATTAAGTGCTGTGTTTCATTTAACTGTCTCAGAGCTAAAAAAAAAAAAAACAACTGCAAATCCAAGACAGTTTGAGTTCACTTGCTTTGGTTTGGCAAGCCTGTCTGAGTCATATTAATCACAGCAGCCTGTGAAAAATAGGTCATAACTTTAAAATCAACTGTGGAGAATCGTCCTATTACGTGCACGTTAGCTTAACTGTGAGTGCGTCATTCAGTTTCATGGTGCGTCTATCTCACTGCTAAGCTGGAGGCACCCTGTCGATTGAATCATATAAATACTTATTAATGAATCAGGACTTTTTGTAGGGACACAGAGCACTAAGACTGTCACGTTCAGGAAACAGGAATGAATAAAGTATAAAATACAAAATAAGAGAGCAAAGAGGAGCCCGTTGTTGGGCCTTGTGATAGAAATACATGATCCTGAACGGAGTTCTTGGGCCCCAAGTTTCCCATCAATACTAGAGGCTTGCGTTGTCATTTATTGTGAGGTGTAGTGTTATCTATTGTTTTGCTGATTGAGGGTTTGATTAAGTTTCTCTATAGTTTTCTTCTCTCCCAACCTCTCTCTGAAATGCATTGCCTTGATTTGATTGTGCAAGCCAATCCCTATCACCTTTGACCGCCCGTACCCTCACTATGGCGTTCACCCTCCCATCCCGAACCCCCTGAGCTCTTCTGGAATGTGTGTGTGTGTGTGTGTGTGTGTGTGTGTGTGTGTGTGTGTGTGTGTGTGTGTGTGGGTGTGGGTGTGTGTGTGTGTGTGTATCAGTTGACCACAGCTGGCTTGAGCACCACGGTGCCTGGGGGGATGACCACCCAGGACAAGGGATCATGGGAACCCGTGGAGAGGTTCAGGACCCCCCCAGTCACCTCGTTCTCAGCCTCCTCCCCCCGGCCCTTCTTGGCCCGCTGGCTCTGGACCCTGTGCTCAGACGAGGCCCCCAGCACGGGCATCATCGGCAGGCCCAGGGCTGAGGAGGGGAACGGTGAGGAGAGCAGAGGGGGTTTGGCCAGGCCCAGCGGGGAGCCGTTGAAGGACAGGATGCTTGTTCCTCCCAGGCTGCCTGGAGGTGAGCCGGGGCAACCCAGCGTGCTGAGGTCCAGGGGCCGAGGACTGAGGGGGGACAGGGGTAGGGCACCGCCCAGACCTTGCAGAGCATGGCCTCCCAGGAGAGCAGCCGCTGCCCCTGGGATGATAATGTGGGCTGCACTCACATAGGACAGCTCTGAATCCTTCCCCCCTTCGCCAGCAAGCACTCCACTTTGACTCCCCCTCAGCAGGGAGCCCACCCCACCTGGGGAGCCCTGCTCCTGAGCCACAAAGTGCCCATGGGCCTTGATGTGCTTGCGGAGAGAACTGGGGTCTGTGTAGCGCTTCAGGCAGCCCACCATCTTGCAGTAGTAGGGCTTGTCCACATAGTGTGTGCGTGTGTGCTTGAAGCGATCACTGGAGTTGGAGTAGCGCTTGTTGCAACCCTCGTAGGGACAAATGTAGGGCTTTTCACCTGCAGTGAGGACAAACGGTCCAAGTGCTGAATATTCATTCAGAAAAATTTTACAATTTTACTTCACAAAAATAAAGAAAAATGTATTGATTTTAGCTTTGACATAGAGTGCCCCAGGTATGATGTTTTTCTGTAGGCCAACCCGAAAGCTAACGTTGTCGAAGAGCTTATGGTATTTTTCAGTTTGATTCTGGATTACTGCAGAAAATAAGCTCTGCCATAAACAAATGTTTATGATACTTACACATTTTGTTCAGCAAGATAAAATTCACAAATAAACACCACTTTCAGGATTTTAAAAGCCTAAATGCAATCAGCAGAAGTGAGAAGTTAATGTTATGCGATAAACGAACTACACCACGGTTGCATCCCCACCACAATGAGGCTGTAGTGTCATTTAGCCACTTGTCAGCATCCGCCTTCTTTAACATATAAAAGCTACAAAGTTCACAGTAGGGTATTCACTAGGCATATTATGTTGTAGGACAAAACATAAAAGTCTCTTCAGCTTGTGTTAACCACAAACCTTATTTCAGGCTTCTAGCCAAAACCCATTTAAAAAACCCCATTGACTTCAAGACAAGGGAACCGGAGGTGCTATTTGATTTCTGGCTTTTAGGACTCATTCCTGGGGTTCTCCATTCTGTGTGCAGCTCTACCACTGACCTGTGTGGGACCTGTTGTGTATCTTGAGGTTCTCCAGGCGTGAGAAGCTCTTGTTGCAGGTGGGACAGCGATGGGGCTTCTCGTTAGTGTGAGTGCGGATGTGGATAAGCATCTTGTACCTGCAGCCATACAGAAGAATAACTTCCTTTTGAGTTCCTCCCTGATTTATACTGTATACTCAAATGTCCAGTGTGTAGGATTTAGCGGCATCTAGTGGTGAGGTTGCATAACTGAAACTTCTCCAGTGTGCTAAGACGGTGTTTAGTTTGTCTGTTCTGGGCTACTGTAGAACAAAATATTGGACTCTGTGGACAAGGACACGCTCCGTATGTAGATATAAACAGCTCACAGCTTCTTATTTTCAGGTGATTATGAACTAATGAAAACATAGCTATGCATATGATATACAATTTCGGTAAAAACATGCACCTAAATCCTACACACTAGACCTTTACTAAATCAGCCAAGTGTGTGATTTTCTCACCGAGCATTGAAACCCCTCCCTTTGCGAGCACAGCCCTCCCAGTGGCAGCAGTACCCAGAATCCTTCTCTGGTTTGACATGGAAGTCGTTGACATGGTCCACCAGGTCTTGCAGGGAGTCAAAAAGAAGATGACACTAAAAGGAACAAAAAAAAAATTCAGCAATTCAAATGAATAGAGATGATAAAGATACTGTGAGCTGAGTCTAGTTTGGCTACAACAGGCTCACAAAAAAGGGTTTTTCTACTGCTTTCTGGGTCTTACCTTCTTCCAGCGGCAGGCAAGTTGTTCATCTGCTGAGAGGTCAGGAGAGGCTCTCTTGTCACTCGTCTGGCCAATAAACATGGAGGATGGCAGGTGAAGTCCCGTCCCAGCTCCGATTGGCACAAAAAACTGAAAGGCCTGTGAAATGTGAGAATTCTGGTAAACAAACAGAAAAGGGGGGGGCAGCAGGGTTAAAAATCAATAAATCACTGAGCAACTCTAGTTTTAGTTGATGTTTAAAGGAACAGTGTGATGGATCTTGTGGCATCTAGTGGTGAGGCTTGCAGATTGCAACCAGCTGAAACTTCTGCCGTGTGACAAGCGTGAACTCCCGGTTAGGATTCCTTCAGTGGTCACTGTCTAGATGGTTTTTACCAGGAGCAGAATCATCTGCAGAAGTCTCTGCCTCTCCAAAATAAACGGACCAGGGGCGAGATGCATAAACAATATGTACAAAAACCATGTGTACTTCTTTTTTCACACATAAACTGAGTTTTAGAAATGAAGTATGTGCCCTGAGAAAAAGAGCGCCTCACGCATTCTTCAGAGCAGGTGTGCACACGGTTTGAGATAGATGCGAGTCATATAATAAGGACAAGATTAAATATAAGTTGAAGGACAGATAACATTGTTTACGGGTTGCTTGCCACTTTCGCAGATTGTGCTATTAGGCTATTTTTCCAGCCTACACATCATTCTGTAAAATGTAAATCAAAGGTGCATTTATAAAGTTTATTTATATGTTTTACTATTTTAATTTACATTCAACTCCCTGTAAACGATCATCATAAGTTTATCCGGTGAAGCATTTTGTAAAGTCAGTTTCCACCCAAGCACTATCCCACTATGAATCTTTGATCATCCTTCTGACGTTTAATAATAATGATGAGTGAGAACTTATGCAATGGCTGTTTGCAGAAATGTGATGAATAAGTGGTACGGATGCTACAAATACAGCTGTGTGTAATGACAGCTGCTATGTCACCGTTGGAAAACCTCACCGATGTGGCACAGCTGGTGAAATTGATCTTACTTTCTGTATTTCTCAATAACAGATCTTATGAGTGGTGGGTGGTTGATTGTGTATCTTGTATTACACTTCGTATTGTGCAGTGTGTACTAACAGTTTTAATTGTGTAGGCAGGCATCTGCACTTCATAAATTTAAAATGCATTTATTGTTATTTCATGTTGTAATTTGTATTGTGCAATGTGCACCCGCTGTTCTTATAGTATAAGGAATTCGCACTGGTAACTGTAAATACTGTATTTATTTTTGTGCAATTTGTAGTTATCTTTTATACTGCAAGATATTTGCATCAGGCACTTTAATTTTGGTTGATGTGTGTTTCATGCCTGCTTTTGATTTGCACAGTGCATATTGGTCATTCAAGTAACTTGATCAGTCAAGTCATTGCACACTTTCCCCTTGATAACTAAACTAAACTAAACTAAACAATATGGTATGATATCCTAATGGTTGTTTGAGGGCATTTCATTGCATTCATTCACTGCATTCATTTATGCAATACAATCCTGACTGTGCAGCCGGCAGTACGAGCTCTGATCCTGCTCTCTCTGACAGCACTGTCAATCTACTGTAGCATACTTGAGAACAGACCATCAGCTGGATGACATAAACAGGTTCTGATGGCCCTTACTGAGAAAATACTTGATAGAGACAAAAGTCTCTCTTTCTGTCAATGGAGTACAGCGCTGCTGCTCTTCATCTCCTTCAAAAATCCACTCCACTTTTTCTCTTGTAGTCACCCGCTGTGTGCTACAAAACCTCCCTACATCCCCGAGCTCGGCATGAGAGCTGCAAGATTCACTGAACCTCAACTGGGGCTCAGAGTGCTAATGCACCGGCTCTTTCTCTCTCTCTCAAACACACACACACACACACACACACACACACACACACACACACACACACACACACACAGTAACTTAGCTCAAGCTGAAAACAGAGTCCTAATGAAAAGTGGTGTTTGGAATAAGGGACACGAGTCCGAGCATAGGGAAGCACAGAGAGAATAAGGGTGCAAATGGATCACAATCTTATGGCTGTCTCGTCGCAACTCATCTTCAGCTATGTAAAAAATGTGTGTGTGACAAATTTCATAAAATGAGACCAATTCCCTGCGCTGAGCTCTGCCTCTGCATGCAAAACTATGTGAGCCGCTTTATGAGATGCTGTCGGGGAGAGAACATGTGAGTATGAGCATGTGCAGCTGTTCCTCTGTAAGAAGTGTGTTAGAGAGAGCAAGGGGGGACAGAAAGCATCTTATCTGCATCCAGCGGGGATAAGTCGAGTATATCATGGGTGTAATGGTGGGGTCGGGGGGGCTATCTGGGACGTGAGTATGAAGGACAGCTGAATGGTCCCAGCCAGCGCGTCTCAATTCAATTGGGAGAGAATTGAATTAAGCGGCGTGAGGTCTGCATGGCTGTACCTTGTCTTAAATTTGATTATATGTACACACACACACACAGGCGCACACACACGTCATGCCAATGGGGCCACTGAGTGCAAGTTGCACAGACAGAGGCACTTGTTGGGGACATAAGAGGTGTTTGATAAGAGCTACCCCCCTCTCTCTCACAAGCCTCCCACCCCTTGCATAGCCTTATTCCCTTATGGAGAGTGTGACACAACCCGATGTTGTTCCTGACTTGCTGACCCCAGCAGGCTGAGTCACTCTGCGCTACGGACAGGAAAAATGTTGGCCACTCACCAAAGCACTGAAAGACAGTGTTTATTCTTTCAACAACTCAGAGGTGACTGACGAGAGAGAGACAATAGAGGTTGAGAGGGCTCGTAAAGTGGAGGAGATGTACTTGCTGTAGGTTTGTGCGTGTTTAAGTCATACTCACCCCTGAGGGGATGTAGTTGCCGTTGGTCATTTCTGGAGAGCTGGGAGTGTGGCGGGAGGAGGGAGACATGCTCAAGTCCACCGCAGGGGGGGTGGGGGTGTCTGTTCGATCATGAGGCACCACCTGCACACCTGAGCAAACACACACAAACACACACACCTCTTAAGATGACCTCTCACCTGGAGGATATTTATGTATTTTTGGGCCCAATGGCATCATGTGACAGACTCCAAGGTCTTAATTCCACATATGGCGACTATATAAAATTAGTTTCAAAGTCTGGCGCAGATCCTGGGGACTTGCAAATACTTGCAAAACTAATGTCATTCCCATCAGCCTCAGCTATACTTTGTGTTTAGTTTGCAACTGTTAGCATGATAACATGCTACACTTCTATGGTGATACAGAATGTGCTTCTAAACATCAGCATGTTAGCATGCTGGTGTAAGCATTTAGCTCAAACCACCACTGTACCTACATGCAGCCTCACAAAGGTGCACGCGGTGGCTGTTTCCTTTTGACCTACCTGTGTGTGGAGATGCTGGCGAGGCAGGCTCTATGACTGCGGTGCCATCATCCGCCATGCGGAGCTGGCGAGCTCGCTTGGGGTGCAGAGGAGAGAGGGGAGGAGAGCGCGCCCCTCTGTCCCGCCCATTGGTCCGCCGAGGGAGCTTCAGGTCCAGGGGCTCGTCCAGGGACAGCATGACCGCAACCCGCCGACCTCCCACCTGCACAAACAGTCACAGAAGGGCAGAGTTAGGCCGAGTTAGGACGAATGGGGCCAACGAAGGATAGTTTGGTTTTCATACAACCAAAAATACCATGAAATGCTGCATGCCTATGTGAAACAGTGACAGCCTGCAGGACACCTGCAACATTTCCCATGTGAATGTTGTTGAAAGTATCTCACATTCCACAATCCCACTGGGTAAGAAATATTCTCCAACAATGGTAAACCAACCACAATCGTAAACTGAAACACTGAGTAAGCCGAAGAAAAATAAACACACACACACACACATGTGGAGACCTGAGTGACCCCCTCCTCTTCTTCCACGCTGACCTTTACTCACACACTCTTCCTGAGGAATTTCTACAATCCAATCCAGATGGTCACCCTCACTGCCAGCCCTGCTTAACCCCGCCCCTCGGCCTGTCCCTGGCCCTTGCACCCTGTCACATCACCCCCAACTTAGCCCCACAGTGCGCACCCTCAGACCCCATGGACCTTTGCGACCCACCAGCAGCCCTCCGGGCCTTCAAGTCCAGCTGCACCTACTCCGTCCACCTCCTCCCTCCTCTAAACACACTGACCTCTGGACCCTGCCTCAGGGTTGTGGGCAGGCCACTTCATCTAGCTGTCATTTTGAGTTCTAGTTGTTCTTGTTGCAGTCTCCCTCTGGCACCAGATTAACCCAGCATCAGTCTTGCAGCCGTGAGTGAGCACCTGAGTGTCAGCCAAAACACTGACAAACTCAAAACTGACTACCATCATGTTTTTAGAGGCTGGAACATACATTTTGATTATATTTAGGAGTTTACAATCCAAAATGTTCCTATATTTCCTCGTTACCATTAGCTCCATGATACTAACTAGCTTGCATTTTGCACGTTACTTTATCAGCTGATGTTACATTAAAAATCGACAGCAGGTTCGACCTTAACTTAGGTAACTATTTGTGTGTTGGCTGCTCAGCGAGCTGAAATTTAGCTGCGCTGCTTGAATCTGCCGTTGTTGTCAGGGTGCTTTTAGCTTAAAACAGAAAAAGGAAAGTTTGAATTAAAAAATTTTTTTCATGTCTGTGACAGATGAAGACATCTAAACTGTGAAGTGAAAGGTTTTATGATGTAGATATGATACCACAAGACCATTTTCATCTACCTCTGCTGAAAAACACATCCGTCAAACAGTAAAAAAATTCAATTCTCTAGATTTTCTGTGCCTGAGCACGCAGAGAGTGTGGCTGCTCTAACATGTTAACATGGGCGCCAAAACAACCCCAAGAGGTTCCACGCTGCACACGCAGGCAGTGTGAACACTATTAGGGAAAGGTTTCCTTGGGGGCCTTTTGCCAGAAGGGGATTTCTTGGTTAAGGTTGATCACATTCTTTGGATTTTCCAGGAAAATTGGCCCCAGTCCCTTACATAGCGGTCAGTCTACAGGCTGCTATAGGCAGAGAAAGTGGGGGAAGGTCTCATCTTTTAAGTCACAATACAGTCTGTTCGCCCATTGGCAACAGAAAACGATTAATACATGTGAAAAAGTTACATACCATCAAAGGTGGGACCAAGTTATTGTTTTGTAAGTCACAAGTAAGTCGCAAGTCTGCACTTAAGTCCTGAGTCAAGTCCCAAGTTGAGACGGAAAACTCCCCAATCAAGTCCAAAGCTTTGAGTTTTGAGTCTTCCACAAGTTATAATGCCCTCTCTGCCAAATGTAAGACAATTTAAACAGCAGAGTAATGATATATTACATTTACAAAAATCATGAAAACTTTCTCAAATTTGTGATTATTTTTTGAAAGTTGTTGTGTCTGCATCTGTGGGCCTGCTTTTCGAACCACACGTTTTGCACACTGCAATTTTGTTTTTGTTGACCATCACATAGTTTTTGTACATGAATAAAACTCTTTAAAAAAAATCCAACTGGCACTCAGGAGCATAACATTAGTTCTTAATAGTTCTCTGCTGAAATTTAATTGGATGCTGTAGGATTGGTCCAAATAAAGTGGATCTGGGGAATTAAGTGGCAACTCCAAGTCATTTCCAAGTTGAAGTCATGTGACTCTAGTCCATTCCCCTGTATCGGTGCCTTAAAATCATATTTAAAGCCTCCAAAACAATCATAAAAGGTTAATGCTAAGGTTAACATGTCAACAAGTCAGATCCTTGCATCTGAAGTGTAAACAAATGCTGACTCTAGTCATCTTCACCCAGCATGTACTGACTCACACATATAGGCGGTGCTAGTACAATACTGCTTGGTTTAAAGCCAAGCTCTCCATTCAACACAATGTGTTAGGGTTCACTGCTCCCTCTCACCGGGCTCACACACACACACGCACACATCTCCTCAAAGCGTTTTCCGTCTACAAACGCACACACACTTGCAGGGTGTCCTATATTTCTGCTCGAGTTCATGTAAAACAGCTCCCAGTGTGCATGTTGAGAGTAGAAACACACACAAACAAACACACACACACACACACACACACACACACACACACACACACACACACACACACAGAGTCATACTTAGAGTACAGAAACACACACACGCACAAGTAATTAATCAAACTGTAATTTCAACAAATTCACCCCCTTCTTCCTCCCCCTCCCTCATACACACACATGCCGACACACAGTCAGAGAAGCCATGGTTAGTAGTGAATGGTGGGCTTTGAGAGCGACTGGCCAGGGGCCACATGAGAAGCCCTTGTGTCTGGGAGGCACGGAGCAGCAGTGAGGTCATCAGGTTCACCAGCCCAACGAGGGATGGCCACCATCTCACTCACACACACACACTCGTACACACAGCCGGAGGGGGGTGTAAAGACTCAATCAGCCATAGATAAGAGGACGATGATACACACACGTACTGATGCAAACAGAAGAACATACTGTATGAACATGTACACAGAGCAGCATTATGGTGTTATCAGTGAGATCTTTCTGTGTTGATGCACACACACTTATGCTCCTCACATGCACATTGAGAAATATGTAAGGAAAGAAATCCCTTGGGTTTTTATCTGATTATGGACCACACTTGCAATCACATGACCCATCAGCCCATCTTGATCTTGACTTCAGGTTCCAAATAACATTTGAGTTTCTCTGCTATAAGCAGGGAGAGGAGGACAGGTTGAAGCAGTAACTCTTTTATCGTACACATGGGTCCAAATGTTAGCCCATCCTTTAAATAATTTTGACATTTAGCATTCTGGGAAGTATGTGTCCTTTCTTTCCTCTAGCAATGGGCCTCATTTACCACTATCTTCCTCCATTTTTTCTTATGTATATTCTCAATAGGGTAGGTTTTGTTTCAACAGGGGGGCTGCACATATGAAACATGAGGTTTGGGGGTGCTCCGCATTAAATTTTGAGAATCAAAACTTCATTTCCTGCATTCTGGTAAATGTTTATGCAATGTTATGCATTTTCTACATTATTCATTGGTGTAAGTCTGGTGTAAGACAGGTACACAACTAATTAAGTGAAAAAAAAAATCTCTAACCTAAGGCCAAAAAATACTGCCAAACACAAAATAGAGACGCTGACCAGCAGTGGATGGGGAATGGCTTGCCCTCGTCACCCTCTGCAGATAGATTGGCATGATCCTGGTAGATGCGTTCCGCAATCTCTTGCAGCAGCAGTAAATATGCCATTGTGCAAGTAGACCTAGGGTACAGAAACAGGCCTCCTTTGGGCCTATAAATAACATGGTCCAACACTAATTATTGGATTGCATGGTTCCCAGTTCACATAATTGGTGTGAAGTGTTAGTGTAGTGAATATTTATTATAAAAGACTATAACAGAAATTATCAATATCATAAATATTTATGTTGCATAGACATGCCAGAGCTCAAATGTGCATAAAGGACTTTGCACACCAAGTCTATATTATTCGTATGGGTTTTTTAAAAATCCATCATCTGACTGTTATGTGTAAAAAAACCTTGCACACTAAGTCCAATGTGCTTTATTGTTCTTTTTGTTGTGAAATTTTGCAATAGAAGATCAAATGGATAGACATATTTGCTCATTTGCTTCTCTCCAATGCACTGTTGTGCATCTCTGGATAGGCTGATGCTTTCAAGAAAGACATTGCTTCCATGTATTTTCACTTCTTTTTCTTACTGGCCACTTGTCCATGTTTGCCCTGCTCCTCTCGCTTGTTACAGATGTATGAGTCCTGCAGGTTACGCCACATTTTCTCTCTGCAACAGAAAATTGAACCCACCCTCTCAACTTGCCTCAATTTTGGGCGAAAAATAAACACTTGGTGTAAAAAGGTGTGCTTATGAGTTTGTGTAGATTTGTGTTCTCACCTAAGAACCGATCCCACATTACAAACTTCTGGTGAATGTGAGAATCTTTGTGAAAACTTCGTAAATGGGGTTTTAGGAAGAAATTTCTATTTTTGGGTAAATGAGGGCCAGTGTCTACGTCATTCTTGACTTTGGTAAATGTATCCGTAATACCCTGACTCATGCTAAATGGATTATTTCCATTTATATCAGTTAAACCCAGGACAATTGTGTAATAATAAAGAAGTATTACTGTTAGTTGCTCTAATGATCATTTCGACCACAGAGTGTTTGTTATGTGGCAAACATTGCCATTAGCTGTGAAAATAAACATCTTTAGATCTGTCAGAGCGGATATGATCCTCATCTACAACGAGCTGCGGTTAATACCACATCTCTGCTTCTCTCTCTGGATTGGGCGGGTATGAGTAACTTACTGTAACTCCAACCACACAGCCTGCCAAGACTTTTGGCTTTATTGTTTGGCTAAAGTAGCATAAAATCGCCTGTCATCCACTTTAATCGAGTAAAAGCCCTCACCCTGAGGCGCAGACTGAGAATCAGCTTAACCTTTTTATAAATCCTACTCCTATCAGCTGCAGGGACAAACAGAAAACTGGCCTCCCATCAGCACCATAATCCACGCTATAAAACACGATGAGAAACAGATATGGAACTGAAAGATATGGATCCATACAACTGTGGAATATAAATCACTTTGGCACTGCAAATCATGTGATACTAGAGCGCTCACTGTGAGACCGGCAGAGAGACACTACAGGGGTCTCGACACACAAAAGCCTCTCTCAGGCAGTCGCTCCACGTGCAAACCATTACTAAATGTCCATAATGGACTATATAGGCAATTTATTTTAAAAAAGTGTCCTTTCTTCCATAATGAAGAGCACTGATGGTATCAGCTTGTTATAGAAGGGGGAAATGCACATTAAATTAGCAGTAAGCTGTAACAGCGTATCCATTTTCGCAAGTTATCTATTTTAACATTACATTTTTTCCTATTAATTCCAAGTATGCGTGTCTTATGTGTGGAAATATTTAGTTCTAGTATTTTACTTAACAAGTTTATGTTATCATTCCAATGACCTGCTCACATCAACATATTAAAACTGAGAAGATTAGTCGATTAATCCACTAGTCCACTGAGAGAAATTTTTTCAGCAAAAGTTTTGTAATTAATTTAATCAGGGAACTCTTTCAAGTAAAATTGACCAAAAATCACTGGTTCCTGCTACTGCAATGTGAGGATTTTCCCCACATTCTTCAATTTATATGATAATAAATATGGGGACCAAAACGTCCCTGTAAGTATGCTGCTCGACTTGAAGCAATCTCAGTTGAATGAGGGTCAGTTGAATCTGATGATTTGAGTCTTCAACTTTCAAGTAGCAGCCCTATAAAAGTCCTATTTTGTAAATACGATTTTCTGAGACAGGCGTGTTGATGACCTTGTTTTAAAGGCATTGGTATCTATGGTGATGTATTAGTCACAACAGAAACTCAGACACCACAAGGACGAAAGCAAGGTAGCTGAAAACGTCTGGTGATGACAGTTTGGTGAACTGCAGAAGTGTTTTAATATTTATGGACCTTCATGGGTTTGCACCTCTGTGTGTGTGTGCATGCTCTCAAAGAACATTTGCGAAGAACTAGACATGACAAACAAACTCTTTTGTACTTCCGAGAAACTCAGCAGGTCATAAGATATCTACAATACCCGCCTCAGCCCTAGGGAGTCCATACCGCACTAACGTGCTCCCAATGGAGTAGGGCCAGTGCAGCTTCTGGGGAATCAGTCCACACTGCTGGATTTCACCACAGCCCACCCTCATGATTATTTCTTAGTAGAGAAATAGTAGAGACTGGCTGGGAATTGACTCACAGCATGTGGATCTTGGACTGAGGTTACGGGATCTCGGATACATCCTCCAAACAGCCACAGTCACTGAGACAGGGGTTTGTGGGAAATGTGAGACAAAGAGAAAAAGGGTGACCAAGTGAAATAATGATGCAGTGAGGGAAGGAGTATGGTGTTGGCGTGATATGCGTGTGTGTGTGCATAAAGCTTGGTGGCGGATGGCTGTGAAGTTTGTGGAAGGGGTGTTGGCTGGCCCCCATGCAGACTTCCTTGCTCCGCCGTGGGGTCGACAGTCTCCCTGAAAGGCGGCATTGTCCCTTCTCTGGGCTCTCTCTCTCTAGCAGAGTAAACACAGGCTACAGCAGGGAGAGAGAGGAGAGGAGGGATGACCGAAGGGGCCACAGCGAGGATACATGAGGGTGAGGAGGAAGTGGAGGAGTCCTGAAAGAGAGGTTTGTGTGTGTCCTCTTTAGCAGCCCCCTGTCACCTATTCCCCTTCCCACCCGAGTCCCACATCCACCCTGCTGCATTAGAAAACTGAACTTTGGTGAGGTCCGTGTGTGTTCAGGGGTGAACATGGGGGTGTGGGAGTCGGCCAAGGGGTGAGGTAGCACGGGGGGGAGCATCAGGTCACAGGAGGACTATGTGTTTCAACACCTCCATGCTCTGAGGCTCACACGGATCAGAGCCGACCTTTCGCCCTGCTCAGACCGATTGATCTTTAGCCTGATCTGATCTGAGGAGGATCGTGTATCGGTTCAATCTGATGGTGCCGGGCCAACGTAAAGCATCAGGGAATATCAAAGCTGTGCAGCGTAAGATGATTATGTTACAGCAATAATACTTAACTTAAATCTGGCCCCCGATAGGATGCCAGGTGGCCCCTCCAACTATGTTCTGATTCACAATAAACATAAAGTGATTCACACTTGGAATTGTTTATGTACTTTTAGTTTACATAAGGTACCAGAGTGCATAAAATAGCACCAAAACAGAGCCCGTTTATCAAAAAAAAAAAAAAAAAAAGGGCCAGTGGAGGATCCCGCACACTCCACAACAGAAGTCCTGGCTAGGCCTCTAATTTCCTAAAATCCTAGAAATGTCCAAAAATCCTAAAAACATTCTAAAATCCTAAAAATATCATAAAATGGTAGAAATCTCAAAAAATCTTAGAAATGTCCTTAAATCCTAAAAATGGCCTAAAATCCTAAAATTGTCCCACAATCCGAGAAATGTCCTTATTCCTAAAAACCCTCTAAAATCCTAGAAATGCCCTTAAATGCTAGAAACATCCTAAAATCTTAGAAACATCCTCAATTTTAATAAATGTCCTAAAACACTGGAATCGTCCTAAAATCCTTGAAACCTGTAGCTGATGCAACTGGCCCCTGACCTCCTATCATTTTGCAAAAATGGCTCCTAAGCAAAGCAAGATGAGCATCCCTGTGTTACAGCATATTAAATCATATTGTGTAATGCTTTCTTTTCTGTGAGGGTTTCAGAGGGCGAGAGAGTGTGTGTGCGTGCGCACTTTGTGTGGCCCCCTCTGAGGTTGGCTGTAACTTAATCTGCCTCCTGCTGTGACCCTGGGAGGTGGTCTGCAGGAGGTAAGCCATCTCTCCCTGGGGCTCCCTGCTCTCTCTTTTTCATTTTCACACACAAGCACACACAGAACGCAGAGAGAGAAAGAGTGTGGTGGGAGCGTCTCTCAATATCACTGGTGTGATGTGATGGTTGGTGTGAAGGGCTTCAGCATGTTGTCTTAAAGCACTGACTCATGCTGCAATAAAAATGTAATTGCAGAAAATAGGAATTCCTGCAAATCTTGTTGAGATACAACTCGATATGTTGTGGATATCTTCAAAAAGTGAGCACTGATACCCAGTCATCAGCAAACTATTAGAGTAGTAAGACCAACAGCACTCCTTAAATACAAAATAATCCCAATACTTTTACAAGGGTCACCATTTTATTTACTTATGCCAACACATCTCAGAAAACAAGCCTTCACTAGAGCACCAGGAGAGAAAGCTAGAAATATACACTAAGTGCTCACATATAGAGAGTAAGTATTCATCCACATGTGTAACTAAAGGCTCAGAACAACATAGTGTACAACTGATGAACCTTTGTTTGAAGTCTCAACAGACCATCACGTGTTACCTGGCGTGACCTTGTGGTTTTCATTTAGGGTGGGACGCAAGCGAGTAATAGAGCCCCGACCCCCAGGGTAAAAGCAAATGCCTGTGTGTCCCTTTGTATCATTCTGTGTCCCCTCTCTAAATTCTGAGGTTTTTGCGGGTCTGTGAACTTGACACAGGTAGAGCGCTCCATCAGTTTTCCTCAACAGTTTGTCACTTGCCAGGAGGATAATTGATTTACTGATCCGTTTATAGTTGATCAGATTGATTGGAGAGAGGAGCAGGTGTTTGTGAGTTTCACTTTCACTGTGGCTGTTGCTCTACTGCGCTATCTCTGTCCAGAGTGCACTCTGGTGCTTTAAATAACAATGGTATATATATTCCAGTATGAGCAGAGGTGAAGTCACACTGCCTCTGTGTGTGTTGTAATCAGAGCTTCTCTGTTCTTTGTTTTGGTAGCCAGGTTGGACGCGCGTGCATGTTGGTTCATGTGAATCCTTGTGTATATCCCACTGGTTAGCTAATTGTAGTTGCTGTGCACTGTCCTCATATGGCATTACATTAGTGATCACTCCCATGTTTAACTGTTAACTCTGTTGTTGTTAGCACTGTTAGCTCTGTTAGTATTATGAGGCATTTTGGCTCAGCCATCCCCCTGTTTGAATTTGACGTCAGAGGCGACTTTCATGTGCAGGATCTTATAAAAGATAATTGCTGTCATAGGCCATATTAGCTTTATATATTATGTCAACAAAAATCAATATCACACATAATAATAATTCCATATAATTTGCTTAAATATCAATGAGCATAGCAAATAACATTCTCAGTCAAGCTTTAGTATCAAAAGGTTTTCCCCAACCAAATCACCTGAAAAAAATGTTGGCATTGTGCATTCCTGCATATTGTGGATACAGTACATCTGTAAGTTTTTAAAAATTCAGTGACGCTGTGGTTTACTTGTGGTTAGGTTTAGACACAAATCGACTTGGTAAGGAAAAGGTCATGCTTTGGCGTAAATTACCTGGATTTTTGGGGGGCACAGGCCCCACTGGATAAGCAGCAATGTCTCTCTAAATACCAACCACTTTGTGGGACTATCGCCAGTGGAAAAAACAGCAACAGATCCCTAAAAAACACCCCACCCACCTCTACTTTAGAAACATATGAATGTAACATATTCTTGATTTTCTTGTGGCAACTGGTCTGGGTTGATAATTTAGGATTAGTAAACTTGCACTTGTATTCCGTTAAATCGTTAGTTCTTCTCAATTTCAGGGCAAGGAACTTGATTTCAGGTTGTTGCATCAATTTTCGAAAACATGACCAAATACATTTTTAAAAACCCTTAAGCAACACCTTCTGTCACGTAAAATCTCCAGTGCACCATTGAAGCGACCACATTTAATTAATAGCCCGCTGTGTAGTTTATGTTTCCATTGTGCTTGTAATTCTGGGTTTTAGCAGTCGCAGGATGGGTCATGTCTAGACCTGCTGGTTTTTCCATCCCCCAGGTGGGGAGGAAAGGGTCAAAGGTGACTGATGGAGGTAAGGGTATGGAGTGAACTCTGACCCCCTGACATTTGGGTTTCACATTTTTAAATAGGGGAAAGGAGGAATAAACAACTTGGCACATTTCAAGTAGGTTTACACACACAATATGGTGTGAATAATAGGATTTAAGTGATCAAAGCATTTCGCACATTTCAAAGTAAAGCGATTCCCTTTTGCAATTTTTCTTCATTTATCCATGGACTTCTATATAAAAAAGCCACATGAGATAAGTCAGAGGTTTCACACATTGCCACAAACAATGAGGAAGACAATTGGTGAGACAGTTTAATATTGTTAATGTTTGGAGACTCAAGAAAACTGGCCAGAAAGCGGTCACTCTTCACTCCAACTTCTGTCACTGCTGACGTTTCGCTGAGGTAATCGCCACAAGTGACCCCACCTCCGCTGACACATACACACCCGAGCCACAGCCCCCGCATACACCCTCCATCCCCCTACCCCTGATGGATCACTCAATACACAAACACACACAGCTGAGAGATTTTTTTCTTACATCTGTCTTCCTCAGACAGGAAACCTCAGTTTCCACTCCTCCTCCTCCTCTGGGCCTCTCTCTCCCTTCTTCTCCTTCTCTCTTTATATCCCTCTATCCTCTGCTTTTGTTTTTCTCTCACGTTCATCGCTCTGCTTCCTCTTTCAGTTTGTTTTTGTCATCTCATTCTACTCTAACACCTGGCTTTAATGGTGCATTAATTTCCAGGTTATTTCCTCTATTTACACCATTCCTACTTAATGCAAAACTGATATATTCAAGTTTTACCCACTGAGTTTTTCTTACTGTCAAGCTAAACAACTTCTCGCCCTTCCACTTGCCCAAAAAAGCACACAGGATCGTACACAGAATTATGTAATAGCAGCATGCATGGAGCCACTGGGGAAGAGCTATTTAGGAGAAAGACAAGTTTGAGCACTGGAGTCACAACGGCTGTGTGTTGACATGCTTCAACCCAGAGAGCAATAAGCACAGGATTTTAAATAGACAATAGGAATATATATATAACATTTACTGAGAGCAAAATCAAGTAATAAAGAAGAGCAGAGTAATCTGAGACAGCACATGAGACTGGGAAAAAGTAGTGAGTGAGGGAAGGAAGGAAAGAAAGATGGGAGGGATAGACGGACTAAAGGAGGGAGAGAGTGCAACAGGAAGCTTCTCAGCGAGCTACCGATGGCCTCCAGCCAGAGCGTTCAGACACTGAGGAATTCCAGGCAGAGGGCAGGCAGGGAGGGAAGGTGCCAGGAGGGAGGGAGGCAGGGAGCGAGGAGGGCGGGCCGCACTTGCGGTTTGTTGTCAAAGGGGACTGCTACACACGAAAGAAAGAGCACGCGCACTTAAAGCGATGTCTCTCTTTGGTTGAACATTGACGTTTCTGTTAGGATGCAAACTTAGGTATGAACAGTCTGATATTAGCAGTCACGTTAGTTATGTATTATCTAACATAAGTATCAAGTACACACTTTAATAAATGGGACTCTGTGTGTTCTGTGCATCCATACTACAAGTTGCTGCAAATAAGAGCCCCGTTCAATATCAAAGTAAAGAAATGTGACGCTGTAGAGCTTAAACAATGTGGGTTTATTGATTATTCAATCAACACAAAATTAATCAACAACAATATTGATATTTATTGTTGTATTGTGTATTGATTTATTGTTAATGTTGTTAATATTGATTTTTTTGAGTTGTGTTTTAGTCAAAAACATTTGATGGTTCTAGTTTCTCTTTGGCCTTTGGACCCTGAAACATGGAAAACATTTGTGCATTTCACCAAAGAATATGTATCATATGGATCATATCAGCATGTCTCAGGTGACTTAATATACAAGCTGACTTTTGTCGTCAGGAGGTGGACGGCGGATGGCATGTCACCCAGGCCTTACACCTGCCAAACTGCAGACTTCTGCAGGCCACTGTTTGAGACCAGTAACACTGGTTGCTTCTGGCGACTGTTTGCAATGTTTCCACTGGTGTTCGTGGCACCAAACCTTTGTGTTTTTTACCAAAACATGTTAGTGTTTCCCAACAGCTTTTGAGCAACCACACCTGAGTGTTTCTCACCAATACATCGCAGCATTTCCCAGCAGCATTGTGTATTTTACCGACACATGGCAGTGTTTTTCCGATTGGAGTTTGAGCCAGTGTTTCTGGCTGTTTTTTAATGACGCATCACTGCATGTTTTTTTACCGACACATCAGGGCATTTCCCAGTGGTGTTTAGGCCGCCCAAACTGTGTTTTTTACCAACACATTGTGGCGTTTTAGTTTCAAAACCTGTGTCATCGCTGCGTTTCCCAGCAGCATTTGAAGCATCAAACCTGGATGTTTTCTACCTACACATTGCAGCTTTTTCTAGCAGCATTTGAGCCACTGAACCTGGGTATTTTTCATCGACCCATCCCTGCTTTGATGGCGGCTTTTGTGCCACCAAACTTAAGCATTTCAAGTCTAAACATTTTTTTTTCTTAACCATAACAAAGTGTTTTTGTGCCTAACATTTAACAAAATGTTCACCACAGTGTTGTTCAGAAATGTAGTTTGAGCCTATCTGCTAAAATGCTAAATGTACAATCCCAACATTTTTTCTGGCAGTTGGGCTGGTTTTTTGGACAAAACAAGACATGAAGTTGTCACCTTGGGCTCTGTGAAAATTTAGTGAGAACTTTTTACAATTCTGACATTTGAGGTGTTACACTATAGACCGACATGTATGCTGACTATTAAAAACTCACAATTTGAACCTTCAGGATATAGACATTTCTGTAGAAAACATTGTAAAGAATACACTAGTTACAGCACTGTGGATTTTGGTCCGAGATTTGATATTCATGGCAGTGCAGGCTGAATTAAGCAGCAGACAGAGATTGTGAGCAGTACATAATTTTAATTTGAGAGGAAACACTCCACCAGACTCTGCATCTTAATAGCATCCAGACAGACCTGACAACGGAACAGCAATCCCACTTAGTCCACCGTGTAGTGAGATTAGGCCATGAATGATCTATAAACAGCCATCTGACTGAGATTTCACATTGTGTCAGTAAGCCGCATGACCTGCTCAACCCGGGATTATCGCACGACACAGTGACCTGACTTGACTCTTGATGGAGGGTTGGCGGGGATGGAAAAAATTGTCTCAGTCAGTGACTGAAAAAGGAATAGGCTGAAACCCAAGGCTTATTTTTGCCTATCCAATATCAACCAAAGAATAACCCAGAATAATAGCAATACCAAAGAAAGAAAATAAATGATTTAATTATTTTAAAAAAATATGTATACTCCTCAAATATTTTACACTATAACCGATCCTGAATTATTTTACACTACGATAATTTTATATTATAATCTGTAATAATTTTACGTTTGAAGGCTTTTTTAAAAAACTCGACAGAGATCGACACAATTTCACTCAGCACTGAGTACGTTCCATAATGTGACTCCAAAAACTGAAATACATCATTATTTTAGATTCGCTCTCAATTTACATGTTTTGAAAAGATACAACCCTCTTAAATTATTATATCCTTCTCTAAATAGAAAAAAAATGACAAGGACAGCCTTTGAGACAGGATGGCTTTTGTTTACAACTTGAAAAAGTATTTTCCATGTTTTTAAATACATAATGTCTACAAATTTTAATGTATAGGATTCTAATAAAAATATGAGTAGAGTCATGATAGCCAGCTTTATGTATTATCCAATGAACTCTTTTCTGATATTTAATTATAAGGTAGGGATATAGTGATGCTTTGCCTTTTGAAGGAAAATTTGACCTCATCTTTAAACTGGAATCAACATTTAACACTTGAAAAGCTCTTGAGGATTTGTTTTTCATCATTTTCAAAGGGGGGGGGGGGATGTAAATATCATTGAAAAGACTGCTCTGCAACAAAAGCAATCAACTAAACTAGTTTGACAGAACAAATGAAAAGAAAAGAGGCAGGTAAGGGAGAAAAGAGTAGCTGCTGCACATTGGAACGAGGCTAGGAAACTTCCCCCAAGCCACAGTCAATTTATTAGACTCCCTAGTAGCTGCTATATGACATGAACAGTATGTGATTGAGGGGCCACGTGCAGCAACATGTGTTTTGAGTCATTGGTTAGTTTTTCTCCCACCTCCTCCCATTCAACATACGTTTTTCATCAGCTAAAACCATTTTAATCTATACCGCAGCATCGAGACAGCAATCAGCTGTAAACAGATAATCCTCCAAGGGACGATGACTCTGAGTGTTTAGGCAGTAAACCTACACAACACTAACGCTTAAGGCACTTCGCACGACGGTATTGTAGGCTTTGAAGAGTGGTGAGTAATCTTACAAAAACGTGGGGCATTTCACAACATAGCAGTTTCATAGCGCCGCAAAGGGCGGCGGGGAACCAATGAACGCAGCAGGAGGCCTCCCACCGTCCGTGAGAGGAGAAAAGAAGAAGAGGGAAGTATGTGTTTGTCTTTGCACTCAGGAGATTTGATCGACATCCCCACCCTGGCTTACTTTGACCTCCCACTAACTCTGCTGGGCCTCTCCACCTCCTGCAGTCAACTGCATGCATTCCCTCCTCTCCTCCTCTCTGGTTTTTGCCCTTCCATATGAACAAAAACTTGCTCCCTGAGCTCTATTCCCTCTCGACTTCCTCCTCACTTCCTCAGGCCGTATCCCCATCGCCCGTCATAGCTCTCTCCTCTTCCTCTCCCTCATCAACCCCTCTTACGTCTCTCCCTCTCTGCTTTTCACCCCCCATTTTCAGTCCATTCCTGTGGCCTCTCCCCACAGGCAGTGATGCAATCCTCCGACTCCTGCGCGCAATCACAGGGTCTGAAGTCGGCTCGCCAGCCAAAGCAGGGGCGTCACCGCACCACGCTCAGTAGGAAAGCAACAGGAGAGGGAAGAAGAGAGGTGGGGAGGGAAAAGAAAAGACGAAATGAAGCCAATGAGAAGAAGGAGAAAAAACAGGCTGTCAGAGCTGGTGGTGGGTGATAGAGGAAAAAAGCACAGCAGTAAAAGTTAACAGCTCTGTTTTACAGTTTGTGCATATTCAAACTAAGGGTAAACATTATTGTGTTTTTTGTGCATGTGGGGAGGCGTGTGGGGGGCTATTTTGACTCATTTGTTCTCTTCGAGGTACTGAAAGAACTTTTGAGTTGATTTTATGGATCAAACAGCACAACATCCCAGCTCGCTGCCCTCTCATCAGCCCACCAACCAGCTGTGTCCGCTCTGCTGGGGCTGCTGGATAGGGTCTGTGTTTCGGAAGTGATGGTTCTCTGCTACTCCCACACTAAATGCTGTCATTCCAGCTGACTCACACCGACATTAGCATTATTCTAACAGCTAGACTGGCAGTATGAAATTCAAGTAATATCTGTGGAGGTGTAACGTCAGATCTGGCATTTTAGCATAATCTCTGGAGGTCTATACTTTCCTAAACAAAAACGTCCTTTTTTCCACATTTCCTCGCTGGGGCAGTGCAGATGTCATGTGTCACTGCGGAGAGTATATAATGGATATGCAGTGGCATGCAAAGCCCTGTAAAGATGCATGCATGCAAGGAGTGATCTTATCAAACGCAGTGCACTTATGTGGATGGAAAGGGAGGGTGCAGCATTTTAAAGGGCCAGGCTTAAAGAAGTATTTCACCAATATAAAGAGAGTCTCACATAAAACTAGGCTGTTTTTGCAAAGAGAGATGAGAGATGCAAATACTCTGAAATATATTGAAATTGTTGCTACTTGACAAGAGAAAAAAGGTGCTTTTGCTCAAGAGGTAGAAAAACTACAACTACCAGAATGCATCGCGCCTTAACAGACTTAAAAAGGACAGTGAAACTATGGTGGCTGACGATCTCATATTACAATTAAATAGTAAGCTGAAACATGTTTCTGAAATCATTTGAGAGGAGAAATATGCAAGTGGGTATCAGAATCTCACTTTTTTTGGCTTTTGTTTTTACTGTGCAGGAAGCAGTATGACGCTGTGGCGGCCACTTCCTGTTCACAATCTCTCGCTATTACAGTTGTACATATTTAAATTTGTGTTTAAATGGGTTTCTACAAACATTTTAGGAGATAAATAAGCAGTGCATTAACAGAATCCTAATTTATATTTGATGAGCACTGCCTAGTTTTAGCGATTGAGCGGATTTTGAGTTCAGAGTTTGAGAGAAAGCGAGAGGGTGGCTAACTCTTGATCAGCTGTATACTCTTTGTCTGCACGGTTGGTGGCACGGTGGCACAAAATGTGGAGGTACGGTTAGATGAAAGCAGTTTACCACAGTTTATCTACATATACTACCCAAATTGTTTTCAAAGCTGATTGAAAATCTGTGAACTATCCCTTTAAAGCTTAAACCTTGTGATGTGAATGTGCAGATGCGCATGCAGGTATGCATGCACACATTCACCCCAGGTTTGCTTGCTTTGTAGAGACAGACCTCCCCTAAAGGCAGCGCAAGGTCAGGTTAGGAATGCAAAGAACTGGCACCTGCCTAAATCTTTAAAATACCAGGTTCTTTCTGCACACACACACACAAACAAAAGGCCACTCCTTAAAAACCCAGAGCTGGGTTTAAGCCTCAAGAGGAATGGCTTCAAACGAAGCACACAGGTGTGCGCCCCAAAACTTGTATGTAAATATCACTGAATAACCACAACAGCTCGAGCTTCTTTCAAGTGAACAAAGCAGCTGCGGTTGAACTCAACAGTAGATGTCTGTTATATTCCCTCACTGGTGAAAACCCAGCACCAGTTTTAAGCCACTGGGTAGGAGGGGATGGGAGGAAGTCCAAAAATCTCTTTTTCTTTCTGTCCCACACAGGTAACAGCAAGCTGAGGGCAGATTAATAAGGGTGACACAGTATGGAAACTGTGGTACGATAAGCAGCAAACGCCTGTGTGTACTTCAGCACCAGTTGCCGATGTGGTCTATCCTCCCAGTGACAACTTAAAGAATCAGGAAAAGAGCTATGGAGGCATTCAGTATGCAAACGTAAACACACTGACTCTGTAGCCATACAGACTATGCATACGTGTGCACACTGGTACACAGCATGCTGGCTGTGTGTTGTGGAGTTCAGACCAGTTCAGAGCGCTGTGGTACCGCTCCAGCATTGGGAGGGGTGCGCCTGTCTCACAGTCATTTCCTGGACGGGAATATTATGGCACCACACGCATGAGAAACAAACCCCTTTCGCCTTTACACGCTGACCCCAGCCATTTTCATTCGCTTGCAACTCAATAAGCCAGCGGCACACAGTGAACTCCCTGGGAAGCGAGTCTTCTTATTCAATAGCCACAGTAATATGATCCCAACAACAGCTTTATGCAACACAGCCTCCGGGAGGCTGGGGGCAACGCACTGGGTGTGGTGGCGGTTGCTTTCTTTATCGCTGTGTGGTGTTGCTGAGGCCTTTTGGCGTCCACACAGGGCTGCTCGATCATGGAAAAAAATAATCACAATTATTTTAATTTGATTTATATTAAAATAACAATAATTTAACAATTCTATCTATCTATCTATCTATCTATCTATCTATCTATCTGTATACATGTATATATTAGTTTCTGACGACTGTGGACAGGGGCGACAGCAAAATGCATTTTAGCTACCTAAACATCTGTACACTGAATTTAGACTTCTTTCACTGCTTTTCCTTGCATTGACAAAAAATTATTTTACTCGACAGATCACAATAAGTCGCTGGTCTTCAGCTGCTGTTTAGTTTTTAGTCAAAAACACACAATTCTTAATGAAGACTCAGTCAAGAAGGACTTTTAGTGGCGTCCTCCCTGGTGCTCGCCCGGTGCATGTGCAGTCCTGTGCAGCATGCATGGGAATGAAATACAATATATGACTGTACACTGTGTATATGATTATATGTACACGACTATACTACATGACTATGACAATATAATATACCTGAATGCAATTTTTGCTTATCCTGGCAGTCGCTAAATATAGCAACAAAGTCACCAAGTTGGCAGCAAGGTTTTCAACTCACACTGAAAGTTCTGTTTAGACTTTGGGGGGAGGGTCCAAACATATCCGCTGGGAAGGGGTGCGCTTGATTACAAAATTAAAGGCAAAACGGGGGCAAAACTGGTAGACTCTTCATGTGGCACACAAGTGTTTTATATCTCAATTATTTTGTCTTGAAAATCGAGGGAAGCCAAAATTATGGTAGAAAATAAAGTGCGATTGATTGCCCAGCACAACATCCCAAGTGTTGTAACTTTTCTCGATCTTTGCCCAAGAATTCCTGCACGGCCGCTCCCTGTCCCCGGAGAGGGCTGGGTGACACCTGTGCACCAGCCATGCTGCACGGGACAGAGCCAGGAGGGGAGGGGGGCACATGGAGCCAGATGTGTTGCGGACAGGGAGTGTCTCAATTGGTTAATGTTTCTTAGCATGTGAGTCTACATGTGTGCACGAGTGTGTTTATGTACAGAGGGAAGGGACAGGGCCGGGGCTCAGCTTCCAAAACCAAAACATATTGAAAGGGGAAGAAAACAGGAAGAGGGAGAAATACTAAACAGCAGAGAGCAATTAGCAGACAAAGTGACGGGATGTGTGTTTGTGTGTGTTGAAGGGCAAACACACACAGACACACACACAAACACAAGGAGCTCCTGCTTCTTTAAATTTGGGCGTGCCCCCCATACTGTCCGCTATACCTCCATTTCTGCCTCCCTCGCCAGTGATCTCACATATATATGTAGACACACAAAGCCGGTGTTGTCTGTTCCTTGTGAGGCTTTGCCAACTTAACGGCAGCCCTGTGTTCTCCCTCCTCACATGGAGCGCCTGTTTTCTCTGAGTAACCCTCCACCCCGCGTCCCCTCCCACCATGGCTGGCATTAAGACAAGGTCAATATGACGGTCTTTTCTCCCTTTATCTCCCTCCCTCTCCCTTTTCTCTCTGTATTTCTGTCTCCCAGCTCAACTAAGTGACAGGCTCCACCCTACAGCTTTTATCTTTTGCGGCTCCATCCAAGAGAGAGACACAGAAAAAGAGAGCAGAGAGACAGATGCAAAGGGACAGATGGAGGGCGAGCGAGATGGCGACAGACAGAGTTGAGCATAATGCTGCAAAATGGAGAAACTCTTGATTTAAATTTGTTGGCATGTGTGCGATCTGTTGGAAACAAGATCCGCAAAGATTTGGAAGCTGATTCCTCTTTTGATTTGGCGAAAAATGCTCCGAACGGCGAGGGCTGATAAATGTGCCGAGGACAATCATACAGTGTATCGGCCGACGTTGGAAAGAATGAGCCCAAGAGAGGATCTCAATTAGTGTTGAAGGTCAGGGCGATGCTCGAGCTCTTACACACTCCTCTGTCCCGAATCAATACTGACATTTAGAATCAATTAAGAAAATAGCCGAGCTCACCATGACTGACAGCACCATTTATTGAGACCAAGGAGCGAGGGCGTTCAGAAGCAATCGGACACAGTAGAAGAGAGAGACGGGCTGGTCGTTATTCAAGATGGCCCCTCAAAGTCAATTATTAAAACTTTTAGCAACCAAATAAAAACAGTGAGGCTACCTCATTGAAGCATCTGAGGTCAGAATAAGTCTTTATTTCACAAAATATAACCTCAAACTTAAAACATTTCCAAATTACACAAGGCTCCCCTCATAGGAGAAAAAAACAGCCATGGTACATATGAATTAAATTAGTGCTGGCAACATCTCCACAACACCACAGAGAAGGTAAACACTTACAGGCCAAACTTTTCTCCCTCTCTCTTTTACTGCATGTATAAGATGGAGAATGTCTTATATAATGTAAGCGTCACTTATGAAGCTGGGGGCTCATGGAAAGTGGGAGACGAAAATGCAAGGGAGGGAGGGAGGGAGCAGAGTTAAAAGCGAGGAGGAGATGGAGTCCCAGAGAGTCAGGGATGGAGGGAAGGGGGGAGGGGGGTGAAGGGGGCAAAGTCTGGAAGCTAGCTGACAGGACTGGATATGCCCAGACAGGGAGCCGGGCCCAGGCCCAGACTTGAGAGCCTTATTTGAGTCTCTGAAATGCCTCACCCGTCTCTCCCTCATCCCCTTCTGTAAAAAAAACCATCAATCCCTCTCCCCCGTCTCGGCATGCGATTCCTCACCCGCTCTTACAGGCAGAGCCCCTCTTAAGCGACTCCTCCCTTTCTTTTCTATTCAAACGAGCAAACACACACATACATACCTCAGTCACACTGAACTGCTGTAGTGCTATTGAGGGGAGACTGGAGAATCCAGGGTGTTGGCCAAGCAAGTAAATAATAATACAAACCAGCTGTGTCTCCACTTAAAACTGTGTTGCTGTGAGCATATTACCAAACAACTCACAGCTCCTTGAACTGAGCTCCCAGAAATCTAAAAGCTCCAGTAAGGTCCAGGTTTACCGTCATGTTTAACCCTTTAAAACCTGAGTAAATTAATTTGATTTTTTTGACAAGCCATGGCCCAACAATTTAAAAAAAAGAAATTAGTAAAAGAATTCAAGAAAATTACGTAATTTGCTATTATTGTTTAATTTAATAACTATTATTATTGTTGTTATTATTATGTCATATAATGTGAAATATGAAAAAATTATAATTATAAATATTATTTTCTGGACATTTCCCCTTTATTTACTTTCCTGATAATCTTCCCCTCTTTTTTTTTTCTTATTTTTTTACTAACAGCAGTGTAAAATGTGACAAGATGATCTTACTTCAGATAAACTTGGAAACCAGTTGCCTTGAAAAGGGAAAGTAAATATAACTATAAATCATAATTTATGTCTACTTTTTATAAAGTTGTTGCAACTTAAACATAAGAAGTGAAATTATCTTGTTCTTTCTAAGTGTTAGCAGCTTCAGTAAACCAAGATAGTGTGACTTAACCTGATCATCAGTTTTTACCATTTTACCAGTGATGAAGTTAGGAGATCTGTGAGTTCTGTTTTGTTAACATGTTTAAGAATATATAAAATATGATTGACTAGTATGCAACCGGCAGAATAAAGGTAGTTAACATGGTTTACTGAATTTGGTAAAACTTAGAAATATTGATTAAATTAAACTTGTCATTTTTAAGTTGCAACAAGCTTCACAAAATTAAGTAAGTAGAACTACATTTTGAGTGAACTTGACAAATACATATGAAGTAAACATAAAGTAAGATTAATACTTATATTTACTTACATTTTTCAGGGCAATTGGTTATATTTTCTTACAGTAAAATCAACTTAGAGTACAAGAGTTGGTTGTTGCCTTTTTTACTGTTTTTTTTTTTTTTTAAAGGCTAAAAACCACAATTTGCTCAGGATTCAAAGGGTCAAAGCTTGTGAAAGCCATCTGAATGTAGCCCAAGAAAACTGATGTCGATCCAGATTTCAGAGGGTTAAAGTATGTTGGGTGGAAACCCAAAATGGACTTTGTAAAACTTTCCCTCCACCCCTTCTCCGACAGCTCCTTTACATTGCTGTTATTCTTTTAAGTCTTGGCATTACTCCTGTATTCTTTCTTTTACTTTTCCTCATCAAGTGCGCCCTGCCCCAGACATGGTCTGCGTATTGTCTGAAGGGCTCCACGAGCTGAAATTCTCTCACGATAGAAACACTGTGCAGGGAGCGCAGAAGGAGCATTAAAGAGAATGAGAAGAGGTAGGGTGGGGTAGCTGGAGTGAGGCACTGAGTTGTCTGTGTTTATTTTGGAAATGCAGGCCTGCAGACTTGCAACAGAGGAACTGACCCCTAAACTTCACCCTGGCAGATCCTTGCAGAAAGATCAAGAGCCCGTTGCTCATTTGGGATGTCCCTTACAGGTGATTTTAAAAAAGGGTAGACCATATATTCCCATAGGGAGGCTTTTTTTTTTTTAAACCCACCCTGGGGACCCAGGAATGGTCTGCTCCAGGAGGAAACAGTGAGGCCGTGAGGTGATTAGCGGTTACAGTTTAACTGAAGAAAAATGCACGCTCCCTGAGCCCAGCCAGCCAGGGAGCAAAGCGGTATGCACTGGTCTCCTTCAGTTTGCAAGTTAGTGTGAGTCAAGCTCTGTATCCGCTCTGTCTATTCTTAATGTATGGGTCCTGGAGTCTGGCCGTCACCCCACATAGACACATCACACTGCAGCACTACGGAGTATGAGTGTGTCACCTCCACTGCTGCACACATGGCAATGATTAGTGATATTTTGTGGAAAAAATGCACAGAGCTGGACAGTAATGACATGAGCAACATTTGCTGTTATTTTCAAGTTCAGCTTTTGAATCAGCTCAACTGAGAGTCATGTTGATGACCTCTGTCTTGTGGCTTGTATGAAATCCAATGGCTTACTATTCAGCCAATATCAGCCGCAAAATAACCAAAAAGTTGCCAAAAACTCCAAATTAATTATAAAGCATGGAAGTCAAATCAGTGATTAGGTGGATTGTGAATGATAGTTATGTTATTATTGTGGCAGAATTGATGATAAAAGACAGATTATGTTAACATGAACATTATTGCACTGGATTTTAAAAGACCTTGTCCAAATCTGACAATGGATGCCATATCATACCACATCCGCTCTCCAGCTCATTTTACTGAAGGAACACATTTCTTCATTGGGCTACATTGTGAATAGCCTCTGACATTTTCAGCCAAATCAAAGGTCAAGAGCTGGGATGTGCAACTCCATTCAACATGACATTAACCTAATGTTAGTCATATTTCATCTGTTGACAGTGGCGCCCCTGGAAATTTTTCATAGGGCTCGCCAGACAGGACAACTGAAAATCTTGAGATGGCACACCAAAACCAAAAACCGTACCTGAATTTTGGGATTTTTGCTGTTTAAGTATGTAGGCTAGTGGAAAACTTTGTCAGTGTGAAAGTTAAGGAATCGCATACTGACATACTTCGGTTTCTCATTTTCCTGTAAATGTTAATAATTTTCTGATGTGCATAGAGTAAAACAGGTAGATTTTACATTTTGCGTCCCACAACAATCCTTTTTTAATGCGTTATATATCTACAGTATACATGTTAGGTGATTCATTGTTTGTCAAATAGGCTGGTTGTCTTTTTCCTTAAAAAAGACAAACATACAGCTTGGGGGTACATTGATTCCCAATAGGGGAGACTTGTTGGTACCAATACAGCACATTTTCTTTATTGAGGTGAGAGTTCAAGAAACCTCTTTGAAGATGTCCATGCCAGTTGTTCCATCGCCAAAATTTAGCCTAACTTTGGAACATAATTTAGCTCATTTCCAGACAAGGTAGCATGACATGTTTGGTACATTTCCTTTAGTTCACTTGTTTCATATGATACCAGATACTATTGTCATTAGCTTTGAAACTCAGCCCGCTACAGCCTCTAAAATGGCATGATGTCAGCTGTGAACAGCGGCGTCCCCGCAAAGTGGAAAAGGTTTTTAAGTAGTAATTTCATTTAAAAGCAAAATCACAACATATAAATTGGCTCTTAGCATTAAACATTTAGCAAGCTGCTCCTAACAGTGCAACATGTCAATATTAACACTTAAAGTTATACCAGTGTGGTTTGTAGAATTGGGTGCCTTAGGTTGTCTAGTTTCACAAGATACCTGTACCATCATACTAGCTAAACAATTAATGCGCCAAAGACTCTTAAAAGCCCTTTTTACATAGAGATCACGTTCAAGGGTCCCTTCTTTATGCAACCTTTTCATTTTTACACAAAACAACAGTGACATCATGCCTCTCTGGTGTATGATTTTAGACAGCATGCTGGCATTGCAAAAGCTGTCCCTTTTACCTCAACTGCAATTGGGCTCTGTAACTACCTTAGTTCCTGGCTCAAAGGCAAGACAACTCTATCCTCCCGTCTGTGATCCAGGGCTGTACGGGACACAGAATTCATTTTGTTTTCTATATAAAATTTTAAAGCTTGATGTAAACTAGTAAAAAAGCTGATGGTGCTAATGACATCACAAATGCGCAACAACATTTTTGCAGACACTTGATATCAATAAAAGCCAGAGACTGTATTCTATTAACTTGCTTTGAGCCGAAATTCTCCACTTATTCGACTTAACGTGCGGTCTCTCTGTCCCTCTGTGCTGCTGTCTGCTTGTCTGCAACTGCAAAGAGTAGCATAAAAGTCAAGAACCCCCACACCGCAGCAAAATCTGGGGACCAAAAAAGGGGTCGACAGATTATCAGCCTGGCCAAATATTGGAGCCGATATTTGGCATTTTGCTGATTAACTGTAACAGCGTTTTATTTTAATGACCTATGATAAAATGAATTCATTAATTCAAAAGTGCAAAAGTGTCAGCATGGCAGAAACTTTTATTTTGTAAACCCTCAGGGAGCTATTATTATTTACTCTTTTTTAAAATAAATAAATAAATCTTCACTTGACTTTATGAAAAAATGTTGCTGTGAACTTGTTGAAAGTTTCAGTTTTTATTAAACATTTTCTAAAGGCATTTAAGCAAAGTTTTGTGTTGGAGTAGAAGCAGCACAACAGCATATTTTCACCTTGAACAGGTAGCGTAAATTATGAGTGATTTTTACCGTGGGGGGGGGGGCACTGCAGGGGGCTGGCAATTGTATCAGATCTCGGTTTCCCTCTGTCCCCACCCTGGGAGCACCACTGTCTGATATGAAGCTGTCTGATCAGAAATATGACTGCTACAGGGTTCTTGTCTACAAGTTTAACCACAAAAAAGACATATCTGTCATGTGGGTCTGCAATAAAGCGGCTTTTTTCCCCATGAAGATAAATGCAAGTGTGTATCAGGTGCCTTGTTTTCACTGCATGCTGCCTCATTCACTGACCATTATAATCCTCCCACCCCTGCTGCTCAGTTGCCTTTCAGCTTGACCGTAATCCCCAGCAGCTATGAAACCCCACTGTGATATCAATTCAAACACTCCCTCTCGCTCTCCCACTGTAGTTTGTACCACTTACATTCCAACCAATTACTGCTAGCAGTCCTCCTCTGAGTTAATTTCCCCCAGTGGAAAACATATTTTAGTGGCCCCACAACACTGCGTGAAAAACAAAACTTACTGTTGTCACCTTGGACTTCAGATGAGAGTTTCTCCGTGGTACCACACTCACAATGTAAGAATTAACTGCTTCTTTTTAAATCAGATGCGGTATGCTTTTATTAGCCTGGTTTAAGGCATTAAGTACAAGTGCACTGTGGGTTCCCACCATCCCTCCACCACATGCCTCGTGGTTGTTCTCTGACGCAGGAATATGCCATTAGGGTCCACCTTTTCCACCATAAAGCAGCTGCCTTACCCTCACAAGGTTTGGGACCTCAGGGGTATGATGTCACACAGCTGTGGTGTGAGGCAAAACCTTAAGGCACGGGAAAATTAGGGAGCTGACAACCACACTTGCGATTTGATTTCAGTAACTGGCATGAGTGGAAAGTCTTTAAGGTATATCTTCTTGCATACTGATTGCAGCAGACGAAGCAAGATGGTGTCACACTCCGACCAAAACTCTGTGAGAGCTTTTGTACCCAGCAGCTGTCCCAAGTATTTACATCTGGCCAAGCATGCAGTCAGGGTGAGAAAATGTACAGCCAAAAAAGGCTGCCCACACAAACACACATCCTGAGAGTGAGGAATGCCACCACAGGGATGCACAGCTGGACCCCAGCGGACATCTGGCTTTCTGGTGGTGCTGAGAGCTTTTTCTCTGCAGTGACTAAATGCTGTGTAAGAGACAGGGTTCCCACACATTTTCATGGACAAAATTTCAAAACTTTTCCATGATTTTTCCATGATAAAATTTCCATTTTGGGAAAGCATGTGCTTCATTGTGTCTGTGGCACTTGGTGGCCTGGTTACAGTACTTTTTTACACACACACGCACACAGAGGATATTCCCGCTTGGCCTGGCCAGGATGTTACTTGGAAAATGAGAACCGTGCGAGTTTTACATTTGTGTTAAGCAGCAAATAATTTGTTTGCCTATTTGACATTGCACATCCTTCGATGCAACTAGTGCGCATCACAGTGTCAATGCTTAAACAATATATTCGAGCTATGTTATGTCAACAGTTAAGGCTATCAGTTAAGATTACTGTAACATTTTTATTAAACACAGCAAAATTCCATGACCTCTCCAAAACATTTGATATTTCTTTCATTAATTCCATGACATTTCCAGGCCTGAAAAATGATATTGTGACATTGCAAGACTTTTTCAGGTTTTCCATGACCATGGGAACCCTGAAGAGAGGCATCTATCACCACCAGTGTGGCGGTGGTGATAGAGGCCTCTCCGTCTGGCCCCGGTCTTTCTGTCAGATGGATGTTATGGTTGACCTGTGGCTGAACTGATCATCAGCTGATTGGATAAACAATGCGGTGAGCAGGCCGTGGATGTGAGGAGCACCTGTGCTCAAAGTTCAGAGAGGGGTTATGGATTAAATAGCAGGGGCCTGGAAGAGGAAGGGAGGGAGGGAGGAGAGGGAGTCAAAGTCCTCCCTCTGCACAAAGCCTGTGCGGCCTCTTTCTCTGCTCCTCTTCCCTACATACTTTGAGAGAGGTCCACTGGGCTCATAGCCAGACCTCCTCCAGCCTCATATGATATCTGTGTGACAGTTTCTCTCATGCACCCACACGTTATATTGTTCATACATTCACCTTGGAAATATACAGCCATCTGATTCAAAATACAGCCCCCTGAGTGTGCCTCGATCTGCATTGTGGCCTAATGCTTTTTAATGATCAGGCCTTATTCCACTCCAGCACAGGGCTTGTTAGGTCTGCCTTGGCAGGGCTCGGCTCTTTCCCCTGGCATCTTCTGAAACAATGGGCCCATGGGAGGCAGCCAATGGGGAGAAGGTCCATCCCAAACCCAGTCCCAGTGTGCACACAATTAGGCTTAGGGACAGTGGAATTGCTTAATTGGAGGAAAATAGCTCTTTATCTAGGCCTGGGTGCCTGTGCTCATCCTTGCCCCCTGCACTACATGCTTGCCCTCGGCTAACTTCAAATTGGTCTAAATGATGAAATAGCAAGGCAAAGATTTTACTAGACCAGTGACATAAACCTAAATGTACTGTCTAACATTAAACTTTCCACGATATAACCACGTATTTCATGTGGAAAACATAAAGTAAATCTAAAAGTGAGCTTTTTTTCTTTGCTGTTGGCCTCATATGCTGGTCACAGCTTTATTTACCAGTACATCACTGTTTTAAGTGGGTGTCAGCAGTCTGCAGACGTTGAACTCTTTATCAGATGTTGTGACAGAACATCAGAGAGCTCAGTGCAAGCCTGCGTCTTGCACAACAGCTGGCTGGGCTGTGATGTACGCCCCTATATAGGGCAGGATTTGTGATACAGCTCTAAAAATGTCTCAGGGTTGAGGAGGGGGTGATAGTTTAAGAAAGGATGTAGAAAAAAGGTCGCTCTCGTGCACAAATTGGTACTGACACGGTGCGTAAATGGCACCGGTGAAGGCACGTCCGCCACGACCGGCCTTGAATGACAGTGTGGGGAGTCCAGGCTGCAGGATATGGGCGCACCGCTGGAGAGAGCCTCTGAAAATAGGTCACTACCCTGTTTGAACTCAATTTTTCCACATTGTGGCAGCACACTCACACCAACGTGGACACACATGACAAGACACACAATATCACAAGACTGACATGCAAGATAGGGTCGCTCCTGGCTTACCTTACAGGGAAAATGCCGTGGATATGGCCGAGATATCTCCGACTTGGCCCCCCTCTTCCCGGTGCAAACTTCGCACGCAAAGTCCTATGGCTCAAGCGGCGTCGGTGTCAAATGACTCCTCGTCAATGTGTCGCTTTTTCTTCGATAAGCACGAAATATAGAGCTGATGCGCCTTGAAAAAATATTTCTAGGTGTCTGGAGAGGCGGTCCGTTCCCAGACCATTGTCGGGATTCTTTCTAAGCATGGGAAAAAGCAAACATGAGCTCAAACGCAGCGTGTGTGATAGCTGCTTGTTTAAATAAAGACTAATCTATGGAATGACAGCCTTGTCTGTTGCCGCGGGATGATATTTGGTGCATGTTATCGTGCCACTAGAAACCCGTCAAAAAGTGTAAACACCCAAATCCGTAACCCTAACTGTTCCCGCTGAGGAGAAAAAATAAAGAAGGTTGTGTTGTGCATCAAAAACGCAAAGGTGATTTCTTCCTAAATTCAAAGCGCATCGCTTAATGGCAACGCTGGTCAAGTGGGGGTTTCCTATGGGTGGTCGTGGTTCTCCTGACGGGGTGGGAGGGCAGTTGAGACCAGAGGGATGGCACGGAGTGGTGGGTAGGGTGGATAGGGCGGGTTGGCGACGGGGTGTGGGGTAGAGGGGGAGGATCGTCTCCTTCTTCTTCGGTGCTTTTCCAGATGCCGAGGTGGGGCTCTCTTTTCTCGCAGTTGTCCTCTTCTGCTTTTCTTTTCTTGTTTTTAATCTCTGAGCACTCGAGGAGACGATGAGTGTTGGTGGTAGTCTCCCCCAATACCGTCTGAAGCGCACAGACAGCCGCCCGGAGCCCAGCCAGCCCGTCAGGACCAGCCCCAGAGTCTGCCAGCTCAGCGCATGCTTACTGCTCCGCCCATCCACCATGGGCAGTCCCCGGCTCCTCTCCAAACTCCCCATCTCCCTCTCTCTCTCTCTCTGTCCTCATGGCCATCTCTCCGCCTCAGCTCCCCTCCATCAGCAGGCCTTCATGAAGGGTAACACCCCTCTATTTCACTGTCTGCTGTTTTCATCTGCACAGTTTTGGAGTTAGACATCCCTGATTTCATGCTGGCCACCAGCTCTGCCTCACCAACAGTGACAAGTGTGTTACATAATTAAAAAGTTGTGACTTCAGGACAGCCAGTTCTTTTACTGTACGGATAATGTATATTTGCATCCTCATAAATCAATACAACACTTGCATCTATGTGCTACAGGAAACATGTACAGAAAAAAAAAATCAAAAATAGAAAGAAAAAAACAAACAAATCAAAATCAGAAAATTAAGCCAAAACAACTGGAAACTGACTGATTTTAACTACTGAAAAATTAAAATTTTAAAAATCAAAATAAAAAAAAATGTAGCCAAAAACAACCACAAACTGACCAAATTTTGACTTTCAAAATATTCTTTGTTACCCACCCCACAATACTTGTCAATCAAGCAAAGTCACTTTGCATTTTCTCCCTTTACCTCACAATGGAAGGACTATTATACAATTTGTAGACCTGCAGCAAGTAGGAGCTATGCAAGCACAATTGATGTTTTCTGCATGGTAAACAAGCAAACAGAGTGCTTACCTAACAGCAGATGTTTCCTGCTAGGTAGCAGTCATGGCCACAGCAAAGGGGCATAAAGTCGACATTGAGGACCACCGCTTTAAAGGTGGTGAAAACTTGAATACTTTTTCTACTTAATGATGAAACAGTTGCATTTGTTGCAATGTTATTTGATTTTTTTCTTAGATAACCTTTGATGCAAGAAGCAGCTGGCCTCCAGGTTTTTGTCACATTAGTTAATCTGCCCCCCCCACCCCATTGAAATAAGTATGGACACCCCTGACCTACAGCATTTAGTTTTTCATCATAATTTGCGGCTTTGCACAGTTTTTTAGTGTAACAGTGTCATACAAAAATGTTGGCCTACAGGGCACCCAGTGGTTCACCTGGAGCGGGCGCCCCCATGTGCAGAGGCTGTGTCCTCGCCGCGGCAGCTCTATGTTTTATTCCAACTTTGGCTCTTTGCTGCATGTCATCCCCTCTCTCTCTCCCCATTTCACACTGTAGCTGTCCTGTTGAATTAAGAAAGAAGCCCCCACCCCCCAAACTATCTTAAAACAAAAGAATAATAAAAAAATGTTGGCCTACTTTGCACTTGAGTACAGTGCCGGACTTAGCACATTCAGTGTCCAAGGCAAGCTCTCCCCCAAAGACTGTAGCTTGCAGTTCAAAATGTCATTTGGTTTGTGAGTGTCTCAATAATGTAAAGGGAGCTGAACTGTGCACAACCTTCCTCTGTTCAATGTTTAGACTTTAATTTGGTTCCCGTACCTTCTTCAACGTTTTTCAACGTTTTCATGGAACGAAAACCCCCAAAACAAAACACTAACACATCATGTGTGGTGTGTCATCTGTGGGGCACTAATGTGTAGGGTGTTATATGACTTGTTGTATGAGGATATGTTGTGTGTGTTCCCTTCTACCAATTAGCAAAAGGTGCCAGCATTAACACAGGTCTGACAACCTTAAAAGCAACCATCACCACCTCTTTTATTTATGGCTTTTCAAGGCAACTCGCAAAGACAGCTACAATGTTGACTGATGTGTTGCATTCAGATGTTTCTGTTTTGTCCACCCTGTAGCAGTCAGTGATGCTGGGGTACAAATCTGTTCACCAGAACACCCTTTGCCTTTCCATCATGCCACCACTAGAGGGCCTAAAGCAGTCCCAGACAAGATTTACTAAACCTGGTAGCCCTCAGAGATTTTATTCATTAGTAACAAATGATTTGCCAAGCATTATATTTTCATTGTTAGGAAAGTCATAATTCTCTAACCATTTATTATGTTTGAAATGATGATAAAGTTCAGAAATGTATTGTCATGCTATAAAGATTCAGATTTCTGAATGTACTCAAAAGTAATATTTCAGACCTCAGTTTTATACAGAATTTCATGGCTCAGATTTGACTTTTGGAAGGTCAGTAAAAGATGAATTGCATGGAAAATGATGTGCAGTGAGTGGGCACCTTAGAATAGTAATCACATCATTGACTTCTATGTACAAATATAAATACAGGCTGTATGGCAATATTTGATCTTTATACTGAGGCCAAGTATCAGTTTTATTTTCTTTATCAATTAATAATATTGCTAATACAAATTAAGCTTTTGGTAGCATCGTAGAATAATAAAATGAATTGCTTTTTCAGTCACTTGATACATTTTGCTGCAATAAAAATGATTGAAGTCAGAAACTAAAACTTAATCTTATTAGATAAAACAGACGCTGACCATTTTTTTTCTTTGGGGACATTATTTACTATTGAACAAAATATTAGATTGCAATTTATTGCCAGTTGTTTAAAATTGCAATAATAATATTGTATCGTGACTGAAACATGATAATAACATATCATGAAGCCTCTGGAACAACCACAGGATATTATATCAGCTTTTATTTTTCCATTTTATTATATGGTCAACGTTTGTGTTTATTTGCCTAGAATTAAGAACTACACATGTAAGCATCAACATTAACATTTTCAAAACGCCTCCTCTACTTTCCCTTAAAAATCACTCCCACTGTTTCTTGTAAGTGGCCTACATGACTTCATTCATGTGTGAACAGCTGTGTGACAGCCAGCCTTATTAAAGACATCATTATGTAAATGCTTGACAACTTCCACAGCTGCACCAGTAAGGTAAGCTAATTAATAAAACGCCACCATGTGCCTCCGCGAGGACACAGCTGCAGCGTTTCATGTTTCCGGGTGCAAAAACAACCTCGCTGCTCCCATTTTGTGGTTGGTTTCATTGCGTGCGCGTCGCAGCTTCTGTTATTTCTAGGTTACTATAAGCTTATCCTTAACTGTTACAAGCAAAATGGTGAACAGCATGCATACATAGGCTACACGTTGATCCGTGTTGTGTGTCAGCCAGCAGCAGTGTGTCCCTAAAAGCCCTCCCCGGTGCGCTGTTGCTGTGCAGCTCTGCCAACTCGTCAGCTGATCTCTCTTGTTCTCTTATCGCAGCTGTTGGAGTATCCGCCCCTGTAGTAGACCCGCTCTTTATTTACTATGTAAGTGTCAAGGTGCAGTCTGCATGTAGGTTATTGCTTCTTGATCCTTATTGATCCTGTCTGTAACCTATAATGTCTGCTTCATTTAAAGAATGCTGTAAATGTTTACATTTTAGTCGCGATTTGTAAAGAAAAAGCAGTAGCCTAATAATTTAATATATAAGGAAGGGAAATCTTTGAAATTATTTAATCACCAGTGCTGGAATGTAACTAATACATTTACTCAAGCACTGTATTTAAGTATGTATTTGAGGTGCTTGTACTTTACTTGAGTAAGCCTGTTTTTATTTTCATGCTACTTTAAACTTTAACTCCACTACATTTCAAGGGGAAATATTGTACTTTTCTGTCTTCACTACATCAGTTTAAGTTACTTTACAAAATAAGATTTTGGCATAAACCAAACACTTTATACAAGTACAGCTGCGACAATTAGTTGATGAATCAATCAGTTGATTCACAGAAAACTGGCAACTATTTTCTCTTTTTTAAATAAGTTTGAATTTTTTATTTTGATGTTTTGGGTGATTTATCTATTATTATTGTTATAATAATAATAATTATTATTGTTGTTGTTATTTTCAGTTTATTTCTTTATTTATTCTATTACTTCTTTATTAACTGATTTATGTTTCTTTATTTAGATTATTTTATTTTGGGGGTGTTTTTTTCCCTTTTTTTCAGTTTTAAAGTTTGGGGTGTTTTTGTTTTATTTTATTTATTATAATATTTTATTTTATTTTTTTTTTGTTTGTTTTAGATTATTTATAGATTTCTGGTTGGGTGTCTTTTTTTTACGATTTTTCTGCAATGGTACTTTTACTTTTGCAACTTTAAGTACATTTTCCTGATCTTACTCACTTGCTTTTACTTAAGTAGCATTTTTAATGCAGGGCTTGTAACAGAGTATTTTCACAGGGTAGTACTAGTACTTTTACTAATGGATCTCAGTACTTCCTCCACCACTGATAATCGCCGACTGGAGGATTCTTGGATTGCTTTAACTCAACACAACCGCGCATTTAATCACGAATTAGCAGTCAATGCCTCACCATAATTCCCATTAAAGACATATAATCCCCTTTTTCTTCAACAAGCGCGTTTTCTTGCGCGTGTATTTCGGCACTAAATAGTCCTTTGTTTACATGCAGTCCCCCGTCTCTGCGGAAGGAGGCTTTTGGTAGTGCAGTGTGACTCCTACCAGCTGTTTCCCGCCTTGAAAGCCATCCGATCAGCTGCATACACACACACACACGCACACACACACACACACGGTCATGCAGAGGGAGAAGAGAGCAGCAGAGAGGGGAGGGATAGAGAGAGAGAGGTAGAGCGCCACACACAACGAGGGAACCCCATCAGCTGGAAGTCGAGTAACATTACAACTCTCAGCAGCCTCAAACTACTACATTACACAGACGAGGAGGTTCATATCTCCTCTGAGGATTTAACGGGATTTCTGCTCTCTAGCGTCATCATTTTTCTTTTATTCCACGGAGACTGTTTGCTGTTTTAATTATTTTTGAGGAGGAGGAGGGGGGCAAACTGGCGAGAGGCGAGCATGGAGTATTTCATGGTACCAGCTCAGAAGGTGCCCTCCTTGCAACATTTCAGGAAAACGGAGAAAGAAGTGATCGGAGGTCTCTGCAGGTGTGTATACATGTGCTCCGTCCGGCACGCTGCGTTTATTATTATTATAAGCCATCTGTTTGGAGTAGACGCACTTAGCGATGAGGCAACATGCTTGATCTGTTATTGTGTACACGACCCACTCATGGTGAGCTGCGGGCATTAATAAGCATCAAACACTTAAATTAAAATGCGTCCGAGCCATTAAGGGGTCTATGTCAGCTTGCTGCATCCTCCTAGTGATGTTATTTCCTATATTTTGTTGCGAAATCGATGTATTTTGTGGCTAACAAACATAAACCACGTGGTTCCGTGCACACCACGCTGCTACTCCGCTCCAGAGCGCATCCATGCACTATTTATCCTTAAATTACCCCCAGTGTCACCCATGGGTGTTGTGATTTATGTGAGAAGGGGGAAATGTTATGTGTTTGAGTGTCACTCGGTGTGAAAGGATCTGGTTTTGCCGCACACATCGGTGCGGGCTGCTGATTTCGCTCAGCGATCCGAAGTTATTGTGGGTAGTGCGGCCATGCTTGTGGCTTGTGCTAAAAGTGATGAGAGGGGGTCTGGCGTTTGTTTCCTGTTTATGGCGCCCTGTTTTGGTCCACTGCTAACGTGAATGTGCACAGCTGCTGTCTAAATCGCCCCACAGTCGACGTGGCGATAGTTTTGCTGGTGTTTCTGTGCGTCTTTTTCGCGCTAACGAGTCGCCTCCACTGCGTCTTTTCATCCCGCACCTCTGCCATGCTGCCTGCCGCATTGTTATAATGGCGGAGGACACGAAAAGTCTGCTCGGAGCACGGAGGTGGTGTCGGGCACTGTGGCCATAAAGAGGGGTTATTTGGGCTTTGGGGGGACATATTGTCTTCAATGTGTCCAGTAATGATACATTTCACGTCCGCGGAAAGGCAGGAAAAATTAAAAGTGGTGTTATTAATAAGGGGGTGTGTATGTCGCGGAAGGCCCTACGATACGTCCGCAGCCCTGTTTGAAGAGGGAGGCGGAGGGATCTGCTGCTGCTGCTGGCTGTTGGTGGTGACGCGGGCAGTGTGGGAAATGTAGTCTCTCTCTTTTTTTTTTCTTTTTCTTTTTTTGTATTTCTCTTTATATTGGTTTATATGAACACACAAAACAAAGTAAACGACCAAATGAACACGAAGACACTTTGGGCATTGAAAAAATAATAAAATGATTAAATAAATAAAACTAAGTGCTTTAAAAAAACAATTCTGTTCCAGCTGTCATCACGCTGATAAACAAGCTGTAGGAAGATTGCACTTTCAAAAAGGTCATTTTGGAGCCTGTATTTATGATTTATTTATTAGTAGTTTTTACGTTGTTATTATTTAAGGTTTGGTTTTGTAGGTTAATTTTTGTATTTTTTTTGTATGTATTTTTGCACAGGAGCACTTGAATTGTTCTGTCTTTTATCTTCTTGTCATGTATATCCTGTATGTTGTCTGTGGTTTCTGACAACTGTGTTAAATTGATGCCTTGCACTTTGCCCTTTATCCTGCAAACCAAATCTACCTATGGGTGCAAATAAAGTAATCTCATCCTGAACCTGTGATTAAAAATAAAATAAAATAAAATAAAGGTAAAAAAAATAGAATGGCAAGCAAAAATAAGACACATTTTGTTGTTAGTTTAATTTGGATCTAAATTTCACACAGGCCAAATAAACTGGGACATAAAATAAACAGAGCTAAGAAAAGCAACACGAGAATGCCCATACTCAGTAAACAACTAAGTATTTCATGTCCAAAAAGGAGTAGGAGGAAGTGAATACTTATCAAATCCTACCTCTTTTTTTCAATTTTGTTTAAAAAAAAACCCCAAAACTTAATTTTTTAACATGAATATTCCCTATTTCTGCCCCAATATTCAACGTACACATCTTAATCAAATCATTCAATTAATTTACAATTAAATCCATATCATTATTAGTTACTTTATTCTCGATCTGAAAATGATTTTGGTATCCTATTTTTCCTTTTTTTTATGTTTAATGATGTCATATAGTAACTTCCATGCATTTTCAGTATTATTTCTGTTGTCCTCCAGTAGTTTATTGTAATAATCCCTTGTGCTGCTTCGCATCATATTTGTGAGTTTGTTTTTATGTGTCTAATATTTGTGCGGTGCTTCTTCTATTCTTTTGTCTAAAAAAGATTTGATTATTATAATTAAATTATTAATTATAAATTATAAATAGATTTGCAAAATGACAATAGATCAGTGGCCAGTACACAGACGGACATTAATAATATTTATCAGATAAAATGCATAATGAGGCAAATCCAGTTGCAGAAGCTACGCACAGATCAGGTGTATGCAGATGCGTTCCTAGGATTTCAGTTCATTCAGGGCTTTGGCAGGATCCTAATTCTCCCTTGCCACTTATTTTTAATATATAAACTCTATTATTATTATTATTATTTATTTATTTGCTTTTTTAATGTGATTTATAGCCTTATTTATACTCAAAGTACAAATAAGTCCTGGTGTGAATCTTTTTATTTTCATTGTGACTTAGCTAAATATCTGTGCACCCTATCAAGGGCCACATGTGGCACGCAGCTGTCAGCTGAGTATCATTGCTGTATAACTCAAATCTAAGTATACTTGCATGTCTTCCAATCAAAAGCATAAAATGACTGTATTTTCGGTTGATATTCTAACACATAATAAAGAATAATAATCTAATCTTTTTGCATTTAGTTGCAGCCTCAGAACTTATGATTATTTTCATTTTAGTTTAATATGTGATTTAGTCCTAAAACATCAGGAAAAAGTGGAAAAATGCCCATCACTATTTCCTAGAGTCCAATGTGATGTCTGCAAATATTTTGTGCTGCTTGACCAACAGCCCAAAGCCCAAAGATATGTAATTGACCATAATTTATGACAAGGAAAGCAGCTAATTGTAAAATTCAAAATGCTGGAACCATCAAATCTTTGGCTTTTTTTTTTTTTTAAATAACTTAAATGTTATCAGTTTAATAACAATTCATCGACCAATCCTTCAGCTCTGTTTAGTTGTTTCTGTTTTAGGCATTAATTCAACTCTTATTGGGACCCAGTCTGTACTGGTTTGTGTGATATGGTGAAGTCCAGGCCCAGTTGGTCATGTTTTGGCAGTGGATGTGTTTGCTGGATGTGCGGCTGCAGTGTTGCTACTCGCGCGCGCGCGTGTGCGCGCGTGTGTGTGTGTGTGTGTGTGTGTGTGTGTGTGTGTGTGTGTGTGTGTGAGTGTGTGTGTGTGTGTGTGTGTGTGTGTGTGTGTGTGTGTGTGTGTGTGTGTGTGTGTGTGTGTGTTCACGCACACACGCCTTTTCTCATCTGTGTCTGCACAATTGTTCCCAGTGTTTGCACTGAGGCAGCTGAGTCAGTACAGATAAGAGCTTGGCCAGAGAGGGTCCCAGAGATACTGAGCTCGATACAGAGAGGATGTTAGAGGAAGTTCGCTTAGAATTTCCCCTCAACTGAATTACTACATATGGCATATTGTGTCAGTTCACCACAGATTTATATGAAAGGAAATATTAACAGGTTCAGTGCTGCTCTAATTACATCTCAACTGGAGTTATCAGCACTGGTGCCACTGTAAAGAGGCCTTTTCACCACGTGCGGTGCTCGTAAGGTGTCTTGTGAAATGTCAGTTCTGCTTCAATGGCAGGAAACATTCTCGCTCCTTGAGACCTTTCAAAATCATAACTTGAGATTGCATAACAGTACATATTAATGTGTCACTTTAACACCTGTTAAGAAATGTCACAGGGCTAGAAGAGCAGTCCCATTTTGTGTATGCACCAGGACACTTTACAGGCTTCCCACAGTCATGGAAAACCTGGAAAAGTCATGGAATGTCACAATCGAATTTTCCAGACCTGGAAAAGTCGCAGGATTGGTCAAAGTCTTTCACAGTTTTTGGAAAAGTCATGGAATTCCTTTTGTATTATGAAATTGACAGAATAATCCTCGCGGATAACCTGCCACGTAATGTGTAAAATTAACAGCGAATTGATTTTCTGTAGCTGAAGATGTAACGTAGCCCTAATATATGTCAGCGTGTGATATTTTGCTTACCACTGCATATGTTTTGTTATTTTCTCCCGGGGTCCGTCTCTTTTGAATAGAGTTGGAATCTGCCAGGCAAGTAGGGCAAGAAAAAGAAATCCTTATAATGGGTCTTTGAAAAGTCATGGAAAAGTCTTGTAAATTTTGTCCATTAACCCTGACTTAAGCATACAGGGAACTATGGGATCGCAGTCTTGTTTTATGGCAGGGGTCTTCATTGTTTTTCAGGCCAAGGACCCTTTAGCTGAAAGAGAGACGCAGCAGGGACCCCTTATTACATGTGCTGTGTAAAACTGATTTGCACTTGAGATGAATCTCTGAATATTTTTCTCATTTGTGCTTCACCGTTGCTGCAAAGTCAGCAGCAGTTGCAGCATGGCAAGGTGTGACAGCCGTCCGCTCTGCACTTTCGCCTGGGGTTTATGAGGTGGACAGTATGTCATTTTCTTGCTTAAAAAGTTACAGAACACTCCAATTTGGCTCGTAAGTGTCTGTACACTTGGAATTATATATGAGCCAATTGGCCAGTATGCTTTACAATATTAAATAACGGTTCATCTTGGTGTTGTGGATAAGTGCCTCACAGTGATTTGGCGTTAGTTAGCTGACATCGCTCATCCAGAGTTTCCACGAGTCCTTAAAACGTATTAAAAGGCATTGAATTCATGAATCTAAAAATAAGGTTTTAATGGTATTAAGTGTCCTAAATCAGTCTTTTAAAAGTCTTAAATAAAGCTAAGACAGAGGATTTCATGAATCTTTTTCTCACATTGCATTGTAAAATGCTCAAAATCGAGGATTCTTTATTGTCATTCCAGCCACGCGAACAAAATGAACGTCTCGGTGATCATTAAATAATAAACAGAATAAATAAAACCCTAAGCCGGCGAATAAGTAATTAATAAATAAATAAATAGATGAAGTGAGCAGTGCAGTGTAAATTCAACAGTAATATCATAAATAAATACTTTTTTAAATAATATATATACAGTTTACTGAATGCCTCTCTCAGCTCTGTTCTACCCTCATCTCAGCCACAAGACAATATTTTTTAAATCATAATAAACATTTGGGCAAAAATATCCCTGACCCTACATAATTAACATTGGTTTGTCTTTTAAAAAATAATGTATAGACTCATACAGAAATAATCTCTCACAATCATCACTTATGACCCACTATAGGTGTGTGGCAGTGTGTTTGTCTGCAGAGACTTTGCCCTCTGCTTAGGTTTTCTATTTTTTTTTTTAATTTTCTGGATGTTATGGTGTGAACCTCCACAGCGCTCAGATGAGGTCTTTATAAAAAGACCAAGTGCCAAACTGTAAACAGCAGTCGAGACACAAGACTGAAAACAACACAAGTATAGTGAGGCGAAATGCCAAACGAGTAAATTTAGGGTTAGCTTTTACTTTTGCTGGTGAGCGTGTTTACAAACAGTTACCGAAAACCCTGCATAATATAACTTTAATGGTTCGGTAAAAATAAAACCCAACAGCAATGTGTCTTTTAGGGGCAATCCGTAGACCTCAGTGTTTTTTTTTTTTTATTCCTTCAGATAACAAATGATTTCAATAAGACATTTAGTCACTCAGAATCAAAGAGCAAAGAAGTTGGCAGAAATGCTAAAATCTTCCCCGCACAGCGGGGTTGTGATCACAGGAAAACTGTATTTATGTCCAAAGCTTTTGTGGAAAACAACAATTTTACGCCCATCCACTATCAGATGTGGGAGTAGAAAAAAGGCAGATTGAGATTATTTGAGTTCCCAGAAAAGGATATTGAAACAAAAACTAAGGTAGCTTGATGTTGTTTGGCTTTAACCATTAATCTGAGTTAGATACAGTGGTGGACGATGTATTAAATTCCTTTACTAAAGTTAAAGTACTGATACCACACTGTAAAAGTACTCTGTTAGAAGCAGTACAGAAGCCCCGCAATGAAAATTGTCATTAAATAAAATAAAGTAGAACTAGGAACATGTACTTAAAGTATTGACAGTAAAAGCACCTGATGCAGAAAAATCTAAGACAAAATAAACTCAAAATTATTCTAAATACACTAGTAAATGACTGAATTGCTTATCAAAATGTTTGGGATAAATTTCCCATCAATCAGCTAAGTAATTAGTCAACTTAAAGTTTCAGCTGGTCTTGTAAAAACTGTAAAGTTGTAGTTTAAACTGTGCAGTTTAATTTATACCAAAACACACTTTACCAACTGTAAGGTAAGGTCCAACCCGAGAGAGCTTGTCATTTTGTGTTTCTATGGGAATTTCCACAGGCCTTGCAGCTTATTCAGTAAGCCTTTCAAGTTTTTTGAATACTTAAGGTTGTTTTTTTAAAGCAAGTACTACAGTACTTTAAGGCAAGTAATAATTTTACTCAGCAACTTTCGCTTGTATTGGAGTAATGTTTGAACAGGCGTATCTATACTTTGACTTAAGTAATAGCATTGTGTGCTTTGTCCGCCGCTGTCAGGGTGATGAAAGTGTATGTTTTAGTTTGTCCGACTAACTGCTGTCCTCCCCCTCTCCTCCCCGTAGTCTGGCCAACATTCCTCTCACCCCAGAAACAGCTCGGGACCAAGAGAGGCGAATTCGCAGAGAGATTGCCAACAGCAACGAGCGTCGGCGTATGCAGAGCATCAATGCTGGATTCCAGTCACTTAAAACACTCATCCCACACAGCGATGGAGAGAAGCTCAGTAAGGTGGGTCACAGAGAGAGTTTTGAGTTAGGTGATGAGTTAGATGTAGCTGTAAGGGGGCTGTAACATTGTTCTTCTTTTCTTTTTCCCCAGGCTGCCATCCTGCAACAGACAGCGGAGTACATTTTTACTTTGGAGCAGGAGAAGACGCGGCTATTGCAGCAGAACAGTCAGCTCAAACGAATCATTCAAGTAAAGCATCACCGAGCCAAACCTGAAAAAGGCTTCACCTGGATTTTCTGTCCTTCAGTATCATCAGTTCATCTAAAACGGATGTCCAATTTCTGGTTGCTCTCTCTAGGAGTTAAGTGGTTCCTCCCCTAAGAGGAGGCGTGCAGAGGAGAAAGATGAAGGGATCGGCTCACCAGACATCCTGGAGGAGGAGAAGACCGAAGACCTGAGGAGGGAGATGATTGAGTTGAGGCAGCAGCTGGAGAAAGAGCGCTCAGTCAGGATGATGCTGGAAGATCAGGTAAAAGGAACAGCCACGATGTTTGATTTTGGGCTGTCCTAGACGAAAGATGATTGACGTGAAAGATATGTAGCGATATCTTCGGTCACGGCTGTAAAACGGCGGTCCTGTGTCGCACAGTGAGAGAGGTTCAGGGATGGCAGTTGTCCTGGTCTTGCAATCAAAGACAGCCTGGGGTAAAGTTCTGCCAGTGTCAGAAATTTGGGATGACCATCTGACTGTGTGACCGCTGTTACATCCTACATCTGTGAACCAACCAATAGAAATGCAGCATGAAGCACGCACTGATCAGCACGACACTGCTAAATGCTAGTAGATGCTAATAAATACTTTGTGCAAATGTTGAAAAATTGGCGTGCCAAGTTTGCCTCTTTTCCACAGCCAAAGCCGCATCCACATTCTCCTTCTGCTCTTCTTCAGAGTTTTTTCAACAAACATAAACTGCTGCTTTAGTGAGGGCTTGATTCATGTTTGTTTACCTTTTTCTCTCACCACTACAGCAGCGTAGATGGATGACACGCTGACCAAGTTTTGTTCTTGCAAGTTTAATAGATCGATATCGCACACTGCAGCTTGAACTGAACTTATAAGATTGCTAAAATCTCCAGTCTGCAGGAGGCTTCACTTTCAATTTCACGAGTCCAGACAAACACACTGACTAACATCGTTTTATCCCCCGCTCTGTGTGTTAGATGCGTTCACTGGATGCTCAGTTGTACCCAGAGAAACTGAAGGCGATCGCCCAGCAGGTCCAGGAGCACCAGACCCAAACACAGAGCCTTGTCCATCTGCAGCAGCACAAGCAGCTGGAGAGGGATCTAACTCCAGCCCACAGCCCACAGGTTGGAAACATTTGCATAAGAGTCTGACTCACACATAAACAGTGAAATCCTTGGGAGAGTTGCTCTCATGTGCTGATAAATTTCACTTTTTATTTGTCACGGGTTAACTCTCCCAAGTCTGGTGTGCAAAATCTGGTGTTCACATTTCAGGACTAAAGGAATACTTTACACCCCTCCCCCACATTTGATGATGCAAAATTATTTTTAAAATATCTGTTTACAAACTGTCACACAACTCGTTCAGTAGTCAAGTCAATCGATTTTATTTATAAAGCCCATTATCACAAAACACAGTTTGCCTCAGCATATGACATCCTTTACTTAGACCTTTACTTAGACCTTAGACTAAGGAAAAACTCCCCCCCAAAAATCCCTGTAACGGGGGGAAAAATGGAAGAAACCTCAGGAAGAGCAGCTGAGGCCCCACTGACAAAAACGGTATATTTACCTCGCTGGTCTCTGGAGCTGCTGGTCTACCACTGCCTCGATCAGTTAGTTAGTTTGTGTTATTGTGTTATTTTGGTGTTGTAAAAGTTAGTTGGGACCTTTTTTATCAGTGAAATCTGGCTTTGAAGAGAGCATAGATGCGTTTCGCTTTCAATTCAGTAGTAGTCCATGGGAATGGGCTTTTTGTTTGGGAAGTACCAGACATGAAACTAGATAAATGACACTTGGATTATACTGTGCTGGCTGTGTGAGTTTTTAAACAGATTTTCTCATATAGTCTTTTTCTGTTGTTAAACGTGGACTCCTATGACCGCAACCCATCAAGACTTTTCTCTGTTTTTGGATTCTTTGTACACTGTTTTTTCATAAATTCAACTCAAGACATAGATGTAAATATTGGATCTGTCTATGGAATGGCAGAACATATAAGAAAATGTTAAAAGACTTGTGTCATAACAGACTTTATTAGAGCTAAATAGTATTTTTTTAATCTAAAACACACAATTTTCTTGATTGAAAGGAGCAAAAAAAAAAAAGCTTTGGTTTGATCCACATTATGACTTAATTGTGTACCTGTCTGACACTCCCGATGCCATTCTGCAAATCTGCTTTACAGTGTTTCCAGAGGTTTTCAAACAAGCAGACAAACCATGTTTCAGCCCAGTATATTTTGAAAACCAGTTCATTTTGGGCCCGTTGGCCTATATTCATCAGGCAGCTGTCCAAGTTCTCCTCCCCCTTCCTGTTTGTAACCATAACATTTTTCACACTTCAAGAGTCAATCATGTTGAAGCATACTACATTTTAAAATGCTTACACACACACACACACACACACACACACACACATACACACACACACACACACACACACCTCTGAACTAATCTCACAGTGTACAGTAGATGTCACACTGACAGCCTCTTCCATGTCCTGAGTTAGAGCTGTCAGCAGCTAAGACACATTTACAGCGTGTTGAATGAGCAGCTCGCACTTCTTTGTGTTGTGCCTGTCTCCTGCCCTGACAGCCGCAGTATCCTGTTTCTGCAGGCGAACGCTAACTGAACATGATGCCAAATCAATTGGCGGCTGCTGTCTGCCCTCCACTACTTGCGGCAGCTGGGCGCTGGTAGTGAGAGATGATTGATGAGACGCTCTGGGTTAGTCATGTGACACTTTTTGACTCCCCAAGCACATCTGAGCTATATGACCTCAAATCAATATCACTATGAATTGACAAAATTTACCCCAGCACTAAAAAAGTAATGAAAATATTATTAACTCTTGTTAATATATATCTTCTGTTTTACTATAACTAAAAGCTTGATACACCCTAATATCACATTTTAACTTATTCTATTGAAACAGTTACTTGTAAATAAAGGAATTATATATTCATCATATATTATAGTGGCTGACATATTATCTGCCTGGCTGATTAACGGAGCTGATATTTGGCATTTTGCCGATTATCTGTATCACGGTTTTATTTAAATGATCTGATGCAATTTTCATTGAACTACATTTTTAAAAAAGTTGCAGTGAACTTGCTGTATATGATGTTTAAAGGTTCAGTTTTGATTAAACTTTTGCTAAAGGCATTTAAAGTTTTGTATTGGGGTTTGTTATATTCCAAATTCAAAATTTTGACAAATTTTTTCATTGTTATTGTAAATGCATATAAATTCTAAATATTGGTTATCGGTCTCATTAAGAAGTACTAATAATCTGTATCTGTATCGGCCCTGACAGACCAGTGTCAGTTGACCCCTAATATTTTCCATCAAAAACAACACATAGAAAATTGACAAAATTCAACAAAAGGCTCACTAATTAACTTTTTTTCTAGAGCTTTCAACTCTGTCTCAAAGTTAACGGATGGTATAAGTTAGAGAATCACTATTGCCTCATTTCCAATGTGTGGTGCGTCTTAACTCGACACACTTTTGGTACCAAGTCGTTTTCAGTATTTCCTTTTCCACTGCAGATAGAACGCTCTTAGCGTTGGCAAGAAAATGACAGCTGCTTTTATTCACTCTTACACTTTAGTGATTATTGGATCTTAAAGCGTTTAAAAAGATGTTTATGAATTTCAACCAGATTATGTGAACTGCAAATGTTCTATTTCCTCACTTGGGTAAAAAAAAGTGTCAGAGCATCATTCCTGTGTGCTACAGCCTGTTCTTTTTTTGTGCTAAATGATGGAAAATCGGCAAGGTGCGGACGTTCTCTTTGCATTATCGGTGAAGAGAAAAAACAGCAAGCTGAATGGAGCAGTGAGTTTTTGCCATCTGGTAACAACCTCGCTTATATAATAAGGTGCTATCTGCAGTGGAAACACATTTAGAGTTGAGGTACATGTCCGTATGGATTACATACAGTTTTAATAAGGGTACTATACCAAAAGTGTTTGGTGGAAACACGGCTTAAGTGGCATGCCCAAGAGAAATCTGAGCGCCCCCTACTAGCACAATTTCTGCAAAAAACTAACTACCTTCCCAATAAGCTTGGTTTTTAGAGGCAGCTCAGTGAGAAAACGCGTTCCCCAAACATAAGGACTTGATGAAAGCTTCCTAACATCTGGCCTGGTTAATATTAAATGTGCTGCCCATCTGTATTCCCAGTTATGTGTGTTATGGTGCCTGTGTATGTGCGCTATTTTAGCATGTTTGAATTTTAAAATATATTTTTATGGTAGTTTGTGCAGGGCATGATACCTGAGTACCATATGACAGCACTGTACCACTACAGTTTGTTACTGTGTTGTAGTGGTGACATAAGAGTAATGCATAATAATTGCTCCCTTCTACCAGGTGTTGGCCCCGGCTACCCCCCCTGCACCTACACACCATGCCACAGTCATCGTCCCTGCACCTGCCCAGCCTCCCCAGCCCCATCACGTCACCGTGGTAACCATGGGCCCGACATCAGTCATTAACACAGTGTCCACATCTCGACAGAACCTGGACACCATCGTTCAAGTAAGACGGAAGAGGCAGACTTTACATCAGGGATACTCAACTTACTTTGCTTGGGGGGCACTTTTACAAAATGACAGGAGGCCAGGGGCCAGTCGCAGCACCAAACATGTTTCTAGGATTTTAGGACATTTCTCAGATTTTTATGTTTGTGGGATTTCAGGATCTTTCTATGATTTTAGCATGTTTCTAAGATTTAGTACATTTCTCAGATTTTAGGATGTTTCTAGGATTTTAGAATATTTCTAGGATTTTAGGATGTTTTTAGGATTTTAGGACATCTCTCAGATTTTAGGGCATTTCTATGATTTCAGGACATTACTATGATTTTATGGGACATGTCTAGGATTTTGGGACATATCTAGGATTTTAGGATGTTTATGGGATTTTACGGCATGTCTAGGATTTAAGGACAATAGGGGCTTAGCTAGGACCTCTGTCTTGGGGGTGTGGTGGATCCTCCACTGGCACTTTTAATAAACAAACTCTACTTTGATGCTGTTTTATTCACTCTGGCACCTTATGTAAACTTAAAGTACAAAAAAGACTCCCAGCGTGAATCTCTTTTTTTACTGAGAATAAGGAAACGGTTCATGGATCACCTGACACCCTATCAGGGGCCAGATTTGGCCCACGGGTTGTAAGTTGAGTATCACTGCTTTACATGATCCAATCTTGCTAGAAGTTTTCACATCTGAACACTAGAGGGTGCTGTCATCTCTGACATCGCTTGCTTTCTTTCTTCAGGCAATCCAGCACATCGAGGGCACCCAGGGGAAGGCTTGTGTTGGCGAGGAGGAGCAGCGGAGGGCGGTCATTGTCACTTCAGGCCGTGTCCTCTCTGACGCGGCGGGCTCAGACACGGCCTCAAACAGCGACGGGCCCGACGATTGCTCACTGCCCTGAGTTCACCCCCGATGTCTTGTACACCTACATACACGCACACACTTACACAAAAAAGGGCCCAAGCAGACCAGGGCGACAGGAGGCTACAACCCCACAGCACTCTGGACATTAATAGGGCTGGTAGACAGATTGAAGCACTCGTTTTTTTTGTTTTCTTTTCAGTGCACACTCTACATGTTGTACCGTGATAGGCAGCCCGAATAGGTTTACACTTAGACACATTTCTCTGCTTCTCGTCCCCCTGCTCTCTCACACAAACTCGTGTCTGTCCATTAATCTATAGAGAGGCTATTATTAGAGCAGTTACTTCACTGACAGATCTATAAATGCTCCGTCATACTGGATACCAGAATGTCTGCTAAACATCACCAGGACTGTTCTCTTTATTCGGCCATATGACTGACCAACGAAACAGGAGACAAAGCGGTGTGTGGCGTCATCATGGCCCAGAGCAGTTTAGACAAATATCCTTTTAAGCCTCCTTCTCTGAGCTGTTTGTAGAGACATGGTGAGCTAACAAGGCTGTCTAAAAGTTTTTAGGCTTCTGGCTGGAAGAATAATGTTTTTATTCTTGTGAAGTCTAGTTTTTCATGTTTTGTTTCTGTAAGGCTCCCTCAGCCAGCTAGTTAAAGTGACTCTACTGGAAATGCACACACATACACACAAAAAAAAAGAAGCACCACAATAACGGGATTTAAAAGCAGTTTTCTTGGCTGACAGGTGCTTGTAGGAAATGAAGTGCAGCTCAGGAGGAGAGAGTGCGCTTACTGGTTCACAGCTCTATTCTTTTTGTTTGTTTGTTTGTCGCCTTTTTTTTTTTTTTTTTTTTTTTACTGGGCTGGGTTCCCAGTAATCCCATACATGTATTTGGCATGTTCTTGTTTTTACTCATGGCTTGACAAAAAATATTGATGCTTTGACATTTCTTGACACCCTCCCCTTTTGAATATAAAAGCACCTGGCTTGTTAAATAAGCTAATCTGTGGGCACTCTTTAGTAATTCCCACTGGTTCTGGTGTGTGTGTGTTTGTCCCACTGAGCGTAGTGGTGTCCCAGACTCTGGCAGTCTGCAGCAGCACCCCTTTCGCCTTGAAATTATGTGTATGTGCGCATAACACTCACATATACAAATACAACTGACATACAATCATTCATTTGCTTAATCCTAAGGGCTGGCTTTGTTTAGCCCTTAACAGTCTCTTGTCCAAATGTTGGGACATTTATCAAAGCAGTGTATACTTCAATTATGAGGAAAATGCCCAGTGAAGTTGTCTGAATGTGCCACACATGCTCTATGCATTTCCTTAGATTTGTCCTTGTGCGCTTTTTGTGTAGCTTTCTTCACTATTTAGCCGTTTCTGCTTCGATCACGCTCTTAATGTTTTTGGCTGGAACGGTTGGTTGACAAGACGGACTTTAAGACATGTAGCTGAGAGAGGCAGCAGCTTACCTTACTAAAAGCCCATGGGTGCAGTGAGGCACTGTGAAGCCAGCCTTAACACAGCCGCCAGGGTCTGAGTGATGTACCTGAACACTTGATCTGGGCCGTTTGGTGGCCACTGGAATCCCTCTGCTTTCCCCCCCTTGCCTGTCCAAACAGGCTTGTAAACACCTGGGGTGTGTAAGAATTAGGGCTGGGCAATATGGAGAAAATCAAATATGATGATATTTTTTTTTCCAAATACTCAATACTGTGGGATTGACTATTGGTGCTTTCTCAAAATTAGGGCTTTCCTGAATAGAGTGCTCCAGGAAAGAGTTTTAAAGCCCAGGAATTAGTTAATATTTCATCACTTCCTGTTCCCTCATCTCAAAGAAATGCCCAACTCAATGACAGCTTTTATGTCCTTAAAGAGTAACTAAACCCCCAAACCACCCTTTTTGGTCAGTTGAAAAAATGGATATTTAGGAGTGTTAGTGATTGATTCAGGTCCAACTCTTGACATCTGAATGTAAAGTATTACAATTATACATATTGTGTAAAAATATGCATAGTGGCTGTCCTCTTAAGGTTGAAAACTGGGGACAGGAAGGTGCTGTGGATCAAGAGGTGGCACGATTAGGTAACTTGGTGTGTCTTAGCCCCCTCCCAGCCCTGCCCAATATAGAGACTTTTTACACATTCCAGGGAGGAGACTTAAGCCAAAAGTGTGGGGTTTATTTACTCATTAAAAAGGCCGTTGCTAACAATTGGCTAAATGAAACTTTAAATGCCATGTTATCTTTCAAAACTGTTAGGATGTTGGACGTGTTAGACATCTTGCGAGCACATCTGTAAGCCCGTCACAGGTGATCAAACTGCCCCCAGTTTCAGTGACATTAGATGAGAGAGAGTCAGAAGTTTAAATGCAAAAACAGAGTTTAAATGTCCTTATCTTAGGATAACTATAGATAATAAATGTTGGATTACTATTTCTCAATTTAAGGGCTATTTGGGGTTGGATTCATATATATTCAAAAAAACTTTTGAATAGTGATTTGACATTGATTACCACAGCAATATTTACACAATGAGATGTTTGATAAGAATTGAGAGCGATGTGTTTTATTGACTTAGTGGGTAAATAATACAACTGCTAGAAAAGTCTGCTAGAATAGGAAAATTACAGCACTTTACTGTAACACAATATCCAAAATCTACGAAGAGATCTGCACCATATCACTGTATCGATATAATAGAGATATATTGCCCAGCCCTAGTTAGAATATATATTCCCAGTTATTTTGTCTTTTACTTTTTTGTTGTTATTATGAACAGGTTGCTGGTTTACTAATTACATTCAAGCGCTCCTGATTTTTTTTTCTCCCTTAGTATCTCAAAATGTATTTGAATACTGACTCCTGGTTGGATTTACATGTATATTTGCAGCTGTTGGCCCCTTCGTGTGCACTATTAAAGCCAGATGTGTGGTGGGAAAAAAAATTCCACATTGAAATGTTGACATTCCATAACATTTTACTCATCTTTCCCTGTCAGGTTACTTTTCAAAAGTGAACCTGATTTATTTAGAGATTCGAGTTACATTTAGTGCTTTTGACACATCACTGCTATTTTATAATTGCATTTAGGGACAAACACTTTATTAGAGTCACCTGCATCGATGCATAGATGGAGCTTTGAACTGCTGGACAGATATTGTGTTCGATTGAACGCACCTCATCTATCATGATTCATGTCATGGAAATGCCCTTTAAAGAAATATTGATGTCAGCTGCTCTGAAACGAGTGACGTGTCTGTCAGATTAAATCATGGGACAATTTCCCAGCACCTATCACTATAGGAAGGGGATTCCTGGATATCGAAAACGTGTTTTTGCAAGCTTTTGCTTTTTCCTCCGAGTATCTGCATTTGATAGTTTTCTGCTGAATACCGGAACTGTTTTATTTCCATCTGTTTTACACTCTGTCCTGTGTGTGTTATGTGGACATATCAGATTGTCAGATGAGTGGGGTGGGCCTGGGGATCAGTAAATGGGGTCAAGATTACAAAGCACTTACTGTACTATACTGGAGTCCGCCTCTTTGTTATGTATAAAGGGGCATCTCCTCAGCTGAAGCTCTTGAGGTTATGAGTAAAAGCCGCACAGCTGTGTATCCCCCTTTCCCTCCTTGTCCACACCTACATCTTGTCTTGTTTGCCCTTTGCATTTTTTTAATTTTATTTTTTGCAAAATCCTTTACGCTGTTTTTGTTTATCTATTGTCAATATCTCTTGTCTCCCTTCACATTTCACAGCTCCCTCCTCTCCCTCTCTTTTTGTCTGTTCTCTGTAACCTTTTTTTTTTGTTAGACCTGTCGGTTCATATGGTCATCAAGAAGCTATTTTGTGTCTTTGTTTTGTTTTTAAGAGAAATGTTTTGGGGATAAAGAGGCTTGTGCCTTTGTAAAGACAGAATAATAAAGTTTGTACTTTGTTTTTTACGCATTGGGCCTAGTGTGTGTGTCTTTTTTTTCCATTTTCTCTCAAAATATTGACTGTTCTGAGGTACAAACACATATTATAGCACAAAATAATGACACAACAGATGAATCTGTCTCCTCTACAGCTCTGGTTGGCCATTAGTCAAGCCATACCGCTGATGCACAAGTGTCCGTTCATGATTGGTGGCTGGGATTTTGAATCCCCTCCCTCTCTTGCTCAACAGCTCATTGCTAAATTAAGATCAACCACCTTCTCCATGACAGTTAAAACGTACACGAGGGACAGTAGGTGGCATCTCTTGCCATCATCCCCTGACATGCATTCATTCATCCCAGGCCTCTTGTTCACACCCTCACACATTCATTCAGAAATACCTCTGGTTTTTGTGTCCACAGCAGCTCAATCATTCCTGATTTTTAGTAATCTATTGCAATGTGCAGTAACTGTTAATAAGCGTAGAGTAAGTGGCCAAGACCCCAACAATTAATTGCATTATTGAAGCGCAATTTTTTTGTCAAAGTAACTAACTGGAACAATATTTTCAAAATTAGTCCAGTATGGAGTGTGAGCACTGCAGCTGGCAGCAGCACCACAGACTAATGTAACCACTCAGGGCATTTTTGCACAGTCAATGTATATCCATTAAAATGCTTGCTTTTTTTGCATCTGACAGGATCAAGTTATTGTTATAAGTGTCTGACAACTTTTGGAAAGAAGGTCAAGAGGACATTGGCAAAAGATGCTTGGAAGACGCCGGATTTTGGTTACTAGACGTTGTTGCAATTGAATTTTGAATTTTGGTCACCCAACCTCACAACCGAAATTCAACCAAATATCCATGTTTTTTGCCAGCTGGACAGTGATGTGAGGTATTGAGGAGGCCTCATGTCAAGTAAGAGTTGTTCTTATTGGACATTAAGACAGACATCCAAAGCTCCACTGTAGTTTGTGTTAATAAGCAAAGGTGTTACAGTGCACTTTTTGTGGTTTACAGACAAACTTAAATAAGTCTGTAATAGCACAAAATAAACCTTTAGACATTAAGTAGTGTAGCTACTGTTATGCTTTTACTTTCCATTGCCAGTGATAGCAACATCAAAGCCACAGCTAACAGCACACTTTGAAAAAGACAGCGGCTGATGCCAGTGCCTGTCATCTGTAATTAACAAAGAATTAATGTTCCCTAGAATTCATAAAAGCTCATCAAACGCACAGATTTCCTCATAAACAAATCTACTCAGCCACATCCCACCACCAGTGAAGTTCCTTAGGATTAAGGCAGTTTTACGCACCAAAATGAACATGCTGTATTGTTTGGACACGCTTCCTGAATCATTTGGGATGGACATGCTCGAGTAAGAAACTCCTGCCATATTTGGGGATTAATTTACAGTTGAGATGTTGATTCCCAAGGAACTGTGAGATTATGTTCAGCACAGTGTGTCTGCTTGAGTGTGATAAAGCAGTAATCCGCCTAGCGTTTAGCTGTGTTAGGGATTCTAGGTTGACTCGGGGGTCTGCATGTTCCAGACATGCCCTCTCTTCAGCTCTCATCCCTCTGCTGTCACACACACAGTCTTATGATGATTATTTCCCAATGTGGCAGCCAAGTGAGCATTGTGTCTTCCTTACCACGTTGAGAGGGTTGACAGCTCAGTTACTTTATGTACATTTAGTTTTTGGGGACTGAAGGTGGTAAAGTTGTTACAGCCATTTGATCGTTCCTTGTTTGATGAAGCAGCCTCATTGTGAAAGATTGGATTCCTTTTTTTTCATCATCAGTTTGCAGGAAAGTAATGTTCCTTTTCAGTCTGATTAGGTGAAGTTACTGACCCTAAAAACTCAAGGCAATGCAGCTTCAGAAAACACGTGCAAATGGATGAAACAAAAAAACTGAGAAAATGTTCACTAATTTGACAGTACTTGTGCAGCATTTAGAAGAAAAAAAAGCTGCAAAGACAGAAAACCAAATACAGGAGCACAGAGGCTTAGGCCTTGGCATCAGTGCAACAACAAATGGCTAAATCATATGGTATACCATGCAAGTCATCACCGACAATACATTTTACAAATTGTGTTTCAGAGACCGGAAATAGCTTTATGTATTAGAAGGAGTCTTTCTCTGAGGAGACTAGAATTAAATAAGTTAAAATTCTGGAAAATACACTTATTCGCTTTCTTGCCAAGAGTTTAATAAGAACTCAGTACTTCCCAAACAAGTACATTTTCACTTAAACCTTATTATTTAAAACCAAACTAAATTCAAACTTATGTATACCCTTTTCAAAGTCAGACTCCAATATTACAGGTTTTTAGATGTGTTTGGGAAGTACTGAGCATATGACTGGATAAAGGAGACTCAGATAAAACTCCACGACTCGTTTGATTTAGTAAACGTGTCATAGTTCGGCATTACTGGTCACCTGCTCACTTCTGCCCGTCCTGTCACGCAACTCCCACTCAGTAATGTTCTGTTCACCCTGGTTTCCCACTCTTCAGCATCAGTCCCCCCCACCTAATCAAGGTAACCCACTTCACCTGTTCCTGATTGCATACAAGACACCTGCTCCGCCTGCCTCCTCGTAAACTCCTCAGTTCCTCTCGGCCGTGTGAAGTTTTTCCCAGACGGCTCTACAATGTGAGTTAGTCTTTTCATCTATCTGTGCTAACCTGTGTGTGTGTGTGTGTGTGTGTGTGTGTGTGTGTGTGTGTGTGTGTGTGTTCGCACTACCAAGATTACTCAGAATCAAAAACCTGTCTAAAATGTCCAGAAAAATACATTTTTAAATCGTATTATTATCTTTAAAATTGTGTTACAGGAAAAAAAAACAACAACTTTTTTTTAAAATCATGTTATTTAAGTTTGTAGTTCAAGGGTTCCTGTCAAAATTATGTAATAACATTTTTTTGTTGTTATTTACTTTTCTTTTTTTGCTTACATTTGGGTAATTTTCTAGAAACTTACTTTTACTTTTTAGATTTTGAAAGAAACCCTAGTAATTTTGCTTAGGCTTCAAAGGGTTAAACTTGTGAATTCTCCTCATGTCTTGTTTGTTTACTAACTACACATATTCATACTTAGTGTAAGGTAAAAATCTTGTCTTGGCAATAATGTAAAAAAGCATATTCACCAAAACGTTAACCTTTCTTGTAATACAAGTCATCTCAGATTTCAACCCATTTTTCAGTTAAACAGTAAAATATCATATTCTTAGAAGTGTTAGAACATTCACCTGTTCTCACTTTCCGAAAACGCAGATTTTGTAAGCTGATCATCAGTGAAAAGCTGTGTGATTCAGCACTGACACACAGAGCCAGGTTTCGGTGCATTTATGCTGGGGCCCGGGCTGCAACCTCTCTAAAAAGGAGAGTCAGCTGCTCGTACACGTAGAGTCCCTGTGGCATGCTATGAGTCCTGCAACACCACCAACACACAGATCTCAGCCCCCTCCACCAGCTGGCCCTCTCTGCGCCCCGCCTCTTCTCTCTGTGTGCCCTTTAACCTTCCTGCTTCGGTATATATAGTCTGTGTGACTATCAGAGTTCTCCTGGCAGCCATCATGAAGGGTACAGTCTTGATCTGCTGTTTCCTCTCCCTGCTGCTTTTGCAGGCCACAGCAGGTAAGACTTTTAGTACGCAATTTGGTCAAACATGTGGTGGATTACTTGCATTTTACATTTGGTGGTGCACTGTGAGCACGAGCAATGTTTGAGTACAAGTGCTGCCAATGAATGAAACAGTGATGTGATGTAAGTTTAGAGGCTGGTTTAATGAATGCTTAATTGCTTTGTGATTAAACTGTGACCCTTAAGAGATTCAGAGGCAGTGATTCAGACTGTTAAAAGTGGACAGCCAAAAGTAGCTGGTGCAGATCTTGTTATCTATTGTGGGTGCAATTTGGTCAGAAATGCCGCTGGCTTCCAGAGGCAGAGTGCGTGAGGACAGAGACAGTCATGGGAACACCAGCCGAGGATAGACAGTGACAGAGACAGAAATATTAGTCCGGTCTTTCTTTGCAATCGAGCAGGACTATTTGAAATCTGTCTCAGTTTATAATTAAACTGTTGGCACCTTGTACAAAAGTTTCATTTTGTACATGGGTGCATTTTGTCTTTAATTATTCAAATCCAAAACCAACACACCACTCAAATGCCTACTACTTTTAATGCATGAACAAATGTCTTAAAAAATCAATTTGGTGACTTTACAAAGGAGAGCTTTTGAGGATTGTTTAATCTCAGCCTCTCTTGTGGACTGACAGCGTGTCAGCTGTCCTAACGCATGGCACCAGCTGATGGAAAGTCTTAGTCGAACCAAGGAGAGAACAGCCACGCAGGAGCTTGAATGGACATTGAGTTTTTGTCACTTATTTCTTTACTATCATAGTTGTGATCTTTTTGCTTCATCCTTTGCTTTATTTTGGTTTAGAAGAGTTAGTCCTCACTTGATATCCCTATAGGGGACAACATCTCCTGTAACAATAATCCACAGCATCATAAACTCCAGAGATCCTTATGATCTCACAATGAATAGGACTCCATAATACCCATTGAGTTCAATGTGATAGTGACATTAACTTCTCCCAGATTACCAGTTCTAAAAATGCGGACCAGTCTCTGGGTCGGGACAGGAGTGGTTGGTGTTACCCTTGTCTGTCACCCTTGTCCGTCCTTGGGGTGGCGTTCAGCTCCACAGCCCGGGCCCAGGCCTTCATATTCTAGGCTGCTGTCAGGTGTCTAAGATTGGAAGGCCTCCTGAAACCCAACACTGTTCACTACGGTTCCTCCCTCCTTTCCCTCCTGACTCCTCACCCCTCCCAGCCTCATGCTTCCCTTTAGATACACGGCACAGCTGCTGTCACTCTGCACTGTCACAATCGCAATTTATTCCCAGCAGTTGGCCTTATAGGGACATGCATTCTCCAGGCAGGAGGGGCCGGGCTTTGGCTGCAACTCAGGCCTTCATTAGACCACTTTTTCAGGCCCGTGCAGGTGTCTTTTGGTGGCCTCTGTCTCTTATGTGCATACTATGAATTGATTTTTTTGCTGCAGAGCACACAGGAGTCTTCATTCCAGTACCTGCATGTTATGGTCAATTATGAGAATCGTGAACTCCATGCTGCTCTGTGTGTAATTATTTGTGTTATTGATTGGTTTGATTGCTGACAAGAACTCAATTGAAGTGGCTAGCATTGCAGAGTGGAGCAGAAAGGTTAATCTCCTTCCAAAGGAATGTAAAATCGATTTGCTATCATCCCATCATGGGATGTATAACAGCCATGGGCTGTGCAGATTACTGTCATTTCCTAACACTATAATATTTAGTAGATTTTCTGTAGATTTTGAAAGAAATGCAGGTCTGCACGCTGACATGGTGACTTTGATGTTGTGAAATCTTACACTCATTTCTGTCACGTGTCTGTTAGAAATAAATTTAAAGAGTAAAGTCAGTTGATTAAATGAACAGCATGCACTGGATTATTTGATTGCAATCATCTGCATTGTTGTAAAGCAAGGACACTGTGAGTGGAAATTGCAGACAAGATAGAGGAAATCATTTTGGTATTATAATTGATTCATTTCTCTGTGTATGGTCAGGCATGATCAGGCTCTAGCAGTATGAACCATAGATTTATGATTATGATTAGATATCAGATGCCAAGATGGTGCCTATTCATTCCAATGGAGCTGTTTGTCTGGTGCTTTCGTCAAAAATAGTCCTCCAGGTTTACCTCTGTCATATGAAGCCCACTTAGTAGAGAACCCCAGAAATGAGCCCTAAAACCCCAAAATCAGTTCACACATCAGCCCCTCTGGTTCCCTCGTCTCAAAGTCAATGGGTTTTACATCATTAAATAACGCACTCTCGGTCGGAATCGGCCTTGCATGTAGTTCAAGGTGTCCTGTCAACAGTTTTACAGACGTCTCTTTTACAATGAAGGCCTATGGGGAAAATGCCTTTTGGGCTGCAGTTTTTTCACTACAATACCACATATGACCACTGGGAAAATTGGTTACAAGGCTGAGCGGCTTTTCTCAAGGGGCTGCTGTGAACACACCTTTAGGTGTAGTAAGGCCGGTTGCTTCAGGCAGGCCTGGAGCTAGTGACTGCCGTAATATTTCCTTTACAGTCATTTACCTGCAGGTGTTAGCTTCAATCTTCAAGGAGCAGAGGAAACTTGAGTGGGTCAACATGCATTACATGACTGACCTGCCTCCATGACGCATCTGACATGTTATGTGGGAGTAAACATCGTAACATCATTGCTATCGTAACGATCGGGTTATTATGAGGTTGCCAGAAACCTTACACTAACCCAGTCTTGTGTGTGTCGAGGATTGAGTACAGTGTCCAATGTCATAAGCGTTGTTTGAGTGTGAGACTGTTGTAAGAAAGCTGATAATGCACTATAAAAACTTCAGTTAGTGCAAATGCAGTTACAGCATATTGCTAAAATGCAGCACTCAGAGCCTGAGAGCTGACGGTCTTTTTATATATACAAATATATTGTAGCCTCTTTGGGACCTTGATCAGTTCTTGACAATGGCGTGTTTATACTTGAGTGGTAACACTATCCATCCTTGATACAGTAGAATCATCTTTGGCCTCCTCACTTTGCAGACAGGAGACATGGACATTTAAATGCGCACTGTATCCACGTGATCCCCTCTGATGGCATGTGGCATGTCTGGGACACCCCATGAGCTGGTAGTAATAGCAGGCACACACCAGCCTTACAGCACACCCCTCCTTAAGACAAGCCCCCTAGTCCCAAGGGCACCTGACGTCCTCTCCTGGCTTTCGAACAGGAGAGCAGGGATAGAGGCGTCAGATCAACACCCCCGGGTAAAGTGCCTTTGCCACCGCACCTACCTCTGAGCCTGTCACTCAGCTGCATGTCTAGTTGTCAGTGACCCCTTAGAGGACTTACAATCTGGAAGTGGCTCACTTAAGATGGTCTGTTAGAGCCTGTGAAAACCCTAAAGTTAATGATGCTTCTTGTTTTGAGTTTTTTCCCCTGTTGAACAAACTATACCAACATTTAGATCTAGAAAGTAGTCCGACTTTTTGTGTATGAACTTTCCATCTGAAACACAGGCATTTACAGGACATGAATGATGTCACTACTCTGTAAAATCTGACAAGTCGATCTTAGAATAATCTTTGAGGGGCGTTGGTGGCTCAGTGGATAGAGCAGGCGCCCCACGTACAGAGGCTGAGTTCCTGTCGCTGCCTTAGCCCTTCGCTGTGTGTCATCCCCTCTCTCTCCTTTTTTTCACACTTACTCTCTTTCCTATCCATAAAGCCCCAAAAATATTTTTGAAACCTTTGAAGCCTTGATTAATTAATTAAAGTAAACTTAACAATGAGATATATAGTACATGGAAATTAAGACTACCTAAATCAGGCATGTCAAACCGGTCCACAGGGGGGCCGGTGTGGCTGCAGGTTTTGTTTCCAACCAAGTAGCAGCACACCAGACTTGACTCATTTAATCAACTGATCTCCGTCTTCAGACAGTTGATTGGTCAAACTGTGTGCTCTTGGTTGGTTGGCACAAAACCTGCAGCCACACCGCCCCTACCATTTATGCCTGACCTAAATCTTTCAAGGTGTCCAAGATTTAAAAAAAAAGTAAAATTAACTTGTCAGGTTTTTCAGTGTATGACTTGATTTTATATTTGTGATTGAACTGCATGTCTTGCATCAAACACCTGATATACAAGGAAAACCATAACTTATGTTTTTTGCCAAGTATCAGTACTGTATTCCAAACTTACATGAGCACTCTCAGTACAGTAGCCCTTACACAATCAGCTCTAAGGGATGTGGATGTCTCTGAGTCTCCACGCTGACTAAAATAGGAGCCAGCCATTCTGCCCCCTCCTCTGTCCATCTTCTGACCCATTGTGGGTCTATTTTTGACTATGGGGGAGTACTAGTTCCACAAGCTGTGCCACCTGTTGCCATCTGTGGCCTCTTCTCACCACACCCTGCACAAGCTCTGCTGACTGCTCTCACACCTCTTAACCTCACAAGACGAAAAATCATGTGCATTTATAGGTTTATTTAGCATTCATTAGGCGTTTTTAGTGAGATGTATGTGCAAGTCTGTCTAACGTGTGCAAGAAAATTGTTTCGTGTTTGTCACATTAATGCAATTTAATACAAACCAGTGCTTAAGTGTAAATTGGCAACCTGAATGAAACTGATGCCTCTCCGTGCATCTTTCCAGTGGAACCCCATGGCCTTCAGTTAAGGTTGCCTGAATCCCCCCCCTGCTCAGGATAAATCCTCTGACTGGGGGTTTTAGGCCTGTCGCCCTCATCAGGTTCGTAATTCAATTTACCTCCACTGTGCGGCAAGCAGAACATGATCCTGGGGTTTTACACATATACAGATACCTAATATATACAGTGTAAATGCACATGGCTGCCCATACAGACCAGCCCACATATCCATGTCCACATGAGTACATAATGCACATTAGGGTAATCCCTGGTTGTAGATCTGGACTACATTAACACTGCGTTTGGTAAATTTTATTAAAATAACTTTTTGTCATATCTAATGAAAATGTTACTATATTCTAAGAGTAGTACATGAGACAGTCTATGAAAAGAGTCATGCCTGTGTGCCTCCTCATAGTGCTTCTCATTGCATTTTCTAGAATCCTCCACAATGAATGAAAGCAGCCAATCTAAACCAAGAGGTCTCTTACGTAGCTGTCAATCATGTCAATTATGGCTCGTGACCTGCAGTCAAAGTGTCAATTTAAGAAGCACTGTTCAAGTAAAAATCAAGATTCTGTCACTGCATTACCTATTTCTCAACTCAAAACTTTTCAGAAACATATTTTAGTGTACTGTTTAGCTGTAAAATGAGAAAGTTTTGACCCAGCCTCCATGTTGAAAACAGTCTAGTGAAGACGAAGTACTGCCGCCAACCCATCGATGGATGACTGAACAGGCTGACTGGGCACAGGCTCAGGGGCCCCACTGGCCTTTACCTGCAAAATGTCTCTCAAATTAACACATACTGACTATAAACACACTCAAAATTACTGCAAATAGACAGGAAATATAAAATAGGCAAAACACACCCAGAAACGTGTCTCATGTCCCACTGTGTGAATACAGTTACAGTTTCAGCAAATAACTACAAAAGCTGATTTTATAAAGCCACAGCTTTAATATGGTAAATGCAATTTGTTGTTTTTTTATCATTTTAAAGCAATGTTGTGCAACTTTTAGTTGATTGTTAAGTCTCTTTACCAGATTGTCATACTGATGCATTTGGTTAATAGTTGGACCAAAGCACCAACCCAAAATGTTGGTATTTTTCAACTTTGGAGTGAGACTCACCAATCATCTAAGAGTTGATAATGTTGCTTTAAACTACAACACTGGTTTAGGTTTGTGATTGGCTGAATTAGTTGAAAGCTCATAAATTGCATTATTTTTGATTTTGTTTTTTATTTCATTTGAACTAGTTATGTATTTGCATATTAGATAGTAATTTGCTTCACAGTTTGTGATGTCAAAAACTTGCACATAAACAGCTCATATAAGTGAGAGTCTGTTTTTACTGTATAAAGCACTTTGTGTTACAGTCTGTTTTTATGAAAAGTGCTTTACAAATAAAGTCTGATCGATTGATTTGAAAAAAAGTTTCACAGTTGCAGCAGTTGATTAAAATTCCTTCTGATGACTGAATAACCTCCACACCAGGATCTATAGTTGAGGCATGACTTACCCAGCCACTGAGGCCGTGGTAGGCTTAAATCACCAGCATTCCTACTGGATGTGCTGATGCCGCCAGAATGTTTCTCCAAACTAAGTGAAGGTTGTGTGGCAACGGGCTCACTGAGGACACATGTTCATGGGCGCAGATGTCCGGGGTTCAACTCCCCTGGCGCCTGCAGGGTTAATTTTGACCACTGATGCAAGGCCCGCCTTTCGTGGGCAACACTACCTCTCTGATCTTTGCGGACCTCTGTTCCAGGGCTTCCATCAGGGATTGACTGGATTGGAAGGTGTTAACACAGTCACAGCAGTTAAAACCCACTCAAGAGGCTAGTGTTAAAAGACATGACTCTTCTGAATGATGAGTCAAGTTACAGAGACTTGAGTAAGCTTCGTGTGCTGCTGGGACACAACTGGTGAGATGTTCCTCAAAAGCCCCTTCAGCCTCGGAGTTGAATCATCCTCAGTGTGCTTTGAAAGCTCACTTCCTCGTTGTGTAACTCATCCCATCTTGCACTAAATCTTCGCCCAGTGTTTGTTCAGATAATTTAGATTCCTGCTCTTGCAGTGTTTCTCTTTGACTCATTTTGACGTGCAGCCAAAATGTGCCATGACAATGTTGGTGGTTGCAAAGTGGCTGCCATGTGTCACAGATGGTGCTGCAAGATGATGTCACTTTCTGTTGTTTCTAAAGGTCATGCAGACAAAAGCAATTTGGCATGTAACAATCATCTGACATAATGGCTGATTTTGAATGAAGTTTTAAGTTGTTGTTTTAAGTTTTATTTCTGCTTCATTCGAGTGGAATAGCACTCTCACCAAAATGAGCTTGCATGCATAAATGGATGAATCCATTTTTTTCTTGCATTGTTTTTGTAATAACTGTCATACATCTATTTTTCTCATCACCACATTCTGCTGTACCTCCTAAAAAATACTAATTGAGAGCACAGACGTAACACGCAGCCTTTTACCCATTTAAATAATTTGCGACAGATATAGAGAGTCACTGAATCTTTTTTGGGATCGCAGTATTACTCATACCCCTCTTTTTATTCTGCCTGCTAACCTTTTGGTTTCTCTTGTTCTTGCACCGTGCTGGGAGCAACATTACACAAGCTTATTTTTAGCAGGTTGACTCTGTGAGAATCAGCTGTGTTGTTCCTTAACCAGCAGTGTGTGTCACTATTGCCACACTGCAGGAGAGTAACTGGCTCCTTTTCAACTCTTTTGTGGTCCTTACATGATTTTTTACCTGTGCACAAACTGTACACAACAGACACTTTCTATCCCTGACACTTATATTGAGCGGAATTGAATCTATTGACCATGAGGATATTTCTATTTTAGATACTCTTGTTTCTATAATATAGAAGTTTACTTCAGGCGTGTAAACAAACAGGCCTTCAGATGATTTTACTGGTCATTTGATGCACCAGTGTTTTTGGCCAAAGCAGCGTGTCATTCTGACTCCTGTCCAGAAACACTAGACGTGAAGGCCACATGGCCAGTGGCTGTACTCCAGGTGAGGGTGTGGGGTAATCTCTATAAACAAATATCTGCATATGAATGCAGGACCTGTGGGCAACAGGACAAAATTTGGTGTTGGAGGCATTCTGGTTTTGAGTAATACTTTGTTTGTAGTCTATTGAACAGCCGGATATAAGCCAGCTTTGGTTCTATGCATGTAAACAGTCCATGTCTGGCCTTTTTTTGTCTACTTTCTAAAAAGTCTGCATTCTTATGTAGATATCAGTCTGGTCGTAGATGTCTTCTCTCAACTCCAACTCCAACTCCAGATCCAACTGTAAATAGTGACCAGTGCATGGAAGAGGAAGTCTTGGCCCAGATATCCATTATTTTATTTGCTGTCTTGAACCAAACCCCCAAAATATTGGCTGTTACCTATAGCGTTCAGGTACCACACTGCACTTTCAAGCCAATTTGACATAGTGGCCAAGCTGTGGCAGTACAACTTCCGGGTCCATCATGTGATACCGCTGGGGTCCGAAATGACTCTTTCCATAGACTTACATGTACATTTTTTTTTTTTTTTGTAGATATATCAACTTTCCAGAATGACTGCTTGAATAGTCATTATGTCCTAAATGTTGTTATACTCACTATAGCCAAATAGTTTTTTTTCTACTATTGTTCATGTGAAACAAGCTGAGGGACCAAGTTGGTGGTAGTCAGGGTTACAGGAAAAGCTATTGTGCTTGCTTTATGGGCCCATGGATCTAGAAGATTGTATCCACTTTTTCTTGGTTTCATGCACCACTAAATCAACTTTCATAAGTATGAACAGGGCCCAACCTCCAACACTGTATCCAGTTTTCTCTATACATTCACGTACTGTCCTCAGAGGTCATCAGCCCAACAGTTGTTGGATTCTGAGTTAGCTGATTGATGGCGTTGATTGATTTACAATATATAATTTTTCATAGACAAAAAGCCACAAAGCTAGATTCAGCATCCATTCATCCAGCACTACGACTGAAGACATGTCATAGTGCAGAATGTCAGTGATGAACATATGCTATTATTGTATAACCCTTTTAAAACTAAAATACTGACAGACACATAAATTGCTGGCATATATTAAGTAAATGTTTGGCAAAAGGGTCACTTTGATAATGCCATTTGTAAAACTGTGAACATGCAAAGCTCCTATATATTAACATTAAGCAAGATTCAGTCAAAGTGGAGAAGGCCTTGCCAGTGTACATCATCGCTTTAATATGATAATAAATGTTCGAAGTACAATGTTTGGTTCTTACTCCAAAAATCCCTTGTATTCTCATCGAGACATGGTTTGTACACATGATTCAAATAATGTATTTAAAGGACTTGTGAATTTGATGAAATTGCTGAGAGTGGGATAATTGAGGATATAATTTTTTACGAGAAATTGGAACTGTGGAGGGGCAAAGGGTAGATCTCACTCATAGGTGACAACTTGCAAACAACCTGTCACTGCAGCCTTGCCCTTAAGTATGCATAACTTTGAGCCTTAAACGAAAAAGGTAAGCAGGTTAGTGATAGTAAAAAATTCACAACCCATACAGCAGAATATTGAAAACAGCTATCGAGACAAACTGTTTTCAATACCAGGTTGTAAACCTGTTTATTTCTGCTGTAAAGTTGGGCATTTTAACATGGGGGTCGTTTGGGATTCACTCTGTTTTGGAGCCAACCTCATAAGGCTGTTTGATGAACTACAGTTTTAGACACTTCTTTACTGGCTTAATTTCTCAAATGTCTATAATATTCAATCAATCAATCAATCAATCAATCAATCAATCAATCAATCAGTCAGACTTTATTTGTATTGCACTTTTCATACAAACAAAACTGTAACACAAAGTGCGTCATACCTTACCTTAGAATGAGCCATTTATCTCTACATAGGGAATGGTTCTTCTTCCACAAAGATTACCATGCTGTTTCTGCAGTCATGTCTATTTTTTTTATTTTATGTCTATTTTTGCCTTGGTCCTAGTGTCCTACACACTTGGCACACATTTCAGTTGGTTGCAATATGCAACCCAACCACAAGATGCCACTAAATCCTACACACTAGACCTTTAATATTCCAATAACATGCTGCAAATGCCTTTAAAATCCCATAACAACTCTATTAAGGGAGTGTCTGGTAGCTTGGATAAAAACACCCATAACTCTCAGGGGCATGGAGGTGTGAACCAGAAGACTTCCCCACTCCTCCTATATATAGCCCATAGCCGTAGCAGGTTTGTCTGGAACAGGACTGAGTGGCGTTACTGGGAGGCCTGATCTGAGGCCTGGACACACATGGACAGGCCTCACAGCACAATAAGTCTGTGATAGGTGGTTAAATATAGAAGAGAAAAGACACAGGATTGCACATCATTGTCTCATCATGTATATTACAGATGGGAACACTCAGTCCAGCTTTGAGTCCTCCTCCCAGTCTGTAATGAAATTGGGGAAGTCCCTCTCTCCCTCTCCCTCTCTCTCTCTCCCTCTCTCCCTCTTATCCGTGCTGTTGCTATAAAGCCCATGGTAATGCAAAACAAAGGTCTTTGTTTATTTCCAGCGTTTGCTTTCTAAATTAAGAGCTGACTGTACCAACAGCTGAGATCTGAGCAGTCTGATATGTTCAAATCTGGACATGACACACTGGTGTGTGGATATGTTCTCTCACATTCTCTCTCTGTCACACACACACTGTGGGGGGTGGAAAGAGTAATCAAAATACCACATTTGTAATGGGGTGCAAAATGTACGCCACTTTGGAAAAATGCACTGATTGTAGGAAAGTTCACCAATTTTTTACAATTGCATTCAATAAACTTTGAAACACTAAAAGACTTCAAAGCTACAAAAATTCATGTAAATACATATTGATGAAAACCACAAGATTATTTCATGCTTTTTTTTTTGCACAGTATGATATTAAAACTGATAGATTTGAAGTGCACACACAGGGTGACGTTAGGTCTTGTTGCCAAGTTAAATTTTCCCTGTGGACTCTGCACATGTATCACACAGCAGGAAATGTTAAAGGTCATCTGCCACATTGTAATCACCAACAAGCTTCGTAGTCGTAGATTTCAGGGTGGACGGAGGGTACACGTCCCCTTCAATATTTGGAACATGCATTTGTCCCCAGCAATAAAAATATTAAAGTAGCACAGGAATCTAAAGTAGGTGCAAATAAATCACCAGAATGAAGGAAATTAAGTGTTTCATGCTCAACATTTTTTAGGCAGAGGACATCCCCTGTTTCATATGTATCCCCCCCTGCACAGCAAGTTAGCATTCTTGCCTGACACTTAACAAACATGTTGTGTGGGCTATAACGCAGTAAGGTTTTGTATTTACAAAGATAAACGGTGAGACAGAGAGGTAGATAGACGTGAAACAGCAGAAAAGGCGTTATAGAAGAGGCATTGGGTGTGCATGTGGCTGCAGATTAAATCAAGGCTCAGGTTGGAAACATTAGATAATGAGACAGCTCAAATATCTGCAGTGTCTGAAGTTGCTATTGGCATCCGATGCAAAACTGTCACCCAGAGCTTATTATCAATTATCTGTGTGTCACAGTTAAACTCCCAGCAGTGGTGATACATATTGAGACGCAGGATGTATTTATTGATGTGCTTCTAGAAATAGCAGCACTGTTGGCCTCTGTTGCATAGCTCGATTGAACATGGCTGTCATCAGCCTCAGTGTGAGCCTCACAATGATGTCACCGTCACTGGATTGGTTTGAGCCAAACCTAACCACATTCATGTTATCACATCATTAAAGACATACACTGAGTACTTGAACCAAGTAAAATTATGTTTATGTTGTTTTTACAGAAGAAGAAGAAGGAGGAGATGATTTCATCTCCGTCCTCAGGGACAGATCTCACATCGATGAGACGCTGCGGCTTGCAGCTGAGGAAAAAGCAGGAGACTATGCAGGTGAGGATCAAAGATGATTCAATAAGTGTGTGTTTTGTAAAGCTTTGTGCATGCTTGTACTGTATCTGTCAAATTAAAATGAGCTCCTTGAAGCATGTCAAGCCGTTAAATACTGTAATATCCTTTGAGTCCCTTTCCCTTTTAACCCACAAATGTCTTAGTCTTTGATTATTTATGAAATACAACCAAGGACGATCGTTGGTTATTAGAGTGTGAACCAAGCAGAAGAATGTACCAGTGGTTCTGAGACAAATTAAATCTAATGGATCATTAGATGGCTAATAAAATACTGTAGGAACAATAAAAAAAACAGTTTGCGGCACAATAGATTTTTTTTCTGACTTATCTTAAATAGTTGCTTTTCCTTGTGAATCTGTATGATTGTACCTTTTCAGGGCTGTAAAAAATGATTTAATTGAAACATCTTTCTCATAATTTCTTCTTACTCTTCTTGTCTTTCAGCGGCTCTACAGAAGCTGCGAAACATCTACCACACATCCATCAAGCCGATGGAGCAGGCCTACAAGTACAACGAGCTGAGGCAGCACGAGATCTCAGGTATCAATCATGGAGGCTTCTGCTACGTCTGCACTTTGTTCTGATGTGTGTGTTTCTCTGTTTGGGTTGCTTTGTTGACTGATTTGTTGACTTGTTCGTACACATACGTCATCGTCATCCCATCAACCAATACACAGTAGCAAAAAATCTTTTTTTTTTCAATTCTTTGGGATTTTATTGCTAGTATCTTTTTTGGACTCCATTGTTTTATTAGGGCATGAATTGTGCACTATTTATAATTATGTTAATAACTTTAAAGGTCACTCATAAGCGTAAAGGCATAAAAACAATAACAATATATACATTCATATTTAGTTCAGGTCCAGAAAAAAGATCCACTATAATTTTGTCTAAATCTCTCCATTCATGATATATTTCTTCCCCTTTTCTTCTGTTCATTTTCCTCCAATACTTTTTGAATTGTCCTTGTTTGATTTTGAAATGACTATGCACTGTTTCTTCACAGTAAGCTCAACACTCTCATGTTGGACACTGAACTGCCAGAAAGAAACTGTACTTTTCCACAATGAAATAAAGCTCGCCCTCTGGTGGCTTTTTAGGCTGGGCATGCAGGCAAACTTGTCAAATACCACTTGTATCATGCCTCTGATATTTTCTTGTAGAAGAGAGTAAAAACCTAAAGATTCACACAGCCTCAGAGGTAGACTCTCATTTGTAGACGGACATGTTTGACACATTAGGTCAAATATGGGACTAGATTCCCACCCATTCATGCATATTGTTACTCTGCCCCTCCCTGTTGCTTCTAGAGACCTCACACCCTCACTCCTCACTCTCCTCCACCTCCTGTTCCCTTCACTTCTCTGTACCTCACCCTCTCCCCATCCCCTCATCTAACAGCCTACCCCGGACGAACCCTGGGGGACTCAGCCACAGGTGGGTGTGGGTGGGGCTTACCTGTGCATGGCACCGCCTCAAGTGCTCAGCCCCTTCTCCCCCCCCCCCCTTCATTTGTCCTCATACATTTGTGAGTCACTTAGGCTAATGGAAATGCTGCACTGCTGTCTATGGGTCAAAGAATTTCAAGCATGTTTCCCTTTTGGCAAAGGTTCTACCCATACAGAGCAGTTTTATATGCAATGAGAATCAAAAAAAAAGAAAAAAGTACTCATTCTTGATTTACTCACTCAAAAATTCAATAAAATTTCTGTATTAAAGAATTAAAAGGGAAGAAATGTAAATAAAAAGGCTAAACTAAAGGAACACTTTAAACTACCTCCAAATGATCAGTTGTATATCGGTTACTCACCTTGTGTTACACTGAATTCACACAAAAGAACTTTTTTTCTTGCATGCCTTTAGTGAATGAAGAAGCCAAAAATGGAGAAAATGCTTAATAAATTAAAGTCATAGGGGTCCATGTTTAACAACAGCAAAACTATATCAAAACGCCTGTTACAAAACTTGTGAGAGTAATCCAAGTCTCATTTATCAAATTGTATGCTTAGTTCCTCTGAAAAAGACAGCTCTTTTCAACAAGAAACTGAACCACAGGTGAAATTATCTGTGCTCTCTTCAAAGCCAGACTCGATTGACAAAAATAATGGTTTTACTTCACTGAACAAAGGGGCTGCTGGTTTAATGCTGCACCAATCAGTCAGTTAGTTTGTGTAATTGTGTTTTAAAGGGTCAGATCAAATTCCACATGAATATTCTCCATTTTTGATTCTTTGTTCACTTGAGGCATGCGAGAAAAACAAAGTTTTCTTCACAAATTCAATGCAACACAGGGGGAATAATTGAATTAAGAAATTTTAATATTTTAAGCATTTAGGCAGCACATTATCCACAGTATTAATAGAGAGACCATGTATTTAGTTGTGTAGTTAGGGTACAAAACGTAAAATATGGAGTGGGTTGCATGTGCAGCTCTGGCTTTTGTGAAGGACACACAGGTTTAAGGAAGGGACACTGGTGGGAGAGGGTGGTGAGTGTTCAGCTAAGAGTGAATCTACTGACTTTAGTCTCATTTTTAATTTTTCTTTTTTTAAAAAACCTCTAGCATCGGGGGTGGGTATTTAGAATTCTGTTCTGGTGAAATGTTCTCCTTTTCTCTTTCTTGCCTTTTTTTGGGATATTTTTATCATCAGCTTCTTTGAATTAATTTGGTGTTGAACCAGTGTAGCAGAACTTCCCTGCACACTACCACCCTGACACCATGTCTACTCACAACAAACACACATGGCAGCTTGTTATGAGCCACACAGCTTGCTCTGAAAGCCTTGCCCTGCTGAGTCTTAAGTCAGAGTGATGGCGCAGCTTTGGCACGTGTCACTAAGATATGGCTGCAGAATTTTCTTCAGATCTTTCTCATGCTATTAAACAAGCATTACAGCTTTCACACATCTTTCTTTCCCTGTCTTTCTTTGTATTGTCTTTGTCAATTTGACATAAATATCTCTGTGCACTTCACTGAGAGTTACAGTACTATCCTAATGTGCTTCTTTGTGTCTTCAGACTTGACGTACAGTTCATCCCAAAAACAACCCCCAATGTACAGTTTGGACAGACTGTTTTTTTGATAACCTTTAAAAACCTGAGCCAATTGGCTTAATTTTTTTTTTCAAAAACACTGAACGAAGGCAAAGAGAAAAAATTAGCAAGAAATAAGTAAAAAGTTAGAAGAAAACTGCCTAAAATTATCAAAGAAAGTAGAAAGAACAAAAATGCAATATGACCTGTAAATAGTGCTAAAATATAATAATAAGAATAATTATAATAATTATTATGTTTTTTCTGTGATCTAATTTTAAATACATAATTACATATGCAGTGGTCTTGATAATTTCCCCTAATTGTTTGATCATTTTCCAATTATTCTCTCTTTTTTTTTTTTTTTTTTTGCAGCTTGCAGGGCATTTTGTGGCAAATGGCTGACTGCCTTTTCCCCTTGTTTTTGAGAGAAATTAAACCAATTTGCCCAAGTTTCAAAGGTTTAAATGCTTCTGAAAGGCACCTGAACCCACCACAAAAAACTGTAAATCCAGGATTCAAAGGGTCAGACTTTCCTTTTTTTTGAGACACAAAAGCAAACTCTGAGGAGCTCAAGTTCTTGTGCCTCAAATATAAACCCAGCACAGCTGGTTTATCTTTAATTTCTTTTAATAAACTTTGGGATGAACTTGAAAGGTTCTTGGTTATCATTTAGCCATCCTGTTGAGATTTGATCCACTGTTGTCTCTCTTTGCTCAACAGATGGAGAGATTACTTCCAAGCCCATGGTGCTGTTCCTGGGACCCTGGAGTGTAGGAAAGTCCTCCATGATCAATTACCTCCTGGGCATGCACGACAGCCCCTATCAGCTCTACACAGGTATGTCACACAGATTTTCCTTTTGAGTTAGCCTAAAAATAATGTTTAATGTTGTAATGTGTGATTCCACAATAGTCAAATACAAATGAACCAAGCCTAAAATGCCATCATCAATCTAGACAGAGACAGCTGCCTTTTCTGAATGTTGCAGGATTGAATGTGGAAGTGCAGGAATGTCATTGTGGTTTTTAAGTGGGCAGATAGCATCATAGAGGTTTTGCTGAATTAAGTTAATATCTAAAGAAGACTCGACAGTGATCTGACACTGTTCAATTTATCTAAAGTGGCTACAATCAATAATTTTAAAATAACAATGTATTAAATGGAAATACGAAAAGGTGTTTTCGGACAAAGCAGTTATGAGGACTTGCTTAGAGTCACTTCAGTTTTCCTACTGGTGGTGCAAAAAGCCTTCAAAGGTATATAGTTCTCAGGCTAGCTCCCCAGTGGGCAGTTCCTCTAAGTGAGTCCCTGAAAACGGCAAATAAAAAGGGGGTCTATGGGGAACTATGACAAAGTTCCTCATCGTGATGAACCAACTGTGACTAAGGACATAAATCTGCAGCTCCCCTCTGCTTTATGGAGCTTTAAAGTGAGTTTTGGGTCATTGCTTAGCTGTCCAGTCAGCACCCAACAGCAGACATTTCCCTTGTGTAAACACATCTATCTCTGTCTAGATCTACTGGCAGATTTTCTTTCTAAAACACATTTTAAACTACTTTTGCTCATCGCTCCCTTTTGTTTCCATGAATTTGTCTGTAGGCGCTGAGCCTACTACCTCTGAGTTCACTGTAATTATGCACGGGGAGAAGATCCGCTCTGTTGAGGGTATCGTTATGGCAGCAGACAGCTCTCGGTCCTTCTCACCCTTGGAGAAGTTTGGCCAAAACTTCCTGGAAAAACTGATCGGTATTGAGATGCCCCACAAGCTGCTGGAACGTGTGACTTTTGTGGACACGCCAGGAATCATTGAGAATCGGAAGCAGCAGGAAAGAGGTAAAACACAGAGTTTACCACACCTCAAATAGAGAGCAGGTGGCTGCACTTCAGTATGTGGAGGTTTACTTATGTCTTCTTCTGTCCAGGCTATCCCTTCAATGATGTTTGCCAGTGGTTCATTGACCGTGCTGACCTGATCTTTGTGGTGTTTGACCCCACCAAGCTGGACGTTGGCCTGGAGCTGGAGATGCTCTTCCGGCAGTTGAAGGGTCGTGAATCCCAGATCCGCATCATCCTAAACAAGGCTGACAGCCTGGCCACCCAGGACTTAATGAGAGTCTACGGAGCGCTCTTTTGGAGCTTAGCTCCCCTCATCAATGTTACTGAACCCCCTCGCGTCTATGTAAGCTCCTTCTGGCCATATGATTATGCACCTGACACCAGCCGTGATCTCTTCAAGCGAGAGGAGATCTCCCTCCTGGAAGATCTGAACCAGGTGATTGAAAACCGAATGGAGAACAAAATCGCCTTCATCCGCCAGCATGGCATCCGCGTGCGCATCCATGGCCTGCTGGTAGACCGCTACGTCCAGACCTTTAAAGAGAAGATGAGCTTCTTCAGTGACCCTGAACTCGTCTTCAAGGAGATTGTTGATGACCCAGACAAGTTCTACATTTTCAAATCCATCCTTGCCAAGACCAACGTCAGCAAGTTTGACCTGCCCAACCGCGATGCTTACCGTGACTTCTTTGGCATCAACCCGGTCACCAACTTCAAGCCCCTGACGGCTCAGTGCTCCTACATTGGAGGCTGTCTGCTGGATAAGATCGAGAAGGCAATCACCAATGAGCTGCCCGCACTTTTGAGCAGCATTAACTCTGGTAAGCAGCCTGGCCTGTCCTCCTGCGAGGCTACCGGCTGTGGCGAGAAGCCAAAGAATCGCTACCGGAAGAACTGAGGAAAACAAAATAACTTGAGTGGGGGAAGTAAGAAGAGAAGGGGTCTGGTGGAAGCCAACCCTGCTTTTGACAGAACGCCTGTATTGTTGAGGAGTCAGAGGAGAGGAGATTAGTGTTTGTTTGTTTTTTTCTCAGGAGAATATAGGGAGGTTCATTTAGGGACTGTGGGAGTGAGGCAGATAGAGGGAGGGAAGGGTCATTGTTTTGAAAAGGCAGCTTAAGGACACAAGTGCTGAAGAAATGAGAACACACCGCTGATCACCGAGTTTTATTAAAATACATGCCCTCCTCTCTCGCTCGCACGATCACAGTGGACTGTCTGGGAATTTGGAGTTGATGTGAAGAAATACAGCAATGAAAAAAAAGCAAAATCAAATAAAAATTGAAAATCCTGAGACTGAAAACAGTCAAATACCAGCTCCCTTGTATGTGAATAAAACAGGAAAAAGTGGAAACAGGAGTTGCAAATTTGTGTTGTAAAATCTTGCATTGCAGAAAGTCGATTCCATAAGCTTCAGAAGCTGACTTTGAAGTAGCCTTTTTGTGGGTGCTATACAAAGCCTTCGTGTTTGTCATCCAAGCCTTTGCTTTTGACCTAGATTAACAATTTACATTGCATGTTAGATCTTATTTAACAGATGCATGCATTTCCTGCTAACATGAAGTTAAGTAATATTTCCATATGTAACTGAAACCTGAAGAGACCCTGACATGCAACAATTTTTTTCTTAGTTTTATATGCTCAGTCCTTGTTGTTGACAACTTGTGAAATGAGCACTGTGATGGAAGCAGAGGTCAGGGTTCAAGGGTCAGAGTCTTCAGAGCGGGGTGGGTATGTTCATTCTGCTTCACCTCTTAACTGTTCTTACTGTTTCTGTTTGCGTCTATAAATTTGCCAGCCTTTGGCAGGAATTCAATACTGTGTTATGATTTCTTTTCCTGCGATCGATAAGCTTCCCAGCTTCTTTTTTAGCTGAATGACCATAAAAAAATAGCACATGAAGGATGTGTTTGGATTATAGCTGTCTATAGCCATTTCTTCTGCAGGATAGAAAGCTATTTATTGATTTTTCAGTGTAAACTCTCCGAATGGGCATTGAAGTAGGCTGTGTATGTGTACTGAATACCCCTTGCTATAATATTCTGCAAACATCCACTGTAAAATTGTGCAAGTGGATCACTGTAATTGTGGATTTCCTTGCTTGCAAAAAGTGGGATGGAAGTAGAAGCAAAGTGGAGGACTCATGAGTTGACCCCTGACCTCTGTGGAAAGAAGTAAGCCCCAAATACTGACCTTTACATTCAACGATTTTGCAGTGATACATGTTGTAGCTGCATGTTCTTATGTACGCCTACCTCAGTGAACTTTCCAGGAGTATGGCATTGTAAAGTTGCTTAAAGGAGCAGTCTGTAAGATTTAGGGGAATGTAGTGGCATCCAGCAGTGAGGATTGCATATTCCAAGCTAAAAGGAGGTTTTTTTTTACCAGGGACTGAATCATACGCAGAGGTCTTCCTCTCTAAAACAAACAGACTTGGTGATTTAAACTGGTAAAAACACTGAGTAAAGCAGTTTTGTATTAAAATCAGTGCTTTTCCAATGATGTTTAGCTGCTGCAGATGGGTCGTTAGCCCAGCTTTTTACCCAGGTTTTTACCACAAGCCTAGTTAGACACAAAGGTCTCTTGCTCTCCAAAACAAACAAACACCATGATTTAAACTGGTAATAATAATAATAATAATAATTTAAAAAATGCTTTACACAAGTGTTTGATTTTAGAGCCAGTGTTTGGAGCTATTGTTTGGTTTGTTTGTTCTGGGCTAACACAGAAACATTGTGGTGTAACATGGCAGACTGTGCATGAGGACCCACTCCCTATGTTGATATAAATGGCTCATTCTAAGGTAACAAAAACACAATGATTCTTATTTACAGGTGATTTATACACAAAAGCAAACATAGTTAGTTATTATATTTTGTTCCATTTCCACCAATATAGGCTATCCTCCTAAATCCTACACATTGGACCTTTAAAAATAGGTTGACATCTTGGGAAATAAATACACAGGGCTGTTTTTTGGCTAACTTTCTGGAAACCTGTTGTTATCATGGGTTGCTAGGCAACCGGCGGAGACTCAAGGAAGTTCCTGCGGCTAGCCAAGAAATAGTCCGGTACATAACGTGTCCTAGAACTTCAGCCGTGTCGCTTTTTCACTGCGGTTTTTGTACGGATTGAGCAAAGGACATATCGTGTGCTAATTACGGGGACCTGGAGGTGCAGGTAGGCGGACATTGTTACCTTTAGACAGACTCTTTGCTCCAGTTTCCAGTCTTAGCTCAACTAAGCTAAGCTAACAGGCTGCTGGCTCAGCTGGCTAATGTTACATATTTCATAGTGCCGCATATTCATTAAAGTGCTATCAAAATAACAAGCTATTGCTTTAAATACAGTCCTTAGACATGACAGGACAAGTAAGACTTACTTATAACTGGACTTTAGTTTCGGTTTGCGCGATATCAGATTTTCACTGCACGTTTATCGTTGTCAAAAGGGTTCATGATAACAACATAATCACGATATCTATGGAGAATTTGTATATAATGGAAATAAGCACCTAATCACAATAATGCTATCACTCAAATTTATCTTAAACTTTGTTTACTGTGCGTTTTTTCTCTTTCTCGGCAAATAAATTACACTCAAAATACAAGTGTAGGGAGTCGGAGTGAGAGACTGTAATCATAACTGTTCAAAATTGTACAAAAAAACCCCAACAAAATCCCTAAATCTTTAGTAAAAAGGCATGCAGATGGCTTTCGGTGAGGTAAACAAAGCCAGAACAGAAAGAAACAGATATTGTTTAAGAGGTCCTGGGTTATTTACACGTGTATGATAAACATGATATCAATATGTCATTTCTAAAATATCACAGTTATCATCAATACCGGTGTATCATGACACTGCTACTTCCAATGAGTTCATCCCGGGCAAATGCACTTCCAGTTCCCTCTGTGTCCTCTCTTACTAAACCCACAGTGAGGAGTGTTTTCCCAGCTAAAATCTGAAGAATAATGAAAAAGAAAACTAACATTTGCATAATTTCCTCTGTTTTTTTGAGTGTGAGTGCTCCACTGGATGTGTTTAGCATGTTTACACTGCAGATCCAGAAAATGCCCACTAGAGAGTGCTGTGTAAAAGTGTAAAAAGTTATACAGACCACTAACTACCACTCATTATGGCAACAGTGTATGCTGACAAAGCTAATGACGTGTGGTTGAGCTTTTGGTATATTTCAGCATCAGTTATCTTAATTTACCTGTGAATTAGATCTGGAATGGATGTGTGTCCCATTAAAGTAGTTGTTGATTAACTTTTTTTGTTTTGGTATAAAATTTATATTAATCTTGGCACAATTTTGGAAGCTTGGTTATCAAGAATAAAGATTTCTGATTGACTAGGTAGTGACACTTTGTGGTTATTCTGATCAAATAATCAATCCTTAATCAGGGAGACTGGAACAAGAAATCAGACAGATCAAAACTTGTACCAAGACTTTTTTTCCTTTGTCTCCTCTTGCTTACAGCTCTGTATTACAACTCTGCCTACATTCATGTTCCCGTTTCTTTTCTCTGAAGGTTCAATTTTTCACTTTTGGATTTGACAGGATTTTCTGAGTTTTACCCTGCAGCTGCAATGCACCAACAGTTTGTCGTGACTGGAAGTGGGGAGGGGTGTGTGTGTGTGTGTGTGCGTGTGTGTGGTGGTATATATTAGGGTGTGACTAGTTTTGGTAGTTGTGCATCAAGACTCCCCTTAAAACACTGACTTAAACCTGCATGTGTGAGAGTATTTTCACTCTCTCTCAAGCATTATCTTGCATAAATTCTGACGAGACTGCAAATGGGAAATAAAGTTGTGAAGTAGTCAAACACTAGAACAGTCTTCATGTATAAATCAAAACTTGTTTGTGTAAAAAACTCACATTTTTTCATGCATTGTCATTGCATTATGGACATGCTTCCATGCTTCATGAATTCATTTTTATTGCCAAAAACCCATCTTTGAGTTTTTAGACACAGAAAACAGACATATGTGTTTGCATCAACAAATACACATATCATAGATAATAAACATGTAGCTTAGACATATACAGTGCACAACCACATGCACACAGGCCCATGCACATATTGAATACTGTATTGTGTCTTCAGTATAAAATCATCCCTCTTTTTAAACTTTTGTACCTACAGAGTAAATTATGTGCTTTGAAACTGCAGTTCTGCGGAAACAAGTTTTATTACTGTGCTGTCTGACCCCAAAACTCAGCACTCTAAATCACACTCTAAACCAAATGTGAAGGAAATCTTTTCATTCCTTTCACAAAGGCCATGCTTTTTGTTCATGCATGCAGGTGGATTACAAAGAGGCGTCCGCAGTCCCTCATGGGGATCCTCTCAATATACTGTTTGATTGTGAAGCCACAGTTCTGACTACCAAGGGCTGATGTTTAATATCTCCATCAAGCTGTGGAATAGAGAATGAAGCATTGAAGGGGCTGTTCAACCCAAAATCAAAAACACTTTTTACCTCTTACCTGTAGTGCTTCTTGTTAGATTGTTTTGGTGTGAGTTGCCACGTATGGAAATATTGGCTGTAGAGATGTGTGCCTTCTCTCAAGTATGAAAGAACTATAAGGCACTAGACTTGTGATACTCAAAGATATATATATATATATATATATATATATATATATATATATGAAATGTAAAGCAATGTCTCTTTCTTGAATTCACGACCTAGTTACTCAAGAAAATCCACAAACCATGTTGTGAGCAGTTTCGTGAAGGAAACTAATTCCTGTCTTCCAGACTACATCTGCCAACCAAATCACAATGCAGAAGGAAGCATGCAACTACTGATGGAGGGTATACTGGTGTAGTTCAGCGGAAAGGAAATAGTTCCTACATTGAACTGCTAAAACAAGGTCTGTGGACTATCTCAGGTAAGTGGGTCATAGTTTATGGAAAGAGGCATTGCTGTTGATATTTTTAAATGTAGCAGATTTTTTGGCGCTTTGAGCACCACAAGCCGAGTGCAATCTAGTTCCATTATATTTAAGAAAGGGCAGACATCGCTGCAGATGATATTTACGACACATCTAAGCAATCTAAACTGTCCCTGGTAATCTGTCCCTGTTCTTCAGGTTCTACTAGACTGTGCTGCACATATAGTAGGATTATATTGTGTCATCCTTTAAAAGTCTGTTTTTTTTTTTATTTTAATAATCATGAGCGTGCAGAAATATTACAGTGTGGAACTGGATTTACTGTGTCTTTATGTGCTGACTTATTTAATTCAATGTCTTTATCCCTCATAATAATGTTAATATAATCCAATCTTACATATAGAGTTAGCATAGAGCAGTTAAGTGACCTTGTATTTAAGGCCACTTTGTCTTATTTGGCTTCAGTAAAACACTAATTATATTCCTCTTAATTTTTTCTCAGCTGTCCTCCCAAGGCAGATGTTTACAACCATATAAAATAAAGCAATTTATTCTAGATATAGAGGGCACAATGGTGGGAAAAAACAAGAAGGTGGTGGGGCTTTGTCGTTGAATTAAAGGTGGAGGGCTGCGCTCATTGCGGTTAAAAAAAAAAAAAAGAAACGTCCCCACCCTTCTCTAAAATACGTGCTCGTTACCTTTCAGTCTTTTTCTTTCCACCAAGCGCGTGCACGTAGGCCTACCTAGACTGTACCCCTCCCCTGCCATCAATAATCAACCCTTCCTCCAAACACAGACAGAGGCGTGAAGTCAACGGTAGCCACCAAAACGGAAGCAAAGACACGTTTTTTCAAAATAAATTACATTGATTTTTTTTTTTTTTAAATCAACTTTGGGGTTGAGGCTCACATGTCAGAGCATTTACAGCCATATGAGTCAAACAGTAAGGAAAATTGAAACCTATTTGTCATAGTTTGGCAGTTTAATTGTCAGCTTATTCGGGCATGGCCTCAGAAATAGATAATGGCTGTTTTTCTTTTTAGGCAAATGTTTAGCTTCATTTTAACTATTTGAGAGGTGCCACTGTGCAGCAGGTGGGATATTTCCCCCAGCTAAAAAAAACAAATCAATAAAAATCCCCAAAATGCTCTAAAACCTTCAAATGTCCTAAAATCTTGGAAAGGGGCTGCTGTGACTGGCCCTTGGCCTCCTGTCATTTTACAGAAGTGCCCCCCAAACAATTTAAGTTGAGTATCATGCCCTACAACATATATAAAATTAAGTTGCATATTTAACTGGGACTATGGTAATGTGTAAGGTGGCCTAAATTGTCATGAGTAAACATACTTTAATATAGTGCATACAATACTAAGCCATTAAAATAATAATTATTGACAGGTTCATATATTTATACATCATGGATCTTTTGATCTATGATGTATGAATGTATAAATGATTCATTTGATAAAGATTAATGATTAAAAGTTAGCCTACATCAATGTTGTCTACTAAATTAAATGTTTTTGTTGTAGTTGTCGATTGTTTTACAAATAGGCTGATTTATCTTTGTTAATATGATGTTGGAGTCATATAAATGGGAGAATATATATATATATAAATTTACTAAAAATATATATATATATCAAACAATAATTTGCTTGTGCTCATACTGTGACTTTGAGAACCCTGTTTGGGTCAGAGACCTCTGTTGAAGATACATGCTTTATTTTGAAGACAAATAATTAGGCTGTATGCCATCTTTATCTCCAGTTTGAAGCTGCAGGTGAATGCCCAGTAGGGATGATACCAATTAATTGCAGATTGATTAATCAGTGGTTAATAATTGATTCATACATGAAATTAAATCAATCGAATTGAAATCAATCGAATGTTAAAAGTTTATGCAACACGCTGCTGTGAGCTTTGATTGAGGAAAACACATTTGTTATTGTTTTAAATAAACCAAGTTTTTATGTTTTTTTCAAATAATGATTAAACAATTAATAGATCGTTAATTTTTTTTTTTTTATACCAACAATCGACTAAGGAAAGTACATACAATTTGCAACCCTAGTTCAAATGAGTTTTTATGTGCCATGAAATACATAAGGGTTTTATTTTGAAAGGAAAAGGGCGGAAATCACCTCTATTTTGTTTTGGGGCTTTCACACATCACCAGCATACACACACACATACACACTACTCGCGGCTGGAAGGCTGTCAGCGCACAGAAGATGGTGGCGGCTGTGGCCACTGCGTTGCCCACCGCGCCTGGATAGCGCACAACCTTTCATGCAGGTGTCGACGCTGCTGCAGCGCGCAGATAGCGGCAAGATAACGGGGATAAGATCATCTCTCTGTGGACGATGCAGGGACTGGAGAGGCTGGAAGATGCAGCAGTCCTCAGCTCCTTATGTATGTCTTGGATTTAAGGGGAAGTGTGTGGAGGTATGAAGATATTCTCTTGTGTATCCCGTGCAATTCAATTAAAGTGGCTGGGTGAGCGCAGCACTCAACGTTGACCTGTGGGACTCTCGGTGTGGGGGACGTGGAGCGGAGGTGGAGACCTTTTAATTAGCCCGACTCTCTCCGGGCTTTCGTCGTCTGCCATTTAGAGGGGGGAGACCGAGCTGCCGTGGGCAAAGTTTACTTCAGAGAAAAGGAGAGACTGGACGATACTTCATGTAGTCTGCTCAAGGCTGCATTTTTCCCTCAGCTGTCCGGGTGTTTATACAGCCAGGAACCGGCATGGTCACAATATTTAGACAGTTTTCTTGGGGTGCACTCAGACGATGAATTGGCGACATTTGTTGTGACTGGATACCAAAGCAATACTGATCAACACTGATCCGACTGGTTGGTGCATTGGAGGAGCGTGTTTGCACACCAGTCACTGACAGCTAAGCTCTTGCAATAAAACTCGAGTATTTTCTGCGCACCACGTCTCATGTATTTGTGTCCTGCAGACCTCCGTGCACACGATCCCCTGTGGGTTTTGGAGACGCAGCGGTGGCGGAGACTCCCGAGCAGAAAGTCAGGAAAGGACGGGGCTCAGTCCACGGAGATAGTCGCGATTAGGCCCTGCAGCAAGGAGCGTATGGGTATAAATAAAAGCCCTGATGGCAGGTTTTTGCGCCCTCGCTCCCGTTACCTAAAGTTGATCTGCGTCTTAAAATTAAATGCTGGCCTTTTCGATCAAGATTGCAATCTGCAGAGTGAAAGCAAACACTGACAAGGATGTGCTCTGGGTGAAGTTTTGCTTAGACCTGCAAACAAAAACGTGGTGAAGCTGAGGAGTTCGGCATATTATGCTACTGGATATCCCCACTGGAACAGAGTGGATAATGGACATGCACCAATAATGATAGTATATTGACTGCAGCGGGCACTTCATGAAAACACTCAATAACACTTTTAACTGGATCTGATATTCCACACCTATTCTCAACTTATCAATAACCCCTATTTCTGCACTTTTGTGTTTTTGTTTTTCAACCTCTCCTTTACCAACATTATTTTGTAATTTTCTGAGTTTTCCCAAACACCTCTCCAATGAGTGAAACTGTGTGTTAGGCAGCTGAGTGGACTTGGACAGGATCAGAGCAAGCAGTGAGTAAACCTTGCAGTCTCAAGTGTGTCAAAACAGACAGGAACGTAGAGGAATGCAGGGATTGACGTCAAGAGCTGCAGTAATGAACTATTCAAAATCTTTGGAAGGTCTGCTGGTGTTTTCTACAGCCGCCACACTGCTAACTAAGTGGAATTTTCTCTGAAAGGCTTTTTTATGTACTCTCCTTTTCCCATGTTTTAGAGTTAACAGTCATTGCTCTAATTGTTATACTGCAGCCCCATACTTTGCCTTAAAAATCTGTCTTCAACATAACCATCCTGTCCACATAGGTTTTGACTTTTTGATAGATTGAAAAAGCAACATGGCATCCCCGCAACATCAACAACTGCTGCCTCACAACACAGAAGTAAACTGTGACTCAAGTGGAGATGGAGGCGTCTCAGTGCGGATTGGCAGTAGTGTCAAACACAAGCATGTAGGCGGACCGCTGGGTTCAATCGGGGGAGGCTTCATGGGGGGATCCAAGCACTGCAAGTACAGCATTTCCTCCAGCTGCAGCTCTGGGGAGTCTGGAGCCAGGAGGCCGGTGGTCAAGAGCTTTCGTTCACAGAAGAAGATGCCTCAGCTTTTTGAGAGATCTGCGGGTCATTTCTGGGACCCAAAATTTGACTCTTCGATCCTGGAGGAAGCCTGTAGAGAACGATGCTTCCCTCAGACGCAGCGCCGCTTCCGTTATGTGCTCTTTTACCTGATTGCCGCTGCCCTCCTCTGGGGATTGTATTTTGCTGCCAACCCTACCCGCTGTGACAGGACTGCCTTTCTCCTTCCCACTGCGTCCTTCCTCCTCTTCTGCCTCCTTCTCTTCCTCTTAACTTTTACTAAGCTCTACTCTCGCTGCTACAACCAAGCATCTCTGCTGCTCATCATTGTAACCTTCACCCTGACCCTGGCCCCTCAGATCCAGACATCAAGTTTTAGAGATCCGGAGAGTCCCACACCTGCACTTGATGTGGAGGAGTTCAGTGGCATGGGACCCACATACAACCTGTCCTATGACAAGCTTGTGGGAGGTAGCACCTGGTCCCTTTGTCTGTCTCCTGTAGGCACATTCTCCCTCTGCATTGAAGTTCTTCTGTTGCTTTACAGCGTTCTCCATATTCGTCTCTATGCTTCTGTCCTGCTCGGGTTTCTCTACTCTGTCTTTTTTGAGAGTTTGGGCTGGCTGCACCTGACTCAGGCAGGGGATAACTGGAGCATAGCCTCTCAATCAGACTGGGATACATTGTGTTGGCTTGGCCCAGCTAAAGCTCTGCTCCACCTCTGTGCCCACGCCATTGGCATCCACCTCTTCATCATGTCAGAGGTGCGGTCACGCAGCACCTTCCTTAAAGTGGGACAAGCTATCATGCATGGCAAAGATCTGGAGGTGGAGAAAGCCTTGAAGGAGCGAATGATCCACTCCGTCATGCCCAGAATCGTTGCAGATGAACTGATGAAGCAGGGTGACGAGGAGATAGGGGATGGTTCTGTTAAAAGATACTCCACCAGCGGTGCGGCAGCTGCCATCTCTAGCCCGAAAAACAATAAACGCAAGAAAACCTCCATCCCTCGAGGCCAGATTATCTTTAGACCCTTCAACATGAAACGCATGGAGCCTGTTAGTATTCTCTTTGCAGACATTGTGGGTTTCACAAAAATGTCTGCTAACAAATCTGCTCATGCCCTTGTTGGGCTTCTTAATGACTTATTTGGACGTTTTGATCGGCTTTGTGAGCTCACTGGCTGTGAAAAGATCAGTACTCTGGGAGACTGTTACTATTGTGTGGCTGGTTGCCCTGAACCCAGACCAGACCACGCCTATTGCTGCGTGGAGATGGGCCTGGGCATGATCCAGGCTATTGAACAGTTCTGCCAGGAGAAGAGGGAGATGGTCAACATGAGGGTGGGTGTCCACACTGGCACTGTACTGTGTGGCATCCTGGGCATGAAACGCTTCAAGTTTGATGTTTGGTCAAATGATGTCAACCTGGCCAATCTAATGGAGCAGCTGGGGGTGGCTGGGAAGGTCCATCTATCAGAGGCGACTGCAAACTTTCTGGATGACCGCTACCAACATGAAGACGGACAAGTCATTGAGAGAATAGGACAGAGTGTGGTGGCTGATCAGCTTAAAGGTAGGTGATGTAATGAGTTGAATTGCTGTTAGGCTTGAGTAGTATGCAATATTTAATATCTTCCTTAAATTTCTCTGGGGTGAAATTATTGCTTTTTTTATATTTAGTTTGCGGTATGAAAAAAAGGTTTTTTGTTGAATTCCTAAAAAGAATAATACAAGTAGATCAGCAGTTGTTGCTACAGATTGGCTGCAACAGTGAAACGTATCGCTGCAATTATTCCCCAAAGTACCCAGGTGCTTTTTAGGTGCTTAAGTCAATGTCCTGTATTGCCTTATTCCAGAATATCTGTAGTTCACCCCCCCAGGTGAATCAGAACAGTGGCAGGGGAGCATTTGCATTGCATTGGTCAAGGTCGACTCTGGGTTTTAGCATCATGTGCCCGGCACAGATGGGCTGGCAAGAGTTTGGTTCTGTTACTGTACAAGTGTCCTCTGTGTTGTTTGTTTTATATGACTGTATCACAGACAGATGCCATATTCTGTTCTTTCCCATCCTCTCTTCCACCATGTCTCTGCCTATTCTTTGTTCTCTTGTTCAATTACATTGCCTTCCAGACGTCCTCAATGTGTCCTGTTCTCTTAACCTCGCGTTGAACCCCAGGGATTGCTTTACAACTTAATGCAACCGTCACCTTCTCTAATAGAGATTTGCCTGCAGCTTCATCTTCACCCCTCTATCTTGTCCTCTCTCTTCCTTGCCTCTAAACTGCTTGACTGCAGCTTTTTATTTGATACATTTATGCAAATCACCCCAGTGTAACCAAATGTTGGCTTAATGGCTCTTTTCATCATTCAAGGCCCGCTGATCCATTATCAGCCTGTGGAAGTGAAGTGACAGTGTCTGACTAAGGTAGTGCAGATGGTGTTCATCTGCCCTTTTGAATTGCATTTCAGGTTTATTTTTGTTTCAATAGATGCTGAATGTGCTTCCTTGGAGGCTGCACGTCAGGTTTTGTGCAGAGCATTTAAGGCATGGACTGGTAGTTCATACACATTTGCAATTCAAGTGCACACATTAATACGTTGTGTGCACAAACTATCAAAAAATGTTCTACCTTGCAGGATGCTGAACAGATTTCCATTATTTTGGCTGGGAAATCAGTGCTGTGCTCTGTCAAGGAACAAGATGGAGCGAAAGCGGCTCTTGTTTACCAGCCTGCAGACCTGATTTATGGGCCTGCATTTTCCCCTCATCTCTTAGATTAATGGGTGACTACCACTCATCCCTTTGTCCTTCTTCTTTTTTAATTGTGAGGATAAATGTGTTTCCCATAGTCACCCAACCTCAGCTCCTCCTCTTTCTCCTTGACTCCTTTTCTTGCCTCCATCGCGTATTGAGTTCCCCTCTTAAGATTTATCCTCTCCCTCTAGATACGTTGTGCCAGTGAGAGAGCTGGCTGTCAGGAAAGAGTTTTGCTCCTGTGCTGTAAAATTCCCTCCACTGTCTGGTTCAGTCTGTGTAAATCACTTGGGTACCATTGCAGCCAGGCATAGATCCTGGCCGGGTCTGGTCCCTGTTGCCTGACGCAGAAGTAAATTGCTCTGACCATGGCACTGATGGCTGTGCAGCTGTCTTATATATATATATTTGATGTCCTTTTTAAGTCAGTTTGATATTGTGCTTTCTCACAAATAGTTTTTGGCATACAAGTGGTTTTACAGTTACACTATAACTTAAGGCTGAGGCCACAGAGTCAGGTTTTTATCTCATCCTGTAGGAAGACATTTTTAAAAGTTTATGCTGTCTTATTTAAAACTTACCACTGTAATTATAAGCTATTTCTGGTTCATTGTGGCAGAGGTTCACATGGGGTGCAGCCATGTGTGGTAGGCTGATTGTTGCAGCTGCGTCCTGTTGGCTCCTCAGCACTGACACGAGGCCTGTGGTTTTAGCAGCTAATGGAGATGTTGTGGCTCGGTTTACATCCCACCGGGATGATATCTGGTGTTTGAGGTTGAGTAACAGCTAAGGAAGGTTTAAATACATTGCAGATAGCTTTGAGCTCTGACTTATGATCATTTTCATTACAGCTTAATCTGAATTTCTGATTAATTCAAAAATTGTTTACGCTGTAGAAATAGTGCCAGGTACGTGTCTTCAGATTAATTGTTTTGTCCGACCAACTGCCCAGAACCCAAAAATATTTTATTTACAAGGATATGAGCACTGAGAAAAACTGGAAAACCTCCCGTTTGAAAAGCTAGAACTAGTGAATGTTTGGTATTTTGGCCGGATAGATGATTAAAAAGATTTAATCAATATTAAATTTGGTGATTCATAGCCTGATGATTAAGTAATTTACCATTTCAGCACTAGTTAAATAATAACAAAAAATATCTACAGCTTGTTTGTCCTTATTAATGAATATGCTGATTATTATGTCAAATAACTGATTAATCTATAAAATGTCAAAAAAAAAAAAAAAAAAAAGCCAATTACAGTTTGATCAAGCACAGTCTTCAGATATAGTGTTTGTCCAAATAACATTACGAAATGCAAAGATACTCAACTTACAACAACTTTAAACAGAGAGGGAAACAAACTCACTGAGATTCAGGAACCAGGCATATTTAGATATATTTGCTTTTAAAATAATTAAAAACATATCAATTATCAAAATAGTTGCTGATTGAGTTTCTGTCAGTTGAGTAATAAATTACATTCAGCTCTAGTTCCTGACATTTACAGGATTCGATGATAAATCAATTAATACAGGATATGATTGGCAGAATAATCAATTAGTTGCAGCCTTATCTCATTTGATGATACTGAGATGATCTGAACAGTGCAGCCCACGAGGCTCTCTGTACAAGAGAGTTGGTGTATTTGTCCCTATAAGGGGCTGCACATTGTGCATTTTCCTTTCTGGAAATGGAAGCTATATTTGGCACCGCTTCCCTGGAAAGTACCTGTCCTTCCTTTTGTGCTTAATGCAGAATGATGGCACCTGCAGAAGATTATCCCTTCAGAGGAGACTGTCACTGTGGCCTTATTATCTTTCTGCTGGTGACAGAACCACCACAGAGAGCCAGAGATGCTTCTTCTCTCCTTCAAGTAGCCTTTGTTTCCAGGGGAAATGAAATTGTTTACGCCCTGGTGTTGCCTAAGGATTGTTGCAGTAAGATCTGAGATCTAGTTATTATTGTGTTTTCCTCTCACGCATGTGTGGAACCTACATGCTAGTTGGCTGTAGTCTTTGCAGTGTGTTCAAGTGCAACTTTTTAGCCGAGGCACATATGATGTGAGGCAAAGCAAAGTTGGCTTTTATTGCCACTAGTTCTTTGATGTCGATTTAAATCTGGTTTGTGTATTTTGAATGACGAAAACAGACGATTCCACCGTCTGATGTGTTTTTTACTCTCAAACAGGTTATGTGCAAGTTGGCTGTTGGCTGTAGTCTTTGCGGTGTGTTCAAGTGCAACTGTTTGACTGAGACTCTGGCAACGTGAGGCTTTACAACAGTCGGCCTTCTTCACCATTTGTTCTTTGATTTCAGTTTGTGTGTCTGGGCCTTCACTTTCAATAGAAGACACATGACTCTAAATAAATCATATGGTTGCTCCTTTGATGTGTAAATTAGCAATTGTTTGCTAACAAGCTTGCCATATTAACCTAAAAATGACGGCATGTCATTGCTGTGTTCACAGCTCGTTTTCAGTGCTCACACGTGGACAAAAGAATTAGTTAATGCAGATTCATCTTCTACTTTTTAGAATTTCCTGTTTTGTATCTGTCCTTCCTCTCTCCTGCTGTGAATCTTCCAGGCTAGTGCTATACCTCATTATGAATGAGTGAATAAAAAATATGAGAAATGAACCATATGATCACTAGTTGCTCCACTTTGACCACCTTTGATCGAAAGAACATTTAAATAAATGACAGCTTCTGACAGCTTTTGCGTATAATTGCACAGCCCCTTTCAACCAATACTTGTTAAATACTGGGTAACCATCAGTTCTAGGTAAGGAACATTCTCAGTATCCATTTGAAATTATGAGCATTATGAGCATGACCTTTTCCAACTTAACCGCCGACCAAAGCTGTGCCGGCTGCTGCGTACAGTATATCCCCTCGCAACCTGCTCTCTTCTCTGCTCGCCCTGCAGGAGATTTCTAATGAAGCAAGACTGGGTAATCTGCTTGGCTAAAGTGATTAATGTTAGTAATTCTCCATCATCATATCTTCCTACACTAGCCTGGTGTTATCCCGATCCCAAACACATCAGCCGCCCGCCAGCCAGCCGTCTATATCACAGCAAATTATATTGATTGCCTATAATGAGGCTGTCATGGCTGTGTTTATTTATGATGAGGCAACAAGAGAGCTTTTTAATGTCATGTGGATATCAAAGAGAATCAACCAAGGCCAGCAGTTGTGCTGGCTTTAAAACAGAAGATCATTTGTATTCTGGTCCACAATATTAATTTGTCCCGATTCCTTGTCCACCTTTAAATCTTCAGAACAATAATTGATTAGCTACATTAGGATTGATTTGAGTACAGAGCAGCAAATGGTCCTTGTGATAAATGTTCTGTGTCCCTTCACTCCGGCCCTATTACTTCGAGCCTGCAGCAGGTATTGGTTATCGTGAGAGCCATTTGTGCTTTTGGGAGGCTCGCATGAACACACACACACATTCGCAGTCACACAACCCTTACTCTGTGAAAGCTATTCCATAGGGTTGTAGTGTCAATCAGCAAAGTATAGTATTTGCCTGAGGCTCTGTGGAGAATTATGGCAGCTACCTGCGACCTTGAAAACGATTAATGAGGCTGGTTTTGAGGTTACACTTAAAGACGCAGGGAAGGGGAAATGAAGGCAAGAAAGATGTAGACAGTGAAGGTAGGCCAACTGCTCTAAACTGTGGTCCATTTCTGCCCACTGAGACTCAGCTTTGTTCTGATAGGTGTTTGCACTAAAGAGCAGAACCGCAGGAGCATTGCCTTACCACTATTACATTAAGCTTCCATGTAACTGGACCTCTCCTTCTCTGCTTGTGTGAACCACAAGCAGAGAAGGAGAGGTTGTACACACTTAAGCCTCTGGATTTCACATCTAAGGGCCCTGATACATCAAGCCCAACAGTCAGCCATCTGTCAGTGTTGGGCTGTCAGTGAGGGTCTGTCACCTTAGTTTTAGAGGTGTATCTCAAACGTCAGCATGGCAGTTAATTGTGCCACCAAAAAGTATAGCTTTAGCCTACAACACACAGTGTTGCAGTGGGAAAAAAACGATATTGAATAAAGTACTCTATTGGTGTCAGTATCACTTTAAAGGTACTGGTATTGGTAGTGGTATTTTAATTTTTTAAGTGATACCCAGCCTTTCTTACTAGTGCACGAAATCTGTCCTGTCAGTTTTCCGGTTATTTCCAGTGTCCTTCTTTGAGTGATGAATACAGACTACCACTGCCTGCTGGTATGGAGAGTTATTTCCTCTCACGCTGGCACTGAAAAAAGGTGCTAGCTGGTCATTGGCTGTAGTCTTTGTGTTGTGTTCAAGTGCGAGTTTTCGTCTGAGACACAGGCAACGTGAGGCGATGCAACAGTTGGCCTTCATTGCCACGAGTTCTGTGATATCGGTTTGGTGTGTCTGGGCCTTAAAGTGCTGTGTGTGCTGTCAGTCTACACTCTGCTGTACTTGACAAAAAGTTAAATGGTTTGGCTTTTTCACTCTTAATATATACACAGCTGTTTTCCCCCCTGCCAACAAATCAAATACCTGGCATAATTTCGTCTAGACTCCTGAGTCCAAATCAGTATGCAGACACAGCATTCAGCCCTACAGTAGAAAGACAGGAGGGGGTCGATAGTGGAGTGGAGTGGCTTACTACAAGGAGAGGGTAAGGAGGAGCAGACATAGAGGTTGAGTATAGTTAGGCTGGGGTGGAAGCTGTTGGGATGGTTTATAAAAAACAGTGGTAAAAGGATCCTGGGATTACTAATACACAGCAAGCTGTGCTGTGTAGCTGCCCTTTCATCTGACGTCTGAAAGGGGAACGTGGCTCTTCAGAGGCTGCCAGGGGAATAGACTGCCAGGGGTACTCTAAGCTGCTATATTGTATTGCAGCGACAGAGCCCTGCCTAGAACACCTTGGCTCTGCATGGTAGATTACAGCTCTGCTCAGAGCATAATGGCGTAATACATCACACTGCATTGTACAGTAGCACCCTGTACTCTGTATTATGGTTCAGCACAGCATGGCATAGTAGCCTGCAGCAATGCAATCTCATCATTTATCATTTTCGGCCCCATCATACTGAGCAAGTTTGCAGAGCTTCAGGATCGCTTATCGTGCTCTGCAAACACGAGGCCATTGTGGCAAGGTTATTGAAGGTCTTCGATGTGGTGATTAGCTAGATTTTATAGCTGCAGTCATTCAGGTTATCTGCTGTGTCACACTGTTACTCAGCAGGGTTGGACTACCTGTACTCCTTCAGGAGGACTGTGCAGTAAGGGTATCACTTGCTGCTTCGACCCGGCAAGCAATAATAGATTTGCACTCGGCATGTAATGAGTTTCTGGATCAAGAGCAAAAAAAGCAGAAAGCATATTTTTGTCAAAAGGCTGTAAATAATCTTACCTGCATGGCCCCGGGAGCTTTCTATTGAACTGATGTTGGAGATATTCCTCTGAACATCTACCTATCCTATTGTACTCGTGTATCAGCAGATCCTGCAGACCTCTCAGACTCCCTATAGGGGACAGCTCCATTGACTCAATGGTAAAGTGTCCTGCCTCTATCTACTCTGACAAAGATGACCCAGCGTGAGGTGGTTGAGAGAGGTGGCTGAGAGAGCTTGATATCAGTGCCACCACAGTCTGTTTGATAAGGAGCCACACATGCGAGCAGCTGACACTGCTGAGCATGTCAAATACACACAAACACATGTAGCATGTGGAGTACAACACGCTACACCACGTGCTGTCAAACACATGCTGTTTCACTTTGCTCAGAAGCTTCCTGCCTTTCTAATTTAGTAAAGGAAGAACTCAAAACAATATCAGTTGGCAGTGCTGATGAAGAATGTTTAGGTGACCTCTTAGCAGACTTTTAATTAAGACTTCTTCTTAATTACCTCCGCCAAGGAGGTGCTGTTTTCACTCCGGTTTGTTTGTTGGTTTGTTTGCCTGTTAACAGGATGACAGAAAATAGTTTGGCACAGTTTTCGCAAAATTTTTGGAAAGGTGTAGCCTGGAAGAAGGAAGAGCTCATTACATCTGGGAGCTGATCTAAATCATAAGGTGGATGCAATAATTATTTTTCACTTTCGTTGACATTGTGAGATGGGCATTTAGCCTTGTGAAAGACTGAACTTTCTGAGTTTCTTTATAGTTACCCGATTTTTTTCAATGTGATGAAGAAATGTGACAAAGAAATTATGTAAAGTGCAACATTTTACTGAACTTCAAATAAGTTTTTAGCTGAGTGAACGGTAACATTCTCCTGAATGTAAATATGTTTTGAAGGCAAAAGTAGAGGTTCAGGTTCAAGTTACTTTTTTTGTACCTAGGCATATCAAATTTGCAGTTAAAAGTACAGGGCATCTATTGACATAGTTTCAGACACCATAGATAACATACTGGATAAAACATGACAAGAATATAAAAGATAAATGATAAAGGTGGCCCAGTGCTAACCAAAATGTTAAATATGTTAAAAACTACATAACCAAACCCTAAAATAAAACCAGTCAAAAAAATATGAATAAATAAATAATAAATACATGTTCCAAAATGCTGTATTATCACATTTCTGAGTTGGAGCTTAAACGATAAATTTATAAATCATAAATCAACATAAAGATAAATTGCCTGACCAAGACCTGTCACAGCCTTTACACATTTTTATCACAAATAACCTCAATTTATTCCCCTCTGGGCATCTGGTGAAATGGGAGAGTAATGTGCTTTGACTCCACATTTCAGCTGCTCCATTAACCATTAAACTGGTGGGGTAATGCAGTGCAGCCATGCATTGGTCTGCTGTGTGGAGGTGGTCATGTGGCAGATATTTACTCTCTCATATAATTAGCCTATAACTCACAGAGGTTAGGAGTAGTGGAGGATAAAAAGAGTGTTTATCTACAGGATAGTATACTTAATGTCTTAGTTATGCGTTTTGTCTTATTTTTAAACCACAAAGTGCATAGTTACTCCATGGGTTTCCTCGCATTTACAGTCAGACTCCTGAATAAATGAGGCATGCATTACCAGTACAACTCAACTCTTTTCATCACCTTTGGGGATAAATATATCTTTGCAGTGTCAGAGATATCATGGCATCTTGACATGCTTTAACATGGCTTTAGCGCAGCTAGAGTTTGTAAAGGAATCTCCCTGTTGCTCTCTCCTTCATTGCAAACAGCACTTCAATGTTATCATATGCCGTAGGAGTTTTCACATATGCAAATGTGTAAGATCATCTGCTTGTATATCTTCATGCAAATAGAACTTCACTCCCGTAGAAAACAAATAGAAAGCAGACAAGAGAAAGGCAAGAAATGGGGTAGAAAGACAGACAATAAAGGGATAACATTGCCCCTCAAAGGGATAGTTTGGATCTTTGAAGTAGGGTTGTATGGGGTACTTAACTGTAGTGAATCAATTACATACAGGAGATGTCAGTCAGCACGCCACTAATTTAGAGAAGCAGGCTTGCAGTTTGCCACAGAATCTAAGCAATGTACTGTGGTGGCTACGGTCAGCAATAAAACGTAATTTAGCCACCTAAAAAAAGTCCCACCTGAAAAAAATCCCAAATTAGTTTAAATGTACCCTATATTGAGAGTATTTCACTGTTTACTTTAATGTCAGACAGACTCACTACAGATAAGTACCTCATACAGCCCCACTTTTAAAAAACTGAACTAAGGTTCCTCCTGTTTTGTCTGGTTCCACCTGAAGTCATGACACCATCTGCAGCACAACACATGGGAATGCAAGTCTCCCATATGCAGCAACACATACACTTAGCCTAGCTCTACATCCTGGGCCTACCAAGGCTAATTGCCATGGCAACAAGCTATTGAAAGGGGCGTGGGTCAGCTGGTAACTGGAGGCTCATTTTAGATGGAAGGACTGGTGCTCGGACTGGGAGAAAGGGGCCAATTTGACTTTTTTCAGCTGAAGTGCTGGCCTCCATATTGAGGTAAAAGCCAAGCGGAGGCCTATTTTTGTGCAGCCACTCTTCGCCGCCGCATCTCTGACGGACACCTACACAGACATACACACTTTCATTTTTAAACCTTGAAAAAGCAAACGAAGGCAAGTCTGCCTCTCTCTCCCAATGCATATCTTGCTGTATTTTTGATACTCAGATTGTACGGTGCGAGTTGAGCTGTGCGCAGGGCTAAGCTCTCCTCGCGGTCGGCAGATGCTCGGGTGATAAATTGCTATCATGAGTCATTGATGCATCCTAAGCTTTTCTCCTTTGTGATCAAGGGTACAGAAAATACCAGCACTCCTCCTAACAGACACACACCGCCGACACTGACAGATGGAGCTCAGTCTTAAGGTGACACACACACAATAACCCCCACCCACCCTCCTTCACACAAACACATACTCACTTACACAGACTCACTTTTATGCACTTTAGAGTGCGCGACGTGCAAACACCCACACATGCAACCGCACCCTGTCCGTGTTTGTGGGCTGTAGTGACTCGTTAGTGTGCACAGCGGGATTGTGTGTGTGTGTGTGTGTGTGTGTGTGTGTGTGTGTGTGTGTGAGAGAGAGTGATAAATGGCTGTGTGAATTATGAATGAGGAAAGATGACGGGGGAGCCAGTCCACCCTGAAGCCTGCCACTGCACTCAGCTTGCATGGATTGACTCTGCGTGTTTGTGTGTGTGTGTGTATTCAACAGTAAATGTGTGTTTTCATCAGTGAATTCCTTCAGTATATTTTTGTCTGTCATAACATAACAGTTATAACATGCCTAAGTGTGTTATTATTTGCAGGCAATGAAGTGAATTTTATAGTGTCCAAGACCAGCTTTAAGAACAAGGAAGCCTCTATTTTAAAATGCTCGTCTCTCACACACTCTACCTGGTTTTTATAGAAAGAGCCCTTAATATTAAGTCATTTTCTTTGCCTCACTTCTGACCCCTCTTTTCTTCCCCTGCACCCTGTTGTCTCTCCTCTCCTATTCTCTCTCCTATTATCTTTTCAGTACCCACATATACTCACTTATGGCTGTTAATCTTTTATCTCCTGCAGTCTCTTTTGTCCTTTAGCAGAAGGTAGATTTATTCATCATATTTTTAAACAAAATTTAAAAAATGAAATTACATTTGTCCTTGATTCTGCTACATCTTTGGAGCTGAAGGATGAGTTGATTAAAATCAGCAGCTACTATGAAGATTCCATCTGGTTGCTCTGGCATGTTACTGTTGTTGCATATTGTTATCTGAAATAACAGATTTTTTTGAAATTTTGAGTAATTGATGGTGTTTGTGTGTGCCATAGAGGTCAAACTGTTAACCAGTTAATCAGTAAGTCAATTAACTGACACTTAATGGTTAAAAAATTGTGAAATGATTCATAGCCAAACCAAAACATACCAACATTTTGCTTAAATTTGAGGTTTGTGATACCATCATCATGCTTTTGGACTGTCTTTTGTGTGTTTTGGGTTACTGGTAAGAGGCACTAAGTTTAGCATGTTTTTCACCAGATAATAAACTAGTCCAAAAGATAATTTCTATTAATTGAAACCAATATTGTATTGTACAATAAAGAAACCCATCAGTTGTTGGTGTTACAGTTACGATTTAGCTTCTGGGGGTAATGTCCAGGTATCCACTGTAACTGCCAGATATCTGGATAACAGATACCTGGGCCAAGACTTCCTATTCTGTGCACTTGACCCTGTTAACAATCTGCATAGCGAATTGAGATGCAATAATGGACTCACACAAAGTGTGCATCATAGGTTGAGTGAATACCGGTGGTTAGAGTTTAGCTAACTTTTTCTGAGAATATGTAGTGAATTGTCACATATTATATTATGTTAACTTTAGTTATCCTGAAGGAAACTGAAGGGCCAAGTAGATCACAGTAAAATGAATAGCACAACAAGACAATAAAAACAAGTTAAAAACAAAAGATTAAGACAACAAGCAGATTAAAAAAAGAATAAAACACAAGCCTAGAAAAACATCAAAGCCTAAAAATAACCTAAAATGAAAATCAGAGGACCTACTAAGGAGGCAGCTGCACAGCATGGCGCCATATAGTTGAAACATTTGAATTTTTTAATCTCAACTAATAAGCTGTTGAAACATTATGAATGCTCTTTAAACTGTATGTAGGTAGACTTTTCAAATTAAGTGTTTCCCTGGATTATTTTTCATCACATCAAAAAATCTGATAATATTCTTTCCTTTTTTATTATTATTATTTTGTTTACAAAAACGGTTTTTACACTAGTTATGCAATGAGCCTCAATAGATCTTTCAATATGTAGCATTTCTGTGGAATTTCTTGTTACTTCTAGACCAACGTATATACATCAAGGTTGTATCAGCCGAGCTTTAGTGTATAGTAGGTGTGGATGGTTTCTCTCTCCCTGTCTCCATCTCAGCTCTCTCTGGTGGCTTCATTGGGGGACATCCCTCCTGTGGCCCCTCCAGCTGTCAGCTGCTCCTCCATCCACGTACTTTATAGCCCCAGGAATACCCCATGCTGTCACTCCTAAAGGCCAATTGCTGACTTATTGCATGAATGTGTGTGTGTGTGTGTGTGTGTGTGTGTTTGCTAAGTGATATATTCAGAGATTGTCCTCCATCCTTTTATCACTTTCAATCTGTCTCGCTTCATGTCACTTCTCCTTTCTGCCTCCTTGTCCCCTGTTATTTATTTATTTTTTTATGTTTTCCACCGTCCATCTTTCTGCTGTCTCATTCTATAACTGTTGAGTCAGAGTGCTGCCTCCACAGTTTTGTAAACGACACCTTCATCAACAAACATTACAGCACTGCTTATCTTAACGGTCTGCATATCAAATTGTTTCCGGCCCTCTATTCTACACTTGACCCTGAGATTTAATGAACCTGTCAATTCCACTTTAGAAGAGGATGCTGGTCAATGTGCAAGCAACCATCAGCATACATACAAGTTGCGTCTCCGTCTCAGGCAGAATATGATTCAGGGGTTTCTGTGGTGGAAGCTGAGCTTGTATTTAGCAACCTCATTTAATCCTGCTGTATCATTGGGCTGCTTTATATAAAGAGTCCTCAGGGAGCGGCGCAGTGCTCAGCAGAAGATGAAGTACATTTTCCTCATCAACCCCCAGTGAAGATGCCATTATTCAAAATGTTGAGTAAGCAGAGTCTGTGGCATTAGAGCAGAGGATGACGAGTAATAGAGCATAAGAGGGAGGGATGTTTGTCCACGCTGCATGTTTTGCTTTGATCATTTATCCAGAGCCATAAACTCGGTCACTGTTTAAATCGATGGGAGAGCGGTAGCATAGCTGTGGGTCAATAGCATCGCAGGTTGAGATAATTCAACGTGTGATTAAATCGAATTTCAATTAGAACAAGGCTGTCACGCAAAGATATTTTTTTGTTTTGTTATAACTCCTGGTCTGAAATCAATTAGAAATTGGTCCCTTGTTGTGATAATTAGCTCGTTTTAGATGAAGACAGTAGTTTGAAAAAGGTTATGGGCTGAACCAACGTAAGATTTATAACATCATAGAGAAGAGGAACGCCATTAGGATTTAGTAATCATAAATTTCTTCATATAGCCATGGATAGATTACCTAACAGGTCAACTGGGCATAGGCCCAAAGTGTCAGGGGCCTCTGTGGCTTTCACCTGCAAAATGTCACGCTCAAATGACCATTAAAACACAACCCAACCAGAAAGAGAGGCAAAGGAATTGAAAAGAGACACAAAATTTCTACAAACGACCATAAAGAGACACAAAATTACCTTAAAGAGAGACAAGATTGCCTAAATTTATATGATATATAAAGAATAAAGAAGATAGGAGAAGAAGATTTTAGTTTCCTGGACTGAAAGTGTTCCTTTATGGGAAGAGGAGAGTCGAAATATGCTATTTGTTTTGGTATGCTAAATAAACCATTTAAAAACTCATTGTATTATCTGAAAAAACCCCAAAAACATTGTCACAAAGCTAAAAACCTGGCTGTTTTGCACAGCTCATAAAAAGTAGATGTTTTGAGTTTGGTGAGTCCTGCAGCAGTAACTCAACTCCAAAGGGGTCCACAGTCTTTTTCTTAAATCTTTTATTAAAATCAACTGAAACATTGAACGAGGGTGATATCATCTCTATTCTAAAACAACACAGTGCAAGGCAGATCACTACTATGAGGAAAATTACTACTGATTCAAGAAAAGCTTTGAAACTGACAGATGTGCTGAACAGCAGAAAGAGCCATGTGGTCTCCAATAACAGAGATGAAAAGAGGGTGGGGGCATTAGCATTCAGAGGAGCATGCGTGAGTGAAGGGTTTGACAGAGGAGAGGACGATGGTGTGAAAAAGATGAGATGGAAAGTGAGCTTGCGCTTTTTGGATGATGTCAGCCGTGGCAATTCTACGCAGAGAAGAGCCCTTAAAGCCTGTGTGGTGATGAGGCAAACAAATATCGGCTTGGACACAAAAGAACATGAAGGATTGTTGGATTTGGGATGGAGAGAGAGAGAGAGAGAGAGACAGACAGACAGTGAGTTACAGTGAGATTGACAAAACGGGGAAAATACAGGCCACTGAGCAAAGGGTGGAGAGGGGGAGGGGGGTAAAGATTTTGGAGGGATGTCAACTGTATCTATTGCCAGCAGACCGTGGCAGCCTGGGACAGTCAAGGATGGAAAGATCGAAGACACAGAATACACAGCAAGTGCATAGCATCTATGAGACAGATGCAGCCAAGCGAGAGTTAAAGGCTTTGGAGCCATGTCAAGTGTTTCTATTGTTTTTGAAGCCAGGAAAAGAAACACCGGCCAAATATTTAACTTTTGTCACAGTGCCACCCCTGTTTACAACATCGAGGGACAGGAAGAGGGGAAGGATATTGGCAGATTTTGTTGATTGCAACAGGAAGAGAGACCTCTGTATGGCTTGTTGTGCTGGGACAGTGTGTTTGTGTGTAAGTGGAGGAGTGCTCTGACGTAATTCATATTTAAGAGTTTTTATCCGGAACCTGGAAAACTAATGTGCTGAGAAAGCTCAGGTGGTGTGCACGACTTGCTGTTTCTTTTTATGGCTTATGTAACTTGTACCAAGAGCTCACTGCGGGTTATCTGGGGTCTTTGAATGTTTTTGAAAAACTGTATTGGTTTGGCTGCGCTTCAGTGAGCCTGACGTGTACATAATGGGTAAAGCCTTAGTTGTATCTTCTCTATAACACCTTAAATACCAGCATTTGGTGCTACTTGAAAATGATACCTTACAAAATGAAAGACACTGTACCTTCAAAATGATCATTTATAACATTGCTCGCCCCATGTTACCTTAAATTCATTAAGAAAACTTTGTTCTTCTTGTATAATAATTTTTTAATAATTCTTAAAGAATTGAAATCATAGGGTTCCACGTTTAAACGTTCAATATTTAACTTTCTACCAACTTTCTTTATCTGAACGAGAACAAAAGATGAAGCAACGCTGTCATTACGGTCAAGTTTCTCCTGGTTAGGATTCGTGCATTGTAGTTGCCTCGTAAAAAAAATGAGCATTCAGCCTATTGTGCTTGTTTATGTGGTAAAATGAGCAAAGTGTGAAACATCCTCTCCTCTGTCTGATTCAGAAGACACTCAGATGTCTCCGCTTGACATTGTCTGAGCCCTTATTTAATATTGTGAATAATTCTGCTCATTTTCTCACGTGCCCTCCAATGTCTCAGAAGGAACATGGGCTCAGCAGAAGTGTTCAGCTGTAAGAAGAATAGTAAGGTCAACGCTCGCCCTCCCCCACTCCCACCCATCCTAAGCTCGGGAGATATGCACACACTCTGCTCTTCCTTTACTGTCAGAATTGACAGTGTGAGTCCCTTGGTGATTCCCTATGAAAAATGCATACGTGTCTGTCATGTTTTCTGACTGAATGGGTTCACTCATAGACAGTACGCATAAGATTTTTTTATTCCTCCACCACAACCAAACAACTCACAAGCCCTTTTTACACAGAGATCACACTATAGGACTGCTATGAAGTCCCTTTTTTTGCCTTCTTTGCATTTTTACACAGAACCAAATCACAGCGTCATCACTGCATGACTTTGTGCAGCATTATGGAATCAAAAGAGGCGTAATGGACGTGACATGTAGCATAACAAACATCACAACATGCACTTTATAAATAGCAACAATTGCTTGACATGGCAATAACAATCATTTAATGTCCCTGTTAAATTGCTGTTGATCTGTCTCTCTGCTTGGAGGGTAAGGAGTTACCGCACCACATTGTTTTTCTAATTTGCAGTCTTTGTGGCCACTATTCTTCTTCTTTGAGTTAGCTGCTAACAGCTCCCTTTTAAATCTCCGCTGGTGGGTTTCATGCATAGCACATGCACCCTTAGAGCCCATGATCAACCTTTCATGGCAGTATGATGTGCTAACGGGCAGTGTCAGTTGATAACGTGGCTGGACGAAATCTGTCGGAACCGTATGATGTGCCACTGCATGGCGTCAAGTTGAAATGCTGCCAGTAACAATGTAATATAAGGAGCATGAGCAGCAGTGGATGGATCCAATATGAATATGAATTCCCATATGAATGTACAGAGAAACCATTATGTTTATTTCCTAAACCTAACCACATGCTTCTGTTGCCTAAACCTTAGCATCCCTGCCTTTGTAGCCTAATCCTATCCATGTGCTTTTGTTGATGTCCTGGCATTGGTTGCCAAGCGCTTTTGTAGCCTTATTCTAAACATGTGCTTTTGTTGACATAGCGGCGTTGGTTGCGGCATCCTGTAAGGTCAACAACAGACGCAGGTTACCTGGTGCGTAAAATGTAATATAATATATCCACTGACAAAGCAGCGACATGTGACGACTTCAGACGAAAATGTGTTGCCAGCTGTCCTGTTTATCCGGACTCTGTTTTGGCACTGTTACTCCCTGTTGTGAAAGCTTAAAGAGGAGAGCGCTCAGTCCTCCCATTCTGCAATTCTACCATATATACAGAACAGCAAGGCGGAATAACAGTGCAATAAGCAGTGTAAAAGTGGCCACAGAGTCACTCTAGCCTCCATTTCTCTCAGCCCAGTCCTACTTGAGCCTTTCCGAAAATCTTTGCAATCCCTTGCTCTCTGCAAACCATGCCGCAGTAATGAAGGCCTAAGCAGCCTGTCATACCGGACAGGTTTCCTTCTGTTCTTCCTGCCCTCTTCCTCCCGACGGGGGCAGGATGAACAGTATATTCCAGGATGGGGACGCAGTGGAGAGAGAAGGGGGGCTGCTGGCTGGCAGTGCCACCTGGCATGGAGAGCTGCCCAGCCTAGCAGTGCTAGTTTCTCTGCACCACCTGCTCCACTGCCCTCCTGCTCCGATACCTGGCCCTGGAAGGCAAACCTGTCATTAGATAAGGCATGTGATATGTTTGTGTTTGTTTGTGTGCATGTGTGTGCGTGCTGATCCAAGCCAGTTCTCCTCCCCTCTCTCCGTTGCCCTCTGTGTTCTGCTACTTTTAGTAAACCTCCCCGGGACAGCAACAATATTAGCTGTTCAGTCCCACTTGTGTTGAGAAAGGAATCTGAAAGCAAAGGTGTTGCTTTGAGATAAACAACCCAGAAGCAGTATTTTTTTAAAGATTATTTGTTGGGCTTTTCTTGCCTTTATTATAGTGAAGTCAGAGAGTGACAGGAAAGGTGGAGAGAGAGTGGGGATGACTCACAGCAAAGGGGCGCAAGCCGGAATCGAACCCAGGCTGCTGCGAAGGACTCAGAATACATGGAGCGCATGCTCGACTCACTAAGCTAGAGGGCGCCCCGACGACCCAGAGGTTTAATATTTGTAGCTACTGTAATCACCTGTAGCATTTATGTGCTTTTTTATTACAGAATTTATCCATTCTTCTCTTCTGCTGTTGTGTTTCCCAAGGGTAAAATATTTCTTTTTTCTTTCCGTTAAATAACAATTTAACCTTCCGTCCATTATTTCCTCTTTTTGTGTGTATTTTTGTAGAATAGTGTAAGTGTGTGTAGCAGCCAAGCTTTTTGTAACTGATCTTTTGAGCGGTGGGTAAAGTACAGTCACTATCATTAAAAAAAGACTCAAGCAAAAGTGAAAATGACCATTTTTTAAAGGTCCAGTGTGCAGGATTTAGGGGGATATATGGAATATAATAAAATAAGTTTTCTTTAGAGTATAATCACTTGAAAATAAGAACTGAAGTTTTGTTACCTTAAAATGAGCCATTTATATCTAGATAGGGAGCGGGTGCTCGTTATGGAGATTGCCATGTTCACTGCCCAGAACAGACAGACCTAACACTGGCTCTAGATAAGGCCATCTGCGTTTTCTCGTCGGCCATCATGGTTAGAGGCCCATCTGCAACGCGCAGCATCTGAGATCCACTGATTTGTAACATAAAACTGCTTTATTCAGTGTTTCTATCAGATTTAATCCTGAGGTCGGTTTGTTTTGGAGAGGAAGAGACTGCTGCGGATAAATCGGCTCCTGGTTAGAAACCTTCTGAACAATGAACACTGAAGGAATCCTAACAAGAAGTTTCAGCTGGTTGCAGTGTGCAGTCCTCACCATTAGATGCCATTAAATCCCCCTTAATTTTACACACCGAACCTTTTAGGCACTTGTTTATAATACTGTTAACGTCTTTCCACCAAATAATAGAAAAGTATGGATAAGGACTTGGATTGTTAAGGAGTCTCAATTATGGTATCAATGTCAATAAAAATTGATGATCCCCATCCCTAATGCAGAGTACTTTTTACCTTAAGAAAAACATTTTTTTAACTTTTTTTCTTATGTACATTACTTGTAATGTGTTACTACACACCCCTGGTTTTATTCCAGCTAATTATCTGTCTTTGTTCAGGGCTGATAAAGGTTTATATCCGCAGTGTATGAAATGACCACTGCAGTCAAAACTTATGCGTTGTGTTTATTTGGCACACCCAACCTCTGCACTGAGCCCCTCTTAGCATCATGCACAGAGCAGCTCAGGGACGGCCATTGTCCCAGAAGAGCCTGGACGTGCTGCGAGTAGAAAGGGAGGAGTGGAGGTGATGGTGTTATTTGGTCGCAAAGTGCTTTTCTCACGTCGCTCTCCTCCGTCCTGAACAAAAGGGCTTGGAGAGGGAGATAATGTGACTGGGCTCTCGTGGGGAAAGGTTATCTACTGTTCCCTGTCAGCTGATAGCACAGGACAGGACACTTCAAGTCCCATAGGCTTCCTCTAATGATGCTCTTCAATTAGCCCAGGGTCATTGGGGATGCATAGAGGCCAGCACATGTACATGTACCTGTATTACAGATCATCGGGCAAATTAGCACAAACTTTCAGATGGATCGCCACACACACTCACTCAGCTGGAAAGAAACAAGCGACATCAAGCATGAAGTCTCCTGACCTTTTCTCCTGCTGCGAGGCCTTTAGAGCACAGCTGTATTCTGATGTTGTCGGACCCTGTCGAAGTGGACAGTGAAACAACATGAAAAACATAGTAATTGCGCAAATCCAAAAATTGTGTAAAACAGGTGCTGGACAAGAAGAAATAGCAGTCAACAACATAAAAAAGTCTACATACTATACCTCCTTTATGTGCAATTCAATTGAAAAGGCGACGTCTTTAAATGCAAAACCTAGTTCACATGACATATCCACAAGTGACAGTCAAGTTGTGTTACAGGTAAATAAAAAAATGAATAATGAAGTCCCCTTAAATACGTATACACGATATCCACAAATGTGTTTTAATGGTTTTAAACAGTACATGTTGAGCAGAAAACACATGTACCAAAATAATACACACCAAATAGTTTTACTCATGTATGTAGAGATGTACATGTGTGTTAAAAAATTCTTTACAGGAAAACACCTCTCAGTACATAAGAAATAACATCAGGCCAGTGGCCGTCATACGTTTCATATGGCTAAATCTATTACAGTCACCTTTATATTAAATATAAAAGACAATAGGATATCCCTAATCAAGTCTTCTAAGGATTTTAACAATAACTACCAATTTACATAGAGGCGAGGAATAACACACTGAGGAAATCAGGGGTCCACCAAATACAGAAAATAATAAACAATGCTCAATTGATGGATAGACATTTCCTGGATGTGTAAATCACAGCAAGTAGCTCAGTTACCAATCCACCTCAATATCAGTCTGTATCACAAATGATGATCAACATCAACATCTGGTCAAAAACACTAAACAATAAATAAAAGGTTAAAATAAAAAAGAATGAAAATAATAATATCAAATCAAATAAGGTGGAAGTGCACAGTGGAGCCAGCTGCTGGTTTATCAGAGCCACAATTTACTCCCTGACAGCACTGCAATTTCATCTGCCACAAAGTTGCACTGTAAAGATGAGAGATTGTCCAGGAAGAGGCGTGCAAACATGTGCACACACTTGAACTCATGTAACCCCCCCTGCTGCAAACAAACAGAGATAACATGCTGTGCACCTTTGCAAGCCCCCGCGGTCGATTTATCTTGCTCTTCTCTGACTGTCAGGAATCTGCCATGTGAAGTGATTCCCTGAAACAAGCTGTCTGACCGCAAGATGCGATCAATCTAACACACAGCAGCATTAACCTCTGAAAGAGATGGCTATGGATTCCTGTCTGTAAGTATGAGCCACATTCCTCTGCTTTAGTCTGGCCTAAAGGGGAGTCATATCTGAAATCAAGCCAGCAACACATTTATTTTGATGGAAGTCAAAGCCTAACATGAAGTGATGGAGAGGGCAGGCTGCAGCTGATCTCCTGTCACCTCCCGTAGCTATCAGCTGGCCATCGTTTCCTTCACTTTTGAGAGTTTTATTTTTTAGTTTTGACCCACTTTATATCCTGTTTTGCCATCTCTTACCCAGTTTTGTGTTCGTGTGCGGCATCTTGTTTGTAATTGTCTTTTCTAGACGTGTTTTTTTTTTCAACATCGGGTCATTACTCTTTCATCAATGATCAAATGCTCTCCACTCTCTCTGCCTTTCACCCTTTTCTCTCTAGTAATGTGTTGCTGTGCATATTATCAGGCTTGAAACACTTCATTATCTTTAATAAGCTGTTACAGTGTTGGGGAATAGAGGCTGAATGGTCCAGTGATTTCTGTTTAGGTGGATTTGGCTCTGTCCCCGTCTTATGCACTTTTAATATTACTCAGCAGGCACCATTGCTTTTGCAGCAGATATAGGATTTGCATTAATCGTGACTCTAAATATATTAATAAACACAGTATGACTCACATACTTGAGTAGTTTTGTGTGTTTTAGCACGAAAAGGACGTGACTGTCTTCTTGACTCAAATATGGCTTGTACAGCAGAATTGTTACAAATCTCTACCCAGATTCATTAGGAATACAAGCCATGGTTTGACACTGTCTTTGCTGCCTTGCATACATCATTTTAAGATTTTGTTAAAGGAGCAGTGTGTGGGATTTAGTGGCATCTAGCAGGCTGTAAGGATTGCAGATTTCAACCAACTGAAACTTCTACCGTGTGTCACGTGTTCATTGTTATTTATTTTAAGCCAAACAGTGATGTTTTTTTTCTAAACCAATCACACATTTTTTTGCCTGAAAAGTAAATCTAAACACAGAAGTGCTTTCCCAGCCTTGTATGGTTTTTTTTTATGAATAGTATATGCATGTTGCGAGCATAAATTGTCACACCATCCTTAAATATCCACAGCTGACGCAGGAGGGTACCTAGCTTGTCTTAATTTGATTTGTGGGTCCACTGACAATGCAGCGGTATCTGACGAGATGGGATGAGAACTTATTGCAGTAGGTTTTTCCTTCACTGCCCATCATGGAGGGACTGCAAACTTAAGTGGCTGATCCGAAAATGCAAATGTACCTATAAAGAGCCAGTGTTTGGTTTGTCCGTTTTGGGCTGTAGAAACGTGATGGTGCAAGATGGAAGACTTTGTGGATGAGGTCCCGCTCCCTATGTAGACTCAAAAGGTTCATTTTAACAAAAACATGATGATTCTTTTTTCAGGTGATTATAAGCTTAAGAAAACTTCAGATTTTATATTCCATTTCTGCCAATATATTCCCTCCCAAATCCTACACACTGGACCATTAAATGTGGAACTTTGAGAAAACGCCATTTTGAGGGAAAGAGAAAGAGAGAAAAGAGAAAGCAAGAGGGAGGGATAAAAGCAACCCTGTTGACCCATGAGCAGAAGCAGAAGTCACTGTATGTCCTGGTGGGAGGCAGGGAGGGATTTGATTAGCAAACTAATGAAATCAGTCAACGCAGTGTGTGTGCATTGTGTGTGTCTGTGTCTGAGGATCTGTCTTTGACACACAGTCGCACTCGCACATTCTCGTCTTCAGAGGCAGTCAAAAGCTCCCCACGGTCTCCTGCTGCCGCTTCTTGCTGCTGTGTCATTCTGCATCACTGGTGCGGGGAATTAGTTCTTTGTTACTGCTGTTTACCGCCTTCATTTCCCATCCCTGAATCCTCATCCACCTGGCTATCGACCCAGCTACAGCAAAGCTGTCCATCCACACCTCCGCTCACTCTGTGTATATGTGTTAGACTGGGTGTGTAGGTGGTTGGAGGGGGTGTTTTTTTGTGCAAGTGTCTCGTAATTGCGCTTGTGTTTACATCCGTCTCTTTGTGTGCATGTTTTCTTATTTCTTTTTGTCTGCTTCTTGAGCTGCGTATTTAACTATTCTGTATGTGTGTGTGTGCATATGTAGCACTGCGAGTGAGACTGTTGTGTCATATGTGTGGTCTTTGTGTGAGTGTGTCAGAGAGTGCAGCCCCAGGGTGGCTCAGCAGAGGCGAGGCAGTGGCAGGCCTGTCTGAAGTACTTAGGGCAGACAATGCTCAGAGCCACAAGCTGTGGCTTCACTGACAGTTGAATTATGTGGCTAAGCACACGGTCACAGGTACTTACCTATGCTGCTGACATACACACACACACACACACACACACACACACACAAATACAAACACTCATAGATACCTGTTACTGTGGTTATGGCTTGCCACCATACGGTGCTGCAGACAGATGGGGAGTTGAGTCACTAACACTAGGTTGGACTAAACAGACATGTTTTAGGGTGCCAAGCACTAAAGGTGTGTCGAATGTTTGTTGATCTCGCTGGCTATCTGAAGGAAAAAGTTGGCAACAAAAAACCAGAGGGCCATATGTCTGCAAAGGTGATTAAAGTTTGCTCTGTAGGAGCATCCTGTCAACTCAGTGGTCTGTCAAAAAGAAAGAAGAAATCTTTCAGAGAGTGCAAAATACAGCAGGACTGTTCATTTCACTGCATCATACAGTATGTTTTTAAGTAGGTAAAACAATTTGTATTCATGGGTGTATTATTGAATGGGGGCAATTTTTGAGAATACTTTTGAAAAGGAAATGAAAATGTGTCATACACTGAAGAGGAAAATCAAAAATAAGATGATTAACATATCTAAAACTGACTTATGGAAACTAGTGTATATGAGTTTTTGTTTGACTTTATATGATATACATTTACTGTGCTTGTTTCTTTCATTTTGTACATCTTTTTATTTCTTTTTATCATCTTTAATTTCGGAAGAGTGTATAATAATCATCATAATCCATGATTTGGACACCTTTTGAAGTTTTTCAAGCAAAAAAAATAACAGAAACTACTAAACTACTAAACTAGTTTACTAGAGTTTTTTTCTCTTAAGGTAAACATTTAGACATTTTTTTGCAAGGTAGAAGTATGCGTTTCTGAGGAAAATGTGTTATGGTAGCTAATACTCTGCTTTTAAAGATTCTTTAATTTTAGAAATCCAAAAGTAACACTTAACAAACTAAAAGTCTAAAAAAGTAACTGCTGTACAGTGAGACTTCAGCCATACCCTTCCAGTCTGCACAAACTGGATTTAGTTTGCCACTGCTTCAAAAGTAATCCCTTATTATTTCATTATTTTTTTCTGATGTGTATTTGAGTTAGAAAAAGACAAAGGTTAAACAGTTAAAATGACATTTATTCACATTGCCATGTTTTTTCATCATTTTGGACAAAGTGGTCAGTTTTGTAGGCTTAATCTTCGGCTAAAAGTCCCATTAAAACACACACACTTGCACACGCTCATACCTTGTAGGACTGATGGAAATGATAACATGTTGATAGAAGTGGGAGGCAGCAGGTGTTTAAATATTTGTCCCTGGCCTGTTATGTCTAAAACTGTTACTGTCTCACAGTCATGAGGACCTCACATGTGCACCTGTGGGGTACATACAAGAAAGAGTGCTTATTTCATTACAGAAAACATAGTTTAAAATTATATATGGCAGGATTTTAGCACTTCTGTACAGAAATTCTTCCTCAGGCTATGGAGTTGAGAAACAGGGGTGGTGGGAGGGTGCAAAGAAATGACAGTGGGGAAAAAGGATCTTTGCAAAAAAGTGTTAGCTGTTTGTGTCATGTGATGTGCAAATGCATCCCTCATCATTTTTATCCACATGTTTATGGAAACCAGAATGACTCATGTGTGACCTTGGCTTTTTCAACTGGGAGATATTGATATTCTCTTCTTCTGTCTTTCTGGATTCTACTTTCATGTGAGAACCTGCTAATGTAATCCACTGAGGGAATTCATCCTGCCGGGTACTGAGCCTCTGCTGAATCCTTAAACAACCACCACACAGGGATGACTAAAGCCAACTCAGGCTTGTTCCAGTTTCATCTGAGAGTCTGAGCTGATCTGCCAGTGACATCCTCCTCTATTGCTCTCTCTCCATTTCTGTTTCTCCAGGCCTGAAGACCTACCTGATCTCTGGCAGAAAGGCAGAGGCTCACTCCCTCTGTAGCTGCTCTCAGTTAGTGCTGGCGGGGCCTGAGCAAACGGATCCTCGGTGCCCAACTTCCCGGGTGCACACACCTGATGGAGCTCCGTCAGCCTGCACCCTGCCTCCAGAGAGTGCAAAGGTGAGCACACGCTACTCCTGAGAAAACAATATCAGCAATGTTGTTGAGGATCTGGGATCATATTTCATTGCACATCAATATTGCCTGAGGTGGAACACTGAGCTGAATGTTCTGCTACAGCCGCTTCGATGCTCGTATTTTTCGCTCTCTGTGTACTTTTGTTTATGTGGGTGTATCAGAAGCTTTAATAAATATTTTTATTTTTATCGTGCAAGGAGCTCATTTTGTCTTGAGTGAAGGAAATCGGGAAAGAAACGAAACTCTAACCTTGCACCGTGCATGCAGAGAGTATAGGAGGAGGATGATGGGAGGCAGGAGAATCAGTGGGGGTTCTTGGTATGGTAATGAGCTCAAGCAGGGAGATGGGAGGCCCTCCTCAATTCTTTCTGCCTTCCACTGAGCGCTCCACCATTTTAAGCTTTCATCTCCTTGCGTGGCTCTCACACAAATACAGATATGGCTCACGCTGAAGGATCACACTCTGAGAAATCTGCAAAAAGGCTTAAAGTGAAAGGATTTAAAGAGCGACTGTGGTTTGCATGTTTAATGTGTGTGTGCTATCGCTGTTTGTTTACATTTTATACGATGTGTGTTTTGGCCCCTTAACGCTTCACGGTGTTTTGCACATGTCCCTTTCATGGTCATTCATTGCACAGCACACAGCATAACTGTCACACAGATCTCTTTCTCATACACACACACACTCATACTTTCTATTCTGTTTGAAGAGGATGAGTGGGATGGAAGTAAAGACCTTGAGCCTGTGTAGACCATACGCCTCTTGTTTACTCTCCATCTCCTTCTCTGTTTCTCAGTGACTGCTGCCACTCTTGTTAGTTTTTTGCACACTGAAATACATCATATTAAGCCAACAAAAAAGTGATAGTAAGTCTTTTTGCTGCCGCATCACCGCTGCATGTTTTTGATGTCATCTCTCTTGTCATTTTGTCATCCCCAAAGAGTTTTGATCTCGATCTCTGCCATCCTTTCATGTTTTTCTCTGCTCACATCCTTGATCTGTATCTCTCAATGTATTCATTCTCTTTCCTCTTTCCTGCCCCAATATGCTGCATCTCTCTCCATATGCCACCCCCCCCCCGTCCAACCTCTACCTCCCTGCAGTCTCCTTGCATATCCTGCAGTGTGGGCCTGATACCAGGGGAGGATCAGGTTCAGGAGGAAGGAGCGGTGCACAATGGCTGTCATGACGACCGCAAGACCAACAGCAGCAAGGTTAGCCTGTTGTTGTTACCAGAAGCAAACAGATAAGACTTAAAACAGTCTGATAAATCTCTTTCTCAGTTGGAACAGCTTGGAACTATTACTTTGTATGTCCAGTTTTTATTGTGCCTCGAAAGCTGTGGCCGGAGGCATTCTGTTTTACTTCCATTTGTACACCCGTCCGTCCATCCATCCCATTCTCATGAACATGACATCTCAGGGGAACACCTTGAGACAATTTCCTCAGATTTGCCACGAACATCCACTTGAACTCAATGATAAGCTGATTAGAATTTCAAAGGTCAAGGGTCACTGTGACCTGGCATCCGTCTCATTGTCATGTCGGCACAACCGTTACACGAATTCAGTTTTGAACTGATTAGAATTTGGTGGTGGAAGGTCAAAGGTCATGTTCACTGTGACCTCACAAAATATTATTTGGCCATAACTAAAGAATTCATACAATAATCATGAAAACATTTCACACAAAAATTGAATAAGATGTAATGATGACATTTTACATCCAAAATGTCAAAGGTCAACTTCAGTGTGACATAATATTCTGCAAAAACACTTATTTGGTCATTACTCAATGTCATAACTCAGTAACAGAAGGGAAGACATTTGGTCAGACACTGAATTGATCACACTAATAGAGCTTCTGTGCTGCAGGGAGATGTGTGTGTGTGTGTGTGTGTGTGTGTGTGTGTGTGTGTGTGTGTGTGTGTGTGTGTGTGTGTGTGTGTGTGTGTGTGTGTGTGTGTGTGTGTGTGTGTCTGTGTCTGTGTCTGTGTCTGTGTTTGTGTCTGTGTCTGTATGTGTGTGTGAGAAGCATCCATGTTTTCACAGACATGGATATAAACACTAAATCCAATATGGCTGGTAAGCAGTGGCATACAACCATCAGGAGGTAAATCTAGTTCATTAAAATACTGGGACATTGTAATCCAACTCATATACATATATTCAGGCCCAGAAGCAAAAAGAATGACTTAAAAATAGTTCAAAGAATTAGAACTCCATGAGTCCCAGAAAAAGTGTGCCACAGACTCATGCACTTAAGTTGGTGTGACTGTAACACACTCTTTAGCTTTATATTTCATATTGGGACTCAATATGAATCATTATTGACCTGTTTCCACAGCATAGATTCATTATTGCAGCTTCTTTTATCATAATTCAGAGCTGCGATCAGCCCAAAAAAAACGCAGCAAAACGTTTATTTAAATGGAAACTGCGGTGCGTTGAACACCCTGTTGTGTAATGCAAGCACAGTGCCTTTAAATACAGCGGGCTATCATTCAGTTAATTTACATTCAAAAGGGCTTTATTGGAGTGGGAAACATGTTTACATTGCCAAAGCAAATGGGGAATTAAAAGAAAAATTGAATGTGTAATAAGTAAAGCTCCTAGTACATCTCGGTCACATTGAAAACATAGCAAAACATTGCAAACTGTTTTCAGATCTAACATACATCGTGTCTTCTTTCCATCTTAGGACTCTTCAAATCTAAAGTGTTCCCCAGCGGTTTCTTCAGGGCGCAGCCCTAAGGCTCTGAATGGCTTGCTCAGTCCTCAGCTGGAAGCTCTGAAAAACAGCCAGACATCACTGTGTGAGATGCTGCAGGAGAAGGAGAAGAAGACGTGGAGTGGAGGAGTCATGGGCATGGACCACTCGGCACTCATCCCCCTGCGCTCCAAGAACTTCAGGGAGAGGAGTGACGCTCACTTTGTGGATGTCATTAAAGAGGACAGGTTGGGACAATTTAAGGATAAACATATCAGTAATATTTAAACATAATGTAAAGTTGTCAATGTCAATATCTAGTTCATTTCAAATATTTCAGACAATTTTAGCAGAGTTGATTGTGACATTTACAATTTCAACTGAACATATTCATAACGACTTTCCTCTGTGCCTGTGGCAGCCTTATGAAGGACTATTTCTACAGACCTCCCATAAATAAGCTGAGCCTCACCTTCCTGGAGAGGAGCCTCGAGTCTGCTTACCGGATAAGCTACCAGGAGGAGGTGTGTGTGTGTGTGTGTGTGTGTGTGTGTGTGTGTGTGAGTTGTTTTGTGCCTGCTTATTTAAAGAGTACATATGTGTGTGTATGTTTATTTTTTTTACATTATCCATAAGTGTTATCAGGTTACCATAGTTGTCTTTAGCCTGTGAGGTTCGCAGCTGTCAGAGAAAACCCGTGTGTTTTTGCAATCCCAGTCATCCCACGTCTGCTGTCTCCACCTGTGAGCTTCTTCCTGTGTTTGTGTGTGTGTTTCTTCCTGTTTGTGTTTCTCTGCGAGTCTGGGTCTTGTCTTGACAGCCTGTTAGCTGCTGCGTTATTATGACCAGACCGGTCAAGACTGCGGCAAAGAGAAATCACTGCAGGACCTTAAAAGTAGTTTTGTATTAGTTTGTGATGTCCTCTGCTGGTGTAACCTCAGAAGTGCAGCTCCACTCTTGTGGCTGCAACTGTTGCTACAGTGTGTAGTTTAGAGTCAGAGTCACTGACGTGGGAATTGGGGTAGATTTCAGCAGAGACTTACTTAAGTAATTTAATTATTGTTGATTGCTGGATGATTAATTTTTCTAAGTCATGCTCAGTGGTGAGACTGTTGTGATCATGCATTTGTGCAGCTGCTCCTTGGTTAGATTTCACTGACTGCTTTTCATTACTCTCATTACAGTATTACTTACTCATGTGTATTAATATTCTTTTGTTTGTATTAAGTGTTTTATTTCTGCCGTGGATTTGTCTATTTTTTCTCCCCTCTCTCTTTCCCTCCCAGGTGGAAACCCAAGCAGTGGTGCAAACTTTTGCCAGTCCAACGTTCAGTTCCTTCCTGGACATGCTGCTGTGCTGTTCTGTATTTCTGGCTCTCTCACTGGCCTGTTTCCTTCGACCGCTCGTCACCCAGCAGAGTTTGTCCACACCAGCGCTCATTCTGACAGCTGTAGCCGCCCTGTTGGAGGCACTGGCTCTGCTGTTTGCTATACGGTGAGATACCAAATATAGAGCATGGATCTTGAACTGAAGGCCCATGGGCTAGAGGCAGTGTGCGAGACAATGTCAAAAAACCTTCCCCCGATATATTTAGGATGTATCAGGATGTACGTGGCCCTGATAATAATGTTTTCTTTTTTCTATTTTAATTAGTTAGTATTTTAATGTAACCGCCTGTAATCCACCCCGTCTTACCATAAAACAGTTTTGTCTTATTTTAGGGGGGGACATGGGGGCATTTTTTCTGTGATTGGGTGGCGAGCATCTCTGTTCTGGGAACTGCTTAGAGCCCTCTTTATTCTCAGCACATCTATGAAAGATACACATTTGAATGCACAAAGTAAGAGACAAATATTTGTCTCCCAAAGTCCCACTTCATCCCCAAAATGAACAGGTCTTGTTTACTGACCTTCTGCTTTGTGCTCATGTACTAAGAAGCTTACAGGCCAAGTTGTAGAGATTAATGTCCGATTGGAATCAGGTTTGGGTAAAATGGGACACTCAAGTATCAGATAAACATGTCATTAAAATTATTTCTGCATCATAATAATCTCTATATCAATCACAGCTTCCTGTTTTTCTTCTGCAGTATGGCTTTCTACCTGGACAGTGTGCTGAACTGCACGCGGGTGCTGATGAGAGCGGTGTCAGGCTGGGTAGCGCGTCACTTTATAGGAGCAGTCCTGGTGTCCCTGCCCTCTGTGGCTGTCTTCTCCCATGTTTCCTGTGACATGCATCTCTCCATCCAGGTGGATTTGAATTTTTCTTTGGTTTATTTTTAGATTTATAAATGAATCACAAGGGTGTTAAAAGCTTTGACTTAATTGCTGTCTTCATAGCAGATTTATTCTCTCTGATTCCAATTGTATACTTAGGAATGAAGTTAATGAAGCACTTTTGCTCTAGGGCTACCATGTTTGTAAAATTTTCATATCTTGTGGAATTGTTTTTAGCATATGTCTTTTAGTTGCACAACTTGTGAATATTGCTTGTAGTCAGTGAAATTTATGTGATAATCTTATTGCCTCTTTTGACTAATGACTCTGTGCCCCATATTTTCCCCAGTTCACCATGTTCATCTGCTGTGCTGTCATCATAGCTATCATTCAGTACTGTAACTTCTGCCAACTCAGCTACTGGATGCGCTCAATTCTTGCAGCATTAGTGGGCCTAGCAATGCTTACCTTGCTCTTCAGCTCCCCCTGCAGGTATGACATGGTAAAGGGACAGTGACAGAAAATAACTGCTTTGAAACGTGACATAATTGAATTGTGGGTTAAATTATAGTGTAGAGATTGTGTGGCAACTGACTTAAAATTCAAGAAAAAAAAACACAAATATGTACACTGCCATTCAAAAGTTTGGAATTGCTTACCACATAAACTTGTTTCGGTAAAGTCAGATACCCGAGTTGACTACTGTATACTTTTGACTTGCCGTTCATGTTATTACGTTATAGAAAGTCTTCTTTACAAAGATGTTATTTTGAATAAAGGGTTTGCAAAAAAGTAATGTTTTGTACACACAGATGATTACTAAATGGGCCAATCTGGCACAGGACTGTGGGCCCAAAGTGTTAGGGGCCCCTGGGCCTTCACCAGCAATATCACTCAAATTAAAATGTATCAACCAGGAATAGACTCAAATGACCACAAAGAGACACAAAAGGACCATAAAGAGATGACAAGGAAGTGCAAAGAGACAAAATAACTACAAAACTGATCAAAACAGCCACAAAAAAAGACTACAGAGGGTTACAAAATGAACTAAAGAACCCACAAAATTGCCTCAGTAACACATATAATTATCTTAAAAAGACAAAAAAAGACCTTTACAGAGACAAAACGTCTACAAAGAGACACAAAACAGCCATAAAAAAACAAAATTACCTCAGTTAGACATATAATTAACTCAAAGGGACAAAAATTATCTCAGTGAGACAATACTTCTTCCGTAAGACACAAAACACCACAAGGAGACACGTAATTATCTCAAAGAGACAAAAAATTACCTCAGTGTGACAAAATGAAAATAAATAATGACATAAAATGACCACAAAGATGCACATAAGTGCCAAAAGAAGAACACCTACAAAGAAATGCAAAAACACCACACAGTCTGTGTGTCTTGCACCAGTGTTGGAGTGATTGTGGGGCCCTTTGCATAGATATGCACTCAGGGACCTCATAATCTGCTCTTGTTTGTACATGATGAACAAAACACTGTACGATGGTTCAACCAGACAGACAATTGAAAGGGCAGAAATGGACAAAGATACCTCTGAGAAACTGTTCAGTAAGAATAGAAGAAATCACTCGTCAAAGAAACTAGAAGCTTAACAGTTTCCTTTTTCAGTGTCAAGTGCACGATAAAGCCTCTTACAAGATGTAATTAACAGGTGTGTTGCTTAAGCACCGCTATTTTTCACACTTACACAACACAATAGAAATGGAAGGCCAAATGAGGGTAAGCATTATTGTAATTGGATCAGGGAATATCAGATGAACTTACTACGGACTGAGAAACCACAGTTTAAACCCTTTCAGTTGGACCACTTAGTAGACTGTAGAGGGCCTGAAAATAAACAGCATTCCAAAATAATTAGAGCCCCATTGCACTGTTGTAGTTACATAATGACCATGGGTCACTGACGCTATTCTGGAAAACACATTTAATATTTAAGGGTATTTAGGGGGAACATTTTTACAGCGTTCTCCCCTGTCATGCAACACTGAGGGGACATCAACTAAATGACCCTTTAATTTCTCTTATGGGGCCAAAACTATTTCAAAAAAACATTTTGCATTTGGTGTCTGAATTACAGTGTCTGTATCTCTGTTAAAGTAGCCATTATTGAAGGACAGGGGAAAAACATATAACAATATAACAGGTGATTACAAACTTTAAAATGGCAGTTTTTGTTGGATAGTGCTGGATAGTTACATGCATTTGATTTATTAACCAGTGTTATTTGTGGGGGTTTTTTCTTCCAGTGTTGCCAAAAGTCTGTTTTTCTGGTAAGTGCAATGATTATTGTTGGCATTGTGAGTCAACCAGTTTACTTATTTTTTGTTGGCAGTTTCTGCAGTTGTGCTTCTGTAGTTGTGGTGATAACTTCCAGCTGTAGAGGCCTTCTGTTTCAGTATTCTCCTGCTTGTCTTTCTCTCTCTCTCCATCAGGTCAGATGGCCAAAACAATAACAGCGACAGCAATAGCTCCATCATCATATCTGACAGCCCAGCAGACCCAGACCCACAGGACCTGCTGGGCCCTGAGGCCTGCGTGGCCTTTTTCCTGGTCCTACTCCTGATCCTGTTCCTTAACCGTGAATTTGAGGTCAGTCACCGCCTGCATTACCATGGCAACGTGGAGGCAGATCAACACCGCATCAAGATCCAGAACATGAGGGACCAGGCTGACTGGCTGCTCCGCAACATCATCCCCATTCATGTGGCCGAGCAGCTGAAGGTCACCCAGAGCTACTCCAAGAACCACGACAATGTGGGCGTGATATTTGCCAGCATCGTTAACTTCAGTGAGTTTTACGAGGAGAGCTATGAGGGAGGCAAGGAGTGCTACCGTGTCCTCAACGAGCTCATTGGAGACTTTGACGAGCTGTTACGGAAGCCTGCTTTCTCCAATATGGAAAAGATCAAGACCATTGGTGCCACATACATGGCGGCAGCGGGACTCAACGCACAGCAGTGTGCAGACGCGTCACATCCTCATGCACACCTCCGCGCTCTTTTTGAATTCGCCCTCGAAATGATGCGAGTCGTGGACGACTTCAACAAGAACATGCTGGGCTTTGGATTCAAGCTTCGCATTGGATTCAATCACGGGCCTCTAACAGCAGGGGTGATTGGCACCACTAAGCTTCTCTATGATATCTGGGGTGACACAGTCAACATCGCCAGTCGCATGGATACTACGGGTGTGGAGTGTCGCGTCCAGGTCAGCGAGGAGAGCTATTGTGTTCTCAGTGGCATGGATTATGAGTTTGATTATCGTGGCACAGTTAACGTCAAAGGTAAAGGTCAGATGAAGACCTTCCTTTACCCGAAGAGCAGTGACAGTGGCCCTGTGCCCCAGTACCAGCTCTCAGTCTCGCCAGAGATCCGGGCACAGGTGGATGGTAGCATCGGGCGCTCGCCCACTGATGAAATCGCCAGCATGGTGCCCACTACCAGCATAACTACAAGCAGCACCAATACTATGGTACCCAGTGCCAGCGTTGGTTCCGCTACTACCACAGGGCTTAGCCATGGGAAAGAGGCGGACAGCCGTGAAAGACGTCCCTCTACAGGTACCTCTCATGCCAGGCGATCTGTGTCTCACAGTGGCATGACATCAATACCTGTTACCAACCTAGAAGGACGTCCTTCTTCTGCAAATAACAAACAGCTCATCTCATCCTCCGTCCAGCAAAATACACCCCAAAATTCTACAACAGTGTCCCAGAAAGACATCAAGAAGGACAAATGCGATGATGATTGTGAGAGTAATGTTGGCGAGTTCACCAGACTTTAAGAATTTGCAACAACAGCGCTTTTATCCAAACTCCTCAACCCTTTAAGCTCTTGTTCCTGCCAGTTGGCATTTGTAGAATCGCTGTACATTTGGTCCTAGAATCAGAGAGAAAGACCCACAGGCCTCTTCTCTGCATCAGCAGAGCAGCAGGTTGTTTTGAGTGTGATCTGATTGGCTGATATTATCAGTGGAGGAACCACAAAGTAGGCAGGAACGCTCAGAGGAAATGGGAAGATGCTGAGGGCTGACTCTGAGCCTCCTCTTGTCTGCTACAGATCCCATCGTCTCCCATTAAATTGCTTGATTATCTTTACACCTTTAATCTAAATAATTTCTTTCATATGTCTTTTAAGTGCCTTTAGAGTAGAATAATGTGTAGACTAAGCCTTTTTGAGTAAGGGAGGAATAACATAAAGGGAAAACTGTAAATAAGCAAACTTTTTGAGAAAAAAATGCTTTGCTTTTGTTACAACTTTACTTTGTGAACTATGCTTTGCTATGATATTTTGCCTTTTATCAAAGAAGAGCTCACCTTACATATGGAAAGTGCTACAGTGAGAAGAGAATCAAAATGTGTGTCAAGTGATGGATTTGAGACGTCACTCCCAGATATGTATATTAGTAAAATCTGCACTAGAGGGCTGCAGAGCCTTTAATGAAAACACCTCATGAAAGCCACAGCAGAGACTAATCAATACAGGCTAAGGGCAGACAGGGCCAAGCTGTTGAATGAGTGTACTTGCATGCATACAATGTGTGTGTGTGTGTGTGTGTGTGTGTGTGTGTGTGTGTGTGTGTGTGTGTGTGTGTGTGTGTGTGTGTGTGTGTGTGTGTATGTGTGTGCAGTAACTCATGCTGGGTTTAATGAGAAGAGGTGCCTATGAGTTATTCATCTGACTTGGTGAAACTGCAGGGTGATGACAAACAGTTTAGGAACGCAGACGAGAAAAGGAAAACTCTTGGTTGCTGATGTGGCAGCTGTTTCTCTGGCCTCGGTTAAGATCTCTAAGTACTGAGGTACGACCGTCTCAGCTACATCTAATCACCCCTCTTGCAGTAACAGCATCATAGACGAGGTAAACCGTTACTCGTGTTCGTGCCCTCCCCTGATCCAGGCTCGTATTTGAACCCACGCTGTGTTAAGTGTTGATGAGTATTTCAGCGGATCTGATGAGGCACTGCTGTACCTGTAGTGTCTCGACAGTAGAGCGATTAGAGAAAAAACTGCCTATAGGTTTTGCTATGGATTACACTGTGTGTTAGTTGATAGTGCTTTTGAGACATGGATAATCAAAGTGGGATGTCACAAATCAGAATTGTGTTTTAATGTATTTATTGTTGCACAAAACTTGAACTGTTCACGTGAGGCTCCCCTCTCTAATTTCTATGATTTGAAAGACGTTACTAGGTGGAAACAGCTGGGTGCATTCACTGCTTTATACTTTCAATGGCATGAAACTTAATGTAATAACACTGTAAATGCAAAAAGGCAGTGCAACAAATGTATTCCGTATTAATCCCTAGGTGTTTTTTACTCTTTCTTTTTGACTCCATTGATTTCACGCTATTACGTCAGATCACTAAGGAAATCAAACTGATTAGACTGTACATCTCTGTTGCTGTAACATTTTCTTTCTGTCGCTGTTTCTTAGCAAAAAAAGGATTGTGTGCTCAGAGGCAAAAAAAACACCTTTTTACCATGGAATGCACTACAGTGTCTTCAGTTTAAAGGTCCAGTGTGTAGAATTTTGGGGGATATATTGACAGATATGAAATATATAGTAAATATGTCTTTTTTTTATCGCCGTTACTTTAGAATGAGCTGTTTATATATACATGGAGAGAGTTGGTCCTCATCCACAGAGATAACCATGTTGTATCGCCATGTTTCTACAGTAGACCAGAACTGACAAACCAAACACTGACTCTGCAGGGCCGCTCGTGTTGTTGTGTGGCCACCATAGTCAGCAGATTTTGAATGTGGGACTTCTTTATTCAGTGTTTTTAGGGGTTCAAATCAGTTTTTTTTTTTTTAAAATTAAATATTTTTTTTAGTTTTGTGAGGAAGAGACCAATGCTGATAATTCAGCCCCTGGTAAATCCTCCTAAATCTCTGGATCTTTAGTTATTGGAGAAATACAAGCACATATTAGCAGGTATACAGGCAAGCGGCCTGTATGCGTCAAGCTGAAGAGTGCCAGAGATTTATAGCGTGAAACTGCTAAACGCTTTTACCTGTTTAAATCACAGGGTTAGTTTGGTCTTGAGAGAAAAGGGGAAAACACCTCTGTGGAAAAATGTAGCTCCCAGTAAAAACAAATCCCAGTAAAGAGAAAAAAGAAGGTGCTGGGTTAGTGGTCTGTCTGCAATAAGATGACCAGCACAGGAAAAACACTGTTTTGTAACACGACACTTATTTATTCAGTGTTTTTACAGGTTTAAATAAACTGGTCCGTTTGTTTTGGAGAGGAAGCGACCTCTGCAGATAATTTGGCTCCGGGTTAAAGCCTCTTAAACAATGAACACTAAAGGAATGCTAACTGGAAGTTGATGCTTGAGAAGTTTTCACATATGGCAATCTATAATCCTCTCTGCTAGATGCCACTAAATCCTACACACTGCTCCTTTAAACAACAACACCTTAACCTCATGTTTTAAATGACCATTTCATAACCACTACGTTTAATTAATAAAGCAGACCAGATCAATATTGCAGAAAAACAAATGACCAATTTGCCTTCTTTTATCATCAAATGATGTATTCCGACTGCCACATCTCAATCACACTAATAGTTAAAAAAATGCGTTTGCTTTTTCTACATGTGAAGATAGCTTGTGCCTTTTAACTTCGAACTTGATTGTCCTCATCTTTTTTTTATACTGCCTGCTCTGAGTTTAAGACACTGAATATTTCTCCAAAGCCGACGCATCAGCAGGAGTTTTTTGTTTTAACCATTTATTGCTTAAATTGCACTCACATTTGAGGTTTTCTAAAGATATGACATTTGAGCAGTGCCTTTTCTTAACAATTCATTGTGAACATACCAAACATATTAAACATTAATTAGCATTATTACCATTTTTGAATTATTATTTTTTGTTTGGCCTTTCATTGTGTACTGTATCCATGCTCGGCTGGAGTTGATTTAAATGCAATAATAATTGGTCTGAAAGGGAAAATAACTTTTATGCTCATGAGCACACAACCCTTATACCAACGCAAAATTTGTTTTTGTTATACTACAATAAAGGGACGCTTAGAATAATTATTGCTGGTATCCATAGTTAAGTGCTTAATAGAGGTGATTAGTGTCAGGTTGAGTGTATAAGCGTATACTTTTTTTTTTCTTCTTAGTAATTTTGATAAGCTCTTTTGAATTATGTGTTTTTTATGGACTCTGAACATTTTTTTCCGTATTAGTATCATATTTTGGACAAATAGGAACAATAAGATAGGAGTGTAAACTCATAGTTGTTATTGCCACTTTTTTGTATTTCCCACCGTTTTATTTAACTACAAACAGCTTAAATGTTGATATGATTTATCGAGATGTAAGTGACATTCTGAGCCAGCAGAATGGCACACTGTGAGAATTTTTATGCCAAAGAGTGTTATTACGATCTCTTGGAGTTTCTCCTCTCTTCTCCCTATTTTGCAGATTGTGTTGTGCACATTCAAGAAAGGTCATTTATATAGTAATCACTGTTTAAACACATTTGCACAGGACGCTCACTTTTTATGTACAGTATACCTTTATATTGTATAGTACCTGAGCATTTTCTATTATTTATATAAGCGCATGTACTAGAGTATTAAATAGTCTAAAGAACTGGGTAATTTTAACAATGTTGGAATAATACTACTGTGTTCTGTTTGCCTGCATGTGTGTTAAAAAAATGTATGAGTGTTTGTAAAACTGTGTGTGTGTTTTGGGAGGGATGCTCTAACCTTATCATCTCAAAAAGTATGACGTTAGGATAGTAAGTTTTCAGTCATTGCAGATGTTCTTTTTTTCTTTCTTTCTTTCTTTTTAAAAAAAAAAAATCCAAACTGGCCAAATAAAATGGGCGAGACACCGCTACATGTGCGCAGGTAGGAAATATTTCAATAGCCTGCTACAGCCAAGTTTTAATAAATTGTTGCTTTCTTTGGAAATGTTTTGTATATAGCACGCTAATAGGATTGCAAGTGAAGGTTAAAACTGAATAAAGTCAGCTGCTGGGAATGTTGTCTGGTTGAATTTATAGACTGTACACTACATCTGTGTTTACCTGTGGTGGATGTAACTAAATACATGTTCTTAAGTTGTTCTCTTCTGACGTGGCCAACAATTTTGAGGTACTTGTATTTTACGTGACTGTTTCTCTTTTATGCTGCTTTACCTTGTGTGTATTTTTACATTGTACAACACCATGGCTTTACAGTGTTACTTTTGCATATTGTGTTTTTAAACACAAAAACAAACTTAAACAAATAAGCTCCAACTCAAACCAGCCACAACGTTAATTAAATGCTGCTCACATGTTAATAAGTTAATAGAATAAAGTTAGTTGTGAAAATCCAACGAGTACAAAAAAGCAGGGACAGTCAACCCACATAATTAGTACTTTTAATTTAAATAACTTAAGTAGACCTATGTTTTGCTCATATAATGCTATCACCATTATGTCCTTACATTATCATAATACTATCAGGTGTTAGCTCGGTCTCATGACTTAGACTTGAGTCACAGATTTGATGACTTAAGACTCAACAAATTTTTAAAAAAAAAGACTTGCAACTCAACTTGGACTTTAAATACATTTTTACTTCATTTGGACTCCATCCTTTTGAGTCAAAAATACTTGATAGCTTCCCCTAAGCTCAAGGATTAAAAAGTATGTTACTGAAAAAGTGTGCTACGTATTAAATTATTTTCCTTCATTTTGTGAATCAATTCAACACTTTTAATTCCAAGCAAGACATTTAAGATTTACAGATCCACTGTATTTGAGCCGATCTGAAAGCATCCAATCAGGTTGCAGGAGAGAAACATGAAGAGCTAAAGTTATGTTACTGAGCTCCAGTTGGAAAAAGTAAACCAAGGAGAATTTCTTTAAGTACAAAAACACATTGATCATCTAAAAATGTATAGTATGCGAAACCTGCAGGTTGGAATTAAAGATGGAGATGCAAGAACTTCCAATAGAATTTTTTAAAAGCATTTATGATTTTTATATATTTAAAATATTGTTACTCTGTTGTTAAATAGCATTACATTTGTACAGATAAATTAAAAACTACAAAAGAACAATGCGTTTAATGTTAAAAAAATAACACTATTCGATGTTAAAACAATAGTTAAAAAAGAGATGAAACTATAGAAGAATAAGCAAAAATAATTTTAAATATTTAAAATGATATAATGATAGGGGGACATTAAATTTAAAAAAAAGTTTAGTTAAAAGGTTGAAAATAAAAAGGCTTTTTAAAATTCTTCTTCTTATTATTATTATGATTAATAGTAGTAGTAGTAGTAATACTACTACTACTACTAATAATAATAATAATAAATAATACATTTTGGTTATTTTTGCATTAAACTTTTAATGGTGTATTTTTACAATGCAAACAAAAATTTTAACTACTCAGTTAAATGTATAGCAGAGACTTTTACAAGCCGATCATATGGTTTGTGTGAAAATGTTAAATTTGTAAAATAACTGCTGTTATTATAAAATAACCACTGTTTGCCTGTTCTAAAATAATAGCTGTTAATAAATTCTGTGATTACAAAACAATAGCTGTCAGATAATTGTGGAGTAAATACTATGGAGGATATGTGAAAAAATAGTTGCATAAAATGGTAATAATCATGTACAAGTACCTGAAAACTGTACCTAAATACAGCTCTTAAATATTATATTATTTCCACCACAAGTGGTAAAATAATATAATTACAATAAATATACTGTTGGGATTTAAGTATTTCTATTAATCGACAACAACTGCTGTGTTTGTAAAGATGATAGCATGTAGAGCAGTGAATGTCTATTTTTTGTGTTATTCCACCCCTAGAGGCAACTTCACGTACGTCCACATGACGCACGGTGGGACACAGGTTTACGTCAGGGCGTCATAGCGCGACACCTCCTCCTCCTCCCCCCACAGTCTAGCTGGGAAGAAAAAAAAACTTTTTTTTTTTTGTATCGGAGGAATCAACAGCCGCCATCTTGACGCGGCTCATAAACGGGATTTCGGGGGTAGCATTAATTTTAAAAACCGACTGGAGCTACTCAGACCGGACTCAAACGGCTTTTATCGTACATAAAACCGAAGGGTTAGTCCTTCCGATGAGACTTGATGCAAACATGTGAGGATTACACGGGTTTTTACCGTCTCGAAAGCCCACTGTATATTTGATTTCCCTTTTAGAGAGCGCCGCTTCTCGCCGTATCTCCGTCCCGAGACGTTGTATTTATCGGGAGACAGCGACGACAAAAATATTCCGCCTCATAGAAAATATTTTTTGAATTTAGCTCTTTTTATTTAAGCCCGAGATAGATTTTATGGCTGCTCGTTTCGACTGCGAAAAAGATGATTCTGTACAGACGTGAAACCGACGATCTGCGGAGAAAGGGATTTGCTTACGCCTTGTGTAATATTTTATGATTGATTTTTATTTATTTTTCTCGAACTGAAATAATTTTTGGACGTAATTATTGAGGATAATTATGTGGGTGTTGGGTGTTGGATTATCATGGGGTGATCTTCGGCGGCGAAGCGTGGCGCTGTTGCCTTTCTTTTGAAGCCGTTTTCTCCAGGCAGCATTTCGCCAGTCTGCCAGTCAAGAAAAAAAAAAAAAAAAAACAGTTAAATTTCTCCTTTACGGACAACGCTCGGAAAAGTTACCAGTTATTACGAGCCAGAGGCTGATAAAGTTGGACTGATCCTTCGGTTATTTTTTTCCTGCATCATCATCTATTCATAAAATTTGCCGACCAGGATGGCTGACAATCTGCTGGATGTCGGACCCCCCACTGCAAAGCGACCCAAGCTGAATTCACCTCTCTCCGTATCAGATGGCCCAGGTAAGGATGGCTTCACAAATGCACCTGACAAGGATGATGTGCTAACTTTAGATATATTCATATTTATTAAACATGCACATTGCAAAATCTAGCTGCTTTTTGAGTGCATCCACCTTTAGGAAAAAAAAAAAAGCTACCGTGAAGTAAACCCATCCGCCACTAAAGCTGTGCTGTGCAAATATCACAGAAAAAAACTGCTCATCGGTTCCAGTTTGATTAAAGCTACAGCTGATTGAAACTGCCATGAATAAGTGTATAAAAAGTGCAAACTCACTGTCTCTTAATGACACAAGATTTACTCCACATAGAGTGATTGCTAACTAACTTTCTCAGTTGTAGAGAGTGAAAAGTGGAAAAAAACAACAAAAAAAACAGTACACATCATTACATCTGAACGTCTTGAACCCCTGACTCTCCTTGGAAATAGTGTTGTGAAAGTGCACATTTTGAAGTTGATTAGGGCTGTGTGCTATTAGTCGATTATTTGCTTTGATTAGTATTTTAGTTGGCGTTCAAAATAATAGTTGGTTTACCTTATTAAAATTGTTATTATTTTATGCAGCTGTGTTCACCTAATGAAAATTCTGTTGTAATAATCAGACAAATTGCAAGAACATTGCTTGCAACAAATGGTAATATTTTTTATTAATTGGGTTGTTATGTGTGTAGGATAATATGCAATGCTCATAATGCAGGGTGCCAAGTGTTTCAAATTTCAGTGGCTTTTAAAATATGATTTGCAAAGTTTTAACTTTTATTCTGGGTGTTTTCTTACTTTAACTCTAACTTTAAACATCTGATTAAGCATCAGTAAAATTAGTCACCAGGTTGAATCAGATTTGGATGTCTAATATGAATATTTGACAAGTCAGGTTATTTATCACTTGTTTTTTTCATATGTTTTAAATTTTGAACAGGGCTCAGAGGTATAATATAATGAAACAAGCTAACTGCACAAACAACAGATTAGAAATGTGCAACAGAATTTTTTATTTTATAATTGTTTGTATAATATAAAAGTGCTTATCCATTATAACATCTGACTTACAGGTAAGTAAAATGTTGAGCAGGGAGGTCTTTTTTTTTCTTTGATGCTTTTTGGCCTGATGTTGTCTCAAGTGGTCACCTGTTTTAGCCAGACATGACAAAAAAATATTGTGATCCCCTCTCGATCCCAGTAAAAATTCCCTTTTTTGCTTCCTACCAACCAGCGCAGAGGGACATGCTGGCCCTGTATGCCTGGAGTTCAGTCTTAGAGTCCTCCTCTCCGGCAGCGCAGATACAGCACATGCACTTGAAGTGTTGTCTGACTGAAAGATAATCTCACCACTGGGTCAGTCTGCCACTGGAGGCTCAGCCCTTCTTTCATTCAGCAAAATGCTCAAATGGCCCAGGTTAAAAAAATAATCTGTGCAAAAATACTGGAGGATTACATGTGTACGTCCAAGTTTTGTGCGGGCAGTATATATGGCTAGCAAATGGGCATATTATAGCTTTCAAGGTGAGAATAACTGCTGTCATGATTCGTTTAAGAAACTAGCCCAAAGGTCTGAACCTGTCCAACCTGTAGAGCAACTTTAGAAAGTTGGAATGTTGACCATCAAAAATATTCGTACATATTTGGTGACCAAACTGATCGATTGTTTGATGTGATGACTTTAGTTTTATTAATAATACATATAATCTCTGGGATAGAATCATATACATCCATAGCCCCATGGCAAAAGGGGAATTTAACACTGTTCATATTCTGTTCATATTTTTTTTTCAATTAATCAACTTATGGCTGTCCAGAAGGAGGACACCCGTCCCCCTGGGCGTGTAACAGATGCAATTCTGGAGACTTCACTTGCAATAGAGATCCTTTTCACCCATATAAATTTACTTTTGACTTTTCAAAACATTTGCTGTGTTTATGAATGGCCGATAAGTCAATAGTTCTCTCTTTTTCACTTTAAACTGGAGTGGAGAACTAAAAGTTTCAACCCCTAACTTGGTGATATTATGTTTTCAAAAATGTCAAACCGTTGACTGACAGTCACTATGAAATTGACAAGATTTATTTCAAAGTTATAATAATTTGCTAAACTTGGGACCAGAGCTCCGCAATTGCAGTTTCTCCAAAACTAACAAATGACTCCTTCAAACTGTAACTGAACTTTTGGCATCTTTTGGGCCCTCCACGGTCCATCCTGTCATGTAAGAATGGATGTTATATGTATAGTTACTCTGCAGTCTAGAAAGAGGATTTCACATGCCTCTCAGAATAAATGCCATCTCTATTTCATCCAGTGTGTAATATATTATATATATATTATATAATATAATATCTGGGTGTGAAACTGATAGTTGATAGTTTAATAAATTAAGTGGATTGATGCATAGACGCGCGTGCTCAGTGATACCTGATTCAGCATTTTTAGGCAGTAACAGAAGCATCTTTGATACTGGTGCCAGATCAAATCTATCTTTGAATGTCTTGTTTAGAGCAACCTGCAGTCCAAAACCTCAAATGCACAGTTTACAGTTATATAAAACAGAGAAAAGCAGAAAAATGGAAACATTCTTTAAACTGCTTGGCACTTTTTCTGACTTGATTATCAAAGTAGTTGTTCATTTTAATGCTGATCAACTAATCGACTAGTTGTCGAAGCTCCACTTGAAAGCTGAAAATGTCTCCTTGAGCTCTCTTCATTGTAACTGCAAGAGCATACTTTCTGACTTCCGTTTTTTTTTTTTTTTAAATTTCAAAGGTGACAAACAGTGAAAACTGTTAGGCACCGCTTCCACTTTACTTTTCAGTTTGTAGTAAAATACTGCTTTTATCTTTGTCAGCAATCCAATCTTTTCCAATTTGGTTCATCCAGCAACATTAACCCTTTTTGGCAAACCCTAGTTGTGTACGTGTATTTACTTGCAGTGTACTGGACATAGCTTTGTTGGTGTTCTTTGTGTGGCAGGCAGCACCAAAACATTGAGAAAGCATGGGCTGTTTTGGTCTTGCACCGCTGCACCCACCTTTCAACTCTCATTTTCTAGAGAGTGAATAAAGACTATTGCAGTTGATTTAAATCGCAGTGGAGATCGGAAACATCTGTGTGCCATTTACAAACAGCTGAGAAATGTGAAGTTTCTTTGTTCGGCCTGTCTCGTCCTCAGTGGGCGGTAGTATTATCTCGCCTCACCGACAGTCCTCGCTCTTCAGCCAAGGTAGCTCATCTTCTTAGAGGGGTGACAGGAGCTTTCGCTGGGCAATAAAGCAGCCCGACACCAAGACTGACTCCTCCCCAACCGCTGCCAGAAGCCCTTTCTGTCTCAGTAGACACACACACACACACACACACACACACGAACACATGTATTCAGTAAGACATTGCGCGGCGTCTCATGTAGACCTGCTCTCTTTGAAGTCCTGGATGAAGCGCGGGGTCTTAAGCACACTGAGAAGATTTTAAGTGCCAGGCTGCAGATGGGAGGATAAGTGTTTTTTTTTCTTGAGTTGAAAAAGCCCTAATTCTGAGAAATTTTGGAAGATCTGTGAGGAACTCGTAGCTGGCTGCCTTGCTCTTCTACTCTGCTGTTTTCTCATGCACTTAAATTTACTTTGTTTCTTTGATTTGTAAGTTTAATCAATGCATCAAGGGAATCAGAGAGTCCTTGTGAGGTTTTTTTTTTCATTAATTTGTAATTGCAAAGGGATGTTGGTGTATAATTTTCCCACAGACCTATAGTCTGATGATACATTTCAGGGCTGGATGGCTCATGCGGGATACCCCAAATACTCATAACTGAGTCTCATGCCTTGAACCATTAACTCTTACTGGAAATATTGTTATGAAACTGCACATTTTGAAATTTATTAGGGATGTGAGCCGGCGAGTTGATTAAATGTTGCTACCCTAGTTAGCATAAAACATACTAGTCAGGTTAAATTATTAAAATCATTATTATTATTTTGTGCAGTCTCGTTCACCCACTGAAAATACTGCTGTAATAATCAGGCACATTTCCAAAGATTTATCTCTAAGAATGTTTTTCTCAATAGATGGTACTTGTTAGGTTTTATTTATTGAGTTTGTTGTCATGCTTTGTAGAATAATGTGCAGTGTTCATAATGCATGGTGTCAAGGGCCTCAGATTTCAGCAACTCTTAAAATACCATTTGGTTATTGAATAATGTGATTAATAATTAATAATGCATGGAATATTTTTTATGACAGTGTTTAACATTATAGATTACATTGTGTCCAATTTGGACTCTTTCTGAGTGTTTTCTTACTTTTGGATTAGTCAGCTGGTCTAAGTTTTAACTTCTGATTAAACATCAAAGAAATTGGTCAACAGGTTGAATCAGATTTGCCTGTTCGAAATGTTTATTTGACAATTTAAGGGTTTTTTTTCATCTCAAGTTTTAAAGTTTGAACAGGGCTCAGCCAGACATTTATTGTGACAGCGGCAGTCACGTAATATAGTAAACAAGCGTAGTGCTCAAATATCGGATCAAAACTGTGCAACAACATTTTTTGGAAAAACAAGACATAAAACAAAAATCGTAGTTGCTGTGAGCTATATATATATATATATATTCACCACTTTTCAGCCTAGTTTTTAATGATTTGCTATGACAGTGAAATGTATTCACACTGTGCTATAAATACACAATAACACGATGAGCGTGAATTTTGTCGGTTGGGTGTTTTGTTTTTTTCCCCCAGAGTGCCAAGAGTTAAATAAATGTTCAACTTAGGGTGAGAAGGCAGAGTTCGTCACTGTTACGTCAGCCGTCCATTCACGGATATTCTGCATCCTAGCAACCAGACGCAACCAAAGCTTCTCTGCTGAAGAAACACTGCGCATCCAAAGTGCTCTCAAACGCTCCCAGTTGGGCTTTTCATGTAAAGCAGCTGACGTTTTCAGCAGAAAAAATACTTTGGTGGACACGGGGCCTTCAGTCTCTTCCTCTGTACGCAGCCTGTGTGTCTGCAGCTCCCTCAACCAAAGAGAAGCGTGAAAGTCAAGAGCGCTCAGGCAGCAACAAAATCTTGGGACCACTATGTCCCGAGAAGTACACCACACAGGACACTGACTAGCAAAGAAAGAAATAAACAACTGTTCGACTTTGGAGTCTTTGCAGCGACAGTCGTCTGAAGGGTCTCTCAACCGGTGATTCGAATCTCCACCTTTAACGGGGCAGCCCTACAACAGGAACATCCTTAAAACTGACTATGAAAAATGTAATTGAGGAGGATTTAGACTACATAAATTTATCTAGATGAATTCAATTCATTATGGCAATTTTCTGTTTCCACAAATGTGTTACAAGGAGTATTATCTAATGGGCTTTGCTTCCTTGGTCACATTTGTTATTGACAAAGCCTTGGTTGTCTGACACAAAGCAAAGACATCTCCCTTTGCCATATCCAGCCCACCGTACGCTGATCTGTCGCTCACAGCCACAGATTAGCAGCCTGTCTTTGATATTTATGTTAATGTGTGACAGTTTTTTATGGTGCTCTGGTCTCGTGTCAGGATGTGTTTGCGCCTGTGGCTACAGGCCAGTGCCAGGCTTGTTTTCATTACTAAGGTTGAGTGGGCGTGTCAGCGCCAGAGGTGAGAAATGGGTAGCCGGTCTTAAACGGCAATGTTCACGAAGTGGGGTTTCCTTCTCCTTTGTGTGGCCTGTGTGTATGATCACCAACCCCCTGAGTGAGCATCATCCAGCTACGTAGCGTTAGCTCGTGTTTAAATACAGTCAAGTGTAATATTGTTGCCTTTTATCGGTGTGGCAAAGCAGTGGCAGAACATACCCTAAATCTGCTGGCTGTGTCTCAGCTGAGGTGTAACTTATTGAGTTGACAGTGATGGGTGGCACTTGATGCCGTCCAATCAGCCACCTCAAACTGACCTGCCCTGCAGGCCTCTTACCCTAAACCCTTTCCTCCCTCTGCTCTTAACTTATTGTATCTCACACATCCACACGATGCTCATATCCACTGGAAAGAGACAGTAAGCCGTTCCTTTCTTTCAAATTTTAGTGTCTGTCTGCAAAAGATGAATACTAGTTTTTCGCCCTCTCAGATCATGAAGCCTTACCAAATTTTTTTCTTGTCATTTTCTCTGAATAGCTGTGGTCTTCATAAACACTGTGCAGCAAATCACTGTAGTCCTAAGTTTACAAGTGCCACTAATTCTGCACATCTTGAAGTCATCAGAGCTCTTCTTATAAAGCACCATATTAAAAGTTTTACAAATGCCCTGCCAATCAAATGTGTAGAATACAGTCCAGTTTTTAAATGTGGCTTCAAATTTTATTTACTGTGTGTTATTAACCTTTAAAAAACTTTTCTTTTTTTTTTTAAACAAAAGTTCATGTAAGCCAAATGAGGACCAAGAATTAAATCATGAGTCCGTGTCTACACTGAGGCAGATGATTTTGAAAATGAAGATGTTGTTCTTCAAATAAACTAAAACATGTGAAAAGGAATGCAAACAAAGATAAACAATAGTAAAGCAGTAAAATATCAGCTTGAGTGGGAGTTCACAGTCCTGGTCTCATCACGTTAGACCTCGAAAAAAAAGTGAACCACAAACTTTAGATTAAAAAATGTGCAATTATTTGGCTATAATGCACATGGCAACCATTGAAAGTAAGGGGGCATAATTCTCAAAGCTAAGACATTTGTATTATCTGAGATAATGTTGATATTTTACCTATTTAGTTGAGATCTCGCATTAGGAGTTTTTGCATATTGGTCATGGCAGTACCTTTTTGGTTGTTTTTGATTGTTTCAATACCCTCCTTAATTTTTTTCCCATTTTCCTGCTGCACACTTGCTGCTTTGCACGTGTTTAGCCTGGTCTCTCATGAGTCTCATATGTCCCTTTAGAAATGCCACGATAGCATTGTGACACTGTGAGAGGGGGAGCATCTCACCCTTTCCATCTTAATCTCATCTCTCTCTGTCTCTGGTAAGGCAGTAACAGCCTGCTGAACAGCCTGTTATTATCTCCCAGTCTGAAGAGTCTAATTGAAGATTTTCATGTGGCTGCTGAAAAGCTTAGGGTGAATTACAACCGGCAGCAGCAATGTCCTCTCCAGGTGAGAATAGTGTGACTCAAGTGTTGGCACTCTGTGGTTAGTGGATGCTTCCGTTGTCACTTCTTGGCATGCTTGCTGCTGGATTTGCTCATCACATCCTTGTTGTACAATGAGCAAATTCAAATCGCACTGTCAGTCTTTTGAAAAGGATACGATGCTGAAGGCACGCGTTCTCCCTCAGCTAGCTTTTTGGCTCCTCCGTATCCCTCCCTCTTAAATTTCTGTGGTCTCAATCTTGTTGCTGAAGAGGCCTCAGGCAAGACACAGGTGCTCGCTCTCAACTATTCATGTCACCTGCTTTACTTTGAGACTTGTTGCTTCAAACTTTTGTGCTGAAAGTGGCTATAATATTGCCACAATATTTCATTAGTAAACAGCTTGGATTTCTCTCCAACCTGAGTAACTCAGACACTGAGCCAGTGTGTGGCTGCTGTGCTGATAAGATCTTTATTGGCTGACATATATGGGCGCGCTCACACCCTCACGTGAAGGACCTCGGCACATGCGTGTGATTTGGACTGCAACCCTCGTTATTGTTCTGTTAATGTTGAGTGTTCTTGTTTACTTCTTCTGCACAGCCACAATTTTGCTCTTAGTTGCAGCTTTTTCTTTACACATTTTTCTGTCTGAGGCACCTTTTTTTATTTTTTATTTTATTTCTTTTTTTCACCCAGATTTTCTCTGCAGTAGATGAGCATGCTTTTTCTTTTTTTCTTTTTTTTTCTTTTTCTGATGTGTCATGTTTGAAGTCAGTGACGTGCAGGAAAGCGGGTTAGTAAATGTTAGATAGTGCATGCAGGCCAGTTCAAATGCTGCTATATTTTTTATATCTTTTACTTAATTGATCTCTTTTTTTTTTAACACCCTGTGAAAACTAATTTTTAACGATGCTGGAGAGCTGTTTGGACTGGGATGGACTGTATTTTGTGGAGTCATGTCATTGTATTGCACCAGATGTCCCAGTGATGTATTTCCATAATCGAAGTTGGAGCTGGTAAATACCTGCAGATTCTTTTGCCCTGGGAGTGAATGCCAATTGTAACCTTTCTCATTAAATACAAAAGCCAGATGTTAGTGGTAAATTGACCTGCACTTTTCTAGTTGTTTGACTACTCGAAGTCCTTTCACACTACGAGTCACAGTCACACATTCACGCACTGGTGGCAGGAGGCTACCGTACAAGCTGCTACTCAGGTTTTGGAGCATTCACATGCACTCACATATTGATGGAACAATGGAAGAGCCACTGGGAGCAGTCTGGGGTTTAGTATCTTGCCCAAGGATACCTCAACATGTTGACTAAAGAAGCTGGGCATTTATCTGCCAACCATCTGGTTTGTGATCCACTCTACTGCCTTTAATAGAGGCTTCTTCAGCTCAGAAATGAAGAAGCCTCTAGGATTAGAGGTGAATGTCCTCAAGAAGCTCAAGCAAGTCCAGTTGCCTGTTATATAGTGTGTAGAATTACCATGACCTGAATGACTGAGAATCTTCACTAAGACTTAACAAATTAAAAATTTTTTTTTTATTTAATTTATTTATTTTTTTCAATTTTGTATTGTCTCTTGAATATAAAACATATGAATAATGTATTATTATTTTTTTAGTTTAGATCTTCATTATTATTATTATTTAAATTTTTTAAAGCAGAAAACCCCTTATTGTGATTAAAAATCTCCCTTATAAGAGTGTCAGGAAGCAGCACATTAAACAATGTTGCAGACCCTAAACAATAATAATAATAATAATAAAAAAAAAATACTGCATTTTAGAAAATGTGGTCAATATATCCTCAGTCACATAGAGGCAAATATAAAGTTGAAGCATCTACAGTCTGATGCACCTTCCTTCATCTCCTCCAACAGTACAGTGTTTGTGAACCAGTTATCATGGCTAATTCTCATTTCCCTCTCTCTCTTTTTCAGATCTTGTGTCTCTGTTTGACCTGGAAAATGACCTTCCAGATGAGCTCATCCCCAATGGAGACTTGGGAATGGGAATGTCCTCTAACGGCGGTCCAGGTGGAGGGGGTCCAGGTCTCAACTCCATTGTCCCCGATGCAGCTGCCAAACACAAGCAGCTGTCTGAGCTCCTGCGACCAGGAAGCTCCTCCATCTTGGGAGGTGGGCTCAACTCTGCCGGTGCCCAACAGGGTGGCATGGTGGGAAGCCAGCTAGGTGCTGTGCTTGGTAAAAGTCCACTGGGGCAGGGGTCTCCCAATCACCAGTCTCCCCAGGCCCAGAAAGGAGCTGCAGCTGCTGGACAAGGCAATGGAAGCGCGGGCATGGGCTTCAACCAGGCCATGTTGAACAGTGGGCAGGGTCACGGGGTCATGGGCCAGACGGGACAAGTGATGAATGGGGCTCTGGGACCGGCAGGCCGGGGTAGACCTGGCATGCAGTACCAGGGCCAGGGCATGCAGGGGGCACAAGTGGGTGCTGGACCTGGTGTTGGAGGCAGTGTGCTGGCAGAGACACTCACCCAGGGAGGGCCACAGTTGGGTGCACACAATGCGTTGACTGCTCAGCAAGCTGGAAACATGAACAAGGTGAGTTTCAAAATTCAGTTTAATTAGTCTCTCAGACAGCCGAGGTGTCACCACACCATCAGTACCTATTTACTTTATTTAGCCAAAGACATTTTTTAGATTTAAAGTCCTTGTTACTTGATTTGCCAACACTTGAAGCTTTCTTTGTAGAAGAGCTTGTCATTTCTATCTGAATTTTTTTAAAAACAAAAACAATAGCGTAAGGTGAGTTTAGCACAGTGGTTTCTAACTGGTTCAGTCATGGGGTCCAGATTTCTCTTAAGTCATTAGGTCCACACATAATAAATGACCACATAGGTAATTATATTTAACAAAATGGCTTAGAACACAAAGAAATAAAACATATTGCAAGAATAAACAGGAACAGCACTTCAAAATAAAAGCTCTTTGCCAGAAATTCACTGTATTTCAAAACTTGAGACATTCACAAGTCAATTGGGGTTCATTCAGAATTGACCCGTGACCCACTTTTGGACTGCGACCCACCAATTGGAAACCACTGGTTTAGCAAGTTAACCAATTCATTTATTTTAGCAAATGGGCTGTCCCTTTCTAAAAAACAACTGTACAGTAGTTAGAAATATTTTTAATGCAGCAATGTCATAATAGTAATGGGCTTTTGTCAAGTTTTATTTAGTTTTGTTTTAAATCCAGAAAAGTATATGAAAAGTGTTATTTCTCTTGCTTATTCCTATTGCTAGCTTGTCGCCGGTTATCCCTCCGTCACCATATATTGATTTGTTCTTCGTCGGTCTGCTGGAGCAGGCAGCCATCCAGTTGAGGGGGTCGAACTCTTCATTCGAGTGCATCAGTCTTTGCAGGTCTAACTTGGCCCAGCAGAGTGTTTCATGGCAGTGCTGATGTGTTCATTACTCAATTCCTATTCCTTACTTATCTGGGAATCAGGGCTCAAAACAATGGTGCCAGTCCACCTGGAGCATTTAAGTGTCCTGTACAAAGGGGAGAAATTCCAGTGAAAAATCAAATTTTATTGAGCTTAAAAACAATGGATAGGCAGACTATACAAAAAATGACATCATCAAGGCATGTGGATTTGTCATTTTTATTGAACAGTAGGCTACTGTTGCTTATACATCAAATTCCAAATAAAATGAGTTCCATCAATAGTTATTACTAAGTCTATTTTTAAAAATAAACTAATAAATAATTATCTGACTTTCGTGGTGAAACAATTTCCCCTGTGGTGATTAAGAGTTGCTCAACAGAGAGATATGCAGTATTAGTGCCATTTTTTATTGTTTTTGCAAATTAATTAGTTTGTCCTGAGCTTTGTAAATGAGCTTTATTGATGGGCTGTAATGAGGTATATTGTTACTTTATATATGACAAAAATGACACAGTTTTAAAAGAAATTATTGAAATACAGAGGGACAATTAGGTGCAGTAAGGGGCACAGCATTTTCAGTTAAGATGCTGTGGTTTCTATGATACAGAATATTTGCATAAGTAAAAAATGCCGACACAGGGTAGAGTACCTTCTTGCTCTAGATGAAGGGAAGCATGAAGGGAGAAAGGACAGACCAGCTGGTCTGTGTGGGTTCAGTATTCATTTCTCCTTTGTTGTTATTCAGCAATGTGACGGTTGGTCTTTGTGGTAATACGTCATTGTCCAGCCCCTCCTCCACTGTGATTGGACAGCTGTGGTAAAAGTGACAGTGATGAGCAGCTGCAGTGTTTTATCCAAAGATTCATATTTTTTAACTCTCTGCGACCAGAAAAGACCAGCGAACATGCAGTAGACGTCAAGCTCCTGGCATTTGTAACAAAGTGTAAACATGCAGCACTCCAATGGAAAAAAAAAAGAAACAAAGTGAATATAGTGGTTGTGGCATTTCGTTGTCGTCCCCTTGGTTGACTTGTCAATTAAGCAGTATTGCAGTATTAAGGGAATTTGGACAACCCTAAATAAATGATATGCTATGTTTATTTTTGTTGGAGCAACATACAAACACAAAGAATTTCCTTCAGCTTTACACTTTGCCATATGAGTGAGCGTCAGCCACAAAATCCATTTGTAGGAACTTTTGGTGGATGCCCTTTGTTTTTATTCCTGTCGCTCACTTTGAAAGCACCACAAAGAATGACATTTGTATTTCACTACAAAAATCTTAAGTGACAGCTGGTTGGAGTGAGATAACTAGGGCGTTTAAAGTTCCTGGTAAATGACCATCACCAATAACAACCTACTTGTTTTTGGCTATATTGCATGTCATTTCCAGTATATATCACAATCGAAAATGTGTGTTTTCTGTTTAAAAAGAACAAATGTAGAAAGGTAGCAAATACTCACCCATATTTTCCGTTGTTATTTATCCAGTTTGAACTTAAGAGCACAGCTAAAGGACATCTGGTTTGTTTACATGATGTAAACAAACCAGATTTTTCCTTAAAAAAGAAGAAAAAAAAGGATAATGGAAACCCGACTGAGAATGAATACAAAAAATACAGAGAACTGCAGTTGTGTCATGGTACTACTTAGGGAATCTCCAGAGGCCCCGCGATATGAAATTATCACGATAGATAATTAAGTCACAGTACAGTATTGTGATTTTAAATGTTTTGCAATATGCTGATTATTGCGATAACATACTGCGAATTATTACTTTTTTGTTCATCTCACTTTGATCATTTTTATTGCAAAAAATGTATCTACTACAGGGAATAACCAATTGATTTTTTTTTATTATACCAAAATTTTTATTTGTATTTAAAATATTTATAAAAATGAAATGAAAAACACAATTACAATACTTGGTGTCCATATATAGATACAATATTGCAACACAAAATATCCTAATACTGTGTTTTGTCGGCTTCATCCCCCACCCTTTATACTACTATACACGGTGGCTTTGTTATTTTTGTTAGTGAATGAAAAGTACTTTACATGATGAGCTGCTGATTGTATTTCTATGTAAATATTTCTACTTTGAAGTGCTGAAAGTGAGAAAATGTTTCTCCGTGTCTGAGAGTCTCGGGGCTTTGTGGTTTGACAGGAAACCAAGGTTAAACCAGCACGCTTGTTCTCACTAAGATTATTTCAACAGACATTGCCACATGAAACAAGCCCCTCCTTTCTCATATAGACATACAGTATACGACATAATCCCTGCCAGTTTTTCTTCGCATTGTGGTACAAAAATTAATTGCTTGTTGTGTGCATGTGTGTTGATGAGTTACATTATAATCCAAACAATTGCCTTTACATTATAATTTGATGCTAGGATTGTGTGTGAGATGAGGAGGTGAGGAAAGAGGAAGACACAGATTTGAACCCCGTGTGTTAGCCTGTAGTTTGAAGATAAAACGACAGAATCTGGCACACGTCATATTTACCTTGCACAGCTGCCATCAGAGAAACATGCTGCCGAAACGTGGGAGGGTGATGTGTTGGCTTTTATGTTCATAGCGGGGGAAATGTAGCTGGCTTCACTATTACTTGAAGAACATAATGCACAAATGATACAACACATGTTTATTTGGCTTCCATTTGACAGTGTTTGATATGGCAGAGAAATCCAATGTCCAATTGGGCAAACTGCCCTCCTAGGTTGGACTTCATCACATTTTTTAATCAGGATTTTTAAGTTTTTCAATGTAAATGGTCTGCATGTATAATAGTAAAGAGAAAATTAAACTATTACTAATTACTGACCCAAACAAAGGCCCAAAATTCTCATTATTAGCTGTGTGATTGATATATTCTTCCACTTTTTGCCTTTGGCTTACATTGACTAAGGTGATTACTAGGGATTTGCAAGGGATGTCAGGTGTAATTTTTTGACCTAAGTCGGAGGAAAAATTAGGGTTTTATAGTTTGATGGGTTTTTTTTGTTTTGTTTAATAACTTTGGATGTGAAATCAAATTAATATTTTAAAATGAAATGATGTATTTTATGTTTTACCATATTTCCTTTGGTCAGTTTGTGCTATAAACACATTTAGATGTTTTGCAAACAATTTTAAATTGACACTTTTTATACTAAAAGGTATCAAACCAAAAATGTCAAAGGGACATGTAGCAAGACGGGACGGGTGTAGTTTTGACGAGGTGTCGTGTGTGACCCTCCGGCGAGAAATTTAAAAGGCATCCAGCAGCAGTTAGCAGCTAATTTGAAGAAGAGGGACAGCAGGCAAAAATGTCTGTAATTTTGGGGAGACAGTGTGGTCCGAGGGCTTATTACTCTTTGAGCAGAGGATAAGATGAACTGCCATATAACAGAGACAGTAAATGATCGTTCTTGCCACGTTATGCCATTGTTATTGTTAAGAAAGTGTGACCTGGTGTGTATGTTATGTTACACTGTTGTGTTACACCACACAGCCTTAAGGCATCTTTTGCTTCATTCATGCTGGCATGCTGTCTATAATCACACACTGGGGGAGCATCAAGCATTCACTGTGTGGGTCTGCATGAAAAAGCAAAGCCGTCATATTAAGGGTCTTCGTTGCCGCCCTAAAAAATGCTACTTAGTGATCGATTCATCACTAGTTCCTCATCAGGACTGAGATGGAAATGATGCACAAGTGAATGTTTCTGCGAATGCTTCTTGTTTTTGCTTTCTCTTCTATTTAAATCTTTATTTGCTAGTATACTCTCTTTTTCCGCCAACTGTTTCCTTTTTCCCCTCTCTCTAGCATATGCCGTCTCACTGTGGGCCTTTGGCCTTTGATAATGGAGCTGTAAATCATGTTTAGAGGAGCCAGTTTGTGTTGTTGTTGGGGTGGGGGAGGCGGCGTAGTGAGGGAGGAACAGAGGAGGGCACGCCAAGAGGAGAGGAAACACTGGAGGCTTCCTGTGCGACAGTGCCGTCCTCTAGCCTGGCGACACTCCTCTGTGATAAGTGCAGATCATCAAGTGGGAGAACCCGTGTGTGAAAGGAGGATGAGGCTGTGCTCATGTGTGAATGGGAGGGAGGCAGCAGGCGAGCATCTGTGTGTTTCTGTGCAGCGGAGGGGGGAGGGGCCAGCAGCAGCGCAGTGCTCTGCTCAGCTGTTGAGCAAGCTGGTTTTTCTCTATGTGTCTCCTCCCGTTTCTCTCTCTCTCTCCGCTGGGCAGGGCTTGCTCCGTCTGCCTGAGCACTGCTGGCAGTGGGGAACCTCCGCGAAGCAAAGCAGGCTGCTGCTTTGGACAGCGCGGAGAAAGGCAGGCAAAAGTAGCAGACAGATGCACGCTGAGGGCCATCGGATTAAATGACTTCTGAGGACCTAACAAGAAATCTAACTATTCCCTTTGCCGGGCCAATTATGAAATAAAAACGATGAATCTTTACTGGTTTTTAAAGGGACTGGTCAATTAATTTTACCTTTACAGTAGGAGTTAATTCAGCTTCAAGATACATTGGAGGCAACATTGAGTTGTTTTAAGCTGTTGAAGTTTTTTCTGCAGTCTCACAACATGTTTACAGTGTAAACTTAAAGCTTCAGGTCACTATGACTTAAGCATAACGGTGAACACATTTGGGGAAGAAAGCAATTCTCTGTGGGCATCGAATTCTGCAATATGTAATTTTGATGAGTACTGAAGCTCACACCGATTATTTTTCAAACTTAAAAAACTGTACCATGCATTGACACAAAGTGCAGGTAAAAGATGTATTTACTGTGATGGTATGTGGTGTGATATGCAGATTTTCTGACCTGCCTCTGTCCTGATTGCCCACTATAGATGGGGATGTCAGGAGCTCCATTTGGCCAGCAGTATGGTCAGGCCGGGGTGCAGCAGATGGGGGCAGCAGGCGTCAACGCCCAACAACTCCAGAACAAGACAGCCCTTTCCAACAACCTGCCCCAATTCCCTGCTGAGTTGAAGGGAGCTGGGAGTGTGCCAAACATGGTGAGTGTCACTTGAATCTTAAATTTGTCAAAGCCTCATTTTGTATTAGCTTAGTTACAGGGGTGAAAATTCGTCACCTTTTGGCGAAAATTATCTTTTGAATACAAAATTAGTCATTTGTGAGATTTCTGTAGATCCAAGGGTTGAATCCAAAGAGTTGAATGAGGTTGCGAAATGATTAGCGCTACTTCTATAAAATCTCCCCATATGCAATTTTTTCACTATCTCTACTTCAGGCAGCCAGAGTCAGGGACCAGTAAGCATTATAAATACGACATCCCTAGATAAAGGCCTTTGCACACTGAGTCTGATACGTTTTATTGTTGTCGTTGCGTAAATTTGCAATACGACACAAACTGAATAATTTTGCTCCCTCACTGCTCTCCACTGGAGTTACCTGTCTGGCTGTCACCTATGGATGTATTATAGGAAGTCTGGATACAGTCATGGAGGCGGGGCCCCATTCATTCCTATGAGAGCTTCTCATTGGCGCATGAAGCAAAAACAAAAAAGCTCTTTTTCCAAGTATGAAATATGAAAAAATACCCCGATCTACTGACCCATAAGGCATCCTCACTTGAGACTTACGGTGGCAGAGCGCGGCTGAGTGTGACCAAAGCGGGCAACTTCCGTCGGCAGAGTCACTGACATCCGGTTTAGGCATTTGCTAGCTTGAATGACAGTCTAAAAAATTGAATCTTGCAGCTCTCTTAGACTTTCCAAATGTCATCGAACTGGATGGCTTAAATCTAGATAGTAAAAAAAGTCATTTAACAGGAGTTTTCGCTCACAAAAAATTATTTACTGATTTTATAGACGTCTCTTTCCCAATGTAAATCAATAGGGAAAAGTCTTCGTGGGCCAGTGGGCATCATGTGACCGACCTGAACGTTGAAATTCCACTTTTGGCCACTGCAATATTTGCATCAGAGCCTGGCGCACTTCCTGCGGGCTTGCTGTCACCACTTTCTGCCCTTGTCTTGCATTTGGTACCATGGCTACATGAAGGAGCTGTCCTCCTTCTCTGTCTCCATGCTGTCTTTCTCTGTGTGCAGTCCTCAGCCCTCTATATCATCCTCCTCCTCTTCATCATCTTCCACCTGAATATTACTCTCTGACCTGTTGAAAGTATGCTATGTGAGTAGAGAAACGATACTATGAAACATGTTCCTCTGTCTTGTCTTTGATGTGACGTCCTTTAGATTTGCTTTATGCTTCTTCTGTTGCTTCACACGGCATCTACTCTGCAGACATGAGCACACTGTCTGCAACCATCAGCCTTGTGCTTTCATAAAAGGAGCTGTCGAAGAAACGTTGACTTGCTGTTATAAAGTACCCTTTGTTACCTTTGTTACCTTTTGTTACCTTTTGTGCAGTTTTAAGCGTTGGAAACAAAGCAAACACATCGTGCACACAGTCTCGGTAAATACAGTAGTAGTTTACGCTTTAATTTGGCTCTTATGTTTGTGTCATCCTCCTCTGTAAAGTTTGCTATGGTTTCTGCCCAAACTTGAGCTTAACACTTTGTGTGCACCAGCAACATTATGAAAACAGCAGCAGCAGTTGCAGATCTCCATCAGTGTCTACTCTGGATCTGCTCAGCCGCAGTTCCCAAGTGTGCTCCGAATTGCAATGCACAGTGTAGTTATGTATATTGATTATTACCAATAATCAGAGTAAGTAGGTCTGAGCATTATGGCTTTAAAATATTATCATAATATTTTAAGGATATATATCACAATACGTGATATATATCGCAGTATTTTTAAATGTCCTTTAAACGAATGTTAACTACTACAATAAAAGAATTATTGAGCAGTAAAGTTAAAGTAGCTACTGTCAAATAAAGTTGAATACACTACTGTCATATTTAAATTTAATAAAATATGGTTAGAGGGAAGTTAAATCAAGTATTTTCATAGTGAAATTTTAAAGCGTTTTGTTATGATAACAACTGTTGGTTGTTAGCATTAGCAGAGAGTTAAACAGATATCTCAACGCCTTAAACTGTGTGGATTCATTCACTGTGAGCAGGCAACAAACAAACAGCTCGCCAGTTCACTCATTACTAATATTTGCAAGTCACGCTGGTGCTCCATGGTCACAGAATATGACTAAATAGCCATGATCAGAGCTCTGCAGGCACAATCACGTGCATCACCTGCTCACGGTACCGCCACTACCGCTCATTAAGTTCACTGTAACCTGGAAACAGACAAACAGCTCTCTAGTTCATATATTAATTGTATTTGTGAATTACGGTTGTGCTCCATGGTCGCAAAATGTGACTAAATAGTCACAGCCTCGAGCCCTGCAAAAGCCCTCCTGTGTGTGTGCGTTTGTGTGTGTGTGTGTGTGTATCTGTCTGTCTATGTCTGTGTCTGTGAGAGGTGGAGAGCCATAGTAGAGAGCGAGAAAACCAGAATGCTGCGTGCTTATAAAAACGACGTAACAATTTATACTTGATGGTTGCGATAAAGATGCATTATATGTGTCTTATTGGACTGTTTGTTTCATCACAATACATTGCATTATATGTATGCATGTAAATGTATCCACACAGATTGGGAACCAAATGATAAAACAAACAAAAGCTAAACTGATTGTAGTAGTAATGTTTGACATATTAAATTAATTTATTGTAACACACAGATTAGATACTAATCCTGCCAACCTTACTGTTTAGGCCTAAGCTTCAGGCAGCGCACATATTATCTGCATACAGCTTGTCTGATTAGATAGTGCTATAACCACATTATCTGTATTTCTTACTTGCACTTAAAAACCTTGCAAAAAAACTGAAAACTGCATTAAAGGCAACATATTTGTCCACTCTGATATTTGTGAATATTTGCACTTTTGTCCAGTACAGACTTAAACTCTTTGAAGGCATAAAGGAAACAGAGCCTGGAGCTATGCAAATGTGTTTGGGAAGCACGAAATGCAAGTCCAATCATTCTGTTTTTGACAAAGTTAATATTTTGATTTAATAGATTTTCCTTGTTTAGCACTTGCCTCACATGTCATGCAAAAGAAACAGTTTTCTCCATGAATTTAATGCATTACAGGGTGAGAAATTGATAAACAAAGTTCATTTGGAGTATGAGATATTCCTTTAGCTTTCCATCCAGCCTTCTCTTTCTTCTGTTATCTTCATTTTAATTACTCCTTTTCCTTTTCCGACATCTCCAAGCCCTTGCCATACATGAAGATAATCTTTGAATCTTTGATCTGTGCCTAATGTGTTTTTATTTGCGCTCTTTTGCAGTCCCAGATGCAGCAGCAGGTAGCATCGGTGGGCATGGTCCCCGGGGCTGGTGGTGTGTCGGCGGGCCCAACGGCAGACCCCGAGAAGCGCAAACTCATTCAGCAGCAGCTGGTCCTGTTGCTCCACGCACACAAGTGCCAGCGGCGGGAGCAGGCCAACGGGGAGGTGAGGGCCTGCACTCTGCCCCATTGCCGCACCATGAAGAACGTCCTCAACCACATGACCCACTGCCAGGCTGGCAAGTCGTGCCAGGGTGAGTGAAAGAGATATGACGAAGCCAAATCTTTCATTTTTAACTGACTTCTGTTTGAATGTTTTCACCTGTGTGATCACAAGAATTCAAACTAGTATCTGATAAAGAAATGAACCCACTTAGATTTCTATCCAGAAACGTTAACTGCACCTTGTGTGTTGTTAGCAGCTGTAATCAGAGTATGTAATGTGGGCACGGTGCCAGTAACTTAACATACTACAGGAACAACTCAGCAAAAGGTGTTGATGACTTGTTGTAGTTTTGAGTTCACCCAAGCTGCCAAAAGCGCAGGTCGCCTTCAGCTCTTTATAAAACAGCTCGCCAATATTGTCCTTAACAAAATGATTTATTGATCTACACGTAGCTGAGGACTGCTAAAAGAAGTTTTGTTAAATTTGCATCACGAAGTCACACCAAACAACCAAATTACTTTGCTGCTAGACAGATAGTGCAGAAGGAGTTATTGTGATTAAAGAGTCTTGATTAAAAAAGATCAGTATTGTTGACCCTGTTTAACTTCTGTTTAATAGAGGCAGCATGATGCGAGGTGAGTTTTAATCGCTTAAGTTGCATTGTTTCACACTATGTGAAGCAGTTAGCTCTTGTGTTTCATTACTTAAATAGAGCCACTCTTCACTCTTGACCTGCTAAGCCCTGAATGCTCCCGTGACTGTGACAACATCAGCAAACATTAATTTAATCTTTTTTTGTAAACGGCTGTCATGACGGTTGTACTCCATTTCCTCAACTGCAGTGGCAGCAAGCAGCTGCCTTCTGACAGCTGTGGTGGAGTAAGCTGTAATAAAGGGGTCACTAGAGGTTGATGAACTTTGAACTCTGATATTTATACTGTTTATACTCTCAGAGTAGATTCAAAGATACATTTATGGTTTCACAACGTGCACAACTGCTTTTACATCATTATTTGCATATTGTACTTTAGCAATTGAGTTTTTTTGGCTTCACTGTATTTTAAGCAGACATGGTGATGGGTTTGATCACTTTATTTCACTCATCTTTATTGTGGCAGTGTATGATTTCAGTGTTTTCTTAGTCTGTTTTTGGCTTGATAGCTGGCTGCTGTGTAGGTCATAAACACTGCCCCCTCGATGTTAGTGGATTGAACATTGTCCAAACTAAAAGATCAAAAAACATATCAAAAGATTTGATCCCAAAGATGTTTAGTTCTTATCATGCTGATGTTTGTTCAAGTGTTGTGTCTAATAAGTTTGGTTTTAAATACTTATTCGATGCTATAAAAATGGGCTTTTGACATCATGACTGACAGCTATGTGTGCAATTCGGTGTCGTCGCTATCCTTGACAGTGCTTGCAGTTGGTCAGATGGGTGTATGGGCAGGAACTTGACACTGTGGAGATTGCCACTGAGCAGACTTTGGCTCCAAATGACCATCAGCACAGGACAGCAGCAGCGGTATTAGGGATATTTTGGCTTTTTTTGTGCACTGAGGATGGGAGATGCGTTTTCCATCTTTATATAGATCTTTGGTGTTACTCTAATGGCTATTGATCTTTCAAAATATATAGACGCTGAAAGCCATGGTTGCCAGCAGTCCTGTGTTTTGTCCTCTTTTTGTTTATAGCCATTCTATGACTGCCTTTCATTCATTCTGAATCTGTCGTACGCTAGGTTCATTTGAAGTATGAGTAGTTGCTGTGACATTGACAGCACATTTAGATGCAGCAGCCAGTAGCTCCTCAAATCCTTGCTAACACCATGGCCCCTTCTGCTGATGCACAACTTTTCTATGATAGAGAAGCACTTATCAACATCAGGAAAAGTTGTGTGGAGTTTGGACTAAATGCAGCAGACTTCACGAGGATCTTCACCAACGGCATATGCTGAATGGACAGTCAGACCAGGGGGGAGAAACGAAACTGAAAGCACCGGATGAAGAGAGGGAGGAGAGCCGGCATCAGGGCAAGGCTGACCCAACTTGGACCGAGAGCTTTTCCTCTACCAAGCCTTCTGGCTAATGTCCACTCACAGGAGAATAAAGTGGATTAGATGTGATTGAGGCTCACTCAGCAACGAATCCTAGACTGCTGTGCGTACATCTTCACAGAGTGATGGCTAATCCCTAACATCCCTGATCAAGCCTTTGGGCAGGATGGGCGGAACTTGTTCAGAGCCGACAGGTCACAAGACTCTAATGTAAATTCAAAAAATGCATTGCAGGAATTGAATGATGCCATCAGCAGCACCCGGATGGAATTTTTCATAGCAGCTGCTGATTTTTATCAACTCATCCTTCAACTCCAAAGATGTAGCAAGATCAAATACAACTGAAGTTTAGTTTTTTAAACTTTGTTTAGAAAATGACTAATAAATCTAACTTCTACCTACTTCTACCTTCTAATGGACGATGGCTGCGCAGCCTCCTCAAGTTGCACAGGGACTGCCTTGCACCTCCCCAGAAATTTAACGGCATGTCGCGGCAACGAATAAATGTCACATACTGCTGAATAACTTAATTATCAAACCTTACACTATGTCTTTGTTTCACTTTTATTTTTCCCCAGTGGCTCACTGTGCATCATCCAGACAGATCATCTCCCACTGGAAGAACTGTACGCGGCATGACTGTCCAGTCTGCCTGCCTTTGAAGAATGCTAGTGACAAGAGGAACCAGCAGCGTGAGTAACTCCAGCAGCTTTGCTAATATTCATTTATAAAAACATGTAAAATGCATATGGGTTAAGTTCAAGGTTAACACAGAACCATAATAAAGAATTTCTGAATGGTTTTTATTGAGGATTCAATAAAAAAAGGGAAGGAAAACATCTTTGATACCTTGTAAACTGTTCATCAAGGCAGTTGTCACTCAGCAGCGAGCCTCCAGTCATTGTGTATGAGTGGATAAAGTGCTGCCACCTGCAGGTTGTGTCTCCCCGCCTCAGCGCTGCACTGGTTCGCTGAATGCAAGAGCTGGAACAGTCAGAGGATTCCTCTAGAAAGGCTGGACCTGTAATCTGACACCCAGGGGAGGGGCTCTGTGGCTCTGCTATCAGTGGGGGCAGGGTCTTTGGACAGCATGCTCTCTGATTGGTTAAAAGGCCCTATGACAGATTTAAATCCCCCACAGAGGCAGCATGCTTCCTGTCAGCAATCAACACAGCAGGGAGCAGTGCTGGGATTTTAGATGGAGGCCTGCTCTGGAAGATGGTCTTTTGCTTGAAGACATTTCTTCTTGAAAATAAATATTTTCTCTTTTACACAGGAAAAAAAAATAACAGTTGGTATATATAATGATTTTACATGTTTAAAGAAAAAAGAAAATATATATTTACAGATAGCATATTTATACATGTGTCTGTAGACATGTATTTTTTCTGTATATATAGATACTTTTTATACATCAAAACTATTTTTATTAGTCAAATGTTTGTTTAACTTGTTACCTTTACTTTTTTCTTATATTTTATAACCAAATAGTATTCAGTAATCTTCACATATGATGATGCAGAATTACAAATTGATGTTCTTATTTTTTAACAGTACCCCCCCAAATATCACTTCCCTGCTTATAACACAAAATAAATGAATTATTATTATTACTATTATTATTATTAGTAGTAGTAGTTGTATAAGTATACAATAAATTATATAGTATAGGTAGAAGATTAATTGTACAACTAATAAAAAGGCATCTGGTAATTTGCAACCTAACCTAGGGTTTCTGCAGGTCTTTAAAAGGTTTTAAAAGGTCTTCATTTCAATTGCATAAATATTGGGCCCTTAAAGTCATTAAATTGTATTGCATTTTAATTTATTAGGTCTTAACAGCCAAATAACAGTCCCATCCATCGTTAAATTTCCTGTTAAAACGAGTCAAGCTGGTATGCTTTGAAAATCAAATCTTTAAACCCACAACTTAACTTAATGCTGTCTTTTTACTTAATATTTACACTGTCAGGTTAGCAAATGAAGATAAACCTAAATCTCTCTAATAACCATATTCCTTCCTACCTCTGCATAGGACCACATATAACCTACTTAACTTTATACTTATCTCCAATGCTTGAATGAGAAAATTATGATTTGTGTAGAAAAACAGTCTAATATTTGATTAAAAAAGTGATATTAAAGCATGAAATTTTGTAGTCTGATACCTGTAGACACCATCACCTAACCCAAAGCATTACTTGCAGTTGCCTTGTATGTACCCACACTGCATATTTGCCTTCTCATACAAGCACTTAATGTACCTAGATACGCACGACTGCATGCAGTTATTTGTGTTTCATACCCATGTATGTTTTCATGTTTATAAATTAGAATCCATCAGAAGTTGTAGCTGCTGTTTAATTATCAAAGTGTGTTAATTAAATGCTTTATGTAATACTGCCAAACAATGTTTTTATTTCCTCCTCTTCTCCCTCCAGCCATGCTAAGTTCTCCCGGGGCTAGCCTGCAGAATGCCATCAGTACAGTGGGGCCTGGCCAGCCCAGTGCCACAGCCATCAACAGCGCTGCCACACACATCGACCCCAGCTCCATGCAGAGGGCCTACGCTGCCCTCGGCCTGCCGTATGGGAACCAGTCCCCTGCTCAGGTCCAGGGACAGGGTCCTGCTCAGCAAAACCCCCAGGGCTCTCAGCACCAGCAGCTGCGAAATATGAACCCTCTAGGTACAGGAGAGATTGCTATTTTATAGAATTATGCACAGAAGATAACACCATTATAAATCTGTTGCTTAGCCATTTTCTTGTTAACCTTTGTGAATGATGATGTGCGTTTATCAGGCACTAATCAGATGAACCAGATGGCAGGAGGCATGGGTGTCCCCTCTTCAGACCAGGCTGGCATGCACTCCGACTCCTCTCTACCATCCACGCTCAACAAGTGAGAATCTTATGTGATGTAGCTGACCTTTAATTCACATATGACGGTTTAGGGAGCTCTATGATCCCTCGTTTGGTCCTGTCAACCAAATCAGCTTTGAGTGCATCTGCTGCTGACAAAATATGCATGATTCAGTCTGTTCTCTGTTCCTGTGATTTTTTTTTTTTAAATATGATTTTAAAAATGTATTTTGGAGGACAAATATTTTATAGCCTTGAATTACAAATTCTAAAAATAAAACCTATGGAATTATGGCGTTATAAATATTAAATTTTTTTGTAAATAATTGTTTCTTTCTTTCTCTGTCTTGTAGTCAGCTGATGCCAGATGGGTCGGTAGCGGGAGGCATGGGAAATCTGCCCACTGCCACCCCTCTCTCTGCTTCGGGGGTGAGGAAGGCCTGGCATGAACACGTCACTCAGGACCTGCGCACCCACCTGGTGCACAAACTGTGAGTCCAAAATTGAAACAAATGTGTGATAAATACTGTACAAATATAAATAGTGCTGTCACATGAAAACAGAGTAGAATTTTACGCTCCATGTTTGTTGCTGAGTTTTGTATTTTTCTGTCCTCTCTCTTCAGTGTACAAGCCATATTCCCCACCCCAGACCCTGCAGCACTGAAAGACCGGCGAATGGAGAACCTGGTTGCGTATGCACGCAAGGTTGAGGGTGACATGTACGAGTCAGCTAACAGCAGGGTAAATAATATAGAACACACCATATATCGTCACACTTTTACAACCTGAGTGCTGTCATGCCATCCTCAGTTTTTAATCCTAAAGCCATTCTGTTGTCACTATGAGAGCAGAGAATTTAAACCAGAACTAGAGACAGAGGCTCAATCCTTGTACCACCCCCGCCCCCTTTTTGATGACATACAATGCCAAAGTTTCTGCACTTGTTACCGCTCATCTAATATCAGTATTGACTTGCAGGGTAGGAGCACAGGCTGCTGACGTTAGTCTACAGAGCACTGCTAGCTGCCTCGTTCTGAAGCAGTGATATTTTTAATTGATGCCATGTTTGATCGATTGATAGCTTGAAACTTGTCGCACCTGTTAATGTAAATACCAGTATCGACAACTACCGATGACGAATCAGGTTCTTGAAGGGTTGTCCCATTTACTTTTTGTAACCTTGTTCTGAGGGGCAAGGTGGCACTTGAAAATGACGGGTAGGAGTAAAAATAAGAAATTGGATTAAACCCAGGACACTCACTCATTCTTCTTTTAAAATTGTCTCGTTTGCCTTTTGTTTCTTCTCGTCCTCTCTCTAGGATGAGTATTACCACTTCCTGGCAGAGAAGATATACAAAATTCAGAAGGAGTTGGAGGAGAAGAGACGCTCACGGCTCCAGAAACAGCCTGGCATGGTGGGCACAGCTGGGCCACAGCAACCTGGAATGGCTCCCAACGCCATGGGGCCAGGACAGGCCGTCCGACCTCCCAGTAAGTAACCAAACTCTCTGCACTCTGGGTGACAAAAACTAAAGGGGGAAGACGCAATTTAAAAAAAAATTGTCTTTTTCTCTCCACCTTTATGCAAGCACAGAGCATTTTTCGTAACTGATGGAAACAAATACATAAACGCTATTATATCGTGTCCTCTCTCAGATGGACCTGTGCCTATGCCCAACATGCCAAATCAGATCATGAACCGTATGCAGGTGCCCCAAGGTATGTGTTCAATCTTTGCTTTCTTAGCAGGTGTTTTCCAGGGAAAGCACTCCATATGTGCTTTTGCGGCTAACCTTCGTAGGTCTTTGTTTAAGATTGCTATCGTATTTATGTTTAAATGTTATACAGATAGCTGGTAAGCATCTCATCATTGAAGTGAGTCAAGTTTCTTGTGCCGACCCGATTGTTTAAAAAGCTGGATGAATTTGTCAGAACTGTGGCGTTAAATTGAGCTGGTTCAGTGCCTCTTCCAGCCCAGTAGGACACGGAATATTAAATTACAACTCCCAAGTATAATAAACAAGTACATAATTGTGTGTATCTGTTCCCACAGGAATCAATCAGTTTAATCCAATGGCAATGCAGAATGCGCAGATGTCTCAGGCACCCATGGGAGCACGTGCTCCCTCCCCCATGAACCATCCACAGCAGATGAACATGAGCTCCGTCCCAGCGGTTAGAGCTTTCTCTTCTGTCTCCCTGCTTTACTTCTCCTCTCCTCTCTCTTTAAAACAGTCGTTTAAAAATTGGTTCAACTTGCTCTTTTTTCTGAACCATTTTCCAGTTTTTTGTCACTATGTTTGTTTTGTTCTCTCAGATGTTCAGTTCATCTTGAGCTGGGCTGCACAATTAATCAGATATTAATCATCACGATCATCACGATTTTGGCTTTCCACAATTAAATGAGCTTAAAATTTGTGCTCAGAGAAGACTGTCAAATCGTCCGCCTCGTAAACTTACAACCAGCCTTCACTTTAAAAAACTGTCATGCCGTTTTATGTGTACCCTGTAGCAGTAACCAGTGAAAAACTTTGCGATTGCATACGGGCCAAGCAAAAATCATCTATCGATCAACCATCATCATCTGTTGTCAAGAAGTATTTTGTATTTAGGGGACAACAAATCATGTGCAAAGAATGCATGAAACTTGTGTTTGTGTGAAAAAGACATTAAAGACATGCAACTAACTTGTTGCACCACATAAAAAACCCCAATTTGCTTTGGGATGAATTCATGATGGCCAAGAAGAATAATGTTGCTAACTTAACCTCACTAAATCCCTGCCTTGTCCAGCATCAAGTCAGACATCAATAACCGCGACGCCGTACAGCGCGTCACGGTACCATGACAGCCGATAACTGATGCATTTGCATGCCATTCTGCCAAAATATGTGTCCAATAAATAGGGCTTTCTTACAGTTGCATTTTGTAATGGCATATTTACTGTTAGTTGAATTAGTTAGCTGAATTTTGGGTACAGTTTTAAGAAGACCGTAATTATAATTCTTATTTTGAAAAGATTTGAGCATTAGCAGGAATGCAGCACAATGTGAAAGTTAAAGCATCACTTTGTGAATTTAATTTAAGTGCAATAAAAGTATCTCCCTAAAATGTATGAATAATCATGAAAAAATAATTGTGATCTCAATATTGATTTAAAAAAAAACCCAGATATTCATTTTTGCCCTTATTGTACGGCCCTACTCTCTTACAGTGATTGCTCATTTCTTTGACACTACATAAATATGGAATTTGCTTCCTCTGACTTTTGATCTGTTGCCATGCCGTGTTTTGATTCAGCACATTGTTTTGTTTGTAAGTTACACCACAGGGCGTTCAGCAGACTGTTGTAGTGGTAGCATACTTGTATGCTGCATTCCATTCACTTTATTTTACTTGGCAGACACTGGATACTATAAAGGCCTGCTGCCATAATGACTTGACTTGATCTGTTGCATCTCACTTCTCTGTCTTCAGATGGGTATGTCCCCGTCAAGGATGCCTCAGACTCAAGGAATGATGGGTAGTCATGCTAATAACATGGTTTCTCAGCCAGCCAACCAGGGCCAGTTCCTGCCACAGGGCCAGTTCACTGCCGCTGCAGGTGGGACGATGAATGTGAATGTAGGCTTGGGCCAGCCCCTACCACAGGCTGCTGTCACACAGGTGAGGAGACTTGTGTTGTGCTTCATCAGGGTTCCCCTGGACCCTTAAATAGTCTTTAAAGGCATTTAATTCATTACACAAACTACAAGGCCTTATTACTACAAGGCCTCTGACTGGAAAATAATGATGAATTACTGAATTCTTCTTGGATTAATGTTGCCAAAAAGTCAAGTTTTATGTTTCAGTTAATATATTCAAAATTCTCCCTCACCTTAAGTAGTTTTAATGTTGGTTCATTTTTTTCTCTCAATTTTTTTTTTTTTTTTTAAATTAGTCTTAAATATCATCTAAAAACAGATAAAAAAAAAAATCTTTAATTTTGCTTGCTTTAAGCTGTAGGAACCCTGTTCATGCTCTTAGCACCCTCAGTGCTACTTGAATGTATGTGTGCTAACTGTGCATCCCTCTTTGTTGCAGCAGTCACAGAACTCTAACCTCCCACTGAATGCAATGGGATCACTTGGCTCCCAGCTGCCCTGTGGCCCTGCAGCCCAGCCCACCCTGGGCACCACCCCTCCACCCAATGCCTCTGCCAGCATGCAGCCCCAGCAGCAGCAGCAGCAGCAGCAGCAGCAGCAGCAACAGCTGCAGCAGCACCATGCTCCTGCACAGGCCCAGGGGCCACCGCAGCCCTCAACCCCCGCCTCCACTGGCGGGCCCTCCTCCACCCCAACCCACATACCCAGTAGCCTCCCTGGTCCCCCCTCAGCCCTGGGCACACCTGATCCCTCTGCGCCGCTTACACCCCTGCAGCTGCAGACAGAACCCCCCAGTCAGATGCAGCAGCCCAACTCAGTGCAGGCACAGCACCCCAGCACACCGGTGAGATGCTGGTTCTTACGGGAAACTAACTGTAGCTCTTGTTTTGCTTAGGCTTTTGCCAGCGTATGTAAACCCTTTGAAACCTGCAAATTGGCCTTACGTCTTTCATAAACATGGGAAGGCAGTAAGCAATGATAGAGGAAATGATCAAAAACGTAGTAAGAAATTAGTAAAAAAAAGTACAAGAAAATCATTAAAAAACACAACAAAAACAAGAGGAGAAAGTGCTTAGAAATTATAATAATTCTGTAACATAATCTTTCATAGCTTTTTTGTCTTTTTTTCCCTAGACATTTTTTCCTAGCTTTTTCAAAAACTATTTTTGAAATCTTCTCAATTTAGTGGAACATTTCTCACCAAGTTGCTCATTGCCTTTCCCCCCTTGTGTTCGAAAGAAACCACACCAATTTGCTGCAGTGTCAGAGATTTAAATACTCGTGAAAGGCATCCAAAAGCAGCACATAAAAGGTGATATTGCTCCAGGTTCCAAAGGTTTAAAGCTGACCAAACAATTCTTAAAGGAATATTTCAGTTTTTTCAGAGAGGATCACTGACAGTCAATCCTTACTTTGCTTATTAATAAATATTACTTGATTTATAAATGATTAGCATTGTAATCAGGATGTCTTGTCCTCTTCTTTTTGAAGTTGTCCCAGGCAGCAGCGAGTATAGACAACAGAGTGCCCACCCCAGCCTCTGTGGCTGAGCTGAGCTCCCAGCAGGCTCTGCCAGACATGAGCAGCACTGAAGCCAAACCTGAAGTAAAAGACGAAGACGACGACAGCAACTCTGGAAAGAAGCAGCCAGATGTGAAAATGGAGGTATGTTTGGGATTAAAGCGATAATTTTGTAATTAGTATGTAAGAAAGGTATAGTTGAGACAAGAGACGGAAAGAAATATACTTATGTTGACTGTAGGTCAGACAAGAAGCCGTCTGCTGTTGACGATGATCCGTAGTCCAACACAATCTGTTCTGCTCACATTTCATGTCCGAAAAAGTAAATTCGACTTGCGGCTTTTCACTCTCCCACAGTAAAGTGGTGTGCTTCCCATTAAATTCATTAATTACTAGACTGTCTCTCGGCTCAGCACCGTAGGATAGCTAGTTAACCATGGTTGTGTTCACATAGCAGGACGATGAAACCAAACCCCTGCTGGTGAAGAAGGAGGAGCCAGATGCAGCTGAGCCAAAGCAAGAACCAATGGAAACTGAGGAAAAGAAGCCGGAGATGAAGGCAGAACCCAAAGAAGAGGAGGAAAGTGGGGCCAACGGCACATCGACCACCTCCACGCCTCAGAGCCGCAAAAAAAGTAAGAACACAGAATTCATTTATATTCAGTAAGTGTGTAATAATATATTACGGTATGATGTTCTGTGATACAAATATTTGAAGATTTGTGAGCGAGACAATGGTTCACAATATCAAGTAAATACGTTTAAAGTATATTAATTTTAGCTCATGTTTTAGTGAAATCCATTAAACAAGAGTAAAATTCTACAGCTGTTTGTCTCATTGTCTCATTACTCTTCAGTATACATTAATGCTATAACAGCAGTTTTATTGATTCTGATAATCTTCTATCATGCTTTAATTAGATTAGGCTTATCATAGTGCATTTATACACCTAACTTTAAATTAAAATCTTGTTTAGAGAGGCCAAGCCCCCCCCCTCCTTTTGGTGGACCTCGATGGGACCTTATTTGGGAAAGAATATGTATGTTAGTCAGCAGCGAGAGGCAAATCATTTTTTAGTCCCGTTTGAATAATGCCATGTAGTACCCACATGATGTTTTTTCAATTAACCAGATCATTTTGAAAGCCAAGAAATTTGCAGTTTGTTGTAAAACTGTTGAAGTATAGATAAACTGTCAAAATACATAATTAGAAAGACTGCACAAGTTGTGTGAATGACATCACAGCTTTCTTTCTCGCTTAAGCCATAACGTTTATGTTACATACTGGGATATACTCAGACATTAACAGGTCTTGCTCGTACTCTTGCTTCCCGGCTGATGAAAAGACCACTAGTTGCTAGGTAAAACACACCAGGTAAGATAACGTAACACATGTGCGTGAAACATAACTAAGTTATAGCTAGCTGGTGGTGGTGACATACATCCTGCGAGACAAGAGATGTGTTTCACTGAGCAGTTTCACGCAAAACTCACCGGTACTACGACAAATCTATGACACACGGCAACTTTCTGGACTTACAGAATTATCTTTTTAATTAACAAACATCATGTATAATTCATGGCACAATTCAAACAGGCTCAAAAATGTGTCTCTCACCATTAACAGCAGCTCATTTTTTTCTGAAATAAGGTGCCATAGGGGACACTGGAAGGAGAAGGACGTCGCTTCTCTATTTGTATCCACCTGTATGCTGTTTGTGTTTGATTTCTAATAACATTATTTTTCGTTTGTTCAGTTTTCAAGCCAGAAGAACTGAGACAAGCCCTAATGCCGACACTTGAGGCCCTCTACAGGCAAGACCCAGAGTCACTGCCCTTCAGACAGCCTGTAGACCCCATGCTACTAGGCATCCCTGTGAGTGACCACGATTATACACACACCTTAATAAACAACATTGCAAGACCCACAGAGAATACTGTCAAGCACGATTTACTCATTCCTGCATATGTGTTTCACCTGCTGCACAGGACTACTTTGACATTGTGAAGAATCCCATCGACTTATCCACCATCAAGCGCAAGCTGGACACGGGTCAGTACCAGGAGCCGTGGCAGTACGTGGACGACGTGTGGCTCATGTTCAACAACGCCTGGCTGTACAACCGTAAAACATCCCGTGTTTACAAGTACTGCACCAAACTGGCAGAAGTGTTTGAAGCAGAGATCGATCCCGTCATGCAGGGCCTGGGCTACTGCTGCGGCAGGAAGGTGAGATAATATGGAATGGAGAATTTCACTTTTTACTACATTTATCATGTCATTATATTTACCTGTATGTGGATGTAGACTTGAGTGCAAACTGTTTGTAACAATGACACGGATTGTTAATGTTTCTCTGATGTTTCCGCAGTATGAGTTCTCACCCCAGACGCTGTGTTGCTATGGCAAACAGTTGTGTACCATTTCCAGGGACGGCACCTACTACAGCTACCAGAACAGGTAAAAATGTGCGCTGACTCTGCAGAGAGGGAGGAAGGGTTATAAAGGAAAGGTGTGCAGCTTCATTCTTAAAGATAAAACACGAACACCACTTCATATACAGCCATACCAGTCAACAACGATGTGAGGACGTCTTTCACATGACATTTCCTTTTTAAGGGTGTCACAGACACCACTGAGAGTTGTATATTGTGGCCCAGCAGACTGTGCATGATCTGGCCCGTGTTGTCCTCATATGTCCGTTGTGCCTGAGAACCAGCACCAAAGCTCCCCCTGCTGTGCAGAATCTGCTCCTGCACCTCCATCATTTCAATGCAACACCACTCAACTATTGCAGATTCTGAGAGGTTTACCTATTTGTTCCTGTTATACACTAGAAGACTTTGAATACTTTTAAAAGTTTGCAGTCACACACTACAAGATGTTGCAAAAACTGGGGATTTTGCAGAGTCGAAATTTATAAGACTACATCTAGATTCCTTTTGAGATTATGTTCCTTCCTGGTCCTGGTGAAAGATATTACGCAAGACTACCTTTAAAAAATATGAAATATTAACAATGTCTTTTATGTCCGCAAAAACACATAACTCGAGAGACACAAGATAAAAGGCTTCGTATATTGACAGCATTCTTTTCAATTGTGGCATCAATATAATCTGTAAGCAGGGTTTCTGCTGATCCTTAAAAAGTTTTAAAAGGCATTGAATTAATTAATCTAAAAGATAAGGCCTTAATTGGTATCATAATGTCTCAAATCAATCTTTCAAAAATCTTAAAAATTTGAATTTTATCAATCCTTTTTTCCCCCAATGTTGCATTGTAAAATCGAGATTCAAAAGAATTGGTAACATTTATTTTTTTTTTAAATGCCTTTTGCGTCAGAATCACTCAGATCAGTATGGCGGAGTCAACAACACTCAAATTTTGCTTCCAGCTGGGATGCTTGGAGATTTTATGGCATGGCTGAAACAGGTCTGAGGCAAAGAATACAAGGCTGGGTGTCATTTATGCGAAAAGCTTTTTAAACTTGGCATGATGAGAATCAAGGCAGTGGAATTCCACATGCAGAGTTAGAAACACAAAAACGCCAAGAAAACTCACCAAAAAACGAGTGAGACAAGTATTTCCCCAGTTATGTTCAGTTCAAGTTTGTTTTTCCTTCCCACATTTTCGTTATTGCAAAATTGGTCTAAAAAATGTCTTAAATCTAATTTGCTGTAAGCTGTAGGTACTCTGTATAAAGTTAAACTGCGTTTGCGTACAAACATTTTTGATTTTGCTGCCTCAACGTGCTACCAGCCTCTGTTGGTAAGCTGTGCAATTGTTGTGGGAGGAAATTGTGGGTACCAGAAGGTGAACCGTTTCAAACATTAAGATTTCCCACTGAATTAAGTGCTGGTTGGTCGATCAGCTGCTCACTTAATTAAACACAGACTCTGCTGACCCCTCAACTCCATCCGTTTCTCCTCCTTTTGCACTGTACAAAAGAACAGAGACCTGTTCATGTTCGTATGCCCCCTCCAGCTTACTGTCCACTTTGTTGGCTTGTTGTTGTTTGGTGTTGCAGCTATTGGTTATTGACAAAAGTTTATATAATTGATAATCAGTATTTCCATGAGCAGAGCGTAAAAATTTACAGTAATATTAAACATGTTTAATTGTGTTGTAATATCAAGACAAACATTTCTTGCGTAGGGCCGGCGTTAGAATTCAAGACTTCAAACAAAATGTCAGTGTTCATTCAGTATATTGTGCTCGAAGGTCTAAGGAAATTTTTATGTTGATCAAATATTGATCTAGATTCTTCTAAGTGTTAGGACTGAAATAACCTTGACTGAAGTTAATTTCGTTAAGTGACGTAACAGTTTTTCTATAAGACCTTCACATTTGTATTTATCACTCATTCCGTCTCCCCGGCATGGCCATACCATTCCTTCATCAGCTCATAATGCATGTTATAAATGTGATATCTTATGTTGTAAATGACTGCAGTGAAATAGTGCTAATTTTTAATGTTTTCATATCTCAGCATGCAGGTAGATAGTGTCGTGTCAACATACATTAGTTTCTGAACATTTATTTGCTGTTTACCATTATTAACATTTTAGCACGTTTCCCCCATTTCTGTTCCAGTTTGAATGAGTGGCTGGATCATGACCATTTCAACTGTCACTAACATGTACCTCTGCCTGTGTGTGTGTGTATATGTGTGTGTCCCTCTGTCTGTCCGCTGTCCATGCTCCGCCCTCGGTTGTTGCCGTGCGCTCCGTTTACTCTGCATTCTGCCACCTGTGCGCCGGTTTGCCTGTGCTGCTACTGTGTGTGCTGGCTGCAGTTCACCCAAATATGGCCTTATTGCCGACAGGTATCACTTCTGTGAGAAGTGCTTCAACGAGATCCAGGGCAACAGTGTGACCCTGGGGGACGACCCAGCACAGCCACAGACGTAAGTTACCAGGCCCGGGCAGCCTGAACACCACCTGATGATCCTCTTGCGTGATTATCAGGCTGTTTTCTCTTGACTTTATTCTGCGGAAAGGGTTTTCGATCAAATTTGGTTGTTGTTTTTTTCTTTTTCGTGCAGCATGATATCTAAAGAACAATTTGAAAAGAAGAAAAATGACATGTTGGACCCTGAACCGTGAGTATTGTCTGGACACTAACTTCAGTTTCACTCATATTTAAGTCATAGCAGTGATTGAAGCAGAAAAAAAACAAATGTTTGTCCATGCCAGGTTTGTTGAATGTAAAGACTGTGGGCGAAAGATGCATCAGATCTGTGTGCTGCACTACGATGTCATTTGGCCATCAGGGTAAGTCTCACTGTTGCTGTTGGACAACTATCCAGCCGTTTGAAGGTGCTGTATGTAACTCCGGAGAAAGAAAGCTGATTGTTGAGTCTAAATTCCGTCTCGTCAAGTACTGACGCTCAACAACTAACTTTCTACACAGTTACATACAGCACCTTTAAGCTTACTCTGTGTAACAGACATTAACACAGAAGTCGTACTTACAGTACAGAGCTCTTACTTCTTACTTGGAATTTGATTTGCCGACATCACTGTATATTGTCTTAAAGTGGATATTGATCTTTCTTCTTGTAGCTTTATCTGTGACAACTGTCTGAAGAAGTCTGGAAAAACAAGAAAGGACAACAAGTTTTCAGCCAGAAGTAAGTTGCATTTTATCAAAACCGTTACATTCAGTATGATTACTTTTTTTTCTTATTTCATCACACTAAATTCTGGGGCGAATTTGCAAAGATGGATCGCAGTTTTTGATGGCACTTTAAATTGTGCATCACTTGGAGCCGCTACCTGCCCATCTATATATATATATCCAATTCCCAAAAGATATTGCACAAATGATATTTCAGAGCAAACAGTCAGAAAGTTTGCAGTTGCATGCAAATTGCTCTTTTTTGTTTCTGATTGCCATTACTCTTGTAGCAAAGTAGAAATACTACCTTTGCATTGAGAACACAGAAGTCAGGTCTATGGCCGAGAGAAAAAGTAAACTGAAATTTTCAAGCTCCAAATCCTGACTGACAAAGTGCAGAGGCATTCCTCAAAACATCCGGCAAGGAATTTCAGTATTTAATATACCAGTCTGTCAGTGCTCTTCAGTTACAGCCAACTCTCTGAAGATGCTAATAATTTCACTGTAACGGCATATGGCTTTCAGAGCTGATATATGAGTGGGACTTTTTTTTTTTGAATGAGGCTCATTCGCATAGAAAGAAACCAGTTTCGCTCCAGGTGTATACATGCAGATAGCACAGGAGCACTGAGGTGCTATCCGAAAATTACACAGTTTGTTTTTGTCTTATTTTTGCAGGTTTAGCGGCAGCAAAAGCTGCACAATCCATTTGTGAATTCACCCATCACTTTGAACAGTTGAACTTTTATCAAACAGACTTTGTTAATGTGTTTTTGTTTTTCCTGGTCTTTGTAAAGGGTTGCAGTCTACCAGGTTGGGAACGTACATTGAAGACAGAGTGAATAAGTACTTGAAAAGGCAGAACCACCCAGAGGCTGGTGAGGTATTTGTGCGAGTGGTGGCCAGCTCTGACAAAACTGTGGAGATTAAGCCTGGCATGAAGTCTAGGTAAGGTTCTCAGCTGTTGATGCGGTGTATCTCTCCTGATTTGCAAAAAAAAGAAATAAAATTGATATATATGGAATAACATGATGATTTCTTAATGTAAGCCCAGCTAGGACTTCACGGCAAACCACCTATGAACTTTTTTTTGTGTGTGTGTGTGTGTGTGTGTGTGTGTGTGTGTGTGTGTGTGTGTGTGTGTGTGTGTGTGTGTGTCCATCCAAAGCTAATCCTCTAATACTCCAGACCAATCAGCTTAATGTTTTGTGTGTGTGGTTGTGGTGATTTAAAGAAATCGGTTTTATCGATCGATTTCTACCATCATTGACTGCTGGCTCCTCGCTCCTCTTAACCAGCTGGTTGGGGCCACAAGTCATTAACACACTCACATTTCAAAAGCATAGAGCAAAAGGCATTTCAAGAAATCATGAAGATCAACAGAGTAGTTGTGTGTACATCCAACCTATCTTTAGGCCTGGTGCCGCATAAAACTATATATTATGGCTATTAAGAGAATAAATGTCTGCACACTGGAGCACAGCTCCCAGTAGATTAAAAATATTCCCCGATTTTGTTAGCTGTAAGGAAAGTGGGAGGGACAACTCCACTGGGCGAAGCTGCGCCATAGGTATTGGCTCGAGTGGTGGTAAAAAGCTTGGACAGCCATCTACACTCTACTGAGTGCAATTTTCTAGTTTCATCTGAAAAACAAATTTAGGAGAGAATTTCAGGATTCTTAAAGCACTTTTTAATAAAATGTGCCCATTGATTTTTTTGTGCATTTGAAAAGTATGTAGAGTCTTCAAGTGAATGAGCAGGTTTAAACTTAAGTAGTGACAGAAGCAATTGAAAGTCACTAGAGCATGCCACATCACAGAGTTCTTCTATAGTCACTTTGTCTCTTAAAGATATTGTTTTGGGGCATTTGGGACAAAAAATGAGTTGAGAGAGAGAGTGGAGGGGTATCATGCAACAAAGTTGTCCAGCCGGACTTGAAGTGGGGACGTAGTGATTAAAAATCAGCATTTCAAACCCCCAGGCCAATAAGATACCCCCATACCTCAATACTTTTGATGATGGATTTGAATTTGTTTTTAAAACAAAATTAAGTAAATGCTGTGAAAATGCACCTTGCAGCTTCCTTGCTCAGCCTGTGGTCTCCAAATTAAGTACAGAAGTATAACATGTAAATATAAATCTACCAAGCACGTAAATATGCATGAAACTACAGGTTATGCGTCTGTGTTTGTACAGGTTTGTGGACTCAGGCGAGATGGTGGAGAGCTTCCCTTACAGAACCAAAGCACTTTTTGCATTTGAGGAAATAGATGGAGTGGACGTTTGTTTCTTCGGCATGCATGTCCAGGAGTACGGCTCAGAATGCCCTTTTCCAAATACCAGGTAAAACTACAGAATAAAATATGAATGATGAATGCATTTTTTCTCCGTGTATTTAGCTTTTTTTGTGTGTGTCTGCTGCTCTTTGATTAAATTCCCCATATTTTTTTGCAGACGGGTTTACATATCATACCTCGACAGTATTCACTTCTTCAGACCACGTTTGCTAAGGACTGCAGTGTACCATGAGATCTTAATAGGCTACCTGGAGTACGTGAAGAAACTGGGGTGGGTTAAGAGTAACTTTATACCATGAAGTGATTTACACCTTTTCAGCCGTGTGTATCACTCCCGTAAGTTGCTGATAACTCTTGTTGCCCTCAGGTATGTGATGGGTCACATCTGGGCCTGCCCACCCAGTGAAGGAGATGACTACATTTTCCACTGCCACCCTCCTGACCAGAAGATCCCCAAGCCCAAGAGGCTCCAAGAGTGGTACAGAAAGATGCTGGACAAGGCTTTCGCTGAACGGATCCTGCATGATTACAAGGTGAGAAAATGATCACATCGTTAGGTTTTATTTTTTTCATGCTGTAGAGAGAGTTAGCCTGGGTATCTGTTGAGATTAGGTATCAGTCAATGCCATAGCATATTACTGTAAAAGTTTACTGTATTATTAAGATAAAAACTAATGAGTCCACTCTTGGTAAAAACTCCAACAGGATGGGTTCGAGCAATGAGTTCGCTATGTCCCAAAGGCTCTTAAATAAACAGAAATGAACAAAATAAACCAACAAAATGTTATAAAATAACAAAATTTACATTGATTTTACTTGTTGAACAGAAAAATACAAAGGGTAAACCTTCTGAATTCAAGTTTATCTCCTTTACAAGACGAGCCTAGCTGCCTTGTTAACACATCATAAAACACATTTGATTCAAAGAGAAACAACATAATACCCATCTCCTCTGGTTTGGTTGAATAAATCCTAAATTCTCTAAGTTAGATGATAAGGTATACAGGCTCTACATGCTTTTTTTCTGCTCTCCGGTTGCTGCTGGCGGCCTCTTTGTGCTCTTGGGTTAGCTCGCTGAACGAATCTGTCGCTGAACAGTCTTGCCTAGCCAGACCTATTTTAACGCGTTATTCTAGCGCTGTGCCAGCGGACTGCTGAGCAGCGGCTCTCACTCATTCTTAGGCAGGCAAGTCAGGAAATTATGAAAATAAAATGACAAAAAATTCCCAACAGACCAACTGGCAATGTACTCAGCCAATAGCAGAACAGTAGGTTGAAAATTTCACACTGATTACCGCTAAACTTTGGTTTAATATTATGTATCCAGCCTTATTTTGATAATTAAACAATTTCACATGAGAAGGAGTGCTGTCGCACTGCGGCCTCGTGCCTATGACAGAATCACAGCCGTGCAGATATTCAGTACAACAGCATAACATCAAGCGTGATATTGCTTTTACACAACGGCTCTACATGCACTGTTTTTAAGTTAAAAGTAATAAGCGACAACAGATTATGGTTTGATTGTTTATCTAATCATTTATTTGGCTCTGCAAACACAAATGCTTCTGCAACAGGACTGTTGCCAAGCAACACATTAACATTCCTACATACAAGCTACTTTGTAACATGTATATTTATCTGTTTCCATTTTTCATTGTGCAACCAGTGAAATAAGAGTCTAAATATGAGCATAGCCTACCTGTAAATTTGCAGTGAAGTGTCTGGGCTTCTTTCCTTCCTTCTGACCTTTTCTGACAATCATTCTTTGTTAGGCTCAAATGTTATTTAGGAAAATATGTTACTTTTTGCGGTGCAAAGTTTGTTACGGCGATCCTTTATGTAGGCTAATTAACACTTGATGACATGACGTTTATACTTCATTTCTCCTGCACGTCTCACTTTTTGTTTTAATTTTTTTTTGTTACGTCTATATACACTAGACATACCATACACACACACACACACACACACAAAAACCAAAATGTTCTTCCTCTTTTTATTTATGCATCTATTTTGTTTATCAAATGGATTGCTGTTGACTTGAATATCAGTATGATTTTTTTTTTCTTGTATTTATTTATATCATAATTTCATTGTATCTGAGGCTTTGGCAATATTGTTTTACAAACATTCATGCCAATAAAGCAAACTGAATTAATTAACGGCTCAGGACTCCTCTAAAGCGGAATGACGCCTGTATAGTTAAAAGGCCCAGTGATGTTGTACTCTGTATCAGCACTCAGTTCCCATCCAAGTAATTTGATTGGACATAACTGTTGTATAATTTCAGTTAATTATTCACTGGTGTCGTTAACTCGTTGCTGCCTTTGGGTACCTCTTTCTCAAGTGTAAATGACAGTTTAGTCTGTTTGCTTGCGGTCACTTCATATAATCGTATTGCAACAGGATTTACTCATGGAGATGATGGTTCACAGTTGTCTGAATTAAAAAGTAGCTTTGGCATGATCCAATCTAATAATGATATGTCCTCAGTCTAATTTCCTAGAGTTATACTGTAACAGAAAAAGCCAGATTGGATGACCTTGTAAACTTAAAAGTATTTAACTTCACCAGACATACCGATATCGACTGTGTTAAGTACTACAGTATTAATTTTGTCTTTCAGGAGCTTTTCTAAACCAGATTATTCAAATGATTTGAGTCATCCTTTCTGTCTCTGCTGACAAGACAAATAGTAGTTATCAGTGTCGCTGTGTCCAGTCCAGAAGTGTGCAGCGCCGGTGGGCTCCCCCTTGTGTTTGGTATAGATTATTGCAAAACAATCTGAGAACAAAAACCACAATGCAAAGACAATATAAAGGGAAACAATTTAGGCTAATCATGACAGTACGCTCCAGAAGGACTGACATTTCTTCCATTTTTTATGTTCATTTCTGTTTCAAAATGATGTCACATTAATATGTGTCACTAAAAGGTTGTTTGAAGTTTTTTTAATTTAACTTAATGAAACCTGCAGACATTCTCTTTAAGAGCTGTGTTACTATCTTGCCTGATGGAGGTCTTGTGCGTCTTGTGTTTCAGGACATTTTCAAACAGGCAACAGAGGACCGTCTGACCAGTGCCAATGAGCTGCCGTACTTTGAGGGTGACTTTTGGCCGAATGTGCTGGAGGAGAGCATCAAGGAGCTGGAGCAGGAGGAGGAAGAAAGGAAGAAGGAGGAGAACACGGCCTCCTCTGAGACGACAGAGGTGAGTTAGATGGATAGGTGGATTTAGCGTTTTGAAATAGGTTTCACAAAAGGAACGCTCTTGTTATGCCAAAATCAACAGCCTGGTGCAGAGGCCTCGTCTTCACCCCCAGATTTTATCATCCTCAAGTCCCTCGTTATATAAAAGCTTTCAGCAGCCATTCGGGCATTGTATAACCACTCAGCCTAATTGCATAACCCCATCTTGTCTGTTGTGCAATCTCTCTGAACATTTGTGTCCATCTATTTCAAGGGAGCCCAGGCTGACAGCAAGAATGCCAAAAAGAAGAATAACAAGAAGACCAACAAAAACAAGAGCAGCGTCAGCCGAGCCAATAAGAAGAAGCCTGGGATGCCAAATGTAGCCAACGACCTGTCCCAGAAGCTCTACGCCACCATGGAGAAACATAAGGAGGTGGGGAACCCAAACAGCTGTAACATATTTTTTGCAGTCCATTCGGAATATTTAAAAATGTCATTTTATGCATCACTGCAACAGCTAAATTAACGTTTGATACTAGGTTACGCCAGGTTAGTAGGTTGACAAATAATCCCACAGATTCGGTTCTTTGTGTTGATGGTACATCTTACTGGTACATCGAGGCACGAAAGTATACCAGCACACAACAGGACCATTCAAGAGCAGTCAGGGGTTTGAGATAAAATGATAAAGATAATTATCACATTATAATTTCCCTTGATAGTGATGCAATAAATGTTCAGTAAATCTTCATATAATTAAACCACCCATACACCTGTTGAGGGGGCAGTAATGCACCTTAAATGACAGTTACCACCTGACATTAAGCAGAAGAAGAAGGAGAGGTGGTAGTAGTAGTGGTCTTAGTAGAAGAAGACAAGCTTGGCCACCTCCTGCTGCTCACTGATGTGTACGGCAGCGTTAAAAGTTAACTTTACAACATTCAGCTTGTGCAGAAACTTATTATTAGTATGATTGTTATGACCATGGGTAGCGTTGCATTATGATTGAATTCACCACATAACGCTCGCTTCAGTGGTTGTTTAGTCAACTCATCAAATGCTGATGGTGAGTTAACAAGTTAACGTGACTGACTAAATAGCTATTTCATATGACGATATGACGTAACATGACTAAAGGTGAATAAAACTTAAATGCATTTCCTCGGCCGTGAACATGATTTCTGCCTCAGTCACATCAAACAGACCATCGCTTCTTCATGACGTTATCAAAGTCCATCTTTTCTTATTGTTTTGGTTAAGAAATGGCAGGAATGACTTGTAAGGTTGACTTTTACAGAAAATAGGATTTTTTTTGTCTATTTATTGTGTTTACATTGTCAGCTAAAACACTTAAAATGTTTTAAACTGTCCGTACAGCATTGGACATGCTCTCAACCAGAATTAAGATTTCTGACATTATTTTGATCCCAGTTGTTTTGAATCGACCTCAGAATTGTTAAATGTTCTGCTGTTTGGGAAATGACAGTAATTAACAGTTAAACCAAAATTAACCATGTGAGTTCTTCAGTTTTCTTTCAGGAGAAAAAAAACAGTCTTTAAACTTAGAAGAAATAATGATTTTCCGCAGATAATTATCAAAATCGACCAAATTTTTATTGTGATGACATTTTCAGCCAAATTGCCCCAGCCCTACTTATACCCAAAGCTGGCTTTGCCTCCAACAATGAGACGGACTGAGAATTTGTTCTGTCACACTTTGACTGTCCGTCCGCACAACTAACAGACACGTTTTCTTATTTCTACTTCCAGGTGTTTTTTGTGATCCACCTTCACGCAGGGCCAGTCATTAACACACTGCCACCCATTATGGACCCCGACCCTCTGTTGACCTGTGACCTGATGGATGGCCGTGATGCCTTTTTGACTCTGGCCAGAGACAAGCACTGGGAGTTCAGCTCACTGAGACGATGCAAATGGAGCACGATGTGCATGTTGGTAGAGCTGCACAACCAAGGCCAGGACCGCTTCGTGTACACCTGCAACGAGTGCAAGCACCACGTTGAGACTCGCTGGCACTGCACCGTCTGCGAGGTAGGGAATAATGGCACTTTAATGATATGTTTTGAAATCTGTATGATAAAATGATTAAGTATAAAATAATAGACCAGCTCTGTGAACTTTATGGCCTTGCTGCTGTCTTGAGGGAATTTTTCTGACCTTGAAAGAGTATTCTTGTTCAAGCTCGAGTTACCTGAATGAACTGCGTTCCACTGAGTGTATATTTTAGTTGTCTGTAAATCTTTTGCCCAAATTAGGCAACATTAATTTGTTATTCTTAATCGCCATTTGTTCATGAGGATTTTGTTGCACTTAGTGAGTGTGACAGACCGGTGTCTGGCTCTCCACGGCCCACGATGAAACACCCGCGCCATAGAAAACGAGAGAGCCTGTAACACTGAGCTGACATTAAACCAGTGCTTGCAACTTTGGTAAACAACGTAAATAAGCAGTCTCATGCTGTGCGTTTGTGTGTTGTGTGTTCACCTCGGATCTTCATCAGGAGTGTGGAAGAGAGAGAGGGACAGTAGACAGATTAGAGATAACGACAGCAGCATTTTGTGAAGTCGGTTGATGAGAGGGCAGCGATGGGGCGGTGATGGGAGGCTTCACTGGTGGCAAAAACATTCACCCTGTGAACCGATCAGCCAAAAGCGAAGTTCAGTTGCAATGGCCAAGTTTCAGCCCTAAGAGGGCAGTCACTTTGTATATTTTAAACATAATATAAAAAATGTAATACTTTGCACTCATATCAAAATTAGAATCTGAACAATCAACAAAAAAAAGTGGTCTGGGGGTTTAGTTACACTTAAAATGTAAATCATAACACAATGCTAATAAGGTCTTTCTTTCCTTTCATCAGGACTACGACCTATGCATCAACTGCTACAACGCTAAGGGCCACGAGCACCAGATGGTGAAGTGGGGCCTGGGTATAGACGACGACAGCAACGGTCAAAGTGGAGAGGCCTCCAAGAGCCCTCAGGAGAGTCGTCGTCTCAGCATCCAGCGCTGCATCCAGTCCCTGGTTCATGCCTGCCAGTGCCGCAATGCCAACTGCTCTCTGCCTTCGTGCCAGAAGATGAAAAGGGTGGTCCAACACACCAAAGGCTGCAAGCGCAAGACCAACGGTGGCTGCCCTGTGTGCAAGCAGCTCATTGCTTTATGTTGTTATCACGCCAAGCACTGTCAGGAGAACAAGTGTCCTGTTCCCTTCTGTCTCAACATCAAGCACAAACTCCGTCAGCAGCAGCTGCAGCATCGGCTCCAGCAGGCTCAAATGATGCGCCGCAGAATGGCCACCATGGCTGGAAGGGGTATGCCCATGCCATCTCCACCTACCTCAGCTGCCCCCGACACCCCCAACTCTGTGCAGCAGCCTAATACTCCGCAGACCCCCCAGCCCATGCCCAACCAGCCCCAACAGCAGCAGCCACCAAACCCCGCCAATATCGCCCAAGGCTTCCCCAACAATGGCCGCAGCAGCCAGCCTCCAACACCAGTGCCGCAGGGCAAACCAGGGCCTCAGTCGTCCCCTCTCCATCAGCAGCAGTCACCGCTGCCTAACATGCCGCACCAACAGCCGCCTCAGCCGCCACCACAGCAGCAGCAGCAGCAACCGCAGCAACAACAGCAGCCACTGCTTGCAGCCCTGAAGGTGGCCCGACAGATCGAGATGGTAGCCAAGGCGAAGCAACAACAGCAGCAGCAGCAGCAGAATTATGCCATGAACGGGATGCCCATGAACCACCCCCGAATGATGGGGCCCATGCAGAGCCAAATGCAGATGATGCAGGGGCCACGGGGCCCTCAGGTGATGCAGGCTATGCAGCAGGGCCAGTGGGGTCCAGGGATGCAGAATCCCATGCAGAATCCCCAGAGTCAGCAGCCGCAGGGCCCTCCACAACAAGGCCCCATGGCCCCTCAGCAGGCTCAGGGAACCTCCATGCCCCAGCCGGGCCAGCTCATGCAGAGGCCCATGATGCCCCAGCAACAGGGTCTCCAAATGCCAGGGGTCATGCCTCCCCAGGGGCCCTCACAGCAGGGCATGACACCACAGCAGCAGAACATGCCACGGGGGATACCTGGTAACATTGCCCCGAGTGCCCTGCAGGAGTTACTGCGCACCCTCAAATCTCCCAGCTCCCCCCAGCAACAACAGCAGGTCCTCAACATCCTCAAGTCGAATCCCCACCTTATGGCGGCTTTCATTAAACAGAGGACAGCAAAATACCAGGCCACACAGCCGCAGCAGGCGCAGCAGAACGCTCAGGCCATGCTGGGGCCCCAGGCAGGGATGCAGGCCATGGCGGCCATGGCGAATCAGGTGCAGAGGCCAGTTATGGCACCTCAGCAGCAGCCTCCTCAGCAGGCAGGGCCCCAGGGCATGGCGACCATGGGCCCCCAGGGTCAGATGATGAATGCTGCTCAAAACGGCAATCCCCAACTGTACCGCAGACAGCAGCTGTTCAGGATGCAGCAGATGCAGCAGCAGCAGCAGCAGCAGCAACAGCAGCAACAACAGCAGGGAGGCATGCCCCAGGGCCACGGTCAGTTCCCCCAGCAGCAGCCAGGGCCAGCAAGCTACTCCCAGCTCCGCATGCAGCAGCAAATGGCTATGCAAGGAGGTGGGGGGCCCATGGGACAGCTCCCTCCCTCGTCTCAAATGGGCCAACCTGGCATGGGAATGGACGGGCCCCAGAACCTCCTCCAGCAGCGCATGCTTCAGCAGCAGCAGCAGCAGCAGATGTTAAAGCAGCAGATGGGTTCTCCGGCACAGGCTAACTCGATGAGTCCGCAACCTCACATGCTCCAAGGTCAAGCCCAGGGAGGAGCTCACTTACCTGGCCAGACAATGGCAAACACCCTGGGAAACCAAGTACGCTCCCCAGCCCCAGTGCAATCGCCCCGTCCGCCTTCGCAGCAACCCCCGCATTCCAGTCCCTCCCCACGGATACAGCCCCAGCCCTCACCTCAGCATGGCGCCCTCCACTCTAGCTCCCCCCACCCGAGCCTCGGAGGCCCCATGTCAGGCTCCATGGAGCAGGGGCACATGGGAACACCGGAGCAGAGCGCCATGCTCCCGCAACTAAACACACCAAACAGAGGGGGGTTGAGTAATGACATGGGTATGGTGGGTGACACGACGGGAGACACGCTGGAGAAATTTGTTGAAGGATTGTAGCATTTCGGGACAGAAGAAAGGCCTTGTTCTGTTTTCAGCTGAGAAATTTTTGTACTTGCTGATGTAAAAAGCTAAAAGAAATACAAATGAGTCATACGAGGCCTACAGACTGTGAACTTTCCTTAAACCAAGGGACTGCTTTTTCTTCCAACACAGAGAGTGATTTAATAATTGCTGTTGAAAAGAAGACAACAAAGACACAAAGAATATATTTTTGGTTCAGACCAGCCATGCAAGAATTTGCCCTGGTCTTTTTGTTGTTTTAATTTGTTTTTCATTTGTTATGCTCTGGTATTGACTTTTTTAACAAAACTTCTCAAAACAAAAAATATTTCATTTTATTATTCAATTTTTTGTTTATTTTGTACCTTTGCAAATTAATATCGTATTTGTGTTGAGAAGACTGTAAAATTGTTTGTCTGGGAATTTTTTTGCCAGGTTTCACCTCTTGCTCAGTTTCTCTGTTCCTGGCTAATTTATTCTAAAATGCCATTTTTCAAAAGGACTGCCTTTGGGAAAGCCTTAATTTCTTTCCTGTTTGCAGAGTCTATGGGAGATAAACATATTTGTATAGATCTAGAAACTATTGCACACACCCAAACACAAAACACAGGTGTAAGAAAAGCCTGTATTGAAGCTTGTTAATGTTCACAGGTGCCGGAATGTTCTTTTTACTGGCCTGGGCCCAGTGTTTGTCTTGCAAATGTTTAAAAAAAAAATGCTTTGTCTCTCCCTCAGTCAAAAGAAATTCTCATTAAGTCCTGAACCTCTTTTGCCTGTGGTGGGGAATTAACTCGTTTGACTGCTGATTTGTGTTCAGAGAGAGTTTTGTGCATCATTTTCTCTCTTGCATTAAACTTGAATTGATGATGAACTGTTCTCTAATGTAAATCAAGCAGCTAGACAGTACTGTAAATATGCAGAAAATAAGAATGAAATCACTGTACAAACTTGGTTCAAATGGCTCATTTCGTACTTATATACCATATTGTTAAATAAACCTGTGTGCCACAGACTCTGCTTCTGTTGTGTTCAGTGTGAGGATTTCAATTAGTGATGTGTTTTATTTAATAATTAATCTGCAGATTATTTTCTCAATTATTCAATCAATCACACTTGAAAATGCTCGAAAAAGTAAGACTCAGCTGTGACATCAATTCTGTGCACCGAGAAGCTGGAACCATCAAATGTCACACATTTGTACTCAACAAATTACTCCCAAAAATGATTAAAATATCAAAATAGACAGAAAAATGGTGTTAAAGTAAAAAGCATAGTGAAAGTATAGTGGTAATATTATATCATGGGGCCTCTGGTTATTCCCACCTCTATTTTCTGATGATAAAATGTTTTAAACCTACCACTGAACCTAGTACTGGCTTTTCACTATACTTGCATTTATCTTAAGTAAAATATAGATTAACCTAATTTACGCTGATGACCATATTCCATATAAAACCTACATCTGCATGGGACCACATATATACTCACTGTCATACTGATCTGCAGTGCTTGATAAAAAAAAGTCCAAACATCAGTCTTATTTTTGGCTTAAAATCATCTTTAAGGAAGTGCTGTTAAACAACTCATTTTTAAACTGCACTTAATCGCAGAATTTTATTTGTTTTTAAATGCAATCAATCCCATTTTTAATCTCATGTTTTCAATTCCATTATTTTGCATTTCAAAACAGTTTTGAAAGCCATATTGCAAAGGTAAATCAGTTCTTACCAAATTATCTTGATAAGGAATCAGATGACAGCAAAAAGCTGCACAGGACTGGCATAAAGTGGGCATGTTTATAAAGGATAGACTCATAGGTTCCAATACAACCCTTTTTCTTTCAGACGCAAATCTCATAATTTGAACCTTTGAATCTTAGGCAAATTGGTTTGATTGCTTTTTCAAAGACATGAGGGAAAAGGTAATGAACAACTTGTCAAGCAATGTCATGCAAATTGCAAAAAAATAAATAAAACTAGGTGAAAAAGTCACAAAAAATAAATACATAATTATAATAATTACATATTTAAAATTATGTTCAGAGTCATTATTTTCATTTCATTATTTCCTTCTCTGTTTTTTTATGCATCTTTTTATTGTCTTTCTGTCTTCCTTTTCTTTTTTTGTGGCTAATTTTCAGGTAATTAAATGTTTTGGTTAATTTTGTGTTAAATTGCTTTCTTCCCATGATTTTGAAAGAAACCAAGCCAATTTGCTCAGGTTTCAAGGGATTTATAGAAAGTTTCTGTGGACATTTTTATCAAAACTTAAATTCATTCAATACAAAGCCGCCTCGGGAGAGAACCGAGAGTACTCGTCCTCTCTAACCATTGATCCCAGTAAGGCTGATGTGGCTTTTAAGTTATATATTGGGTATCACTGGTCTTTGGTTTGACCTTGAAGGGCAAATTAAGAACTAAAATGAATCCACGTCAAATAATAAAGTAGTGGAGTACCAAATAAACAGTATAAATTGAAATACATGATATTCGGTGTTTTGTTTTGTTTTTTAAATGCATATATGCAAAATTAAATGATACACTTAAGTACCGAAGTGGAGAAATTTCCACTTTTCGTCAGGCAGTGTCATGGACGTCATGTGACGTCATCACGCTTCGGGTCCTTCCAGTGCTACAGTCGTACGCGGCGTGTGTTCCTCGCTCGGTCAGTCCGCCGACCTGTCTTGTCCTTCTCGTCATGTCCCGCTGTCTCACACTGGCCCGGTTCGTCCTCGGTTCCTCTCAAAGGACCAACTCACGACTCACGGCATGTGCACGAGGACTGAGCAGCCGAGCTACCTCGCGCTCCTTCACTGGTGGTAAGATGTGTGTGTGTGTGTGTGTGTTTGTTAGCTAGCCGAGTTAGCCTAGCCGGCAGCTGACAGCAGCAAGATCACAGTCAAGTAAACTCTGCTGCGGCTAAATGCTACCTTCACGGAGTGGTGAAGTAATGAGACTGTCTGTACCGTAGATGTATTATGGTGGTCTCTACCGTGGATGTATTATGGTGATCTGTACCGTAGATGTATTATGGTGGTCTGTACCGTAGATGTATTATGGTGATCTGTACCGTAGATGTATTATGGTGGTCTGTACCGTAGATGTATTATGGTGGTCTGTACCGTAGATGTATTATGGTGATCTGTACCATAGATGTATTATGGTGGTCTATACCATGGATGTATTATAGTGGTCTGTACCATAGATGTATTATGGTGATCTGTACCATAGATGTATTATGGTGGTCTGTACCGTAGATGTATTATGGTGCTCTGTACCGTGGATGTGTTATGGTGGTCAGTATCATGGATGTATTATTGGGAAGTAATGAGAGCTGCTCAGTGGCACAGGAAGCAGAAAAAGCTCATTTTCCAAATATGTGGCGTCAAAGGGACCTGACAGTTTTTGGACGGACATACCTGACTAATGTGGAATCTTTAGCGAGATGAATTTATCCTGCATGCTCAACAGCCATACCCAATAATTCATAAACAATAAATCATTCATCTGGAAAAACAAAGTCCACTACATCAAAAAAAAAAACCCAGAACTGGACTATTTTAAAGATGGTGCTTTACAAGCAATTGATTTTGAATGTTTTAATGCTGCATTAAAATTGAAATGGTTAAAAACTTTCTGGATGAACACAAACTCCACGAGGTACTGTCTCTCCAGAGGGTTGTTTATAAAGCTAGGAAGTATAGAGTTTATTCTCAAATGTGATTTTCAGATTGAAAAAACTGTCCTCACTTCACAAGCAGGTACTGTTGTGCTGTACACTTCACTCCTCACCAGACTCCTCTTTGGAATAACAGATATGTGTTATGTAATGGAAAATCTCTGTTCTTAGAGCATATGATGGATAGAAATATCTTGTCAATAATGCATTTAATGGATGACCAGGGACTCTGATTATCTTCTGAAGACTTTTGCTTGAAATGTGATGTAACCTGCACATGAAATCAGTTTGATCAAAGTATAGCAATGCCCAATCCAGTGAGATTCTAAGCTCAAAATATAGATAAACACTCACACTTTTTAAATTTACCCACACTTTAATTTTATAGTCATGACTTCCGGACTGAAGGGAAAACAAACAAACTTATGTGCGGTCACTTGAATCATATACTGTTCCCAACACGTCCCAAAAAAAATTCCCTCAGGCAGTTTCACTCGTCTGGTCTGTTTCCTCTGTGACACGGAGTTGTTTAATTTAAAGACGCTATTAAAAGTTAAATTAACATCCAAAAAAGGCGAAAATGTTTAAACCGCGGCCTCCTTGTGAAGCCCCACCAGCTGACTCCTCCTGTCTTCAGACCTTCAGGTTGGACAGCTGCAGAGGTGGAGCGGTCGGCCCAGAGCGTGGAGCTCCCAGCGGTCGTGCCTCAGCTTCAGCCAGCAGTCTTACTACAGCACCCAGGAGGCCGAGAAAGAGCCTGAAGAAGAGCCTCTGCACACCATCATCAGTGACACAGAGTCCGTACAAGGTGCCGTACCTGCTGCAGACATTCTGCTCCTCGACTGTCAGGGATTTAAGATAATCTGAATGTTGTTCTCCCTGATTCACGCAGGTAGCTCATCCAAACATGAATTTCAGGCTGAGACGAAAAAACTGCTGGACATCGTTGCCAGGTCCTTGTACTCAGAGAAAGAGGTGAGAGGGTTTGTGAGTGAGGAAGAATCTACAACTTTGCGTGACTAACATTTCAGCATATAAACTATATTCTTCTTTTCCGCATCCGCAAGGTGTTCATCAGGGAGCTGATCTCAAACGGCAGTGACGCTCTGGAAAAACTGCGCCACAAACTGATGACAGCAGGTGGTGAAACGGCTCAGATGGAGGTCCACCTGCAGACCGATGGTGCCAAGGGTACCTTCACCATTCAGGTATAATCGTGACTGAGCGCATTCTGAATGAGGTTTTGTCCATTTTGTAAAATCTAACGGAAACCAGGGTTAGGCTTGTTACTCAAAAATATGTGATTTATTATTTGTTACTCTCCTCAAAAGTTAGAATATTACTTATTTATTACTCCCTGCAAACAGTAATTTGTTACACAATACTCATAATATTTTCCATTGCACCCCTCAAAACTGGCAATTGCGTCCTCTCCCCTCAATTTGTCTCATGTGCGCCCCTGTGTACGTCAGATAGCGTTCAAATGATTTTTCACCCAGGGTCACCCGTTATCTCTGACTGCTTTTCTGTGCTCTAACAGGACACAGGAGTGGGGATGAACCAAGAGGAGCTGGTTGCTAACCTGGGGACGATTGCTCGCTCCGGTTCCAAGGTGATTTTCTTCCACAGACGGTGTCGATATAATAAACAATCCAGTTAATCCATCTGAATATATCTGTGGATGTTAAAGTTGTGATTACGACGCACTTTCTTCTTTCTGTCACAATCATCATCTGTCCTCCACTCTGCAGGCGTTTTTGGATGCCCTGCAGAACCAGGCGGAGGCCAGCAGCACCATCATTGGTCAGTTCGGTGTTGGATTCTACTCTGCCTTCATGGTCGCCGACCGCGTTGATGTCTACTCCCGGTCTGCTGAGCCTGGCGCCCCCGGATACAAGTGGTCCTCAGACGGGTGAGAGGAAGAGACGAGATAGGGAAAAGAGAAATTAAGGAGTCTTTTATTTCAACATCAAGTGTAGGAAAAGAGAAATTTCCAAAGAGTGTGTTCATACGTCTGTGAAATAACCAAAACATAATGTGACATTCTCTGTCATTTTCTTTCTTTTTTTTTCTTCTTTTTTTTTCAGCTCTGGAGTTTTTGAGATCGCTGAAGCCAGTGGTGTTCAACAGGGAACGAAGATCGTGCTGCACCTCAAAGAAGACTGCAAAGAGTTTTCCATTGAGGACAGAGTTAAAGGTATAATTGCCGGAGCCGCTTTTATAACGATTAAACACATTCGTGCAGCATCGCTCGATGTGCTTACAAGCTGTTTTATGTCTTTCAGAGGTTGTAACAAAGTACAGCAACTTTGTCAGCTTCCCCATCTTCCTGAACGGACGCAGGCTCAACACTCTGCAGGTGAGTCTCTCTGATGCAGAAATTTTTATCGGTTTTAATTGAAACACTTTAAGTGAATGACTGCAAAGACTCAGAAAATGCATCGTATGAATCCAGAAGAACTTTGTTCGACTGGTGCAGCTGTTTTTCTGCAGCAACACCAAAAAACCTGCACCCTAAACACTGCATGGCCACGTAATAATGCAACCAAATTATGGGAACAGAAACAAGAAGTGTCATCTCATCGACACTTCACTGTTGGACAGTTTTTAACCGAACACCTCACTAGTATTGAACATCAGGTCAGGCTCAGGTGAGCTTTTAAGGCAGATTTTAAATTCCAATCTTTTCAAAAATTGAGTCGCCCATGTTATTTGATGACACCTCTGTCTCTGCAGACTTCACTTTAAAAATTTTTTTTAGTTTTTTTTGCACACATTGTCACAATTCAGGTCACAATTTCAACATATAGAATGTATTTCTAAAAATGTAGACGTCATAAATAATAATAATTCACTACTGCTGACATGTTCACATTGTGCCCCGCTGTGAACCTTAAATTAAAGTTTTTTGATTGTTGAATATACAGTCTGAGCTGTAGAATAAATCTGGAGTTAGATATCACATCATCACATATATTGATCTGGGATTTTGGGATTTTTTTTTTCTTTTTATCAATTGTTTTTTGACCTCTATTTTCCATCAGGCCTTGTGGATGATGGAGCCCAAGGAAATTAGTGACTGGCAGCACGAGGAGTTCTACCGTTATGTCGCCCAGGCTTACGACAAGCCCCGCTACACGCTACACTACCGCGCCGACGCCCCGCTCAACATCCGCAGCATCTTTTATATCCCTGACACGGTGAGCAGCTCTTGACCGGGTGTTTTTTTTAGTTTGTGTGTAATCAAAATCTCAAAATCTAGAAGAAAGCCAAACTGTGTTAAAGATCATGTTCTCTTCTCTGACAGAATACTGCTTCTGTGACGGTGAGTAAAAACAAAGTTGGGTTTTATTAAGAAAAGTTTATTCATCAACAGAAGCCGAGCATGTTTGACGTGAGCAGGGAGATGGGCTCCAGCGTGGCTCTGTACAGCAGGAAGGTCCTGATCCAAACCAAGGCGACTGACATCCTGCCCAAGTGGCTGCGTTTCCTCCGAGGTCTGAAACCTCCCGAGTGTCTCCACCTGCTCGTGGTGGAGCTGCTTGTTTTTACTCTTTTCTGTGTTTGAATGCATGATTTTTTTTAAATGAAAGAAAAAAAATTTGTTTTTCACTTTGATTTTCTGAATTAAATTACTGTGTGTGTGTGTGTATACAGGTGTGGTGGACAGTGAGGACATCCCACTGAATCTGAGCAGAGAGCTGCTGCAGGAGAGCGCCCTCATCAGGTACAATATGAGATTGCACTGTTGACTGTGAAACTGTCGTTTTTTTTGTTTCTATCTGTGTTTAAGGTACAATAACGTCTCTGTCGCTGTTTTGTGTTGCTCTTAAAGTCTATTTTTCTTGCATTTAGGGAAACCTAATCTGTACAGCAACCTGGATCAATATCAGTTTCTTTAAAAGGCCAACTGGGCTAGAAATGTCCCTCAAATGGCAAGAACTTAGTAAAAAGACATTGCCTAAAAATATTTCTAAAAAGGAGGGGATTAGAAAATTGTTCAAGAAAAGGGTAAAAATGTCAAAAATTATATTTATAATCATGATTTTATTTAAAATAATGTTACAGAAAAAACACAATAAAATATGTCAAATAAAACATTTTTATCAGCACCTTTTCCACGTCATTTTCATGTTTGCTTTTCACGTTTTTTCTCGTTTATTTTCAGGTGATTTTCTTGTAACTTTTTGTTAATTTTTGTTCTATGCCTCGTTGGGTTTCTCATTGCCTTCTCCCCATCAAACCAATTTGCTCAGGTTTTAAAGGGATAAATCACACAAATAGCCTACTGTTTATGTGTTTTGAACATATTAAAGTTATCTTGATGGATTTAGTCTCTGTCTGAGCTTACCTGTTTCACTGCAGGCAGATTCCCCTTATTCACCACGATGTGGCGGGAAAATAAAATTCATGAATCGACACAAAAAAAACCCCCGATGTAGTTATTTTTTTCCATGGAGCTGACGTGAAAACCTTTTTGTTTCACTAAATTTCTGCCGTCAGTCAGCCTTAGCACTGTCGACTCAGCTCCCCTGGAGCTGCTGCTGACAGACGGCTGAGACGTTAATGGAAGACGGAGTCAGTGTGGATTGGATGACAGGCTGCTAATGTCCTGCTTATATTTCGATTCCAATGAGGATTCACAGTTACTTTCTATCATCAAAATCTGCATTTTAGTATTTACTCATAAATTTACACATTTCTCAATCCTGTACTCTCATATTGACTCATAGATTAATCTTTTCGCCATCATCTCTGGCTTCAGGAAGCTCCGTGACGTCCTGCAGCAGAGGGTAATCCGCTTCCTGCTGGACCAGAGCAAGAAGGAGCCTGAAAAGTACAACAAATTCTTTGAGGACTATGGCCTCTTCATGAGGGAGGGCATCGTTACCACCCAGGAGCAGGACGTCAAGGTGACTTTGAGAAAGCAAACAACTTCTTACAAATGTGGCCAACGTTAAAAACGGCTGACATATGGTGTCTTAAATACGATTGCAGCACTGTTTGACCCTCCATGCTTTCCTTCCACAGGAGGATATTGCAAAGCTGTTGAGGTTTGAGTCCTCTGCTCTGCCAGCGGGCCAGCTCACCAATCTCATTGAGTACTCCTCCCGCATGAAGGCCGGCACGCGCAACATCTACTACCTGTGCGCCCCAAACCGTCATCTTGCAGAGCACTCCCCCTACTACGAAGCCATGAAAAAGAAAGACATGGAGGTAAGAGAGTGGCAGGGTTGTTTACTTATGATATATAATACATAAAATGATACATTTAAAGAAATAATTTATGGCGATGTTCAAAATGATCAGTGTGCCTGACGTTTAAACGAACGTTAAACGAACCAGCTGACAAGTCTGGAAAACTGTTGAAATTCAATCGAAATCATTGTCAGAAATATAAGAGCCCTTTGAAATAGTTCTTCATATTTTTTAATAGCCAAATTGTGTTTTAAATGCCACTGAAATGTGTGACATTTTACACTGCATTATGAGCATTGCACATAATCCTACAAAACATGACGACAACTCACTAAAAACTTAATATCATTTATGAAACGTCCTGACTCATCTCCATTGGAAAAAACACACACCCACTCGCAGTAACTCTCTCATGCATGAGTGCGCAAGCAGAGCAGCAAGCAGCCAAACACACACACACACACACACACACACACACACACGTGTCCAGGCTCATTGGGATCTCCCATCTGCCTAAAGCTCCTCTGTCATTCAGCAGAGCAGGAAGACATCCAGCTGGCACAAGTGTTTGTGTGAGGGTAACAAACTTTAGGCATCGAACGCCCACGGAGGGCTGCGGATTTCTAACGGTCGTGTGTTCGTTATTCCACCCTTGAGTCTGATAGTGCATGAGTGTGTTTGTGTGTGTGAAAGAGAGAAAGAGAACCACTGATGCTCAGAGCCACTCTTGCATGTCGATCTAGGCTTCAATAATACCGACTAGTAATTCTGGCACTGACTGCAGAGGGCAGCAACGTTTAACCGTCTAGTCGACTATTCACACACATCTCTATGAAAAACTGGTCAGTTTGGATGAAAGCTGCTGTGGAAATTTAAAGTCTCTTTCATGTACGTGCAGGTGCTGTTCTGCTACGAGCAGTTTGACGAGCTGACGCTGCTCCACCTCAGGGAGTTCGACAAGAAGAAGATGATCTCAGTGGAGACCGACATCGTGGTGGATCACTATAAGGAGGAGAAGTTTGAGGACAGCAAACCTGGTTCGCTTTTGTCTCATATCTCCAGTTAAAGCTGAGCAGTGTGGCAGGAAAACGTCACCGTCAAGGCTGTGATTTTTTTCTCTCTTTTCAGCCTCTGAGCGTCTGACGCAGGAGCAAGCCGACGACCTGATGTCCTGGATGAAGAACGCTTTGGGCCCCAGAGTCACGAACATAAAGGTAAAGCTGAGACTAGTGAGTCAAGGCCTCAAAAGTGTTTTCCTGACAAGAAATCAGCTCAGTCATGAATTTGAATAATTGTGCAAATGTTCAATTCCAGCCTGAAATATGTCACATGTATAATATTTTTTTTTCTCATCTGGCCATAGCTGACTCCTCGGCTGGACACCCACCCCGCTATGATCACAGTGCTGGAGATGGGTGCTGCACGCCACTTCCTTCGCACCCAGCAGCTGGCTCGCACCCCTGAGGAGAGAGCTCAGATACTGCAGCCCACACTGGAGATCAATGCAGGGTGAGACAGCGTGTGTGTGTGTGCGTGTGCGTGTGTGGAATGGATTTTACTAGAAGGAAAAAAAATGTGGCATTACTTTAACAAAAAATTGTTTGTGTTCATCTCTAAATATATCTTTTTGAACCCTCTGTAGACACGATCTGATCAAGAAGCTGCATGCACTGAAGGACACAAACTCTGAACTGGCCGGACTCCTACTGGAACAGGTACTGTTAGAGGAAAATATTCTCTCATATTAGTAGAGTTTTACTGAATAGTACGAAACTTCATTATGGGAAAAGTCTTACCTATCATGAAACATTTTCACAATTTGTGACGGTAACAATATCCATATAATTACAGTGAGAAACGCTGAGTAAAATTGGTAATGCTCCCTAGTCTTTCACTTATGACATCATGTCATGAACCATTTTTAGGGTATAAGTTTTCTTAAAAGTGTTTGCTAATTGCCTTGAAGTCGTTTCAGTGCAATTTGCCACGTAGGGCCCGAGCAACAAACGGTGCGAGGACCCCCTTGGAATGCAAGGAATTATTTTTCTGCCAAATGAATGGCATTTTTGGAGGTCTAAACATGCTCAAAAACTAATGAAAGCTATTATGCTTGTCACGCTTGGCAAAAAAATTCGTATTTTGGTGGTTTCAGAAAGAGGCGATGAAAAATCGCTCCACAGCACCCCCCTACGTGTAGCCCCAATGACCAGTTTCACCTGCAATTATGAAATACGGTATTTCATACGGTACACTTTGGTACATTCTGTACACAATTCGGTACAGGCCATTTTGAATTTTTGTTGATTTCGGCCCTCGTACTTTTGCCATCTTGTCCCACAGTATTAATCTGACCGACTCCAGAATTGGTGTGTCCTTTCTCAACCCCTTGTGATGAAAAGTTATCACAGGTCCGTGCAAAGTGTTTACAGTTTTCCCGCGATGTGGCGTACAACATCTATCTCTCGCCATAAAACAAGAAATTGTTGTAATGTTGGTGTACATTGTCCAATCTGCCTGAAACTTCATAGGTATGATAACGGTCCCCCCCTGAACTCATCTGTATGAGAATTTTCACTAGTCGTAATAGCGCCACCTACTGGCAACAGGAAGTAAGCCTTGAGGGACAATTGGATTGGATTGATTGGATTGATTATTGGATTTACAGGATATTTACATTGTTTCGTCTATAAATGATGTACAACAAGATTTCTTGGAAATTTTGTCCCCTCCACTGCCACCCAGTGGCCACTGGAAATACTACACCATGTGAAATATCTCACTCGAGGGTCCAAACTCTCTGCGTGTATTGTTTGACTTTCACAGAGATAAGCAACTGTGTAAGTCGGAGTCCCGTAAGGAACCCCGACATGCGTGGGGGTGTGAGGGCCCGTTCATCGCTGCTTGCAGCTTTAATTTTTTTATCTATATTTTATAGATCTATGACAACGCCATGATCACAGCAGGCCTGAACGACGATCCCCGACCAATGATTTCCCGCCTTAATGATCTGCTGACTAAAGCCCTGGAGAAGCACTGAGAGCTGCTCACAGACATGAACAATGCAGACTGACATGGTTTGGATGATAGTGGCCTGCAGACTGAAACACGTACAAAGCTGAAGGACTGCAGTTTGTGTGAAGGCCTTTGTTCATCTGGAGCCATAAAATCCCATCCCATTCCCCCTTATGGAGAGCACATAAAGATGGACTGAAGGTGAACTGCTGTAAGCTTCTCCATAAACACGTCTTCATGCCGTGTGTTCAACATTACTTAATCAGGCACAATGTTTTCCACATCCTGAATAATCTGGATGGAAACCAGCCACAAACAATGTAAAGATGAAGAGGGAAAGAAGTGAGATACTTTATAAAGTTTGTCAGGCCAAAAGTGCAGTGAGTAAATCTGATTTCTAGATTCACATTTCAAAATCCTGGTGAAATACGGTGTCACAGGTCAACAGAGTTTCATTCTGAATTTTGCATCAGTGCTTTGAAACTAATTACAGCATAATCAGAGATGTAAAATTTCCTCACTGCTAAATGAAGCTGGTAACGTTTTAATATTTTTTTTGTTGCTTCTTTTTTATGAGCCCTCCAAAATTGTTTTCACATTATTTAATATTTTCTGTTCACTTTTGCGGAGTATGTGGAGCTGAATAGCTGAAAAACTTTTTTGAACAGCTTCAAACGGAAACAAATATTTGTAGATGGTTTATGAGTTGCAAATGTAATTTGTCATCTGTCAGTGGTCAAAATAGGCTTCTCGACATTGGTATTAAAGTACCAGAGAATCCAATAAAACCGATTCAAAATACTGTATAAGCGTTTATTGAGCTGTTGGTTTCCTGTATGCATGATCAAATAAGGTCAAACAACCAAAAAGATTCAAACACAGCTTCTTGAAAATAGAATTTTACTGCATTTCAAAGTAACATGACATTTACATTGTGAGGGTACAAATATGAAAGAAACCTCAACTTTTAGATGTCCTCCACTGTGCAGTCTGATCCTGACTGAATATTGAGAGATGAAATGTAGTCAAAACGCGAGCTATAAGTCATTGTCTGTGGTTTCTATGTAAGCGTCCCAGCGCTGTCCTTCCATTTGAACCAAATCAGGGCATATCATACCTCCTGCCCAGACTTCCACTCCTTTATAAGACATCCTTCCTCAGATCTCACTTCCTGACGTCCGTTAAGATCCCCAAATGCCAAAAGAGTGTCAGGACAGCTTGTCTATATTGGCTAGGAAACGCTGGGCCCACCATTCATCCAGATCTAGGGGTACAAAGTCTGAAAAACAAAAAAATAAAAACATTAGGATTATTTTGGGGCTTTTTTGCCTTTATTCAGACAGGACAGCTTAAGTGTGAAAGGGGGAGAGAGAGGGAATAACATGCAGCAGGGGCCAGCATTGAACCTGTGGCCTCCGGTGGCATACTAAACTATGACGTTTTTGGTGATTTTTGAGAGAAATACTATACTATGACGTTTTTGGGTAATTTTTGACAATTTACACTTTGGATTTAGAACACTTTTAATATTGACGCCTTAACTTTTCCACTTCGAATACTATGACGCGTCTCGACTATGAAGCTCTTCTCGTTTTCAGCCATTTTTAGGAGCGCTCAAAATTTGACTTTTTTCGACACACTGTACTATTGCCTTCTTGACCATTTTTTGACATGCAAAAGGATGAAGTTTTAGGGCTTTTTTGGCCTTTATTCCCACTTTGTATGCTATGACGCGTCTCTACATGTTATTATAGAACGTTTTCAGCCATTTTTAGGAAAACAAAAAGCCAATAGTGTAGTATGTTGGTACGTATGTCGAAAAAATTCAAATTTTGACTGCTCTTAAAAATGTCTGAAAAGAACATATATTTGCTTGTAGCGACGCATCATAGTATGCAAAGTGGGAATAAAGACAAAAAAGGCCATACACCTCATCATTTAGCATGTCAAAAAAATGGCCAAGAAGGCAATAATAATAATACAAGCTATTCTCTGTCGTAATCAAACATTTTTAGGATCAGTTTTTGGCCTTTTTTTACCTTAATTCCCACTTTGTACACTATGATTTATCTAAACAACCTATTATATGTCGATATTCTGTGTTGTTTTCAGCCACTTTGAGACTGACGTTTCCGCCTACTTTTCGACATGGTATACTATTGCCTTTTTGTATGTATGTCGAAAAAATTCAAAAAATTCAAATCTTCACTCTAATCTGCTCTAAAAATGGCTGAAAACAACATATAATAGCTTGTAGAGATGCGTCTTAGTATTCAAAGTGGAAATGAAGACCAAAAAAGGCCAAACATCTAAAAATTTTACATGTCAAAACAATGTACAAAAGGGCAATAGTATAGTATGTCGAAAAAAGTCAAAATTTGGCCACTCCTAAAAATGGCTGGAAACGAAATATAATAGTTTACACAGATGCGTCATTGCATAAAAAGTGGAAATGAAGGCCAAAAACGTCCAAAAACATCATATTTTAGCATGTCGATAAATGGCCAAAAGGGCAATAGTATAGTATGTCGAAATATAATAGCTTGTAGAGATGCGTCATAGTATACAAAGTGGGAATAAAGGCCATAGAAGTCCAAAATACCTCATAATTTAGCATGTCAAAAAAATGGCTAAGAAGGTAATAGTATAGTATGTCAAAAAAAGTCAAAATTTGACCACTCCTAAAAATGGCTAAAAACATCATATAATAGTTTGTAGAGATGCGATATAGTATACAAAGTGGAAATAAAGGTCCAGAAAGTCAAAAAAAAATCATAATTTAGCATGTTGAAAAAATGGCCGAAAGGGCAATAGTATAGTATGTCGAAAAAAGTAAAAATTGGACCACTCCTAAAAATGGCTAAAAACGTCATATAATAGCTTGTAGAGTTGTGTTATAGTATACAAAGTTGAAATAAAGGCCAAAAAAGTCCAAAAAACATCATAATTTAGCATGTCAAAAAAATGGCTAAGAAGGCAATAGTATAGTATGTCGAAAAAAGTCAAAATTTGACCACTCCAAAAAATGGCTAAAAACGTCATATAATAGCTTGTAAAGATGTGTTATAGTATACAAAGTGGAAATAAAGGCCAAAAAAGTCCAAAAACATCGTAATTTAACATGTCGAAAAAATGGCCAAAAAAGGCAATAGTATAGTATGTCGAAAAAAGTCAAAATTTGACCGCTCCTGAAAATGGCTGAAAATGTCATATATTAGCTTGTAAAGATGTGTTATAGTATAGAAAGTTGAAATAAAGGTCAAAGAAGTCCAAAAAACATCATAATTTAGCATGTCAAAAAATGGCTAAGAAGGCAATAGTATAGTATGTCGAAAAAAGTCAAAAGTGGACCGCTCCTAAAAATGGCTGAAAACGATCATATAATAGCTTGTAGAGTTGTGTTATAGTATACAAAGTTGAAATAAAGGCCAAAAAAGTCCAAAAAACATCATAATTTAGCATGTCAAAAAAAATGGCTAAGAAGGCAATAGTATAGTATGTCAAAAAAAGTCAAAATTTGACCCCTCCTAAAAATGGATAAAAATGTCATATAATAGCTTGTAGAGTTGTGTTATAGTATACAAAGTTGAAATAAAGGCCAAAAAAGTCCAAAAAACATCATAATTTAGCATGTCAAAAAAATGGCTAAGAAGGCAATAGTATAGTATGTCGAAAAAAGTCAAAATTTGACCCCTCCTAAAATGGATAAAAATGTCATATAATAGCTTGTAGAGTTGTGTTATAGTATACAAAGTTGAAATAAAGGCCAAAAAAGTCCAAAAAACATCAGAATTTAGCATGTCAAAAAAATGGCTAAGAAGGCAATAGTATAGTATGTCGAAAAAAGTCAAAATTGGACCACTCCTAAAAATGGATAAAAACGTCATATAATAGCTTGTAGAGTTGTGTTATAGTATACAAAGTTGAAATAAAGGCCAAAAAAGTCCAAAAAACATCATAATTTAGCATGTCAAAAAAATGGCTAAGAAGGCAATAGTATAGTATGTCGAAAAAAGTCAAAAGTGGACCGCTCCTGAAAATGGCTGAAAACGTCTTAAAATAGCTTGTAGAGATGTGTAATAGTATACAAAGTTGAAATAAAGGCCAAAAAAGTCCAAAAAACATCATAATTTAGCATGTCAAAAAAATGGCTAAGAAGGCAATAGTATAGTATGTCGAAAAAAGTCAAAATTTGACCCCTCCTAAAAATGGATAAAAACGTCATATAATAGCTTGTAGAGTTGTGTTATAGTATACAAAGTTGAAATAAAGGCCAAAAAAGTCCAAAAAACATCATAATTTAGCATGTCAAAAAATGGCTAAGAAGGCAATAGTATAGTATGTCGAAAAAAGTCAAAATTTGACCCCTCATAAAATGGGTAAAAATGTCATATAATAGCTTGTAGAGTTGTGTTATAGTATACAAAGTTGAAATAAAGGTCAAAAAAGTCCAAAAAACATCATAATTTAGCATGTCAAAAAAATGGCTAAGAAGGCAATAGTAAGGCAATAGTATAGTATGTCGAAAAAAGTCAAAATTTGACCCCTCCTAAAAATGGATAAAAATGTCATATAATAGCTTGTAGAGTTGTGTTATAGTATACAAAGTTGAAATAAAGGCCAAAAAAGTCCAAAAAACATCATAATTTAGCATGTCAAAAAAATGGCTAAGAAGGCAATAGTATAGTATGTCGAAAAAAGTCAAAATTGGACCACTCCTAAAATGGCTAAAAACGTCATATAATAGCTTGTAGAGTTGTGTTATAGTATACAAAGTGGAAATAAAGGCCAAAAAAGTCCAAAAAACATCATAATTTAGCATGTCAAAAAAAATGGCTAAGAAGGCAATAGTATAGTATGTCAAAAAAAGTCAAAATTTGACCCCTCCTAAAAATGGATAAAAATGTCATATAATAGCTTGTAGAGTTGTGTTATAGTATACAAAGTTGAAATAAAAGGCCAAAAGTCCAAAAAACATCATAATTTAGCATGTCAAAAAAATGGCTAAGAAGGCAATAGTATAGTATGTCGAAAAAAGTCAAAATTGGACCACTCCTAAAATGGATAAAACGTCATATAATAGCTTGTAGAGTTGTGTTATAGTATACAAAGTTGAAATAAAGGCCAAAAAAGTCCAAAAACATCATAATTTAGCATGTCAAAAAATGGCTAAGAAGGCAATAGTATAGTATGTCGAAAAAGTCAAAATTGGACCACTCCTAAAAATGGATAAAAAGCGTCATATAATAGCTTGTAGAGTTGTGTTATAGTATACAAAGTTGAAATAAAGGCCAAAAAAGTCCAAAAAACATCATAAATTAGCATGTCAAAAAAATGGCTAAGAAGGCAATAGTATAGTATGTCGAAAAAAGTCAAAAGTGGACCGCTCCTAAAAATGGCTAAAAACGTCATATAATAGCTTGTAGAGTTGTGTTATAGTATACAAAGTTGAAATAAAGGCCAAAAAAGTCCAAAAAACATCATAATTTAGCATGTCAAAAAATGGCTAAGAAGGCAATAGTATAGTATGTCGAAAAAGTCAAAATTGGACCACTCCTAAAAATGGATAAAACGTCATATAATAGCTTGTAGAGTTGTGTTATAGTATACAAAGTTGAAATAAAGGCCAAAAAGTCCAAAAAACATCATAATTTAGCATGTCAAAAAATGGCTAAGAAGGCAATAGTATAGTATGTCGAAAAAAAGTCAAAATTGGACCGCTCCTAAAATGGCTGAAAACGTCATATAATAGCTTGTAGAGTTGTGTTATAGTATACAAAGTTGAAATAAAGGCCAAAAAGTCCAAAAAACATCATAATTTAGCATGTCAAAAAATGGCTAAGAAGGCAATAGTATAGTATGTCGAAAAAGTCAAAATTGGACCACTCCTAAAATGGATAAAAGCGTCATATAATAGCTTGTAGAGTTGTGTTATAGTATACAAAGTTGAAATAAAGGCCAAAAAGTCCAAAAACATCATAATTTAGCATGTCAAAAAATGGCTAAGAAGGCAATAGTATAGTATGTCGAAAAAAGTCAAAAGTGGACCACTCCTAAAAATGGATAAAAGCGTAATATAATAGCTTGTAGAGTTGTGTTATAGTATACAAAGTTGAAATAAAAGGCCAAAAAGTCCAAAAACATCATAATTTAGCATGTCAAAAAAATGGCTAAGAAGGCAATAGTATAGTATGTCGAAAAAAGTCAAAATTGGACCACTCCTAAAAATGGATAAAAACGGCATATAATAGCTTGTAGAGTTGTGTTATAGTATACAAAGTTGAAATAAAGGCCAAAAAAGTCCAAAAAACATCATAAATTAGCATGTCAAAAAAATGGCTAAGAAGGCAATAGTATAGTATGTCGAAAAAAGTCAAAAGTGGACCGCTCCTAAAAATGGCTAAAAACGTCATATAATAGCTTGTAGAGTTGTGTTATAGTATACAAAGTTGAAATAAAGGTCAAAAAAGTCCAAAAAACATCATAATTTAGCATGTCAAAAAAATGGCTAAGAAGGCAATAGTAAGGCAATAGTATAGTATGTCGAAAAAAGTCAAAATTTGACCCCTCCTAAAAATGGATAAAAATGTCATATAATAGCTTGTAGAGTTGTGTTATAGTATACAAAGTTGAAATAAAGGCCAAAAAGTCCAAAAACATCATAATTTAGCATGTCAAAAAATGGCTAAGAAGGCAATAGTATAGTATGTCAAAAAGTCAAAATTGGACCACTCCTAAAATGGATAAAAGCGTAATATAATAGCTTGTAGAGTTGTGTTATAGTATACAAAGTTGAAATAAAGGCCAAAAAAGTCCAAAAAACATCATAATTTAGCATGTCAAAAAAATGGCTAAGAAGGCAATAGTATAGTATGTCGAAAAAAGTCAAAATTGGACCACTCCTAAAAATGGATAAAAACGTCATATAATAGCTTGTAGAGTTGTGTTATAGTATACAAAGTTGAAATAAAGGCCAAAAAAGTCCAAAAAACATCATAAATTAGCATGTCAAAAAAATGGCTAAGAAGGCAATAGTATAGTATGTCGAAAAAAGTCAAAAGTGGACCGCTCCTAAAAATGGCTAAAACGTCGTATAATAGCTTGTAGAGTTGTGTTATAGTATACAAAGTTGAAATAAAGGCCAAAAAAGTCCAAAAAACATCATAATTTAGCATGTCAAAAAAATGGCTAAGAAGGCAATAGTATAGTATGTCGAAAAAGTCAAAATTTGACCGCTCCTAAAAATGGCTGAAAACGTCATATAATAGCTTGTAGAGTTGTGTTATAGTATACAAAGTTGAAAAAAAAGGCAAAAAAATCCAAAAAAAATCATAAATTAGCATGACAAAAAAATGGCTAAGAAGGCAATAGTATAGTATGTCGAAAAAGTCAAAATTGGACCACTCCTAAAAATGGCTAAAAGCGTCATATAATAGCTTGTAGAGTTGTGTTATAGTATACAAAGTTGAAATAAAGGCCAAAAAAGTCCAAAAAACATCATAATTTAGCATGTCAAAAAAATGGCTAAGAAGGCAATAGTATAGTATGTCGAAAAAAGTCAAAATTGGACCACTCCTAAAAATGGATAAAAGCGTCATATAATAGCTTGTAGAGTTGTGTTATAGTATACAAAGTTGAAATAAAGGCCAAAAAAGTCCAAAAAACATCATAATTTAGCATGTCAAAAAAATGGCTAAGAAGGCAATAGTATAGTATGTCGAAAAAGTCAAAATTGGACCACTCCTAAAAATGGATAAAAACGTCATATAATAGCTTGTAGAGTTGTGTTATAGTATACAAAGTTGAAATAAAGGCCAAAAAAGTCCAAAAAACATCATAATTTAGCATGTCAAAAAAATGGCTAAGAAGGCAATAGTATAGTATGTCGAAAAAGTCAAAATTTGACCGCTCCTAAAATGGCTAAAACGTCATATAATAACTTGTAGGGGTGTGTTTTAGTATAAAAAATTTAAAAAAAAGGCCAAAAAAGTCAAAAAAAATAATAATGTAGCATGTCAAAAAAAATGGCTAAGAAGGCAATAGTATAGTATGTCGAAAAAAGTCAAAATTGGACCACTCCTAAAAATGGCTAAAAGCGTCATATAATAGCTTGTAGAGTTGTGTTATAGTATACAAAGTTGAAATAAAGGCCAAAAAAGTCCAAAAAAACATCATAATTTAGCATGTCAAAAAATGGCTAAGAAGGCAATAGTATAGTATGTCGAAAAAAGTCAAAATTGGACCACTCCTAAAAATGGCTAAAAGCGTCATATAATAGCTTGTAGAGTTGTGTTATAGTATACAAAGTTGAAATAAAGGCCAAAAAAGTCCAAAAAACATCATAATTTAGCATGTCAAAAAAATGGCTAAGAAGGCAATAGTATAGTATGTCGAAAAAGTCAAAATTGGACCACTCCTAAAAATGGATAAAAACGTCATATAATAGCTTGTAGAGTTGTGTTATAGTATACAAAGTTGAAATAAAGGCCAAAAAGTCCAAAAACATCATAATTTAGCATGTCAAAAAAATGGCTAAGAAGGCAATAGTATAGTATGTCGAAAAAAGTCAAAATTGGACCACTCCTAAAAATGGATAAAAACGTCATATAATAGCTTGTAGAGTTGTGTTATAGTATACAAAGTTGAAATAAAGGCCAAAAAAGTCCAAAAAACATCATAATTTAGCATGTCAAAAAAATGGCTAAGAAGGCAATAGTATAGTATGTCGAAAAAAGTCAAAATTGGACCACTCCTAAAATGGCTAAAACGTCATATAATAGCTTGTAGAGTTGTGTTATAGTATACAAAGTTGAAATAAAGGCCAAAAAGTCCAAAAACATCATAATTTAGCATGTCAAAAAAATGGCTAAGAAGGCAATAGTATAGTATGTCGAAAAAAGTCAAAATTGGACCACTCCTAAAAATGGATAAAAACGTCATATAATAGCTTGTAGAGTTGTGTTATAGTATACAAAGTTGAAATAAAAGGCCAAAAAAGTCCAAAAACATCATAATTTAGCATGTCAAAAAATGGCTAAGAAGGCAATAGTATAGTATGTCGAAAAAAGTCAAAATTGGACCACTCCTAAAATGGATAAAAACGTCATATAATAGCTTGTAGAGTTGTGTTATAGTATACAAAGTTGAAATAAAGGCCAAAAAGTCCAAAAACATCATAATTTAGCATGTCAAAAAAATGGCTAAGAAGGCAATAGTATAGTATGTCGAAAAAAGTCAAAATTGGACCACTCCTAAAAATGGATAAAAACGGCATATAATAGCTTGTAGAGTTGTGTTATAGTATACAAAGTTGAAATAAAGGCACAAAAGTTCCAAAAAACATCATAATTTAGCATGTCAAAAACATGGCTAAGAAGGCAATAGTATAGTATGTCGAAAAAAGTCAAAAGTGGACCGCTCCTAAAAATTGCTAAAAACGTCATATAATAGCTTGTAGAGTTGTGTTATAGTATACAAAGTTGAAATAAAGGCCAAAAAAGGCCAAAAACATCATAATTTAGCATGTCAAAAAATGGCTAAGAAGGCAATAGTATAGTATGTCGAAAAAAGTCAAAATTGGACCACTCCTAAAATGGCTAAAAACGTCATATAATAGCTTGTAGAGTTGTGTTATAGTATACAAAGTTGAAATAAAGGCCAAAAAGTCCAAAAAACATCATAATTTAGCATGTCAAAAAATGGCTAAGAAGGCAATAGTATAGTATGTCGAAAAAAGTCAAAATTGGACCACTCCTAAAATGGCTAAAAGCGTCATATAATAGCTTGTAGAGTTGTGTTATAGTATACAAAGTTGAAATAAAGGCCAAAAAGTCCAAAAAACATCATAATTTAGCATGTCAAAAAATGGCTAAGAAGGCAATAGTATAGTATGTCGAAAAAAGTCAAAATTGGACCACTCCTAAAAATGGATAAAAACGGCATATAATAGCTTGTAGAGTTGTGTTATAGTATACAAAGTTGAAATAAAGGCCAAAAAAGTCCAAAAAACATCATAATTTAGCATGTCAAAAAATGGCTAAGAAGGCAATAGTATAGTATGTCGAAAAAGTCAAAATTGGACCACTCCTAAAATGGATAAAAGCGTCATATAATAGCTTGTAGAGTTGTGTTATAGTATACAAAGTTGAAATAAAGGCCAAAAAGTCCAAAAAACATCATAATTTAGCATGTCAAAAAATGGCTAAGAAGGCAATAGTATAGTATGTCGAAAAAAGTCAAAATTGGACCACTCCTAAAATGGCTAAAAGCGTCATATAATAGCTTGTAGAGTTGTGTTATAGTATACAAAGTTGAAATAAAGGCCAAAAAGTCCAAAAACATCATAATTTAGCATGTCAAAAAAATGGCTAAGAAGGCAATAGTATAGTATGTCGAAAAAGTCAAAATTGGACCGCTCCTAAAATGGCTAAAACGTCATATAATAGCTTGTAGAGTTGTGTTATAGTATACAAAGTTGAAATAAAGGCCAAATAAGTCCAAAAACATCATAATTTAGCATGTCAAAAAATGGCTAAGAAGGCAATAGTATAGTATGTCGAAAAAGTCAAAATTGGACCACTCCTAAAAATGGCTAAAAGCGTCATATAATAGCTTGTAGAGTTGTGTTATAGTATACAAAGTTGAAATAAAGGCCAAAAAAGTCCAAAAACATCATAATTTAGCATGTCAAAAAATGGCTAAGAAGGCAATAGTATAGTATGTCGAAAAAAAGTCAAAATTGGACCACTCCTAAAATGGATAAAAACGTCATATAATAGCTTGTAGAGTTGTGTTATAGTATACAAAGTTGAAATAAAGGCCAAAAAGTCCAAAAACATCATAATTTAGCATGTCAAAAAATGGCTAAGAAGGCAATAGTATAGTATAGTATGTCGAAAAAAGTCAAAATTGGACCACTCCTAAAAATGGATAAAAACGTCATATAATAGCTTGTAGAGTTGTGTTATAGTATACAAAGTTGAAATAAAGGCCAAAAAAAGTCCAAAAAACATCATAATTTAGCATGTCAAAAAAATGGCTAAGAAGGCAATAGTATAGTATGTCGAAAAAGTCAAAATTGGACCACTCCTAAAAATGGCTAAAAAGCGTCATATAATAGCTTGTAGAGTTGTGTTATAGTATACAAAGTTGAAATAAAGGCCAAAAAAGTCCAAAAACATCATAATTTAGCATGTCAAAAAATGGCTAAGAAGGCAATAGTATAGTATGTCGAAAAAAAGTCAAAAGTGGACCGCTCCTAAAATGGCTAAAAACATCATATAATAGCTTGTAGAGTTGTGTTATAGTATACAAAGTTGAAATAAAGGCCAAAAAAGTCCAAAAAACATCATAATTTAGCATGTCAAAAAAATGGCTAAGAAGGCAATAGTATAGTATGTCGAAAAAAGTCAAAATTTGACCCCTCCTAAAAATGGATAAAAATGTCATATAATAGCTTGTAGAGTTGTGTTATAGTATACAAAGTTGAAATAAAGGCCAAAAAAGTCCAAAAAAACATCAAAATTTAGCATGTCAAAAAAATGGCTAAGAAGGCAATAGTATAGTATGTCGAAAAAAGTCAAAATTTGACCCCTCCTAAAATGGATAAAAATGTCATATAATAGCTTGTAGAGTTGTGTTATAGTATACAAAGTTGAAATAAAGGCCAAAAAGTCCAAAAACATCATAATTTAGCATGTCAAAAAATGGCTAAGAAGGCAATAGTATAGTATGTCGAAAAAAGTCAAAATTGGACCGCTCCTAAAATGGCTAAAAACGTCATATAATAGCTTGTAGAGTTGTGTTATAGTATACAAAGTTGAAATAAAGGCCAAAAAGTCCAAAAACATCATAATTTAGCATGTCAAAAAAATGGCGAAGAAGGCAATAGTATAGTATGTCGAAAAAAGTCAAAATTGGACCACTCCTAAAAATGGATAAAAACGTCATATAATAGCTTGTAGAGTTGTGTTATAGTATACAAAGTTGAAATAAAGGCCAAAAAAGTCCAAAAAACATCATAATTTAGCATGTCAAAAAAATGGCTAAGAAGGCAATAGTATAGTATGTCGAAAAAAGTCAAAATTGGACCACTCCTAAAAATGGATAAAAACGTCATATAATAGCTTGTAGAGTTGTGTTATAGTATACAAAGTTGAAATAAAGGCCAAAAAAGTCCAAAAAACATCATAATTTAGCATGTCAAAAAAATGACTAAGAAGGCAATAGTATAGTATGTCGAAAAAGTCAAAATTGGACCACTCCTAAAATGGATAAAAACGTCATATAATAGCTTGTAGAGTTGTGTTATAGTATACAAAGTTGAAATAAAGGCCAAAAAGTCCAAAAACATCATAATTTAGCATGTCAAAAAAATGGCTAAGAAGGCAATAGTATAGTATGTCGAAAAAGTCAAAATTGGACCACTCCTAAAATGGATAAAAACGTCATATAATAGCTTGTAGAGTTGTGTTATAGTATACAAAGTTGAAATAAAAGGCCAAAAAGTCCAAAAACATCATAATTTAGCATGTCAAAAAATGGCTAAGAAGGCAATAGTATAGTATGTCGAAAAAAGTCAAAATTTGACCCCTCCTAAAAATGGATAAAAACGTCATATAATAGCTTGTAGAGTTGTGTTATAGTATACAAAGTTGAAATAAAGGCCAAAAAAGTCCAAAAAACATCATAAATTAGCATGTCAAAAAAATGGCTAAGAAGGCAATAGTATAGTATGTCGAAAAAAGTCAAAAGTGGACCGCTCCTAAAAATGGCTAAAAACGTCATATAATAGCTTGTAGAGTTGTGTTATAGTATACAAAGTTGAAATAAAGGCCAAAAAAGTCCAAAAAACATCATAATTTAGCATGTCAAAAAAAATGGCTAAGAAGGCAATAGTATAGTATGTCGAAAAAGTCAAAATTGGACCACTCCTAAAAATGGATAAAAACGTCATATAATAGCTTGTAGAGTTGTGTTATAGTATACAAAGTTGAAATAAAGGCCAAAAAAGTCCAAAAAACATCATAATTTAGCATGTCAAAAAAATGGCTAAGAAGGCAATAGTATAGTATGTCGAAAAAAGTCAAAATTTGACCCCTCATAAAATGGGTAAAAATGTCATATAATAGCTTGTAGAGTTGTGTTATAGTATACAAAGTTGAAATAAAGGCCAAAAAAGTCCAAAAAACATCATAAATTAGCATGTCAAAAAATGGCTAAGAAGGCAATAGTATAGTATGTCGAAAAAGGTCAGAATTGGACCACACCTAAGAATGGCGAAAAGCGTCATATAATAGCTTGTAGAGTTGTGTTATAGTATACAAAGTTGAAATAAAGGCCAAAAAGTCCAAAAACATCATAATTTAGCATGTCAAAAAATGGCTAAGAAGGCAATAGTATAGTATGTCGAAAAAGTCAAAATTGGACCACTCCTAAAAATGGATAAAACGTCATATAATAGCTTGTAGAGTTGTGTTATAGTATACAAAGTTGAAATAAAGGCCAAAAAAGTCCAAAAAACATCATAATTTAGCATGTCAAAAAAATGGCTAAGAAGGCAATAGTATAGTATGTCGAAAAAAGTCAAAATTGGACCACTCCTAAAAATGGCTAAAAACGTCATATAATAGCTTGTAGAGTTGTGTTATAGTATACAAAGTTGAAATAAAGGCCAAAAAAGTCCAAAAAACATCATAATTTAGCATGTCAAAAAAATGGCTAAGAAGGCAATAGTATAGTATGTCGAAAAAAGTCAAAATTTGACCGCTCCTAAAAATGGATAAAAACGTCATATAATAGCTTGTAGAGTTGTGTTATAGTATACAAAGTTGAAATAAAGGCCAAAAAAGTCCAAAAAACATCATAATTTAGCATGTCAAAAAAATGGCTAAGAAGGCAATAGTATAGTATGTCTAAAAGTCAAAATTGGACCACTCCTAAAATGGATAAAACGTCATATAATAGCTTGTAGAGTTGTGTTATAGTATACAAAGTTGAAATAAAGGCCAAAAAGTCCAAAAAACATCATAATTTAGCATGTCAAAAAATGGCTAAGAAGGCAATAGTATAGTATGTCGAAAAAGTCAAAATTGGACCACTCCTAAAAATGGATAAAACGTCATATAATAGCTTGTAGAGTTGTGTTATAGTATACAAAGTTGAAATAAAGGCCAAAAAGTCCAAAAACATCATAATTTAGCATGTCAAAAAATGGCTAAGAAGGCAATAGTATAGTATGTCGAAAAAAGTCAAAAGTGGACCGCTCCTAAAATGGCTAAAACGTCATATAATAGCTTGTAGAGTTGTGTTATAGTATACAAAGTTGAAATAAAGGCCAAAAAGTCCAAAAACATCATAATTTAGCATGTCAAAAAATGGCTAAGAAGGCAATAGTATAGTATGTCGAAAAAAGTCAAAAGTGGACCGCTCCTAAAAATGGATAAAAACGTCATATAATAGCTTGTAGAGTTGTGTTATAGTATACAAAGTTGAAATAAAGGCCAAAAAAGTCCAAAAAACATCATAATTTAGCATGTCAAAAAATGGCTAAGAAGGCAATAGTATAGTATGTCGAAAAAAGTCAAAATTGGACCACTCCTAAAATGGCTAAAAGCGTCATATAATAGCTTGTAGAGTTGTGTTATAGTATACAAAGTTGAAATAAAGGCCAAAAAGTCCAAAAACATCATAATTTAGCATGTCAAAAAAATGGCTAAGAAGGCAATAGTATAGTATGTCGAAAAAAGTCAAAATTGGACCACTCCTAAAATGGCTAAAACGTCATATAATAGCTTGTAGAGTTGTGTTATAGTATACAAAGTTGAAATAAAGGCCAAAAAGTCCAAAAAACATCATAATTTAGCATGTCAAAAAATGGCTAAGAAGGCAATAGTATAGTATGTCGAAAAAGTCAAAATTGGACCACTCCTAAAATGGATAAAACGTCATATAATAGCTTGTAGAGTTGTGTTATAGTATACAAAGTTGAAATAAAGGCCAAAAAGTCCAAAAACATCATAATTTAGCATGTCAAAAAATGGCTAAGAAGGCAATAGTATAGTATGTCGAAAAAAGTCAAAATTGGACCACTCTAAAAATGGATAAAAACGATCATATAATAGCTTGTAGAGTTGTGTTATAGTATACAAAGTTGAAATAAAGGCCAAAAAGTCCAAAAAACATCATAATTTAGCATGTCAAAAAATGGCTAAGAAGGCAATAGTATAGTATGTATGTAAAAAAGTCAAAATTGGACCACTCCTAAAATGGATAAAAAGCGTCATATAATAGCTTGTAGAGTTGTGTTATAGTATACAAAGTTGAAATAAAAGGCCAAAAAGTCCAAAAAACATCATAATTTAGCATGTCAAAAAATGGCTAAGAAGGCAATAGTATAGTATGTCGAAAAAAGTCAAAAGTGGACCGCTCCTAAAATGGCTAAAACGTCATATAATAGCTTGTAGAGTTGTGTTATAGTATACAAAGTTGAAATAAAGGCCAAAAAGTCCAAAAACATCATAATTTAGCATGTCAAAAAAATGGCTAAGAAGGCAATAGTATAGTATGTCGAAAAAGTCAAAATTGGACCACTCCTAAAAATGGATAAAAACGTCATATAATAGCTTGTAGAGTTGTGTTATAGTATACAAAGTTGAAATAAAGGCCAAAAAAGTCCAAAAAACATCATAATTTAGCATGTCAAAAAAATGGCTAAGAAGGCAATAGTATAGTATGTCGAAAAAAGTCAAAATTGGACCGCTCCTAAAATGGCTAAAAACGTCATATAATAGCTTGTAGAGTTGTGTTATAGTATACAAAGTTGAAATAAAGGCCAAAAAGTCCAAAAACATCATAATTTAGCATGTCAAAAAATGGCTAAGAAGGCAATAGTATAGTATGTCGCAAAAGTCAAAATTGGACCACTCCTAAAATGGATAAAACGATCATATAATAGCTTGTAGAGTTGTGTTATAGTATACAAAGTTGAAATAAAGGCCAAAAAGTCCAAAAAACATCATAATTTAGCATGTCAAAAAATGGCTAAGAAGGCAATAGTATAGTATGTCGAAAAAAGTCAAAATTGGACCACTCCTAAAATGGATAAAACGTCATATAATAGCTTGTAGAGTTGTGTTATAGTATACAAAGTTGAAATAAAGGCCAAAAAGTCCAAAAACATCATAATTTAGCATGACAAACAAATGGCTAAGAAGGCAATAGTATAGTATGTCGAAAAAAGTCAAAATTGGACCACTCCTAAAAATGGATAAAAACGTCATATAATAGCTTGTAGAGTTGTGTTATAGTATACAAAGTTGAAATAAAGGTCAAAAAAGTCCAAAAACATCATAATTTAGCATGTCAAAAAATGGCTAAGAAGGCAATAGTATAGTATGTCGAAAAAGTCAAAATTTGACCGCTCCTAAAAATGGCTGAAAACGTCATATAATAGCTTGTAGAGTTGTGTTATAGTATACAAAGTTGAAATAAAGGCCAAAAAAGTCCAAAAAACATCATAATTTAGCATGTCAAAAAAATGGCTAAGAAGGCAATAGTATAGTATGTCGAAAAAAGTCAAAATTGGACCACTCCTAAAATGGCTAAAAACGTCATATAATAGCTTGTAGAGTTGTGTTATAGTATACAAAGTTGAAATAAAGGCCAAAAAAGTCCAAAAAACATCATAATTTAGCATGTCAAAAAATGGCTAAGAAGGCAATAGTATAGTATGTCGAAAAAAGTCAAAATTGGACCACTCCTAAAATGGATAAAAACGTCATATAATAGCTTGTAGAGTTGTGTTATAGTATACAAAGTTGAAATAAAGGCCAAAAAAGTCCAAAAACATCATAATTTAGCATGTCAAAAAATGGCTAAGAAGGCAATAGTATAGTATGTCGAAAAAAGTCAAAATTGAACCACATCTAAAAATGGATAAAAACGTCATATAATAGCTTGTAGAGTTGTGTTATAGTATACAAAGTTGAAATAAAGGCCAAAAAAGTCCAAAAAACATCATAATTTAGCATGTCAAAAAAATGGCTAAGAAGGCAATAGTATAGTATGTCGAAAAAAGTCAAAAGTGGACCGCTCCTAAAAATGGCTAAAAACGTCATATAATAGCTTGTAGAGTTGTGTTATAGTATACAAAGTTGAAATAAAGGCCAAAAAAGTCCAAAAAACATCATAATTTAGCATGTCAAAAAAATGGCTAAGAAGGCAATAGTATAGTATGTCGAAAAAAAGTCAAAATTGGACCCCTCCTAAAAATGGATAAAAACGTCATATAATAGCTTGTAGAGTTGTGTTATAGTATACAAAGTTGAAATAAAGGCCAAAAAAGTCCAAAAAACATCATAATTTAGCATGTCAAAAAAATGGCTAAGAAGGCAATAGTATAGTATGTCGAAAAAGTCAAAATTTGACCACTCCTAAAAATGGATAAAAACGTCATATAATAGCTTGTAGAGTTGTGTTATAGTATACAAAGTTGAAATAAAGGCCAAAAAGTCCAAAAACATCATAATTTAGCATGTCAAAAAAATGGCTAAGAAGGCAATAGTATAGTATGTCAAAAAGTCAAAAGTGGACCACTCCTAAAATGGATAAAAACGTCATATAATAGCTTGTAGAGTTGTGTTATAGTATACAAAGTTGAAATAAAGGCCAAAAAAGTCCAAAAAACATCATAATTTAGCATGTCAAAAAAATGGCTAAGAAGGCAATAGTATAGTATGTCGAAAAAAGTCAAAATTGGACCACTCCTAAAAATGGCTAAAAACGTCGTATAATAGCTTGTAGAGTTGTGTTATAGTATACAAAGTTGAAATAAAGGCCAAAAAAGTCCAAAAAACATCATAAATTAGCATGTCAAAAAATGGCTAAGAAGGCAATAGTATAGTATGTCGAAAAAAAGTCAAAAGTGGACCACTCCTAAAAATGGCTAAAAACGTCATATAATAGCTTGTAGAGTTGTGTTATAGTATACAAAGTTGAAATAAAGGCCAAAAAAGTCCAAAAAACATCATAATTTAGCATGTCAAAAAATGGCTAAGAAGGCAATAGTATAGTATGTCGAAAAAAAGTCAAAATTGGACCGCTCCTAAAATGGATAAAAACGTCATATAATAGCTTGTAGAGTTGTGTTATAGTATACAAAGTTGAAATAAAAGGCCAAAAAAGTCCAAAAACATCATAATTTAGCATGTCAAAAAAATGGCTAAGAAGGCAATAGTATAGTATGTCGAAAAAGTCAAAATTTGACCGCTCATAAAAAGGGCTGAAAACGACATAGAATAGCTTGTAGAGTTGTGTTATAGTATACAAAGTTGAAATAAAGGCCAAAACAGTCCAAAAAACTTCATAAATTAGCATGTCAAAAAAATGGCTAAGAAGGCAATAGTATAGTATGTCGAAAAAGTCAAAATTGGACCACTCCTAAAAATGGATAAAAACGTCATATAATAGCTTGTAGAGTTGTGTTATAGTATACAAAGTTGAAATAAAGGCCAAAAAAGTCCAAAAACATCATAATTTAGCATGTCAAAAAAATGGCTAAGAAGGCAATAGTATAGTATGTCGAAAAAAGTCAAAAGTGGACCGCTCCTAAAAATGGCTAAAAACGTCATATAATAGCTTGTAGAGTTGTGTTATAGTATACAAAGTTGAAATAAAGGCCAAAAAAAGTCCAAAAAACATCATAATTTAGCATGTCAAAAAAATGGCTAAGAAGGCAATAGTATAGTATGTCGAAAAAAGTCAAAAGTGGACCGCTCCTAAAAATGGATAAAAACGTCATATAATAGCTTGTAGAGTTGTGTTATAGTATACAAAGTTGAAATAAAGGCCAAAAAAGTCCAAAAAACATCATAATTTAGCATGTCAAAAAAATGGCTAAGAAGGCAATAGTATAGTATGTCGAAAAAAAGTCAAAATTGGACCACTCCTAAAATGGATAAAACGTCATATAATAGCTTGTAGAGTTGTGTTATAGTATACAAAGTTGAAATAAAGGCCAAAAAGTCCAAAAACATCATAATTTAGCATGTCAAAAAATGGCTAAGAAGGCAATAGTATAGTATGTCGAAAAAGTCAAAATTGGACCACTCCTAAAATGGATAAAACGTCATATAATAGCTTGTAGAGTTGTGTTATAGTATACAAAGTTGAAATAAAGGCCAAAAAGTCCAAAAACATCATAATTTAGCATGTCAAAAAATGGCTAAGAAGGCAATAGTATAGTATGTCTAAAAAGTCAAAAGTGGACCGCTCCTAAAATGGCTAAAAACGATCATATAATAGCTTGTAGAGTTGTGTTATAGTATACAAAGTTGAAATAAAGGCCAAAAAAGTCCAAAAAACATCATAATTTAGCATGTCAAAAAAATGGCTAAGAAGGCAATAGTATAGTATGTCGAAAAAAGTCAAAATTTGACCCCTCATAAAATGGATAAAAATGTCATATAATAGCTTGTAGAGTTGTGTTATAGTATACAAAGTTGAAATAAAGGCCAAAAAGTCCAAAAACATCATAATTTAGCATGTCAAAAAATGGCTAAGAAGGCAATAGTATAGTATGTCGAAAAAAGTCAAAAGTGGACCGCTCCTAAAAATGGCTAAAAACGTCATATAATAGCTTGTAGAGTTGTGTTATAGTATACAAAGTTGAAATAAAGGCCAAAAAAGTCCAAAAACATCATAATTTAGCATGTCAAAAAATGGCTAAGAAGGCAATAGTATAGTATGTCGAAAAAAGTCAAAATTGGACCACTCCTAAAATGGCTAAAACGTCATATAATAGCTTGTAGAGTTGTGTTATAGTATACAAAGTTGAAATAAAGGCCAAAAAGTCCAAAAAACATCATAATTTAGCATGTCAAAAAATGGCTAAGAAGGCAATAGTATAGTATGTCGAAAAAAGTCAAAATTGGACCACTCCTAAAAATGGATAAAACGTCATATAATAGCTTGTAGAGTTGTGTTATAGTATACAAAGTTGAAATAAAGGCCAAAAAGTCCAAAAACATCATAATTTAGCATGTCAAAAAAATGGCTAAGAAGGCAATAGTATAGTATGTCGAAAAAAAGTCAAAATTGGACCACTCCTAAAATGGCTAAAACGTCATATAATAGCTTGTAGAGTTGTGTTATAGTATACAAAGTTGAAATAAAGGACAAAACAGTCCAAAAAACATCATAAATTAGCATGTCAAAAAAATGGCTAAGAAGGCAATAGTATAGTATGTCGAAAAAAGTCAAAAGTGGACCGCTCCTAAAAATGGCTAAAAACGTCATATAATAGCTTGTAGAGTTGTGTTATAGTATACAAAGTTGAAATAAAGGCCAAAAAGTCCAAAAACATCATAATTTAGCATGTCAAAAAATGGCTAAGAAGGCAATAGTATAGTATGTCGAAAAAGTCAAAATTGGACCACTCCTAAAATGGCTAAAAACGTCATATAATAGCTTGTAGAGTTGTGTTATAGTATACAAAGTTGAAATAAAGGCCAAAAAGTCCAAAAAACATCATAATTTAGCATGTCAAAAAATGGCTAAGAAGGCAATAGTATAGTATGTCGAAAAAGTCAAAATTTGGACCACTCCTAAAATGGATAAAACGTCATATAATAGCTTGTAGAGTTGTGTTATAGTATACAAAGTTGAAATAAAGGCCAAAAAGTCCAAAAACATCATAATTTAGCATGTCAAAAAATGGCTAAGAAGGCAATAGTATAGTATGTCGAAAAAAGTCAAAAGTGGACCACTCCTAAAATGGATAAAAACGTCATATAATAGCTTGTAGAGTTGTGTTATAGTATACAAAGTTGAAATAAAGGCCAAAAAGTCCAAAAACATCATAATTTAGCATGTCAAAAAAATGGCTAAGAAGGCAATAGTATAGTATGTCGAAAAAGTCAAAATTGGACCACTCCTAAAATGGATAAAACGTCATATAATAGCTTGTAGAGTTGTGTTATAGTATACAAAGTTGAAATAAAGGCCAAAAAGTCCAAAAAACATCATAAATTTAGCATGTCAAAAAAATGGCTAAGAAGGCAATAGTATAGTATGTCGAAAAAAGTCAAAATTGGACCGCTCCTAAAATGGCTAAAACGTCATATAATAGCTTGTAGAGTTGTGTTATAGTATACAAAGTTGAAATAAAGGCCAAAAAGTCCAAAAACATCATAATTTAGCATGTCAAAAAATGGCTAAGAAGGCAATAGTATAGTATGTCGAAAAAAGTCAAAATTGACCGCTCCTAAAAATGGCTAAAAACGTCATATAATAGCTTGTAGAGTTGTGTTATAGTATACAAAGTTGAAATAAAGGCCAAAAAGTCCAAAAACATCATAATTTAGCATGTCAAAAAATGGCTAAGAAGGCAATAGTATAGTATGTCGAAAAAAGTCAAAATTTGACCGCTCCTAAAAATGGATAAAACGTCATATAATAGCTTGTAGAGTTGTGTTATAGTATACAAAGTTGAAATAAAGGCCAAAAAGTCCAAAAACATCATAATTTAGCATGTCAAAAAAATGGCTAAGAAGGCAATAGTATAGTATGTCGAAAAAAGTCAAAATTGGACCACTCCTAAAATGGATAAAACGTCATATAATAGCTTGTAGAGTTGTGTTATAGTATACAAAGTTGAAATAAAGGCCAAAAAAGTCCAAAAACATCATAATTTAGCATGTCAAAAAATGGCTAAGAAGGCAATAGTATAGTATGTCGAAAAAAAGTCAAAAGTGGACCACTCCTAAAAATGGATAAAACGTCATATAATAGCTTGTAGAGTTGTGTTATAGTATACAAAGTTGAAATAAAAGGCCAAAAAGTCCAAAAACATCATAATTTAGCATGTCAAAAAAATGGCTAAGAAGGCAATAGTATAGTATGTCGAAAAAGTCAAAATTTGACCGCTCCTAAAAATGGCTGAAAACGTCATATAATAGCTTGTAGAGTTGTGTTATAGTATACAAAGTTGAAATAAAGGCCAAAAAGTCCAAAAACATCATAATTTAGCATGTCAAAAAATGGCTAAGAAGGCAATAGTATAGTATGTCGAAAAAAGTCAAAAGTGGACCACTCCTAAAAATGGATAAAACGTCATATAATAGCTTGTAGAGTTGTGTTATAGTATACAAAGTTGAAATAAAGGCCAAAAAGTCCAAAAAACATCATAATTTAGCATGTCAAAAAATGGCTAAGAAGGCAATAGTATAGTATGTCGAAAAAAGTCAAAATTGGACCGCTCCTAAAATGGCTAAAAACGTCATATAATAGCTTGTAGAGTTGTGTTATAGTATACAAAGTTGAAATAAAGGCCAAAAAGTCCAAAAACATCATAATTTAGCATGTCAAAAAATGGCTAAGAAGGCAAGAGTATAGTAGGTCAAAAAAGTCAAAATTGGACCGCTCCTAAAAATGGCTGAAAACGACATAGAATAGCTTGTAGAGTTGTGTTATAGTATACAAAGTTGAAATAAAGGCCAAAAAGTCCAAAAACATCATAATTTAGCATGTCAAAAAATGGCTAAGAAGGCAATAGTATAGTATGTCGAAAAAGTCAAAATTGGACCACTCCTAAAATGGATAAAAACGTCATATAATAGCTTGTAGAGTTGTGTTATAGTATACAAAGTTGAAATAAAGGCCAAAAAGTCCAAAAACATCATAATTTAGCATGTCAAAAAATGGCTAAGAAGGCAATAGTATAGTATGTCTAAAAAGTCAAAAGTGGACCGCTCCTAAAATGGCTAAAAACGTCATATAATAGCTTGTAGAGTTGTGTTATAGTATACAAAGTTGAAATAAAGGCCAAAAAGTCCAAAAACATCATAATTTAGCATGTCAAAAAATGGCTAAGAAGGCAATAGTATAGTATGTCGAAAAAAAGTCAAAATTGGACCACTCCTAAAATGGATAAAACGTCATATAATAGCTTGTAGAGTTGTGTTATAGTATACAAAGTTGAAATAAAGGCCAAAAAGTCCAAAAACATCATAATTTAGCATGTCAAAAAATGGCTAAGAAGGCAATAGTATAGTATGTCGAAAAAAGTCAAAATTGGACCACTCCTAAAAATGGCTAAAACGTCATATAATAGCTTGTAGAGTTGTGTTATAGTATACAAAGTTGAAATAAAGGCCAAAAAGTCCAAAAAACATCATAATTTAGCATGTCAAAAAATGGCTAAGAAGGCAATAGTATAGTATGTCAAAAAGTCAAAATTGGACCACTCCTAAAATGGCTAAAAACGTCATATAATAGCTTGTAGAGTTGTGTTATAGTATACAAAGTTGAAATAAAGGCCAAAAAGTCCAAAAACATCATAATTTAGCATGTCAAAAAATGGCTAAGAAGGCAATAGTATAGTATGTCGAAAAAGTCAAAATTGGACCGCTCCTAAAATGGCTAAAACGTCATATAATAGCTTGTAGAGTTGTGTTATAGTATACAAAGTTGAAATAAAGGCCAAAAAGTCCAAAAACATCATAATTTAGCATGTCAAAAAATGGCTAAGAAGGCAATAGTATAGTATGTCGAAAAAAGTCAAAAGTGGACCGCTCCTAAAAATGGCTAAAAACGTCATATAATAGCTTGTAGAGTTGTGTTATAGTATACAAAGTTGAAATAAAGGCCAAAAAAGGCCAAAAAACATCATAATTTAGCATGTCAAAAAATGGCTAAGAAGGCAATAGTATAGTATGTCGAAAAAGTCAAAATTGGACCACTCCTAAAATGGATAAAACGTCATATAATAGCTTGTAGAGTTGTGTTATAGTATACAAAGTTGAAATAAAGGCCAAAAAGTCCAAAAAACATCATAATTTAGCATGTCAAAAAATGGCTAAGAAGGCAATAGTATAGTATGTCGAAAAAGTCAAAAGTGGACCGCTCCTAAAATGGCTAAAAACGTCATATAATAGCTTGTAGAGTTGTGTTATAGTATACAAAGTTGAAATAAAGGCCAAAAAAGTCCAAAAACATCATAATTTAGCATGTCAAAAAATGGCTAAGAAGGCAATAGTATAGTATGTCGAAAAAGTCAAAAGTGGACCACTCCTAAAATGGATAAAAGCGTCATATAATAGCTTGTAGAGTTGTGTTATAGTATACAAAGTTGAAATAAAGGCCAAAAAAGTCCAAAAAACATCATAATTTAGCATGTCAAAAAAATGGCTAAGAAGGCAATAGTATAGTATGTCGAAAAAGTCAAAATTTGACCGCTCCTAAAAATGGCTGAAAACGTCATATAATAGCTTGTAGAGTTGTGTTATAGTATACAAAGTTGAAATAAAAGGCCAAAAAGTCCAAAAAACATCATAATTTAGCATGTCAAAAAATGGCTAAGAAGGCAATAGTATAGTATGTCGAAAAAAGTCAAAATTGGACCACTCCTAAAAATGGATAAAACGTCATATAATAGCTTGTAGAGTTGTGTTATAGTATACAAAGTTGAAATAAAGGCCAAAAAGTCCAAAAACATCATAATTTAGCATGTCAAAAAAATGGCTAAGAAGGCAATAGTATAGTATGTCGAAAAAAGTCAAAATTGACCACTCCTAAAATGGATAAAAACGTCATATAATAGCTTGTAGAGTTGTGTTATAGTATACAAAGTTGAAATAAAGGCCAAAAAGTCCAAAAACATCATAATTTAGCATGTCAAAAAAATGACTAAGAAGGCAATAGTATAGTATGTCGAAAAAAGTCAAAATTGGACCACTCCTAAAAATGGATAAAAACGTCATATAATAGCTTGTAGAGTTGTGTTATAGTATACAAAGTTGAAATAAAGGCCAAAAAAGTCCAAAAACATCATAATTTAGCATGTCAAAAAATGGCTAAGAAGGCAATAGTATAGTATGTCGAAAAAGTCAAAATTGGACCACTCCTAAAATGGATAAAACGATCATATAATAGCTTGTAGAGTTGTGTTATAGTATACAAAGTTGAAATAAAGGCCAAAAAGTCCAAAAACATCATAATTTAGCATGTCAAAAAATGGCTAAGAAGGCAATAGTATAGTATGTCGAAAAAAGTCAAAATTGGACCACTCCTAAAATGGATAAAAACGTCATATAATAGCTTGTAGAGTTGTGTTATAGTATACAAAGTTGAAATAAAGGCCAAAAAGTCCAAAAACATCATAATTTAGCATGTCAAAAAATGGCTAAGAAGGCAATAGTATAGTATGTCGAAAAAAGTCAAAAGTGGACCGCTCCTAAAAATGGATAAAAAGCGTCATATAATAGCTTGTAGAGTTGTGTTATAGTAAACAAAGTTGAAATAAAGGCCAAAAAAAGTCCAAAAAACATCATAATTTAGCATGTCAAAAAAATGGCTAAGAAGGCAATAGTATAGTATGTCGAAAAAAGTCAAAATTGGACCACTCCTAAAAATGGATAAAAACGTCATATAATAGCTTGTAGAGTTGTGTTATAGTATACAAAGTTGAAATAAAAGGCCAAAAAGTCCAAAAACATCATAATTTAGCATGTCAAAAAATGGCTAAGAAGGCAATAGTATAGTATGTCGAAAAAGTCAAAATTGGACCGCTCCTAAAATGGCTAAAAACGTCATATAATAGCTTGTAGAGTTGTGTTATAGTATACAAAGTTGAAATAAAGGCCAAAAAGTCCAAAAACATCATAATTTAGCATGTCAAAAAATGGCTAAGAAGGCAATAGTATAGTATGTCGAAAAAAGTCAAAAGTGGACCACTCCTAAAAATGGATAAAAGCGTCATATAATAGCTTGTAGAGTTGTGTTATAGTATACAAAGTTGAAATAAAGGCCAAAAAAGTCCAAAAACCATCATAATTTAGCATGTCAAAAAAATGGCTAAGAAGGCAATAGTATAGTATGTCGAAAAAAGTCAAAAGTGGACCGCTCCTAAAAATGGCTAAAAACGTCATATAATAGCTTGTAGAGTTGTGTTATAGTATACAAAGTTGAAATAAAGGCCAAAAAAGTCCAAAAAACATCATAATTTAGCATGTCAAAAAATGGCTAAGAAGGCAATAATATAGTATGTCGAAAAAAGTCAAAAGTGGACCGCTCCTAAAATGGCTAAAAACGTCATATAATAGCTTGTAGAGTTGTGTTATAGTATACAAAGTTGAAATAAAGGCCAAAAAGTCCAAAAAACATCATAATTTAGCATGTCAAAAAATGGCTAAGAAGGCAATAGTATAGTATGTCGAAAAGTCAAAATTGGACCACTCCTAAAATGGCTAAAACGTCATATAATAGCTTGTAGAGTTGTGTTATAGTATACAAAGTTGAAATAAAGGCCAAAAAGTCCAAAAACATCATAATTTAGCATGTCAAAAAATGGCTAAGAAGGCAATAGTATAGTATGTCGAAAAAAGTCAAAATTTGACCGCTCCTAAAAATGGATAAAAACGTCATATAATAGCTTGTAGAGTTGTGTTATAGTATACAAAGTTGAAATAAAGGCCAAAAAAGTCCAAAAAACATCATAATTTAGCATGTCAAAAAAATGGCTAAGAAGGCAATAGTATAGTATGTCGAAAAAAGTCAAAAGTGGACCGCTCCTAAAAATGGCTAAAAACGTCATATAATAGCTTGTAGAGTTGTGTTATAGTATACAAAGTTGAAATAAAGGCCAAAAAAGTCCAAAAAACATCATAATTTAGCATGTCAAAAAATGGCTAAGAAGGCAATAGTATAGTATGTCGAAAAAAGTCAAAATTGGACCGCTCCTAAAATGGATAAAAACGTCATATAATAGCTTGTAGAGTTGTGTTATAGTATACAAAGTTGAAATAAAGGCCAAAAAGTCCAAAAACATCATAATTTAGCATGTCAAAAAATGGCTAAGAAGGCAATAGTATAGTATGTCGAAAAAAGTCAAAATTGGACCGCTCCTAAAATGGATAAAACGTCATATAATAGCTTGTAGAGTTGTGTTATAGTATACAAAGTTGAAATAAAGGCCAAAAAGACCAAAAAACAACATTAATTAGCATGTCAAAAAAATGGCTAAGAAGGCAATAGTATAGTATGTCGAAAAAAGTCAAAATTTGACCGCTCCTAAAAATGGCTAAAAACGTCATATAATAGCTTGTAGAGTTGTGTTATAGTATACAAAGTTGAAATAAAGGCCAAAAAAGTCCAAAAAACATCATAATTTAGCATGTCAAAAAAATGGCTAAGAAGGCAATAGTATAGTATGTCGAAAAAAGTCAAAATTGGACCACTCCTAAAAATGGATAAAAACGTCATATAATAGCTTGTAGAGTTGTGTTATAGTATACAAAGTTGAAATAAAGGCCAAAAAGTCCAAAAACATCATAATTTAGCATGTCAAAAAATGGCTAAGAAGGCAATAGTATAGTATGTCGAAAAAAAGTCAAAATTGGACCACTCCTAAAATGGCTAAAAACGTCATATAATAGCTTGTAGAGTTGTGTTATAGTATACAAAGTTGAAATAAAGGCCAAAAAGTCCAAAAACATCATAATTTAGCATGTCAAAAAATGGCTAAGAAGGCAATAGTATAGTATGTCGAAAAAGTCAAAAGTGGACCACTCCTAAAAATGGCTAAAACGTCATATAATAGCTTGTAGAGTTGTGTTATAATATACAAAGTTGAAATAAAGGCCAAAAAAGTCCAAAAAACATCATAATTTAGCATGTCGAAAAAAATGGCCAAAAAAGGCAATGCTATAGTATGGCGAAAAAAGCCAAATTTTGACCGCTCCTAAAACTGGCTAGAAACGTCATATAATAGCTTGTAGAGTTGTGTTATAGCATACAAAGTGGAAATGAAGGCCAAAAAAGTCCAAAAACATCATAATTTAGCATGTCAAAAAATGGCTAAGAAGGCAATAGTATAGTATGTCGAAAAAAAGTCAAAAGTGGACCGCTCCTAAAAATGGCTAAAACGTCATATAATAGCTTGTAGAGTTGTGTTATAGTATACAAAGTTGAAATAAAGGCCAAAAAGTCCAAAAACATCATAATTTAGCATGTCAAAAAATGGCTAAGAAGGCAATAGTATAGTATGTCAAAAAAGTCAAAATTGGACCACTCCTAAAAATGGCTAAAACGTCATATAATAGCTTGTAGAGTTGTGTTATAGTATACAAAGTTGAAATAAAGGCCAAAAAGTCCAAAAACATCATAATTTAGCATGTCAAAAAAATGGCTAAGAAGGCAATAGTATAGTATGTCGAAAAAGTCAAAATTTGACCGCTCCTAAAAATGGCTGAAAACGACATAGAATAGCTTGTAGAGTTGTGTTATAGTATACAAAGTTGAAATAAAGGCCAAAACAGTCCAAAAAACTTCATAAATTAGCATGTCAAAAAAATGGCTAAGAAGGCAATAGTATAGTATGTCGAAAAAAGTCAAAATTGGACCACTCCTAAAATGGATAAAACGTCATATAATAGCTTGTAGAGTTGTGTTATAGTATACAAAGTTGAAATAAAGGCCAAAAAGTCCAAAAAACATCATAATTTAGCATGTCAAAAAATGGCTAAGAAGGCAATAGTATAGTATGTCGAAAAAAGTCAAAATTTGACCCCTCATAAAATGGCTAAAAACGTCATATAATAGCTTGTAGAGTTGTGTTATAGTATACAAAGTTGAAATAAAGGTCAAAAAAGTCCAAAAAACATCATAATTTAGCATGTCAGAAAAATGGCCAAGAAGGCAATAGTATAGTATGTCGAAAAAGTCAAAAGTGGACCACTCCTAAAATGGCTAAAACGTCATATAATAGCTTGTAGAGTTGTGTTATAGTATACAAAGTTGAAATAAAGGCCAAAAAAGTCCAAAAAACATCATAATTTAGCATGTCAAAAAAATGGCTAAGAAGGCAATAGTATAGTATGTCGAAAAAGTCAAAATTTGACCGCTCCTAAAAATGGCTGAAAACGTCATATAATAGCTTGTAGAGTTGTGTTATAGTATACAAAGTTGAAATAAAAGGCCAAAAAGTCCAAAAACATCATAATTTAGCATGTCAAAAAATGGCTAAGAAGGCAATAGTATAGTATGTCGAAAAAGTCAAAATTGGACCACTCCTAAAATGGATAAAAACGTCATATAATAGCTTGTAGAGTTGTGTTATAGTATACAAAGTTGAAATAAAGGCCAAAAAGTCCAAAAAACATCAGAATTTAGCATGTCAAAAAAATGGCTAAGAAGGCAATAGTATAGTATGTCGAAAAAAGTCAAAATTGGACCACTCCTAAAAATGGCTAAAAGCGTCATATAATAGCTTGTAGAGTTGTGTTATAGTATACAAAGTTGAAATAAAGGCCAAAAAGTCCAAAAACATCATAATTTAGCATGTCAAAAAATGGCTAAGAAGGCAATAGTATAGTATGTCGAAAAAAGTCAAAATTTGACCACTCCAAAAAATGGCTAAAAACGTCATATAATAGCTTGTAAAGATGTGTTATAGTATACAAAGTTTAAATAAAGGCCAAAAAAGTCCAAAAAACATCATAATTTAGCATGTCAAAAAAATGGCTAAGAAGGCAATAGTATAGTATGTCGAAAAAAGTCAAAAGTGGACCGCTCCTAAAAATGGCTAAAAACGTCATATAATAGCTTGTAGAGTTGTGTTATAGTATACAAAGTTGAAATAAAGGCCAAAAAAGTCCAAAAAACATCATAATTTAGCATGTCAAAAAATGGCTAAGAAGGCAATAGTATAGTATGTCGAAAAGTCAAAATTTGACCACTCCTAAAAATGGATAAAAATGTCATATAATAGCTTGTAGAGTTGTGTTATAGTATACAAAGTTGAAATAAAGGCCAAAAAAGGCCAAAAAACATCATAATTTAGCATGTCAAAAAAATGGCTAAGAAGGCAATAGTATAGTATGTCGAAAAAAGTCAAAATTGGACCGCTCCTAAAAATGGCTAAAAACGTCATATAATAGCTTGTAGAGTTGTGTTATAGTATACAAAGTTGAAATAAAGGCCAAAAAAGTCCAAAAAACATCATAAATTAGCATGTCAAAAAAATGGCTAAGAAGGCAATAGTATAGTATGTCGAAAAAAGTCAAAATTGCACCACTCCTAAAAATGGCTAAAAACGTCATATAATAGCTTGTAGAGTTGTGTTATAATATACAAAGTTGAAATAAAGGCCAAAAAGTCAAAAAACATCATAATTTAGCATGTCAAAAAATGGCTAAGAAGGCAATAGTATAGTATGTCGAAAAAAGTCAAATTTTGATCGTTCCTAAAAATGGCTGAAAACGACATAGAATAGTTCTTAGAGATGCGTTATAGTATATAAAGTGGAAATAAAGGCCAAAATAAGTCAGAAAACATCATAATTTAGCATGTCAAAAAAATGGCTAAGAAGGCAATAGTATAGTATGTCGAAAAAAGTCAAAATTGGACCGCTCCTAAAAATGGCTGAAAACGTCATATAATAGCTTGTAGAGTTGTGTTATAGTATACAAAGTTGAAATAAAGGCCAAAAAAGTCCAAAAAACATCATAATTTAGCATGTCAAAAAAATGGCTAAGAAGGCAATAGTATAGTATGTCGAAAAAAGTCAAAATTGGACCACTCCTAAAAATGGATAAAAACGTCATATAATAGCTTGTAGAGTTGTGTTATAGTATACAAAGTTGAAATAAAGGCCAAAAAGTCCAAAAACATCATAATTTAGCATGTCGAAAAAACGGTCAAAAAAGGCAATAGTATAGTATGTCGAAAAAAGTCAAAATTTGACCCCTCCTAAAAATGGATAAAAACGTCATATAATAGCTTGTAGAGTTGTGTTATAGTATACAAAGTTGAAATAAAGGCCAAAAAAAGTCCAAAAAACATCATAATTTAGCATGTCGAAAAAATGGCCGATAAAAGGCAATAGTATAGTATGTCGAAAAAAGTCAAAATTTGACCCCTCCTAAAAATGGCTGAAAACGACATAGAATAGCTTGTAGAGTTGTGTTATAGTATACAAAGTTGAAATAAAGGCCAAAAAAGTCCAAAAAACATCATAATTTAGCATGTCAAAAAAAATGGCTAAGAAGGCAATAGTATAGTATGTCGAAAAAAGTCAAAATTGGACCACTCCTAAAAATGGCTAAAAACGTCATATAATAGCTTGTAGAGTTGTGTTATAGTATACAAAGTTGAAATAAAGGCCAAAAAAGTCCAAAAAACATCATAATTTAGCATGTCAAAAAAATGGCTAAGAAGGCAATAGTATAGTATGTCGAAAAAGTCAAAATTTGACCGCTCCTAAAAATGGCTAAAAACTACATAGCATAGCTTGTAGAGTTGTGTTATAGTATACAAAGTTGAAATAAAGGCCAAAAAAGTCCAAAAAACTTCATAAATTAGCATGTCAAAAAAATGGCTAAGAAGGCAATAGTATAGTATGTCGAAAAAAGTCAAAAGTGGACCGCTCCTAAAAATGGCTGAAAACGACATAGAATAGCTTGTAGAGTTGTGTTATAGTATACAAAGTTGAAATAAAGGCCAAAAAGTCCAAAAACATCATAATTTAGCATGTCAAAAAATGGCTAAGAAGGCAATAGTATAGTATGTCGAAAAAAGTCAAAATTGGACCACTCCTAAAATGGATAAAACGTCATATAATAGCTTGTAGAGTTGTGTTATAGTATACAAAGTTGAAATAAAGGCCAAAAAAGTCCAAAAAACATCATAATTTAGCATGTCAAAAAAATGGCTAAGAAGGCAATAGTATAGTATGTCGAAAAAGTCAAAATTTGACCGCTCCTAAAAATGGCTGAAAACGACATAGAATAGCTTGTAGAGTTGTGTTATAGTATACAAAGTTGAAATAAAGGCCAAAAAAGTCCAAAAAACATCATAATTTAGCATGTCAAAAAAATGGCTAAGAAGGCAATAGTATAGTATGTCGAAAAAAAGTCAAAAGTGGACCGCTCCTAAAAATGGATAAAACGTCATATAATAGCTTGTAGAGTTGTGTTATAGTATACAAAGTTGAAATAAAGGCCAAAAAGTCCAAAAACATCATAATTTAGCATGTCAAAAAATGGCTAAGAAGGCAATAGTATAGTATGTCAAAAAAGTCAAAATTTGACCCTCCTAAAATGGATAAAAATGTCATATAATAGCTTGTAGAGTTGTGTTATAGTATACAAAGTTGAAATAAAAGCCAAAAAAGTCCAAAAAACATCATAATTTAGCATGTCAAAAAAATGGCTAAGAAGGCAATAGTATAGTATGTCGAAAAAAGTCAAAAGTGGACCGCTCCTAAAAATGGATAAAAATGTCATATAATAGCTTGTAGAGTTGTGTTATAGTATACAAAGTTGAAATAAAGGCCAAAAAAGTCCAAAAAACATCATAATTTAGCATGTCAAAAAAATGGCTAAGAAGGCAATAGTATAGTATGTCGAAAAAAGTCAAAATTGGACCACTCCTAAAAATGGCTAAAAGCGTCATATAATAGCTTGTAGAGTTGTGTTATAGTATACAAAGTTGAAATAAAGGCCAAAAAGTCCAAAAACATCATAATTTAGCATGTCAAAAAATGGCTAAGAAGGCAATAGTATAGTATGTCGAAAAAAGTCAAATTTTGATCGTTCCTAAAAATGGCTGAAAACGACATAGAATAGTTCTTAGAGATGCGTTATAGTATATAAAGTGGAAATAAAGGCCAAAATAAGTCAGAAAACATCATAATTTAGCATGTCAAAAAAATGGCTAAGAAGGCAATAGTATAGTATGTCGAAAAAAGTCAAAATTTGACCCCTCCTAAAAATGGATAAAAACGTCATATAATAGCTTGTAGAGTTGTGTTATAGTATACAAAGTTGAAATAAAGGCCAAAAAGTCCAAAAACATCATAATTTAGCATGTCAAAAAATGGCTAAGAAGGCAATAGTATAGTATGTCGAAAAAAGTCAAATTTTGATCGTTCCTAAAAATGGCTGAAAACAACATAGAATAGTTCTTAGAGATGCGTTATAGTATATAAAGTGGAAATAAAGGCCAAAATAAGTCAGAAAACATCATAATTTAGCATGTCAAAAAAATGGCTAAGAAGGCAATAGTATAGTATGTCGAAAAAAGTCAAAATTGGACCGCTCCTGAAAATGGATAAAAACGTCATATAATAGCTTGTAGAGTTGTGTAATAGTATACAAAGTTGAAATAAAGGCCAAAAAGTCCAAAAACATCATAATTTAGCATGTCAAAAAAATGGCTAAGAAGGCAATAGTATAGTATATCGAAAAAAGTCAAAATTGGACCACTCCTAAAAATGGATAAAAACGTCATATAATAGCTTGTAGAGATGCGATATAGTATACAAACTGAAAATAAAGGCCACAAAAGTCCAAAAACATCATAATTTAGCATGTCGAAAAAACGGTCAAAAAAGGCAATAGTATAGTATGTCGAAAAAAGTCAAAATTGGACCCCTCCTAAAAATGGATAAAAACGTCATATAATAGCTTGCAGAGATGCGATATAGTATACAAAGTGGAAATGAAGGCCCCAAAAGTCCAAAAACATCATAATTTAGCATGTCGAAAAAATGGCCGATAAAAGGCAATAGTATAGTATGTCGAAAAAAGTCAAAATTTGACCCCTCCTAAAAATGGCTGAAAACAACATAGAATAGCTCTTAGAGATGCATTATAGTATATAAAGTGGAAATAAAGGCCAAAATAAGTCAGAAAACATCATAATTTAGCATGTCAAAAAAATGGCTAAGAAGGCAATAGTATAGTATGTCGAAAAAAGTCAAAATTGGACCCCTCCTAAAAATGGATAAAAACGTCATATAATAGCTTGTAGAGTTGTGTTATAGTATACAAAGTTGAAATAAAGGCCAAAAAAGTCCAAAAAACACCATAATTTAGCATGTCAAAAAAATGGCTAAGAAGGCAATAGTATAGTATGTCGAAAAAAATCAAAATTGGACCATTCCTAAAAATGGCTAAAAACGTCATATAATAGCTTGCAGAGATGCGATATAGTATACAAAGTGGAAATGAAGGCCCCAAAAGTCCAAAAACATCATAATTTAGCATGTCGAAAAAATGGCCGAAAAAGGCAATAGTATAGTATGTCGAAAAAAGTCAAATTTTGATCGTTCCTAAAAATGGCTGAAAACAACATAGAATAGCTCTGAGAGATGCGTCATAGTATATAAAGTTGAAATAAAGGCCAAAATAAGTCAGAAAACATCATAATTTAGCATGTCAAAAAAATGGCTAAGAAGGCAATAGTATAGTATGTCGAAAAAAGTCAAAATTTGACCCCTCCTAAAAATGGATAAAAACGTCATATAATAGCTTGTAGAGATGCGATATAGTATACAAAGTGAAAATAAAGGCCAAAAAAGTCCAAAAAACATCATAAATTAGCATGTCAAAAAAATGGCTAAGAAGGCAATAGTATAGTATGCCGAAAAAAGTCAAAATTTGACCCCTCCTAAAAATGGTTGAAAATGACACATAATAGCTTGTAGAGGCGTGTCATAGTATACAAAGTGGAAATAAAGGCCAAAAACGGCCAAAACCTTTATATTTTAATATTTTAAAAAATTGCCCAAAACAAAATATTTTACCTTGCAGAGACACTTTATAATATAGCATGTTGAAAAAAAGACAAAAAAACAATATATCATATTGAAAAAACTGAAAGCTGAAAACAACATAGTATAATATGTAGAAAAACGGCACATTTTAATATATCGGCAATATGGCTCACAACAAAGTATTATAGCTTGTAGAGATATTTTATAGTATAGTATGTCGAAAAAAAGGTTAAAACCATCATAATAAAGCACGCTGACAAAACGTCTGAAAACGATATAATATAGTATGTCAGAAATCTCCAACTTTTTCACGTCAAAAAAACATCTGAAAAGCACATATTATAGCTTATAATGACACCTTATAGTAAGGCATATTGAAAAAAGGTCAAAAGCGTCCTAATATTGCATCTCGAAAAAATGGCTGAAAACGAAATAGGATAGTATGTCGTAAAATGTCAAATATTTACATGCAAAAAAAAAGACTGAAAATGACATCGACATAATATAGCATGTTGAAAAAATGGCTGCAAACTATATATTTTAATGGGATTTATATCCACGAGTTGAAACCCCCAAAGGTGAAAGTGTTTTTTTTAGTTACAATGTTGTTTACTGATCAGACACTGATGGTACTCTGCTGTGTTGTACCTCTTTTTTCTTTTCTACCAAAACTGTTCTGCTCTGGTCAGGGGGCACTTATATACATACCATACCATGACTTTTTTCCACATTTTTGAACATATTTTGACATGCTATAGTATGACGTTTTTCAATATACTATACCTTGGCTTTAAAACACTTCCAATATTGACTGTTTGGACCATTTTTTCAACATGCTGTATTGTAAATTGCTTCAACATGCTATTCTATGACTTTTTTCAACATTTGAAGAAATCACTTTTTAGACCATTTTTCATCATATTTTAGGGAGAGCGCGGTGATTTGAGGCTGTGGGGAAGTTGAGCCACCCCTTGTTTCTAGGCAACCATAGACAAGTTAGTCATGTGATCACACATTTTTAAAGACTAATCCATTTTAAGTTTCAAAAACTGATTTCTACCATTCAAAATTAATTTTTCATATTCAGAGAATCATGGTTCTGGTCCTTGAAAAATAGCAGACAAAAATTCACTTATGTTTTAGTATTATAGATATACATAGATATATAGATTATAGATATATATAGATATTTTTGATGATTTTTGAAAGACATACAATAGTATGGTATTTTCGATGAATTTTGAGAGATATACTACACTATGATGTTTTTGATGATTGTCAAACAACATGCTATAATATTATGGTTCTTGATTATATTTGAGTGACATATTATTCTATCATATTTTTGCAGATTTTTTGAGAAAAATAGTACACTGTGATGTTTTCCATGAGATTCGGACGACATACTTTACTATGAAGTACTTGAGTGACATACTATACTATGATGTTTTTGATCATTTTTGAGCAATATACTATACTATGATTTTTTGATGATCTTTGAGCGATGTAAATATTTACTTAGTTCAGCCAGTGAGCCAGTAAAATGCAAATGAATGCCCTGAAGAAACAAGCATGAGCTCGGGAGGGATGGAGCATTGTAAGGAGAACTATAAGAAGGAGGAGAAGCTGTACTCACTGTCCATGTGTGGGCTGGGAATGGTTTCTTTGTAGTGGACTGCTCCGTGGTCTTCTTCTGGCCCCTGCTCCTGCTGCACCACCTCCTGCCAGGCTGGATACAACAACACAGTCACTACACATGTTTCCCACACGATTCCATGTCCAAAATTAAAAAACTTTATACGAATGTTAAAGTACCTATTAAAACATTTATTGAACATTCACAGCATATGACACAAACATATACAGGGTTCCCACACATTTTTATTGACAACATTTCAGGACTTTTCCATTACTTTTCAAGGACCCTTAATAACTTTTTTTTCTTGCCCCTCTTGCCCAGCATTTTTAAAACATAGAAGATTCAAACTCTATTTAAACATGATTTCAGCTAGCTGGCATACATGAAGGACGAGACAGAACACAGGGAGAAAATGAAAAAACGCCAGTGATCGTAAACAACACGGCTCACATTGATGTATATTAAAGCTACGGTATTTTGACTGACAACAACAGATTACTGTGACATTTTTTTTTTTTTTTTACACAACAAAATTCCACAGCTTTTCCAAAACTTTTAACATTTTTTACTAACTCCATGATGTTTCCAGGTCTGGAAAATGTGATTGTGAAATTCCATGACTGATGAAGTGATCAATAAATCACACATAACCAGAAGAAGCAAAATAATAGATTATGCCGTTATTATCACAGCTAACATAAGCTTTAGCTGCGGACTTAACTGAATGTCCCTAATTTGTTTTATTACACTTCTCATTAACAAGAGATCCTGTTGATAAGACAGGTGACACAATTAATTCAACATTTTAAATAAATAATGATAATATGAAGTCATGGACAAAGTATTTCACATGTAATTAGTGGGTTAACGCGAAAGTCCTTATCTGCCAAGTAAAAATTTTCTGCACCCCGGCTTCACACCCACAGAGTCAACCACGTAAAGTCCACAAGGGCAGCTGCTTCAAAGGCCTGCCACTCCTGGCAAACGTTTGTATTTTAAATGATGCAGCATGTGGACTGGTCACATGTAGTGGTGTGTGTGTGTGTGCATGTGTGTGTGTGTGTGATTGATTTTATCTCATGTCACTGCCTTCGGGTCATGACTTTCAGAAAACGTAAATGGTTAAGTTTGTTTATATCATGCATTGAAGGTATTCAGAGAGTAAAAGAGAATGAATCGACCCTGAACAGCTCTCTGGAGGGGGGGTGGGGGGCGGTTTGGGGCCTTTGTGTCCTTGTCCACTCAAAGAAAAGGTCACTGAAGTTGTTTATGAGCTTCTGCAACTGAGCTTCAACGCCAGCAACCAACAGCACACAGAAAGTAAGAACAGCCGAGCCAAATGAACTCTCCCGGAGACTGAATGAGCCTGTGAATGTTAAAAAGAGGCACACACTTCAAAATTGGGTCACTGTGTAGAGTTTTAGCCAAAACCCAACAAAACACTTTATCTTGTCAGATGTCCTTGTTGCCTTTCTTTAGCACAAAAAACAAGACTATCAACTTGAGTGGCTGGTGGATGCTTGTTGAAGTCAAAGACGCTGTTTCATTCAGCACATGTGCCAGCGTGGGTCATGAGGAGCACATGTGGGTGTGGGAGCATTTTTCTGCCAGGTGCCTATCACGGCTATCAGCGACAGAGCAGCTGTGTGGGTGAGGCCTGGGAGGGGGGCGATCAGCATTTCAACAACTTGATAGTGAAACAATGGCTGTGTCCGAAACTGCCTACTACACTAGCAGTATGTACTGATTTGGTCAAAATGCAGTATGCAGTATGCAGTATGCGAACAAAAGCAAAATCCACAGTATGCCAGAAATACCCGGATGTCATACTGATTTGGAAAAAATCCTCAGTATGCATCGGACGATCGGACCAGTCTGCCTCGCCTACTGTTTCCCACAATGCATTGCATGGACAGCATAACTGTTGCTGTTGTGTCACTAGTGGCTCAAGCCCAGCCATCACACAGCTGGGCAGGCCTAACTCACCAGATGGGGTCCTTGGCTTGCCCTAGTGTTACACTTTATTAATTAGGCCTTGTCAAAAACATAGTGGTATCTTTTAAGGTAATTTGCATGACTGTTATCAGGTAAACTACATACCAATGTACGCTAATGAAGAGTACACCTATACAGGAGACATGAGCAAATTTATTCTTTATTTTCTAAATATTATTTCTTTGGCTTGTCATGCTTTTATTATAGTGCAGTTAGAGTGTGACAGAAAAGGGGGAAGAGAAAACGGAAATGACACACTGCTAATGACCGCAAGCCGGACTCGAACCCACGCCGCTGCAAAAGTCCACAACATTACAGAAGGCGCGCGCCCTACTCACTGAGCTTAACGCCACTTAAGATGCAAAAAAAGTCGTCTCCGGCACATGACGCTGGGCTTTCACATGGATAACATATAATCAGAAAGTTTAAATAAGGCAATGGTGCGAACGTACCGGCGGCACATCAGGTCATTTCCATACTTTACAAAGGCGTTATTCATCTCTCAGGTGAGCCTGCATCCCGATCGTCTATATTTATCACTTGTTTATTTCAAACCGTAAATGGATTCTTTACGGTAGTGGTTTTGCTATTGTTTGCTTCCGCTTTCAAAAAAACGCAAACCATCCCTGCCCGGCGCAGCATACTGCGGAACGGATCGGACTGAACATCCATACTGCATACTGCTGTCAAACGCAGTATGTAGTATTTAGTGGATACTGCATACTGACTGCAACTGTGGTATGCAGTACGCCCTTTCCAACACAGCCAATGTCATTTTTTAACAGGGTTGCAAAAGCATTAGATTTTTATGGTACGATAATCATCTCAGAAAATATTGCGATTTCATGGTATCACGCTATTATGATTTGGTGATACAGAAGGATTATTATTATTATTATTATTATTATTATTATTAGTAGTAGTAGTAGTAGTAGTAGTGGTATTGGCCGTAGTAGATGATCAGTCAATTACCCTCAAAGAAATGAAAACAGAATAGTTATGTGTGGTTTAACAAACATTATCATTGCTATAATTGAAACCATTTTTAAAGGAAGTATGTGTAAAAAGTCTCCCTTTTGAAAAATAAAGGTGGGATTTTCCTCCCAATTGCTTGAAACCGGTTTATCGATGCAACCCTATTCACAAAACAGAAGACAAGGGACGGGTGTCTGGATACAGTGAGACAATAAATATAATATACATAAGTGTTGTCTCATCTTCTTGCATTTCGAGTCACACTATGTTCATTTCCTTACCATCATGGACAAATCTGACGTTTTCCTCGTGCGCGGCTGAGAAGCTCTCTTCCTGCTGGTTGTCTGCGGGCAGAGTTGGAGCAGAGTGATGGTATTTCTTACCATTTGGACGGCTGAAAACTATCTTGGGTGCAGGAAGGCTGATGGGTTTAAGAAGAAAAAGAGCATGTCACAAAGTAATCTATTAAGATACAAACAAAGGATACAGAGAACATGTACAATGCATTAAAACACCAAAAAAGTCAGAGCAAAACGGCTACAGTCCTCCTTGAACAACTCTTGAACTGTCTTGGGCAAACTTTCTTGAAGTTTTCTTCAAAAATCTTCGTGTGTACTAGAAGATCAGTAATGTAAATCTCATATTGTCTGCCACAAGAGAGTTCAAGACATGCTAAGTGAAACGGGAGGACACACTAAATGCCTGCAACTTTATTCTACTGAAGTTGTTTAATTCTTGGATATTTGCATTTTTTAATACTGAATATGAATTTACTGTATGTTCTGGATGTATTTCAGTAAAGAGATTATTGAGAAATAAATTATGTATGATCGTCATAACAAAGTTTTAGGTCAGCAGAGAGTTGTGCACAGTGCTGTATGTGATAACTCTTACAGAATGGGCCCAAATGCATGCGTGGCTGGTTGTGTGGGAGTCAGAGATTGCAACAGCTGAATGAAGGACCATGTGCCACCTTGACTTTCCACAAGGTCACACACACACACACACACACGGGCACACCGAGTGGTTTGAAGGCATGAAAACATCCCAGCAGGCACAGTGTGAAGGTGTTTTATAAATCATTCAGGCTGATGGACAAAGGCTCAAGATGATGACGTTAAACTGCTGCCAGGACACCATATTCCCTAACACATGCATCTTATCTGCCAAAATTAACCAGGACAGATGAGAAAGTTCCACTATTGAGAAACCTTATGGTGGATATTTTTTTTCATTGTACTTACTCAGGGATACTCCAGGACGTTTGTTTGTGCTTGAAGTCGTTTATTTTGTTGTCAAGCTGCTGAGTGGGCCCTAAAAGAGCAGAAAGTTCACATTTTACTTAAACAAAACCACTTTAAAGCAAGATAAATGTCTGCAGGATCTCTGCGGTGTTATTACAGTGTCCTACCTGTCCGTCGCTGGGTGACCAGTTTGCTTGGACCTCTTGTTATTGTGTACATCATGCGCAAGAGAAGTCACCTGTAAACTTTGGCACTTTGAAATAAAAAAAAAAAAAAAGAAGTCCAGGTGGAGCAGATACAGGTGGAGCAGATTCCGGTGGAGCAGAGCAACTTTAAAGGCTCTTTAAAGTTATACACATTCCTCCAGGATATGTCGGTGTATAAATACGTATCTTGATGTGTCAGTATTCCAAATTTCACTCACAGAGCAACAGTTCATCCACGGAGCTGACCACGAAACTACACAGACAGACCAACCGCGCAGAAAACAGAACCATACGCCGCGTTCCTCTCCACGTAAAACCAGCAGCCGGGGCGCATCTCATCCACAGACCCTCCCTCTCTCTCTCTCACCTGCTTTTACACCAGCAGTCCAAACACTTAACTCACTTTAGTGCTTTAGTGTCCTGCACCGCCACAATGTCACATAACCTGAAACTGCGACTGTCATTCATAAGACATTGGACGCACACCGTCAAAGCGCTCCATTTCTCAACGTCCTTACACGCCTCCCTCGGCGCTTTAAAGAGACAGTGTCCCAGGATAGTAGCAAATCTGTGACACCGACTACAGACTGAGGTCCACTATTTTCTTCCCTTGTTCCCTTATTCGAGTTGCATTAGTTTTCCTGCAAATTTGTGACCTGTTTAATCATTTTTTTACAAGGGCGTAACTTTGGTTTGAGAAGCGGGGGATAAAATAAAAAGCAAGATGTCTGGGGCTCCACCCCTATGATAAATAAATAGATAAATAAAAGCAATTTGAATCTAATATCCTGCATTTCTATGTACATTTCGGGACAGTAATCAAAACAAAATAGTAATCTTTTTTTTTTTTAAAGTATAGTCTATAAGAGGAAAAAACAGCAGCTCAAATCACTTTCTCAGCCAGAATTTGACAGCTGGCCAAACAGTGGCAGAATCCTCAAAACAAAGAAATAACTGTTGTCATAATGGATTTCTGCTCTACATGCACTCATAACACTTCAGCAAAAAAAAAAAAAAAAAGATTAGGATACTTAGTAATCTGTTTTCTGTCCATCTGAACACATGAAACCACCTAATGATAATAATGACAATATTTGGTGTTATCAGGCCTTTTTTCAGCAAAAAACATGAGGTAATTCATTTTTAATGGTGATTAACTCATATCAATGAATAAAGTGATGTTTTAAAACTTATTGCATATGTATTTGTATGTTATTTGTCAACACTACTCAGAATATCATACATTTCTGAAGTATCTTCAGAAAACCACATGTATTAACCTCCTGAGATTAATATTCCATGACATAATGAATAAAATGGATTATAAACTGACTGTATTATTAGAAAATCAAATCAGAACAGTATTTCTCAATTTAACCAATACTTAATTGTCACTCTCAGTGACACTTATAAGTAAAATAACATCTTACATTTACTTTGAACACAGTTGAAAAACAAATGATGTACTTTTACAGTACAATTAAGAGATTAGAATGTGCAAAACACTTCTTCCTTGCATCATGGTCGGCCATGCTTGTTAAAAAAGGGGGGCAGGGCTTTAATGCAGTCGATTTTAGATTATGTGGAACACTGTGGTTGGCTCACAGACATCCTATTAAATAATTTGTGATGATGACAGTAATCATAGATCTAGCATCCTAGTAGAGTTAGATTTATTAGAATTTATGTGGATCTAAATGAGTTAAGCACATTTTTTTGTGGTAAAAAAACCAAACATAGAAAATGTCTTTGGGGGGATTGAGTGACAAATACATCACAGGGTACAATATCCCTCATCACTCCTATGTCACTGTTCAGTGTAACATAAAAATATTAAATGCTTTCAGGTGAGTTAAACCTGTAGAATGGGAATATTTTCGATGGGGGTCGTTTGTGTGCTCCCTTATGTGTGGCCCCTATCTGCCCAACGTCTCTGTGTTTACAGTACACGCAGGTGAGCTCAGGTGCAATCACATACACACACCCATGCTTGTGCAGCAAGGCTTTACTATGTACTAATGGAGCGTGTGATGGATTAAAAAATGGGTTGAGAAAGAGATCCAGAAAGCCATTGACAGAAATAAATACAAAATCTCATACACTAATACTTTTTAAAACTTTAATAATTAGGATTTTCACTTAAAAGGCATTATTGACCTCTATCAGCAAACTGGATTTACATTCTATAGATTTATTTCAGCCAAAAATATAACACAAGATGTTTTGATGTGTGAGCCTATGATTTGGGAAATGACAGGCAAGAGAAGTTTTTTTTTTTAAATTTAATCTCTGAGAAACAAATTGTTGGTAAGAAGTGACTGAGATGAAGTTGTTAGATTAGTTGTTAGATGTTAGAATGACCTCAAGCACAATAACTCTTTAAAAACTTCAAAATAAAAGGCTGATTCAGATATTCTTTAAATTAATATCTTTAAATGTGACTGTTTTCAAACAAAACAATTAAGTTACATTCAAATTAAATGAGGGGAATGAGTAGCTCTCCCTCTAAATCATATTCCTGGCACAGTGACGAATTCTCTGAAGCAGCATTTGACCTTCTTGTGACCTTGAAATTAACCTTTCAGTCAGTGTCAGATCTATAAATTTGAATTAAAAAATTGCAGGTTTTACAGTATCTAGTCAAACATTTTGTCAGTTTTCCTTTTTGGGGGGGATTTATAATATGTTAAAGACATTATTTCATACAAATTATTTTGCAATTATTGTTATCATGTTCAGATTTTCTTTCTCTCAACAATGAAGCACACAATGAAAAACTATTTCAACTCAAAGTTTCCATGTATTTGTGCAGCTGTGGCACTTAATGCAAAAGGCAAGTTTCTGCACACAATTTAGCATCATTATGTCAACTTGTAGAATATTAACAAGACACCTTTTAGAGTCTATTATTGAATAAACATCATAATAGCAGGCATTGATGTGATGATAATACATGTATGTCTAATGTTACAACTAGATACACTGATGTCTCTTTAAAGCCTCTGAAAGATCCACACACAAGGTAGAAAAGATCTTTAAGGTAACGTAATCCTAATCCCTGGTCCAGGACAGTTGGAGGTATTGCTGCTGGTAGTAGGATAAAGATAAGGAAGTATGCAGTTGAATCTTCATGTTTAATGTGTCTGTTGGTTTAAAGGGAAATTACCTGTATGCCAGCTACAGGCAATGACGTGTTCTTACCTCTACAATAAATCATACATGGATTTCTTTAAAGCTTGGATTGTTTGATTGCCGCTACAGAGCTAGTTAGCACCAAAATTCTGGATTTCTTCAACGGTACAATTAACTTTAATTTCATATTTCAGTATTTTAAGTTCTCTAAGAAGATGTGAGTTTCCAACTTTCGATTTGTTTATTAGGAAAGTGTAAAATTTGATCTTTTTCACTTTGGAAACACTTGCTATTTGAATCCTCCCTGTATGTTTATATGTGTGTTTGATCATTCAGTAATGAGGATCACAGTCTTCCAGCAGACTGTCAGTGATGTAGCCAACCTTCAGCATGTTTTGGTAGTAGTCTTTCTCCACAGCAGTGTTGACAGTCCAACCCACCACCTCCACACCTCGCTCTGCCCAGTACTGAACGTAGTCCCTAAGTGGAAGGAGTAGGAACATAAAATACAGATCAGCAGATAAAGAACAATCCCAACAGCCTGACAGATATTTCTGATAACAAATAATACATGATAAAGAACAGTGAACCCCTTGGACAAAGCATCATTTACTTATGACTAGGAAAAGTAATCAATAGTGTTAATCTTTAGAAATATGAAGGTGATCAGATCAAATTATTGATGAGATATGAAGCAAAGTCTAACTGGGAGATGAGCAAGATCATTGGTCAGGACGTCCGTGACCCCTTTAGAGTCCACAGAGTTACATCAAGGGGTCTACCTAATTATTGTTTAATAGTTTTTTGAAAATTTTTAATTGACTGAAAATACATATTAATTTGAATTCAACATATTATCAAAGGGAATTTTAAGAGATTCTGCAGTGTACTGAAGCAGCTGTTTCTGCTTAAACTTTATGTTTTTATACATCATTTTCTGTATGCCTAATAGAACATCCTGCCATTGATCATGCCTGTTTTTGAAATTGAGCACCAATGCAGCATTAAGTCTCTGTAAACAGACAGACAAGAATCATAATGCATAAAATAAAACATAAAAACATCCTGCCTTTTTGCGTGCAGAGCAAAAATACAAGAGTGATGCACACACAAAAAGTTCACTCTTCACATCATGTGGGACAGTGTTTAACCCCGTCACTTTCACACAGATTGACACCGAACAATAAAACAAATTCAGTTTCACCTACAGTGAGATGAAGTCTTTTTGAACGAGGATGGCAGAGACACCACAGAGTTTCCACAGTATGTGGTGATGGGCCCAGTCCAACAAGACGTCCAGAACCCCCAGCCACAGCTGACTCGATGTCGACAGGGACCGAGCGGTGCCATCGCCAAAGCGGCTCAGTCTCCAGGGGCGGTGGATGAGAGCTGTCACCACGTTGGGGTCAGTCTGACGCATCTGTGGGCCAGAAAAGTCAGAGGTCAAATAAAGGCAGAAAATAGTGTCAACATATAAATAAGGGTCTGAAACGGTCTCATCATAGTTTACTTTTATGATTATGTGTGTGATGGTTGAAGATTAACGCAGCAGCTTTCTAGAAAGGCACGTCATAGTAGGTATTAGCTAAAAAAGAGAGCCATGAATATTACAGTTTTCTTACAGTTTTATTGGTGTGCCAATGCTCCATTCAGAGACAATAAATAAACTATGTAGCAAATAAACAAAGAAGCAAGTATGCAAATAAATAAAATTAGGAAAAGAAAAAGAAAACCATTCATTCAAATACATTAGATAAACATCTGAACATTGAAATAGCGTTTTAAATATGATCATTTGAGTTATATTATATAGTCATATTTTTTGTTACCTTGTAAATGACTTTGGGTTCAAAAGAGCAAACAACGCTAGAATTGTAAAGGACAGGAAACTTCTTATACATCTCATGGAGCACTGCTGCAGCCTAGAAAAGAGGAAAATGTATTAAAATCTACCCAAGAACGGGAGAAATGATAAATAAAGAAATGAGAAATGAGATTACTGAAATTAGTGTCTCCTAAAAGAACCAGGGTCTGCCATGTTAGGGCTGTATATTCAGCACCTTATCAGGTTGATCTTTGACATCAAAGAAGATGGTCAGCTGGTGTCTGATGCATTCCTCCACTGCCTCCTGCAGAGTCGGGACCTTCTCAATGCTGAACTTGTCCCTGGAGAAAAAAAGTAACTGCTATAGTTCAGTGATATACAAATGTTCATTTCTTAATCAGTTACTCACCCAGTGTTACATTCATTTGCGGGGAAAACTTTGTTTTTCTCTGTACATCCCAAACAGACAGCCCTTTCCGAGGGTGACCTGAAGTGAAAGTTAGTGATGCTCTCAAAATGTATTTTTACCTCACTAAACACAGGAGCTGCTGGTCTAACACTGCCCCGTTCAGTTATTATTTTGTGTTATTGTAACTCTGCTGAATCCAAACTCATCCCTTAAAAACACCAAAGTCAAACAAAATACTGATCGAGGCAGTGGCACGGCAGCAGCTCCAGTATTCAGCGAGGTAAAATTACTGTTTTTATCAATGGAGTCTGGCTTTGAAGAGAGCATGGATAAGTTCACTTTCAGATCAGTTCCCTGTCGGAAAGGGCTGTCTGTTCAGGAAATACTGAGGAAAAGACTTGGGAAAGGATGAGGATCAGACTTGGATTATACTGCACGAGCTGTGTGAGAGTTTTTAAATGCATGTTTTGATATAGTTTTGCTGTTGTTCAACACTGACCCCTTTTAATTCAATCAATTATACATCTTCTCTGTTTTCACATTTTTTGTGAGAAAAATTCTCTTCACAAATGTAACATAACAATAATGACAAATTGATATACAAATGGTGATTTGGGTGGTAAAGTGTTCCTTTAAGGCAAAACTAAGGTAACACTACAGCTGTATCACACTTTCATGAACTAAGTCTGTTTCTCTTGCTAACTTATTTTACATCCTTAAAATGTGTGAGAATAGATACTTTAAATGGTGACATATGAATGAGGCTCATTTATGAAACTCAAAATTTTTAGCATTAAGTGAACGAGTGATGTGCGTCTTGTATCATAGACACACCGTCTTTAGTTTCTTTATTTAAGTATTAAATCACAAGCTTAGAGGAGTAGAAATGACATTTAAATATGCTGCATACTTCAGCCTGTGACGAGCGGCAGCATCAAGTCTCTTAAGCTGGACCAATTGCAGTTTGCTAACTGGTCCAGAGCCGTTGGTAGTGCGGTCCACAGTCTCATCGTGCATCAGTACTGGCACCTCATCAGCTGTGAAACTCAGGTCCAGCTCAACTCCAGTGGCTCCGTTTCTGCTGGCCTAAAGTGAGACATCACAGGGAGACAAAAGAAAAATAAAATCTTCGCAAAATGCCACTGTATGATGTAATTGTCTCCTCACATTATTAAAAGAGGGTTGACTTTAGATAATACTAACATACATATTACCCAGAATTCATCAATGTCTCATGTATATGAGAAAAAATACCAAAAAAAAATCTAATTTTATATATATATATATATATATATATATATATATATATATATATATATATATATATATATACACACACACACACACACACACACACACACATATATATATATATATATATACACAGTTTATTTATAATATATGTAGAATAAACATATATTTCATACTAAATTTTGTTATAGGTTGCTGCTGACTACTGGCAAAGTTTGGGACTATTGTAAAAGTGCAATATGACCCATTTCAATATTCAGTAACCACTGACATTATAGAGATTAGCAGCCCGTAAATATTTACTGTCACAACAAAACAAAACAACTAACAGTTGTGAAAGTTGTGACTGGATGTCCAAGACACACTGGATTTGGTTTGATGTCAATATATTAAAAATGAGCAAGTTATTGAAATCACAACCATTAAGTGTACATATCTAAGGCAGTAGGTCACTAATAATGATGGTAAGGGATTTTTGGAGCGCTCTTTGCCACAAACTGACAGCTGTGATAGTTGTGACAGGATGTCACGGACACATGAGAAGTGTTTTTTAAATTCCACTGGTTCATAAAATGGTCCTCCAATCAAATGAATTAAAAGCTGTGAAAATTGTCGTGTGAAGTCCAATTCTTACTGTGGACACAAACTTCTATCATTAAACCGCTGTTCAATATTCTCTCGTCTACCCTCAATTTAAAGTGTTTTGGGCGTTTCGGTGTATTTTTCTCCCTGGAACAGCCCCTGGAGTACTGCATGTAGGCCTACTCCGAGTTTAGACGGCAAACCAGCTCATATCTTAATGGCCACTGTACATTAAGCTTTGAAAGCAGTTTTCTCTAAATTATAGCTCACTGACAATCATATGTAGGCTAATATGAAATCTTTTGCTCAATATTCTTATCAGAAAAACAATACTGACATTAGAATTGCCCCTTTTGAACAATGTATTGCCTAAAAACTGTTTTTTGCTTTAATTTAGATTTTTATTTATAAATATTGAGAACATTTTGAGTACATCTGAATGATTATATATATTGTAATTACAGCCTAGTGCTAAGTGCATGTAGGACAGTTATGAGACACCACAAGCACTGCTGACTCAGCAACTGCAGTATGTAAAAAGACAGATTAAGCGTGAGAAAGGATTTTTTTTTAGGTTTGTGTATGATTGCAGATGTAGACATGGAGATGGCATTAATCTATATAAGTGCATTTTCAAGGGCACATTAGAATACACAATGAGCCACTGATCTGATGAAAACCTAACCAGCTAGTCTTCCTCTGCTTGCTTACACTGCAGAATGAGAAATCACGACATGCAAAGCTCGAGCAGCGTATAAATATAATTATGACACAAAACACCTCATAAAATCGCCCCAATATTGCTTTGAGTTACCTGCATTACTCTATTGTTACAGAAACAAAATATGCAAATTATTTGGGTGTTAAATATATCTAACCTACATTTCATATTTCACAGGTAAAATGCACGTGCACATCTCCATATTATCAGTTTGACAGATGAGCGCATCACCTCTCTGATCGCTGCCATGGTGTTCTCCGGAGCGTCGTGGCTGCCTCCGCGGTGCGCCACCACCGGCACACCGCCCGATGGAGCCCTGGGCCGGAGCACGCGGCCGGCCTGGTCCGCTGGCACCGGAGGAAACCGGAACATCACCATGAAGACATAGAGGAATGCGGTGAGGAGGGAGGCCCCCGTGGGGCTCCGCGTCCCCAACATCATCAGCAGAAACACGGCCGAGAAATACACCACCTCATCCCCGATCTGAAGCATGATGAGCGGTGTTTGTGTCACGATCCAAACGAAGGGTGCACGAGTCCTTGTTTAGAAAGAAGCCATGGATGGAGCTGCAGCTGTTCCGCACTCAGGTGGCTACATGGTGGAGGGTCAGAGAGCAGATCACATACAGATGGCCGAGTATGAGCAGTTTCACTTCGTGATTGTGCAGAGGAAGGAGGAGGCGGCGTCACTGCTATCGTCAATGTCAAGTCTGAAAAATTAAAGGTCCAGTGTGTAAGATTTAGAGCAGTGACCCTCAACCTACGGCCCGCGGGCCATATCTGAGGAGGAAGGAAAACCTCAGAGGGAAACCTGCGCTGATGACAGTAGGAATATGCAAACTGGCCCCAGCCCTCTGCCAGCGGATACAAACTCAAAACTTACTTGCTGTGTGACAACAGTGCTAAAAACTGCACCACTGTGCCACCATAGACCTAAAGATATTTAGAAACACCCTATCAGAATATTCAAAATAAAAATGACTATTAACCTACACCGTGCCATGTGTTTTAGAATATATGCTTTAGGAGAAATGTGCAAAAATGCTATTTTGGTTTTTACCAAATTATTACTGTTACATACAGTATTCAAAAATTTAATTCCATGTTTAAGAGATTGGTTTATTTCAATGTAATTCTTATTTACACACCTTAACATTACATTTTTTTTCTTACCAAACTACTAAGAAACATTTTTATTTCAAAGACAACAATCTGCTGAGAGTTTGGATGCAGGACTGTTCAGAGAGATCTATGACTGTATCAGTAAATCATTTAAGACACCCAGTGCATTAAAAACCTGTTTCTTTTCATTAAAACCAAACATCTGAACCAAAGGAATGCAATTAAAGGAACGAATGCCCAAAAACTGGTCTTGAACAAATGGTAAAGGTAAAAGGCACATTGAAAAATTCACCTTAAAATTAAAAAAAAAAACATTAACTCACCGGCATTAGGCGAATGAATTTAAGCGGAGTACCTAAAAGATGACTGAATTTTATTTTAAGGTGACCAAAAATGCTCCATTGTATTAGTGGTTGTTCATCAATATTGTACTTTAAGGTGAGTCTCTTTGAATTAAGGCTTCCTGTCATTCAGGACACTCTGCTGTGGTCTCTGTGGGCAGTAACCTGATGTGCTGCAGCAGCTGGTCGCAGTAGAGAGGACTCCGCTGTTTGTCTCTCACTGCGTCCACCTCCCTCTTCAGAAGAGCCGGGTGGACCGAGCTGCCTTTCTTCAGGATCTCTGGACAAACAAGACAAAACCAAAGATACAAACCAGACAGGATTTAGCACTCAGGATATGAGATAAAAGAGAAAACACTCAAATAAAAGTAAAACATTCTGTACCAAAAATGAACATCCACCTTAAAAGACTGTAGTAGCAACTGACATCGAAAGCACAAAAACTAGTATTTATCTTCTCATTTAACTTTGCAAGAAAAACAATAAGCCTATTTCCCAAAATGCCAAAATATTCATTTAAGTTTAATTTCTTAGAGAGACTTAAGGGGAAACTTAGGGGAGACTCCAGATCTTCATACAGATATAATATGTAACTTTTCTGCATTACAATGTCTAAAAACAACTGGATCAATACTGTTTATTTTGCTGAGTTGTTACATGCAGATAATTGCGGCTCCTGGTAAAAACCTCATAAACATATGGATCTTAGATTATCAGAGAAACAAGCTAGCAAAACATTAGCTGCAGCTTGGCTCCAGCCACTGCTATGTCACGCCACATTGTAGCAACTTTGATTTTTAATGTGAAACTGCTTTATTCAATGTTTTTACCAGTTCAAATCACTGGGTGCGCTTGCTTTGAAGAGGAGGAGACCTCTGCAGATAATTCAGCTCCCTGTAAAAATCTCCCAAACATCTGGGTCTTATGGTATTAAAAAAAAAAAGTTGAGCACGCATAAGCAAGAGTTGGGCCAGCAGCACCTCCATGAGGAGCTGAACAGCACTGCAGAAACACTGATTTTTAACATCAAACTGCAACCTCTGTGGATAATTTGGTCAAAGGAATCCTAACCAGGAGAAACTGACTGCAGTTACAGCACTGCTCACTCCTTTGTCATGCTGCAGAAAATTACATATTCTAGGTTTAAATCTAGCTATCAAAACTTGTGATCTTTAGTGTATGGTAAATGGAATACCTTTGTCTTTCCCAGTCGTCTGACCACTTAAAGCAGTTTCCCTTTACATGTCACATTCACCCATTCACACGCTCATTCATACACTGTTGGTCGAGGCTACTGTGCAAGGTGCCACCTGCTATTCAGTAACCAATCACACACACTCACACACCGATGGCGCAGCTTTGGGAGCAATTTGGGGTTCAGTGTCTTAGCCAAGAATACCTCGACATGTTGACTGATGAACCCGAGGGTCGAATCACCGATCTTACAACTAGTGGATGACCTGCTCTACCTCAGAGCCACAACCGCCCCTGCATCAAAGGGAGTAATAATAAAATGTAGCCTTTTTTTCCCCCTCTTGTTGGTTTTGGCAGTCAATTGGATTAATTTCTCTCCTAAAACACATAAACCTGAAACAGTTTACCTTAAAACCCAAATTCACTACAGATTAAGGTTTTAGTTTCTAGATTACAGGCAAATAGATCCCTATCCTGATGTTTTCTGTGGTAACACAGTCAAAAGATGCCAGCAGATGGCAGTGATGACCCGCACTGTATCACCTCTGCAACTTTGTGCAGGTGCTGTTTTTTTCCACTGGGAGGCGATAATCCTCTGTTCAAAACGTTTCCCTCCACTGTTCCCACACCTTCTGCTGATCTGCAGAGGTATATCAGATTTCTTGAATTGCAGTCTATGGGTAAATGCTTCGGAAACCACAATGCAAAAGTGCTGTTCCAGTGTTGACACGCCGTCACTCTGGATGAGTTAGCTCATGTAAACTCATCATCTGATACCCGCCTTTGTTCTTCAAGGAGATGGAGGGGATTTTTAGCTTTTGTGTATACTGTACTCAGATGGGATGGAGGTGGTGAGGTGGGACTTTGAATTAATGGAGAACAATGATGACTTGTGAGAAGTGAGTGATACCCGTGCCAACAGTCTGTGTGATTGAGCAGGTAGCGGCCTTGCTGCCAGGACGGTGGGATTATCAGGGTGGAAGACTGGAACAGTGAGAGCAGGAGGGATGAGACAGAGGGGGGTTGGCGGTGCTGTCCGTCATGCTGTCAGGACATGCTGCACACATCAAGCCACTTCAGAGATATGCGTTTGAAATTCAAGAAGCATAAGAATGGGATCAACTATTAAAAGGAACAAAGAGAGATAGAGAGGAAGAAAGAGAGCGAGGAGGGGAAAAAAAAAGAAGCTTCAAACAGAGCTGTGCATGAGAGAGAGGAATGCTTCCACATTTGCGGCGCAGGCGGTTACGGGTGCTGTCAGATACAGACGATCACTCAGCAAGATGTGAGGTCATCTTATTTCACAAAGAGACTCCGGGCTGTCTAAGAATCTACTGTACTTCACAGGGATCGCAGTTTGAAGAGCTGGTTCGCACACAATGGATCATATTTGTATTTTCACACTGTATGGGAGATAAATGAGGGCAAACTCTGAGGCTGATAAACAGTAATGAACTTCTGTCGTTAGTGATGCATTTTCAGACATGAGAACTGCTTAAGTCAAAAAATAACATAATGGCTTCAATGCACAGTATGTAATAGCCAAGCATGTTTAAACAGGGTTCCCACGCTTTTTTTAAACATAAAAATGCAAGGACTTTCCAGTTTCCTGAAATTCCCAATTCCCTCAAATTCAAGGAACCAACAGGTCACAGTTTAGGGCACAAATCATGATTAATTACTTGCAACACTGAGAATTTTATAATGGGAAATAGCCGGGTTTACAATCAGGGTTTCTACAGCTAATAGCAAGTTGGATCCAAGACTTTTTAAGACTTTTTCAATTCCACATGAATGAAATTTAAGACCATTTTTATGATAATCAAAATTGAGGAAAAAACTTTGAGTTACGGACAGTTTTGCTGAAATGTTCCAACAAAAACAAAACTTGTCTCGTGGCAGAGATGAGGGTAGAATAGAAATTGGAATTTTTTGGTCATTGATGGCAGGTTTGACTCTCCATTGTGCTGACTGAAAACTTTTTGCATGAAATACATAGAAGAACATAGCCTCCTATACATTGCCTTAAACCGGCTGTAGCCATGTTGCAAAATATCGGTTAAATAATCAATTTTCACTAAATTTGCTTTTTCACACGTTGTCCAGGGTACAGTGAGAGCTCGCTATCAAACAGTGGATCCTCTTCTCTGAGGATCCTTGCCTGAAAAAAATGAGTATTTTTGTATTTGAGTATTGGTGGTTCCACTATCCTGACGTGATGTTTAACTGAGAGGCATTCAGTAAGTTGTCTTTAAAGAACAGATGCTACTGATTACTGTGATATTTATCAGTGCAGTGTCATGAAGCAGAGAACACTTGATAGGAGGATCAATTCAATGTTGATTTAAGACTTTTTTTATGGGATTTGTTGACAATAAGAAAATTATAAAATACTCCTTGACTTATCCGTTAACCAGTATCAGTTTTAGCAAGTAGCTTTTAGCCAGAGCATGAGTTGAAGATAAATCATGTCCAGCAGGTTGAGACAGAAAATAAATTCTCAAAAATGATCCCTTTCATGTTAAAGCAGGAAAATACAGAATTATGGTGTAGTTTATCAAAGTGGATCCTCAAAATGCACATGCACAACACACAAAATCACTCAGTATGTGGGCGAAGGCCGGTTCATAAAGTTGATCTACATGTGTTATTCTGCCTTCTGCAGTCAAGGTTACAGACACTTTCATAACCAATGGCAACAACAAAAATGCTTATTGTCCTTGGAGGGATTTCAAAAGCTGTCATGCAGGACTAAAATTCACGGTATGGAAGCTATTGCTGCATCTGGTGAGTGTGTGAATGTCTTTTACTCTATGTCTAGCCGTATGAAGATGAGAGATCCCGTAGAGAGGCCTCTCTGCGATGGCTAAGGCATCAGTGCTCACCTGTGTCCTGTCAGAAGTAATGACAGCTAACATCCATGAGAGTGGGAGAGAGTGAAAGTCCAGAGGAGCGGAGCCTTGGTTACACAGACTTCAGGAGAAGCCACTCAGACTTTCCACTGATACAACAATAAAACACAGCTGTGTAGCTACAGATCTGTCACTGAAAACACTGGGCATGAGAGAAGGAAGTTAGATGGACAGATAAAAGACAAAGGGATTAAGTGGGATGGGTGTGAGGACAGATGTGAAAAGGTGGCAAGAGGAAGGGGGGGTTCTCCATGTGGTAAACATTAGGCGGGACTGTGTTGGAGGGAGATCCTGTGTTGAGAAGCAGACAAATAGCACAGTCTACCCCTGCTGCACTGGAGGAGGAGTTATACAGATATATGGGATCGCAAATTAAAGGGACACTTCAACCAAAACGTAACTAGATATAGCACCAAGCAGTTGTATGCCTCTGCGTACCAGTCAAGATGCACTTACAGTGTGCAACATGTATGCTTCACACATCTTTCCCGCAGCAGCACAGAGGATTTATACAACCAGCACAGTTTTGAGGTGTGCATCCAAGGCTCTTGAGTTATGGCCAAAAACATGTTTTATGATGTCACTGTGACCTTGACTTTTGACCTTTGACCTTCAATAACCAACATCTAATCATTTAATTCTTGAGTCAAAGTGGACGTTTATGCCAAATTTGAGGAAAGTCGCTCAAGGCCATCTCCAGATATTGTATTCACAAAAAATGAGATGGATGCAAGGTCACAGTGACCTTAAACTCTAACCACCAAATTCTAATCAGTTCATCCTTGAGTCCACTCGACTATTTGTGTCAAATTTGAAGAAATTTCCTCAAGGTGTTCTTGAAATACCATGTTCACAAGAATGAGACAGAAGAGGTCACAGGGACCTTGACTTTTCACCTATGACCACCAAAATCTAATCAGCTCATTGTTGAGTCCAAGTGAATGTTTGTTTGAAATTTGAACACATTCCCTTGAGGTGTTCTTGAGATACCAGTCCTTCCAGGATTTTGTGATGTTGTGATTGCAACAATCCACATAAATTCAGAAAAGGGCTACCAAGAACCAGTGGTGCAGCACACCATAGCGACTAGCGCAATAGACACTCACTGACAGCCTAACATTATCGACAGTTGACCGTTGGCTTGGTGTGTCAGGGCCTTAATGGAGCTAGATGGCTACACCCTGCACAAGGAAAAAAAAACTCAACAGCAATGTGTCTTTCCAGAAATCATGACGTTACTCAAGATAATCCACAGACCTTGTTGTGAGCGGTTTCATATAGGAACTATTTTCTTTCTACCTATACACACCTGCTAACCGGATCACCACGCAGAAGGAAGCATTCATCTACTCATGGAAGAGAGCCTCATACTCGTATAAGTGTGAGATGTAAACATTAATAGTGTCCTCCTTGGCCTGAGAAATCTAGCAGTAGATGCACGCTTCCTTTAGTTTCAGGTGAAAGAAAAGAGTTCCCACACAAAGCTGCCTACAACAAGGTCTGTGGGTTATCTTGAGTAACATCATGATATCTGAAAAGACACACTGCTGTTGAGTTTTTCAAATGTATTTGACTGTATTTTGGCGCTTTAAGCACCACAAGTGGAGTGCCTTTTAGTTTCATTATACTAAAGAGAAGATGGACATCTCTACAGCCGATATCTCCAACACTCTGCAACTAACAAATGTAGATTGATAAATAGCACTACAGGTGATAGGAAATATACGTGTTTTTGATATTGGGGTGAAACGTTCCTTTAAGCTGGGAAGTATCTCTCTCAGGTGGGCGCTTATCCATATCTGGATCCTGTTTTTCACTCTTGAAGGCCACCATCAGCCCAGCCCCTAAGGCCCTGCTTTGGCAGGAGGAATTGCTTGAGCTGCTTTGGATGATAAATTGTGTGGAAACAAAGGATAACAGAGAACCTCTGAAGTAAAAGACAGGGGGAATCTGCTGGCAGCGTGCCAGGCAATAATCTGGTGTTTGATAGAGGATACCCCAAATTCCTCTCATCCCTCTGTGAGTGTCGGACGCAGTAGGCCGGTCTGCAGATCATCAGGGCTTAACTCTGCTTTCATCGTCACCTCACATTCACCACAATCATCTTCACTATCTGTATCTGCTGAACAGGTTTATCAGATAATCACGGTCATAAGGTCCATATCAAGTTATATACAGTACACGCACATGAGGATGTTTCATATTATGTATCCCATTACGTTATCTTCAAAATCCCTCCTTATTCTTATCAGCACTGGTAAAAAAAAAAGTTTCCTGTTTTTTGTTAAGAGTTATGGCAATGATTAATAGTCGGGACTCATACAGAGTTGAGGGAAAAGCTATGCTCCATTTTACACATAATAAATCTGTGAGCCCAAAATATAAACTAACTATCAACACCCTATCCTCATCTCTGAGGTTGCAGATCCCCACCCATCCTCACCGAGCACTTGGTCTTGCACCGAGCTGTCGGGGTCATCCAGGTGCAGGAGGAGCTGCTGGAAGAGGAGCTGCAGATGAGGAGCAAAGAGCTCAGGGCTGTAGTCTTTGGTCAGGCTGGACAGCCACAGCCCGAGGGCCTGCAGTGCGACGCTGCGCACCTCCTCACTGCTGTCGTCCAGACGCTTCAGCAGCTCTGTGGACGACAGACACCCACACACAAAAATTAGATCAGCAACAAAAAAAACCACAATGTCAGCCTTTGAGCTGCTTTAATGCTTTTAATTTTGATCCTCGATATAACTGTTTAAAATTTGCAAATTCGAGGATCAGTTTTCCTTTATCACATTTTTACGAAATCATTAGATAATATCAGTGAGAGCAGACATTATAAATGATGTAAAATGTTCCCCCATGCATTAACTGTGATGTGGTTATACAGAAAAAAATACAAAGCGTGCATGTAAATATCAGCGTACAGTATGACAAAATGTATCCATTTCTGTGAATGTGTTCTTCAGGTACCGGGATAGATCTTGTTGAGGGCTTCAGGGTGCAAACTGGTTCCTATGAGTCTGAGAATGGCAGACAGGGAACGACAAGACAGCAGTCTTGCCATCTGGGAGTCCTCTTCCAGGGCTGACAACACCTGGGGACACAGTTTGTCCTCCAGACACAGCAGCTGCACACAGGACAGACAGACCAGCATACTTTTAAATGTTACATGACAAGCTCAAAGTCAGCCCACGAGCTCTGTACAATTCAGACGCACTAACACAGATTTAAAAAAAGGTGTTTTGGGTGACAAAGTGGGGTTGTACTAAATAGTGTATTTATTCTGTCTAAACAAATTTATGCACACTTGTGGATAAAGATTGGGCTAAACTTCTATTATTAGTATGATACTATTTGTAGACTTTGATTCCAGTGGTGGCTGCATAGCTTTGTTGCAAACATCAAACATTTCAAGTAACTCTAGAGTGTTGTGAAGTCCAAAAAAACCAACAGAATTTTATGAAAAAAGATAATGTCATAATTTCCAAAATTCACAGCATGTCTTTATTTTACAAAATATTCTGCATTACATAATCTTTTTTTTTTTTGTGTTAAGCCTTTAAAAATGTATTCTAAATGGGTTCACGTGTCTTTTCTGTTGAAAGTGTGTGTTAATGCAGCGGCTGGCCATGGAAACTATAGTTTTGTTTGTGGCAGGAACCAAAACCATCTCAATTGTGTGCTTCCTATTCATTCACACAACTCAGTTATCAACAATGATAACCAAAAAAGAAAATGCTGGAAAGCAAAAGTGACAACACATCCCCAGGAAAGCGGTTTCCACACTTTTCTTGGATTATTTATGTTGAATTGTGTTTTTTCCTTTCTCAGCAAAGTGAAATATCACCTAAAGCATGACAGATTCACATCAGGTCTGGATCAGTTTGTACAGACACGCGGGCATGGAGCCCAACTTTAGAAGTACAGTGAAGACCAATGTTTTCATCACACCAGCAGATGAGAAACAGAGGAAATGGACAAACAAGGTGAGGCTGAGCGTGCAGACCCACAGGCCAAGAGGTAATGGCTAAAACCTCTGTCACCCCGTCTGTTTGCTATCGAAACCGCACAGGCGAAACAGTAAAAAAACCAGGAGCGAGGGGAGAGGGAGGGAATGAAGCAGAAAGAGGAGGAAAATTTGGCAGGGAAGTGATCCGGCATTACATCAGTGACAAACTGAAGGTGCCAAGTGTAACCAGAGCAGCTAATTGTTTTTACAGGGAGTCGTGAGGAAACAATGTCCCTCTAAATGAAAAGGTTGTTTGATTTGCCTGCGGAAATACACACATAATCTTCTGTTGTTATACCGATCAGGACATGTTGTTTATTTCTTCTCTATTGTAACCTGATTTTGAACCCGAGAGCATCAAGGTCCTGTTTAGTCACCACTTTTCCAGAGTTTCTATTCTTGTGAGGACGTTAGGGTGCCAGTAGATAGTAAAAGTTTGATCGCACACCCACACCCGCGCTCACATTGTCCCCCAGCTGTTTGCTTAGCCCTGTAGTTAAAGACGTGTGAATAGAAGGGGTGTGTGAGCCAGTTTCAACTGGTCACTCTGCACACGCAAGGACAAACATAGCCAGATGTGTGTGTGAGCACACATACTGTAACTGGGCACATGCTCTGACAGGCAGGTGCAAGGGCATGTCCCGGTGATAGTTCCTCCGCACAACAAGGGCCTGGAACAGTGGAAGCATTGTTCCATGCGGACAAAGGTATGTGAACCCGCTTGCCCCCGCGTACACCTGTTACCTGCCGTGGCCAGCTCTTTCAGCCAAGGGGAGAAAGATGGCGGATGATATATTTTCCTAAATGGCCAAGAGGGACCGTCTATTTTGATGTGAAATGGACAAAACAGAGAATTTGAAGTAAATGTCAACTCCTGGTGGATGAAAAGAATGCACTACCACATCTTTTCCTTTACAGCTGAGTCAATAAAAAGTGTTTCTGCAGACTGGAGATTAGAAGTACGTACTACTGGAGACCTTTCATATCCGGTGCTTGCTGCCAATTCTTATGGGTCCCATTGCACAGGAGGAAATAGATGTAAACTCTGCAGGGATGCATATCGATACTCGATATCCCTTTAAGGTGTCAAGTACAGATAACTTCTCCAAATGACACTTGCATTTGATCCTTTTTGTGCACAAATCTATTAAAAAATGACTACAGGTATGGTTTTGCTCACAGCCAAACACCACAATTTTCCTTCAATGTAATGCAATGTGTAATTAGCCCAGTACTACAGCAGTCTCTGGTGTGGTAGAGTGGAGTGTGGTAATGTTGTTGTTGAGACCACCTAAAGTCATGGCCAAGACCAAGGCAGTGCAAGACCTAATCAAGCCCGAGACCAGACCAGTGTCAGTCCCAGACTACATGAGATACTTTTGATAAAATAGGGAACATACAAACCATAAACACTCCTAAATTGATCTGCAAAATCCACATTCACATAAAAACACACACAGAAAACAAATAACCTCTTTCACTGTCACACTGTACATGTGGATGTAAAACTGTATCATGACAAATGTCATGATGCCACACATAGCAGAGGTGACCTTAATGTATGGGGATTTCCCTGCAGCTTTGGTCTTGACCGATCTTGAATTAAAATATGATTTCTTTTTGTGTAAAATCGAGACAAGACCAAGTAAAAATGCAGTCCAGTCTGAGACTGAGACCTTCAAAAAGTGATCTTGAGACAAAGACCGATCTTAAGCAGTACAACACAAGAGCTCTGTGAATTTGATGCCAAGATGCCACCAAAAACTTCAAAGTATTGCTACACTACACACCTGTAATGTCAGGTGGTATTTTAGACAAACTGATACTTTCATTCACATGATGGATGCCTAATTAAGTAGAAAAACTGCAGTCTTGCTATTGTATGCCTCTGCAAACCAGTCAAGTTGCAGTTACAGTTTGCATCCATGCCGATCCAGACTCACATGTAGACATGACTATAGCTTTGCCTCAAATGTTGCTGAAAAGAAGATACAAATTCTAAAACATGGATGCTTCACACACATACTCAACCCAGCAGCACAGAAGACTCAATAAGCACAGTTTCAAGGTGGACACCCAAGATTACTCACAAATTTAGTATCTGACCAAATGCCTCCACTTCTCTTCCTGAGTTATGGTGTGGAATAATGGACAGAAAAGTTTTTTGCAAAAAATGATGATGTCAGAGTGAAGGTGGCCTTTGACCTTTTAGATATACAATGTCATTACTTCATAATTTTGTCTTTTTTGAAATTTGTGTGAAATTTTGTCATAACTGGTGGATGAATTCTTGTCCGAAAACCTGTTTTGTGAAATCACAGTGACCTTTATCCGCCAAAATTTAATCAATTGACCCTTGAGTCCTTGTGGACATTTATAAAACGTTTGAAGAAATTCCCTCAAGACCTTGTTGACATATTGTATTAACGAGAATGAAACGGACGCAAAAGCTCACTGACCTTGACCTTTGATCATCAAAATCTAATCAGTTCATTGCTGAGTCCAAGTGGATGTTTTTGCGAAATTTGAGAAAGTTCCCTCAAGGCATTATTGAAATATCGCGTTTGCGAGAGTGGGGCAAATGGAAAACCTGAAAATGCAATGCCTCTGGCCAAAGCAATCACCTGTGAGGAGGCAGTAAAATTTATCAAAAGAAGTACTATATTTGTACCAGTGTCACTGTCATTTTTTAACTGATACCCTGCCCTAAACCCCTTTGGGTCATATGTACCTTTGTGTACATCATCTCTGCAGCATTTATGTGTATATGTATACCTGTCCAGGTGTGATGGCTCCTCCGTGCAGCAGGGCCAGCACACAGCTGAGGGCTGAAGTACGGACGGCAGCAGCAGTGCGGCCTGCATGCCACACCAGGTTAGGAAGCAAGATGTCACACAGGAACTTCTCTGACTCAGCACGGAAATACCTGGAGGGAGGCAGAGAGAGAAAACATGGAGACAGAGAATTGCTGAGAATTTGCAACGGGCTTTTATGCATTTTTATCAACTAACAAGCAATAGCTCCCATTTTGAGGACAAGTGAATGATGATGACTGTTGAGGAAACTGTAACAAATGGCTATGCAGCAGTTATTTTCCCACACTTGATGTAAGGCTGGGGGGGGTGCAGTGGAGGAGAAGCAGGAGGCGAGAAGTGAAACATCTGGGTGTCCTTTCCCTTCTCCCTGTTTTCCACGCTGGCTTAGGCCCTCTGACATCCTCTCACACACTACCAGAGTCTGCTCTGCCCCTTTGGTCCAGACCAACTCCAACAGCAGCTAATCTGCGTCTCGCCTCTGGTTTTTTAGCTGGTGTCACAACAAACTTGTCATGACATTTGACAAAATATGCTGTAATGTTTCAGTGCCAATAGGGGGAGACTGTGTGCCAGTAATACAGCTATGATGACGCTCTGCTGCCTGAACTCAGCCTCTTCGTCTTGACAGGTGTTGAAAGCTCATCATGAATGACGCCAGGAGATGGAAAGACATTTTTCCACATAGCAGGGATGATGTCCAGAGGAAAAGAAGAGTGGGACTTTCACCTTTCACTGTGCACAAACACACACAAATCCGGGGAATTTTGTTTGTGACCTTTATGGTCACAAAGCAACTGCAGAGCAAACAGTGATCTCTCAGCGCAACACAGCGGAAAATTTACATAATACATTTACATCAAAATTTGTCATCGAGTTGGATTGGGCAGTAATTCAGTAACATCAGGTATCAGATTTCAGCAAAAAATTGCTTTAATTGTCCCCCTTTGTACTTCTTGCCACAATGTCTGTTGTCCAAAAAACTGATTCTAAATAAATTTGTTATTTAAGTTTGTATTTGATGCATTTACTCTCATTTACAGCATAATGCTGGAATACAAGTAATTCCTCTGAACATCAGTTTGATTATTTTATGGATCTTTGTGTATACCTTTACTGATATATACTGATTTTGTAAAAAAAAAAGTCAATTTCATTTATTTTTTCCAGGTTTAAGCTAAGTCTTTCAATCATACTTTCTTAAACTGATAAAGAATCTGCAATTATGTTAAGGTAATATTTTGTACTATGAATTTTCTAGATTATTACTGAATACAGGGTCATTCCTAATGCATGCACAAAAAAGATCTGCTTCATTTGGTCTTGTTTAAAGTTAGTAACAGGCCTTAAAGAAATTTAAAGGGGTCGCTCTGATTTTTTGAAGCGGGGTTGTCAGAGGTACATATCCATAGTCAGTGTATTACATACAGTAGATGACAATCACTGTGCTCCCAGTTTGGAGAAGCAGGCCCCTAAAACAATCTGTGTCAGCTTAGATGTGCAACATATTTAGAATATTTTCAATGCTTTGCCTTGCCACCAGACTCCATGGGTAAAAACAGTAATTTTACCTCTCTAAAACACAGGATTTGCTGGCCTAACACTGCCTTGATCAGTGGTTAGCTTGTGTTACTGTGTTACTGAAATAACCTTTTAAAACAACAACGTCACACAACAACACAAACTAACTGATCAAGGCAATGCTAGACTAACAGCTCCTGTGTTCAACAAGGTAAAATGAATGTCAATGAGATCTGGTGACTTTGAAGCATAAAAAAGTTGTACATTTAGTTCAATTTCCCTGTTGCAAATGGCAGTCCACCACAAAGGTAAAGCAGCACCAAAAATTCAAAATATCGCACACACTGAAAATGTTATTGATTTTTTTTTAGGTGGCTAAAATAAGTTCTGCCCTGTCCACAGCAGTACATTGTGTAGCTTCCGTGGTGGTACTCCATCATCATCAGCATCAATCATTGTAAATAATACACTAACAAAAATACACTTTGGATAATTACCTCATAGAACCCTACTTCATAAAATCCAAAATATCTCTTTAAGGTAAACCACATTTGGTATAAGAGGGAAATCTCACCCCAGTAGCAGTTTTTCAATTTGTCTTATGTCTTGAAAGCTGAAATCAAAACTAAAGAAGGATGCCTCTTGCAGTTCACACTTGCATGAAAGCACACACTCTTACCTCCCTTTTAAGTGGCAAATAACTTCAGCCTGCCACATCCAGAGAAATGAGAATGAACTTTCATTCTCACACATCACCTTCTACTTAAATTTCACACTCAGCTTTTTAATCACAGCGCACAAATCCACATGAAACAAAGACATTATGTGTGAGGATGAAAGGCACTTACATGTGCACAAACTTACTTTCCCTTTCTGCTTGTTCTATAGCGGACTGTCATTATGTCATTTTGGTTGAGGAACAAAGAGAAGAGGTTTTCTCTATGACTATCATTGTCCTCTTGATGACATCTATTGCGTGTGCATGTGTGTGTGTGTGTGTGGGCTCCAATCTGCTGAGCGAAAATCAGGCCATAAATCATGAATGGAGGGATGAGATGAGCATGAATGGAAATATTATGGCAGACCGCACAGCCCCACATGCTGTGAGTTAAGCATTTTGTTTGAAACCTTTTGAAGGTGTAACTTGATTTCTGTCTCCTGATGGTCCTGTGATTACCAGAGATGTAGCTGAGGAATGAGAGAAGCAGTTTGCAGCACAGGTGGCCGCGCTGGGCGGGGGGAAGAGACAGAGGCCTCTTTTGTCTAATATGCACATTAATGGATAAAATAATCAGATGAAAGTTGAAAGCAAAGTTCCAATTTCTACGTTTTTGGCAAAGTCAGCAGAATGTTTTGGCTTAAGAACACTTGTTGTTTATGCAACATTTTTCACTGACAAGGATATTATTTTGTTTTATATTCTTTAAACTCCTGCCAGGCTCATGCCACAAGACTGTACCTCATATTAACCATTGGAAAGCCTGATGGACCGTTTGGCTGCAGGGTTAGGGTTAGTTACATGCTACACAGATGTCTCCATGGCAACCTCATGGACGAGGTTTGTCTTTCTGATCGACAGCAGCAGCTGCTATGATCGCTGGCACCCGGAGAGGGCCTCAAGCTTAATGCATTCCCTCAGATTAGAGCTCTGAGCCCGGCCTGCAGGCTGCACAGCTGAGGGCTCAGAGGGACCCTGGAGGGTGAGGGGGGCCGCAGGGAGGAAGAGCCCAGAACGGGAGCTCCTCTCTGGTTGTCGGACATCCCTCCTATCCTTCATTCATCAGTCAATAACCATTAAAAGGTGTTACTAAATCACTGACGAGTGATTCGGACATCATTTGCTTTTTGTCCTCTTTAGGCATGCTGGGAAGTGATTTCACTTCGCCTAATTGATACTCCCAAAGAGACCACAGCCCCTTTTACATTGGCTGCTCGAGGCAGTAATATGCTGCCTCTCCATTCTGTATTAAAGGAACAATAGCAAAAAGAGGGTACACAGTTGTCCGGCTGTGGAGAAAGTAACAGCATCTAAACAACATTTGTATGAAAAGGACAGCCAGCAGGACAGGACCATGGGTGGGGCAAGTGTGAAGTTTTGGTGACTTTTTCTGCATGTGACCCACTGCTGGAGATCTCAAAAGCAACCAGCAGCAATTGAAAGATAATTCAAAGAAGAACAGCAGATGAAAATGTCTGCAAAGTGGGAGAACAATAGTGTGTCCAAGGGAAGATGTTTTTCTGTAGGGTGACGCAGAGGTTAGCAATGCTGTGGTGACCTTGTCAAAAAGCCAATGGGATTTTTCCAATGGATTTTGGATTACGGCAGAAAAGCTAATGTTGCTCCTATAACGAGGCTGTAAAGTCATGTTAAGTGCAGCTAGGTGTAATGACAGTCTGGAGTATCCTTTAGCTACTTGTAAGCAGTTATATTTTGAGACACATAAATGTTTTAAATTTCATAGTAGGGTATTAGCTGATGTTTTTTTTTATGTCGTAGAACAAAACGTTGCTTCAGCTTGTGTTAACCACAGACATTATTTCAGGCATATAACCAAAAACCTATTCAAAAACCGACTGAGACGAGGGAACTGGAGGTGCTGAAATGCTAACTCATTTCTGGGCTTTAGGGCTCAATACTGTGGTTCTCTGTGAGCTATGTGCACATATTGAGATGTTAATGTGTGCATGTGACTCTCTCACCCCTGGGAATCCAGTGTGTTGTTTGCATTCAGCAGTAACTTAGCAAGCATTGTGAAAATGCTCATCCTCATCTCTGGGTCTCTGTCTGGTTGAAGGCAGCTGCACAGCAGAGGCATCAACTGGCTCACGAACTCCCCGATCACTGGACCTAAAACACACAGACACACAAGGTTTTGCGTTACTACTAATTCAACTTTTTGGTGTAGTGTGTTTTTATTGGATAGTTTGTTGTAGAATATGTAGCAGCAAATATGAGAAGAAAAGGGGGAAAGGGGTGCAACAAAGATCTCTGGCCTTAAATGAACCACAAATGTTGCAGTTATGGGATGCTCCTACTATTGCAGTATGATAATAACGAGATTGAACCTTATGAGTTCAGTCTTTGGTGTCACGTCAATAGACTTTTTTGCTAAAGAGTAACATCCTTTTTTTTAGCCACAAACAACACCCAAAATAATTTTAACATGGATAATGCCAGCATATTTTATTTGTTTATTTGTTTCACATAATAGTAAGCAACAATGAGGATGAAACAGTTGGTGATTTAGTGATTGTTTGAACAGTGGAAAGAAAAACCAAGACAGTTTTGTGAGTTTTTTTTTTTTTCTGTTGACTTTGAATGAAGTGTGTTTTAAGATCATAAGATTACGGTTTATTTAAATTGCGCCTGGTGGGTTTGGCAGTGGTGATTTTAAGGCTGTTTCTGGTTAAACAAAAAGGATCTTACTCTAGGTCTAGGTTTAGGCCTATTTCAGTAGGGATCCTTTGCATAATGTTACCAGACAAATAATAACTTTTAGCGAAGAAAACACACACATTTTTGGTGGAAGTACATTGACGGTGCAATATTGCTCCCCGTGGTTACATTGCAGCTTGTCCCACAGCCGCCGGCTGCAGCCCTCTCTCTCAATGCTGGACCAACTTAAGAAAATGTTGTTTCCATTAGTCCCATAGACACAAAAACATGGGAAAATAGGGTCCAGGTTGAAAAATCTGGAAGTTACCAGTTAAGACTTTTTATGTTTTCCACTGGCCAGAGGGCTTGAGTTATAGAGACCTCAATGGACTGGGGAGACAGTGACACAGAGCTCAGAGGAAATGAGACATAAAAAGGTCTTTGTGGGACAGAGCGTTTCTATACAAGTGTCTATTACAGGAAAAATGAGAAACTTACAATGCAAGTATTCCCAGTTAGCCTCATGCCCACACACACACACCCACCAACAGTCTGACTACATGTTTACAGAGCTATTTATAGTAATCCGTGAGTGTGTGTAATGAGTGATAAGTGTCCAAGCCCTGTTTGGACTCTGAATTGTTCCGACATGAGAGGAGACAGAGGAAATCCTGAGACTGCCAGAGGGTGGTGTCACGAAAAGATATGGGAAAACAGAGAGAGAGAGTGAAAGAAAGACCTTTTTTATCTAACGGGAAAGTATGAATCAAAGGGTGTGTCATTTAACTAGAGGTGTTTAAGGAGACGTCTGCAGGTCGCCGTACACACAGACTTGATATGATAAGGCAGCGATAGGAAGTTTAAGTACACGCATACAAACACAGCCTTGGATAGAAGATTATAGTTTTAAGCAGTGGCCTCAGAGTCCACCAGGCCCCTAAATTTGACGACCACATTTTAGTACATTTTAATAGTGTTTTCTACCTAAGCATGAACTTAAAAAAACGTTCTACAGAAAAGGCAGTTTGTATGTTTAGCTCCACTAGCTGTTAGCTCTATTAGCTCAGTTTGCTCCAACACACAGCTGCCCACCGTCTGCTAACAGCTAACTAGCTGTCCTCCAGTGAAAACAGCATGAAGATGCACTGTAGCCACCTATAAGTCCCACAAAAAGAAAATCTGTAACAGACATGGTGCTCTCCATATTAAGAGTATTTTCACCACTTTTCCTTTTCGTCAGACAGCGCGCTCCAACAGGCAAGCTGTTAGCAGCTTCAGTTCTCGTCTATGCTCTCTTTTAAAGCCTCACAACTGCACTGACAAAAACAGAAATTTTATCTTGCTGTACACAGGAACTGTTGGTCTGTTGCTACCTCAATCACTGTCTTAGTTTGTGTTATTTGATTTTGGTGAATCCAAACTAACCACTTGAAATGCCACAATCAAATAGTAAGAGACCCCCCCACGGGCAGTGGTAGACCTGCAGCTCTAGTGTTCAGCAAAGGTAAATCACTGTTTTTCTCAATGGAGTCTGGCAATGAAGAAAGCAATATATTGCTTCAGTTCCTTGTCAGATCAGGTCACCAGCCTGCTTCTCCAAACAGGGGGCATGCAGACCACCATCTACTATATGTAATTATATAGACAAGTACTTCATACAACCCCACTTAAAAAATCCCAATATCCCTTTAACCCCCAGCAAAGAGAAAGAGCGAGCTCTAGTTGACACACAACTGGCCGGACACACCAGCTAAAGGACAAAAGACTGTGAGGAGGATATGAAAGGGCAATAACTGTTCCTGTCTCCAACAAACACAGATGGGGTGTGTGAAGAGCTGATGAGCAAGCAAGATGACCAATTCTCAGTTGTCAAATAACTACCGTCAATTGTTCAGCAGAGGGCTACTTTCTATGAATCATGTGCACATCAAACAAAACAGCCACACGCTGTCTGTTGGGCTGCCCGTAAGAAAGTCACTCAGGTCCTGTTAAGAGAGCAAAGATCACATCTGTAGAAACGAAACCAAGGGAAGCTTAGAGCAGCATTCAACATGCTCAAAACAGACACACGCATACACACACACACACACACACACACACACACACACACACACACACACACACACACACACACACACACACACACACACACAAAGAGAGCTTCAAAGTGGCCTTGATCCAGGGGAAGGTCAAGAGCAGGCGGCTGTGGTGCTGTTTGATGTAGTGACCTGAGCTGGGATCACTGAGTGGACTTAGAATGGACTGGTCAGTTAGCCGTGGGAGTGTGTGTGAGAATCTGTGTGTGTGTACGGGGATTACAGGGGTACCCAGCTGCCCAGTCAATTAGAAAGAGAAGGGAGGGCGGGAGAGAAGGATGGAGATGAAAGTATGGCATATGGAGGTGCTGATGATGGAGGATTATAAGGTATAGAGGGCGGTAACGGGAAGTCTCAGCACCAAAGACAGGGTCACAGCTTTTTAACCCGCTGCACCACACACACAAGCACGGACTAACCCCTCTAGATAAGTCGGAGACACAAACGAAGGGAGAGACAGGGATTTAAAAAAGTCAGTAAGCCAACCGGTGCTAATGACAGCCCTTTTTTCTGTGTGTGTGTGTGTGTGGGTGTGTGTATGTTTGACCGTGAGCCTCTTTGCTTGGGTAAAAAAAATTTTTTGACTGTGTCTCTGAGTGAGGGTCACTGTTGGGCATTCATCTTGGACAATAACAATGGAACAGCACGCACCCACTGAAGCGTCAAGCAATAAATCATATAGATTTTAACCTTAAATATTGCTTCATTTGACAGCCCCTCTATCCATCAAGTGGTGCTGACAATTGCTCCAACCACTATTGACACTTACACGTCCAACTTCTGGTGCCTACATACCTCTCAGGAGCACTGTGGGTTACTATGTGAAAGCATAGACGAGGAGGACGCTTTTTGCTGCTTCTATATGTACAGATAGCAGAAAATGATCCATTTGGACACATTACAAGAATTTTAGTAGACTATCTGGAACTTTTCTACAAGAGAGAATCTATGTTGCTGCTTTGACAGCTGCTAGTTTTGATGTGCTGTCTCTATGATGGATCATGTGTGAACAGGACAAACAGCTTGACGTTTCAAATATTATGTATCGTGTGTCTGAAGAAGTTAAGGAAAGAGTGGCTGCACAAATTGCACCATGAAGTAATGTTTACAGGAATACTTCACCAACAAAATGATCAATTGTATATCAACTACTCACCGCCTGTTGAGTTGAATTTGTGAAGAAGATTGGGGTTTTTTTCACATGCCACCAGTTAATGAGGAATCTACGGGGGACTGCGTTAAACAACAGCAAAACTTTATCAAGACATTCTTTCACAAACTCTCACACAACATGTACCATATAATCCAGGTCTCATTTATCCGGCCAAACTCTCAGTACTCCCAAAACACATGCACATTTTTTTCTCTGCTTAATGTAATGCACAAGCAGCATTCAAATGCATGTTTGCCAACTTGTGATACTCATGTGGAAGTGTCATGAATAGTCAGGTTTTAGCAAAAAAGCATGTGTTTAAGAAGTACTGAGCATATGACGACTGATACTGATACTGATGACTGAGACTTGGATTATACTGCATAAGTTGTTTGAGAGGTTGAAAAAGTATGTTTTGATATAGTTTTGCGGTTGTTAAAAACTGCCCTGTTTTACTCAATTACCAAGAACTCTCTCTGCTTTTGGATTCTTTGTTTACTGTGGCAGCTTGCAAGAAAAACAGAGTTTTCTTCATAAATTCAAGGTAACACATGGTGAGTAAATGACATACAAATGATCATTTTGTGGGTGAAGGATTCCTTTAATAAATAATGATTTAGATCATGTAGTTTCACCAACGGTCTGCAGTGAAATGGACCAAAAAGGCATGTTCAGACTGATGACTGATGTAGTGATTTTCCCATCATTAACAGGTCATTTGACAGGCCCGTTTCTCAAAATCTTACTGTATATCTTTGACCATTATTGTGTCTCCGTACGTGCAAACTTCAGCACCTGCTGTATAATTTGGCAATGTCTTGTGCACATTCAGGCTTCACTTCTCACCTGACTGTATGACTATGATATGCAGTTGGAGTCTTTGTGGGGAGTAACTGGACCAGGTGTTGACAGAGGCAGACAGCCAGTCCAGCAGCTGGCCCATATGTTGTCTAAAGAGCTCCATCACTGAGTCCAGGCCCTGCACCTTACACAAGACCTGCACACTCTCCAGGGCCTGGGGGAGAGAGGGAGAGGAGGAACACAACTGATGAAAAAAAATAAAAAAACCCAACTTGTAATCTTTACATAAAATCATATAGAGTCTACAGTAAAACATCAATTATTATCCCAGGATCTCATTTGCTTCAATCGCTGAACACAACCAACCTATACTTGAGTCTATATGGAATGGGCCTTTAAGTAGTATAAATATTAAGTGTACAAAAATCAGTTATCAGTAAAGACTCATTTATTTGACCTAGCTCCAACAGCCAATCTTAAAATGCTCTGAGAGAGAGAGAGAGAGAGAGAGAGAGAGAGAGAGAGAGAGAGAGAGAGAGAGAGACCTATCGAAATATCTTAGAAAGGATGACAGACGAAAAAGGTGATGGCGGCAAGAGGAAAGAAGTGAGACAAAGACTACACAGAAAAAAAGTGGGGAGACCTTTGTTTTGTAGCCAGTGAGGTAATAAAAAGAAGCATACCCAACAAGATGGTGCAGGAGGGAAACAAAATATTGTATATATCAGTTGAAACAGTCTTCATTTTATGAATAAAAGTAGCAGACAGTGAGCAATGGACTTCACGCAACAATATTTACAACAATTTTTATGAAAAAAAAAAGATTTTTTATCAGTGGACCCTTATGGACTAAAATAATATAAATAATAGAGGAATCTACACATATACAGAATTGATGACCACTTCTAGTGTAGGGAGTCACCACTTCTTTGTGTCTTTCTTGATTACCATGCCAGCAAATCTGAGTGAATTATACTCTGGTGCTCAGTGTTTCAGTAAAAATACCTGAATGATTAAATTGTGGAGAATCTAACCTAGCTAACCATGTGTGACATGTCCGTATTGACAAAAATGTAAACATTCATATTTGAATGTGCAATGTGAGCAGATCAGAACAACCTCAAGTGGGTAGCCAGTGACTTGGTGGGATTCAAGAGGTTTTACACATCCAAAGAGATTCTATAAGAATGGAATATTTGTCAACTTGCAAAAAGCCCCGCCATCTAGTTGAGACTTGCATTTATTTTATCAAATTATGCAGCCACAACCCTGCTGGAAAAAGGCATTGCTGTTTAATTTGGACTCAGCTGTTAATTGAAGTTTAACAGAAGTCTTAGGTGAGAGAAAGGAAGAATTAGGTGAGAAAAAGGCCAAATGAACAGTTGATGATAAAAAAAAAATACTAACAAATCAGAGGGTATTGTGTTTAAGTTAAACAATTACAGCTGTTTTCTTGAGATTTCAAGAATTGTACAGGTCACGCTCACACGGGAGGCACAAAACCACCATGTGAAACCATGGGAAGAACAACACTGCAGACATGACAAGGTCTTACACATAAAACCACTTAGAAAGAAAAACCCTGACAGATACACAGGATGTCACAAAGGCACAGGAACCGACAGAAACACACACATGCACAAAAACACACACACCAATAAAGCTAAGCCGGGAGGAAAAGGCAGGAATGAGAGATAGGAGAGTAAATAATTAACTGACTTTTTAGGGCAGGGGAACTGACCTTTAGGGCACTTCATAGTTCCCTTCATAGTCCCTCAGGGATGGACAGGGACAGAGACAATGTCTGACTCACAGATCGGCCCCTTCAGAAGACAGCCAGACAACCCTGAGCTGGTCACTGATGGGAAAGACGTGCCCCTATTCTGGGAAAAACAAGTTCCACTTTTCCTCTGGGTTCGAGAATGCCGAAGGCCATTCTCACCCTCCCTCTCTTTTTCTTAATCCATTCCTTCTCATCTCTCACACTGCTCGCTGTCTGAACATACACACTGTTTCATACAGACGTAAACACACACACGCACTCACACACACACTGGTGGCCCATGTGGTGTCTGGAAAGCATCGCTGCCAATCCCTTCCCGCTCCTCTCTGTCATTAGCCTCCTTCGGCGACAAGCAGTTAGGCGACACACTGGCCTCAAATACCGTTGCCTTCATTTGTAACTGTTCCTGTTTGTCCCTTTGCATTTGGAAACTGACCACAACATGGAAGCTTGTTACTTGCATATCATTTGGCTGACCGGAGGAGGCGTTATGAAGCCACAAATGGGACTCGGCCGATGACATACACCTCCTAAGAAACACAACTCATCTCCCCCTATCTGTTTTTCCTCTGTTTCTGACAGAAAGTCTTTCTATTTCTCCACCTTTCACCCGCCTCCTTTCACCCGGGACTGGATTTAAAGTTCCACTCCAAAGGTGCAATTTCAGCTCCCTTGGCTAAGTGGGTAATTATACAGTTGGCCATGCCCACTTTGAACTTCTACAAATGCTGACATTCCTCGAATAGCTCTTTTGCTTCATAAAACCTACTTACCTTTCTAATAAAAAAGGATGGAAACTAAAATTGAAGGGGGGAAAAAAGCCAAGTCAAAGTAGAAATGAAGAATTACAACAGGTGAGAAGATATGCAGCTTAGCCTGCGTGGATCAAAGTGATGGCAGAGCTGCAGAGAGGACATATATGGGCTTGCATCTTTCAACTGTTGTGTTTTCTCACCTTTTCGCTGAGACGTGGCTCGGTTGAGAGGCTCTGGACAGTGACCAGCACCTGCAGCAGCTGCAGGCTGACTAAGCCGTGGTCTGACTCACAGTGACGCAGCAGCACGTCCACGCAGGCCAACAACTGCTCCAAGTACAAAACCTGGGGGGGAAATATTATATGATTGTCTTATCTTGTTTATAGGCAGTGGTGGAATGTAATTAGGTACATTTGCTCAAATACTGTACTTAAGAACAAATCTGAGATACTTGTACTTTACTTGTGTATTTTCTTTTCTTGCTACTATATATTTTTACTCTACATAAAGTCCCTCTACATTTCAGAGGGAAATCTTTGCTTCATTACATTCACCTGATAGCTTTAGTTTATAAAATATGATGTTTTGTTATAAGTACAGCTGAAATGATTAGTCGATTAATCAATTAGCTGACTGATAGAAAATGTATTGGCAATGATTGGTGTAAGGATACAACTGTATCAATGCATCGATTTATATTGCTGCGATCCTACTACATCAATAGGTAAACGGCAAGTCATCCTTCTAGTGAGACTTGTATCGATCTAAAATCATTTTTCAAGGCATAAATTGATTGTATCGACGCTAAGAATTTGCTCCTTGTCAAAAGTTATGTGGATGTATTTTACACACTTACAATGGTAAATATTTGTAAATGTTACTCTGGTTCATTCTCTCATTCTCCGACGATCACTTCAGTCCAAATAATCGTCTTTTTGGGCCCTGCTCTCAGCCCCACACTACAGCTCACCACCTCATTAATCTGCTCCTCCATAACTCAAGAGGTAATTCTGCTTTTCATCTTCCTCATTACCACACAGGCACTGTCACTGACTTTACACAAAAAATAACTGAATGGCCGACAAGATACAATAACTCAGAGTGAGAACTTATCATCTCCAGACATAAGTGTGTGTGTGTCACTTGCTGGTGTTGTGGTGAGCTCATGTTTAGACAAAGACCTGCAGCTCAGGCTAATTTTGATGCCATCAATGGGATCACGGCCTCTTTTCCTGTTTTCTCACAGCCTGTCATTAAGGCTGAATGGGAGGGGGATGGAGGGGGAGATGGATGCTGAGGTAAGTGTGTGTAAGTGAGAGACAGAGAGTGTGTGCGCACGCGTTCCAATACCAATACTACCAATGTATACAGTATGTCTGAAAAAGATTGAGTATAACCCAATACATAGTAAGTCAGATACAGTGTGCAACACCAGGATGTTCCACTACATATGTTGGATTTTACAATATGCAAGCCAGCATGCTTATCTGGCTATTCCGACCCACAATTATCTGCACATCCGAAGATACGTTACATCTACTGAGCCGCAAACAGCTGATTGACAGATGACAGAAGCTGCAGTGACAAATGACAGCACATTATAGTGACTCATGACCAGAGTAGTAAAATAACTGTACTGTATTTTAATTGTGTAAGTGGACAAAATAATCATAGATTACCAACAAAGAAAAAAATAACAAAACTGATAGAGAAGGACTAATTTTAGTGATACAACATGTTTGAATCCACAATATATGCAGTTATAACTTAAGGATTAAACTACAGCAGAGCTCTCTGGGTTGACCTCCTTCTCTGAAGTCTTTTCTTTCATCTCCATGGAAACAGATATATGAGCAAAAGGGTCAAAGTTCAAGGTGCAGTGTTTTAAAGAAGTAATATGTCCCGATTGTGTGCATACTGCATGCAACAGTACATATCATGTAAAGGTAGCCGTAACAACTACTAGAAGTAAGAAATAATTAGTATGTGATTAAGAATACACCCTGTGTTTTTTGTTTTTTGCATGTGGACGGTTGACAGTTGGTCAAGCACTTTCGAGGTTTTTACTTTGCTCTGGAGATGAGTTGGGTGGTGAGGGGGACTTCAGTGAGAAATATTTAATCCACATGTGCTCCCTCACTCAAAACACACTCCCACTCATTGAGCTTTGACTGAGAAATACCATAAAGCCATCACTAGGGGGCGGAATATCTTTTCATAAATCTATATTGTACAGCACTGCTTGGCATTTATGTGGAAGGAAAACAAGTGTTAAGCCAAGTAAAGATGCTCAAAAAGCCAGGACTTGTGCGGAGAACTTCCAGTCTGCGAGACACACCAGCAAATGTTTTTATTTTCAGTTTTGAGTGCATACTGGAAAAAAAAAGTTTGTTACCTTGAGCCCAGGGTGTTAGCTAAGTGTGTAAACACATTTTCCTGCACCAGGCTAAGCTAAACTTCCATGCACAACCTGAACAACCACAACTTACCCTTCAGCTGCCTCAACTCAAAACACTTGAAACACCCACTGCATTGTGCGCTCTTGTTTGAATGTGTTCACACAGTCATTGATGGGGGAAATCCCTGCCTATGGCCAAGACATTCACTGGCACATAAACACAGCAGGAGCTCCAGGGAGGCAGTAGTGGAAATAACGTGACAAACAGCGGCAGACACACACATTAGCGTACACATATACGGACACGGATATTATACACGCGCAGAAAACAACCATTAGGGCTGGCTGGCCAAGAGAGAGAAAAGAGGGAGAGCGGAAAAAGTGGTGCGGTGTAATGACTAGGTGGACACCTGGAGCCAGGCGAGATACACCTGGTTTCATTGGCCTGGGCACGCTTCGGGGGCCTCGTTACACAGTGTGTGTGCATCTGTCCACCACTGGATACATTCATTTACACACTCACACACATACATACACACACACACGCCTCCACTTTAGGGAGCCATACCAGGCTATGGATTCCTATCCAGTGGGGAGCCCACCCCCCTCAGCTACTGATGTTGCTAGGGTAACAAGAAAACAAACACTGGTGGTACATGGGATGCCGACCCCTTGCAGTCAGGTAGAGCTTGCTATGCTGCCTTTCTTCTCTCTTCATCTGTCATTCAGTGGAGCAGCGTGCAGCTGTCATTCATGACAAAGGACAGGCGTGCAGGAGACACGCTCATGTATGGCGGTATGTATGTGTATTCAGCAGAATACCTGTCATTCTGACATGAGCGTAGAAATTTCTCCATGCACAGATGAAAAGACACAGAGCCTTCTTTTCTCCCCCTGCTCTCCCGCTGATCTGTTCCTCTAGGCTACTGTAGGTCAGGCACCTTCAGTCAGTTTCCTCAAGATAAAATATTCACAGCAAGCCTGGTTGTAAATATGCCTGCTAATTTACTGTCAGGTCCTTATTTTTTTTAGCCTTTCTTCCTCTCTCCTGGTGCTATCTTTACCAATATACTCCAGCCCTGCAGATATTGTGATGCTCCCGTCACCATGGAAAACCACTACACAGCGACACTCAGCTGTGCAAGGTGAGTGTGTGTGATGATAGGGATTTGTTAATCCTCTGTGGGATACCCCTTTAAAAAGAAACCCGTATGCCATTCATGAGCAAACACCACCATACAGAACACGGTGGCTTCTCTAACCACTGGATCGCCTTTCATTTTACCTCAAACCCTTGACATCATCTTCAATTTACAGCCGATATTTTTTCTTTTTCACCAAGCATCTGTCATTTATTTTTGTAGGCCGTCTTTTCCCCCTACTGAAATAAAGAAAAGAAAACAGGGACTTGAAAGAGTCTGTGAGGTCAAGTCGTGCAGAAGTATCATATATCAGATTCCAAATCTTCATCTTGTTCCCCAAACTCCCCATGGAGCCCTGCAGCTCCCCCTGCCTCTGTTCACTTTGAAGATTATTTATATTTCATTTCTTAACAGGCCTAATTTTGTCCAAGTCAAACTTCACTTTTTCTTCCTCTCTGCCTTTGGTTTAAGTAGCACATAACTCTGTCAAGTTAGACCCAACCACACAAATCTTGGAAGTTCTTATGATGCCTTATTTTAAAACTAGATTTACCACCTTACGGTCGAGTTGCAGTTTACATCCATGTCTGTGAAAACATGGATACGTTACACACACACACACACACACACACACACACACACACACACACACACACACACACACACACACACACACACACACACACACACACACACACACACACACACACCTCCCCTCGCGGCAGCACAAAAGATCAATACAATCAGTACACCCAAAATTAGAATCACTAATTCAGTATCTGACCAAATGTGTCCCCTTCTGGAAAATGTTTTTGTAGAACATTATGGTGTCACAGTAAAGCCGACCTTTAACCTCTTGGATATACAGTCATTACTTTATCTTTTTTATCCTTTTAGACACTTGAAATTTTATTATAATAAGTGTATTAATTCTTACGTTATAGCCAAAAACATGTTTTGTGAGGTTACAGTGACCTTAAAACTTTTGAACACCACATTCTAACCAGTTCATTCCTGAGTCCAGGTGGATGTTTGTGCCAAATTTAATGGGAACCTCCCTCATGACTTTCTTAAGATATTGTGTCAATGAGATGAGACACAAACAAGGTCACAGTGATCTTGACCTTTGACCACCAAAACCAGTTCATCCTTGACTCAAAGTGGACGTTTGTACCAATTTTGAAGAAATTCCTTCAAGGCGTTCTTGAGATATCACATTCATGAGAAAAAGACGTACATGAGGATTTAAACACAACCCAGAATCATGCCTCTGTCCATGGCCTTCAACAGTGCAGAGGCAAAAACAAAAAAGTTAAATTAAATCAAACAAGGATACTGAGTCTGCCATTTCCATGTTTTGTGTGTATAATATAATGTGATAATTGTGTGATAACTGAACCATCCTCATGCAAGTAAAACAAGGATATGAGTGGCTAACCAACACTTTGGATTGAGCAACTGTGAGGTAAGGGAGTGCAAAATATTCTGGGTCAGCATTTCAGCACAGAGAGAACGAGGGAGAGGGGGATGCAGGTGCTCCTGTCTCCAGTGGTGTTATTTACAGCTACACAGTGATCTGGCCCTGCTCCCTGCTATGAACCCTGCCTGTTGTCCAAGAATGTTGCAGGTGCTTTGTCTGGGTGAGCTCTTGAATCACAACGCTCCACGCTTTGCAGTCAGACACAGACAGAAAGAATGGTAGGCAGAGAGATAGATGGAGAAACAGACAGAAAGGAAGCAGAGGTCTGCCTCCATCTGTGTGACAACGTGTGACCGTCTCGTCCTGTTAGTTCTCTCTCCGGGTGACCCTGCCGGATAGCGAGGGAGGCCAGAAGGGGGTCAACTTCTCTGCCATTTATCACCGTCCTTAGCCAGGCAGGCTTTGAAATTTCAGGGATTCTTTCAATGCCGGGGATGAACCGCAGTCCGGTGCTGAGACCTTACACATGGCTATAAAAAAAAACAAAGGCTCTACGCTGCCTTGTCTGCTCAGAGAGGTCAGAGAAGCCATGCAGGGGTCACGTGAAATTAGTGGATTTTTGTTATTATTATCCCAGGGAGGAAATTCTTGCAGGCCTCACTGGGAGGGGCGTGGGGTCATGGGTATAGGTGAGTCAATAAAGCAGCAAGATCAGAAAATAGCTCTCTGTCAGACAACTGTTATTTTGATTCTGAAAGGGAAACATATTTGGTGCAAGAGAAAAGGAAGCGAGGAAGAGTCTGCTCCGGATTTGATGGGATTTTTCCACTGGCAGACTGCTTGCAGAAAAACTCAAAAGGCAATTTCAATCATTGCTGCTATGTAAAAAAAAGGGGAGCACATTTCACATATGCGTGTGAACATAGTCGTTTTGATCAGACTTGTAATGTAAGATTTGAAAAACACCATGTGGCCGGATTGTCACTTAAGCAGGGTTGGCATTTTAGAGAATTACTCAACGGTGAACCCACTGAACTCGCCGTGTACAGTAGTGCTATTGAAAACTCTTGAGAGGTCTTCAACTAAAGCCCTTTCAAGAGATGTGGCATCTTATCACGAAACCTATTTCCATAAGGGACAAATTAGGCAAGAAATATACAGTACGAGTGCCGCACTGTCACTGCCAAAAATAAGAGTGTTAAGGTACACAAGGAGAGCAGAAAATGACCTTCTATGACACTGCCAAGATCACCTAACAAGACTGGGAAAGAAAAACAGCTGGTGCACACAGATGAGGGGGGGGATCAAGACATGGCAAACTATGAGGGCAGAGAAAACCTGGCAAACCTGTCATCAAAACAAGCCTGACTTTAAAAGTCTCATATTATGCTCATTTTCACTTTCATACTTGTATTTGAGGGTTTCACTAGAACATGGATACAAGGGCTGCCCCTTAAAAGTCGAAGATTCGAATCATAAGTTTGAGAGACCTCAGTCAGCGGAGATTGCTTCACGTCGAGCAGTCGGGGTGTTTTTTGTTTGTTTTTTGCTTGTCAGCGTGCTGTTCAGCGTGCTTATGGGGATGTTTTTGTCCACAGATTTTGCTGTGCAGGGAGATCTCTTGACTTTAAAGCTACTCTTTGGTAAAGAAAGTTGTGGACATGCAGGCAGCGGCACAGAGGAAGAGAGACACTGTACTATAAGGCTCCAAGATGTCTTCTCTGTTCTTCGTAGAGGTGGTGAATTTACAACTCATAGCAACTTAATATAACACAGTCTCTGGCTTTTGTTTATATCTAGTTTCGGCAAAAAAATTTTGTTGCACTTTGCCGATCTGTCATTAGTGCAGTCAGCTTGTTTACTATATTACATAAATGCCGCTATCACACTAAATTTCCCATTGTGTCTGTTAAAACTTAAAAACTCTACATGAAATAAACAAAAACAAAAAAATAAACCTGCATCTGTAAATATTCTTACTTAACAGCCCAATCTCATTCAACTGTCATAATTCTGAGTCGGGTACAGCCCCAATGTTAACATGCGTTTATGTTAACAAAAAATGTTTTCTCACACTGTCTGCCTGAATACACCCATATTTACCTTTTGTCTTAAATACTCCGTTTTCACGCCTTTCTCTTTAAAAAGCTCTTCAAACAGCCCAGTCTGCTCTTATAGATCTGTGTTTCCAGGTCTGCACCATCACTGCAGCACAATGACTGTAACGGCACTAGGGGTCAAGCAAGACACATTGGGGTTATCCTGGACTCAGATTTACATTTCCAAAGCCACATCAAATCAATAACTTCATCTGCCTACTACCATCTAAAAAAAATACTTAGGTCAAAGGAATAATGTCCAAGCAAGACCTTGAAAGGCTCACCCACCCCTTTATGTCCAGTTGATTAGATTGCAACGGTCTGTTTGTGGAAATTTCACAACAAGCTGTCTGGCAACTTCAGGTTATTCAGAATTTCGCTGCTAAGATCCTGACAAAAACTAGGAAATATGATCATGTTTCTCCAGTTCTCCTTACATTGGCAACCTCTCATTCAGAGAATGATTTCAAAATCTTGCTTCTTGACTTTAAATCACTCTGTGGCTTAGCGCCCAAATATATCCCTGACATGCTTGTGACATCTGAACCTTCTAGGACCCTCAGGACATCTGGGGCTGGCCTACTGACCACCCCAAGATTAGAACAAAACACGGTGAAGCAGCATTTTGTTATCATGCAGCTCAAACCTGGAATAACCTCCCACATAATGTTAGACAAGCCCCAACCCTGACCACTTTTAAGTCAAAGCTAAAAATGTTCCATTTTTATAATGTAGCCTTCTCCACCTGGTAATGACTGCCAACTTATTTTTAAACTTGATTTTAAATAATTTCAAACAATCTTTTTATCTTTGCACCTCTTGTCTGCACTTTTGCTATTTATAATGGTGGTTTTTGTTTTTAAAAAAATTATAAATGATGGAGGAATTAATTTTACCTTAAACTTCAATGAAGTCTTGACGGCTCATTTAAAAGCGCACTTTCTCAATACGGGCAGTGTGGATTGAGCATCTGATAGTTTCACCATACTAAGCACAGTACACATGCTTTATGATAAAAAAATACATGGAAATCTGACTTCATACAATATGGGCCATTAAGGGTTTCAATATTTTTAAATGGCAACTCTTTCCCCTCCCATAGTGAACCTCTGATGTGCTCGATTGAATCTACTCAGTAAACAACAGTAAAATGATGTACTGTGTGTAATTGGGTTCGATGGCATTGCTTGCAAAAAGTAGTTATTCTCAGGTGATAAAATAAAAAACAGGTCAACCACAACCAAACCCAAGCTTCTCCCTGCTGACCTGTTGATATTCCTGGCAGACATCGGGCTGGGCCAGCGTGTTGGTGATCTGTTCGAGATGTGGTTTAAGGAGGGGTCTGGAGCAGCCTCCCAGCACTGCAGCCAGCACCATGAGGGGGGTCCAGGGGTGTGAAGAAGAAGAGGGGGCTGTCACATGATCCAGCAGCAGCTTGAGGAAGACAACCGGAGGGACAAAGGTCCCCAACAGTTTAGCAGCTGCCAGGCACTAGATGTGGGTACAGAGAAAAGGCAAGAGAGAGAGGAGAGAGATAGAGGTATGAGGGAGTGTAAAAGAGGATGAGAATCAAAGGAAGTCCTTTTTTTTTTTAAATCTCAGACATCAAAGATCTACAGTCTTCCTATGTAAACAGATGCATCCCAAGTCCTTGATCCCTGCTCAGCCCAGCTTACGTAGAGCTCAACAGATGTGTCCTGAAATGATTTGGTCTGGTAAGAACTGATCACAAAACAATTCACTTGGTCTGCAGTGGTAGAGTATTACTAAATACCACACCTAATACAAAAAAGGAAATCTAACATTCTGATAATCACATGACTAGCTCTTGGGGACTCACATTGCTGATCACGTCCCTCTCTGTATCGGTGCAGGCGCGGTAGAGGGTGGCCAGGAGAGGCTGCAGATGCTGGGTGCTGTGGTCCTCAGCGTGGAGCAGCAGCACAGAGAGCAGCTGAGAGGTCCTGATCCGTGTGGGCACCAGCCAGTCGGTTATGTCGTGGGCAATGGCCGGCACCAGCCTACCCAGGTTTCTCACCACGAGCTCTCTGCAGCCCAGCCCTGGACGCTCCACTGGAGGAGAAAATGAAGAACATTCACATTTTCTATTCTTCTGCTGTTAGATAACAGTTTTTGAAGTGATAATTCTTTCTCAACCTGCCTACGTCTCCTGCAGCTAGTCAGTAACCCTGGCTCTGATGCACTTTCCTTGTGACGCAAACTGTTCCCCAACAACTCTATTCTGTGACGAAGACGGGACGTTCATAAGTTAAATATAGAGCTTTGATTACAAAAAATGACAAGATGTAGCTTTGTTTTCTTTTTTTGACGAGACTAGACTAAAATGTTAATGGTGGGTTGTTGAATAATACCCTTTGAAATCTGGATCGACATCACTTTTCTTGTGCTTTATCCAGATGCATTTCACAAGTATTTAAACCTTTAAACCCTGAGCAGATTGGTTTGCTTTCTTTCAAAATCATAGGGAAATGGCAATGCGCAACTTGGCAAGAACTGTTCCACAAATTGCAAGAAAATAGTAATTTAGACAATTATTTTTAAGGTAAGTGGTAAATGAGGAAGTTGTATTGTAGGTAGATGGGTAGGATACCTTGAAGGAAGTGGGTATAATCTCCTATATAATACAACAGCTTTTTTGTCTTATAGGTGGGTATACTGTAAATTCCCAGAAAAAGATGTGGAAACACCCACTGTACCCGTCAACTGTCTCAAATCAGTAATTTGTGGTCTCAAAGTTTGAGATTTTGAGTTTTTTAAAATGCTCATCAGCAAGTGTGCACTTCTAATGTAAATCATTCCTTAAACCTGACAAAAACTCTCCTGGAGAAACTCATGTATGAAAATGTGTCGGAAAAAAAAGTTATGTCTAAAAGAAATCCCAGCACTTGATACAACTTGTCACCTTTTAACAACTTCCCATAATGTTACCTGTAACTGAAATTGTTTAAAGAGGGAAAACATCTTGAAAGTAACGACTAATAACTTTTCTCCTTCTAAAACTAAACTTAAACATTTTGAGTTGAGTTGTCATCGACTTTAACTATGATGGACAAAACTGACTACATTGTGACTAAGACTAATAACAATTTTGTCTAAAGACTAACACTAAATCAAAAAGAGCTGCCAAAGTTAACAGTGCTTTGAAGAGACTCCAGGAGATGAGCAAGTTGTTGATTTTTACTCAAGGTGTCTGACTGGCAGACAGCCAGCAAGCACCTTGTTGATGACAGCTCACTGCAACATGTTTTCTGGCTCCATTACATTTTCTGTGTGTGGTCTATTTATCTGTTATGAGAACTTGTGAAATGTTGTAATCTTTATTGTAGTGAACTACCTGAACACTAATAAACAGCATTTACCTCACAACAAATATCACTGACTCACAGGTTTTCAAAAGTCTGCCGATTGGCCTCCAACTTATCACATTTTTACCTAACAATTTTTACGATTTCCCCATAAGGGACTTGTCAGAGCAAGTGAAACACATTCTCAAATAGCCCTCTACATTTCAAATCCAGCAACCCTCTTTCCCCCCTTCTCTCTCCCTTTCTCTCGCTGTCTCACCTTATTCTCCTTCTCCTATAGACACACTAATGAGAGAGGAAGAGAGGACTAAAGGAAGACAGAGATAAATCAGAGACACACACCAGGACAAGACAAAACAAGCCCCTTTCTGGTCGTCTCTCACTGTCTGACGGTGACCTCTTCACACTGGGAGGCCCGGCAGATTTATGATGGCAAGAAAGAGAAAGACAAAGACAGTGAGAGAGAGCCTCTTCCTTTCCTTTCCTGTCCTCAGGCACAGCCTATATTCATCCACACTGTCACATGTGTAACTGTGGGACACGTATAGGATCTTTAAAAAAGATACAAAGCCTAGGTACTGTACCCCTGACACACACACACACACACGCAGACACACACTGAGCCTGGCTCAATAGGCAAGCCATTGTGACCATGTTCAGGTTCACACTCATTCCTGGCCCCGAGGCAGACACTCATCTTACCAAGCCAGTGCCCGCCCTGATGTGACACACACGACATCATTTTTACTGTATGTTGTGAATCTGGACAGCTGTAATAAAGACAGATGATTTAATGGAGCAAAAGGGGTAGAGATTACACCTACATTCAAAACTGACCTTTGTATTTGACTGGCGTTTTAAGGATTTTTATGTGCACAGTAAATGACAAGTGGAGCCAGTGCACCAGTAAAAATTGGACACTGGAACACTCAAACACTGGAACTCAGGTATCATTCCTTTATGTAAAACCAGTCCCTTAATGAAAAATAGCAACAATTAATGCTAATAAGACCTTTGGGTGGCAGTAGAAATAGTATCTTTACCAAACTGCAGTTTAAATGCTATAAAACCAAACAATGACTCCAAAACAATGTCTCTATAAACCTGTGCATCTTACAATCAGCTAGTTATTAGAAAACTAAATGGGACACTAAAGATGACTGATGCCAACAACTGATGCCACATAAATTAATAAGACTTTTCTCTGTAACAGACCTGCCTGACAGTGTGGGAACTAGATCAAATAACTGGGGGAATAAACCATGCCAACTGTGACTGACCTCCTGGTGGGTAGAAGGGAGGTGGGGTGAGAAGAAAATCCAACTTGTCCTTGATTTCTTCTTCGTTCTCCTTCTCCCACTGGGTCCCGACCTGCTTCCATAAATCAGCTGCTAGATGTCTGCACGAACAGAGTGGAAACACAGATTATTTTCCCTATCATCAACGTCGTCATTGTCGTTAATATCATACACTGTACTTCACATCTATGTTTTAGATATTTAAGTGATGTTTTCTTTTTACATGAAACGACCTTAATATTTGTAAAATTGGGTATAATCTTCTGCATAGTCTAATGGCTTTTTTGGCTTATAGGTGGATATACTATAAACAGCCAGAAAAAGAGGTGGAAAACACCCCATATACTTGTCAACTATCTACGTTTCTCAAATCAGTAATTTATGGTCTTAAAGTTTGAGATTTTGAGCTTTTCACCTGCTGATCAGCAAGCATGTGTTCATAAGGTAAATCATCCCTTAAACTTGTCAAAGACTCTGCTTGAGAAACACAAGGTTGAAAATGTAAAGAAATTATTTGTATGCGTAGAAAAAAAATGGAATTTACAAAATATTAGTAGTCAGAAGGATATATAGTATATGACATTTGATTCTTTTACATTGTATATGGAGCAATATGGTATCACAGTGTCCAATTTTACCTTATTTCCGGGATCTCATCATTGATACCGCTCAGCAGGAGCGGGATGAGCTTATGGAAATAAGAGTATCTGTCTCTCATGTGAAGTAGCCAATCACCAACAACAGCAGTCACAGCTTTTCTCACCTGGAACATAAGATGGAGGAAGCAGAATTGAGCAAGAATAACTTAATAAGCACACATGTAGGCACAAAGTGGGACTTTTAACTTTGTTTAATGTTGCTTTGAACTTAACCTGTGGTGAGTCGTCAAACAATCTCTGTGCCAGGTGAGAGAGCACGTCATCCACGTTTTTCCCAGTGCCGTGCTGAATGACAGCCCCGGTGGCCTCGATGACAGACACTCGTACCCGCGAGTGTTGATGAGCAATTGTCTGCATGAGAGGCTTGACAAGACTCTCAGCCTGCATGTGAAAGTGCTCTGAAGAGAAAGTGCATTTCAGTCCACTCAGTTAAGTTACTGGCGAGCAGAGTGACACAGTGATATCACATCAATACAGAGATATGAGACTGGATATATCCTGGGATTTTTTGTTATCTCAACATTATGATATTGCTTAATATTTTTAGTGCATTTAGAGGCTGAATTAAAGTCCTGTACTGAGTAGTCTGAATTTCTGTTAGAAAAGTAAATATATGCTCTGACACCATTTGAATGAAATAAGGAATTCATCCAAAGTGACACACACAGTTGTGACTGTACACGCCGTCTAAAAATAATAATACAGCTTTTTTTAATTTTAAAAAATTTCTGCAATCACGGTACATAATTAGTCAATTGCCAGTATATGAATCACTGAACCAGTGATTTAGTCTATATGGGGGGTTGCAAGACTTTTCTCTTTTAAAACTTTGTAATACTGGAAAAATCAGATCTCTTGAGACATCTAAAGATTATCTATCATCCAACTTGCATTCAATCTCTGTTTGTATGGTAACATATATGCACTGCAAATTAGACGTTGTCTGTGTATTTATATGTTTCTGTATGTCTTGTCTCACTTCTGTACATTTTTTGTAAATTTTATTCAGTTAACATTCGATAAATATGCGCAATTTGTTGGCATGTCGGCTGAATATAAACATTATATGGGACCTTTAAGATAACTGTAGAGCTGTGTCAGACAGCTGGCCTCTCGCACACATGTCGGCGTGCCTCGAAACCATGGCAACAGACTCTATCCACAACAAAAAACAGTTTACACCAACCTGGCACACGCTTTGCAAAGTTTACAATACATTTGCAGCTTTCTCTCCTGACATCTGGGAACGGGTCGACGACGGTTCTTTGTAGTATGTTGATCATTTCCGTCAGATACGGCGCTAAATGCTTCCCGCACACATCCACCGTCAGAGTCAACATCTCCACAGCCGACAGCCGGAGCTCCTCCGCCGGCTCCAGAATCTCCTTCTCCCCGAGCCTCTGAGCCAGACAGGGCATGAGATACGGCAGCGACTCCTCCGGCTTGGGGACACAACGAATAAACTCTGTTATCGTCGTTATCGCGGTTTCTCTGCATCTTTCCATCGGGTCTGACAAACATTTGAGGAGAGGCTTGAGGAGGGAAGAGAAAACCTCCTGTAAGACGCCGCTGGAAAGTCCTTTATCTATAGTTTCCCTCTTGATAAGCTCAAGGGCCCTCTTTCTGGTCGCTTTGTTGTCTTCGTTCAGACAGTTTAAATGTCGGTTCAGTCCTCTCAAAACTTCAGAAGCAGCGTGTTCATCTCCTGCCGCCATTGCTGCCATCTTGACTATTGTTATGGCAACGCGCAGCCGCACGACAAACAAACGGCTGCTTTACGGCAGCTGGCTACTTCCTGATTCAAAATCTCGAACTTTATTCGCATGTACAGCCTTTCCTTCACATCCAGCTCTCTCCTTTTTGAAATCTATTTGTTTTCACAAAACGGATACAGGTAGTGTAGGTAGTGACTTAAAAAATACAAAATGCATTATTTTATATAATAAATAAATAATATTTTTCTTAACTCCACCCACAAATGTAAGTTATTTACCTTAAAGCTTGGAAATCCTTGTTTCATAGAGGACAGTGAATTACTTAGCTTAGGCCCTACACAGACAAGCCTACCTAAGGTAGGCTATTCATTTTGTATCTCGGATCTTATTGCTTTATCACTAGTTTTGCACAAATTTTCATCAGTTATTGCTGAGGAAGTTAACTTTTCATTTTGTTATTGTCTCTTAATTAAAAATAGGTGACTCCCAGCAAGCCCCCGAGAACAGGGCTGGGCTATGAAGCCAATTTCATGCCAATGATTTCCCTTCCCTGGGAAAAACAGGAATATGTCAGTAGTGCTCCAGCAGCATAAGCCTTCACTCACTCTGCTCTATCTGCATTTAGAGATAAATCCTTCTGGTTTACTTCTGAGGTATAAGGCCCACTGAATATGTGCAGCTGTGTTTCTCCTGCTTGCCCCAAAGACTTTACCTTGTGATGTTATTTACTGTTCTTGAGGAAAGAATAAATACAAATATACAACCACAATGGCTAAAATAAATCAGAATAGTAACTTCATAGATGACCACGTTTGCAGTTTGAGGTATCCTGTCATGGGCCACAGGGATTTTTTTGGTGCTGCAAGTGGCTACTGGGAATAATTGGCTGAAAGGCTCATGGATGTAGAAAGAAAACCTGGATACAGCATGGAAGCAGGGCCGTGTTATTTCTATGAGAGCTGCTGAATAGCGCATGAAGCAAAAAATGCTGTATTTCTGCAGTAGCTATGAAAGTACCAAGATCTTCCACATCATGGAGCGCATAAGGTGAGTTTTGTGTATTTGTGACCCCCCCCCTCGGGACATGAGTAATCAGTCCCACTCCATGCACTTTTACCCCCATATCAACGCCCCTGAATGGCTCTGTAAAGAGTACTGGAATAAATAACATGTAGTAACAACAATAACAATAATATGTAGTAAATGAACAACATTTTTTTAATTTCCTTTTTTTTAGGAGGGAGAGATACTGGCATTCAGTCTTCATTCATGACCACAGTAAATCTAAAATCCTGACTGTGGCCCTCAAAGATGTTAGTTTCTTTGCTTTTCTGCGCATACAGCCTGTCTGCATATGTACAACAATACACCCCTGTTCATTTTAGGGTGGATGTTACCTTTAAAGATTTTTTTCACCTGTACATGCCTGGCGCGTGCTCGCTATCGCTGGTCTCGGGAGAGCGCCGCTCGCGAACGTTGCGGTCGAGAGGATGATAGATTGACGTCATCGGGACTGACGCAGAGCCGAGGTATCAGAGAGGCAAAGCAACAGCAGCCAGCAGCATCCCGGCTAACCAGCGGTACCTCACCAATCTCCCACCACCAGCGAGCTGTTTTCCCTCTGAGCATCCTCCACAAATAACGGTAGGGACACCAGCGAGAGAGCCGACCAAACCCAGGTTGTATGACCACCAAACAGCGGTCAATATCAGGCCCTTTATGGCGTTTAGGTCGCGGTAATTCCCCTTCGTTGTGGTTTGGTTGTCATTGTGAGGTTAGCAGAGCTAGCTGGGTTAGCTGTCTACTGAAAGCAACTGAACAGGTGCTCAGTTTCATCACTTGCCCCATAGTATTTATGCATGGAAAATCTGTTGTATGTGGGCGCTGTTTAGCTATTAGCTGTGAAGAAAACCTGCTAGATGTCATGCTCTGCAGTCATGACTGATTTAGATGTGTTATGCATTAAAAAAACATGCTCGTAGACGTGATTTCCATATGAGGAAGTGACACAGGGCAGTTAACGGTTAGCTACACCTGCTTAGCTTCCTGGCTTTCCACGAGACATGTCATTACTGTGTTATTTGACGTTACTGTAGTCTGACATAATCATAGCTTTTGTTAGTTGTCATACACTGTATTATTTGCTTTGCCGCCACCTGAAGTGTTTACTTTCACAAATAACATTGTTTACGTCAAAGCAGCAGTTTGCAAAACGTTCATTTTAAGTTTCCTTTATCTGCAGTGAAACACACCAAAGACGTAAATTATCATGCAGTGGTAATGGATCTATTGTGCATAATTGTTAAATACTGCTCATAGCATTTTAAGGTCATTAACCATAATCCTCACAGATTAAAAGTATTTAAGTAGTAAGAGTGGGCAAAGGATAAAATCATCTGTCCCTAGGTATTTAATTTGATACTGCAATATTAATGTAAATATCACTCTATATTATTATTATTATTATTACCTGAGAATATTTCTATAGATATTATAACAAGACTGGACTATCTATTTTTTGTTGGTTAAACACCTCATAAATTTGCATGCATAACATTCATGCGTAAATCATAAAATGTTGTTTTTTTGGGGCTCACCTGATTGCTGTGAAGCATCGATTATTTCCATGATAATTATGTCCAAACCAGTACTTGAATGCTTTGTTTTTCTATACCATTTCCCCAAAAATCTCAAAACATTTCCCACAAATTTGAAAAAAGTAGTCCAGCATAATTTATCACACATCACCATAAACTATAAGTTATTCCCAGACAAGGACATTTACATTTCACAATTATTATTATTATTAGCAGTCACAATTACCCTTAAAAGAATGAAAACAGAAGTTTTATTTTGGTTGAAAATACTATAAAATGACACTTTTACCATTTTATAAATGGAAATTAAGTGTAACTTAATTAAGATGTCCGGTTGCATTATTTTTTTCAAATGTACACAGTATGATAACAGTTGATTTTCATACCTTGAAACCGCTGCAACCCTATCCCTAATGTATATCATCATATATATACAACCTTGCCTTGATATTCTAATACACCTAGAGGTTAAATGGATAGCTACCATATTGTAAACAGAACAGCAAACTCTTAAAAAACTAATTTATATTGTCTTATGGTGTATAGCATCATATAACCCAACCCTACAACTACAGTAACAACTAAACTATGGCTGCACAGTTAATCAAATTATTATGAAATTGCAATATGGCCAAGTGCAATATCCAAACTGCATGTTTTTGTGGAAGGTAAAATGTCTCACAACACACCATAATAAATAAAGCATTGTGATGCTGCAAAGAAGCCCCGGCCTACAAATCATATTCTGAATGTAAGGGACATGCTTGTTGAAATACAATGAACATAATTTATGGAGTTTTTAGAGTTAAAACAAGATGCAAAAATGACCAGTCCTACTAAAATCACAACTCATATCACAGTATCTGTCAGAATAATCACAAACTAATTTTTTTTTTGCATGTTGTGCAGCCCTACATGCAACAATTACCTTCATTTTACACTGTCATGTCTTGCTTAGGGGATTGCCAGCTGACAATAGGTCATGTCATGCGGTCCTTGACAGGAATCATAAGCAACAGGGTGTGAAATGTCCACTCACCTCCTTCCCACGATCCATTGCTCCTTCACTCTTTATCACACTTTCCTCTTATCGTACTGTACGCACATTATTTTGCCCCTCTTTTGCCCCCTGTTCTGCCCCGTCTCTATTCTGCTCTCCCTCCCCTCCTCTCATGGTCCACCCTGTTTTCTCCCACTGCCACAGAGATAAAAGAAAAGATGGCCACCTCCTCCTCCACTCTGGAAGAAGACGAGAGCTTGAAGGGCTGTGAAATTTTTGTGCAGAAGCACAACATCCAGCAGATCCTCAAAGAGTGCATTGTGAACCTCTGCATCGCTAAGCCTGAGCGTCCTATGAAGTTCCTGCGGGAGCATTTTGAAAAGCTGGAGAAGGTTGGTGATGACAGAGTTTTGTGTTTGTATGATTGACGTTTCTCAGTCTCTCTGTTTGTAATGTGGGGCTCTGTGTTGCCTGAGATCTTGTGTGGAGAGCTTGAAGTTGTTAATGATGTACTTTTAACTTGGATATATGACATGAATGTTAATTGCAGTGTTTACCAGTTACCAAGTAGTGATGTGTCGTGTGATTTCTCTGATATTACTTCCTCTTAATGTATCACAATGCAGCTTTTGCAAATGAAATAGCCTAAAAATGATATAATTACAGGCTCAGTTACAAGCTGCAATGTTGTGGATTCTCGCCTGTGCACAAATACACACCTCATTGAGTGTGCTAGTGTTTCACATGTACACAAACACTTTTATTCGTTTGTTACATTGAATCTCTTCAACTGACATTTGTGACATCGTCACATTTGAGCAGACAGAGAACATAACAGCTAGTTACTGTGTCAAAAAAGCAGACTGTTCTCAAACTTGCTGTTATAACAGAGCTTTTATTTTCCCAAACTATAATCTGAGAATCCATTAGGGAATATGAGAGAACCACCTATAAAAGGCCAGTGTCCTGTTTGCAGGCTCAGGGGGAACAGACAGTTTGTTTCTGCCCGTCTGTCTGTCTGTGAGAGACAAAAGAGGTGACACACATGGTGTTTCTTATCAAGACGTCACTGCATTTTAAGCCATGATTGTGCTACTGAAATTTTGTGTTTTTAATTGAGACATTGCTGCATTTTCAGCCGGGATAGAGCCACCAAAAGCGGTTGTCTCCTATTGAGACATCCCTGTTTATAGTCAGAAATGTGTCATCGAAAGCAGGTGTGGTTTCTTACATTTTCAGGTGGATTTTGCCACCAAAAGTAGGTGTTTTTAACTGAGACATCACTGCATTTTTAGCCAGAATTGGGTCACCGAAAGTGGTTGTTTTTTACAGAAACATCCCTAGGTTTTTATTCAGGAATGTGCCACCAAAAGCAATTTTTTTTTTTGTACAGAGACATCACTTCATATTCAGGCAGGGTTGAAGTACTAAAAGCGGTTGTTTTTTTCTGAGATATTGTTGCACTTTCAGTCTGGATTATGCCACCAAAACTGGATATTATTTACCAAGATATTGCATATTGCACAGTCATCGCTGTAACATCGCTGCATTTTCAGCCAGGACTGTAAAACCAAGAGTGGTTGCTTTCTACCGAGACATCGCTACATTTTTAGCTAGGATAATGCCACAGAATTGCCAACAGATTGTTCTGATCTACTAAAAGTGGGTGTTTTTACTGAGACATCACTGCAACTTCAGCTGGAATTGCGCCACCAAAAGTGTGTGTTTTTTATTGAGACATCCTTTTTCCTTTTCCTAACCATAACCAAGTGTTTTTTGTGCCTAAACATAACTACACATTAATCACAGCATTGTTGAAATGTACAGTTTCGATGTAAAGTTTCAAAGTAAACGCTGCAAATCATGCACAAATGCATTGGTGGTGATTCCTAGACTTCAGCATAAATGGATGTTCTTTCCCAACATTTGGCTTTAATCATGCAGAGATGCAGATGGGTGCTCATGAGTGGATCATATGATTTCTTTGTATTAACAATGGGCTCTACTCTTGGACTCCAGTCACAAATAGGTCATAAAGGTGTATGAGGTGGAGCTGTAGGCTGTCGATGTTGGCCTGAGGAGCGTTAAGACTTTGGAGAGAAGTCTCCAACAAGAGAAGTGATTGTGAAGCGACATCAGATATAACAGGGCTAAAATTCACCACCCTGATGCCTGGAGGAGGGTCTCCATCCTTGCAGCTGTGATATGTGTCTGTGTTAGCATGTGAGAGTCATCTGATGTGGGCAGTTTTTAACATGACGAGTGATATTTTCCCATTTTTTCTTTTATTTCCTCAAGAATCAAAGGCTATGTTGTATACAACATACAAGTAACGCTTTGCTGCATGTTCAATTACATTATATGTATTTGTTTATTTAGTCACTACCCTAATATTTAATCGCTAACTCATATTTACAACGTCAGTCTGCACCTGCAACATATTAAGCCGAGGTTTTTAGGACAGAACATACAAAAAGTTTAAGGTCAAGGTCAGGCTGTTGTCTAATGTGCTCCAGACTTGTTTATGTGTTTGCATCAGTCTGCCATCAGAATCTGGAGCAGAGGTCCTCACGGAGCTCAGTGGCCGAGGAGACAGAGTGAGAGCAAAGCATTCGTAGTGGAGCTTTTGCTGCTGTTAGTGGGGACTGTAATGCTGCATAGTCAGAGAGGCAGCATGAATACTAATGGATGTGATAGAGCACAGCAGAAGCATACAGTAGCAAGTTGCGAGTGATTCATGCTTGTAAATCGACATGCTGCACACTTGCACGTGCACACGTGTATTTCAGCTCAGTAACAAGTGAGCATCACAGATTTTCTGCTGTTTTTTTCTGCTCCCTCTGTTAAACAGGCAGGCACAAAAAATAGAATTAACATACAAGTTATTTGAGAAGGGAATATGATGAAGAGAAAGATATTTCATATATATTTCATTATCTAAATGGCTAGCATTATTAAATAGGCTGTAGTACACATGGGCCTCTATTTTCACAAAAAACTGGGCTCTGGTGTCCAGAAGCAACATTGCAGTCTGTTTAAGTGGCTGGTGAAGGATGAATTTCCATTTTTATTGATGGAATACAGTATTGCCCATGACATGCTCCACTCTCTGCAGTACATATCTGTCACACCCTGTGTAATAAGTTAATGTATTTAAGCTGCCGTGCTGTGCTCAGTCTGGCTGCCTGCGCTGCTGCAGCTACACTTTTCATGCAAGTGTCCCACTATCGTCACTGCTGCTTATTTACAGCGTTTAACCAGCACCACCTCCACCCTTGTATCCACCTGTAGGCTCTTCTTACAGTGACCTCTACTCAATCTCACCCTCAAGTGTTTATGGGTGCAGCAACATTGTCATTGAAAAAGCAATTGTCTTGTACACGATTGCAAAACTAACAGCTCCACATAATAAATGCGTTTACGTGACAGGAAATATAATTCTGTTTATCCAGAGGAAATAGGGCTTGGAGTTTTTAATCAAGAATAATTGCCCCAGTTTCAAGAGGACGCATGTGAACACATCTCCACACCCAAGTGATGATTTCACTGTATAAACAGCAGATAACATTTATATAGCTGACACTTCTAACCAAAGCGACTCACAATAATGCATTCAACTATGTGTGTATAAGTGCCACATTTAGACACAGTAAGCTATTTTTATTTTATATATTTTAAAGGCCAAGGTCCAGTCTGAACAGATGAATGTTCAGTCTGTGGCGGATGATGTGTAGAGTTTCTGCTATCATGATGTCAATGGGGAGTTTGTTCTGCTATTGTGGAACAAGGACAGCAAACAGTCGTGACTTAGTAGAGCAGTAGCCGGGCGTCCTTCGTAGTGAGGGAGAAACAAGCCTACTGGAAGGAGCAGAGCGCAGTTGAATTCTTCATGTGTCTCATGTAGAAAAGCAAACACGCTATTGTAACTGTTTTGCTACAGCCTGGTGCAGTGTTTAAATGCCAAAACAGACACCAGCTGAGCACCAGCGTTGTTAGACCCATGATATTGGGTTGAATTTAGGTTGCGATGCCGGCTGACTAAAAGGACAATGTCCACTGTTTTCATCAATTTGACGTAGAATACTGATGACAGATGACGTTGATATTGTATTGATTTTGAGTTGTGTTGTTAAGTAACCAAAATCCAATGTGTTCCAAATGTCTCATGGCAACATCATGTTGACATAAAATAACAACATATAGTTGAAAATATTGGATGTAAGCGATTTTGGGGGTGGGGGGTGGGGTCGAGCCAACAGAAGATGAAACAAAAAGCAAGACATTTACATTATTAAACATTAAAGTTTTTCCACCAACAAGTGGAAAGCAATTTGAAAAGCAGTGCTAAAGCTTACTGAGACAACGGAGCACCAGACTTAAAGGAAAAACCTCTCGTATTTCACGTTATATTGTTTTTTTCTTCAAAAGGAACTTGTTAGTTAAACTGACATCCCCAGTAGCAAGGTGTGGAGACCAATATCCAACGCCTGCAAAAAATCATATTATAACGTTCATGCAAGGTGAAATTCTTGCATCATGAAACATGGAAAATATCGTCAACCTGATTTCATTACAACCAAAATTTAACAGTGGTCCAATGAAAGAGTCCACCGTCTCTGATGTGCCAGCTGGGTTGATTCCCGCTATGAGGATTCTGTCTTTTGCCTCCTCTATATGTATGTGCACATGCACATAATGACACTATTTTAATATGTTGTCACTGATGCTTGTGTGTCTTCGTGCAGGTGAAATGTCAGGATGAAAACAGCATATTTGAAGGAAGTGAGAATCTACTGCATTGCTTAAGGAGCAGAGCTTGAACAGTTGTGTTGGTGAATGTCGGACAGTGAAATCACCTGGTGTATACAAGTGGTTAGAATTTAAAAAAAAAAAAATTGGTTTCCCAACACTATTCCAGTCAAGCCCTCCAAATCTGTGCTTGTGTTGTTGTCATTTGTGGAATTGGAACAGCCCATGTATGTTTTTGTGGTGTCCCATTTATTTAAGAGGCTTATTGTGTTCTTTTTCCTCCTGCGCAGGGGAACTCTGAGGACAATATTTGCTTCATGTGGAATTAATCTGGATTTCATTTTCTATCTTGTGTTGTTATTAAGCGGTATTAGTGTTCTATCGCTCCAAATATTTATCTTAATGTCTTAAAATATTTTGTATATGCCAGAAGAGGACAAGTTTTAAATGCAAAATAACAAATAATTTAAAGAGTTTTGTAGAGTCAAGGTGTCAGATCTAATCTCAGTCCGTCTTTCAGATCATGAAGCTCTTCTTCTCGACACAAAAAATAACAGAAAAACACTTTTGCCATCATATTTTTTCCTGTACTTCACCCTCCGTGTCTGTCTGTGTTTTCTTCTCTCTCCGCCGCTTTCGTCAGCACTCGCCGCCCACTAGAGGCGGTAACCTAGGCAACAGTAGAGGATAGATAGACTGTAGTCTATCCTGTGTTGAATGAGCTCCTTTATTCACAAAGTTTATTCCGTCTCTCCGCTCATGTGTTCAGGTTTTTTGTGTGTGTGCCAATTAGATCAGCAGGGTTTTCTCTCTTCCTTTTTTCTTTTCTTTTTTTTTTTTTTTGCAAGCTCTAACCTCATTTCATATCTGCGCAGGATCCATTTCATACGGCATTCACAGTCTTATCTGGGAAATCTCTTTTCTCTGTCTCGGTTTCTCCAGCGTCTGCTCTCACAGTTTTGTTTGATGGGTTTTTTTTTTCTGTTTTCCTCCACATACATGCTTTGTTTTCTTTCTGCTTTTCAGAGTTTGTCTTTCTCGGTCTCTATTTGGTCGCTTTCTTTTACCCACACACACACAAACTTGAGAGCGCACCAAATCATCAGTCTGACTAGTTTGTTTTTTCACTTTTGTTTCGGTATAATAACATGTCTTTAGTACTCGGCTGACGTTGTGAATGGGAAGATAACAGGCGTCTCGCTCCCTTTCATGCTGCGTATTTATGCATGGTAATGATGCCTTTGATCTCTGCAACAGTGGCTTCAGATGAGCATTAAACTCCCCCGCCGCTATCAGCTCAATTTTCTGAGGAGTGAACCTTAATTTTTGGCACACTACAGTGTCAAAGGACAGCATTTTCTATCACATCTTAGCCGCGTTTTTAGTATTCTGACAGTACAGTCTCCTAACAATGTTTCCTATTGGTTTTTGTGTTTGTCATTTGCACCCAAGATGTTTAGTTTACAGTGGACTGTCTGTAATCAGTAGGTTTGTTTCTCATTTCTACAAAAGCTTGTTGTCGCTCTTGAACAGCAGAGATATTGAAACAGTGATAAACTGACAGAATTTCTAACACACAGGGTTTATCGTTGCAGCCGCGATGATGTGCATAATAAGAAATGGTGACTCTTTCTCGTCAGTCTGCATCATTACAATCTGTCCAACTGGCAGCACTCAGCTGAAAGTGCCAGGAACGAATGTGTGAGCGTGGATATGTCACTCAGTGTATCAAGTGGGCAGCTGCCACCGCAGATGTTTTATAGAATTAGGCACATTGCATCTTCACAAGGCTCAACAGTGTTTTCTGGCATCGCTGGACCGTCATCGCTGGCCTTGTTTTTAATGAAAATCCATTTGCAAAGACTTGAAATTTGCCTCAGATTCCTGCTTCTGTTTGGAGGAGATCCTTAACTTTCCCCTCTCCCCTTTCTATTTCTGTTTCTTTCTGTGAGAACACATCTGATGACTTAAGGCATACTTTGCCGATTTTCATCAGCTTTGCATCATAACAATGTGGGTAGAGTGTGTAATTGAACTATGGTAAACTTCTCTTCTTCTTGCCATCACCCAGATCTCCCTGCTCCTCTACCAGCTTAAATCTTTTACTGGCTCTAGGGCTGTTGCTTGAACTACAGATTGTACTTCTGCACCACGGACTCAAAAAATATAGAAGCAGATCGAGAGAGAGACCGGCCTTTCTCTCCCTCTGAAACTCAGATCAAACAGTAAAACCAGGCAGTGCCAATCGAATATGCACCAAGATTCTGTTATTTTGTTGCCTTTCCTCAAATGTTTGGAAACATATTTAAGCTCTTTTTTAACTATAATTTGAGATCTTTTGCTGCCAGTGGACCGCCATATTGTTTCCTGTGTCAAAACGGACAAGCTTGCATTACGTTTCCCACCAGCAGGAGCATATATTGGTCCTGTGCAACACAGTGCATTCTGGTAATTGTAGGTTTTCTACCTCTTTAGTGAAAGCAAATACCAGAGCCCATTTCCTCCACTTTCTTTGGTCTCGTACTACCAATTGTAAATGTGTCTTCATCTTTCTACTGCAAAGACAGCCCAGATTTATGAAAAGACCTTCCCAGCAGTGAAACCATATTTACACAACTGCGTCGGCACTGTATTTTGGTCTCAAATTGAAACTTAGGATGGATTGTGCTGCTAGGTCATCTTTTGAGGTGCTGTTTCTTGTTAATAAAGCAAACAGGTTTAGCATCTTACAGCAAACCCCTCACTATCTTGTTCTTTACCCTGGAGGACTGTATTTCATTTGCCACAGGGCAGTCACTTAGCAGTTTCTGCTTTCTCTGTGTATGTCTCTTTGTGTATTAATACGTGCTGTTCTGGTACAATGCCTCCTGTGTTCCTTATGCTCACAGGGCTGTCATAAGTTTGTGTCTCATGCTTCACCCCTGACTCGTCACAATTTCTCCCTCCTGTCGCTCATGTTTTCATATTTCTATTTTTCTTCAGCAGTTGTGTATATTCAAGTTTTTTTCCCTCTAATCCATTTGTATCCTTTTAGTATCATTCTCCTTTCTCTTGTCCTCATCTCTACCCCTGTCATCAGCACACACAAATCCTTTGTTGACTATCTCAGTCAAACTTGCTTTTTATCTCCATTTCTACATCCCAGTTAGAACGAAAGAAAATATTTCTATTTCAGTATCATTTCAATGCCTTTAGAATACATTTAAACACGTTTTTATTGTAAAAGGCTTGTAATTAAAAAGCTACAACCTAAAAGCTCTACTCTCACTGACATGCAGTATATCTTTGTAGTTTGCAACTAATGGTTATTTTCATTATGTTAATCTTTTGTTTATTTTATCATCTTCATTTGTCTGACCAAAACCCCAAGAATTTTTAGTTTATCATCACGTAAGATAAAGAAAAGTAGGAAATGTATGAATCAGTTATCAATTTTGTTATTCATTTTTTGTTTGTTGACTCATAGCTAATTATTATTACTAATATTTTTTCAGCTCCAAAAATATATTTATTGTACTTGTTTATTATTTTTTGTTTGTTTTTTTCCCACTATTTATGGTATTTTTATTACATGGTGTACCTAAACATTTTTGTAAGTATCCTAAAAAAGCATTTAAAAAAAACTTAAACTAGTATTAGTATTTCTAAACCCCTGTAATCTTTTTTCTCTTCCAGTTTTTTTGTCTTAAAATCAGTAATGAAAGACTTATTTCGAGAACAACAGCAGAAGACGGAGACACACATTTGATGTTTGTCGTCTGTTTCTGTCTCTACAAGTCTGTTGTATGTGTTGCATTGATAATAGGTGCCTAGCTTCCCACGCCATCATAAGCGTGTCGAGTAAAACAAATGTAAACATGTCTGCATCAGCTCTGCCTGTGAAAGATCCCTTCACACTGCATTATGGGATGGTCCCTCACTCTCTGTCTGTCAGCCTATCAGTCAATCAACCACTGTCTTGCTGCCCCCTGTAAGATGAGAAACCTGTCTGTGCTGCCAGCCATTCAGCTGTCACCAGGACCTATCATAACAAATCCGCCAGTCGCTTCAAAGGCCTCTGATTGACAATTTGTCATATGGATTTGGTTGTTTGTTGAGTCCACTCAGAGCATTTAGAGGAGAATCAGGTGAAGCTGCTGATTATCTCCCCTCTCTTCAACTTTTTCTTTTATTTCTCTTGATCTGCGCTACGACTATTTAGTGCAGTCTACATTTGTGTATACCAGTCAATATGCATACGGCAGAAGTTCAGCATCATTAACGGTATGTCTCGTAGATACGTTTTGTAGCACGGTGTAATAAGTGTCTCCAGCCTCTGTGTTCAATCATCACCACCATACTGGGAGCAGGGCATTCTGTCAGATCAGCCCGGGGTGCACGCAGTGACCCGGGCCTAAAACCCCCTCCCTGGCCCACCGCGGGGCCCCTCCAGGTAAATCAGACCCCCAGCCCCTGTTTCCCTGGTGGTCCTTCTTTGTCCTCTCTCATCTGTCCGTTGCATCCCTCCTCCCTCCCCAACTAATCTGTGGTCGGTGTGAGAAAAAGAGAGTGAATTGTCACGTGTATAGCTTTATATTTGAGGTACTAGGACAGAGACAGTGTAAGAGCTGTGTGCAGACTCAAACTATTCAAGATAGTGTTACATCCAGATACAGCATTGATAAAACAAGCAGCATCATTTGTTATTACTAATTGATTGCATAAAAGGACTGCAACTAACAATCATTTCCATCATCTTTAATCAGAGGATTATTTTGTGGAAACACATTTTTTTGGCTTTAAGTTAAAATGATGAATTAACCGTTCATTGCACAATTCCATGGCTATAAAATAATGACACCATCAGCATTTAAATTGGGTTCCCATAAGCTACGCTTTCACTATCACCAGGTACAGCCTCCCGGGAAAATGAAGGTTCGATTTACAGCACAAAGGAAGTGCATTAACCCTTGCTTAACCAAAACAGGAAGAGGATCACACTTTAGTTTTCTTCTGGTAGCTATAGGTAGCTATCATGGATTTATTAAGAAAACCTGGATACTGCGTGGAGGCGAGGCCCCGTTCATTCCTATAAGAGCTGCTCTGTAGTGCATGAAACAAAAAACGCTTTATTTCCGCGTTATGAAAGTACCTGGATCTTTCGCATTATAGGGCCCATAGAGGATACACACTACAGACTTACAACAGGCCAAGTGTGGCCGCATGTGCCTGAGCGGGTAACTTAACTGGTGGAGCGGCTGACTTCTGGTTTAGTAACTCGCTAACTTGAAATGCAGTTAAAAAAATGTAATCTTGTGGCTTTTAGATTTTCTAAATGTTATCAAGCTGAATGGATGAAATCTTGAAATGAGTCATTTTGTGGAGGTTTTGGCAGTCACAAAAATGTATACACTAATTTACAGATGTCTCTTTCCCAATGTAAATCTATGGGAGAAAGTCTTTTCACGTGATGGACCTGGGCGGTGTAATTCAAATTTTGGCTGCGATGTAAAATTTGATTCAAAGCCCAGCGCTCTACCTGACTCGGGGGCTCGGTTGATATATCCTGTTATCAAAGAAGATCAGTTTATGTTCTATGCAGGTACTATAGCCAGTAGTGGAAGTGGCAGACAGTGGAACAACCACTGAAAACAAAATACAAATCTGTTCTGTATTGTTGGTAGTTACTGGGCTTTGAGGAAATTGTAAAGCGATCCAGTTGTTTTTGTGACAGTGGTGCCAACAATAATATAATACCACTTTGAAACAAGGGCGGTGGTGTGTGTGTGTGTTTGTGTGTGTGTCTTGGGGGGTGGGGGGGGTCTGTTTCCACTTTAATCTGTTTCAGTATTTTCTCTGAAATGTCAGACAAAAGTGAAAAAATGTCCAATACCCCAAAGCTGAAGCTGACATATTCAAGTGTTAAATCAACAATCCACAATCCAAAGGTATACTGTTTAATATTTCAGACAAAGAACACAAGCAAATGTTCACATGCGATAAGCTACAACCATCAAAAGAAATTACCTAAATGAGTAACTGATTAGCAAAATTGTTACAGATGAATTTGATTCACTTTAAAGAATTCCCTTTTCAGCTTTCATTTGTAGGCCGTGTGGTGCAGTCCTGACAAATGTAAAACTCAGCTTGTAGATTTACCAAATGCACTCAAAGAACTGAACAGAACCAAACCCTCAATGCCGAAAGAATTCCCACTAACATCCTGCATGCATGAGAAAACTGTACTTGTAAGGAGCAGGGCATGAGTGTTGCTAATGCTATGAGGCTTTAAGTTTTCTATAGCTGTTGTCATGGTGTTGCACCAGTTTACTCATAAGAACTTGGGTATGGAAAGGATGATCCCACTGCGTTTCACCAGCACCCAGATCTCCCTGCTCATCTCTCAACTCACATCTGATTGGATATTTGCTGGCTCTAGGGCTGTTGCTCAAGCTACATCCATTTTGTATGCCCACCACTATGGACACAAAGAGTACAGAAGCTGATCGAAAGACACCCGCTCCACTCACCCTCTAACCCAGACCAAACTCAGATGAGACGGTAAAACAAGGCAGTGCTCATCGAATATAAACCAAGATTCAGTCACTGTATTGCCTATTTTTCTCACCTAAAATGTCTCCAGGAAAAATATTTTATTGTACTGTTTGACTGTTATGTGAGAAAACTATTTTCTGTATTACAAAAACAGAGGCTGAAAATACTGAGATCAAATTGTAAAATAAAACAGCGCTGATCAAATATAAACCAAAATTCTGTCACTGCTTCAGAAACAAATTTCAGTACACTGTTTAGCTGTAATTTGAGATTGTTTGTTTTAAACTGGTTGCCATATTTTTTCTTGTGTCAAACAGATATCACTGACCAGTGGGAGCGTTTATTGGTCTGGTGCAGCCCAGTGCATTCTGGTAGTTGTAGGTTTTCTACCTTTTGAGCAAAAGCAAATGCCACAGCCCTGCCTGCCTATTTTCTTTGGTCATGCAATCTCGGAAGTATTTCTGTCTTTGTACTGCATAGACATTCTAGTTATATGAAAAGTTGTTTCCAACAGTAAAATAATTTAGGTTTACTGTGTGTTAAGGTAAAATGAAAAAAAATCACAGGATCACAAAATGAATGTCAGAAATGTAGTTCCCATTAGGGCAGCAAAACAAGTTTGTTTGTGTGTGTGTGTGTGTGTGTTGCAACCATATAGAGAATGAACATCATTTCATAGCCAGGAGGTCAGCACTGCACACACGCAGTCCTAACACAGCGCGAACTTTCTGTCCATTGTGGTGCTGTAATGGTGTGGAACAGAGTGATGAGTGGACTGTTAGCTCGGCTGGTGGATCAGCTCTCCATGCTTCATTACCTGTGTGTGTATGTCTGTGTATGTGAGTGCAGAACCTTGTTGTTTTTGGTTCACTCACATGCTTTCAGCCCTGGCAGTGGAGAGTGAAGTTGTCTCCGTCACTGGATTAGGGCCACCTCAGGTAACCGCTTATGGATGCTTCCTTTTTTCCTGACTAACATCAGAAATTAACTTCATGGAAGAAAAGATATTTTGATGTATTCGTGCTGCAAGTCCACTGAGCTGCTCTGATGGGTTTTTGCGTTGAGCATGATGGGTGGTTGGGCTGATTAATATTGGTTAGTCATACAGTAGCTATTGGGATGTGAGTTAGTCATAACTTTTGTTCATTTTTGCTTGGCGCAAATTGGTTCAGGGAATGGACAAAACAGGAGAGGGTCGTTTTAATATGACTCATCATCCACAAATGAGTTGAAACTGGAATTGGTGATGGTTTAATAACAGTGACTTTCTATTGAGAGTGTGTGGATGGGATTGCATGTGTGTCATCTTTTGTCTGTGTCTCCATTCTTTGGTTTAATCTCTGACCCTCAGTCTCTAATGGAAAGACTGCTTTTCTTACAAAGCTTCTGTGTCCTGCTTATGCCTGTGTCCTCTATCTTCACTCCTCTCCTGTCCTTTCTCTCTCTCTGGCATCCAGCCGCCGATGATGACGCAGGGAGAGCAGAGGAGAGAAGGAGGGAGAGAGGGGAGAGAGAGTGTGACATTATAGGGATCATAGAGAGGAAAATACATCTGTAAGTCAATTGAATCAAGGTAGAATATTACAGGAGGTGTGCCTCGCTTCTGTGAAAATATTTAATGGTGTTTTTTAAATAGAAATGACACTACTTTAGACTGAGATAGGGTGGCAAAAAAGGTTGCAAAAAAAAAACAGCTGCAGATGTGTTTTGCCTAGCTACTGTGCATATCCCTGGGAATGATAAATGGCACTACGTCGCACTGTCTGGCCTCCGTGTTGCTGCTGAATAGCCGAAGCAAGAAAAAGTTTGCTTCTACTGCTGCTGAAGACACGTTGCAGCTGTTCTCAGCTCACCTTGGACAAATGGTGCCTCCTCTGTAGATGCGTTTACACTTTGTTGCTGTGTTCGAACGCTGCAGCCAGAACAGTGTGAGGACTTGTTGGAGCCAGACACAAAGTCCTCAGTTGATGCCTGACCCTCTGACCTAAGAGGAAAGCGTGGGTGGGGCTGGAGATCAGTAAAGAGCGAGAAAGACACTGCATGGTACAGAACAGTGTCTGGCACACACTGGAGATGTACGGGATGATGACGAGAACATTTGGAGGCATTCGCCAGTTCGAAACATACAAGACACGCCATTTGGTCAGAACAGAAGTCTGTATTGAGGGGCGTTTTTTTTTTTTTTTTTTTCCTCTTTCTGTGAATCGCTGTGGATGTGTTAGTGAGAGAGAGACAATCTGTCAACAGGCGTCAGAACTGGTGCGTGTGTGAATGTAGGTGTGTATGTGTGCGTCCTGCTCAGACTCACCACTAACTATTCAGGATGCTCACAGTACCCAGTTGTCATAGTGACGGGGGGGAAGCGAGAGGCTCATTGCGCCACCTGATTGTGAGCGCGTGTGCGAGAGAGAGGGAGAGAGAAAGGGCTGGAAAGCAGAGACGGAGTTGCGCAGGAGCGATGGAGAGACAGGCTTTTTGCTGTGATCAGTGTTTTCATCAGTAGTCTCGTTCTTCAGCTGCTTTGTCGTGGGGATTGCAGACATTTCACTACTCGCGCTCTCTCACTCTCGCACACACACATACTTGGATTCTCTGATTGCTCGCACACAAACCTGAGAGCGCACACACACACACCCGGCGCTCGCTGTGCTTGTATGGCAAGATGCTGCTGCGGTGTGGCTTGTGTGTCAGGTGTGTATGAGATGGGAATGTGTTGATTCCCATGCACACTTTGACACACTTGATGCCTGCTGGTGCCTCTGACAGGCTGAGGGACACACCGCACGCCTGGCCAGGGGGCCCTCCATGCCATGGTAAATACCTCTGCTAGTAAACTTAGCCTGTAGTTAGCCTCCTGAAGATAACCTGTGTAGTCTCATAGAGGCAGGAATAGCACAATGCAGTGTTTGTTGTCAAAGTGTGTGAAGTTTTGTTGCACAGTGCTTTTAAGTTTGACTATCTGTGTTATCTGTTTGTGCCTCTGACCTATTGTTTTTTTCTGGAGTGCTTCAAAGGAAGAAAAGCGCTTGTTTTGGATTTGGTTTCAGAGAGTTCAGCGTATTACTTGATGCAGACCTTTCCACCTTGATTAAGTCGGAGTGTGTGAGCTCTCCTTTCCCCCTGCAGTCTGCCCGTGCATGTGTTTGTGAGTGTGTGTGTGTGTGTGTTTTGATGCTGCTCTCTGGCTCTGGCTCCCCTTTTCTCCTCCTGCTGGCTGTGTTCCCTCAGGCAGTGACTCTGCGTAAGCAAGAAGCGCGCGTGTGTGTGATCTGCATTATCACACTGTTTTACACAGACGGTGAAGCAAAGCATCACAGTAACCTTAGGATGTAATTAGCGGCAGAGACAAAGTCAAACTGAATGACAATGAGAGAGACTGTGGCAAAAAGATCATCAGTGGAAAGTGCAAACTGGAGCGTCTAATGAACTGTTTGTGTCATTTTAGCATATTACTGTTTCCATACCCGTTACATTATGCTGCCGAGATGATCAGAACAGATCGTAAAGAAAGAATATGTAGAGAAGCGCTGAATCGTGAGGTAACACTTTTGTTTTTCTCAGTTTTCAGGTAATGTGACCATCTCCATCTCTCGCTCTGTGTTTTTCTGTCATTTTTGCGATCTCTCTGTCACAAGTCGTCTCTCTCTTCCTCTCAATCTCTGTCTTTCCCTCCCTGTCAGCATATGAGCAGAGTGAGGCAGCAGCAATTTGTGCTCCCTGCTCAAGGCACTCAGTAATCACTCTGCTCCCAGCTGCTCCAGGTCTCCTTTTTTTTCGCTTTTCCTCCTTGCAGAGATAAAAGTTACTTCACTACATTTAATAGAAAATGGTGGTACTTGATTTATACAATGCACTCCAAAATTTAGGTCCTATTAATTAAAAAAAGCCAGATGCTGTCTGTGTTTTTCTTTGCATCTTTGGTCTGCATTGGATCATGGTGGTGTGTCTTAATAATCGATTAGGTTATAGATTACAAAATGCTTTAAACGAGCTTCAGGGAGCAGGGACAGATGCACCTGAATTAAGTTAAAAAGCCTTTATTCAAAACACAGCTACAACACTGACTGGTTTCAACCCGAAGATCTTCATCAGAGGGTGAACAAGAATCAAGCAAACAATTTCTAAACTTGGCTGAAACCCTGACTGATAAGTGAATGCAGGTGGGTGACAGCATGCATCACTATGACAAGCCAAATTGAAGAGGAAGAGCCTTTACAGGTGTTCAGAAAACATCCAGCACAAAATGAGGAATAAAGATAAAAATTATATCCATTATATAAAAAAATCAAGCCATTACTCTGATTATTTAAATTGCATCCGTTCAAAAGCATAAAATAGAAAAATGTAAAAAATAAGGTCTGTGTTTGACTGTCTTTTTTATGGCATTCAGGGATTTACATTGGTTATTGTGGTGATAGCACAACCCAAATAAATAAATTACTTGAATCATCAATAAATAAATTCATAAAATAAAAGCAAAATGTTTAAATTCTTAGATTGAAATTATCTTAAATGTCAAAAAGTCGGAACAAGGGCTGCAGTTTATGATTACTCATCAAGTAACCTTACAATTTAGTTTTTTATAATAGTGAAAATTGCCTCTTGCATTTATATAAGCCAAAAGGGATGTTTTTTGTTTACCAGTCCTAGAGACATTTAGTTTACCATCATAGAAGACAAAGAAAAGCAAGAAAGCCTCACAATCGAAAAAAGATTAATTAGATGCGTTTCTGTCCACCGGTTTTAAGTGCATTTTCATTTTGCACCACCCAAACACCAAATATGCAAAAAAAAACCTCAAAATATGGCATAAAGTTTTTACACATGGAAGAGGTGTATCCAACGAAGGTTCACCAAATAAGTATATCGTACTGTCATTGTGTATGCCACTGCAATCTCTCTTTGTCGTCTTTGGATGGCTTTTAACACACTTATGTATGCACACAGGGCTGTTACCAGAACTCTTTCAAGGGCTGATATCTGTAATATTGGTTCTTTAAAACTCTCTATTGCCATTGTCCTGTGTGCTCACTGCTATTATATATCCATTGTTTTCCTTTGTTTCCTTTTTCTGCAGTGGTATTGTCTCCAAAATCCTACCTTGAATAGAACAGTAAAACAGACTGTCCGTACTACTGACAACAGTCATTAGTTTTGACTGAACAATATTAGCATAACCTCTTGAGTGTGCGTATAGAGTACAGGTGAGGCTCGTCATGAGTTCTTTTTTTCCTCAGCAGCAGTTTAAGGAGTTTGAGTTGTGGGGTTGATAATTGACTCTGCGGAGGGAGTGAAAGCAGACTTTTAGACCCCATGTAATGAATAGTTAAGTATCACTTGTACTGTGTCTGGTGCACTGCTGCTTCGTCTGTGCCCAGAGTTTGCTTTGATAGCGCTCCTAATGAACCTCAAAAATGTCAAAAATTAGTGAAAATGTTTTTCATATTCACTTAATCATCACTTAATGATGAGCATTAAGTGCAAACTGAAACAAATGTAGTGGATTTGAAAATGCTTCAGTGTTTGACTGATGATTAAACCCAGGCCAAAACTTAGCATTGCTATTAACCCAGCTTGCTCATGCGATGGACCACAAAAGAAAGAACACCAGAGCCCCCGACCAGATCACCCAGCTGCCTTTTCTACTTTATATCATCTCTCTCTCTGGTTGTGTTCATTTTTTTTGTCAGTGTGGTGTTTCTGTACTGCAGTGTGTGAGTGCCACCTCTTGCTACTTGCCTGTCTGGAGTCCCTTTGAGACATCTTTGTTTATTCCTGACTATACAGCAGCAATGCAGTGAACCAGCTAACAAATGAAAGTGTTACCAAAATATATGATGGTAAATAATACTGCTGCTAATCCAATCCCCACTGTGCTATTAGACACACTAATGCACTCAAATAAAGGAATAAACACACAGTGCTGACAGGTGCACACAGATACACACCAGTCATTATTTGCTCTGCACAGATACTGTGAAAAATTACAAAAAGCACAGTGGATACCTTTGCACAGACTGTTATCGCATTGCTCTCGTCTCACAGAACTCTCACACATTAAAAAGACTACAGTGGTTTTATTGTGTACTTATGCTAATGTGTTAATCAAGCGTGCAATCAATAATTCATCGCCTGCAGTGTTCAACAGTCGAAACAACAGTCAGCTGGAGGCAGCCCGTCTCCCCTTTGATGTCTTTATTTCTTGTTGTTCGTTATCTGAGAGGAGGGGAGTACCTGGCTGAGCCTTACTCGCTCTGCATGTTCAGGCCTGCAGATATTAATATTTGATGCCTTTCACTTCATGCCACAGCAGCCAGTTGTCCAGACTACTTGCACTCAAGACTAGAACATGTCCACTGTATTTTCTTTGAGGTTTATACAAACTTTTAACGTTACCTGACCTGATTTAGAATCCACGTGATGCTCGATGTTAGAAGGGGTGTGCTCAGCGAGGTTTGTCAGCCTGTCTTCATGTGACCGTTTGTGAAGTAAAAGAATAACAGATGATTTTTTTTTTCTTGCCTGAAGCTACAACAGTAGTTGCATCTATTTTACCACACATATATATTTTTTTAAAAACACATTTAAAGTAGACCTGTTATGGTTATTTTTAGATTCATACTTGATTTAGGGGTTCTAGTAGAACATGTTTACAAAAAAACCCACTTAATTTTCCTCATATTGCTAGTGTTGGAACACCTCGCACTGTCGCACTTTGGACTAAGGACCTAAAAGCAGACAATTATACAATTATACATAAACAATAGTGAATTGTTCAGGAGAATGGGAGACAGGATGATTGGCTGAGGTGAGCGGTGATCTGTGTTTCTGTTATTTTCTTAGGCTGGAGGTGGGAATCCTGGCAGAAATCACAAAATAGGTCTTAGCGAAAAAGCAAACGGGCAAGCAGGCAAAAAATGAAAAAAGATCTAAAATTGAGCTGGACTTGTATCACAACAAACTGTATGTGTCCGGCAAGAAATGACTGTCTAGCTGGCTCTTTTGTAGGTTGCAGGCTTTATTGCAGGCAGGTGTGTAGACTGATGAGTGCCATCAGGTGTGTAGAGTGAAGGAGCGCAGACAAAAGGTAAGGGGAGAACAAAGGAGAGACAAAACCAAAATACAACAAGCACACACCAAACATGTAAAAGAGACTGGAAGAAATATTTTGCATTGTAAACTTCTTGCCTTTAATTTTTCTGTTAGCTTTGCTGACAGACAGCTGGCGAGCCGCACAAGCATAGTGGCCACTTGCCACCCTCTTGTCTCCATTCTTGCTAATGCTAATATTACCTTGGCTGCTCTGCAGTGTGCACCAACTGGGCTGGGTGGGAGCCAGCTAGTGGTGCTGTTCATTTGGCAAACAGTAACACTGTCCTGCCACCAGAAAACTGTGGAACATGGTGGCCCCCCTGCTCCTCCCAGGCTGTACCAGCCAAGCACTATTAACTATGTTGGCACTACCAGCTGTGCTGACACTGGTAATGGTGCTAACAGGGATAACTGACTGGAGACTATTGGGTTGGGACGGTGCTAACGGTAATTGCAGCACTGCTGGCTAGCTCCTACCAGACCTGGGTGGTGTGCAGTGCAGTACATTGAAGAGTAGCAGAATTAACCTATAGACCACCATGCCTGTCTGGTCAAAAATAGTGAACAATCAACCATAAATTGGAGTATTTTTACTTATTTTGCACAATGAATGAATATTACACTGAAAAGCATTGTATTTTATGTCTCTATCTGCTGGTGGGCCTTCATGATAAGAATATGCATACTGTGGTGTTAATTCCACTATAAGAGACTTGATGATCACTAATATTTGGTAGGGAAAAAGCGTATATATTGGTATTGGTGTAAGTTATTGGCCAAATGAGTTGCTACGTATTGGCATATTGGACACCAACATAAAATCCAGTATTGTGCATCCCTGAATTAATGGTTGACTGCTGACATCTTTGCAGCTGCATGTTTCAGCAGGAATATAATCTGAAAGTGGGCTAAGATTAACAGAAATGGCAGCCAAGATTTCATGATTCCTGGTGTTAGCATGTAGCTGGATGTAGCAATGTAGGCTCCGCACACTCGTCAGAAATGTAGAAAAAACATTGGAAACAGTATTCAGAATGGTCTGAAGCCTGATGTTTTTGATCACAGGGATTACTTTTACCTGCGTTTATTTCATTATTTGAAACTTTGGCCATCTTAAATTTATACTGTCGATCCGTTATTGACAGAAAATAAAGAAAAGCTAAACAGGTCCCTTTAAACACCTGCTTATTTATTTTTTTAACCACCTTTTTTCTCTCCCTGTTTCCCTCTCTCTATGCGTGCCTTTCTAACAATCTGGTCTCTTCTCTTGTTTTAACAGGAAGAATGCAAGCAGATCATGGCACGCCAGAAATCTAACAGCCAGTCGGATTCACATGATGATGAGGTTTCTCCCCCACCGCCCAACCCTGTTGTCAAGGCCCGGCGCCGCAGGGGAGGGGTCAGCGCCGAAGTCTACACTGAAGAAGATGCTGTCAGCTACGTACGCAAGGTCAGCATTGGACGATGGATTCATGACGCAAACATCTATGCACAGACACATACTGGCATGCACAGTTAGTACACTTTATACAAATTATGAACATGTTAGCACACAGACACATGCCCTCCCCAGTATGAACAATTGAAAATACAGTCTAATATAATCAAAAACATCAAGTAGACATCAAGGTTAATTGTTTGTTTGTCGGACACAGAGCTGCCTCTCTGTCGACGCTCATTTTAAGTGCACAGATGAAAACAAATTCATCATAACATCGTGACAGTGGGAGATAAGCTTTGTAAATTTATGGCAGCAGTTAATGAACAGACTTAAGTGAATATATTAACTGCAAAATACACAGTTTGTGACTCAGCTGCTGAGCTGATGTTCAACACAGATGCTGGAGTATACTCCCACTCTGCAGAGAGCTGACATCTTCATCATGAAATATAAAGATGTGCTAAACAGAGCAATGGTTTTTATTCATGCCAGTTGTATTTGCTTATACGAACACACAATAGACTGGCCCACTCAGTATGTTTACACATACACAAGAAACCAGGTTACTCAGAAAAATTACATTTTGTCGGAAATAATCTGTAGAAACGAATTAGTTCAGACTTCTAGAGGCTACTTTGTTTCAGTTTTGGTCTTTGAATTAAATTATTTCAAATGTGAGGATGAGTGAGTCACTTTAATGAGGTATGTTACTGCCCTGCAGTGCCTTCCTCATCTTAATTCTTCATCATGCACGTGCGTACATGCACCGTACTGATAGGTTACCTGTTTACATTTATACATGGCAGAGAAATCAGTTTTATTCCAGAGACTTCTAGCTGGATTTTTTTTTTCTAATTCCCTTTCCTAATTACAGAAACTAGGTTCCTCATAAACTGTACTGGATATGCTGTGTAACAAATCAGGTTATGGCAGAAAGCTTTGCATATAAATACGATGCTTGCCACAAAATCTGAGACTAAATTACATTTTGTTTGTTTTATTTATGCTTGGATTGTTTTTTCAGAAGGCTTCATCTGTATCCGTATAAGTATCTAATGTTGAGCATAAAGGAGCCTTTACAGTTATCTGTCATCTTGGAACCTGTCATGTGTCTGCAGTTTAATGGAGCTATTGGTAGAGTAGTGCTTTTTTGCCAGAAACTAGAATTCAACTTTACACACACACACACACACACACACACACACACACACACACACACACTCATATTCCTTACATACATGCACACCCAAGTCATTGTATCATTACCATGCTTGTTCATTTGTAATTAACTTGACACACCATTAATTGCTGGGTACTGACAAAACTGCTGAACCCCCGTCACCACGCTGTAATCGCATGGCCACTGGAGCATGCAGTGTGTATGTGTGTGTCAGGTGTGTGCACACACCCACATGCAAGTTGTGTTTGTGGCTCTGAGGTCTCCACCAGATGCTGCAGTTATGTGTCGTGGCAACAAGCCTGCCCCCCTCTCCAGCCTCATTTTCTTCACTGTCCCTTACTATCTCATGGACTGTCACACACATACACACACGCACACACACACACGAAACAATATACACATGCTGCAACTCACACAGCCACGTCAGCCGCAAGTGAAAAAAGAAATTCAATCTTACTCAACACAACAGACCATGAGAGAAAAGTGAATTAAAATTGAATTAGAAGATGAAAGCACATTATTGCTTCATTATGGGAGAGTATTTCGTCTGGCCCTTAATGTACACTGAAGTAACACACACACACACACACACACACACACACACACACACACACACACACACACACACAGACACACACACACACATATACACTCTATGTGCCAACATCTTCCTACATCACCAATTCCATTAATGACTCCACTGTGAAAATCAACAGCTGTTAAACAGAACACAATCAATTAGCTAACCCTGCTCATCTGATTAAAAAGAGCTTTGCTGTAAAGCGCCATGAGTCTGAACAAATTGTGAGGTCTGTCGGCCCGGAGATCACATTAACAGAATGAATTGCAGGCCTGGCATCAGATTGATGGGAACCAGTGTGGGCACCGTCTCGACAAGGCGGGAACAAAATGGGCATAGCGTCAGATATTTCCTCCAACTTTTAAAAGCTTGTGGCACTCAAGAGGAACTTTAGGATTTTCAGGGTGGTATCACAGCTAACATCAGACTGTATTTAATGCTGCTTAAGACAAATAACATGGAAATTGTAGATGGAGGCAAATACTTAGCTTGACACGTCAAGTCTTTTCTTACTTAACTATTGAGCACTTGTGTAATATACCAAGAGAATTTGATTGGCTGCTTGTAGACGTAAGAAGTTTTGTGAATTCAAAGAAAATTAAAGTCAAGTGAAAAAAATCACCAGACCCGATGCAAGCACAAGACCCCCAATGTTTTTGATCGGTAACCTAGCTTATCTTAGTTGGCTTGTTAACTTGGAGCAAATGAGGACCTCTTGCAGACTTTCAATGGATTTGGCTGTGAGTGAGGTCTTCCATGTTGTTTAATCCAGATCCAACATCTTTCCTCAGGATTTTTTGACTTTGCAAGAGCAAAAACACGACACTGCCTCTAAACTTTGAGGATATAACTTGCAGGTTCCATGTGCATTTCAGCATTTTCCCGTACGCCCTGTTTACATTATGCAGGTATTTTTGCAATCAGATACTTTCTTCCATGTTTTGGTGTCTGCAACACATGCAAACAGTTTTGGTCACTAAAACAAAGATTTTTGAAAAACACCCTCCAAAGTGCACGCACAGAGCATTAGCCTTACGTTTGACTAAGCTCTTTTGTCATTATATCGAAGGGGAATCAACAGTGGTGAGTTCTCCGGTTGGAGTTTTTTTTGTCACCACCTGTGTGATAACGGGGGGATTTTGGAAAACAGCTAATGCCAGCGAGTGTTCAGAGTAGTTTTTGCAATCTAGTGTATGATATTTTGACGTTTGTGCAGACTGGATTTAATTTTAAAACGGAGGGGGAAAATATTAATTTTTTCATGTAGACTGGGTCTTATTTTGAAAGCTTGGCAGGCCTCATGTGCTCGGTTATGGTTGCTTACATATGGCTCGCAGTTCTAGGGAGGGGCTTAGTTAAGGGTCACTTGGGGAGGACTGAATATCCACCTGACAGATTTCTGTAAAAAAGTAAGAAACAAGCTGAGAACAAGCTGCCCTGACATGTAATGACCCCCCTGGGGGACACTACTGGAGCTGGAGCTTTTAGTGGATGACCAGCCACTTTCTCATTCTGTCCACTGAGTAGCCAGGCTGGAATACTGCAGAAAGATCAAATGTTGGTACTTTTTATTTCCTATGTGATGTGGTCGTGTGTGTATTTGTGTGTACATCGTGCACAGTGCTGCATGGTCGTCTTCATGTGGAGACATCTGTTGCTTTAACGTAATTACAGCCTACCCCCTCCTCTGCCTCACCACCAAAGACAAAACACATGCACACACACCCACACTCCTCTCATTCTCCAAGTTATTCTGTAGTGAGAATTATTTGGTTCAGTCTCCTTCTGTCTTTCTCTTATTTTTGTCTTTCTCACCGTATGGTAAAAAGAAGTTCTCTTTTTCTAGAATGCCTCTTTATAAATACAGACGTCTGTGGCTTTGTTGTGGCTACAGACTGTGCCATTCCCTGTCCATGTGCACACACACACGCACACACACACACACACACACACACACACACACACACACACACACACACACCCACACACACACACACACACACACACACACACACACACACACACACACACACACACACACACACACACACCACCACCACCACCATCCACCACAGAGTCTGGGACATGAAAATGCATGTTTTATGAATGAGTTCAGGCCTCTTGTGAATTTTTAAGAGCTGTGTGACATTTTGAGTGTAATCCCTGAACAGATGGGCTTTCCCAGAAATACACAGACACACGTGTGGGATGTTCCTTTCAGAGTTTGCCAATATGCTGCTCTTTAATTACTCAATTTAGTCTGCGTTTGAAGTCAGGCCTATTATGTGTTTGTGCTGGTCTGTTTCATGTGTCCACCTGCAGTATACTTCACAGTCATGGATATTACTGCTCTGTCCACACAGGTGATCCCAAAGGACTACAAGACCATGACCGCCTTGGCCAAGGCCATCTCCAAAAATGTGCTGTTTGCTCACCTGGATGATAATGAGAGAAGGTACAAAATGTTTGCATCTTCTTTAGTAGGTTTGCACAACATCCAGTGGAATGCCAGCAATCCAAGTGTGTGTGTGTGTGTGTGTGTGTGTGTGTGTGTGGACATGAGTGGATGTTTGTAAGTTGATAAAGTCATGAAAAGGCCATTGTTCCAGTTGAGTGTATTGCCCTATTAGCCACTGTGTGCCAGTGTTGCCTGCTTTGGTAGCATCTCAAGTCTGCGGAGACGCAGAAGGGTGAACATGGATGTAAGAGGGGTATGCAGCAAAGTGGGGTGAGGGGGCCACAGAATGTGTCTGTGTTGCATTGTGTTGTTGGTAGTTATGGTAACTTGCTTGTATGTCCATATCATGTTGTGTATTCAGACATGGGCGGTGGTGCTCAGATACATTGCTCAGAAATCAACGATTCTCCATAGTTGTCTCAGAGAGAGAGGGATGCCAATTTCCCTCTATCCCTCCCTTTTTCTTACCATCTGCTCCTATTCATTGTTCTGTAACATTCCTCCTCTCTTCAACCATCCTCTCTCCATCCCTCCATCTGTCCCAGATCTCCAGTGATGCCTGGGTCTGGCTCTGACAGGGGAGGGGGTGTTGTGGGAAAGGCTCTCAGGTGGCTGGCGGTCCCGCCCGCCAGCCGGAATAGTGTTTCATTGGCGGGGAGAATCCATTATGCCCCATGGAGAGGAAAACACCGGAGCTTTCCTGTTGGCTAAAGCCTCCACGGACCAAACCCAAAACACACTCTTTCCAGTCTTTCGTCAGCTGACAATTTACCGTGCTTCCTTGGCACAGGCACGCAGGTCTCTGATTGCATGTCAGTGCTTCTGAAGCAGCCCCGAGCAGAGCGCAACATGTGATAGATCCAGACAGTCTGAGAGACCATGTACTTGGGTGGCTGATGTGGCAGATTAGAGTTACACCACAAAAATATGTGGCAGTAGACCATAAACCATCAGGTTTTAATGTACTCAAGGCCTCTTGGCATGCCAAACTCTGTAATGGCGTCGTCGTCGGCCCATGAAACCATGCATGATGTAGAATTTATTTGACTGGCTGTCATGTTTGCTGTCTCGCTACACACAGCTAGCATCAACCATTAATGCTTTAAACACAGGAATTCGTTGTTGTGTCATTTGCGGGTGAACATGCAGGGCTCTCAGCTCGTGAAAACCTCGTCTGATTTGCTAGATTATACAGTGACATGGCAGTTAGTTGGCTTTGCCTTCGCCTAACTCTACTCGTCTCTCTCTGTCGCTCACCCGGTCTCTCTCACTCACTTCTGTTCTTCCTCACTCTTCACTCCCAGCTGATGATGCTGAACGGCTGGCTGGCTGGCTGGTGGCTTGGTCACATTGCGGTTATGTTGCGGTTGTAGCGCCTGGAGCCCATAACAACAGAAGTGTATTGATGTATGGCCAATGTGGTCCTCCAGCATTAATGAAAAACTGCACACAGCAGCCACCAGCCACTTTTGCATTTGGTTTAGTAGCTGTAGAGTACGCTACATGCTCCCATTGGTAAGGTTAACAGCAAAAATGTGCCTGAGAAGTTGCATCTTCAGCTCAAGTGATGTACAGTGTCACAATAGCAGTGTTAATCTTGTTCCTAAAGGCAACAAAATGAAGGCTGTCTCAGCTGCAGAGTAATCATTTTTGCTTGTTGATGCCTTCTGTCGGTGCATTGATGAAGTCACACTATGTAGTACATTGGCTCCTTTAGAAATGCCAGAACTGTCAGGGACTGACGCACATTAGCAGATGGAGTCTGACTGCACAGTCCTCTCTCTCTGTCTTTCACTGCCTCCCTGCATCTCGCTCCTCTCTCGCTCTGCAAACAGCTGGCCATTTGGGTCATCAGATGTTCTTGCACATGTGGTCCTATTGGGCGAGAAGGTAGTGACAGTTGACCATTGCTTGCTCCTGGTATGGGGATGTGTTGACATCAGGGGGAGTGGCTGGTGCATGCCATCATTGGATGACAGATGGTTACATGCAGAAACTTTCTCCTGACTGCTGGTTGGCATTAGCAGATGTTTTTTATGCCTTCGTGCCAGCAAAAGCTATCGGAGGCATTATGTTCTTGGGTTATTGTGCTGATCGTCTGTCAGTCCGATATCTCAAGAATCTCTTGAGGGAATTTCTTCAAATTTCAAACAAGCGTCCACTTGGACTTACCGATGAACGTATTAGATTTTTGTGAGGTCTAGGTCATTGTGACCTCATCTGTCTCATTTTCATGTATGTGATATTTCAAGAACGCCTTGAGGGATATTTTTCAAATTTGGCACAAACATCCACTTGGACTCTGGGATGAACTTATTAGAATTTCTTGGTTAAAGATCAAAGGTTGATGTGACTTCTCAAAACATGTTTTTAGCTATAGCTCATAAATTCATACACTAATAAGGACAATATTTAAAAAAAAATGTCAAACAGGTTAAAATGATAAAGTCATGTTTATCCATTTGATATACAAAGGCCAACTTTACTGCGACATCATAATGCTCTGCAAAAACCCTTTTCTGGACGTTGTTCAATGTCATAACTCAGGAACAGAAGGGACACAGTGGTGTATAGATCTTTTGTGCTTCTGGGGGGAGGATGTGTGCGTGAAGCATTCATGTTTTCACAGAAACAGATGTAAACTGTAACTGCAGCTTGACAGGTTTGCATACAACTGCAAGGCGGTAATTTTAGTTTGCATTTTGTTAAATAAATGGCTTGAAACATTCACAAAATTTTGTTCGAGGCGTGTGTGTGCGAGACAGAAAGAGGAAAAAAAACAGAGGGCCAATAGCCGTCTGTGTATCAAGGAAACATCTTGTGTGATTAGTCACTCAGCAGTTATGTAAGCTGAACACCACACAGTTTGTTCCCCCATTAGCACTATATTATGCTATCATCCCCTTCAGTAATGAGCAAGATCGAAAACAATGAAGCCCTCTTTGTTTCTCCGCTCTCTCCAGGGCTCTCTTTTTCCTCTCAACACTTTTTTCTTTGTAGCTCTCTCTTTTTCCTCGTCTCATCCTCTCTCACCCTGTCTTAAGTTACTCATCTGCCTTTCTAGGAATCCAGCTAGACTGCACAGGTTCTGTAAGCAGCACATCACTGGGTAATTTTTCTTCCACTTTATGTTTTCAAACTTTCTGTTACATTTTCGACTATTTTTGCTCCTGCGGCAGTCGTGTGTTCAGCTGTGGTTTGGCACATCTGAGTGCAGTTTCATTGTAGAGCAGAATCAGATCTTATACTGCAGTAGAAACTGAACAAATTGGTTGTGTTCTATATGGTTGATTGATTTATATCAGCTGTACGTATATCAGTGTTCAGTCTTGAACATTAGCGCCACCATAAAGTACAAATTTGAATTTTCAAAACATTTCTAACTTGGTCTCAAACTTGTGAGGTCATAGGAAGTAAATAAAGTAATTCCAATGTTAAACTCACTCAAACACCCCCAAACACCCATATACGGTAAATATGTGTAAAGTATTGATGTCTTTCCAGAGGAAATCTTTCAGCAGTGAAGCTGCCCTATTAGTCCTTAGTTGGGGCTGAGATGACTGAGTGTATAATTACAGGATAGAGCCAGGCTGAAGAAAAATGATCCAGGAGGGCATCTTGGGACAAGCAGGATATTACTTAAACTAAACCAGAGCTGCCTAGTGGTCTGCACTTTGATCATATCCTGTTTTGTTAATGTCTGCCTCCCCAGATTCCATTGTCAGCAATGTAAAGATGTCAGAGTAAATGTGTGTGTTTGAGAGAGAATGAAAACAGAGAAAATAGAGGGGCATTTAGAGTAAGAGGCAGGAGAAAAGGCCTTTGTTTTCCTACAAATTAAACACTTACATTTTTTGTATTTATATTATTTGTATAGCCTAGAAAACCTTGTTTTTCTTGCATGCCCCCACGATGAACAGAGAATCCAAAAAGGGCAAACCTTCTTCATGAATTGAAGTTAGCAGGGATCACATTTAATAGCAATAAAACTAAATCAAAACATTTCTTTACTAAATTTCACACAACTTGTGCAGTATAATCTAAGTCTCATTTATCCATTGCTTAGTATCTCCAAAAAACATTCAATTTCATTAAAATGTTAAAATATAAAAAACTTTAGCCTACGAATAGCGTACATGAGGGCCACTTTAGCAGAGTTCAAATGCACGCGTGTGCTCAGGAAAGCTACTCAGCTGTCTGTGATGTAAAAATGCATATGTTAAGGAAGTCCTTAGCAAATGGAAACAGACATTTGGAAGTAGTTTTGCTCCTTTTGAATGTGACCCCGATTTACTGAAATTCATGAAGAATATTCGTCTTTTTTTTTTTATTCTTCTCACGTGGTGAGTTATTCATACACAAACGATCATTTTGCGGGTTAAGCATTCATTTCAGTGCTGTTCCACCCGCGTGCAGGCAAAAGTGAGGTAAAGGAGGTGTGGCATTGCCTCTCTTTCTACTATTTACAATGGCACAATGGTGAAGCAACCACTCTCTATACACACACATGCATAACCAGGCACACAAACACAACCATCACTACAAAGGATGACAGGGATTATATTATCATGAGAAACACACGCACGCGTGCACACATCCACACACAGGACATTCTCAAGTATGCATGTCAGCCTGTGTTCCCAGTGAGGCTGCTCCAGCTGGGAGCGTGGAGTCTTTGATTAACACACCATTCCATATGTCAAACTTTACGGCCGCAAAGTTTCTGAGCTCCACCAGTTGTACGTGTGTGTGTGTGTGTAGTCCACCTCTCCTCAGCTGCCTGGAAGTGAAACCTTAACACATTTCTGCCTTCCATATTGCAACTCAACACTGTTTTTGTAAATAAATAAATACATTTTTTATACACTTGGTGAGCTGAAAGGTTTGTAGGAATAAAGAGATCAAAGCTCACTTATGGTGTTTAAAGACAAAGCATAACACTCATGCATTGCACCGGTGTACGTAAAGTTAGGAATATTTTCTTTTGCTCAATAAATAGGTCATGTTTTATCAGGGACTACTGCAAGGGAATGAACATATGCTGTACCATCAGGGGACAGTGTCTCTGTCTGTTTGTCTCTTTGACCTTGGCTGGTCTCTAAACTGACTTCTGAATCTCTGTCATGGTGTGGCTCCCAACGGGCCACTGGGTGGACCCCTCTATTTGCTTCCCATTAGCTGCCATAATGACCTCATTATGCCCACACCAACAGACACACAAGCACACTAGATAAGCTTGGGAACAGGTGTTTGATTTCACATTGTGCAGAGCCTGCTCCGCTAACACCCAAATCAGCCTGCAACCACCTGTCTCAATACTGTAACCGTACCGTAGTTGTTATCATATCGACTGAAACCATTATCTCATCTTACCATCTGCATGTGTGATTGGTTTGTTTTGGTTTCAGCAAACTATCAGCACTTAGATGATCGTTTTCAGATTAAAAAGTTTTGATAAGAATTTGATAACAGAAAGAATCGGGTCACACTGTTTTGCACCACTTCGGTATCTGGCCTCAGCCAAACTATCAAGTTAACAGGCTTGTGTAGTGTATATGTACGTGCACATATGCATGCACGCAGCCTGTTTGTCCAGGTGCACCCTCAGATGAGATCTGACAGCCTATCTCCCCTTCACTTCCCCCTGTTAAATGCCCCTTGAGAATCAGTCTCTTAATATGGTTGCTATCGCTTGTTTAAACACATTCTCTTAGTTCCTACTGTAATACTTTTTCTTATCTAACTTCCTACTGAAGTGATATGAAACAAGACTGTGATAGCGGTGGATTGTGTATACTGTATGTGTTAATGTTTTTCTCCCACCTGGATTCATGACCTTAATGATCTTCAACTTTGTTAATACATGAGTGCTGGAGTGATGGAGATAAGGCAGGACCAGGCAGGCACAGGAACAATTCTGCCAAGACATATTTGGTGACAAGTTTCCCAGGATCATGAAATTCCTGTGAAACCTATGTGCTAGTTGCCCATTGGCTGTAACCTGTGTTTTTAGGTGCATTTCTTTCACCATGACACAGACGACATGAGGTAATGCAACAGTTGGAGGAAATTGGCTTGATTTCTTTCGAAAACATGGCAAGAAGGCTGTTTTCCAAGGTGTTCAAAGGAAATCAAACCAATTCTCTCAGGTTTCAGATGTAAACACTTGTAAAAACTGTCTGATTGCAGCATAAGAAAACATTGATCCAGGGGTTTAAGGGTTAAACTACTTAAATAAAGTTATGGAAACGGGGTAAGATATGAAAAGGTTAAGGAGAAATTTTGGAAAATTCAGAAGTAAAAATGTCTGGGGACCTATAGAGAGGAATCAGTTACAGAGGAAGAGACCTCTGGGAAATCAGTCAAAGGTGCATGCATTCATTTTTCCCTTGACACAAACAAAACACACAAACACTGACATATATAAATGCACATCAAGTTGTCCTCTCCTGTCCGTGTGCATTAGTCTAATGCTCTCATACCACTAAACACTCTCCTGGGGACAGCACAGACACTAGAAGCCATGCTGTCTGCGTAACCACATAAATAGTCTGGCAGGCATGAGGAAACCCTGTTTATTCCATTCCTTGAGCTGCCTTGGCCGAGTCTGCAATATTCTAAAATGCCATCTGGTAACAGGAGTTGTAAGATCTTTTCAGGTCAGGGCCCAGTTGTAGAAAAAAGAAATATAGCACTTAATCTTTGATATGTAGAGAAACGGTTTAATACCATTTCATAAGAAGCACAATCAATACAACAATGAAAACGTTTGCAGTGAAATGTTATAGCAAAGGATACAATGGGGGGAAACGGTTGTAAAGAGGTGGTGCTTACCTCATCCTGCCATCTTTAATCCCCTAATTAAGAAGCAGAGTAATGAGTTGATGAAGTGACCGATTAGTTGACCTACGACCCCTAAACCCTGACCTCTGCACCTTCTCGAGTCACCCCGTCGATGGACGAGGAGCATCTTTGGTATACTGGAACTCTTTGTCTGTGTGTGTGTGTGTGTGTGTGTGTGTGTGTGTGTGTGTGTGTGTGTGTGTGTGTGTGTGTGTGCTGGAAGAGGTGTAAAAACAACAATAAATAAATCAGTGAGAGACAGAAAACTTAAACAAACAAAAGCAGAGTGAAAGACACAAAAAAACTGCCTGAAAGAGATCTGCCTCGACTTGTATTTCAGCGGAAGTTTATTTAAGGGCCAGTGTGATGGGACAAAACAACAAAGAGGACGCAATGCGAGATAGTGAGCAGTGTATCAGATGAACGCTGCTCTCATCATCGTATCTCATAGACGCTCATCTGAATCAGACTCAATCAATGGATGTGTAATGTTCATGTGTATTTATGTGAAAAGCTTGACGTCCTGGGACAAATTTCACAATTATTTCTGACAAGAAAGTCAAATTTAATCTAATATTAACATCCACACGTACACATTGGGCCTCAAGCAAGAAACTTTATATAAACAAATTTTCTCTTTCTTTTACTCAAATCCAAGATTTGCTCTCATTTTGTTATTACCCATTGATTCTCCACCAAAGTTTTCTTATTTTTGCTCTTCTCTTAAGTAAGAGAACATTTTACGACTCGTCAAGAGCACTCTTACCAAAATCAGAGAAAAACGTTTCCACAGAAACGAAATATGTTTCACATTTGAGGAACTTTTTAAAAAATGTATGAATATCATAAAATCAAATTTAGATAGTGTTTCAGAATAATTATAATGACTAGATTATCAATTTTCAGGGCTGAAGAATTACTGCTAGACTTATTCTGTCCTTATCTAATGTTTAGGGAGTGTTACCTATGCTAATAGGTGAATTATGATCAAATGGGATTCAACATTGAGCAGACCTGGTATGAGCTGAGCAGATTTGGATGGTTAAGAACATTTGGTGCATTTGGAGTTGAATTCTCTCATATTTTCTCTTACCAGAAAATTAAGAGAAAATATAAGGGAATTTTAAGAGAATGTTGCTGCATGAGGCCCAGTTGCACTCAAAGTGTTATTACCATAAAGCCGCCCCTAGGGGGTGTTTTTGCCACACACAGATAACACAGATATTAACTATGTACTCAACTATCTCTTGAGTTGTTGCTTCTGCTTGTCAAACATACTACTTCTTGTATGGGGAGCAAATATATAAACACAAATAAATACAAGCTGACATGCTTGGACACTTGTCCTACATGACCCCCTGCTGACTGTCCTTCCTGGCAGCACATAGCGCAGAGGAAACAGGATGTAGTGGCACTGAATGGATGGCTTTTTGTCTGTTTTCTCTTGTGTCCTGCTGTCTGTGTGTGTGTGTGTTTTCCCGTCATTGACAGGTTTCTCTGTGTGTTCAGGTGGAAGACAAATCAGGTTGTTTGGTTGTTTCTTTTATTGCAGGTGATGCAATACCAGCATGAGCAAATTAGCAGGTTTCTGTTGTGTGTTTGTGTTTCCTGTCTTACTGATTCCCTCATTGACTCTCTGTGTGTTCTCATCCCTGTTCTTCCTGAGAGCCCGGTGGTCCTCCTTTTTCAGAATTCACTACTTTCTGTCTCTTTTTCCCCTCCAGTCTCTCGCCCTTTCTCGGTCACGCAGTCTCATTCACATCTACATCCACACTCACATCCAGTCCCTCCCCCACATTCATGTGTCGTCTCCTCTCTCTCCGTCCCCTGCATGGCTTTGTGCTGCTGCCACAATGCCAGGGGCCAGGCGATGAGGTCACTCTCCACAGGAGTGCTGCAGGCCTGACTGAACCTCGACCATCCCCACAGCCGTCCAGCGCGCAGAGGACTAACAGGGCGGCAGTGTCACCTCCCCCAGTGCACCACATCTCTCCCTCAGCTCAGACGACTTCACCTTCGTGCCCATGAAAACCACATGGCAGGCACACAAACATATCATTTGTAGGAAGTTCATATGCATACTTGCAAGCTAGTGCAGATAAACACACTCGCACACACAAGTGCACACATGTATGCACACGCACAGTTACACACACAACTGCACAGATAGCTGGAAACTTTTGTCCTCTCTCATACTCTCTGCTGTGTTTCAACCTGTCCCCTGCTGCCTCTTCCGCCCCCTGTCATCTGTCTCCATCCCTCACTCCATCCATTTCTCCATCCAAGTCTTTACAAAGCAGTGAGTCATGTAGTGGTGTTAGTGTCTGGAGTCCTTTTAGAAACTTGTATTCCCTCCAAAATGTACCCCAGAGTCTGTGCAGGACAGTTTTCCAACTAACTATGATTCATCCCTGCCTTTTCAGCTGCTTATAACATCAATATGAGTTAGTGTATGTGTGTGTGTTTGCATGTGTGTGTAGATATGTTTTCCTGTCGTGTGCGCAGGTACTCATGTGCAAGCTGTGTGACCGATGCATACATGCATACATGGGTTCATGGAGAAATTGTAAAAGTGTACTTCTGTACATGTGTGCATGGACAATGCATGTGCAAGTTTTTCTTGCAATAAACAGGAAAAAGGGGAGAGAAACTGGCCCCCGTTTTGGATCTGAGCAGCAGTTGGATCAAATGTCAACAGTGGAAGAAATAGTGAATAACCCCAAACTCAGCTTGATCTGTCCTAATATAATAGCCCCTCAAGCACGCTTTAAAGAAATAGTAAAGGATTTTTTAAATGGGGTATGAGGTACTTATCAGTAGTCAGTGTATTACTTAGTCGTTGGTAGTCAGTATGCCCCCAGTTTGTAGAAACAGACAGGAGTGCTGGCCACATTACATCACATTATAAGCGAACGGAATTTCGTTTCCATTCATTGCGTATTGGAAGTGACTGATTCACTGCACAATGTATGCTGGGATACCTGCTATGTGGACCAAGCTGGCAGTGCAGTGAGAGGGCATGTTGATAAAAAAAAATCAAACGGTGCTCATGTCACTTAAGCTGCAGCAACAGCAACTTTCTGAACAGCTCTTTCTATAACCAGGAAATGCTTAAGTGACATTAAAGATGAAAAAAAAAAACGTTTTTCAGCGCACGTCTTAGTTTCATAAATACGTCTATCATCAGTTCCAGCTGACTTTTTATAATGTGACAGGAAACGTTTTTGTACTGCTGCTTTTTCATAAATAAAACACTTGGGTGGTGCTGGTAGAGAAAGCAGTGGAGAGACTGTAGGAGGCACAAAGGCGGATAAAAGTTTATGCAAACTGGTCGTGTAAATGTAATGCTGTGGATGGGAGGCAGCAGCAAAACATTATATATCCTGAAAAGAAGGCCCACCTAAAGAATCAATATCAGTTTAAGTAATCACTATGGTTTGAATATTTTGAACTGAAGTTGTTATGCTCTCTTCAAAGACTTCTTGGATAAAAAGGGTAATTTTATCTTGCAGAACACAGGAGTCCATCCTACATCAGTTAGTTTGTATTATTGTTTGACGTTACTCATTAGCCCACGCTCTCGGAGTGCAGAGCACACTTTGGGCAGAGACAAAGCAGCAGAATGCCAGATGCAGTGAAAGTAAAACTTAATCTTTAATTGTGCCGAGTCTGAAAGTTAGCCTTCCCCCGCCTTTGCAGGAGCTGCTCCTCTCATCCAGCAATCTGTTCTGATCAGCTGGGATTGGATTGAATGATAAATTATCCACCCTGCGACTCAAACACCACAAACTGCTGCTGAGAAACAGAAGATCTCATGAGGAGTTTCACTTGTGCTGCATTCACAGACTTACAAAAATGTCCAAATTTAGAGAGGGGACACAGAGGACACATAGGAAAAACAAAACAGAAAGTTTGCTGAGCCACACTTCAAAATATCCAAACTATCCCTTTAACTGCTGACAGAGTGAATGTCAAGAGGAACAATTAAAAATCTTTGTAGAGGTGACGTGTGTGTGTGTTTGTGGTAGTAGTAAGAAATCGGTAAGCAGTGACTCAGGGCATTTGTGATCGTGCACGGTGCCACGTTTAGTTTCATGTGAATGAATATTTAGGGTAAATGTCCAAGTGTGCATAACGGTGACTTCCTAGCCACTGTTTGCCCCTGCTGTGAGGACATGATGTTCCTGCAACCCTTCAGTGCTTTTATAGCTCAGCCAGGCCCAAAGCACAACCCACACACTGACCACCACACAGCCCAGCGCCCTACAGAATAGCCTGGCCTGGCCCATGGCCTCCCATTGTATATATCCCGTCTGCTTTGTCTACACTACTGTGATAGGTTCCAGTGTACAAGCACAGACAACAGTCTTGTTATAGCGTGTTAATTCTCCCATGACCTCCTCGTCGGTTTATGGGTGTCACTCTGGTTGAGTTTCATTTAGGTTAGAGGTGCTCAGCCCAATTCCATGCTTGAGAAGTCAGAATGTGTGATGTCTCAGGGAGCTCGTGTTATACAATTTAGACCGTCATAAAGCAGTGTGGCTTTCAGGTGATCACACTAATGCACTTCCCTGGTGCATTACGGTATGTACAGTGACTCAACTGTCAAGCTTTAGGGCTTCATGATTGATTGTTTTTAATTTGCTATTTGATCTATATCTCTATTAGAATTTCATACATGGCAACGATTCCTCCATATTTTTTTGTTCCGTTTTTTTTTTTTATTATTAGCAACAACTTTGAAGAGACCCTAAAAACAAAAACAATGTAAATGTAAATAGAGGAAGGTTAGAAAAATGAGGGAGAACAAAAAAATCGAAGTAAAACAACAAAAAATGCAAGTATGCCCATAACTGTATAGATCCAGGGGAAAAAAAAAAACATTTTTTTAAATTGTATTTTATTTATTGCAAGCTCTTTTCTGTCATTTGTGGTTTACAGATAGTCCTCTCACTTTATGTGAATTCAGTGTGTTCATCACATGGAGGTATAATTACACTTTTGGCCACTGAAAATTGGCTTCAAAGCCCAGCGCTGTTTCTGGGGGCTTGACTGTACCTGTGCACCTGTTGCTAACTTTAGTTGTTGGACAGTACTGTGGTTACTATTTGTTTTCAAAAACGCAGTATCCAAGCACCATTCAAAGATGATTAAAAACTGAAGCCGTAATACTAACCATACTGGAAGCCAGTTGTATCCAGTGAGTTGCTGTACATTGTTCTCAGTAAAATGACATTTCCAGTTAGCAAGTTGCTAACATTAGCACATTCCATGGTGTTAGCACATTATACACAAGGTGCTAGTTTGTTGCTCAACACTGTCCAGGTCTGCCGGCTGTGTGTCTGTTGAAGCTGACTGTTTACAGCAGCCGAGGCCTTACGTCAGTCAGATGTCAGCTATTGAATGTCAACTATTTCTCTCCCCTCCATGCACCCGGTGTACCTATTACCTCACTGCCCACAGCACCAGTTGATAGGGTTTATACACACACAAGTGCAGTGTACAGTTTTAGCCTTTAGCATTTCTACACTGGATACCTCGACCTTCACTTTACTCCATCTAGTCATCCACTTATCCTCCCCTCCCTCCTTAGGCCCTGGGGCACTGTCAGACTTTTCTCTCGGTCTCAGTTTCAGCAAATATACCGATGTGTTTGAGCGTGCATGCATAATGTGCTGTGTTGTGTAAACACCTCTCAGGTTTAAACCCCAACAAAAGACAATTTGTGTCCCGATCTTCTGCTCAAATGCTTATCTTGTTCGAGTGCTTGTCTTTCGCGAGGTGGGAATAAGGGAGGGAGGGGAGGGGAGGGAGGAGGAGGAGAGAGGAGAGGAAAAGACATGCCTGCGGGACAGCGGCATGTCTTGTGATGTTTAGAGACGTGTCAGGATATGTGTGTGTGTATGTGTGTGTGAGAGAGAGAGAGAGAGAGAGAGAGAGAGAGAGGGAGGGAAAAAAAGTCTCAGCATCTGTACACAATGTACAGGGTTGTTTTATTTATGTATATTTGTATGCATACAGTGGAATTACTCTTTTTCTATCTGTACACCAGATGAGGAAGAGAATGTCTCCTTCTTTATCTGTCTCTCTGTCTCTTTCCCCTCATTCCAGTGACACGTCCCCTGTAGACACATCAGAGAGGTAGAGGCTTAGTCCTGTCAGCGCCTGATTCCGCCTGACCCCTTTTCTCTCTAAGTGGAGGAAGAGCTCGCTTTTTCCTGTCCTGGGGCAACAAACATTTGAGACACAAGGCGTTAGGAAAGTGTGAAAACGCATGAGCACCGAGAATGTGCTCTTCACGGACAGCATGAGGAAAACAAAAAGTAAAAATAAGTTTTAGGAGAAATTAATCAACAGCAGAGCAGTTTAATGTTTGTGCTGAGCGAGAAGGGAAAAGGAAAGAAAGGGAGAGTAAAGAATGGGAGTGACTGCAGGGTTGGACATGTTTGTGATGTTTTGAGGCTGACATCATGGCTGTATCAGCAGGTGGTGTGTGTTGGATCATCAGGTAGGCCTGTAAAACAGCCATGTCACACTAAATGCACACAGCGGTCTAAAAAGAGGGGAAGCAGGGAACCCATATCCATGGCACCAGAAGGCCAACAGTGAAGTCTGCAGCTGAATGTGTGAGTCACACTTTATTTTTATCCGCTTCCATAATACAGCTCAAATTGTTAAAATTATTTATAGATATGATAGAAAAAACAAGAAGGGAATATATATTTGCTAGGGCTGTACCTGACAGAATTATGTCAGTTCAATCAGATCTGTCTGTTAAATATGAATATTCAGTGATTCCTTTTTTTCCACATAAAGTTTTAAAGTTTGAATGGGCACAGTGGGACTTTCAGTGTGTGTGTGTGTGTGTGTGTGTTTGGGGGGGCTAATATTGGCTCAAAAGTAACCTACTGCATTACCGTCACATTGCCTGGAAAATGATTCAGCTACTTTCTGCAGTAACGTACAATAATCCTTTTTAACATCAAAGTTTCTGATGAAGCATATATTTACCAACGAGATCCCGTCAAAGTATTTGGTGTTTGTTCCCCGCCCTGTAACATATCCTCATTTCTCCTCACATCCTCCCATCAACCGTTCCCTCTCTCTTGTCTCACTCTTTTCCTCCGCAGGCTGGTCCTTTTCATCCACTGCCATGCAACTCTCTCCTCTCACCAACCTGAATGTGTATACTTGAGCGTGTGTGTTGAATGTTCCAAGCAGTAGTCACGACAGAAGAATGAGATTGTTCGAGGTTGTTAAAACTGTTGGAAATTGTCGTAAAATTGCCTTTTTTTTTAAAAAAATATGTGAGCCAGATTGATTGTGTGTTTATGTATAAGCGAGTGTGAACGAGGCATTCATTAAGCATTAAGCTGGTGGAAGGCCTCAACTGTCTGGTATTCACTACATCAGCCGGTGAACGCTGTGCCCCTCGAAATGAAATGACTCCCTTCCTTTTTCGCTGCTTCCTCTAAAGCAGCACTTCCAAGGCCTCTCATCGCCATGCCAACAGCACAACAGTGTGAGGACAGCACTGAAACTCTAGGTACTGGGCATGGTAAGGTCGTGATAAGGCCGGATTGCCCTCTCATGAAGTTGGCGTTGGCAGGCTAGCAGAGTCCAAGGTGCCAGTGCTGGTTCAGTCTGATATTTTATCTGAGGACTGCTGCTTCAATTAGGCTCAAAGGTTTCAGCAAAGCTACTGTGCCAGTTAGTTTCTCCCTCCTTCTCTGTCATGCAAGGTGTTGCTTATGTTTGTTTGACTCATTGTTTAGATTTTGTTGCAGCTGTAAATATTTCACCAACTCCCTTAGATACAGCATTAGAGTAGAGTTAACCGCAATAACACAGGCTCCTGGATTAATTCATTGATTGGGTTATGTCACATCGATCTTGGAAACTGTTGGTCAGATGTTCATCCTCATTCTTTTAATTAAAGTTTTGAGTCCCAAAAAAATCGTAAACGAGAAAATGCACAGTTTTTGTCTAGGCCCAACCCCAGCCCGAGCAAAGGCAATTTTTAGCCTAAGTCAGATTAAAGACAGGAATTCTCATGTAAAAATTTACATATTAAACCATTAATTAAAAGCTTACGTCAATTAAAGTCTTTTCAGTAGAATAAGAGACATTTGTGACATGCACCTTCTCCTACTGAATGTTAAGCACAGCCCTAAAACTGTCAAATGCCACAAAGATTGTATATCAGCACTTCATTATTGAGAGGTGGGTATTAGAGGTATAGAGATGGGCTGATGGCAGAATTTAAGCCATTACCCGGATTATACGTTCTGCATTTAAAGAAAAAAACAAAACAAAACACAGAACTGGAGTTGGCTTGACCTGATTCAAGCCCGGGGCAGTTTTGAGAACTGACAGCCCAGCTCAAGCCCAGCAGGTGGGGTCAGGTTCAGGCAGCTAATCAAATTGCACAAATGCACCACTTGCTCATCTGTCAATGACCTTTTGAGTCTGATTTTGCAAATTAGCAAAAGACAGCTGCTGTTCCGTCAATGTCAATTTTCTAGACTCCTTGCCAAAATCAGATTCTCAGTAAATCTGTGGTGAGAAGCAGGCCGTGAAGTTGCACAACTGTGTGTCATGTTCAAAGCAGCTACTGTAGGTTTTAATGAGGCGTGGGAGTTTACAGAGGTGGTGTATCACATCATCAGCAAACACTGACTACACACTGACTGACTTAACATTACTGATTGGTGTGGTATGAATTTGACTAGACTGAATCAGTCCTCCAGACATCAGTGAGCCAAAAAAATAAAATCTTGTAATGTGTAGTCAGACTTTGGTAAGGTTGAAAAGACTAAGAATATGTTGCTCTTTTTTTTGTTTTTAATTATCCGTGTGCTATGTTGTAACTTGTCATAAGCAAAGGGCAAAAATGTACACCACAAAATGCACTTAAATTGGCAGTTAGAGATTGGAAAAATTTAAAACCAAATATCATCTTCCCAGCTCTCTCTTTCCAAATTCTTCTCCTACTCTGAGGTGGTCTGATCCTTGCAGTGCTTATAAACAACACTGTATTCTTTAGTAGTAGTGTGCAGGTCACACAGATCACCGGTGCTGACCCTCAGGTGCTCCTGTACTACAATGCAGACCCATATTGAGACACACATCTCCACTTTAACACAACACGGATGCATACAGGTTTGCATTCCATATAAACCCACCAGGGCCAGGTGTGTGGTTTTAACACAGCGTGCTCCCTGCCCTCTGTTGGTTTTAAGTACAACTTCCAACATTTAATCACACAGTTTACTCTAACTAGACCTCTTTAGACCTCCACGTATGCACGTAAGCCCCCATCAGACAGAAATATCAGTCCGAAGTACTCTTAAATTCTATTAAGGATTCAAAAAGTCTTCAGCGTTCAATGGACCATCGCAAGGTAAAAGAGCACTAAGTGTGTTTTGGAGCTTATGATGTTTATCAGGGCCCCCGAGGACTGAAGCCAAGGGCAGATTGGGAAAAGGCCAGTTGAGTTTTAGGAAAGTGAGGGTTCTCTTTCTCCTCGCCCAGCCTTGGCCTCCTCTCTCCTCCCACATTGTTGACCGTCCCTAAGTGGTCATTGCCACCAGCCGTAAACTGTTATGTCCACCTGTAAACCTCCAGGACCACCTGTGTGCTGCATGCTGCAGTACAGTCCACTTCACATCAGACGAATAGTAGGACCTCGTAAAATCCCTCAAAAATAAGCTCGACCTTAGCTTCCTTTAAAAGCAGAGCAGAGGAAAATTATTCAACAGTGTGAATAAAAATAAACAGTATGTTGCCTTTTAATATCTGCATTTAAGTTGACGGGAAATTAGGGTACAGCCAGCAGCTACAGCCAGATAAGAGATTAAATTCTCTACTATTTGGAGTATGTTTATCTGCAACACCTTTCATTGTTTTTTTGTCTATGTCATTAAGACTTTGTGATATCAAGAACAACTTTGTGCACCAGAAAGAAACCATGATCAACGTGTCTGTTAATCACAAGATATATACATGTAAATTACGTATAATGTACATTGACTATTGCAAATCTGTCCACATCGGTCTTCCTCTCATGCGTCTTCATAAACTTTAGTTGTTCCAGAAATCAGCTGCTGTGTCATTTGTAGAACTTCCTACACAGATCATATCGGTCTTGTTCCTTCTGCAAGTTTACCATCTCTGTTAAATAACGTATCGATGTCAAGATCTCACTTGTCACCTCCAAGGCCTTTAATAACTTTGTGTCTTTCAGAACTGCTTCATATCGAGCCACCTTCTCGTACTCTCACACCAACTTTTGCAGTCCTACTCACTTCCTGTTTGACTACTGTAGGGTCTTGAGCCTTCAGTTGTTTGAACCCCCGTCTTTGAAACACTCTCCCACAAGACATTTGCATTATTTATGCTCTCTCTACATTTAAGTCCTATCTGAAAACACATCCTGGTGGTTGCATGATTTGCTTGAATTTCAATGTTCAGCATCGCTGCTGTAGTTTTAAAAGTGGACTACGGTTGTGATTTAGTGGTCAGAGGGGATCTTTGAAGTGTGTCTGAAGAAATGGCCAGCAACTGGCATGGCCCTGTAGGGAGAGACATGGCACGTGCCAAGGGCTTTCATTTCATGAATATCCTTCTTGAATGCTTCAGTGCTGTATAATTATGCTTCCCTCATCTCCCAAATTTTTCTTTCTCTCACTCATGCCAATACTCGTGCCTATTGTCAGCATTGTGTGGGTTTTCATGTGTATGTGCTTCTGCTATATGTGCGGACCTGGTGTTTAATTAGGTGGTTTTAAAAAGAAAAGTCATTGTGTCCACACTAACAGAGCTCTGTGGGGTGAGCTGGTTGTTCCGTGGGAGTAACTTTGGCTGTTTGTGCTCAACTTTAAACTCTGGACGTTAAACCACTTAGTCAGCCTCATAAAGCTGTTTTCCATCTCCCTGTGATATAGCCATTATGAGTCACACAACACACTAGTAAACAATTCTGTTCACCTCCATCATCAGTGAAAACCTAATTTATGTTTTCATGCTTTCTTTGTGAGTTTGCTCGTGCTTTACACATTATGCTGACTAATCGCAACTCTTCACCCAGCAGCCAAACAAAAAGCTGTACTGTTGTATGTGTTTTTTTATAGCAACCTGCCACTTTAGCCGGAGTTGTTGAGAATGTGCATCTCTGAAGTCCCTCATAAGCTTTTAATTCTAGGTAGACTGTTCAAAGGGAGATATTCACACCAGATGCAGGTGCCCCGGAAAGTATGACTTCAATCTTGAAAAGAAGATCCTGCAAACTGCTCTTGCTCAACAAAACTATTTATTGGTTATACTAACGTTTTGGTCCCTCTGGACATTTGTCAAGTGTATTTTACGAAAAAAAAAAAAAAACAGAAAAAAACCCCATCATACTGGTGTCAATTTTTTGTTCAACTTTGGTTTTCCAGGTAAATGATCAGTCAGTCACCCTGTTGGCCAACAAAATTTTCACGTGTTATACAAATCAAGTGTACATTTCTTGTCCTCAGGCCATTACATAACTCAGGGAATTGTGCAGACTTGCAAAACAATGACTATTGTTCTGATTTTCCATAATCAGCAATCAAAATTACTATCAACTGTGGCAGTGAAAATGAATCCTTCAAGCTATTATGGCAAGAACACTTTTACAGCCAAACCAGTGGCACAGTGCTGCTAAGCCGACACACAGCTTGGAGAGCTGGGGAGTTCCCGTATGCGGTGCAGATGATGATTATGTTAGTTATTGCAAAATGTCTTCCACCCAGACGAGCGAGCATTTTGGATGGGTTCCCCATTAAGGCCTTGTGTAACTCAACATTTTGCGGCCCATTAAGAAACAAAGAAATGGCAGCAAGCCGTGTTGGTGTTAATGGCATAATAGCTGTGTGTTGAGGTAGTAATGTAAGAGATAACACGTCTGCTGCTGAACAAATAAACAGCTGTACTGTAGGCAAGATTAAGAGGAAGGAGGGAAAAGGTGAGTGAGAAAGGCAGTCAACGCAAAGCAGGAGGAACAACAAGCAATCCAGCAACAACAAGCAGGCCTGATTTTAATTCATTAATGACTGAAATCCCCCAAGCTAACTGCATTTTTATGGGTGTTTGAGAACAATAATAGGCTGTTGCTGTTTCCATTCACTCTCACACAGACACACACATTCAGTACATATACATGTACGCAGATACTTGCTGTGTTGTAAAACTTGCAGCCAGATGTGGCAGTTACACTTCCGTGTGGACATTGACTACAAAAACCACACGAGTCACATTGAGGTGTCTCTTCTCTCTAATTTTATCCGTTTTGATGTTAATTCTACGCATGACTGCATTTTTTAGAATCATCAGTCTCTGCCTTGCACCTAAAACTACCACGATAGCCACTTATATCATTACAGAAGTGCCGTTATATTATTATACACGTATATTGGCAATGCACGGCAGATACAGTATGTGATGTCATTTGGACAGGGACTGTGTGTGTGCGCACAAGGGTATACATTGCAAGAATTTAGAATATGATTGCAGTGATGTTAGCAAGGATATTATGTAAGCAAAACTTTGGCATTTACATGGATGCAATTTTCCTTTTTTTTGCCTCCACGCCAACAGTTTTAAAGGCATTATGTTTTCAGGTTTTACGTCCGTTTGTATGTCTGTCCGTCCCATTCTTGTGAGCACGATATCTCGAGAAGGCCTTGAGGAAAAATATTCAAAGTCAGCACAAACATCCACTAGGACTTAACTATAAACTGATTCGATTTTTGTGGTCAAAAATAGAAGTCAGTGTGACCTTGCATCTGTCCCATTCTTGTGAAAGGGATAACTCAAGAACGCCACGAGGGAACTTTTTCAAATTTGTCTCAAATGTCCATTTGGGCTCAGCGATGAGCTGATTAGAATTGGTGGTCAAAGGTCAAGGTCAATGTGATCTCAAGTATGTCTTTTTGTGAACGTGATATCTCAGGGAGGCTTTGGGGAATTTCTTCAAATTTGGCACAAAACATCCACTTTGATGCAAGGCTAAATTGACAAGAAATTGTTGGCCAAAGCTCAAAGTAAGCATCCAAGTTTTATAATTTTTAGAATCTCTGCAGGAACATTTGAAGCAGTGTCAACTGTCATCCCCATATGAGCTTGGAAACTTTATCTAAACTCGGCTGGTTCGTGCAGGCAGACGAGCACAAGGTGTTAATTCTAGATTATCATGTGTTCTTGCTTGAGTGCATGTGTTTCAGAATTATCTCCACATATCTGAACCATGACACAAGCCATGTCTGCCTCCTGAGGGTGGAGGTGAACTTTCTAGCCCCCCATCAGAGTCTGCAGGATCCCTCTGTCTCTCTCTCTCTTTCTGTCTGTCTCTGTCAGAACAGCACATCCATTGTTAGAGGGGGGTGCTCTGCCTTTACATAAGGTCAGAGGGGCTACAGGTAGCGGAAAGGACAAGATTAATTACTCCATCTGGGACAGGCAGGGAGGGGGTGATAGACCGAGAGATGAGAGAAATAGGTGGGGCAGGGAGAGAATTAGAGGGAAGAAAGAGGTAATTGAGAGGGGAGAGGAAGAGAAAAAGTGATCGAGAACAGACAGGGAGGAAGTTAGAGATGAAGAAAGGGAAAGAGAGACAGGTAGAGACGAGAGGAAGTAATTACCTGCGTAAGTGTCTTTGTTGAGCTCACCGATGCGTTCAGCAAGAGGCAGGGCATGGAAAGAGAGTGGTGGTCAAGGGTAATTACCAAACCACAGGTTTGTTAGCCTTTGATGCACTCTCTTTGACTATGTGTCTCAGACTGCAGCATCCAACTGAGCTTCAGAGTGCGTCATCCTCAGCAGCATCATCCTCATCACTACGAAAGGGCTCATTCCAAAGCACAACCCAGCTGTAGTAATATAGTATTTAAGTTGAGATTTAAACATCATTCAAGATGCGACATGTGACTCGTATGTGCTGTTTCTCCCTCTGATTTTTTTGTGTTTTTATGTTGAATTGGTTTGCCATCCATCTAGGGCTGTAGCCAACTCAGAGTTATGTCAGTCATACTGGATTTGGCTGTTCAATATGTATATTCCACTATTTGTTCTTTTTTTTCCATAAAGAGTTTGAGCAGGATTCGTTGGGACGTTCAGGGTGACAGCGACTTTCAAGGAAAGTTAGTCAGGTTAGCCTACAAAAATCCCCTTATCGTGCCCAGGTGGCATCCTGATCAGATGCCGGAACCAACTCCACTGGCCCCTAACGCGACAGCTTTACTCTGAGCTCACTCGAGATGTCTGAGCTCCTCACCATATCACTACGGCTGACCTCAGCCACCCTATGGAGGAAACTAATTTTGGCTGCTTGTATCCGCAATCTTTCTTTTAGTATCAGCCCAAATCTCATGACTGAGGTGAGAGTCTGAGTCTGACTGGTGGATTGAGAGCTATGTCTTCCAAGTCAGCTCCTTCTTTACCACAACGGGGCAGCACAACACCCGCAGCACTGCCGACGCCGACCAATCCCCCATTTCATCTGGTGCTCCCTTTTAACCCTTACTCATGAACAAGACCCCGAGATTCTTGAACTCCTACACTTGGAGCAGCAACTCACTCTCAACCCAGAGGGGCAGTCCACCGTTTGGATTGGTCTTCCTTGATCAAGTTTTCTTTTGCTGAAGTAATTATTTTCATAGACTACACATTATTAGTTATACGTGACCAGCTCCCTGAATAAACAGACTCCATACTGAGCGCAGGTGGCCGCAGATGTGAGGAGAGTTTAGGGCACTCCTGCAGATGTTGCTCTGACTAATCACCATCAAAGCATGTGAGTTTGTGTGTCATATGAGAGTGCCAGCATGTTTTCATCGCAAATGCCTGCGCTTAAATATGTTGTTGTGCTCGCAAGTGTGTATGTGAGTGTGTTGAGGTTGCATGCAAAGCACCACGTGCGTATATCGAGGTCATTTTGTATTTGAGAGTACCCAAGTGTGTCTGTGCATCTTTTAGTCTGCGCTTTTACACTTCAAAGAGAGAGTGTGTGTGTTTTGTACATGAGTGTGTGTGAGTCAGTGGCCCAGCTGCATCGCACAGGGCCTACCTGTGGGTGTAGTTGGCCCAAATCCACCTTCTTAAGTCTGCTTTTTATTCAGTGTCACATAAACAAATACCAGCAGGGTCCGTTCACTTCCAAAACTGCTCAATAACATCCTCAGATCTCTCCCCAGCATCTGATGACCTGCAGTTTTTTCACCGGGGAGGATCACGTAAAGCAACACTTTAATGTCAGTAGTGTACAGCAAGGTGTGTTTGGCTGCCTAAGCCTTTTTATTTCCAAGTGCTGCATATTCTAGTGTAATACCATGGGCACAGACATATTCAACACCCACACATTATTTTGTACAAACCTGTGTGTTTTCATAGGCGATATATACTCAGACAAAGGTGCAAACACATACACACACACACACATACACACATACATACATACATACACATATTAGTGAACGGGCTCAAACTTGCCCCACATTCACTCAGCAGGTCTTGTATGTCTTTGATATGCCTGACCCTCTTATTGTTTTTTCTATATTTCTCTATAAGACGGGTGGTATGCAGCTGATTAGATAGATAAATATACCCTGAAGGTAAGAGACGGGCAGAGAGGAGGAGAGGAAGCGTACAGAGTTTTCTCTTGTCTCAACACATCTCAGCAGTGGAACTTTAATCTGCTGAGGACGGCTTCATGCATTTAAACGGCCCGATTAGGAACAGTCTAAAAGGCGCTTTCCCTGCCGGGCTGAAACAGAAATTAAGTGCTTAGGCACAGCCGTCATTTTGTTTGTTTTCTCAGCGCCTCTTTCAAAAGATACACTCAGAGATACGAGCTTTGATCACGTGCTGGAACAACTTGGAGTCATGTTTAGGCCTATGTGCAGCACTAATGCGATGTAAAGACGCAGAGAAAGTGGCTGACACTTTGCAATGTGGATTTATCTGATGATAATAATCTATTATGTTTGGCACTCATTTCTCATACTCCACCCCACCCTTCACTAGATTTTTTTTGGTCTTTTTTTGTGTAGGGATCTATAGGGGGAGATAGCAGATCAACAGTATATGCCACATAGAGGTAGTGTTCATGATCTGATTAATTTGAGATGCAGCTTAGCACTGGGATAGGATCACATAGTGGGTGTTTGTTTGGATGGGGATAATGATGAAAAAAACAGTCGTGCACATTCAGGTGGGTGTGTTTTGTGCAAGTTTGTGTGTGTGTGTGTCTGTGTTGGGGTCATCCAGAGTTCTCAGGCCTGCCTCCTTGGCTATGCTACCTGTTGATAGAGACAATGCAGTTATGATGGCTGCTCCGTCTTTCCCATCATGCTGCTCCTCCACAGAACAAACTTTTGTGTGTGTGAGTGAGTGAACAGTTTGGAAGAACTGTTGGGTTATTCAGTGTAATAGCAGGCATGTTGGTTATAACTGTGTCCTCTCACTCTCTTTTTTCTCTGTCTGTTTCTCCTTCAGTGACATATTTGATGCCATGTTCCCAGTCACCCACATTGCAGGGGAGACAGTCATCCAGCAAGGTATGTATCAATGTTTTGTTTCGATTCATTTATGGAATCAACTGTGTGAACTGTGGATTATATTGCATTTTGAGTTTCATTCATTAACAAGCGATAAGAAAACAGGGATATTAGTAATGCTGTTTATGTTGTCCAGTGGAAAAGGACCAAAATACCAACAGCATGCCTTGTGCTGCCTCACTTGAATAAACCTCCCTGCTTCGCTTGCTCACCAGCCTGTGCACTATGCACTGTGCACTGGGCACTGAAATACCTCACAGACAGGCAAAGCAGATTTCAAGGTCAGAAAAATACCAAACCTCTGGGAGTGTTGCCTGTGCCAGTTGTTGCGTTGCCACAAAAATAAAAAACTCAGGTTCATTTTGTCCTACCAGTCCCGCGTACTCTCCTGTTTCCTCTCTTTGCTCCACTCATACATTCCCTCAGTCTGCACCAGATTTCAGGTTCCTCTCCTCTGCCTAACCACAGTCATCGAAGCCGTCACACTAGACATCCCTGGACTTTGAAGGAACGCAGAGCTTAGCAGAGCCAGACTAAATTTTCCCCCCACGCAAACTCCTATCAAACACAGACATGTTTAATCACATTTTGAAAACACAGACAAGACTTGCCCCCTACATTCAGATAACTGTGTTCACACCTGCATAAAATCACACAGGTTACACTTACGGAGCATGCCATACAAACACACAGTAAAATAAAGTAGAACTACCGGCTTTTGGACACACTCATTCACTCCCACCTACTCTAAGACAGAATCCAGGAGTATATCAGTCCTAATTTGGTGATAATAAGTCTAGCTAACTTTGCAGGGCCCCTGGTCCCCCTGGACAGCCCATTGTTATATACACTATAGAGTGTGGTGTATAGTATATATGGCGCTGATGTCATTGCTAATGTCTGGACTACTGTACAGCTTAAAAAAACTCCCCTGCTACTGGCCCATCACACACTATTTAGACACAGTTAGGAGTTATTGACTCTGTGGCTCGAGTGGTATTTAAACAAAGGGAGCATTTACTCTATCATAACATTCAAAATGGAGTATAGAGGTATTTTCATTGTAATCTATTGTCTTATTTAATATATCAATTTAATTTCATCTACTATTTCAGCCATGTAGCTACTTTTGCAGTAATAAGGGATTGAAAAGAAATACTTAATGCATGTTTCCAAATTTTAAATTCGAGCATGAGTGCAAAACACCTTAGAGACCGAGGATGTACCCGTGTTTTCCTTTTGAGTGAAGCCAAAGAACCTTAACAGTGTTAACGTCAATTAGCTTGTGTTGAAATGAAGCCTCGCTGAGTACACCAGCCTGCCTGTGTGTGTGTGTGTGTGCACGTTCTGGTCAAATATTTGCCTGCACTCTCAGGCATAGGGGGATTGGAAGGGTGCAACACAAAGACTCGAGCACCAAAGTGATAAAAGACAGGAAGAGTAGAAGAAAAGAAAGACGGAGCAAGAGGGAATTGAAGGAGAGATAGATGAGATGAAAGAGAGAGAGAGAGAGGGAGATAGGAGAGGGCCAGGTTGCAGCAGGTTGTGTGTGTGTGTGTGTGTGTGTGTGTGTGTGTGTGTGTGTGTGTGTGTGTGTGTGTGTGTGTGTGTGTGTGTGTGTGTGTGTGTCTGTGTGTGTGTGTGTGTGTGTGTGTGTGTCTGAGGTCTTCAGTGGGACAGACCATCAGACAGACAAGGAGCATTTTGTGTGACAAATAGAGCTGTATGATTAACGAGCACCCTCCACTCAGTATTAATTAGCCGTGTGAACTCCTGTGAACTTTACACACAGGGCGCTCTCAGCCTTTCAACTCTGTAGGTGAACATATACACAAGAACACACGCACAGTCGTACACACCCTCACGAAATGCATACTTGTGTCATGTATACTCATGCATCATCACCCACTTGTACCTCTGAATGGAGTTGCATTTATGTCTTATTGTGAGCGGTAGCTGCAAGGAGAGCTTCACATTTCCCCCGTATGTGGCTATCAGTCCTTTTTCATAATTCCCCCCCCCAGCCCCGTGTAACGGATACCATAATTAAAGGAGCACTTCACCATTTTTCAGCCTTATCTCCAGACTGGATGCTTTCAGTGGACATTAACCAACCAGATCCCATGGCTCGCTTCAAGGGTTTGCTTTGAAAGCACAGCATGCCCCCGTCAGTGACACGGCAGGGAAGCAGTGAGGAAACCGGACAACATTTAGAGTTTCCAGTCATGCACATTTAAGGGCTACTCACTAATTAGTTGCAGCCAGTGAGAGATGGAGAAAACACAAAAAAAACAGAAACAAATGGAATATATTCTTACTGCATTTGTTGCCATAGTTGTTGGATTTTCCCCTTTGGCAAGCAGACATAAAGCAACAGTAAAAACTTAAAAAAAAAAAAAAGCTTTGCATATTATAAGGCAGCCGGCGGAGATTTCACTAAATTTCTGCTCCTGGGTAAGATTTAGACTGAATCTCAATGATTGTTTGCAATAACTTCCAGTTAGACAACCCCCACATCACATTCATGAATTGAAAAGGAGATGAGGAAAAGCTGCCTCAATTGCACCCAAAAAATGGGCCAGTAACAGTTAGTATTTTAGTTTAGTTTAGTTTTAGTGCTACATTTAGAATGTTTTCACCGCTTTACATTGTCGTCACACAGCTCTGTCTGACAGAGAGCTCAAGCCCTTATCTAAAGGCCACAAGACAAAATCACAAGTTTACTTTGCAAAATATGGGAGGAGCTGGCCTACTGCTGGCTCAATCAGTTAGTATGTTAGCTAAAGCGGAGAAAATATTCGGAATAAAGCACACATTTGAACTGATATTGAATTTTTTGAAGGGTCATTTGAGGTTGCTAAAATATGTTTCCCCTGTCCACAGCATTACATTGCATAGCTTCTGTGACGCCATAGATTTGATTTATCAAACACACCAGCAAAACAACACAGTATGTTTAGTAAGCGCAGCAGAAACTGTTATGAGGTGTGGAGCAGGTGGACCCAAATGTAGGAGACTACAGGTAACATCAACTAAAACAGGTCACTCTTTATTCTGTGTTGGAGCAGGGAAACAGCAAACTGAAGATCACACAACCAAATCAAGTATCAAACAAAGACTGAACTGAAAACCAGGACTTAAATACAAACTAGTCTGATGAGGAAATGTAGTGCAGCTGGAGAAAAAGAGTGGAGAGGCTCAGGTGAAGGGAATGACGTGATGAGTCAGAAGAAAGGGCAGGGAAAAAACTGAGGCGCAGGGGAGGACTGACGAGGCTGATGCAGGGCAGGTGTGTAAATTAGCAAATGAGGGAAAGGCCTTACAAGAACACAGGAGGAGAAAAACACAGTAAACTGAAACCCCCAAACTGATCTTCTCAATAATAAACCGACAGAGTGGAAACAAACAGACTAACTAATAAAAGCAACTTTTACAGACACTCAGTCCAGTCTTCTTCCCAAAACTTCAGATAATTTGGACCACTGTTTTTAACCCTTTAAAACCTGATTGGACACCAGTTTTCTTGAGATGCTTTTAAACAACTTTCACAAGCTATGTAACCCTGCAACCTATTTAAATTGGTTTTATTTTGTTGAAAAACATTGGGGAAAAATGCAACAACCAACTTTCAAATTCTCAGAATGCAATGGTGCAATTGTGAAAATCATGCTAAACACCCTTAAATTCAGAAAACCTTTAACATTTGGACTAGCTTGTGGTCAGGTTCAAACAACACCAACTTTTCTCTATTTTTTTTTATCCATCTAAAACTTTTTTGTGTGGTGTGTAATGAGTAGTAAAGCCTAGTTTTCTTTTTCTAATAAGAAATAAACAAAGATCTCAAAAAGAAACCACTTTATTACTAATACAAAGAGTGTCTGTTTAGTATGGCAATATTTTTATAAAAAATAAATGAAGCAGATGTCTGTAGTTGCACACTGTGAATCTCTCTGTACTCTGCATCGTGCTGAGGTGCTGTAGCTCTGCATGCTCAGGCACCCCTGTTTCAGAGTTTCCACTATTAAGCTACACAGGCTGCAGTAATGAGTGCTGCTGTTTGCTGGCAAGAGCCCTGTTTGAGATATTGGCAGGCCCAGTGAAATATGCATTCTGGAGGAGGCAGCGGCATCTTTGACGCCTTTGACTTCCCTGAAGCTTTTCACAAAGACCCAAAAGAAAAATGATAGCAAGACAAGTAGTGTTTTTATAAAAGAGAGGGGATGTAAGTTGACAGACATGAGGAGGAAGGGGAGTTAAAAATGTGTGCCGTGTGTAAATGTTTCAGGATTGTTTTTGTATTCCAAGTGTTTAACAGAAGATTTCAATCTCTTAATGCTCCTATTTCAGTTTAATGGTGTAAAAATCCTCCTTTGAGAACTTAAGCAGGAGGTGGTGGTAATAGGAAGTAGAAGATTTCCTGTTGGCTCCAGGTGCTTTTTCGGCTCCTTTTTCCTGCTCTCTTACAAATTCTTCTGTTTCTCCTTGTCTCTCTCGTCTAGGCGATGAAGGAGACAACTTCTATGTGATTGACCAAGGTGAAGTGGACGTAAGTGGCCAATATGGAGACATATGCACACACACAAAAACACTCATTGTTCTTTAGAGTCAATTCTCTACAAAATAATGGGGATTCCAAGATGCAGCATGCCAGCTCTTTTTCACCTGTTTATCAAGGATCGGCTATAAGAAGGATTTTGACTCAGTGGGAAAACCCAGCCTTCTCCACTCATGTAGAGACAATGTTTCCATCTAACAATGGACAGGTTGTATTGGATTGCCCCCATGTTTTGTTCTCCCCAAAGTTTGGTTCCACTCCGATGACAATCTGAACGCGGCGCTATAGAGTTCAGCGCACTGTGAAGGCAGCCAAACTGAGAACGTCTTTTGTCTTAGCGAGCCTGACACAGAGCGATAGAGTTAAGTGGAGAGATAAAACAGGAGCTGACGGAAAGTTAAACAGGAAGTGACCTTATCGGCTTACAGTGGTGAGCAGAGACACAGTGGGTGAGAGGAGAGAGGCAGGTTGGCGAGCTGGGCCGAACGTGCTGATATAGTCCGCCAACCTGAGAGGCAGAGAGAGGGAAGTGTATAAATACTGAGATGGTGCCTTGATAGAAAGACTGTGTAACAACTAACTCTTTTTCAAACCTCAATGCGTTGTTTTAGATGAAATCTGTTTCTGGTGAGACAATGATGGACCATGATTGTTTTCTACAGAAGGCAAACCATGTGCACATCCATGGTCATATTTAAGCCAAGTTCAAAATAGAAAATTCAGTAAAGGAAAAAGCTTGAAAACCATTCTCGTAAATAAGATATCACCTGCAAGGAATTTCTTCAAATTTGACGTCAACTTTTTGAATGATGATCTGATTAGATTTTGGTGAACAAAGTTCCAGGTCACTGTGACCTTGTTTATCTCATTCTCATGAACGTCATATCTCATGAAGACCTGGAGGGAATTTCTTTAAATTTGGTACAAACATCCACTCAAGAATGAACTGATTCAATGTGGTGGTCAAAAGTCATGTTCAATGTGACCTCACAAAAAATGCAACCTGATATTTTTGGCAATAACTCAAGAATTCATTCGCTAATTTTGACAAATTTTGACACAAATGTCTGATAAGACAAAAAGATGAAGTGATGACATTTTATATCCAAAAGGTCACAGATCAGCGTCACTGTGACATCATGATGTTCTGCAAAAACATATTTTCTGGCCATTACTTATTGTCACACCTCAAAAGAGAAGGGGAGACATTTGGTCTGATACTGAATCGGTGACACTGATCTTGGGTGCCCAACTTGAAACTTTGCCTATTGTATAGATCTTCTGTGCTGCAGGGTTGAAGACACATGAGAAGCATCCATGATACATTTTTATTAAATTCCTTCAATGTTTTTACCACATATACAAACAAATGACAGATATAACGACAAATTAACAGTAAGGTGCCAACATGTGCCATCAGAACAGCTTAATTCATCATGGCATTGATTCAACAAGTCCCTGGAACTCTACTGGAGGGAAGAACACCATTAATCCAAAGAATATTCCCTCATTTGACTCGTTGGTCCAAAATCTCACATAGGTTTTCAGTTAGGTGGAGATCTGAGCAACATTCCCCTTTATATCTTGTGTGTGTCTCTTTTTATCAGTCTATGTCCCCTCTCTAAATTCTGATGTTTTTGTGCCTCTGGGAACGCAGCTTAGGTAAAACATGTCATAAATGTTTTCTCTCCTAAACAGCACTTAGTGGAGTTTGAGTCATACGATGGGTTATTGATCTGCTCATCCAATCAGAGTTAATCAGATAAATGGATAAGAGAGTACGCTCTGTGCTCCAAATGTACCGTGAAATGAGTATGTCAATTCTGTTCAGCTCCTAAAATATAAAATCAATTTGAGGCAGCAGATGTTTTAATTGTTGCATGCCTCCACAAATAAAAAAAAATGTGGGAAACCCATGAGACAAGTGAATCCAAACCATGCCAGCAAAATGCTAGAGCCATCAGATTCTCACTTGTTAAGTTTCTACTCTCTTTTATTCATGTTTTTCCTTTAATTTGTCACCCATCTGTATTATATGAGTCTGAAGAGCCATGGATATAAACTGCAACAGTTGGTGTAGGCAAACAATCATGAGGCAGTTTTCTAGTTTAGTCCTAATGAAATTATGCCTGTTTAGTCTAATTACGTTTTTTGGTTCATAAATTGTGTTGATATTCTCTCCTCTCCCATCCATCATTATTTTGTTCTCTTTTCCTCAGCTATCTTCAGTGTTAGGTTTGCTTGCGTAAGATCTGATAATCAGTGTGTGATAATCTAACTCTCACAATAGAGGCTTTTTAGTGGGAAACATTGCTTTGAGTTATCACCAGTAATCTCACAGACTGTAGCTTGTCTCTTTTCAACCAGTCAGTGTGCTGAAATCACTTGGTGCAGTTGGGTGTAGCAGATTTTCCTACCACCACAAGTTGGTCCTTATAACTCTAGTTAAGCTGTGGGAGCTAAACTCACTCTATAAGTTTGGGAAATTTGGTTGCTTGCATATCCAGTACTGATATTTGCACCTTTTTTATTTTTTTATTTTCCATAATCCTGTCTTTTGTCCATAATTTATATTAGATTATCAGTTGGTGTAGAACTCAGTCCAGCAGCTGCAGCATCCCTTCATGTCTTTATCGTCTCCTCCAATGTGTTGAGGGAGGTGGCTGAGACTTCAACCTCTTTATGTCTGCCAACAGTGAACCTTAGGCATCTGCTTCCATAGCCAGGATCCTATCATTCTTCATCCAACTTGGGGGAAGACCCCTATCCTTGGCCTCACCCACAAGCTCATTTGTGTCTCCTTCACCTCTCCTACAATCCACCCCTCTATCTCAGCAGACAGCTGCTGCCTTGCAGCCACAGCTCAGTAAACTAAACTACTTCAAGCTCAGCCGAGGTTATTAAAGTGTGGAGATGTCTCTCATTAGACAGGGGTGTAAATCTGCTGGCATCCCATAAACTGCACAACCACTGCCACTGATGTAAACACCCCTCCATGTCTGCACACAAGTGTATTCACTTACTGACATTGGCCTGTATTTAGATGGGTGCACCACAAAGGAAATTAAAGCTTTCATTCCACAATGTACAATGATCTCGTTGGAAAAAAATGCTATTTGTAATTAAATATTGAGTTTCTTGTAACACACCAGTTTAAGTTCCCCTAGTTAGCTTATGTAAGAAGTGTAGAAACATTTGACATTTGAAAAATAGTTAATAACCCTATGTAGATGTAAGCTGATATGTACGTGTTTATTAGTGTATTTGTGAACGACTCCTCCTGTAGGTACCCAAAACTGTTGACTGTTGTATCAACAGATAATAATCAACAATATAGTAAAACACAGTTGTAAATATATAAAATAGTAATAACTGTACACAAAGTTAGTCAAGATTGACGCACACATTTTATAATGTAGTTGTAAGCAGCTGTAAGACCATTGTGGTGCTCTGTTAACAATTAATGAAATGTTTCTACACGGCTAAAAAAATAAGTATTGGAATATCTTTTATTCCAAGATGATTATATATGACATTTTGTAAGCGAAGGTCTTAATATAATTCGCTTCAGTACTGTTACCTTAAAGCTGTAGTTGGTAACTCTGATTTAAAAAAGTGACTTTTTCATATTTGCTTAAACTGTCACTATATTCACACAGCACTAAATGAGACAGATAACAAAAAAATCACTGTGCCTACCCTATTGCCTTGTAACTCTTTTAACAGACTTATTGCATGTAAACAAACAAACAAACAAACACAAAAAACAACAATCAGAGCCTATGAGTCTCTAATGCAGCTTTCAGTCATGTCAATGACTGCTCGTGAACTGTTTTCAAACTTTTAAATTAGGTAGCACTGATCAAATATGAATAAAGATTTTGTTACTGCATTTTTCTTGTCTCACGTGTTTCCAGAAACATTTATAATAATAATATTTTAGTGTACTGTTTAGCTGTTACTTGAGAATGTTGGTCCGGCTTGTGGGTGATATTTGCTACTTAGGCCAACTATTTCCAACACAGTAGCCATGAACTTTTTCATCCATTTCATGTATTTCTTTCAGAATATAGTGACAGTTTCAGCAAATATGATAAAAACTATTTTCACCAAAGTTACCAACTGTAGCTTTAATGCAAGCAATATTTTATTCTTATTATTATTTGACTGGATTTGGCATTTGGGAAACAAACGGAATAATCTTATAGAGCCTACGGGCATGCCTGAGAAACGCACTCCTAGTAACTACAAACAGAAATACACAGCAACACTGTCTGCTCATCCACCTTCCAACACTTTTGATTTGTGGCTTCTTAATTACCACCAGGCAGTTTTCTGTAGAAATTCGCATGTTGAAAATTCAGTGACAGCTGTGGGACAGCATACATGGTTCAAGACGTGAATTGTTTCATCATGAACTCCATTTTACCTTACGCACAGTGCTGACTCGATGCAATACAAGTGTTTCCAATTTCAGCCCATGCGTACGGCCTTTGCTGCAAGTATTTGCTCCAATCTCTCTGTCCACATTGAATCTGTTAAATATACACTTATGTTAAGTCACGTAATCTTCCCACATTTGTACTATTTGAAACAAAATAATAATAAAAAATAACAAAATGTTGCTATATTGGCTCAGTTTTAGTTTTCTTGAGAGACTTACTCTGTCATGTCTTGACTCATCACTCCAAAAAACACATGAACTTTCTAGTCAACAAAAATGTGTGCCACTCTTCCCTTCTCCCACCACTTCTGAAATTTGATCTCCTTCACATTGCCAATGCTTATCTGCAGGAAATTGAACACAGCCTGTCAGACACTAGTGGCACCGTTGGTCCATTTATAAACAAATTATCTTTAAGCACATTGTGATAAAGCTTATCAATAATGCCATACACGTTGGATTTAGAGCTGTGACACCATAAGCACAGGTTGCTGATGAAGGCTCACTTTAGATATGCCAGAATGTGTCCCTATCACAGATACGGATTTAGCTGGTTTGCATAAAATCAAACAGGTTTAAGCTAATACAATGGACCGGACTGTCAAAACCAAAAATTGGATGAACTCTATTCCATGCCTGATCTGGTTAGGACATAACACTGGTTGTTTGAGCATTAGAAACAGCATGAAAGTATTTGTGGAACCGTGTGGGATCAGATGTATAACAATGAAGATCAAACAAAGACTCACAGGCAGGGGTACATGAGGAATAGAATGGGAAACTGTGCAGTGAAAAAATACTATTACCTGTTTGCTCTGATGCAACACTTTTGCAACAGTCATGTGATTGTTCTCCTAAACTTGACGTAACCGTAGCCAGCACTCTGCATCTCTTTGAAGCCACCCCACTTTATAGTGAGGGATGAGTCCCCTGTGGTCTTCTCTGAGCCTTGGATAATGGCTTGCGACAATTCTGGCAATTCACAGCCACCGGAGGGATGAACCCTCCATCCCCTCCCTCTCCTTTCTCTCTGCATTATTAAGGCAACAAGATAGTGGATAGTGTGTCGACAGGTGAAACCGTAACGGCCCCAGAGACAGCCTGAATGAGCCTCAATGAGGTTGTATTGTCTGTAGAGCTATAGTGGCAGGCCTAAATAGAGCTGTGCATGTGTGTGTGTGCATGTAGGTGAACAAGCATGTGAGTGCCTATACTGAGTAGACTGTCCTCCATCACTCTCAAATCAAAGGGAAGGTCCTAACAAGACAGGACAGGGGGAATAAAAGGGATGGATGGAGAGATAGGAGCCTTTTAGAGGGTCTCATTTGAGGGTTTAGTGGGGATCAAATGCTCGGGGACAAGCCTAGTGAGCAAACTGCCCGGAAACTGAGGAGAGGGAGAGGGGTAAGATGTCTTAGGATGAGAAGTGTCATTGAAATGACAAAAAAGTGGATTTTTTTAGATATTTTTCAGAGATATTTAATCTGATATACAACACTCTCTCCATCACTGTTTCTTACTCTATCTGCAGGTGTATGTGAATGGGGAGTGGGTGACCAGTATTGGAGAAGGAGGGAGTTTTGGAGAGCTGGCCCTGATCTATGGGACTCCCAGAGCTGCCACCGTCAAGGCCAAGACTGATCTGAAACTGTGGGGCATCGACCGAGACAGCTACCGGCGCATCCTCATGGTACGTACTCCAACACACTGATTCACGCTACTTCAGAATACCCTTATAGTCTCTTCAGCATTTTGCAGACTGTTTTTGGGATTGTAGTGGCCTGAAATGCCAGATTTCACAACAGCTGATTGTCAGCTCTGCTGTTTGACATAGAATTGAAGGGAACGTCCATTTGAGCGGCTTACCTCCCCTCTCTGCCCGGGTAGTAGAAGCACAAAGTTATCTCATCACTACTGGTCATACTTTGCTGCTTGTGCTGATGCTCTGCAGCAGCTCATTAGAACATTTTGCAGACCAAACAACCTAACTCTGGTCCACCTGAAAACGGTCTCTGCTTGCTTCCAAGTGCTCTACAATTTAGTTAATTTTAGGTAACAACATGATCTGGCCCAAATGTTGGAAGTGAACTTGAAAACAGTTCATTGTGGGTTTGATAACTTTCAAATACTTTACTAATAACTAATTTAGGAGTTCCCAAGGTAGACCCAGAACACACTGGAGGGATTATGTATCTCATTTGGACTGGGAATGCCTCGGTATCCCACTGGAGGAGCTGGAAAGCTTTGCTGGAAAAAGGTTTATCTAGAGCACCTTGCTGCCCCTGTGACCTGGCCCCGGAAAACCAGTTGAGATGGGCTGGGTGGCTGGACCAAACTAAAACCAGAGACTGCATAAAGTTGGTGCTGCTTCATTATTTCTGAGACCAGGAAGTATGTACGAGTTTCGCCCGGACAGTTTGTCCAATAGATGAGTGGCTGTTTTGACATTGTTTACGTTTGGTACACGTGCAGTGTCAATGCTAACCGAACCAAATGAAAAATGTGAAAATATTGCAACCTCACCCCAGGATTGCATCAGGTCTACCAAACTATAGGTGTGGAAGTGCCCGAGGTGTGATACACATACAATAACAATATATTGTAGTCGACTCTACTGTTATAATTTGTGGTCCTTCACTTACAATATTTTCTCCCACTCTACCACTTAAGACTCCTTAAACCACTAAACCACTTAAAACAGCTGCTTTCATTTTTATATTCAAAATATACACACACACACAAACCACCTCCACCACGGATTGTATCCTCCTTCTTTTTTAATGTCTCTCTAAATATGTTGCTTGACAAAGAAAGGGGAAAAAAGGGAGGGCTGCGGAGGAGAGAGAGGGTCAAACCTAATGCCTCGACACACGCTTCCAGCTCCGGGAGCTTATCTAGCAGGAATGTCTAAATGTTTAAACTGGAAACACAAGGTGCTCTGCCCTAGCTGTCATACGAATTCCCACACACACGTTTTGGGTGCTGTTAGAATGACTAATTACTGTCTCCATGCCCAACTAAATACTTCCTCTAAATGTTCCTAACACCATACTCCAAATAAATTAAGATAGCCTCCAATTAACCTTCCAAATACCCATGTGCATCTAAGCCTTCATCAGCGGTGAATGTTCTGCTCTGTGTCGAACAGTTTAAACCTGCTGAGATGGAACGAGGTCGGTGTTAGGACCCTTTAGCTCAATGTAAAGTTGGCACAGACCTGCCCAGCACTCATGTCACCTCTTAAGCGCATAGTTAAACTGAGGGCACAGTCTGCCCTGGTAACCTTTCTTTGAAAGGATTCTCTTTCTCTCGCTCTCTCTCCCTCTCTCTGGCTCTCATTCCTTCGTTCCTTCCAGCAGCAGCAGGAGGGGAGACGGGGTGAAGCAGAATTCAATTATGTGAACCTGTAGTTAATTATTGCTGTCAATGATTTGTAAAGCTGTTTTTATAAAGTGTGGTATTCTGGCAGCGTCTTAGGCCAACACAATGAGCATTCTCTGTGTGTCTAAGTATGTGTGTGTGTTTCCCAGTAGAATTATGGTGAGCGCCTGTGTCTGCAGCTAGTTAGTCAGGAGGTCAGGAAGGTGTGCTGCAGCTACCATCAGTTTCATCGTTTGCACATCTGCCTCTCGACTGGATCTCCATGTAGTCTTATTAATAAGTTGGGTTTTACAGTTTGTGCAGTTACCTTCAATAAATAGGTCTATATATTATCATCAGTTGTATTTCAAGACACATCTATTGAGTAATTTCTATAAACAGATATGTGCATAGGAATGCAGAATCTGTGGGACAAGATTTTGGTATCGGAAGTGTTCTGGTTTCTGTTTGTAGTTCATGTGGTATTGACTAGTCACGTTTGAGTGGGCTTTGGTTGCATGCAGGTAAACAGTGGGTTCGCTCCATTTTAGAAATGCAATGTTCACAATATAATTTCATGAAAATGAGATAAAATCCCTAATGACATTCCTCAGTTTTCTCTCTCATCTCTCTTGACTCTCTTGTCTTGTTTGTGTTTGTACGTCATGTCGAGGTGATGTAAATGCTGCTAAGTTAATAGAAATCATTGTCTCTTAAGTCTATCTTCATTCTCTATCTTAAATTGCTAATTGGGCTGAAAACAATGACAGCACATGGAAGAGGAGGTCCTGGCCCAGATATACGTTATACGGATATTTGCTGGCTACACCAAAACCTCCAAAATATTGGCTTTCAGACTCACAGGTGATTAGTATACAATCGAGCTAAAATGTGCAAATCTTCTCTGGTTCCAGCTCCTCAGGTTTAAAGCTTCCCTGCTTTTCCCTCTTTTAAATCATTTTAAATTTAATACATTTAGACTGATGACTGTTAGTTTAACAAATCGGCATTTTGAAGATTTCATGTTGGACTCACTGTCATGAACTGACTCAGGGTTCAGTGAAAATGTTTATCCAATAATTTTCTTTACAAAACAAATGAATGAGATGTGAATAACCAGTAACATCAGATGTGTGTGCGAGTGCCACAGTGAGTGGAAAATGATGAATGAAGATGTAGAATGCTCAAAGAAAAGACAAGACAAATCAACCAAACTAAAGGACCATGTGGGAGCTGAGAGCGCTGAGAGAGCTCGAGGCAGACTGAACCGCCCAGCTTTGTAAGCTTGCTGGCTCATGAGCCCAGGTGAGGCTGCTTTGATAACGACCTGCACTGCCCGCCCACTACTTGCAAAGGGAAGAGAAAGAACAAGCACACTCTCAGAAAGAACCTCTGAGGGGCAGTTTTCACAGTTATTTGATATTTTATAGACTCAATTGTTATTCAATCTAAAATGTAATTGACTGGAATTAACTAGTTAATTCCAACCTAATTTCAGAACATCTTCATGTTTGCATTTGCCCTTGAAGATGTCACTTATGGTTCAGTGTTTCCCACAGAATGAGTGTATATGTGGCGGTAGCTTATGACCAGGGGTATCAATCTGTGTCCTCTAAATTCAGGGTTTTTTGCGGGTCTGTGAACACAGTGAAGGCAGAACTCTCTACAAATTCTTTTCCTTATCTTCAGCAGCAGTTTGTGACTTGCAACATGAATAATTGATCTGTAGATCCCTTCAGAGTTGATCAGATCACAGCAATGAATGAGATGAGCAGCTGCAGTAAGTGAACGCAAACTTTTAGACCCAGGAGAATGAACTTTCATTGTCAATGTTCATGACATTCTGCTGCTCTGTCTGTGCCCAGAGTACGCTTTGCACTCCGAGAGTGTGATGCAATCAATCACTGATCAGTTTATGTATTCCAACAGTGCTCCAAATAAACGGTCCAGTTCCAAAAAAAGAAAAACTATCTGTGGCAGCAGATGTTTTGATTGTGGCAGGCTGCCACAAATAAATAAATGTGTGTGAAACCCTGTGGTTCTCCCTTTAGCCTGTACCTTAAGCCACCACCAACTGGCAAAAATGACATGTACCCATGCCACAGTCAGCATCATCAAAATTGGCCTTGAATCACTTTCAACCACTGAGAATCCTGATAAGAATATGAGCTTCTTAGTTGTCGTGCAAAATCAGAGACTTTCAAAACCACCTCACCCCCACCCCACAGCTCCTCCTCTCCCCGATATCCAGGAGTGCATTTAGTAAACAATGTAATACCATTCCCTGTGATAAACACACTCTCCATTGTGTTACCAACAGTCACACAATACCCACCTTGTTGTGTCATCTTAGTATTTTAACAGCTACAGACAAAGCCGTTAACAAACTGACAGACCACTGTCAACAAACAACGCGAAAGGAGACGAGGAGCGATGATACCAAGAAATGAGGATGGATGTGTTTCGCATTGGACAGAGATGAAGGTGATGGGAACGGGGCGTAAAGGTACGGCTGGTTTAGTCTGGCTTCGCTCCACACCTCAACTCTTTGATGATTCGACCTCAAAGACAGCGAGCAGACACAGAGGCTGGTTCATCTTTAACCGCGGGAGGAGCGAACACATTAGGGCCAACAACAGGAGTCGGGGAGTTCTGTACATGAAACATGCGCTCATGCACCTCCCAAGTAGACAGGAAGGAGAAGGACAGATAAAAAGAATGCAAAGAGGGAAAAAAAACAGCAAAATGAATGATGAAATTTTAGAATCAGAAATTTAGAAAAGTATCATTTTCATTCCATCCAGCCCAGTCAACCCTCATGTTGGCCCACCCAGCCCTTCCTACACCAGTCGCATAAATCAGATCTGCTGTGTAATGTAATGTTATGTACGCATGGTAAGCCTTTAAGCCCAGCAAGCCTGTCTGAGGAGCTCTACGGGGAGGCTATGAAATCAGGAGACCAACTCGACATTTTTGTGGAAGGTGCATGTGTGTGTTTGTGTGAGATTGCGATATAGTATACATGTGTGAGTATTTGTATTTGCTTGCTTAATGAGCATGAAGTTTCGTCTCTGCAGAGACAGCAACGAAACATAAGTGGCAGAACTTAAAACAGACTGCACACTCCGCTCACACACACACACACACTCAAATCATTTATCCAAGAGGGAGGCGATGCAGGCTAGAATTCCTTTAATCAAGTTGTTTACGATTTTGAGCTTGACGTTGGCTCACTTGGGAACATTTTCTCCCCTTTTAAGACAAAATGTGAAATTATATGAAATTAGAGGCAGCAGCGGGACTCAGGCACTTATGCGCTAAAGACACCCCAAGCCTCAATATATCATTTCCATATGCAGAGGCAGACACAGGGCGGACAAGATCTCTCCTCACTCTCTCTGTTTCTCTTTATGTTCCCGCTCTCTGCGAGTGGCTCTGTGCAACGAAGGTGTGTGTGTGTGTGTGATGGGGGGGTAAAAAAGGAGAAATGCATTCAGGGAAGGGGTCCTCTGGGTCTGGACTTGTCAGGAAGCACCTGATGTTCATGGCAGAGGCAGAGAGGGGAAAGTCCCCATGCCTGGTGGGTGGGGTGGGCCACACACACACAGATACACACACACACACACACACACATATAATGAAAATTACCACACTAGTCCCTAAGTGTGACCCAATGAACTGCGTCGTCACTCTTGGTCCCTGTACTGTCATTTTAAATAGAATGCCCCCGTACTGCGATTTTACTTTGAATGTCGCCATAATTTATTATTTAATGCGGCACTACTGATTTTGTTGAAGTTTTGATGAAATAAAATTGACAGTGAAATGAAAAAATATTATATGTCCTGAAAAAATCTTTTCATTGTTATTGTGAAAACAATGTTTGAGTTACAAAAACAGTATCACTTTCTGTTGTTTGTGATACTATAAATTTTACAGTAACTATCTGACCACAAACATGTATAGTTTTTCCAGGTTCTCTCTCAGTAGCAACTCCCCAAATGATTCAAAGTTGTTCATTTTAGAATCATTTGTTAAAAGTATTTAGATCATTTGTTGGAGTAAAACCAATAACACATAAAAGTCCTGCAATCAAGACCATACTTAATCAAAGGAAGTTTTAACAGCAAAATTAAGTTGAAGGATCGGTGAGTAAGATTTAGAGGTCGGTAAATATGTGAATGGCGCCCATCGAAAGCCACTGTTTGGTTTGTCTGTTCTGGGCTACTGCAGAAAAATGGAGGACTCTATGGATGAGGACCCACTCCCGTATATGTAGATAAAATCACCTCATTCTCGGGTAACAGAAACACAATTATTCTTATTTTCAGGTGATTCAACACCAAAAAAAAAAAACCTCACTTATGATATTATCTTCATTTTCTGCCAATATTTCCCAGGAAATCCTACACACTGGACCCTTAAATCAGTTCCTATTGTTGAAACCAAAACATTTTGATCATTTTGCAGATAACTGTAGAGTGCAGTTTCAGTGTGTGTCTAACAGTGAATGTCTCTCCTCTTTTTGTCTTCCAGGGCAGCACACTGAGGAAGAGAAAGATGTATGAAGAGTTCCTCAGCAAGGTCTCCATCCTTGGTAAATCTTTGAATACGTCTAAAAAAATATTTCGTAATAAATATGCCGGCTTTGTGTTTACTGTTTCTGCATTTTGGTGTAGTGTAGAATTAGCACGTGTACGCTACGCATTAATTTTAAACACCAGGTCAGAGAGTCCAGAGTGCAGGCAGTTAAATCTGCATAGTGCAACATATATAGATTAGCCCACATAAACACAGGCGCACGTTGTCACACCAGGCTCACAGCTGAGTAAGGTCTGTGTGTACAGTCCTAATCTTCTCGCACTGTTCATACTAAAGCCAGTCACACTCTGCAATGACGCTGTGTGGACAATTAAAGAATAGGGAGTTAAGATAAGCCTCTCTTTTTCCCCACTGGAATTTGGATAACACCAGCCTGCACAGGCCATCGGAGGAACGGCAAATGAGATTCATTCAGACTCTGAAAACGAGTTGCAATTGGAACTGACATCTCATCCCCTTCCACTTGATCGTGTGTGTGTGGTGTATAGAGTAAGGCCATGCCCCCTGTACAGAGTTATTAGCTGGCTGAGTAAACACATACACTCAATTCAGGTCTTAGGAGAACGTCTCTGTGAGATCTACGCTCTTTTCATTCACCTCCTTTCTTCTGCATCTCCCTTTTCGACAGCCTTGTCGAGGCCTGCATTCAAAAGCCCGCCTCCTTCTTCCAAGTGCTTTTCCTCTCTTCATTCCTCTTTCTGTCATTCTGCTTCTCCGCTCCACCTCTTTGAATTGGAGGAGGGGTAGGAGGCGGGAGTGTTTTTGTTTGTCTTTGATTTTTGAGATAGCCACGAAATTGGGTACAAGCCCTTGATGTGAAGGAGTGAAGGGGGGTGAAAAACAACATGCTCTTTGTCACACATCCCAATGGCCAGTTCCCCGTGTGCTGTGTGTAATGTGTGTAGCAAGGTGATCCAAGTGGCTCTGCAGAGCGTGAAATGTAGGTTCTTTGGTCGACACATTTGTGTATCGTATTACATGCCAGGCTGTGAAGGATCACTACTATAGGACCTGCTGCCTTTAGCTTCAAGCCAGACAGAGGACATCCATCTGGGGCCGGCAGACACCGCGGCCCCACCGAAGCGGACACTGGACACCTTCAACTGATCAGACTTCACCTTAGTTAATCCTAAGAACATACACATTTACACACACACACACACACTGGGATCAGTTACTGAGCACATCAGGAGACAATAGTCTCAGACAAAGAGATTCTGTTGAAGTTTACGCCTATAACTCACGTCTTAGTCAAATCAAAACACTGAATCATCCTTTTATCCAGACAAAACTAAAGACAAGGAGTGTTTTCACTGCAGATAGGTCACATTCCACTTATAGATATATAGACTGTTAAGATAAGACATCGGTGATCTACTGAATTGTGAAAAAAGGAAGAGCTCATTTGGTGAATCTCCCATATGGAGGTATTTAGTTATTAGTGAGTCCTCTTGCTAAAAATATCAATCATTCAGCGTTGCTGAAAACTCCTCTGGTTGGAACATTTTTCCCAGTGAAGATGTGTGACCGTCTGTGTTTTTGGTTTCTGTGTGAATACCAACAGCTTCTAGAAATATCCCGGGGCTAACCACGTCACTGTACATGTGGTTGAACAGTCGGAAAGACAGCTGTCGCCACCGGCTCTCAGGATCAACAAAAACTGAAAAAGATAGATCCTATCACAGGTTTTTGCACAAATGTTCCCCTTGTAAATTTAAAGGAATTTTAAAAAATGATCAGAAATAAAAATCTATTCCAAGTTTCAAAGTTACTTATTACTAAATATAAATAGTTTTTCATATATTTAAGTTAATTTAATAGTTATTATTAAATACTGGTACCAATCTAAGTTTTGTCCCTGAATTGTAACTGAATCACACTTCACACGGGCAGGTTTCACAAGGTCATGGAAAACCTGGAAAATTCCCAGAATTTCACAACCACGTTTACCAGGCCTGGAAAAGTATTGGGATTATTGAAAATCATTTAAAGTTTTGGAATTTGTTGTGTGTACTGACATTGTTAAAGCAGGCATCTGTGCGTAACCGTCTGTGAAATGCAACATAACAACAAACTTAGTTTCTGTAGCTGTTGACGTAACATTACTCTAACATCTATGAAAATGTTTTGTTAACCTTTATATACGCTTTTGTTTTTGTTCCATCTCTCCTTTTATTTATGCTAGCTGGCTAAAATTATGTCTAAATAGAGTTTGTTTGAAAAACACTTGTCAGGTCGGGCAAGAATTTGTCAGAGAAAGTTCATTAAAATTTTGTCTATAAAAATATGTGGGGTAATATGAGGTGCTTTTACAAGCACCAAGCATATGCTCTCATGTATGTTTGCCCTGAGCGAGCGTCTCTCTCAAGGATGTTCAACCGTCTTTGGGATAAGACTATGTTACGGTATGGTCAGCTTTCTGTCACCACATCCCAGAATCAGTAGAGCTGAGGTCTTACAGATTCAGGAATTAGTTTCAAGGTGTTTTAGCTCCATGAGGCTCCATTAGAGGAGGGAGGAGGCAGGGGGGATTTTAGAGGGAACAGTCCCTGATGAATGACTGGATTAGCCAGAGGTAGGAATTATCGTTCCCACCAGTTTACTGGAGTTGAGCAAGAGTCATCCTCTGAAACCACAGAGCACATTAAAAACACATAGAGCATCCATGTACTGTTACATTCATCAGTGTAAACAAAACATTGTTCTTACTGATCTTTGTGCATTTTCCATTCACAGAGTCTTTGGATAAGTGGGAACGTCTGACTGTGGCTGATGCTCTGGAGCCCGTTCAGTTTGAGGATGGAGAGAAGATAGTGGTGCAGGGAGAACCTGGGGATGACTTCTTCATTATTACAGAGGTAAGGTCTGTGGGAAGGCCTGTGTGTGTGTGTGTGAGTGTGTGTGAGTGTACGTGTGTTACAAGCGGTGACCTCCAGGTCACCGCTTGTAACCTCCGCAAAATGAAGCCAATGCATTAAGTGCCAAAAACTGCAGTTCCTTGAATGGCCATTCGAGGCTGGCTCCAGAAGCCAGTCGGTCCCCATAGACCTTCATGTTAAAATGCCCAACTTCGTTTTGGTCGCTATAGGTTATTTCAACATTTACGACAACTGTATGTGAGGTGAATTTTTATATAACTGACTTGTTTTAATGTTTTGGTAGCCTACATTTATGCATAACTAGGGAAATGGAGACTTTTAATAACAGCTGGGTGTTGTCTGTTTCCAATTTGCTTCCATAACGACAATGTTGCTTAGGAAACGTAACCATGGCACCCCAGATTCACAGAGTATAGGCATATTCTATCTGCCACTTTTTCAGTATGTTTTCATTCATGAAAGCTTAGTTGCAACATTTTGGTGGCCTAAAAGTCTTGAGACATTTCATTTTTCTTGTACATTTTGTTTTAGTGGTTTTGTGAAAATTACCATCAGCATTATCACAGTGAACCATAGACTGTAAGGCGGCCACATGCAGATGCAAACACCTGCTCCTCACAGGGAACAGCTGTAAAAAGACGCCGGCACTGAGAAAAAAATGCTAGCTACGCACAGGCCCTTAGGGTTAGCTCCACCCTCTCATCCAAATATGGTAAGTTCTGGTTCCTAAATACCAAGATGGCGATGGTCAAAATGCCAAACTCAAGGCATCAAAACAGGATCCAACAAACTAATGGATGCCGTCTCAGTGCTACATCGGCCTGTTATAGTAGTAATTCAGGATGTGTGGTGACTTTCTCTTACTGTCACATTTCCTTTAAGCTGTATGTGCTGACATACGGGGCCCAAGACCGTGTATGTGTCATCAGGTGGCCAGCTGGGGTTGACGTGCATATTATCACGTATGGATGTTGGTGGGCCCTGAGGTTTATTTCCACCAGCAGACAGACTACCTGGTGTTGTCCCCCTGTCCCGGATCACCACCATGGCTCCTGTGTGAAGAACCCCCCCCCACACACTACAGGCTTTGTGGAGCAGGGGCCCCTAGTGCAGCTTCATGAAGGGCCCCCTGCCTGTCATCCTAACACACTTTTGATTAACTCCATACTTACACAGCTTTCACCAGGGTCAAGTCAAGAGGGCCCCGTGTCTTGAAGGGGTGGGGGCCCAATCTGCTGTCGTTTGTCCTCCTGTCCCCTCTCATTCTCAGACCTACTTGAAGGTTAGTCGCTCTGTCAGTAGCTCTGTCTGTCTAACAGCAGCTCTAGGGAGCAGTGCATTGGTTACAGTGTATGGGAGCGGTTAGGTGCGGTTAAGTCGGAGGAGGATTTTATCAAAGGTGCTGAGTGATGTATCGCTGCTTATCCGTCTTTTGGCTGGCTGTGATTCTTTCTCTCCACCTGTGCCCCTCCAGCACAGCACTCCTCCTCTTTATCCTTCTTTCATCTATGCTTTCAATCTCCTAGTTCCTCCTCTTTTCAAAGTTAAACATCGCAGTTTGTAAGTATTGGGTCACATTAAATTTGAGATTTAAATGTTTAAAGTTCTCACTTACCGCTCTAGAGTTCTGGTCGTGTAACAGCTCGGGCCTGGTTTTATATATAAACTATAAATCAACCTTTAAAGAAAAAAAAAAGGTAAAAAAAAGCTTCTCCTGTCTCCACCAAAAATGTGTCAGTTCACAGTAAATATCCTTTGCTCTTTCAGCATGTGGTTGTGTTGGTCAACTGGCTAATTAGCATCTTGAATCCGTCCTATCAGTATTCTGGTTTTTAGAATAATGAACACAGTGTGTGTGTCTTGTGTCCAAGTACAACTTTTTTGCCGAGACATAAGCGACATAAGGCAAAACAACAGTCAGCCTACATCTCCACTAGTTCTTTGATGTCATTTTGATGTTTCTGGGCCTTAATGCTCAGAGTTGAAATTCATAGACTTGTGTTTCATATCAAATAAGCTAAAGCATAAAACACATATGTCCCTGTCAAAACATTCATAGACTGCACTGTACATATCTGATGTTCACCTCACATTATCCAACCAGTGTTGGTCAAGTTTGAAGCCTCCAACTGAAACCTCTTGAAACTGCAGAAATCCTTTAAAAGCCTGTTTGACCATGCAGAAAATGAACCAAATTGGGGTTTAGGACACATTTATAGCTGTTGCCGTAGCTATGCATGACTCATCAAACTGAGACTTGTACATCCCAGAGAGGAGAAAGGCAAAATTAGCAGAAAAATCAGGGGGATTATAGGATGGAGACGGAGCCGGAAGAAGAGAAGGAGGAGGGACAGGGATGGAGTCTTTGTAGGCAGGCAGCTCAGTCCAGTATGTGAGTTTGTCACAGCAGACACAGAGCCTCACCCAACAGCAGTTTTTGTCTCTTTCTTTAATCCCTTTTCCCTTTCTTTTGTCTATCTTCCATTTTCCCTAAGCTCTCTCTCTCTCTCTCTCAGTCCCTCCCTTCCTTACTCTCTCTGTCGCTTGTGCAGCAGGGCCTGACTTTCCCAGAGCAGGGTGGACTGTGGTGGAATGTGTGTTGCTGACTTTCACACGGGGTCAGGAGACCCAGCCTCTCGGGAGGGAGACGAGAGAGAGAGAGAGAGAGAGAGGATGAGTCAAAGAGGGCAGGGAGGGCATAGGGAAAGAAAGGTTGATTAAAGGGATACTTCTCTGATTTTCAACCGGCTTTGTATCAAAATAATGTGGATAGTATGTGTAGATGAACTGTGGCAAACTTCCCTCCATCTAACCAGTGCCGTAATATCCCCCCTCCCACCACGGCGAAACTCCCCCAAATGATGTAAAAATGTGTCATCCAGCAGAGTGAACTACAGACTGTACATTTTCGTATTTCCCGCCACCAACTGCAGACACCAAGAATATACAGCTGATTAGAGACACAACCGCCACTCTCTCTGTGTCTTCAAACTTAATGTGAAATCCAATCAAATGGTTAAACTAGGCAGTTCTGACCAAATAAAAATCAAGATTATGCTACTGCACTTTCTATTTCTCACCTAAAATGTTTTCAGAAATGTATTTTTATTCTCTGTTTCGCTGTAGTGCCAAGAATTTATGCACAGAAAATGGGCACCATACTGTTCGTGTTACAGCTTTGCTTTTTTCTCGCCCGAAATGTTTTCAGAAGCATGTTGTAGTTTACCGTTTTGACTGTGAGATCCAGCCGACCATCTTTGTGCTGAATGGATGACATCGCATCACGTTTCCCACCAGCAGGAGCATTTTTTGGTCCGATGCATTCTGGCAGTTGTAGGTTTTCTATCTCTTGAGCAAAAGCGTCCTTTTTCTCTGATCATGTAGTGCGAATTTCAAAAGTATTTGTGTCTTTCTACTGCATAGACATCCTAGTTTTATGCGAGGGCCCTCTTTATATCCTTGAAATACTTCAAAGAAAAAAAAACCCAGGGAGAGAATCATTTTGTTGGTTTTGCGACACCATCCTCTCCTTTATTCTTCACACCTACATCTCTTTTGACTAAACCAGGGCGAGATGTCAGTTCAGTCATTCAGAACTCATTTTCACTCCCACCGCCTCTGTCCTCCTCTGTCTCTTCTTACTCTTTTGTTGTTTCTGCGGTTTCGGAGCATCAGCCAAAGTAAAACCCCACAATCACTAATTACATGCTGCTGATGGGGAGGATTATCAAAAGGGAGGTATAGAGGCATCACTTTCTTTGCCTGCCCGGGAGGAATAGGGCCCTAATGAAAAGTGACATGTTTACATTTTTTTTTCTCACACTGTACAAACAAGCCTTTACAGAACTCTGGGGCCGTGAAGACTCAGCCTCACCTTCCCTCACTTCCCCTCCTTCTTCGCTTTCCTCCATTTCCTCTTTTCTTCAGGGCTTTTGCATCTGCTCACCCAACATGCACACTCTTTCTTTCTCATGCTCACACACTCAAGACCAGCATCCTGTCAACCGTGTTCTCAACACTCTTTTAGGCATATTATAGGACAATGGGCCCCTGGGCACCAACATCCAAAAGGCCCCACCATCTCTCCTACGAAGGAGCACGATGCACAGACTTTTTGGTCGTTTTGTGCCTTTTTGTAGTTGTTTTGTGTCTCTTTGCAGTTCCTTAGTATCGCTATGAGGCCGTTATGAGTCTCTTCCTGGTCAGTAGGTATTATTGTAAATAATCCATCCAATATGACTGCTGCCTAAAATTATGCACATGAACAGAGGGGGAAAGAGGGACAAGAAAGCTTGTTGAACATGTCACAATATGTCAGTGACTCTGGTTACATGCACAAAATATTACAGACAAAGGCAATACTGCTCTAAGCTGTTTATATGGCTAATGAGTGTGATTTTCCCATTTACATACAGCTGTGCACACTCTGATTTACCCGCCCTAATGTGTCATTTATCACGTTAAAATATGGGAAAGTGGAACAGCTGGAGCTGCTTGAGCAAATTTGCTTCTTTGCATTAAAATAAGATTTTTTTGGTTTTCCACCTGTTGCAGCTTGTTAAACCATGTGAGCACAGCCTCCCTGTGTCATTCCTTTAACCACCATCTTCGAAAAGGTTGTCATTTTGATATTTGTACATAAGTCTTTCATAATGTAGGTTTGTTCCCTCTTCTGACCAGAAATTTGGACTTTTCTTTTGAGCATGCATAGGTGGTTTGTGTACGATGCATGCATGACGATGCACAGACCTCACAGACAAGAGGTCACATGTTGCAAACTGCAGTAAAAATCCCAAATTCTGAACATGCTGTATATATGTCCAAAGAATGCTCCTAAAACCTGGATATTATCAACATATCCAACCTCTTAATCGCAAAATGCTACATTTATAAAAGGCATATGCTGTTTAAACAACCCGCATTAGAATTTGAATATTAGGATATTTGCAAAATAGTGGATTAGTGAGAATTTGAAAGTATTCAAATAGAGTTTTGAAACATGTTGAAAAAAAAAAACAGTGAGATGAGGGCTGCTCAGTGCTGCTTATTACATGGTTTACTTTTCTTAATTTGTAACCTTTTAACAGAGTTAAAGGACAAAGTCACAGTTTGTAAATCCCCCATCAGACTCCTCTGTACATTGACACGGTGAAAAGTTTAAATGTCGGTCATATTTTTCATCTTGAAGTCTTGAGTCATTAGTGTTAATGTCACATTGGAATTACAAATCTTTTTTGATTTTGAAGTGTAGCCAATCAGACTCATGACTCGAGTCTTACTCAAGTGTAAGTCATATGAGTAAAATTGAGAAAATTGAGTCCGTTGAGGGTTGTTCTTCCTCGTGCCATTCTCTCTGCGAATGCATTCATTCTCATCTCCTCCCATCATCAATCTGAACAGCAACTCAACATGTCTCTTTGTTGTCCTTTGACCCAGCACAAAAGCAATCACACTGAGGGGATCTAAAGGGTCCCTGAGGGTCACACAGAAGGCAAATCTTCTGCAGGTTGTCTACAATATATCTCCTTTTACTGTAACCTACATGTATGCGCTGAACTGCAATTTAGCTAATGGAGCTCAACACACACTTTTATAGACTCAAGATCAATGAAGTTAATGAATGAAGACATTTTTTTAGTTCAAGCACACAGAAATAAGAGCAGAGGCAGAGATTAACAGGTCCTAATTGGGTGAAACAATTTTATATGCCTCCACGCTGGCGATAGCCAAGGCTGGAGGCGTTATGTTTTCAGGTTTTACCGTCCACCTGTCTGTCCATATTTCTGTCTGTCCGACACATTCTTGTGAACACAATATCTCAAGAACACCTCAAGGGAATTTCTTTGAATTCATTCAGTCATTTGGACTCAATGATAAACTGATTAGATTATGCTTGTCATAGGTCAAAGGTCAAGGTTCCTGTGACCCCGCCTGACTACAATATTTTAAAAACATCATCAAGGTAACTTTTTCATATTTAGCACAAATGTTCACTTGGACTCAAGGATAAACCGATTAGATGTTGGAGCTCGAAGGTCAATGGTGAAGGTCACTTTGACCTCGTCAGTCTCAGTTTGTGGACAGGACTACTCAAGAACAACTTGAGGGAATTTCTTCAGATTTGGCACAAACGTGAGTGGACTTGCTGATTAAGAATTTGGTAGTCAAAGGTCAAGGTCACTGTGACCTTGCATTGTTCTCAATTACCTAAATATCTGGAGATGACCTTGAGGGAGTTTCCTAAAATTTGGCACAAATGTTTACTTGGATTTATGAACTCATTAGAATCTAATGGTCAAAGGTGAAGGTCATGGTGAATTTGTAAAAAAAACATGTCTTTTGCCTTAACTCGGGAACCTTGGGTGTCCACCTTGAAACTGTGCTGATTGTGAAGATCTTATGTGTGTTAAGCATCCATGTTTTCACAGACGGATTTAAACTGTAAGTGCAACTTAACTGGTGCACAGAGGTACACCGGCATGGCGGTATATCTAGTTTTGTCATTTTCTCTTTGAAAAGCAGCCCTTAGGCCTCTGTGTGTGTGTGTGTGTGTGTGTGTGTGTGTGTGTGTGTGTGTGAGTGTGTTTATGTTTGAATGAGAAGGTGCAGACACCGCTGGTGCTGGGTGGCCTCGTGAACAGGCTACTCAGGATATCACCTTTCTTTCTCCATCTCTGCTTGTGCCTCTCTCTGTCTTTCTCTTTCTCTCACTGTTACTTCCTGCAAGATGCTACATTTAGACAAGTCACCACGAGCCGACTTGCTACGCTCTGCGTGTGGTATGTATGTTTAGGTATGCCTACGAGAGTGAATGTGCGTTTGAGTTCTGGAAGGAGCGTTATCTGACCAGCAAGCAGCAGTGGTTATGATTTCTTCCTTCTGCTCTAATTGGCTCACATTTCTCTTTGACTTCATTCATTCATACTTTCTGTTTGTCTTCCCTTTCTCTCTGCCTTTTCTGCTGCTCTATCTCGTGTTGTTTCCAGTTCTTCGCACCCTGCACGGTGAGGAGGATCTTAGATGTTTATAAAAGAAATATCTGTGGTGCAGAGCGCTGCCCCTTGGGTGGGAGGTACAGTACGCGATGGTTATCTGGACCACACCGGGAGAGGCCCGTTCACGAATGAACTACTGTACTTGGCAGTGCTGCACTGTCTCACTTTCTTTGTTTGGACATGAATGGAAAGGAGAGGAATCAAGTGGTTATAAACACAAGAGCTTCGATGCCCCTTTCCCCTCCATTCTTGCTCCATTCACATCTCACTGTGTTATGCGCCTTCTGCACTCAAACCACCAGTTTGGTGTGAAGCGATGAAGTTCAATAAATGTGGTTACTGCAGTGTTTAAGTGTGGGATTAAACATGGCCGATGTTGCAGATGACGGGGTATATTTCTATGGGATTTTGTTTCTCTATGAACAGTCATCGTGGTTAACTATCTGTGATGGTATTTCCATCCTCCTGTTTTTATGCACATTTTCAATTCATGCTTTGAAAAAAAAATTGAATGGAAACTCTGGAAAAAGTCCAAGTATTCCAAAAACTTGCATTCGGCTGAGGTGTCGAATGCCAAAAACATCAGATATGTGTGAATTAGAGACTTGTCTAGTTCATAATTAGCTTCTTTGAGCATGGTGTAAAGCGATCCATAAAAAAATGTATTATTATTATTATTGTTAATATTAATTAGGGTAGCAACAGTATGAGTCTTTCACAATACGATAACTGTCTCAGAAAATATTGTGGTTTAATATTATCATCATAATGAGTTAAAATGACTCTTAAATGAATGAAAACAGAAGTTTTTTTGGATTAGCAAAAACTTCATAACAACTTGAATCAGTCCGATGGGGGTGTCTAAATTTCCCTCTATCTCCATGCCATTTAGACTGTATTTGCTGCAGTCTAGTAACCGTCTTCTTCCTCATGCTGTGTTCACATTGCAACTTTAATGCCATCCAGTATGCACCAAAAAGGCTCACTGGTCAGCATAGCAGCATTTTAGTCAACCACAAAAACAAACTGTGAACCACCAGCCTTTTTTCCTGCTGCTGCCGCTTCTGCTGCATGCTTATGAGGAGTGAGGCAGCAGTCTGGAGCAGCATTAGGACCCAGAGCAGCAAAAACCTGACTCCCGCCTTCAGTCTCGTGCTCAGATTGGTTCAGATAACTGAACTGGGCCATCAGTTCAGCTACTGAGACTGGCTAATCTTTAATCACTTGGCCTAATCAGACAAATTTCATGCAGTCAACAAGTGATCGGGAACTTGGCCTCAAACCTCGCCGCCTGTCGAGCTCGTCAAATCGAGCTAAATCTATTGAAACCACACAGTACACACTGTCCAAATAACACTCACAACTTACTCTAATAGTCTTTAACTGTTCTTTGTGTATCTCTTCATTTTCTTGTCATCTTTTACTCATTTCGTGCAATTTGTGGGACTTTCCTTGCCAAGTTGGTCATTGACTGTTTTCCCCTATATTTAAGAAAGAAATCAAACCAATCTGCTTAGGTTTCAAGGGTTGAATAGCTTGTAAGAGACGTCTGAACGCAGCACAATAAAATTGCTGTAGATCAAGGGTTCAGAGAGTTAAATATGTGCAACTTAAAGCCTTATTAACATTTAATTGGGTGCTTTATCTAAAAATTCTGACTTAAAACATTTTTATTTCTGCTGTAACGTTGGGCATTATAACATAGATGTTTATGCGGATTTACTTGCTTCTGGAGCCAGCCCCAAGTGGCCATTTGAGGAACTGCAGTTTTTGGCACTTCTGCATTTGCTTCATTTATTTTAGCCCTGGAGGTTTTCACTTTGTAGAGAGTGACTCTACAATAACGTGTCAGTCAGTTTCCAACACTCTCGGCTACATTATCACTTCCACCTTGCCCACTTCTCCACAGTCCATTTCAAGCGCAAACTCACTTAGTCACACACATATCCCTTTCACTGAAATACAGTCTCACCTTTGTGTGCCCGCAGTCAAGAGCTGCCCATTTTGGGGTTCTCATTAAAGCTCATTATATTCATATTTAGCATTATTATCCTGGTCAGCAGATGGAGCAGAGAGAGCAGAGACGGATTAGAGGGAGGGTGCTGGAACGGTCAAGTCTGTTTTACGACACGGTCCAAGACAAGCTGGGAAGTTCCCCCACTGATTTCTTACCTGTTACCAATTAACAGCTGAACTTGAGTGCATGTAAATGTCTAGACATGGACATTTAAAACATATTGTACCTCTGTTGAAACATATGCATGCCAAACTTATGCTCCATCACACTCAAACAGCCGCGCTTGTGAGAAAGTGTTACATGTTAATGTGGGCATACGGGGCTGCAAACACTCATATGCAAAGATAAATATTCATTCACACACACAAAGTTTGTCAACAGCTGCAAGATATGACAGCATGAAGTGTTATCATCTGTTGGGCAGAGCGAGCGGAAATCAAATTTCCTGCGTTATACTTTTTAGATGACTCACACACTCACTCGCACAACAGCAACCAGCAGGGTGATGGTAATATGCGTATCGAGATTGGTCGTGGAGTCCAGTCAGTCTGTCCAGCAGACATCAGCTGCTGATTTTCTCACTGCATGTGTGTGTGTGCATTAGCGTGCGAGTTTGTGTTTCGCCCTGAGTCCATCTGTGTTCCTTGTTGCCTGGATGTGTGTCTGTCTGCAAATGCACAATTAGGCTATGTGGGTTAGCGACATGTTATCGGAGCAAGATTTGGGGTGTTTTGGGGTCATTTAGGGAGACTGTATTGGAGGTCTCAGATCTTGAAAAATACCGTTGTTTCCATTTTGTGGGTGAATGCTGAGAAAGGGGATTATGTGATGGAGACACTGAGGAGTCAGTTTGGTTTCCAACAGGACTTAGATCAGGGGTGTCAAACTCATTTTAGTTCGGGTGCCACATACAACCCAATTTGATGTCAAGTGAGCCGGACTGGTAAAACCATTGGATATTTTAAAGTTTAACAATCTTTGATACAATAAAAATGCTATATTTTCAGTACGGATGTAGGTTGAAATCCCCTGAACTCAAATATTTGTCGTTATTCAGTCAGGAATGATTCTTTTATTGTGCCTCAATTTTTAGATTTAAAGTAATATCAAGATAGAAATGTGGGACTTTTACTTTGAAATATTGCTAAACTTATACAATAAAAAATGCTTAATTTTTGTATAAAAAGTAAAAGATGCCCTTAACTGAAATGTACCAGTAATTGCCAGGAAATATCTATTTAATTTGTATTTTTTCAGCAACCCCCAAAAAATCAAAGAATAAAAATGTTTTCTTCACAATTTAGTGGTATTTACTTTTTAATTTTTCGGTGATAAATTTTGGTCAGGCTCTGCTTTTGATGACTTGTCATCCAGAGGGATGGATTGGACCCTTTGGCGGACTGGTTCTGGCCCGCAGGCCGTATAAATTTACATCCCTGGCTTAGATGTTTGTATTTATTACACTCTGGAGGAAATCAAGCAGAACAAATCAGATTTTGTATCAAGCACCCTGTTGGAATATATGCTTCATACCCGTGCTACAAAACAGGTGTGCATCCCACAGAAAAGCGGGCTAAATCCCGTGCACCTGTGTTCTTATGAAGAAAGGAATTTTTCCTCGGCTTAATCCTCCTGACGATTTTCAGCCCCTCGCTAAATAACCTCCATTTCTCTCCCACCCCTCCTTTCCTCCATTTCTCCCCTCTTCACCCGACCCCCTTTCTTCTTTTTTCTCCCTCTCATCCTGCTCTATCTTTTGTCTGTCTTTTCTTTCCTCCAACTTTCCTCTTCTTCTCTGTCTCCAGGGAATAGCTTCTGTTCTGCAGCGCAGGTCTGACAACGAGGAGTACGTGGAGGTTGGACGCCTCGGACCCTCCGACTACTTTGGTAAGTGGGCTGATGAAGCCTTTTCCCTTCACAGTTTGACAGGAAACACAAAGTTAAAAACATAGCTGGTTTAACCCTTCAAAAACTCAGCAAATTTGTTTGATTTTTGTTAAAACCCCCTAACAAAACAAAACAAGAAAATGACCTAAAAAAAAAGTATTTTAGGGTTGCAAATTGTAACCACTGTCCTTAAGCAATTGTTGGTAAAAATTAATGATTGATTAATCAATTAATCATTTTTGAAAAAACATTAAAACTTTGCCTTTTTCTAAAACCAAAAGCATTTTTCCTCAATCAAAGATCACAGCAATGTTGCATGAATTTGACAGCGTAGCCTTGACCCATACAATGTCCCATTTTCGATTAAATTCTTAACGACCAATTTATCAATCTTTGATTAATTATCATCATCTCTAGTGTACTTATTTTATGTATTTTATTATATTTTTTCTCTAATGTAATTTTATATATAAAATTATAATAAACAGTTTTCTGGACATTCTTTCCATTTTTTTCATTTTTGGGGATAATTTTTCTATGAAACAAATTTTTAGGTTTACGAATTTCTTGCAATTTGTGGGGCATTTCTAGCCATTGCCATGTTTATGAGAGTGATCAATCCAGTTTGCTGGTTTTCCAAAGGGTCAAACAGCTTGTGAAAGGTGTCTGGATGCAGCACAAGAGAATTGATGTCAATCCAGGTTTCAAAGTTTTCAAACATTTGATTTTGATAGCCCTCTCTCCCTCCTCCTCCTGCAGGTGAAATCGCCCTGCTGTTGAACCGTCCCAGGGCAGCCACCGTAGTCGCCCGCGGTCCGCTCAAGTGTGTGAAGCTGGACAGGCCCCGCTTTGAGCGTGTGCTGGGGCCGTGCTCAGAGATCCTCAAGAGGAACATCCAGAGATACAACAGCTTCATCTCCCTCACTGTGTGACACGTCGGCCCCTCTGGGCCCCACCAGCAGGGGTGGGCAGCATCAGCATCAGGGTTTGGGTCTGTGGGAGGGATGAGGTGAGGATGCGGGGGTAAAGGACATGGGTTTTAACATCCACAACTACAGGGCGCTCATTTCCTGCCTTTTTCTTTCCGTTTTGCGTGTTTCTTTTCTTTTGATCTTGTGCACTTTGACTTGGCCTGTGCTGTCATGTAGCTTTATGTCAAAACCAACATGCAGGGGTGAAAAAATCGGAGCGAGGACGGAGATCATTCAACTCGTTACACACTGTAAATGAGTCATATATACAGTGTGGAGACTGTATATAATGCATGCTTCTCGACTGTCAAAGAATGGCGTTTGCACTTTCATGAATTTATGAAGGATGGGGTGAATTCAGGAAATAAGGAGGAAGTAAAGTCATGTTTACATACAGCGGGAGAAAGTGAGCACACATTTCTTTTTTCGCTGGCTGTTGTTTGCCTTTTTTTTTCATGTCTGGATGTGCGCGGTGCCATTTCTAGGCCAAATCAGACCCGCACTACACAGACATCGCTTCCCCCTAAAACGTAGCTGTAGAGGTTTGAAGAAAAATAAATTCTTGGCTGTTTTATTTTTAGTGCTTTAAGTGTAAATTAATGCTGTTATCAGTTGGGGGGGTAAATTAGCCCTTTGAAACCTGGAGCGGCATCAGTTTTCTTGTGTTGCTTTCAGACACCTTTCACAAGTATTTAGACTTTTGAACTCTGAGCAAATTGGTGTGGTTTCTCTCAAAAACATAGAGAAAAAGGCAGTAAGCACCATGGCAAGAAATGTTCCACTAATTGTAAGAAATAAAGAGAGTCAGAAAATTATTTTTTAAAAAGCCAGGGAAAAATGTCTAGGGAAAAAAAGAAAAAAAAGCTAGGGAAATATTGTACTTATAATCAGCATAATTATATATTTAAAATTGTTTAAAAATTTAAATACTTTTTCCAGGTCCTTTCCTTGTTTTATTATTATTATCATTATTATTATTATGAGTAGTAATTGTAGTAACAGTAATAAATAGTATTAGTATTATTTTATTTATTTATTTATTCTTTAAAACAAAATTTCAGTTGATTTTCTTGTACTTTTTTTTTTACTCATTTCTTGCTATCATTGCTCTATGCCTTCTTCCAGTGTTTTCGAAAGAAATCAAGCCAGTTTGCTCAGGTTTTGAAGGGTTAAAGTCAGTTGATTTCAATATGAAGCCACCAAATTAACTAACAAGCTTCTTCTTTTCTCAAGAAATCCTCTTTGTCCCAATATCCCCTGATGTGATTCAGTCTGAACTGTGGGATCCCAAAGCAGCTGTAGTGTTAGCAGTCCACACACACACTAACACAGTCTGACATGCTTACACTGTCTCAGGACTATATGAATCCTCTACACACAAACATACACACGCACACACACACACACTCACGCACGTCATGTTTAAGCTCATTTTGTTCTATGTTAAATTGCTAGATGAAAGCTTTTGCACCACTTTAGAGTTTGAACGTTGGGTCAATAATGAAGTTTGAGTTAGCTGTTTTTAGGACATGACTTCTATGTTATAAATATATAAAAGAATGAAAAAATATACTTGTGTTGCTTTCCTTTGATCTACTGTAATCTGTAAAACTTGCACAACCGACCCAGCGACTGATGTTGTATAAAACGGGACCTTATGAAAGAAATCTTTCTATATTCTCTCTCTCCGTATGTCTTTCTTTCAACTATCAAACCATCTTGAGCAAATAAAGATAAGCTTCTGAAATCCCTTTGATTTGAGTCGTTATTTTTCTCAGCCCCTCCTTGTCCCTGTGTGAATGTGACTCTATTTCACATTTTTCCCCTTTCGCTTATCCCCACTTCTGGCATCCTCTCCTCCTCTCCTGACTTGACTTAGTTCGCTCTCTTTCCCTTTATGTCATCTGGTGCCCACACTCTGCCTCCCCCCCTAAACTAATATCTCCATTAATCTCCTGTGTCTTTCTCCAAAGTGCAAACTGTCCTCTTCAATCACACCTTTCACATTTCTTTAACAGGTACCTCCTCCCCAGCTCATCCTCCCTCCACTCTGCCCTGCTCTCCATCCTTCTCACATTAAGCTGAGTGTCAGTCATCCGTCAGTCTGAGCTGTCAGAAAGCCCCAGTGCTCCTCCCAGCCAGTTTACACCACAGTGGACTAAAGTCTCCGCAGCTTTGACACATTCCTCTTCATCTTAATGCCCACTAAATCAACTGAGGAATGCACCCCCAACTCGCCAACATTGAGTTTAGTACCCTTCTCCCGACACACATACACCCATGAACTCACAAAACGTTTGGGGTTTGTAGCTCAGTGAAACAAGAATTAGGCTTCCATCTGCAAGGATTAGTGGTTTTATTGTCGGTACGAAGACATGGCATATAACCAGGAATATCATAACATTTTTTTACACACTTTATTGTTGTGCGTTATTTGATCTTTTCTCTCCTTGTGAACATAATTAACACTAAACTGTCACTTAGATTAAGATATTTTTCTGCATACTTCACCAACAAATTGTTAATTTGTATGTCAATGACCCATACCATGTTGCGTTGAATTTTTTAAATAAACTTTGTTTTTCTTGCATGCCACCATAATGAACAAAGAATCCAAATACAGCAAAAATTCTTGATGAACCAGAGTAAAAGGGATCATTTAACAGCAGCCAAACTATATCAAAACATCCGTTCACACAGTCAGCAAAAATGCATGTGTTTGGCAGGTACGTATAACAGTTGTGGTTTGAATCCAGGTGCTGCACCACGGACAAAAAAGAAAGTTTGTAATAATTATTAATGCACATCTTTGCAGATTCCAACGTGAAACAGGAAAATGAAACAACAGGAAAGTCCAGTTCCCTGGGTTGGGTCTCCCAAGGTATAGGACCGATCCAAAAGCCACAGCGGGCAACGCTACAGCATACGACTGGACAGATGACACTTGGATTATACTGCAAGATTTTTGTGAGAGTTTGCAAACAGATTTTTTTAATATATTTTTGCTGTTATTAAACACAGACCCCCATAACATTATTCAACAAGAATTGTCTCAGTTTTTGGAGACATGCTAGAAAAACAACGCATCTTTGAAGAGGATACAACTGATGTTTTAATCATCCTAAACATACAGCTTGAGACAGATAATTGTAGATGCAATCATAACAGGTACTGAGCTCAGTCAACAGATACATCTCCATGACGACCAAGCGTCATCAGTGGAGGGAGCTTGTGTTGATAGATTGACTCCATTCACAAAAACAAAACAAAACAAAGCAAAAAAAAAAAGCTGATCTTTTGTTCAATCAACATCTCCCAGAGAAAGCCTTTTTGATAACACTGGTAACATCAGAACGAAAAATCAACCTGAGCTGACCCGAGTCTGTGTGTGTGTGTATGTGTTAAGAGTGCCTGATTAGTCAGGGCCACTACTGGGCCATCCTGGGTGGGCCAGCTGAGGACAAAACTTGGCACTGTCCCATGAACCAGAAGATGAAGCCTTTGTACAATGACACTGTGCCAACCAAACACATGCATGCACGCACGCACACACGCACCTTTCACACACTCTTTTACCAACTTTTAATTTAAGTCACTCCATTCTGTGTTTGGGTCTTTTATGCTTCATAGTCTCTTAATCAGCCATTGAGCTCCTGTGGTCCCACTGTGAATGTAACACTGAGGCCAAAAAACATTTCACCAGCTAACATCAGTTCAGGTAACTGCACTTCCACAAAGCAACATGATCATCTGGTTAGGAGAAGCTCAGCCGTCAACACTCAGACGGTCAACAGCAACTAATTTAAAAAGGACTTTTTTTGTTGTCATAATACTTCCTGATGAAATGGTTAAAGCCTCTCCGTTTTATTCACTTTGACATGAAGAGGGATTGCAGGGATTGCTTGGACAACACTCACTGTTGTGGCTGATGTGGATTAATTTAGCTTTTTTGTGTGAGAATGGTGAAAATCAGCATCCTCTCCCAGGACAAATGGCTCTGCAGCAGTCATACAATTTTGTTGGTCCAGCTCCAATCAGCTTCATCTGGCGGTGATGGAAATATGACACTCGGGTGGACCAAGCCCCCTGGAACAACACCAGGTTTCGAAGCCAATTTCACGTTGTGGCCAAAAGTGGTTATACAATGGCCAGATCTGTTATGTGATGCCATTGAGTCCAAAATGACTTTTTCTTGCACACTTACATCGTAAAAGAGATGTCTGTAAGTCAGTGCATACATTTTTCTGTGTCACAACACCCATGTAATGACTCGTTTTACTATTGGGATTTGATCCATTTGGTCTGATAACATTTTTAAAGTCTAAAAAAGCCTCAAGTAAATCTTTTTTTCCTTATTCAGATTTGCGGGGGGCCAAAACCAAAGTTAGTTGCTCAACTGGCAGAAGTCTTTAGTGGTGCTCTATGGGCCCCACAATGGGTGATGTGGGTCATTTCATATGGTGGAAATTGATCATTTTCAGTTTTGTGTGCCACTAAGCAAAGCAGCGGTAGAAATTACTTAAATGCCTCAAGCCTACAAATTGTCTTTTTGTAGTTCTTGTCATAAATACTTGCACAACCCAGCTCTTAGACTGAACAAAAAGAGGAAGACACAGGCGTAAATTAGCAAATAAAATGATTTCGTAACTAAAATTAATCAAAATAAGTCAAAGAAACTGCGCAAATGGTTAGGTGAAATCTGTAGAGTCAGCAGTGAAGAGAGTAGATCAGTGACAATGTTCTGTAGGGGTGTTGTGCAGCAAAAACAAAGAAAGCAACAGTGTTGTGAGGAAGTCTGCCAGCCAAAGACTGACTGCTGCTGCTCTGTCTTCTGGGCTTGGAGCTCACTGAGCTCAGGTGTGTCCAATGATGCTGATTGAGCTCATCAAGTCTGCAGAGGAACCTAGCAGAGGGGCTGTCAGATTGCAAACATGTTTTTCCATGTTTTGTTCACAGCCAGCACAGCATACTCATGCAGAGTTTTCACACTGTGCCTCTCTTCACACATACAGCACAAAACAGAAACGGTCTACGAGAGGAGGAAAGCAACAGTAGCAGGGACTCAGGGGGATAAATGACCCTAACTGCACCATATTCTCCTCTATTTATTGCTGCAGCTTGGCTCTACTACAACTTCCAGCTACTCCCACAGTGGAGTATGTTGGGTGCAAGACTCCTGTGCATTTTGTTGTCCAAACAAATAAGAGGCCAGACTTGGTGAGCTGGTTGGGAGGAGTAGAAGGAGGAAACAAAAAGGATGCAAAGGATAAAGACGGAGGCGGAGGAGGCGATGAACATGCAGGAGGAGGAATGTGAAAAACTGCTGCGCCAGCTGCACTGACCTCTAATATACTTTCCTTTGGTTTTTTCCTTTGGATTTCTGAAGTCAGTGAAGTCCACTGAGAACCACTGAGATACATTTTAAAGAATTTATCCCAGCATGGGAACATTTTGCCTCCTTATTTACAGGATGGCTCCTTCTTCCCTACAAATTCCCAGTTTTATATAAAGCTTGCCAAAAATTTACAAGATAAGATGGCTGGGAGTGATTTGGTATGTGTGTGTGTGTGTGCTTGTGTGTGTATTTGTTGCATCCTATAACCAGACACAGCCACCCATGATCTCATGAGAGGATGTTTTATTTGGTGCTGCATATTTAGATTTGGCACAGTGAGCGTAGCCCCTGGGCGTGCGACCCTCACTCCCCCTCTCTCTCTCTTTCTCCCCGATTCTCTCTCTTTTGTTTCCTGTCGTCCTCTGCTACTCTGAGTTCCCATAGCCGCAATCTCTCTATCCCTTGTCTGGGGGGGATCCAGGCTAATTAAAATGCCTGCCAACACTGGACTACAACCTCTATTGATTCTTGCTGCCTTCTCCCTCCTCCATGATCCCTACACCCTGGTGGAAAAAAAAATCAACCCCCAACTGCCTGCGCTAATGACCAGAGCCTTTGATACGCAGCTCTTTTCTTGTCTACATATATTGGGTGTGGCGACCTGACTGTTCAGCCTGGCTAGGTCGAAACTCTCAGTCCGGGGGTATCTCATCTCTGCCTGGTCCCCGATTCCGCTGCTCGGATTTTCAGCTCTAATCGTGACCTTCTCGGGTCAAAGGTCACCGCCCAGGCCTGGTCACAGGTGATTGAGCAGTGGTGAGGCTGATGGGATTGAAGGGTTAGGGATGAGAGGGGGTGTCAGGGGGAAAAGGAGGGTCAAAAATTGGGTCAGGAGATCATCACAAGGTCCGGCTCAGTCAAACAGCGGTCCCTCTGCAAAGTGACGACAGAGTAATTTGGTGGTCAGTCATGGTTATGGAGTAACAATTTAGCATCGTAATTGTGTAACATTCCTGAACCGTTTTCTCATATTAACTTCGGGCGATGTCCAAAGAATTAGGTCCAGTCATTTAACACGTTGCACACAACAGGAGGTTGTCTATTTCAGATGTGTTCTCACTGAATGGAAATTTTGGTTTGGTTTAGGTGAGGGATGGTGTACAGAGCGTGTAGGAGGCAGGACATGGCATGGAGTACACCAAGGTCACATTACTGGTTCGTAATTGATAATAACTGATGAATTAGTTTGTCATTTCGGGGTCAGTCTGTACTGACAGAAGTTCTTAAATCTTATTGTCTCTGCAGTTAGACAGTTTTGTTGTTGTCTTTGTGTACATGACCATTTTTCTTTACCCGGTTGTTTTCTGGTTTTCCACAAGCTGTGGAAATTCATTTGGAAATTCACATCCACACACCCACTTGCTTGCAGTGAATTCTGCAGACAATTAACTGCTTTTTTCATACTCAATCGGCCCTTACATAACTTTTACTCTGGAGCTGGTAGGGTAAAGTCTGTTTAATGTCTGATTCAACTGATTCGAAGATTTGCGTTCTCACACAGGCCGACAGCTCCTTTTTTGAGCCTTAACTGACTAGGCACATTTCAAATCTCCCAAATGTTGTGAGAAAGTTTTAGCAAGATGGCTGCATAAGCAACAAAAAAAACCCACAAATGTGTTTTCTTGGTTAATAAAGATTGAAAATGTGTGATAAAATTGTATTGTCTTAGATTAATGACATTTCAACCCAGGATGCTCCTTTTCTTTATAACAAGCATAACACAATAAATTGATGGAACATAGATGTCTTGGTAGCTTACTAGTTATATAGCTATTGTATTTGCTGATTTGTGCACGACAGTCCCGCATTTTGACACATTTCCAACACATGTTTTATATGACCCCCGTAATTGAACTCAAGTCCTGCAGCAAATTTGCTGCACTTCTTACTGCTCTTCTAATATCAGTGCAGCATGGCAGGATAGGAGCACAGGTTCCAAACATTAGCATAAAGAGCATTACTAGAGCAGAGTAATGAAGCAGCGTTCCTATTTGTTTGATGTTTGATTGATCGATTGTGTGAAACTGAAGTTTTAAAAAAATTTGCATGTGCTTCGACAACTGCAAAAGGATACCTGTAGTCCACGCAGGAGAAATCACCACAGCAGAAGATGGCATTTGCAATCTCCTGCAACACCTGTCACATCTGTTTATGTAAGCGCAAGCACCGATGACTACTGAGGATGTATCAGGGTCTTGAAAGGTTGTCCCATTTCATAGGATAAGCTTTCAATAAAAACCTTGTGCTCCTCAAATAATGAGGATAAGGGTAAAGCAAAGACATGGGGTTTGGGCCTTAGATATGTAAAATCAATGTAGTTCCCCTTTAACCATCTTTCTAATAAATGCAACAGTCATGAGCCAATTCTAAGCAATTGAGATGATTGTCCCACTTCCTGTCGCTGTCTTTAAAGGGGCGCGTCCTTTGCCATTTGTCCGCAGTAGGACACGGCCGACTGCCTTAGAGAAAAGAAAAGAGAAAGATAGAAAGCAAGAAATGAACAAGGGGATGAGATACCATCTGTTTGTTTTTCTGCTTTTCTTTCCCAAGCTTGTTATCGTTCCTCATTTCCTGCTGGACGACAAGTAAATAATTCACATGTATACATGTACCAACACTGAGCCCAGGCCTCCCTGACTCGCCTCGATTTTGGCCTCAGTTTCAAAGCTATTCCCAGCAAACAGAGTCTTGGTGACTCGCCTCCAAACGATGTGTAGAAAAAACAAACAAAAGATTGAAATGTTCTCCTTATATTCTGCATGCTCAAGGGGGAAAAATGTGTGAGTAGCATTTTTCGAGTGACATATTCCATCATGCACATGACTCTGCAGTCTCCTGCCCACGTTGATCCCGACCCAGCACAATCCATCTCTTCAGTTTGACTCTGACTTCACTCCCTAGGGACGCAACTCAGCAATTGTTTCAATTGTTCCTTTTTTTTCAGCGCCTCCTACTCTCCGAGGAACCGTTAGGGGCTTGAGTGCAGATCATAAAAAATAGTCAAACTCTGTTCTAATCACATTAGTAAGATTAAGGAATGCAATGAGCAAAAATTCCCTGTTGGACTGTTTCGGAAATGGTCAATATATCTTTGGCTTTCAGACATTTTAGATGGATGTTTTTTTCCCAGATAAAGCATCTCATGTTTCAAAATAAATTGTCAGTTTTTGAGATGTGTTATGCTCCTATTTAAACTGGTTGTACGGGCATTTTTCAGTATCTGGATGAGATTTGGCGTTTCCACCAACAGGTCTGTGCGGTTCAGTTCAAATTTCAATTTGACAACTTTGACCATCTTTTTTATTGTCTCTCTTGGATGACACAGTCTTTAAGGGATGAGTGGTTATTCAAGAACTGAAAAAAATGTATATTAATTGCAACCAGATTATGTGAAGTCCATATTCTCACTTGGAGGAAAAAAAAAACACGTCAGAGTGTTGTTCATGTGTGCTCGTGCAGCACTAAACCTCTGCTCTTGCCTGGCAAAGAGTCAGTGGACAAACCCACTACCCATAAATATTCCATAGAGAGAGAGACTCACTGCAGACTGCAGCCCCGTTCTGAGGACAATAAATTGGGTGCAGGCTTCACTCTGTATCACTGGTGATCAAGGAAATATAGCCACTGGATGGAGCAGCAAATGACAACAACCTTGCCCACATGTAAGAGCACTGTCTGCAGTGGAAACGTTACACAGATCTAGGGTCCAGGTACCACTTCATAGGTGTTACTTTTGGTTCTGACGGTACTATACTGAAAGCCTTTGACGGAAACTGAGCTTTAGATGTGAATGCTTCACCAACCTCACATCGCAGAGGATTCACCTTATCCCCCAAAACACAGCCACTAACTGCAGGTGTGAAAAGTCACAGGGCAAAGGCTGTCAAGTGTCTTCTGATTCTGAGGCCACCCTAGACATCCACAACCCTCCAGCCCCTCCTAAAGGACCCCCAAATCCCCTGAATGTCCCAGCTGTACCCTGAGCAATACCCCTGGGCTGGAGCAGTGGCTGGGGAGCACAGTCCACAGGGGTGACCCAGCTCTCCCTAAACCCTGCAGGAATGTGTGGATTTGAGTGAGTGCTGTAACCAGAGAGCACTCTCTCCTATCTTTAAGCCTATAATGGGGCCACTTCCTGTTGATAATCAGTTTGTTGTGATCTCCATCTGCCATGGGATTTTGACACTTCATCTTGAGTCCTAGGAGAGGAGGTGGAGAAGGAGGAGGAGGAGGAGGAGGAGGAGAGGTGTTATTATGGTTCTGGTCTGTGTACCATAATGACATGGGCTGGCATCAAAGGCTTGAGGACCAAATAAAGTTATTTTTCCAATTTGAGTCCTAGATCCTTCAACAAACCTCTGTGTATGCACATATGCACACACACGTGCATGCATGCAAACATCGCCCAATGTGTCATTCTTTGATACATGGCATAGTTTGCTTAACATCAAACAAGTATGGGACTCTTGGGCTTTCCTGGGGGACCAGCAAACTGGGATGTGTGTCAAGTAGGGGTGATGTCTCCAGTTCCATTCTGGCAGGGACTTTTTCCCTTTTATTTTCTTGATACTGTCTACTCTTGACTGAAAACGAGAATGGTGTTTTGCTGACTCCGACCTGTCTTCTAATTTTTTTCTCTCTCTTTTCTCACTCTGGACCTGGTACTGCTTTTATGGCCTCCAATAATAACAACAACAATTAAAGAGCCAAAAACCTGCTGTAATTATTTTTTAAAAGCAGCTACAGTGTTTATTTCAGAGGAGCTACGTGGGAGCTCTTTGGGGTAGGGGGGCTCACATTAACCACTGTTAATCGTTACCATGATGCGTGCGAAATAGCATCACGGTACGGCCCATAAACTAGGTAGGGCTTCTCTCCTGGCGGTTAAGTGCTTTGCTCAGTAAGGTGTGATTGCTATAGGAATGGGGCTGTGTTAAGTAAAATCTCAAACACAAATCAGGGCCCTGCTCATAGCACACCTCAGTCCATAGTGGGCCCTGGGGCTAATAGTGCATGGTAAAATGATGAGTGCATGAAAGTGGATTCTCTTACTGGTTGTAATCACCCTTTAATCCAGGGGTTTTCTTTTAGTGGTATCTTTTACTTCAAACCCTTACAACCATGAATGGATTACTGAATGGGCCTACCGGGCACAGGCCCAGGGGCCAAAAGTGACAAGGGGCCCCTCGGCCTTAACTTGCAAAATGTCAGATGTCAACTTATACCAGCTAAGAATAGACTCAAAAAGACCACAAAGGGACACAAAATACCAGAAAGAGATGAAAGGGTACTGCAAAGGGACATGGAATAACTTAAAAAATGGGCAAAACAACTAAAAAAGCCTAATGAGTACAAAGACATGAAAAAAATCACAAAGCAACATAAAATGACCAAAAAAAAACCCCCACAAAATGACACAAAGAGACACAAAATTTGACACATGATTGCATCAAAGAAACCCAAATGACTACAAAAAGACACAAAACAACCAGGAGATACAAAATGACTACAGACACACAAAACAACAAAAAAAAGACACAACATGACCACAAAGATAACCTCCACAAAGAGATGCAGAGATGCAAAGGGACACAACATAAATACAAAAATGGACAAAACAACCACAAGGGTTTACAAAATTATCTCATAAAGACACATTAAACACAGTTACATCAAAGAGACCCAAACGATTACAAAATGACAAAAAAAGACAAAATCACCACAGACAGACACAAAACCACAAAAAGATGCATAACGACTACAAAGAGAAACAAAACAACCAAAAAGTATTGCTCCTAGGTAGGAGAGGCACTGGGGCCCTTTCCATATCTGTGCCCAGGGGCCCTTTGTCTCGTAATCTGCCCATGCTTGCAACCCTTCCTCGTCTCCTCACTCCCTTTCTTATCCTCCTTCCATCCAAGTCTTTCCTCTTTATCTCTGTACAGGTCGTCACTCAAGTCAAGCTGAAATCTCCCCTTAATCCCCCTGATACAGGACCCTGCCCCCTCCCACATGCACATCACCACACCAACATCACGGACATCATTGGTCCCCCATTCCATGGTCCTTACACTATGAGCGGAGCGGCCTTTGGCTCGTGACAGACAAGGGGAGAAGGAAGGGTAAATAACGAAGTGAAAGCCCTATCTGACATGCCAATTGGTATAATTATGGGCTTATAGATTCCTAATACGTTTCTGAGGACAGCTATGTGTGCCCCCTCTGAAAAATGAGCTTGTCTGTCATGCCATTAAAGACGACTTGTCATTGGACCTGTGAGTGTTTTATAATCATATTCGGTTCTGGTGGACCCCGCATCTACGTCCTCATTCTTGATATTAGTTCCTAGCTATTTGTTAGGATTCTCTGCAAGTCAAAGCCATTTCTTTCTGCTTACCATTGATGCATAATCCTATGAACTCTCACATGTTTATTATGAGTATGCCCCTGTATATGTTTCATTCTTTAATGTCCTTATTTTAAGGCCAGTTTCATGTAAGGCAATACCACTCAGCTATTTTCCCATTGGCACCAACAGAAAGCTTACATTTGTGCCACTTTAATGTCTGGGCTCTACACATAGACTTCGAATTTTTCTCCATCCCCCTTGGGACCGCAGTGAGACAGGGCAGCTCTGTCTCCCCATGTCCTTTTCCACGTCGTCCTGTCCCGCCTTTGATGTCCTTCTTGCCAAGAGTCTGATTTGTGGGTAAGTTGTGTCCTCCCCTCCTAGCCTCCGAACCCACAGAACATGGGGACGCAGTGGGAGTTCCCAGTGTTTTGGGGGAGTTGGAGCGAAGAAAGGAAAGGGGGGGGGCATTGGGTCAGACCACCACAGAGCTGGGGAGACCCCTGTCTTCCTCCTCATCGGTTCCCACCGCTCCCAATGCGGCACACACATGTTGAAAAGGTCAGGTCTTGATAGACAACAGAGCACCGGCAATTACACTGCTATTTCTCAGTGGCTGGAAGTCCCCTGTTTTCAGTGTGAGTGTGTGTGCGTGGAAAGAGAGAGTGTGTTTTTTTTTTTTTTTGTTCATAGAGAATAAAGAGGCAGTGTTTTAAGGGGAAAAGGAGCTGGGACAGGGGGAACTGCATGTAAGGACTTGTGCCCGAATTGCTTCATGTCTGTCTGTCTGTCCATTTGTGGAAATTGGAGAATGAGAGAGTGCAGGTGTGTAAGTGCTGGTGTGTAAGTCTGTCTGTTCAGTGTACATTTCCAGATGTACCTGAGCTGCAAGTTTGACTTTGTGTCTCTAAACGGGATATCCTTTCGACATCTGGAGCTGAGGCGCACAGTAAGCTGCGTCCTCGGTACTGTTGTGGTTGAAGGCTGTGGTCAGGAGTCCATCTCTGACCTAAATGACGGGGTCAGACCTCTGAGTCTGCAGGAACTGGATGCTGAGGTTGCGAGGAACGTGCAAACACACACACACACACACACACACACACACACACACACACACACACACACACACACACAGACGTACAGATTTCTTCCAGCGTGTTCCCAAGTATTTTCTCTCTTCAGTGTCATTTCTCCTTCACACCGAATGCCTATTCTAGCTCTCTAAGGACGGCTTTCATGGAGGACTGAAAAACTCGAGGCAGAGTTATGACAAGAGCAGACCGCAGTTTGACAGATCTAGAGATCACACGGAGAGGATGCGGCGGTCCCTTAACAACTGAAGTGTGCCGCTGTAATGTATAATGTGTTGCAGCTGGAAGTTTGCCTTGCATACCTTGTACCACCAGCTTTGTGCATTTATGTGTGCTTGTGGCGTACTTTTTGATCCCAGGGGTGGACTCGACTACGCAGTTGTGACTTATGAAAGAGCAGTTTGGGCACTGTGCCCCTGAATGCCTGCACACCTATAGTGCCTGCACTGTAAAATCTGACAAGCTGATCTTACGTGAAATAATCCTGGAAACTGATTGCCTTGAAAAAGAAAAGTAAATATAACTATTCATCATAATTTATGTTTACTTTAAATGTAATTATTAATTTTACACAAAATGTAGCTGTATTTACTTTTTTTTTTAAGTTGTTGCATCTTAAAAATGACAAGTAGAATAACGTTGTGCTTTCAAACGCCCTGAACATACTGCATGCGTGAGCAGCAGGTGAGGGCAACCTCGCCGAACTGCTGCGCCTTGCATGCTTGTGGCTTTCACACTAGCAGTGTTGTTGCTGTGATGCTGCTGCAGAGCATAGAGAGCTACCTGCTGCTATGAGTACTGTATTGCCACAATAAAAAAATCACACATTCCACTCATTTATGAAGCTGTGCAAGCTCCTGCATTGTCAGTAGCATGATCCTTCAAATATTCCGTAATAAAATGCCTTGCTGGTGACAGCGATGTTGTCAGAGAGCTTTTATTTTGAAACTGAGACAGAAAAGGTTAAATAGAACAGATATATATGTATTTCCTTATGTCTGTGACAGATGCCAAATGTGTGTCACGGGGAAAAAATTAGCAAGACTCCGTTTCTCTTGATGTGTTGCTTAAAAGCAGCTGAGACACACCTGACCAACGCTGCTCACACAGGCAGTGTGGCTGATCTAACTTGTTAACATGGGTACCGGAAAAAAAAAACCAAACAGGTTCCACGACACTGTCATGCTGCTCATGCATTGTGTGTGTGGTGTTAGTGTTGGCAATTTCAGTAACCCAAGTTAGCCTGACTTATTTGAATCATGTCAGAGGATTTTGCCAATTATGAAATTAGGAGATCAGCAAGTTGTGTTTTAACATGTTTAAGAAAATATAAATACGACTGACTAGTTTGCAACCAGCAGAATACAAATATATAGCACAGTAAACTTGGTTTACTGAAGTTGCTAAAACTTAGAAAAACTGACTGAATTAAACTTGTCATCTTGAAGTTGCAGCAATTCCACAAAATGAAGTAAACATGACAAACTTTTAAGTAAAATTTAAAATTAGATATTAGGTAAACATGAATGAAGACTAGTAGTTACATAGGCCTATTTACTTGTATTTTTCAAAGCAATCAGTTTCCTAGATTTAATTTTTTTTTTAAAATCAACTTATCAGATTTTACAGTGTGAAAGGAAAAGGGGTCCTGGGAGGCCCCACAGAGCACTTCATTCAGGTTACTATGCATGTTAGAGAGATGAAGGCCTGTAAATGGCTGCCAGTAATCATCCCTATAAAAGAGCAGCTGCGTCCAGTTGTAAGTTGTAAGTATGGCTGCTGTACTTGGCCTCCCTCCACTGCTTAATATTCAAGAGAACAAGCAGTCAGAGTGTGTAAGTCTCTCTCGGCTGCTTGTTTATGCGTGTCGAGGTTGCCCTGGATATGCACTCTGCTCTGGATAATTTCCAAGTCCAATCTATATTGCTACCAGCCTCTGGAATGTACCTTTGCTCCTGGGAAATTTCACCTGAATTACTTACCCATGTGTGTTCGTGCGTGAGTAACTCAATCATAAATGTTACCACTGTTTCTAATGGGCCTATTACAAGACGCAAGCATGTGTCAAATAACATCAACACACAACCCACTAATTGAATCAGCTTTGTCATCATAGACACTGATGAGCTAGTTTGGGCTTTAGTTAGCCGAGCCTAATTCTCCCCTGAGGAGGAGGGAGGAGATCACTCTGTAGTCTGCAAAGCACCCGCTCCATGTGTCCGTGACTCATGCATGCTCGTGATATGACCGGGTGGTGTTGAGGGCGACACCAGGTTGTTTTTTTCTCTGTTGCAAGGCAATCCACTCAATAATCCACTTGGTCTTTGACATGATGAGGTGTAATAGAACGGGGATGCCCAGTGGAAAATGTGTAACTGCTTTCATTGGAAAGGAGTTGCAGGTATCATAACTGTCATGAATGTGCAGCTATCAGTATATTGAGTTTCTATTGTCAGCTCTGCTATCTTTTTATGGTTCCACAGCGCACTGAAGTGTGAGATTCTTTGCTTTCGTTGCAGGGTCAGAGTTCAGCCATACTGGGATCAAGTTGAGATTGGGTTATGGATGATAATGTGTGTGTTATAACACTTACGGTGCTGAGATACCAGGTCTTTTACTTTGATCCAAGCGGTGTCAGATGATGGATAATAAAAATATATCACAGAAAAAAAACATTTTACTCACACGAAAATGCACATATAATGGTTTATTTATCATACCAATTAGTGCCCAAAAAATGACCGTTTATATTTTCTGCTTAATTAAGTAATTACTGTAAAGCTACAGAGGTTAACTTTATGTAAGTTAAGTTACTGTGGTTAGGTTTAGAATAAGAAACATGGTGACAATGTGCCTAAAATTACACACATTACCGAGCACCAGTTTCCCAGGGGAAGGAGGTCTTGTGTTGTTTGACCCATCCACCACCCCAGCCTTCCTCCTTACCTCTCGGACCACTTCCTTTCATTCACATATCAGTGCAATTGTCATGTGATGGTTTCCAAAATACGTACGCTCTGCATGTATAACTGGCTCAGGATTACCAGCCTGTTCTCATTCCGAAGTTGTCAAATACTGTCACTTTTTTTCAGCTATGGCCCTAATGCCAAAAACCACCTTTCTTGGCTGTATGATACATTGCCAGTCCCTAAAGAGCGGGTGGGAGGTGGATGAATCCAATAATAATAACTTTCATGCGGGAGTCCAGTGTTTGTTTCAAAATTATTATAATTTTTAAGCACTTTTGCCAGGTCACTTTCTTTTCTTTTAATATTTATGTATTCTTTTTCCCCCTCTTTTTTTACACTCATTTTTAGTTTTTTTTCTTGTACTTTTTACTAAATTCTAAAATGAAGTTTTGGGTGATTCCTTATTTTGTTGCTCAGTGCTCTCTTCCCACATCATTGAAAGAAATCAAGCCAATTTGCTCAGGTTCCAACAGGTTAACTAAAAAGTCATCTTTGAATTAATTATTAATCAGCTTATTTCATTCATAAAACTGGTCAGAAATGAAGCTCATCTAGAATTTATCCCAAAATAGAACTGTCCAAACTTAAAGGTTTTAAGGCTTGCCTTCAAATGATCTCTACCCCATAACCATGGAAAGAAATAATAAGAACCGACAGACGAGGAGGAACACTCCAATCCCCCAAAGGCAAAGCAACTCATATCCACAACATTCTTAAAAAAATTCCCCCCATTTTTCCTAAGCTTCTCTCACTGGGAACTATGTGTGGCCTGAGGGAGAAACGGGAGTCATCACCTCACTCGGAGAACGTCCTCTCCGCAGCGTCTTTATGGCTAGATTTACTGTGCACCAGCATCTATAAAACCATTTAATGGGGTTAATGTTGTTAGGTACACAGACCTCAGTTGCCAGTAAACATATTGCCTAATGGTTTATGCAGAAAAGGAGGGAGTGAGAATTATTTTCTGGTCCTGTTGTTTTAATTTTTTCTCCTCCCCCGGTGTGTATTTTTTTCTCTTTTGCTCAGTTTAGTTTGTTTCCCCCCTTTGAGTAAATATTTTCTAATAATCCATCTATACCATGCTTTCCGTCTTATATGTGCTGTCTTATCATTCTTGTCTGTCAAAATTTAAGATTTTTTTTCTCCCATATTAATTTAGCTGAAAGGTCCAGTGTGTAGGATTTAGGGGAATGTATTGGCAGAGACTCAATATAATATCACAAGTATGTTTTCTTTAGTGAAAAATCTCTTGAAAATAGCCCAGAACAGACAAACCTAACACTGGCTTTCCATTTGTGTTTTGCTCTGGCTACTGTAGATAGTAGCCCATCCAAGACGAGCCAAACAGCAATGGAAAAACACTGATTTTTAAGTGTTTTTGATGGTTTTAATAACCAGTTCTTGGTTGTTGTTTTTTTGTAGAGGAAAAGACCTCTGTGGATAAAAACCTCCTGAACATCTGGATATTAAGCTGTCATATAAAAATGGTGAGTACACATTAGCAAGTGCTGGACTGGCAGCCTGTCTGCGACAAGCTGAACAGGATCGAAAAAACTCTGTGTTTTTTATATGCAACTGCTTTATTTGTTTTTATTTATTTATTTTACCGGTTTTAATCATTTATTTTGGAGAGAAGGAGACTCTCTGTAAAAATCTCCTAAACAATAAACACTGAAGAAATCCTAACCAGGAGTTCATGTTTGGCACATGAGAGAAGTTTCAGCTGGTTGCAAATTGCAGTCCTCATTTCTGGATGCCAATAAATCCTACACACTGCTCTTGCAAGGCACCATTTGAAGCACAATCATTCAAAGACAAAAGACACATTAAGAGGAAGGAATGTGAAGAGGGCCACACGTCATCTTCACCTGCTACTTTTTCCTTTTACTCACTTCTTAATCTTCACATAAAAAACGATCACTCTCGCCCTCTGTGTGGCCTGCTCTCTCACCTCTTCCTCTCACTCCCAGTTTCCCACCATGATGCAAACCTACAAGACACATGACTCATGCATTTCATTGAGGGTTCACATCAGAGCAGGGAAGCTGGCCCTTGATGTAACCATGACGACACTGCAGGGCATGATGAACCTGCCTGTCACCGGCCAGTGTTAGTCATTTTGCCATGCCATCACGTACTTTAATGCACAGTTACTCATGCAACTGAGGGATCAGTGCAGATTTGCGTAAAAGCAAAACAAAGAGCTAAGGAAACATAACTTAACAGAAAGAGGGGCAGAGATGCAGCAGCATCCAGCTCAGCTGAAGACTGAGATACCAGCTGCACGTGGACTTAAATAACCTGAGCACTCTCAGGTGTTCCCTGTTGCCCTAACGAACACCTGCCTGCAAGAGAGCACACAGACATGTGAATGAGCAGCACAGAGATGACACCCCAAGGAATAGCTTACCAACAATCCAAGTTAAAGAAAGGGTGAAAAGTAAGCTGGATGACATTTACCTGGGGACTCAGTATCACAAAATCCACCCCTGAAAAACACACCCATTGTGACTACTCTGGGCCAGAAATACAAGTGAAATACACCAAGGATCTATTAATCTCCAAACAGACATATTATCACTTGCTTTGGCATAACCACTGTAGTTATAAAGTAGAGCATGGATTAATTAGCAGAGGTATTTTGATGCTGGTAATGTGATTAGTGTTTTAAATTAGTATGGCAAAGAAAAATAACTTAACCGCAGGTATGTGAAGCACAGGTGAAATCCATAGCAAAGTGTGCTTAAATCTCCTCAGAGCCCTGCAGCTCCGCCCCCGCTGCTGCACAGAGAGCACTGTTTTTGCTGGCTTATTTAAAGTTTATTATATAAAGTTTCTCATGTCCAAATTGCACCAAAATGATATTGCTCCTCCTTTTGGTCCCAGCAATATTACTGTGAAAGTGTGAAGTAGATCAGTTGAATGGTTATTAGGATATTAAGTAAAGGACAAACAGACAGGTGGACAGAGATTTCTTGCTTCATAGTTAGATAAGTTCGTTCTCATTCTGAAGTTGTCAAATGCCACCACTTTTGCAGTGATTTTAGTGTAAGATCCCAATGCCAAAAGCCAAAAAACCTTTTGCGTCCATATGATATGTCTCTGCACAACATCAGCAAAGAACGCAACCGGATAAAACTGTTTGTGGTGTTATTATATGCTGCTGGATGGCCAGATGGTACCTGCCATGGCAGCATGATTCACAGCTGGGTGGCATCAGTTGAGAACGCGGCCCGGCGGAACCTGTCGCATCCATGTCATACGCCGCCAGAGGTAGAAATGCTGCCGGTAACAACGTAGTATAAGGAGAACAAAGGTCCCTAGGGTTGCCGTAAGGGGCTGTGGATGGGTCAGACAAAATCCAGACTTCTATGGGGGAGTGCTGTGTTCACTTTCAACCTGAATATGATATTTTTTTTCTACACGTGCAGTGTAATCCCACCATGTGTTTTTGTTGACATCATGGACCGTCAACACCAGACACAGAAGGATACCTAGAGTGTAATGTGTGGACGTGGAAGTCAACTGACAAAGTGGCAATATATGACAACTCGGGATGAGAATGTGTTGGTTAGATAGCTTAGGGAGAATACAATCACTCCATTCCTACCTGACATTTTGGGCCTCCATAACACATTGAAGGGAAATCTATTAAGAAAAACAGTTTTTGAGGGATTCAAATGACAGTGAAAAGTGTGATAACCAAGCCTGCTCTCCCCCTACATTTAAAAAAAGTGACTTCAAAAGGAGCAACGTGTCACATAAATGGCTTCAGCAGAGGGACATTTATTAGAAAAAAATATTACATTCATTTTACAGCGCTGGTACCATCCTAAAAGGAACTTCACAGGCCTATTAAAATAGTTACATTAATTACTCCACCAGCTGCTCCAGTGCTCTCTCCATTCAGCGTTTCCAGCCACGACGCCCTCAGGCCGGCTTCGTGATCCAGTTGAATGGACAAGGTGGAGGGAAAGACCACCTGGTTGGCTGACCTATGGCTCCCTGCTGATTGTCACCTCTGGCTGATAATGTGTGTGCACGCTGTCTCTGTCTGCGTCTCTGCTCCTGTTGGTATGTCTGGTTTATCAGGCCCTCGGGCTCTCCTCCCAGACCTCCCAGCGCAGTGCAGCCTCCAGCTTCCCAATAACAGGTTAAGACCAGTCTGTTGTTAACCTGCTGTTAACTAGTTGCTTCCTGTCTTCCAAAATCATGCCCACACACGGGCGTTAAATGGTCCTCATCTATGTCAGCACCATGTGCATTTACAGACATGTTTACGTATTTGTGTGTGCTTATAAGATCCAGACATGATACATAAATGCACTGTGATACATTTCTGTAAAAATAGGACCAAATTCTAACTGAAATGTTCCACTTCTCCAGAATACAGTAAAACATTGTAATTCTTGATGCTTTTTTGTAGCCAAACAACAGTCAACACAAAAAGTAGGCTGCTGTATGATTTTATTACATTATGCAATATTCTTATATTTTACCAGACTTAAATTGAGGGACTGAAACCACACGCAGGTTAGCTACAGTATTACACTGCAATATCTCTCATTCTACTGCAGAATACTACAGTAAATAACAGTAGGATGCTGGCAGTAGCTTACTGTAATTTTACCGGAAATTTTGTCAGTGTGGGTTAAAGAGTTCCCAAATAATGAGTCCCAAAACTTGGAAATGACACATCTTGAAGTCAATGGGTTTTTGGTTAGAAGCCTTAAATAAGGTCTGTGGGTGACACAAGACACTTTCATGTTTTGTTCTATGACATAAAATACTTCGGTAAATACCCCGCTCATAAACTGTGAAGCTTTTCTGTCTTAAAAAAAGGCAGTCGTTACCAAGTGGCTAAATGAGACTACAGAAGGTCATCATGCTGAATCATGCTGAGCCGTGCCGAACATGACTTTAATGTCTCATTTTGGTGGCCGCAGTATGGTTGGTTTATTACCTGAAATTAGCTTTCTGCCATTTGCATTTGGGCTTCAACGATCCTAAAAGTGTTCATTTTTAGAGATTATATTCCTGGACAAAACAGACAGGTATTATAATAAATGTTTGTTCACCACTGAGCGCATTTTCTGCAATGATCCAAAATCCAAGGGAAAAATCCAATAGGTTTCTTGACAAGGGAACTGGATTTAACTCAAAGACACAAGCAGAGCTTATTTTACATCATCATGAGTCACCACCATCATCACTTCCATGATGATGATCATCATTGTCTCTCACTTTGTCCAAATTTAATTCAATCCTGATTTATTGTGAATGTCACTATTGACTTCCGCTGACCCGTATTTGTTTGGTAATGAAAGCTAATTGATAACAAAGAAGTGTCTCATCCTCATCAGCATCCCCATCCTTTTTGCTCTCAGTTTGGCCTTTTTTTGCATCCTTTCCAATCAGTGATATTTAATATTTTATACAGCCTAAATCTTTGAATGGGCTCTGTGCTGAGGGGGCTACACACACACACACACACACACACACACACACACACACACACACACACACACACACACACACACACACACACACACACACACACACACACTGAAGGGGGATGGGAACATGCTCTTGAGTCTTAAGTCATCCAACCAGCCAACCAGCTCCCCTCGCTGAATAGATGCACGATCACCGAAACGCGAGGGGAGGCGCAACGGGCACGGAGCTGCTGGCTCTCTATATCCAGCGGCTCAGAGGCGCTCTGACTCCATTCACTCCAGAGTCCCACACAGTCAAGGACCTGTGCAGACTGCTGTAAGACAGACTCTGGATCAGCACAACACGGACAACTTTCTCCCCTGTGATTTTCCAAGAGGATCTGCACGTTTGGATTATATTCTTCTAGGGCTATTAAATATACATACAAAAAAGTCGTAATTTTGTTTAATTCTGACAGCTGCGCTTCTTTATATATATATATATATATATATTTCTGAGGTGAGGTTTGAAGCCTGTTGGTTGAGAGGGTGAAGGACAAGTGCAATGCGCTTCAGACTCGTCTCTTGGGATTGTCCCACTTGCGCCTGAGGAGCTATGCCGAGCCGACACGCAGATCTTGTTCAAGAGGACGCAGTCCGATGTGAATAAGTCCACTAACAGCCTCTTCAGCTTTTCACAGTTGAGAAGCAAGTGCAGCACGTAGTCTGACTGAGCCCGCTGTGCAGCTCTGACACTCCGGTTTCTCTCCCCGAGGGGATGGTTGTGGATCCTGCGGGGCCAGGAGCGATTCTGCGGCTCCTACAGAACAGCACCTTTTTCTTGTTCGGGGTTAAATCGAAATTAAAGGGAAATGAGAGCCGCACTTTGTTACTTCCTGCTGTGGACGACGTACCTGCTGCTGGCCACCTCTGAGGTAAAGTTACCACGCAGGACGGACAATCTGTGTCCCTCTGGTACCATGTCACACGCAGTGGTGCGGGGTTTCATTCCTGCGAGGGTGCAAAGTTCCCACAGAGCGCGCAGTTCTCCAACACAACTTGATGCCCGGAGAAAGAAAAGATCAATAAGTTTTATTTAAAGCCTTTAGAACAACATTATGAACTTGCGGATTTGAAATAAATTCGTCATTTAAACCAGTCAATAACTGACCTTGTCTAACATAATAAAGCGAGTAGTTTAAGATGGTATTATACGAGGTGTGATTATATGAATTCATATTCCAGAGTGAACAAACGACATATGAGCTCCAGTTACCATGAGGGTCAGTGACTATACGCGCTTTTGAGAACCAACATCGCATCTGCACTTGGACGCAGTTATTTTTGGCTTTTGTGCCGAATTTGTTTGTAGCCTGAGCCAAGTGGGCAAACGTTTTGGTTGGTCTAAGCGCTTTCATGGGAACCGCTCCGGGCGATATAAATAGCCACTGTTCCTGTAAGGCTGCACGGTTTGCTCAACTTGAGGTGCTGGCAAGACCGCAACAAGTGCACACTGTGGCGAGCTGCCGATCCATGGTAATAAAGCCCCGAACTCCTTAAGAAAACAGACAGTTTATTGTTGTTTCGCCTTTACGCACGGGAACGGGATTGGTACAACAATTATTGATGCTGTTTTGGAGCTCATTGGCGTCGATTTATCAATTCGGCATCCAGTTAATACTCAAAGCAGATGCTATATTATCTTATTTTCATTTTTTAAAGATTCCCCACAATCACTGTCCTGCATGCAAGGTAAAGGTTTTGGTTTAATTTACAGTGAATAGTGCTTAGTCTTAACTCATCTGGTTGCCGAATTTACCAGAATATCCTAGTGAAAAGTACATTATATATTATATTCCAGTCATTTGGCTTGATTTCCTTGCAAAAGTATATTCTTCCCAAATTGCATAATTTCTAAAGGAGGTTCGGCGCAACCCCCTTCTCCTTGCGTGAGGGGAGTAATCTGCTAGTTGTAGTTGGCACATAGTTGCAAAATTGTTCTAGAAGTGATCTTCCTGGTGGTTGTGTAAACCCAACACGTTTGCTCATACAGACAAACAATTACACACACGTTTTGCCACTGACCCGACACATCTCTAACCTTCATCTCTTGTTTGTTTTTGTTGCCCCCCTCCTCCCCTAAAGGAAGTGGAGTTTCCCCAGGAGCTGATAGACAGACTGTCCCACAGTGAAATCCACAGCATCAGCGACCTCCAGCGGCTATTGGACATTGACTCCGTAGGTAAATTCTGCCTCTTGATACTTTTATCCACAAACCCGAGTTACACTTTTAATCCTGATGCCCTAAGCATTGTTCTTACGTGATTGTGCTATTATTGATGTGACAACACTTAGTAAAGGGTAGTCCTAAAAACTGCCACAATTACATAATATGTAGGTATGCTTTTATTAGCTGTAGAATTTTGCTCCAATGTGGAATCACTTTTAAATACAGCCTATTTTTCTTATTTACCTGGGGACTTTCCATGTATGTGTGTGTGCTGGCTTAAGGAACAAGCCAAATAAATATGCCATAAATGTATACAAAGGTCATAATCTAAAATAATCATGTCTGGGAGGCCTTAAAGGGGCCACCACCAAAATGAAGAATTCCATTGTGTTGTTTCCATGGTCAAAGACAGTTTAATCAGTATTTGTGAACATGAGCAACTCTTCCTCAAAGCCAGAAAGCAGAGTCTTAAACTTGTGATGTTGTCAAGTATAAAGTCTGCAGCTGCTCCATAGACAACAAATGAGTTTGTTTTCTTTCTTCTTTTATACCTAGATAAACTTTATTTTTATTGCATTTTTCTCTGTTAGAAAATATACCTGTATACTCTGAACAGTTACCCTGGACGCTCTCTGTGTCATCTACAACCTTTTTCCCAATCATAGTCTATGGAGTAGCTCCAGACTTTATACACAATGACATTGGAAACTTGAGTTATAGCTTTTGGGAGTGAGTTTTCGTGTGAACTAATATTTGTAGTCTGTCTTAGACCATAGGAATACCATGTGTGAACTTTGTAAGAAGACATAGTTCCCCTTTAAGCCCTTGTGGTCCTGGATGAATAGATGAATTCTGCATATCAAGTAATCACAGGAATCACTGGTAATATGCAGTCATCATGCATGAATCCGCTTGTGGCTAACAGCTGTTATATTCATATTTAAAACATGTGCATTTATCCTTTCAAATAAAAACATGAAAGTAGCAGCAAGTTTTTATTAAGACAAAATTACAGACATCTACACCATAAATTACTCAGACAAGGCACAAATTAGTGCATAAAAATGTCACCATAATGCAGGAAATTAAGTGTTTGATGCAACTAAATGCCTCCCCTTTAAATGCTGAAAGGACAACTACATCTTTGGACATAAGTCATCTGATGTCAGTTGGGTTTGATTAAATCAGATAGAGATTTTGCCTTTCCTGCAGGCACAGGTGGCTGAGGTACCTGAAAGCCACGCTTGAGTACAAGTACAGATATTTGACCAGAAAATGACTTTCATAGATGTTAAAGTCACCTATCAGAATATTACTTGAGTAAAAGTCTTGTACAAAATATCTGATCAGTATCTGATAGTTACTGTAATCAAAGGTAATATGCATATGTATAATAGTATTATGATGTTAAGTGTACTTAAGTAGCCTGTTGAAAGTAAAAGTACAAGTAAGTACTTCACATAATTCTGAGAATTTTGACATGTTTTTGTGTGTAACGTACACCACCTTAAAAATGGAGCCTGCATTACATTTGATGAAAAATAAGATACTTTTACAACTTCCCTCTCTTTTTAGTATGTAACTAGAATGCTTAGGAGAAAATGTAATGGGGTAAAAGTGAAAATTGACAGAATTTATATAACCTCAAGTAGTACAGATAGTACAGATACTCCTACTACTACACAGAAGAATAGTTTGGCTCACTCTGATAACTGCATTTAGACATCAATGAAGTTATGACATCAAGCTCCAAAGACATGCACATGACTACAACATTGTACAGGAGGGATCTGCCAAGTGCAGCCCCAGCGTGTGTGACAAAACCTTGATAGGTACGTCTACTGTACACATGTGACAAAGGTGGACTTTCACTGGCAGGCATTTTTTTGCAAATATTCCTTCAGCTGCTGCAATAAACTGACTTTACAGCAACTAGACTGCCACATATGTCACCCTGTAAACAGAGACAGCGGCTCACAGGTCAGGCAGGCGTCGTCAGGTTCGTGGAGGTGCTGCTTCTTCTGTGGTGGGGGTCCAGTCTGTCTCTGGCCGTCTTAGATTGAGTTACAGGGGTGCACTGGAAGAAGCTGTTTGCCTTCACATGAGCCTCTATTTACACAGGCTGCGGCCATATATCATATTCAGGGCTCTCCCCCGAAAGATTTGTTGATGGAAATAGGTAATTACTGAATTTGCTTTAACAGTAAATAATGTCAGCTACCTCAGTGGTCATAGCTCATTAGTAGCCCCGAAACTTAAATTCAGCAAGGCAACATTAGAAGCAGAGAATATTCTTCTGTGCAGCCACGCCATTGTTTTTTTGATGGACATATCAATTAGGACACATTACAGCCTCACATAATTAGTGTGTTTAAATTATTAATTCACAATCAAACCAATCTGCTCTCCAGAACAGCACCACTTTATGCTGAGCCCAGAATAGATCCCTGGAGTTCCTCTAGCATGAGAAGAGGTGTTTATAATTGAATTAACATGTCTTTCTTCAAACAGAGGAATGTTTCGTGGGGTAACTGTAGTAGGCTGATTATTATTACGAGGACATAAATCTGTCTGACGGCCAGCTCAGCAGCCCGAGCCAGCCCATTAAAAGACCTTTGACGCCAGCCAGAGGGGTATTTTCAGAGCTTTTGTTGCAGATGGCCAGGACAGTAAAGCTACCAGTATAGGCTGAACTGTACATAGCATAGCACCTCGACCAGAGAAGGAGAAAGGAAAGACCTTTACGAGGTGCACCTGAAAGTTCTGACATGTTGTGTTGTGAAGGTCACAGCCAGGAAATCACAAGTTATTTTGTTGATATCTCAGATCTCTGTCACTTGAAGGGTGACTTTATAATTCAACCTTTAAGGACATAAATGCGTCAGGATCACTGGGAAGGCCTGCAGAGCTTTAACGTGTGGCTGTGTGTTTCATTTAGTGCATGTCTATGTGAATACAAGGGTGGTGGCTTCTAGGGCAGCCCCTTGAAAGTCGGAGATTCGAATCATCAGTCGGAATCTGCAGTCAACTGAGATTTCGAGCAGTCATTTTCTCTTTTTCTATGCCGTGTACCTCTGGGGCAGTTTTTGTGCCCACATTTTAGTGTGGAGTGAGCGCTCTTGACTCTCACACTACTCTTTGGTACAGGGAGCTGCAGACATGCAGGGGGTGGCGCAGCGGAGGAGAGAGGAGACACCTTCTGCTTACAAGTGGTGAATTTACAGCTCAAAGCAACTTAATACAATACAGTCTCTGGCTTTTGTTTGATATCTAATGCCTGCAAAAAATGTTGCACACGTACGACCCGTCTTTAGCACAGTTAGCTTGTTTACTGTATTACATCAACGCTGCGTTCAAACTGATGAAGCCCGGTCAAACTTTGAACTATGGAAAACAAAACGTACTGTCAAATATTCGTATTTAACAGCCAAATCTGAATTGACTTACATAATTCTGGGTCAGGTACAGCTCTAGTGTCTTCAGGTATGACTGACAGATGAGATGACCCCGCTTGAGTCTGCAGATGGCTGTCTGGCCCCTGAGGTGCTCCTCTCTGTGCTTTTCCTCCTCTCTAACCCCGTCTCTCTCCTTAGGCGGCCCCCCGGCCTGCCTGCTCTTATCTCTCTCGGTGAAGGACTTTGACAGAAAAGGGAACCTGACTCTTGGCATGGGGGAGAGGTGGAGAAGGGAGCGGGAGGATTCTGGAGGTTGTATTTTTGCTATACTTTACTCAGAAAGGCTGCAAGTTGTTGTGCAATCTACTTTGTTTCCAACAAGTTGGCAGAGTGTTTACCTCTGGTACAGTTGGCAGCACTTCCTGTGAACCTACAGTGCCTCAAAAACAAAGTTATTGTGCTTGTAACCTCCTGTCACGCCCAGCAGGAGCACCTTTTGCAAATATGACCTAAATTAAAACTTCATCAACTCAGCCATGTCACTGTTGACAATGAAGAAACACTTATTGAAAGGTTTATTCTAAAAGTAGAAGAAAAAAGAAAAGAGAGGAGGAGTAAAAGGAGGGAGCCGAGGTCCTCAGCTAATGGAGGGAGTAATTTGCGGGTCATGAAAGCCTGATTCATGGCGGGAGACTGTCTCCTGTCCTATTTTCTCTTGCCTCAGTTTGACGGCGCTCCGGGCGTGTTATTGTTTCTTAGTCACCTGGAACCAACAGACGAGCAAACCTCTCACTCTTGCCTATTTCTCCTCCTGCCTGATCACTCTGATTGCCTTCTCTCCTAAAGAAAACACCAACAGAAAGGCCCTTTATTGTGCTTAGAAAAGGACTCTGCTGTCCATAAAGGACTTCTTTATGTCCTCCCTCCCTTTCTCCTGTCAGCTCTGACACAAACTGTCTCCGGGTGGTCACTGGTGTGATGCCCTCCCTCACTCCCGTCCTCTCCTGACAGAGGGAGATGAATAGAGGGATAGGTGTGGTGGTGCGAGAGGAGGCACAGTGGGAGTTCAGTTAGTGACCTGCAGTGTTAAAAGGTTGTCAGGAAGAAAAAAACCAACCAGCTGTCACAATGAGTTCACCTGACAGTGCAGACAGTGTAGGTGCGTGTTTGCACATATATGGAGAGTTTGCGACACATACGGTATGTGTGTCTGTATGCTGGCCTAACAGACTGATAGTTTAGCCCTTTGAAGCAATATTTCACCCATAAACTATCATTTGTATATCACTAACTCACTCTGTTTTTCTTTCATGAAGGAAAAGTTTTTCTCAAATGCTGCCACAGTGAATGAAAAATTCAAAAACGCAGAAAATTCTTGATGAATTGAAGTCAAAGGGGTCCCATTAACAAAACTGTAATTTTACTGTGCTTAACATGGGAGCTGCTGGTCTATAACTGCCTCGATCAGGAAGTTAGAGATTTAAATCATCAGTAGGAGAGCCCACAGTCAACTTCTATTGCTTTGAGTTGAGAAGTTGTTTTGGGGTTTTTTTGCCAGTCAGTGTGTTGTGCAGTGTGCTTCCAATGACGTTTTGGTCCCCAAATTTTGCTGTGGAGTGAATGCATTTTACTTTCATGATAGTCAGATACACAGAGTTGTGTACACGATGCTGCTGCACAGAGGAAGAGACACTTTGCATTGTATGGCTCTTTGATAACATTGTTTTCTCTCTGAGCTTGTTTACTATATAACATGAATCCCACTGTCACACTGAACGTCCCTCTGAACCCCATTCAAAGTTTAAAACTTTATATGAAAAAAAAAATTGTCGAATATCCATATAGATCTGCCAAATCTGTTTCAACTGACATAATTCTGACTACAGTAGGTAGGTACAGCCCTACTTTTACTTACTACTTTTATTGCTATACAAATGGATATTTTGGGGGTTGAGTGGGGGGGTTGAAGTCTTCCTTTAATTCCAGATCTCAGCTGCAGTCAACACTTACTTTCCGTGAACCTTTGGTTCTGGGTCACTGTCTGTCTGACTGACTGCTAGACGTGCTAGAAGGAAATTCCCTCCACTCTCACTGAGGGGCAGACCTGGAAAAAGAAGGCATCCAAAAGCAAATAAACAACCAACCCCAGAGGTAGATCATGTATAGGTAGAGGAAATCCCTTCAGATGACTCCGGTCAGAGCACAAAGGAGCTGCATGAGTGGAATGTGTTTGCCCGTGGCTAAGCTTTGTTGTGCTCGTGTACATTGGGTTTTAGCATGTTATGGAGGATAATAAGAGGAGTTTGTGTAGTGTGTCTTTATGTTAAGTGTACAGGTGTAGGACTATGTCAGCCAAGTGGGTGGGTATGCTGTACCTACACACAGGTAGACCCACCCACTTAGCAAGCACTCTGTGCACTTTGGGAAAGGGCAGTATCCTGTGAACAAGCTTTATCGCTTTATAGCTGCTCTGGCACTCTTCTGTAATCCAGCTCATATTCTGGGTGGGGACCAAAACAAGCAAGCTTTATCAGATGACCATGACTGTGAATAAGCTGAGCTAGCTATATTAGACTGGGGTTAGGGAGTCTTAAGGAGCTACCACTGCAGCATAACAAAACATGTACTTTTCCAGGCTGCCAAATGATTGAAAAAGCAAACATTTTCAGGTAAATGAGAGACACGAAACCACTAATTAGGAACAGGGATAATGGCGGCAGAGTACCAGCTGTCAAATGACCACTTTAGCCTGCTGTGTGTCTGGTTGTTTTCGAAGCAGCGTGCTGACTCACCTGCGTCTAGATACTTTATTCCTGCTGGGAAAGTTAAGCCAAATGAGTGAGTTGAGGTGACACACAAAGCTTGCAATTACACAGAGGTCTGTGTGATATGCGGCCTGTGCCATGTGCACTCTGGACTGTTTACCTCAGTTTGTGACATCATCTGCAGTCGCCCCTGCCAGCCAGCACATTGAGGGGAACCCTAAACCCTTCAGGCATGTGTTACATACAGCACAAGAAGCCAGTAGAAAGTTGCCATCTCATTATGGTTGTGTGACTAACCAACACATTGTTAGTTGTGGACGGAGGAAATATAAAACATCAGTAACCTTCTGGTTAGGTCTAGGAAGCCGCCTGCCGCAGTCAACACTGTTAAAGCTGCAGCCGCAATCAACAGACTCATAGCTTATTGGTTAAATAAGCTTTTTGTGTTTGTTTCCTCTCTGTGTGTGACATCATTAACGTGGCTGCCTTCTGTTTTGACGAGGTACGGGAAACAATGTCATCGAGGAGCCCAAACACCACAAGCACCACAACCACCATAAGAACTACTCCCATCATCATGGTTACTACAATGACCTGAAGAGCTCCCAGCTCCACAGCCGACGCAAGAGGAGCATTGGTAAGACCTAAACTGTGTGCTTCACTGTGCAGCTCAGAGGTTGCATCATGATTACATTTGGCACCATATACATCACAACTTGGCACAACTTGCTACAGCATCACAATGTCCTAAAAAATAACCTCTATGTTAACCCCCCCCCCCCGATCACTTTACACTAATTTCAAACAAAGCTAATAGTTAGTGGCATTTATATGGCTTTTTTGTGGATAAAAGGAACCCTAATGAAGACGTCTACCCAGTATTTATGGCAATCAAGGAATCATGAGAAACGAGACTAGTGTGTGAGGTTGACGAGGACGTCTGACATGAAGCCTTTTAATTGGCCGGAGGCTTGCAGATCTAAGACACGCGCGTCAGGAGAGAAATATATCCTTGAGCGTGGAAATTCCAGGCATTCAGGGCTCAGGTTGCAGCTCGCCTGGGCTCTCAGTCAGATTTCTTCATAAAATGCCACGCGGTACGATATCTGATCGAGGCGTGGAGAATACCATGTAGTGCATGATGTGTGTGTTAAGACTGGCTGCACATCCCTGTCGGCAGCATTTAAACCAGCGCTGGGTGAAATGGCTGCTTGTATTCCACGTATGTGTGGCATATCATAAGTGTATGATACAGTGTATCATTTTGGCAGCTGTCCACAAAAAGCCCTCACGTTCTGTGCAAGCACATATCCTCTTTACGACCTTGTGGTATCTTACTGTAAACTCTGTGTCACATCTTTAGGTTAAAGTGCCTGTCAGAGCATTAAATCTAAAATGAATGCTTACCGCCTTCCTCTTTTTACTATAGCACACAGGGTCAAAGGCCATTATTAGATTTCCCACCCGTGGACATAAAGGTTTTCTGGTCTAGTCACGCTGCATTAACCCCAGTGAGGGCTCTGAACAAAGGAGCAGTCTCTTTTCTGTCTCACCGACTTGATCCCAAAGCTCCTTAGCTGATATGAGATCAGCTTTTTGGATGGCTTGTCTTCTTAACAGCCTTAAACAAAGTTGGGTGTGATCTGAGGTAAGACGAACAGCTCCCACATCAAGTGAGTCATCAAATAATGAGCAGTGAAGGAATGCATGAATGCAGCTGGGAGGGAATTACTACAATACATCAGCACGCGCCGCTTGGAAAATGTGTCACCGAACACTCATGCAGACCAAACGCATTAACTGGACTTCTTCCCTCCTGTTTTTTTTTTTTTTTTGTTGCAGTAGAGGAGGCGGTCCCGGCGGTGTGTAAGACGCGAACGGTGATCTACGAGATCCCCAGGAGCCAGGTGGATCCCACATCTGCCAACTTCCTGATATGGCCGCCCTGTGTGGAGGTGAAGCGCTGCACGGGCTGCTGCAACACAAGCAACATGCGCTGCCACCCTTCCCGCAAGCACCACCGCACCGTTAAGGTAAGACTAATGCACACATCCCTACTGTTGCCTCGCAGAAAAGTCACACTTCTTACAGTCACTCCAAACACGATATCTTAATCAGCTCATTTACTCCGCAAACACGCCCACTTCCGCTAACACGCCCACTTCCGCTAACAAACCTCTGCTACTTTCCCTCTTAACAGGTAAGTAAATCATACGAGAGGAAGGGTTTGGTTAACCTGCCTTTCATCACAATCCTTTCGTCCCTCTTTTCAAACCTTGTTATAAGTTATAACATTTTGACAAACAGACAAATGACCCCGTTTGGGACTTTTTTTTGGAAGTTGAAGCAGCTGTGTGCTGCTCTGCATTTGAGGTAGAACAACGAAAGAGCTCCATCATCATCCCGTATTGAAACATAAAATGCGCTGTCCCTTACTGACGCAATACGAGATGTGATCTGTTCCACATTTTTGTGCAAAATACTGTTAAACTTAAGATAATGCAAACAGTTTGCTCAAATATTGATGGGGACAATTCTGCCAGTGTAAAAATAATGGTAGGGACATGTCTCTACCATCTCTATTCAAACGTATGCCCTTGCTTCATTTCAGTGTTCCCCTCTCCTCTGAGCCTTCTTGGCTTGTACCCAAATAGTGGCCACCTCACCTCCGCTGCCCCCCACCTTCTCTCCTTCCATTACAGCCGATCACCACCCTCTCTCCTCACCACTCTATCCCATGTTTGGCGAGAGGCCAGGGCGGCTGTGCCAGGACAGCGGGAGGGAGGAAGAGAAGGAGAGGAGACAGAGGACAGGGAAGGAGGGTTGTTGGCACCTTCAGCCAGGACATCTGTTGAAGGCTTGAACAGGGAGGGATGCTGCTGCCAGATATAAGACAGACAGAGAGAGAGAGGGAGAGAAACAGCTTCCTGTGCCTTGAGAATGTCCTGAGTGTCACCGGCTACTGCGCAGCCATTCCTCTGCTCTCTGTTTGTTTGGCCCTTTGTCTTTTCTGGAAGCCTGGAGGAGATGAGGTGACAAAGAGGCAGAGAGAGGGATTGAAGGGGGTTGCACTGTTCTCAGAGGCTCTTTGGCATCGGCAGCTTGAAAACATGTCCTTCTGTTCAGGATCAGAGGAGACACCGTGGCTGGAGCTGAGTCGTATTTCTGCTGTATTTACACTAGCTGGTGCATGGCTCCGTTCAGAGGTATGGGAGTTATGTGCTCTGTTCTGTCAGAGACAACCGGGGGATAAACAGGATAGCCTGGAACACTCTGACTGTGTTTGTGTTTCTCTTTGGACTCTGTTGTCTCTTTAATCATTGTGATGTTGCCCGGCCATGAGCTCTCAGACATCATGCAGGGATTTTAAAGATGCTGCCTCAATAGACCAGAGGAGTAATAAAATAAATACCAGCGCTGCCTGCCTCCTTCCCCTTGGCACACTGGCACAGGTCAGGGAGATTTCAGCATTCTCCTCTTTAAAGCCCGTGACACTCCAAGCTGATGGTTGGCTGTCTGCTCACGTTGGGCGATATCGATCGCCTGCGGCCCTTGGCGCCACGGTGTATCCTGTACTGTTGACCCTCATCAAGTACTTTTACTGTGGAGTACAACTTTTAAAAAGTTTAAACATTGTAAGGACAAATTAACTAATAATGTAATTTTGTAATTATGATAATTAACTTTGAATATAGTTTTTCCCTAGCTTTTTTCTTTTTATTTCCCTAGACATTTTCCCTTGGCTTTTTAAAAAATAATTTTTAATTACATTAATGTCTTGCAATTTGTGTAACATTTCCTACCAAGTTGCTCATTACCTTCTTTCCCATATCAGCCATGGAGCCAGTCAGTGAATGAAATCACTCTGATTAGGCGTTCAGCTCGCCACATGAGAAGAGCAAGGGAAAGGAGGAATGTTAACAAAAAGCTAAAGTTAGGAGGGAGTGAGGTTGAAACAAACTTGTTATATTAGATGAGATTATTTTTGCTTTGTTCTTTCGATACTGTGTTGTGTAGTTAATGTGCTAATGGGCTAATTGGTGTCATGGCAGTCTACTGGTTTCCTAATTTAAATGACTATTACAGACGTCTACTGATATGATGGGGTATCTCCTTTCATGCAGGTGCAGAATAGACATGCTTGTTGGCTGTCACTTGCAATTTTTTGGCCGAGACACGGTGACGTGAGGGTGATGTAGCATGGGGCTTTAATTGCTGCTTTTCTGATATCATCTTGGTGTGTCACGGCTTTTAATTGCAGAGTAGAGACAGTGAGGCTGTACTGACAAGACGTCCATTGTAGGGCACAGGGCACTGCATCCAGGGCACAGGGTTTATGGTCAGAGATGCTGAGTCACAGTGTTTTGAGAGCTCTGATATACACCACAACCCCGTGTGTCTGTCTGCATGCAAGCTTGTCTGTCTCGCTGGTCCTCCAGACAGTCAGTGCCTCAATAGGGGCTCTGTCTGTGATCACAGCTACGAGGACGGGATGGAGAGACACCGATGGCGGACAAGACACTATAAGGCTAGATTCATCTATTCCTGGAATGTCTATGCAACTTTGTCCGTGTCCCCCTGATGACATTGAGGACAAAATGAGCACACAGAGCGGAGATGGACCTTCAGGCGTGGTGGGCAGGATTTGACTGGGGAGGGGGGGCGTTTTTCCATGTGGTTAAACCCGCAGGCGAGGGGGACCGAAGGCGTCGTATCCCTGGAAAGGTCATTCGTCAGGGCTCGCTCCGGTCAGGAGACATTCACCACATTGTGTGTGAGAAACATTGTCTCATGCCAAGTTTTTTTTTTTTCTGCCTGTCCTCTCAGCAGTTCGTCTGAATAGGGGTTCAGTTTATGCTTCTCCCTCCGTTTATTAGAAAGCTAAAAATGTTGCCCGTCTACCCTGTGCCTGACTTGTTTTCCTTCTGCTGGCCAAGGATGGGAAAAGAACACACTCGCTGTGTTTCTTTCCATCTCATGCCACTATGCATTTGTCCAGTGCACCTTTATTTATTTATTCCCCTTCTTCTGTTTCTCTCCGTCTTTCCTTTTTCATGCTATGGACCCAAAAAAAAAAGGAAAACGAGTCTGAGCAGGCCCTGTACTGTACAAGCCTGTCCTGTTCAGTGGCAGGGTTATAAAAAATGCAACTTTAAATAGGACTAGCCAGAGGGAGGAGAAGGGGTAGATCCTAAAGTCACTTTCTCTCTTGGTCTCCCCTCGTTTTATATTTTTGCTTTCTCTTGAACTTCTTTTGCACTTTGGCCCATTACTGTCATAGCATCTCTATAGCTTTATGCACACGGTACATTCATATTGTTTTTGTGTTTCCTGCATGCCATGGCACTGAAACAAGACAGTAAATGAGAACAGTGTAAAGATAAGAGCCATTAAGAGCAGGTTCAATGATCATAAAAGGGATTAGTGAGAGAAACAGAGATGGAAGAAAAAACAGACAGGAAACAGACAGGAGAAAGGCAAATTCTTAATGAGTTTTTATGTATTCAGACTCTATCATCCCAGCATTACTTTAACTCCTCCTTCACCCTTATCCCACCTCCTTTTGCACTCTCGATGACACCACATTCACTCCCCCCAATCCCAGTATTTTGGCTCTGCCCCTTCTTTTCCATCGAAGTGATTCCTCCACATTTCTTTTCTTTTCATTTTGGTGTTTTATCACAGAAAGCAAGCAGAACATTTTGGCCATTTGCCTTTTTTGTGTCTTAGTATTACAATTTATATATGACATGAATTGACATGAGAAAACAGCAGAATTAGCAGAGGTGGGACCAAACAATTGTTTTGCAAGTCACATCTGAGTCTCAGATCCTAAACTTTGAGTTTCAAGTCTGAAACAAGTCAGAATGTGCTCTCAAAAAAGTGTAGCCAATATTAAATTCACAAAAACGGAGAATGTTTTACATGTCCACACTCTCTGTACTAAAGAATAATGTAGAAGTCATCAAAATATGAGGACCAAAACGTCCCAAGACATAGGATACACTCAAAAGCACATGCAAGAAATCAAATCAAAACGAAACAAAAAATGACTTCTACTTAAGTTAATCTTTGTCAATTGAGGGATCTCCAACCGATAATTTGAATTTCCTGATATCATGTCATGAGTCATTGGTGTAACATCCAAGTCTAAAGTAATCAATTTGTGAGTCTGACTCAAGTCCAAGTCCTGTGACACGAATCCACACCTGAGAATTAGTATATCAGCAGTGTTTTCATGGCACAAGACAGATTTTCTCAAGATTGTTAATTTCTCATGCTCTCTCCTTTTGTCATCTGCCTCCTTCTCTTGTATTCCTCCTCAAATCTTCCTCTCTGTCTGCCGACAGCTGCAGCTGTGTCCAGTATTTCTGATGGTTTTCTCAATGCTTTTGGCTCCAAGGCTTGCTGGACGAACTTGCTCATAAAACAACTGGTGATTTTGGACAGTCAGAACTGAAGAGACTAGTTTACAAGGTGTGTCTGGGATAGAGAGGCAGCAATCTTGACATGCATGTGTGTTCTTTTGCACATTAGTCTTTGTGCATCTGAATGTGTATGAGTCTGTGTGTGTGAATCAAAATGCCTCTCTGTTTGTTCTTCCTATGGGGCTGAATAAACAGCCCATGACACAGGCAGAAGAATGGAGCTGTCACTCATCCTCTCACTCATTAACTCCCGAGGCTTCTGCAGTGCATTTGGTCTCTAAGTTCTCTATTTTCCATCTCCTTGTTCACAAACCCACATGAGCAGATACATAAATGACCTCATGTGATATCTGTAATTTCATTTGTGTACCAGTAAGATAATCAAGAAGATCCAATAAATAGGATACGCTGCCAACTATCAAACCAGCTTTGCATCATAACAATGTGGGTAGTGTGTGTAAATGAACTTTGGTAAACTTCCCTATTCTTATCAAAACTCAGATCTCCCGGCTCATCTCCTAACGGAAATTTTAGCAACCTCAAAGGCTGGTGCTTGAGGTACAGATTTAACCTCCATATTTTTATATGAATGCTACCACAGATAAAGAGTCGAGAAACGGATTGAGAGAGAGAGAACTGCCACTCTCTCTCTCTCTCTCTTACTCAAATTCAGACTAAATCAAATGTTAAAAGTAGGCAGTGCTGATCACATATAAACCAAGATTATGTAACTGCAGTGCCTATTTCTTGTCTAAAATGTCTTTAGAAACATAGAGATTTTGTGTACTGTTTGGCTGTAATATGAGACTTTGTGAACAGAAAATGAGCGCCATTCTGTTTCCATTACTGTTAAAACAGGGGCTGAAGAAACTGAGATCAAATGGTAAAATGAAGCAACACTGATAAAACATGATACAAGATTCTGTTACTGTAATGACCTTTTCTTGGCTAAAATGTCTTTGGAAACATATTTTAGTGCGCTGTTTAGCTGTAAAATGAGATCGTCTGCCAGCTGCTATGTTATTTCCTATGGAGAAGTAGCCAAGCTTGCATTACATCACCCAGCAGTGGAAGCATTTATTGCTCTGGTGCGGCAAAGTGCATTCTGGTAGTTGTAGGTTTTCTGCATCTTGAGCAAAAGCGAATGCCATAGCTTGTTTCCTCTGTTTTCTCCGGTCATGTAGCACCAATTTCACAAGTGTTTGCATCTTTCTAGACAGCCCAGTTTTATGAAAAGACCATCCAGTGAAATATTTCCAGTTTTCTTGTGTTGTCCTCCAAATGAATACACAGTTGACAATCAATGGTATTCTCCTCTTGTGTCAAGGACAGCCCAGAAAGTGACTGACATAAAGGAAAGCGAAAAGAAAAATAGAGAGAAAGCATAAATGAGCTGCTAATTATACCCTTGAATCCCACAAAGTAAAAAATGGCAAAATTACAGTATTTGTGCTGTAAATGGTATTTCAATTTTCAAATATTCTAAATGAACCCAATTAACAAAAATAGAAACCAAACATGAGAGCTAACACTTTTCATTGACTGAATAAGGAGCTTTGATCTGAATGGCATAATTTGCAAATTATAAAGCTCAGTTTCTCTCATTTGATTTGGTTCAGTAGCTGGAAACTTTTGATGTTCCTTGAAGCATTTGTATAAGTATTTTGGCAGAGGTCAGAGGGGGTCGTCGACACACATCTGTGTAAACCCGAGGAGATTGTTTGTGTGTGTGTGTGTGTGAGTGAGAGAGAGTGCTCTATGTTATGCTACGTAAACTCGCCCACCGCAGCGCAGGGACAAGGCCATTTGTGTGAAGCGGCAGCAAGAGGAAGACGGGCCGCAGAGTAATGAAGTGTTGACGGCTGCTGGATCAAAGCGGAGGCTGACAGAGGCCAGGCGGATATAGCCACAGTGCTGAGTGTGGGGGTCCACACATCTCTGTGCACTGGCCCTGGCCCCGACCCCATCACACTCACACACGCACACACACACACTGACAGTTACCTCAGCGACAGTGGGTCAGATCCGAGTGTTGGGGGAAGCAGTAGCTGTAGCCCTGTGGTTGTGTGCGACCCTGACTTACGGGGTGTTTCATAAATAAAAGACAGTGTGACGGTGATACAGTGAGCATGATTTATGATCGTCTGAGGGGTCCTGTGGATTACGTGAGGAGGGGGTTCGATGGGAATGAGGGGCCCCCCTGTTTGAAGTCCTTTGCAGCTGTGAATTATTTTCCCTTTGATTCACTCAGCTCTTCTACTAGATGAAGAAGGGTGAAGGAGTTTGTGTGTGTGTGGATAAATGCGTGTGTGCACGGCGGGGGTTGGCGGGGCGGGTCAGAGACCATGGGAGCGTTACGACCAAGCCAGAAGCCGCAGAGTTTGGCTACTGCCGCACCGGCTGGAATGCATCAGCCCTAGCGGGAAAAGTAGCAGCCGTATTTTAATCATATTTTACTTCATTTCTGTTATTTTCCTATACTCCTCCTCTCCTGTCCTCCCCTTCGCTCTTCCCCTCTGACTTCATCCTCCCCCTCCACCTCTCCTCTCTGCTCAGAGTCTGATTGTCTGTTATGTGAAATAGTTGTTCACTCCCTCGTTGCTCTTTCTGTCTGGTTCCTGCAACATCTCCCACTCTCTAATTTTACCTCTCTGCCAGTCTTTCCCTTTTATTGTATAATTTTTGCTCTCTATTATTAAAGTCTGATTTACTCTTTGAAATTCACTGTGTAATGGCTTTCTCATCTGCAGCTGTTCTGTAAAAACAGACAGAAAAATAAATGGAAAGATTACACATCTTTTGGACATATCTAACACTGCACAATGACTCTTTTGGTCTCAGGGGAAGGGAATCACTTGATGTGGTCAGGCGCAGATAGATATTCACATCCAGTGATACATTAACGTGTGAGAAAGAGAAGTGGAAAGAGAGCGGTGTTCAATGAAGTGCCTTTTTGGCATTGCAGGCCCGTGAGTGATGTGATAAATGCTCCCCTTGCTTCCCCTCTTCTCCACACACTGCCTTTGATAACCCCTGAAAACCCTCTGCAACATGGTACGACATCAGTTTTCTTGTGCTGCACTCAGACGTCTTTCACATGCATTTAAAGCTTTGAAACCTGAGCAAATTGGTTTTATTTCATTTTAAAACATTACTAAAAAAGCCAAAAGCATCTTGGCAAGAGATTGCAAGAAATTAGGACAAGTGACATAGTGACCTGAAAATTAGTTTTAAGAAAGACAGATTTTTTTTTTTTAAATTACTAATCGTTTTTATAAAATCGTGAAGTAAACTATTACAATTAATTATAATTATATATATATATATATTATAAACATTTTTAAATCTCTCTCTATATATATTTATTTTTTTAACCCTTTTGTAATCAGTAACTTCTTCCTGTGTTTTTGACAGAAATTAAACAAATTGGCTCAGGTTTCAAAGGGTTAAACCCGTGTGGGTGTGTGTGTATGTGTGCCTGTGTTGTTGGGGGTTGAAGCAGAGGGCAGCAGCAGGTTGTCTCTGCTCCCCCCGTCCAGTGTTCAGTAGGCATCTTCTGCGGTTTGCTCACACTCTGTCTGCAGATCATTTTGCCTTTCTTTCCTCCTTCCCCAAACTCTCCCCACTTTTCCTCCACTTGCTCACAGTTGTAGCATCTCAACAAGAGCTTTTTGTCTGAGCATCTCCCTCCTGATAGATGAATCGCTACCCTGTTCAGCCTCTTCGCATCCATCCATTCTCCAAACACACATGCATTCTTATTTATTTTTGCTCGATTCTGTCACTGGTCCAGTACACGACGGCCCGCAGTGCACATCCACAACCCTGGTTGTGTTTTCCTTGGAAAGCCAGAGTAAAACTTTCCCCTCCATCATGCTCTCATCAGTGCTTCGTGCTCAGGGATTTCCCAATTAGTCCAACCGGGACAATCGGCTCCACACAGAGACACTGAGGACAAACCGAGGGGGTGCACTTCCCAGAGCCCCCTGCCTCACCCCAACCCTCTGGATCGGATATCATTACACAGCCGCTCGGGGGGACTCTTTCTCAGGGCCCCGGATTTCTAGGGAGTTTAGAGTGGTTTGATTTATACAAAGAGAGTGTGGGGCCCCTCGTCATAGCATGGGGGTCTCTTTCTGATGTATGTTTTATGTGGGAAGTCATTGACTCTGCGCCGGATAGGAAGCCGGTGTTCTTTGTGCTGCGAAGAAGTGGCTAAAAATGGAGAATTAAATATGGACGTGGAAAAATTGTAAGAGCAAAGGCCGGCATCCCTGTGGGGTTAACACAAGAAACAGGAAACGAGATAGAAAGAGAGAGTGTTGACAAAGTGGGCAGAGCGGTATTATAGCACAGTTATACACATTCACAGACAAATATGAAAGTGTGCTTTTGTGTGTATCCTGCAGGGAGTGTTTTTTACCCTGCTGTGTGAGGGGCAGGGAGACAAGCCTACTGCTGGGCCTCTCATCAAGGGGGCCCATCGCTTTATCCGTCTGTCAATAGCTGTTTGTTTGGCCAGAGGAGTTTGTGTGTGTGTGTGTGTGTGTGTGTGTGTGTGTGTGTGTGTGTGTGTGTTTGTCATTAGGATCAGCCTCAGTAGTAAGTGTAAGACATTGCTGACTCTTTGGCTTCTGAAGTCCCCTCGGCTCAGAGATTCCCGTAACTGGAGACACCAGAACCGTCCACAGAGACAGCTGCATGTTTCATCTCTCAGTCAGATAGTTTGATTAAAGAATAGTAATAATAATAATAATAATAGTAATCTTTATTTGTATAGTACCTTTCATACATAAAATGCAGCTCAAAGTGCTTTACATGCAAGAGTACTAACATTTAAAACCTATAAGATGCGTATGAGATATGTGTATATAAATACATATATATACTCATACAAACACACGCATACATACGTACATATACATACATACACCCACATTTTCATATAAATAAAAAAAATAAAATCAGAAGTATTTCAGTGTTGGAAAGACGGCCCTTTAGCAAAACTAGGATGTCTATGCAGTAGAAAGATGCAAAAACTTTTGGAATAGGTGCTATATGACCAGAGAAAACAGAGGAAAATGATGGTTTTGCTCAAAAGGTAGAGAACCAAAAACCACCAGAATGGACTGCGCCACACCAGACCAATAATTACTCCCGCTAGTGGGTGGCGTAATGTGTCCCCATCTGTTTGAAACAATGGCTGGCAACCCACACGAAAATTTAGTACAGTGAAACAGTAAGCTAAAACATGTTTGATATACCATTAGGGTTGAGAAATATAGAACGCTGTATTAAAATCTTGGGTTATATTTGATCAGCACTGCTCGCTGTTTGCTTCTGGTTGTTTTGGCCATTTTAGAGGAAGCAGTATGGCGCCCGCTTCCTGTTCACAAAGCTCTTGCTATTACAGCCAAACATGGCACCAAACATTTTAGATGAGAATTGGGCAGTGCAGTAATAGGAGGTTTGTCTCTTGATGCACCTCTATGGTCTTTGAGTCTGCGGTTGGTGGCGGGCAATAAGAAAATGCAGAAGTACAGCCTGTAGTTCAAGCAACAACTCTGAGAGCCAGCGATAGTACTGTTTTGCATCAGTTTGCAGAGTTTCGCTGAAGAGGGAAGAGATTCAGATTCAGACATGATTAATCCCGCCGGGGCAATTTGTTTTAACAACTTCCTTTGTACACACACAGTACTGTGTAGACACATAAATAAAAAAATAAAGATATGACAAGGAGTTTAGTGGAATGAGGGAATCCATAAATAGAATAAAGTAATTAAGTTAGGAGGGATATCTGGGCACTGGCTCGATTAGGAGGGGAGTTTACCACAGTTCATTTACACACACTAATCACACTGTTTTGAAACAAAGCTGGTGGAAAATTAAGTATCTCTGTAAATATGAACAGTGGCTTTGTGTCAGTTTTAGGCCATTCTGTGATGCCATCTGCACTTTTGGTGAATAACAAAATATACCTTTGCTAACTTCTCCTACCCTGTGAGTGTAATATAGTTCCCCAAATAAGTAACCCAGAAACTAAATGTTAATAGGTAACAGATGAATGTCATCGAATGCTAGTCATGATCACGGTCAGTCCCTCCTCCCTCTTCCTTAAATAACTCCCCTCTGTTTGCACACACACCCTTGCGTTCCCTAATGAGAGTGATGGTCCACCTTCCTGCTCTCAGTTCTTCCCCGCTGCGGCCCTCTCTCTCTCTCCGATAACAACAACCCAGACACCATTGTCTTCTGTTTGCTCACTGCATACCTCCTCTGCTTGCTTACCCTCTTTTCACTCCCTCTCTCATCTATCCACGGAAAGAAACTGTTACAAAGGAGCGCCTGGTGAAACCGCCGGTCCCCTGATTTCAATTCTAGCCTCCCCAGACGACCCTCCAGTCATCGTTACAGCACTGACACGAGCTGTGCGAATGTCAACATTATGCTTTGTTTTATCAGACATGGATTGGTATGTTCGTTTGTCTGCATGACTAATTCGCCACCGAGAGCCAGCCTTGGCGTTGTGCCACGGCAGGACAGAGGAAGAAAGCCTCTCATCGTTTTTCTGTGCGTGTGTGAGCCTCATGCTGACTGCAAAGGCGTGTTGTTCATAACACTAGAGAACGCTGGGAGATTGTCGGCCAATATCCTCTCTCGTGCAGTGACCAGGAAGATGGGTGAAGCGGGGGGATATTGTTTCCATGTGGCCCCGGGGCCCTTGGTGGTGGATGGGAAGGTTACCTGCCCTTGGCACTCACATCAGAGAGGGAAAAGCATGTGGCCACCTCCCCTGAGTTACACAACAAGATCATCATAACCTCCACGCAACCTTCTCTATTCAGCTTTCATCTAAGCTTTAATCAACATAGCCTATTCATAACCCTCCGAGGATTGGTCCTTTTCATTACTAGCTGTTGGGTGGGAAGTGGAGGTCAGAGCTGTTGTGTTAAACTGAGAGGGTGTTAGCTGGACTGAACGATAGGAATTCCTGCATTGCTTTTGTGTTAGATTGGGAGAGCTTCTTTCTGTGGTCCTACTGCTTAGATTGGACAATGCAAAGCAGAGATACTCAACTAGCTTTGTTTTGGGGCCACTTTTGTAGAATGACAGGAGGCTAGGGGCCAGTCTTAGCAGCCTCATACATGTTTCTTGGATTTTAAGACACTTTCTAATTTGAAGACTTTTCTCGGATTTTGAGATGTTTCTCGGATTTTGGAACATTTCTCGGATTTTAGGACATTTCTCAGAATTTAGGATTTTTTTTCAGAATTTAGTATGTTTGTAGGATTTGAGGACATTAGGGGCTTAGCTAGGACCTCTGTCGGCAGTGCAGGGGATCCTGCACTCCACTAGCACTTTTTTTAAGGAACCAAGCTCTATTTTGATTCTGTTTTATGCGCTCTGGTACATTTTGTATACTGGAAGTACGAAAAAACAATTCCAAGTGTCAATCACTTTATTTTTATTGTGAATTGGAAAATGGTTGGGGGGTCACCCAGCATCCTATTGGGGGCCAGATTTAGCCCACGGGCCACAAGTTTAGTATCAATGATATACGGTGTATTTCTTGCATGCACGTTAAGCAACATTCTCCGGATCTCATGAAGAAGTATTAATGTGGTTTAAAACCAGCATACATGTCAGAACAAGGCGAGGGAGTTTAGGTGTGAGTCTGTCTGGATGTGGATGCTACAGGCCTGGAGCAGTGGGGGGATCTTCCAAACTCTCTTCTCCTGCCAGGGTAAACCTTCCCTGGGCCTTAGGGTGTATACCCCCCCACCTTCCATCTCTCCTCTCCCATTGTTTGAGCTTGCTTGGACAGGGTCATACACTCCATTCAGTATTTACACACCTGATCAACAGCCCATAGAGCACACAGCGAGCGGAACCCAATGCTTTAGCCTCTGAGGAATGCTGCCGTCACACTTCAAACACGGCGGGGCAAAGCGATGGCTGACGGTTTTTTTTTTAAACGAGTCGTTTATGAAAGAGTCATCAGTCACAGCGCTACGCCTCTTGATGTTAGGGCATAGAGTGTGCACATTCATTGACGACACATGCGTATGGCAAAGAGTGATGATGCGCTGGAGCTGGCTAACCATTTTTTCTCTTCCTCTCTTCAGGTGGCAAAGGTGGAGTACGTGAGGAGGAGACCCAAGCTGAAAGAGGTCTTTGTGCGGTTAGAAGACCACCTTGAGTGCGTGTGCACGTCACAACATCATGTGGTGGAGCAATCAGATGCAGAAACAGGTAAATGTGACCCTCAAAGTTGTTACAAATCATTGTTATGTTGTGTCCCAGCGTTGCCTTTTTGCAGAGAAATCACCCCGAGGCTGAGTTTGACGGCCCACTCTCATCCCTACGTCATCCTGCATCATCATGCTGTGTCTGTCTGGCTCTTTGGCTTTGAACTAGATGACCTTTTTCTATGAGTGCTTCCAGACACACCTGTGAGGTGGCCTGCTATCGCAAAACTGTAAAGCTTTGTGTCTTGAATGAAGACGTCTGTGTGTGTGTGTGTGTGTGTGTGTGTGAGAAAGTGTATGTGTGTTAAGGGAGGGTGTCCAAAGGCTGCTTGGCATGACAGCAGGTAAATGCGCCACTGCCTTGATCTGAAGCCTTTCTCTCCCCAGGAGTAGATAAGCGCTGTGATGTGTGCTGATAAAGCATCTCAAGTATTTATAGTGTGTCATATCTTTGCACTCTCTGCTTCTGTCCCAGGGCTGTTGTGCCTCTCTCTATATCATAAACCCTGCTTCTTGCTTTTAACCCTCCTCCCTATCCACCCTCTCCCCAACTTTGTGTTTTCAGGCCACCATAGGGCTAAAGGTAAAAAAAGGAAGCCTAAAAAGCTAAGGCGCAGCAAGGATTTATTGGCAACATAATAAAGTTGCATTCATTACCCAAAGTCCACTGGAGAGCTGTGAAGGGAACAGGTAGGACTTTAGCACTGCAGCGTCCTCTTACCTTTTGGCACTGCAATCAGGGTACGAGGAGGGCCTGCCAATCACCATCACCAATCACATCACAGCCAATCATTGTGAGGAGAGGGAGGGCCAAGGAGTACCATGCTCTGTGCCCCGATGCTGCATGCTGATTTTGTGGCCTGCTGAGCATGCACACCACATATAACCACTTTGTGTCACAGTGCTGTGCATGTGTGTGGTTGTGTGCACTATTTTGGTTGTGGTACATCCACTGTGTGTCACTGTTTGTTTCACTGCTCAAAAGGCACCCTTAAATCACCTCATTATCTTGTCATCTGTAATATTTCAGTCCATTCAGGATTTTGTGATGTTGAGATCAAAATCAATTAATGCAAATTCATCCAGCCCCTGTGAATTCTGTGCAACCTTGCAATTTTGTCCAATCACCGCAATCCTACTTCAAATTTAACTTATTAACTACATCATTTTGATGTAGAGTTTCGTGCAGTGTATTGATTCACTCTGCCCCTCTGTCTCTGTTTATCACAAGATGACTGTGCCTGGGACAGCGTCAAAGACACACAGTGACAGGGCAAACTGTTAGCATCACAAAGCTGAAGTTACCCAATGGTTTTCAACAGCTCTAGCGACAGAGTCGAGCCATTTTGCTCAGTGTCCAATGTTAACCGCTGTTGTGGGGCTTCTTCCCAAGCCGCAAAATATAACGAGTAGTGATCCGATCATGTTATGCTGCTTTAGCTCCTGATAAATGTCAGAGACCAGGACAAGAGCCTCTCCCAGGGATGTTGCCTCAGCATTGTGTCCACAGGCATTGGCAGATCTATGGTGATCTGCTGTTACTATCCCACAACCATCACAAATAAATTCCAGTTCTGTGGGAGACACTAATTGCTCGTAATAATACGCTCCAAATCGGACACAGCAAGTATTAACAACTATTTTTGCATTTTTCCTTTGCCTCTGCAATTTAATTGAAAAAAAATACCTATAAACATTGCAAAATGTATTGCATTTTTTTTAATGAGCTGCCATGGAATCAGGCATTTAGGGTTGCAGCAATCCCCCAAAGCAGCCGACAAAATTCTGGAGGGACTGATGTTTATTCTTATCGAAAAGAAACCCTTTTTTTCTTGTAAAATAATGTACAACAAAAGTTGTAATGCCCAGCTCCTTGTCTTTTACGCACACAATAACACATATATTTAAACTGGACACAGTGATGGTCTGATTACTGTGTTTAAAATCTGGAGAAACATGATTCAGATCATTTTGGGTCTTGTGTGTGTTGTGTCAGCTTTTTTGAAATGCATGGAGAAATTTATGCAATTGGGGAAAAAAGCGAGAATCTATTTTTTCTTTCTTTTCATTATGTCACCTGTTTGTTGTGTTGTAAAAATTGAGATATTAATCTCAGCTCTTTACCTCTCCCCCAGTGGACGTGAGGTGAGACCAATCAGAACAAGGGACTTCAGCGTGGGAGGGACCGAAATAGAGGATGCCACCAACAGGAGACCTGCTCTGTCCTCCTCCCCACTGCCATGCCACCTTCATTCTTTTAAAAAGACTTTTCTCTTAAGATGAGAGACTTACAAAAAAAAAAAGACAGACAACAATAAATAAGATGCCAAAGGTGCTTTTTTCAAAACAGTAACCAGTGATGATGACTTCCTCTGTGGTGCGCCACCCACCCAGACAACTACACCCTGCTGCCGATTAAGAGGAATAAGATGCTGTAGAGCTCGGGCAGGGCGGAAAGAGGCCGAAGGGAGATGATGAAAGGGATTTGTGTTGAACATTTTGACAGACTTTGTTTGAACAAGATGCACAACAGAAACAGCTATGAAACAGCTGGATCAAGCTTTCGTGGGAATCTGGTGCTTAGACTCCGAAACAGCGGTGGACGACCTCCAGCTGGGCAACATAAAAGTGCCCTGCCCTGTTTAAATGACTCTTGCATACACAGGAAGAAAGAGAGATATAGGAAAAGCAATGGAAAGACAGAGAGAGAGAGAGACAAATGGAGATATGATTTTTTTTTTGTCAAAAGACTATGGAGTATCAAACATTTTGAGCTTTTGGATGTTTGCTCTGAGTAAAGAGGAAATCTTCTCTGAGACCTCTGGTGGTCTGTGACTTTGCCCACTTGCTATGTACAGTTTGATTTGAAAAGGAAGATGCGCCGCTACTTACAAACTATTTATATGTGTGGACGTTTGCTTTTTGTCTCTTCCAGTACAAAAGAAACAACAAAAAAGGATGTTCTAACGATCTTGGAGACATGCGAGAGTTCTGTGTGGTTCGGTTCTTTGTTACCATCAGAATCACAATCTCAATTTTTTTTTTTTTTTTAGTCAATGTTATTGATGTTTCTTATTATATTACAGTATATCTGAATGATGTCAAGTCTTGTATATGGTTTGGATATATGTGTGCAAGGAGGATTTGTGAGAGTCAGTACAGGAAGATGCTTTATTTTTGTTATGAAATATATTAAGCTTACTTATATCCAAGCAGGAATTATGTTTATTTCTGTTGTTGTGGTTGAATGTCTGTATTTAATCCATTGGAAAAGATGCAAAAATGTGGGCAGGGGGTGCAGAGAGAAAAGTGAGTTGCTATGGTGTAGTTTATTCTGTGGCCATGACAAGCATTGCCAACAGTTAACAAGTGGCATTTCACAAAAACATGCAAACAGCACGTCAATGTGTCTTCATGCCAATAACACACAACGTGATTTCTCTCCTACGTGAGGCTTTTTCAACTATATCACTTGCAACATTGATAAGGAAGATGCCTGCCCACTCTGCCTCACAAGCACACATGTTGTGCCTGCAAAGAGCAAAGTCCACTTTAAACAGTGAATGAGCGAGCAAAGCAAATCGACAAGTGCATGAATGGGCTCCTTGTTTGGCCAGGCTCTACTCGTCTGTTGACAGGAGAACAAATCTCTGTTCACTCCACCCCTGTGAAGGTCCACACACCTTATGCAGCCGCATACCATCAGGACAGATGATGATGAGTGCTACGAGGAGGCCTGAAAACAGTACAGCGCTAGCCTGAACCCGTGCCCCCGATGGAACAAACAATTACTTCCTTACCAGTTCCTGTAACACAGTGATGAATGTGTAACCAGGCCAACGCAGAGCAAAAACAACAACCGTCTTGCCGCCTGTGTTCAAATGAGGAAGTCAAAGGCGAAAGAGTGAATCACTGTGACACTGTGAAGTGAGTCAGGTGAAATCAAATGAGAAAAGTTAGATTAAAACATGGCAAAACACAAACACACACATACACACACACACACACACACACACCTGTGAATTGACCATCAGTTGACCGGTGCTATATTTATAAGGCTCATATTTCATCACTGTTCACACTTACACCAACTTAAGATGGCGCTCTCAGTAATCCAGGGACCACATTTTGATTAAAGAAAATGCCAACGCTTTCACAAAGCCTTTATTACTTTTCTTCTGGGCTTCCATTGGATAAGGACAGCAATAATCATAATTTATATATTTATGTTTTCAACAATAAATATATTTCTGCTTATGAAATTGTTCACTGAATTCATAATTTGTTCGCATTGTGTCTCAAGGATGGTGTTTTAGTATAAATGTAGGTAAAGAAGGTAGAGATGCACCACTGGTGTGTAGGATTTAGTGAGTGAAGATTTTAGCCAGCTGAAACTTTATTTTAGCATTCATTGTCCAGGAGGTTTTTACCAGGAGCTGAATTATCCACAGAGGTCTTTTCCTCACCAAAACAAATGGACTCAGTGATTTAAAACAGTAAAACAAACAAACAAACAAACAACTCAATAAATAAATAAAGCAATTTCACATTAAATCTGTGTTTTTCAAATGCTGTTTGGTCCCTCGCAGACAGGCCACTAGACTAGTCTAGTGCCTTCTAATCTGTGCTCACCTTTGTGTCTGAAAAAAATAAGATACAGATGGTCTCTTTCTCGCCAAAACAAACAAATCGGGTGATTACACTGGGTAAAAACACTTAACAAATCAATTCATTTTACAAATCAGTGTTTTTATAGACATGCTTGGCTTGCAGCAGACAGGCGGCTGTCCCAGCAACTGCTAGTGTCTCCTAAATAAAGCAGTTTCATGTGAAATCTATGTTGTTCCAATGCTGTTTTGCCCATCGCAGAGTGACCAATGCAAGAATGCAAAATCGCTAATGGCCCTGCAGAGCCAGTGTTTGGTTTGTCAGTTATGGGCTGTGGTAGAAACATGCCGGTGTAACATGGTGGACTCCATAGACGAGGACCCACTCTCTATAAAACTGAACAGTATAGCAGAGGAAAGAGGAAATGAAACCTAGAGGATAGATTGACTGTTGCACTAGAGAAATCGTACTTGCCCCCTAATTAGTGACAGACTTGCACATTTTTTTTTTATCAAAACATCTGAGTAATGCGCAAACATTGTACAAAAAAAAAAGGATTGTGTTAAAAAAGTGGAGTCCACATGTGTTGGTGCTGCCGCAGGAGGCAGGACAGAAGCTGGATGTGAGGGTGGTGAATACAGGAAATGTGAGCTTTTCCAGGCTTGCAGGCTGAGCAGGAGCCGGGCTTTACTCCAGGATCCACCAGCAGCAGACGGTAGGTGCTGGGGGGGCTTTATTACTTTTTCCCGAGCAGCTCACCCTAATCCCAGGGCTAAGGGACATGAAAGTCTCCCTCCTCTGAAGAAAGGCGAAACATGAAAGAGAGAAAGGATCAGAGAGACAGCAGCTCCGCGAGCCGGTGGAACAGGGGATAAAGTGAATAAAGTAAAGATAAAAGGAAGAGCGAAGGCTTGATTGATTTTATTGTTTTTATCTGACGTTCACAGCTTCATTCATGAGGATGGAGGGAGGGCTGAAGCGTGGATTGAGGAGTCAGTATAGCGTGTTCAGGAAAAGAGAGAGCAGTATGTCACGGGCGGTGGGGGGTTGAGAATACCCTAAGGAGTGAGAGTGCAAGAAGATGTATAGAGAGGGGGAAAAACTGAAGAAAATAGGGGATGAAGTTGACTCAGGATGTGGGTAATCGGCACCGCAGCCAGAGGGGGCAGACAGGGCAGCACTAAGTGGACATGCTTTCATAAACAATGCCAGAGGGGGCCGAGGGGGCAGACAAGGTGTGAAGAGGGCTGCTGAATGGGCTCTGTGTGTGCGGTTGAACAATACAAAGAAGGTCTCCCAGTGTGAAACATGGACCACTGGAATTCTGGGCTCTTGCAGAGGGCAAACTGTGATTTGACTACCCACAATGCACAGGGTCAGAGTTCAGGGATCAGGGGTTGTATGGGGGATGTCGCTGGTGGTGCAAAGTGATGGATTGTAAAGGTTTGATCATATTCCTCCATTCATCCGTTTACTGTAAATAATAGCAATAAACTTTATAACACTTTATATTAAAGGGCTGCAGCTCAAAGTGCATCACAATAAAACATGCAACACAAATGCACAAAGACAACAAAATTATACAAAGGAAAGTCGGTGATAAACAAAATATAAAAGTGAAGGTAAAAAGTACAAAAACCAGTATAACAGTAAGAATAAGAATTGATATAAAATAATAATTAGAGAAATTACATAAATTAAAAGCCAGACTAAATAACTACATTTTCAGCTGTCAATTAAAAATGTTTACTGAGCCTGCTTCTCTTATAGCTGTGGGAAGAGTATTCCATAATTTTGGAGCATAGTTAACAAAAGCTGCGCTGCACTTTTCATACAAGGGATGCAGATCAAATTGCTTTATGATTTTAAAAAATGCAACAGAAAAGCAAAAAGACAAGATTAGACAAAATACATTCAGTAATAAACAAAATATAAAAGTGAAGATAAAATATGCAGAGACCAGGCAGAATAGTAAAAATGAGAGAAATAGTAAACCATAATAATTAGAAGAATAAGATTATAGGGTGCCCATTAGCTCGCCTGGTAGAGCGGGCGCCCTGTGTACAAAGGCTATGTCCTTGTTGCAGCGGCTGCAGGTTCGACGCCCTTTACTTCATGTCATCCCCTCTCTCTTCTAAATTCATGCTGAAGCTGTCCTATCAAAGCCAAAAAGCCCCAAAAATGATCTTTAAAAAAAGCCAGATTAAATAAATAAGTTTTCAGCAGTTGCAGAGATTCTGCAAAGTAGGGCAGAACCAAAACATTAAGTGCTTAAAACAGCTAGTGGAGTGTAGTGAAAATCAGGGTAATATGCTCCCTCCTCCTTGTTTTGGTTAAAAGTCTAGCTGCACAATTCTGGATAAGTTTCTCAATTGACTGTTTCAGAAGGTCAGTATAAAGTCCAATACATTTTCACGTTCAACATTTTTACATAATTGGATATAGGACTTGATCTAATTGACAGAAGCCGCTTATAGCCTCAACCCCCTTCTGAATAAACTACTTCCTTCCCAGATTACAGATCTTGTAACCTTTGCTTCATTACTTGCACCCCTCTCTTCCCTCTCCTGTCCTCCCCTTTCCTCTCTCCCTCCATGTCGCCCTGTTATGTTTCTCCTCTCTGCCCTAACCTGTGGCCTCTGGGTTTTGAGGAAAGGCAGAGGACTCCTTTGAAGATGGCGACAGCCAAGTTTGTCCGGGGCCACAGCCATGAATGCACGTCTTTGTCCGCTTCTCTCTCACGTCTTCATATCCTGCCCCAGCTAAACTCCTCATCCTCCCTCTGCCCCCCACAAACTCACACGGACACGCTCGTGCCCTCGCCAGGGCCCCCATTGCACAAATGACCCCGCTAATTATGTATTTAAGGTATTTGGCTCCTGTGAAAACAGCTTTGGGTTAGTGGTGGAAGGTTGGTGGGGGCGGTTATGGAGAGGAGGGTGTACAGGGACGTGGGGTGGTCCATGGTCTCATGGCTATCATTACTGCCCAGCGTTTTATGTAAACACTGGATTAGGGCAGCGAGGGTTGATTGAGGAGAGGGGTGGGAGGAGTTGGCGGTGGTGGTGGGGTTTGGCACAGGGGTAGGTAAGCGGGTCGCCAGTGCTTCGGAGTTCTGGTCTTTGGTTTCACCCCTGGGTGGCAGTCCCTCAGAAACTTTCTCTTGTGTGCACACTCATCTCACCTCACACAGGTAATGTTTATTAGCAACACAGGAGAGATAAATACAGCACATAAATACTAAATAATCCTTTTCATGATGTTATTTCCTCCTTAGAAAACTAAGGTGTAATACCTGCTTCTGACCTGACCTTTCCAAGGTCAATTTAAAAACTTTCATTGTTGGGGAGAAGTTAACTACATGTAGTAAGACTCTTTAAACCCTGGATCAACATCAATTTTCTTGTATTGTTCTGATGCCTTTTACAAGAGTTTAACCCTTTGAAACCCCAGCAAATGTGTCTGCTTCATTTTGAAAACACTGAAAAACACTGCAAGAAATAAGTTGACGGAGGTAACTAAAATAATAAGAGAAAACGAGAGAAAATTATTCCAAAATTAACAAAGAAGTTTTTTTTTTTTCAGGAGATAGTTCTGAGTTCTGTGCTTATTCTTCAAAGTTGGCAAAAACACAGCAAACAGCACTAATCCATTCAACCCAGAGCATACAGGGTTTACTGGTGGGAATTAATTTTCACTTCCTCTTACTTAAATCCATCTTTTAATTGACTGTGCCAGCGTCTGGGGATGTTGAAAGAAATCAAATCCTCACTGACTGATCCGTAAGAACTCAGATTGGACTATGTGACTGAAGTGAGCCTGGCCGGGCCTCAGTCAGGTCTTCTTAAATGGGAAGAAGCAAGAGAAGCTGTGAGTGAAGGAGGGCGTGGCAGGGGAACTACTGAGAGTGTAGAGGTCTCTGGAGCGAGATAAGTCAGGTTCTAATGGGAGCTGGTGTTTGCATGTGTTGTAATTACAAAGGGAGATGCGGGGAGTCACTGCGTCCGCTGTATGTGTGTTAGAGAGGTAGAGTGTGTGAGCATGCATGTTTTCCGATGGGAGCGCATCTAGGGAAGCCAGTTTCCCTTTGCACATCAAATAAATCAAAAGTCTACAATTAGAAAGAAGGAGTGAGCAGTGTTTGGTTTGTGGGAAGAGAGGAAGAAAGCTTGGAATGTGTCACTGCTATTGAGGAATGAGTGTGTGCATGTGCGTGTGTGTGCGTGCGTGCGTGCGTGCGTGTGTGCGTGATTATACGTGTGAGGTCGGGAGTAGCCGGCCCAGCCAACATTCTTGGGCAGCAGTATTATTAACTGTGGTGGAACCATTATCAGTGTTTACTTTGATCCAACCACCATCAGAGGAGTAATGGACTCAGCTGAACCCTGCCTTTTTCTCTTTTTCCCTCTCAGCGAGTCCTCTCTTTATCATGATGATGTTCAGGATGTTCTTTACCTCATTATTTTCAACACAAGAACGACTGACAAGCTCAAAGGAGGCTTCATTAAGATGCTGACTAAGTGATGTGTGTGTGTGCGTGTGTGTGTGTGTACGTTCATCCGACAAGGACCGTCATCATCCTTGATTCTTTGGATGAAAGCTGTTGAACTCAGAGGGCTCAGTGCTCTCCTATGTCCCATAATTCAACAGTGTGATAAGACCACCTAGTTGTACAGCCTCACTGTAGCACTTCTGAGAACACACACACACACACACACACACACACACTGCTCTCTTTTTCTTTAAAGCAACACTATTGTCATTAGACAGGACAGACACACACATAAAGAATCTCTTGTGTTCACTGAAAGGAAAAAACTGAAAAATGTCTGTAGGTTTTTCGGAATTATGTAGGACTATGGACTTTGGTGTGTGTGTGTGTGTGTGTGTGTGTGTGTGTGTGTGTGTGTGTGTGTGTGTGTGTGTTCATGCAGTTTATATTCAGAGTGTGGGAAAGACTGAGGAAGCAGCCACACATCTACATGTCTGATAGGGGTATGATGAGAGCATCACAGAACAGGCCTCCCACTGTTCACACTGGCTGGCAGGTGGCAGACGCACCTGGCACTGAAGTGCAGCCACACACACACACACACACACACACACACACACACACGGAAAAGCTTCATAATGTGTGCATGTGGTAGCTATTGTTAAGCTAGTGCTGAAGGCCTTTTCACTTGTAGGTGCGACTAATAACATTAATTAAGGTTCTGTGTTATTAAATCAATGCACTGCCAGAAAATCTTAATGTTTTTGAGAAAAATGCGAATGCTTTTTTTTAAAAACAATTAAAATATGCATTCAATTTGTATTTTAAATTAAGATGAAAATGATAGATAATATTTGGACTTTTTCTGCAAAACTGCCCCTAACTTCCTCCAACCCTTTCAAATTAACGTCATGTGAATATAAGGCTTCTTATGGAAGTGAGGTAAAAATGTAGTTTACTAGCCCTGTTAATTCATGTGTATTGTTAATCTTTCATGTTTTGTTAAGGAAAAGACAGGCAGAGAGAGAGGAGATTGTTCATTTATCAGTTGTAGTATGGACTTTCCTTAATTTTCTGATTAGGCAAAACGTTCTCATCCCAACTCATCACGTTTCCACTTAGTTAGCAGAGCTCCATGTCTACATATTACATAATGGGTGTCCTTGTGCGCCTGTTGTTTAAGCTCCAGAATGCCGCAATGTCAACAAATGCTCATGGTGGGATAACGTGGCACGTGGTTGTATTTAGGCAACAGCACCATGAATGGTTAGGTTAAGGCGACATAGTCACGCATGGTAAGACTCCTACATCCAAGTCAGGTTTGTGGAACTCATCCACCTCCCTTACCACCTGCCCAGCACCCTCGTGCTCCTTATATTACATTATTATCGGCAGCATTACAACCTGACACCATCCTAACATGTTTCATGCGCACGTGACTGGTTCTTTCAGGCTGCATCCCGTGTGCATGCAAAAGGTGCCTTTTAAGTGTTGCACACCTACACCAAAAGCACCAACAGAGTGCTTTTTGATGACTTTCAAATTAGCCTACACAGTCTATTTCAATTTAAAAAAAGTTTTATAAACAAGTGCTGTTAATTTTGCAGTGGCCTGCATGGAAAGTAGCTTGTACTTTGAGTAATTTAGTAAGCAAGTGCTTTTTTTGTACTTTAACTTGAGTAGGTTTCTCAATTTTCACTCTAACAGGTAATTTCTTATGGGAGTAATTGTACTTTTACTAAGACTTTCGAACCCACTGGTTCAGGAAGATGACAGAGCTACTGTATCAGTGAGTTAACCTCCTGACAACCTCAGCATCTGTACTTTGGCGTGAAAACCCTCCCTGAACTCTTGGCTGCTTGCTGCAGACTTCCTGTTTTATGCACTTAAGACTGTGTGTGTTTCTGATGAGGCATTTACTGACGAACCCCCCCCACGACCGTCTTTGATGCGAGGTGAGGCTGAGAGGCAGGAGTGTAAGCCAGTTTGACGGACTGGCTTCTGAGGGAAGGTCACGACAGCACTGGAGGAGGGAGTGAGAGATGGAAGGACGGCGGGGGAGAGGAAAGACGGGATCTCTGACAGCCCGTTAACATCTCAGACTTCACAGCACCCCGTTTGTTCTCTTTGTCTCTTCTCACAAAAGTTTCTCTATAAACCCTCTCCTCTTTGCTTTTTTCCTTTAATCTCTCTTTTTATGCAACATGAGGGTCTCTCTATGTACTTCATGATGCTCTTTTGTTGCACTGCATCTCTGTTTAAACCCTTTGAAACTTAGATCACTTTTCTCGTGCTGCATTCAGACATCTTTACAGGTATTTAAATCTTCAAAATCTGTGCAAACTGGTTCTTTTTCTTTTAAAACATGGGGAAAAGGGCAACAAGCAACTTGGCAAAACTGTTCTACAAATTGCAAGACATAAGTAGAGTAAGTAAAGAAGCCAGGAAAACACATAAAAAACCCTACATTTCTAGTTATCTTAATTATATATTTTTAACTATTTTACTGAATTATTTTTAAAGCACCTTTTCCAGGTAATTCCCTGTTTTTTTCATTTGATTTATTCTTCTGTTTACTTCCTCTAATATTTAGGTAAATTTGTTGTACTTTTTACTTTTTTTACATCAAGTCAGTTTGCTCAGATCTCAAAGAGTTTAACTCTTGTTCTCATCTCCTGCTCCTTTCTGTGCTGCTTTTCTAGTATTTTGACATCTTCAAAGTTTGTTTTCATCTGCGCACAGTTTCACATTTCTCTTTCCTCGGTTAGATGATGTCATTGCAGAGTGTGCAGGCACACATGCATGCACAGTTCCCCACTAACCCCAATGCTTTATATTCAGTGGTTTTAGACTGACCTGAATATCTCTGACATGACTTTCACCATAGCTAATAACAGCAGCAGGATAACTGCTACCAGTGCTGCTGGAAGTTGCCTGGCAAAATTATTGTCCCAGGATGAGAAACAGGCCCGGCAGTGGTCGGGAAACTCAGTGACCTGCATGCCAGTTTGACTGCACCATTTATGAGTTTAATTCAGGTTCAGGCGTACCCCTGTCTCCTTCCCCTCACACACACACACACACACACACACCCCTCTGTCTTTCCCTCGTTCTCTCTTTAACTCGCTTTCCATGAGCTAAGCAGCATGTGAACACCTGCTATTTCAAATGACACTCATTGTCGTGCAGAGCTGGAGGTGTAAATCATCGTGGGCCAATGCGCGAGGCAGCAGTGCACGTACATTTGAACATAAATGACTGACAACTACGACCCTCTAAAAGGAGAGAGGAGGGAGAACACAACATGTGCTCAGCGTCCAGGAATTCATCTTTCACTCCCCCTTCCTTATTTAAGATCTACACAACAGCAGACACACAGTTATCAAACTATTTGTAGACTGTTCAGTAGCTGCTCAGGGTTGTGATGCAGAGTGTGTACTGCCGTTAGTGTGTATATGTGTGTGTGTGGGGGTGTTTCTTAACAAGGTTGAGTCTAGAGCCATGCTTGCAGCTCTGTGAGGCTACATGGCAGTGCTTTGAGCTAAATTGTAATGCCAACATGCCAGCAAACAGATTGTCAGCACAAACTGAAAACTCATCAGTTCAAATTGCAACATGTAAAAGTATGAAAAAAACCCCCCAAAAAACAAACATTAACATTTCTCTCTCTCCAACCTTTGCATTCATAGCTTTCGGTTTTACATTATTTTTTATGTGACATCCGCCTCTTCCAGGGTGCTGCTCTGCAGCTAACCCAGAGCTTCATGTCTACACTTTGGATTGTATAATTGTTTTGTTTATCCATAAGCACTTTCATCCCAGCTGTTTGGCACACTTATTGCATTTTTTAAGTTAAAAGAAGTGCCATTTGCTCAGGTTTCAAAGGGTTAAAAGGGAAAACGTATTTATTCTTCAACTTTAACAAGTTGTCATGTCATTGGGTTAAATACATATATATATCTGTCTGGTTGTGGTTATGTGTGTATTAGCAGAGCATGTGCTGTGAACAAGAGCTAAATGACAGGGGGTCTGCAGGGCCATGGAGGGAAGTGGTCTCTATAAAGAGCTTGGTAATCCCTGGCTGTGCAGCAGGGGGCTGGGGCGATAACTCCAGGGTGAGACCCCTGTGACTCGAGCCTCCTTTTCTCTTTATTGTCTCATTGTAGCAGTGGACACTAACACAGTGCAACACACAATGCTTTGTCATCATTCTCTATTGTTACACTGCTAATCACCTTTGCTTTTTTTTTAAGGGAGCCTCCATTTCACAGTAATGAGGAGGTGAAGTACTATCTGAAAAAATGTGTTTTCTGGGAGTTAAAGCATCATGAATAGTGGAGCAGGTGGACCCAACTGCAGGAGACTGCAGGCAATAGGAACAAAAAGCTTTTTAATTCAAAGTGTATGCAGGGAAGGCAAAACTGAACATAACAGAACAAAACCAGTGATGCAAATCAGAGTGAGATGAAAAGCAGGGTTAAAATACAATCTGATCTGACGAGGGGATGAGGTGCAGGTGGAGAGATGAGCAGAGAAGCTCAGGTTTGGGGAGTGAGGTGATTAGAGAGGAGAACAAGCAGGGGAAACTGTGGGAGCAGGCAGGGACTAACGAGGCTGATTCAGAGCAGGCATGTAGATGGGTAAAGGGGAAAAACTTGGCAAAGAAAATCAGGAGGAAAAAATAGCAAAAACAATCCCCCAGAAAACAAAATACACAACCATTTTAATGACAGACATCAGACTGTCTAGGAATATGCATACAAACTTAGGTGACAGAGACCAGAGGTATTTTTTGTATAATTTCAAAATGACAATAACACTTAAAAGATCTTCACACAAATACCTTTGAAAAATAAAGTGAAAGCAAAGACAGGCTAACTGATATAGACAACTTAATTGATTATCATACCAGATGGTCTTTTTTAAAGATACAATTCAGCCTAGTCCTCACAAAAAGTCTGAGGGCGTCTGGATACTGTGGCAAAGAGTTCAAAGAGTTTATGAAATGCACACTAGGCAGGTTTCTATTACAGATTTTAGGGTTAATGGAAACCTTTCACCTGGACCAAATCACCACTTCACTGGCCACAACCTCATGCTCATATTTAGGCTACTGCCCATGTATACCAGCAAATACAACCTTTAGGAAGTTAGCATCCTTATTAATGCCTCCTACTGTACCTGCAAACTCGAGCAAAATATTTTCTTTTGCTCCATTTCGTAAGACTGAATTAGACCTGCAATGAAAGTTTATGTTGGAATAGCACAACAACAACAGGGATTAAGTGTGATTGTGGTGAAAGAAATGCCTCGGGGTGTGCCATGGTGTGAGACCGTTGATAATGTCGTTCAGTTTTTTTCTTCTTTATTCCTCCTGATCTAATCACTCCAGCATTCTTTTATTAGCATGCCTCTAATGAGATCACTCTGCACCACATGTTAAAGCAACGGCTTTGTCTGTGTGCGCAACAGCGTCAACTTTACCCGCTCAAAGTCCCATTAAAAACAGATTGTGCTGTTGCTCAGCCTGACTCCTGAATCCCATTAAAAACACCCCACAGAAGTGAAACAGTCATTAGCGAGTGGATCGGCTTTAGTAATTAACTCTCTCTCCCACTGCCAGCCATTGTGTTTATCGTTCTCCTTAGAAAAAAAACCCCTCTGGGCCAAAAGTGGCGAGACATGAGTTCCTCACTGACGTAATGTTTTGGTTTACCTGCAGTCCCGCAGGCAGGAAGTGAGAAAGAGCATTTAGATGATGTGTGATAGGAAAAAAGGAAGTTGGAGTAAAATAAACAGAATTTTAGGTAGATATCTAACGTCCCTCAAGGCCAAACAAGTCCAACAAGGGACGTTATTGTAGCTGAGACTGTCTGATTAAACAAAGAATAACACCACAAAGTTACCAAATTAGGATTACTTTAAAGATGTGCTTGTATACAGTAATTGTGTTTATTTTAAGGACCAGTGTGTAGGATTTAGGTGGATTTACTGGCAGAAATTAAATATAATAGTAGTATAAGAGTGTATAATCACCTGAAAATCAGAATCTTTGTGTTTTCATTACCTTAGAGGGAGCCTTTTATATCTACATAGAGAGTAGGTCCTAGTTTGTGGAGATTGCCATGTTGCACTGCCATGTTTCCACAGTAGCCCAGGACGGACAAACACTGGCTACAGATAAGGCTATTTGTGTTTTCACGTCACCCACCGTAGATAGAAGCCCAACTGCAATGAGCAGCATCAGAGTTGCACAGATTTGTAACGTGAAATGGATTTATTCAGTGTTTCTAATGATTTAAATCACCTGGTCTGTTTGTTTATGGAAAATTTGGCTTCCAGTGAAAATTGCCAGGAGCTTCTGTTATTGGAGTAAAGGGATGGGCACACATTAGCATGTGTTGAGCTAGCTGCAAGCGCCATATGCCAAACTGCGTCAAAAATACATGAAGTTTTGAAATGACTGCGTCATTTGGGAATTCTAGCTAGGAGAAGTTTTAGCTGGTTGTAATTTGCGATTCACTATTTTACACACTTCAAAAGATTTAACCACTTTATGTTCAAAATGTAAATGTAGAATATGAAAGAGAATCAAAATAATAATATACTGCATGTTTACTTACTTAAAAAGTGATTTTCATATACAGGTGGGTCTGTCCACTTTTCTGTCCAACTTCAATATTTTTTATTCTTACTATCATTCTCAAAGTTCAATGTTTTAAATGGAGCTGTAACTAAATAATGCTCCCTTTTAATGCTCAAGTTTTCCTTTCCCCACCACCCGTATCAAAGAGCTGGCCTGATTCTGTCGGCGCTGTCAGTGCTTCAAAGGCTGTGTTTCAGAGAGGGGCTCTATGACGTCCAGTGGCAGTGTTTCAAATCACCTCTGGTGCAGTAGATATAAAGATAGCATTCATCTGTTTGACTGCTTTATGTTCCCACTGTGGCACAGATAACTACCTTACTGTCCCAGGACAACAGGGCCTGTGTGGACCTTTGTTGCTCTTATGCCAGTGGCGCAAGTGTGCATTTCAGCTCTAAGTTCATCCGAGACATTGAATGCTGAGAGGCTCGTGTGTACGTGAAAGTTAGAGGATGACATTGATAGTATGTTTGCACTGGAGAAACCAATACCACAACAGGAAAATGTTAATGTGTCTGATAATTTGATGATATTACAGGCTTGAGACATTTGTCTTAAAGCAAATAAGGACAATGGCCTTTTTTTTAAAAAAAAAAAAGGAAAAAGAAAAAAGACAGCGCTTGTCACTGAGCCTCTTATGTAAATGTGTGACGATATGTAAGAAGAGAAGAGAGCAGAATAAGGTACAGGTTAAATGAGAGAGCGTGAGAGCGAGAAAGTGGAGGAGAGGAAACTAAAGAGAGGGTAAAGAAGTCAATAAAGAAAGGAGGGCAGCAGGAGGGAAAATGAGATCTGGTGTAGAGATACTGGTAGCTGGCATTTACTGTATTTCTGGTATGCAATTTAAAGCTGGGGTAGGCAACGTATTTTAAAAGCATTTTTTGTTATATTTATTGAAATTTATTGTACATCCCTATAGCAATCAATAAAAGAAATGCTCTCCAAAAATAGGGGGACAAAAATCTGGCATCTGTGGCTGTTGTAAGGACAGAAAGGGGCAACACGTACTCATTCCAAGTCGTCACATATTGTCACTATGAATTGGACTTCTGTGTCTACATATTACACTTAAGGTATCCTCTGTCTGCTATTTACGTTCCAGTATGCCACTTCTGTGATGTCAACACAAGTACATGGTGGGATTATGCAACAGCAGCACATGGTAACTAATGCCGGGATATCAACAAATGCACATGCTGGCACGGATGGTTAGTATTAAGGGAAGAAGGTAAGAAAAAAAAAACTAGCAGCAAACACCGGACTCTTGCATGAAAGTCCTTGGTTTGTTGAACCGACCCACCTGCCCTTAAGACTTCAGAATGAAAATGCGCTTAAAAGTGGGGAGCTGCAGGAGGTAATTTGCTTCTGCAGGATTTTACCCAAATTTTGTTGTAAACAGGCAAGCTAAAAAAAAAACAGCTGGGAAGAAAGTGATGTGCTGTGAGATGTATGATGTCTGTGTGTGTTTGAAGATTTTGCAGCAGCCTTGGTTCAGTGGAAAGCTGTCCTCCTGTTCTTGGGTGAGTTACTGCAGAGTTGATGGAGAAGAGAGATAGACAAGCAAACATGTCCACACTGCTCTCTCTCTTTTTTCTCCCTCTCCATGTCGATCTCTGCCATGTGATAACACACAAAGATGAGAAATCAAATCCCTGAATTACTGGCAGCGGTGGCAACATTCTGTTCTTTCTTTCTGTTCTTCTGTCTCTTTTCATCTCTTCTTCCTGGACTGAGAACAAATGGTCTCATCAGGCTCTGGTCAGGCACAAGCGCCTGGTTGTGGGTGCCAGGCGTAAGTATGGGTGGCATGCTTTTTCTGAACAGTGTGGTACACTGCGGTTGGTGCTACAAGGTGGCATCGCATGGTCTAATGTGTGGATGAGTCACGCACATCTTATGGTTAACCTCAGAGCTTCTACACAATGGAGTCGCTGCACTGATTATTTCATGCTGGTATATGGGAGAATTTGTGAGAATGAAAAAAAATCCATTGCAAAATACAGTGGTTACATGACATTTATGGTCACATACATTTGTGACCCCCCCAAAAATACATTTACTGTATTACTTTTTTTTTTTTTTTAGGGTTTTAGCTGCAAAAATCCTTATAATACTCAGTCCGAATTAGGATGTCAACAATTAAGTGTTAATCTGTTACTGGTGCCCATCCCCTATTCTCTCCTAGGGTCACCCTGTTGATTAATTGACCTAATTTTGAGCTGCAAACCCCCTTTAACATTGTCAACGACTCTTTTAGCACTGTAAGCAGTGTTGCATGGATAGTGGTGCTAACATAGTTAACAGCACTAAAGGGGTTTTGTGTCTCAAAATAAAACCACTGACTCACTGGGGCTACATGGGGTGAAGGCCACAATGTTTCCAAAACAACCATCCTGCCAAGTAATTAAGTAAGTAAAACTTTATTCATATAGCACTTTTTAAAAAATGCAGTTACAAAGTCATTCACAAACGCATCTACACACTCTTAAGATAAATGAGTGAAATAATTAATTAATTGAGTTACAGTAACACATTAAATTTCTAAAGGAAGGCTTGCCTTTAAAGGTGGGTTTTTAGAAGATTTTTAAAACAGTCAAAGGCCTTTAGCAGCATTATGAAATGCAAACTGCCACCGGTAACAACGTAATATAATGAGCTGATGGGTCTTGATGAGGCGGGTAAGCCATCGGGGTGGATGGGTCCAACAAGTCCCAGACTTTTACTCGGGAGCCTGTTGTTTGCTTCCTGTGTTGTTATTCCTGTTAATGTTGAGCCAAAAACCATGATATTCTTAAAAAAACGTAAACCACTTGCTTTTGTTGCACAAGGAAATAAATGTAAATACAAGGTGTTTTATTGCTGTAAGTTTATTTTGACAAAGAATATATGCATCTATTGACCAAAAGCTGTACATTTGCACAGGCTATTGTGTATTTTGACACAATGCATGTAACAAGCATAAACTGACATTGTGTAGCAACAGACACAGTAGGATACCTGTGTCATATGTAGACTTGGACATCCACAAAAAATATTTCCAAATTTTGGTAATATTTGAAAAGCTGATATTTCACATTGCTATTTCATGCCATTTTGCTTTTTTTTTTTTTTTTTTTTTTTTTTTTTTTTTCCTTTTTTAAACGTGTTGGCTAATTACTGGTTAATGGTTGACAGGCAATTAACTGAAATGGACATCTCATAAGTCCAATATCAGAAGTGTTGGCTTAAACATTATTTCATGCATACTTCATGTATGTCAGTGTGGCTGTGTTAGACATCAGTTTTCTAGAAATCTTCTCATGAAGATTCATGTGCATCTAAAGAGGGATAATCACGACAGTTAAAAGAGCCTGGAGGATTAAGGAGGTAACAGATGGGGGCTTGAAGGAGAGAAGGTCGACAATTTTGGAGGCAGAGACAGAGAGTCAAAGTAATGTTGTTGAACACCTGTTTGTGTTGTAGGTCACAACACTGTTGAATGCCACTTTGTAGACCTGCTCTATCACTAATCGCATGGGAAGACAACAAAGATCTTTTTCTCTCTGTCTGTCCTTTTTTTTCTTACAGTAGTCCAGTTTTACTCATTTTCTTCGTCAGATCAAGTGATGCATTCAGAGGCTGGAGATCGAAATTGAAGCTTCCCCCCTCTGAAAAAGCTCTTGACAACAAGATCAAAAACAGCAACTGAGGAAGCAGACGCCAGATAGTCCGAGGAAGATATAAGATTTTTTTGTTATTATTATTTCTCTTCTAGAGTGTGACTTTGCATGATGAGAAATCAAAAGCAAACTTCTGCAGGCTGCGCTGGAGTTACAGAGGTGCCATTGTATGAGAGCGTGGCCCTTCCAGCAAGACTGGCTGTTTGGTGCCGGGGCCCGTGTGCAGCCAGCGCTGCCTTTGTGTTGCCATATGAAACAAATCTCACTGTGACAAGCCAGAGCCCAGGAATTCACTGCTGCTGTGAAATTTCAAGCGCCAGGGACGGCACCGCCACCATCGACCAGCCAGTGACCTCTCTGGTGTCTGTCATAATCACAAACCTGAAATTTCCACATTTGCGCTCATTAACTTCCCTGTTCTTCATTGTGATATCATTACCAGGAGTTTCAGGGTGTCTCTACAGTGTCAGCATTGTGATTCACATCCCGTCGCGCTGGAATTCACCGATGACTCTACTTTGTGGTCTGATTTTCACCGAGGTGGCAAAATGACCGCATGTCTCCAGAGTCTCTCTCAGCTCCCCAGGAGTTTAATGAGTTATAGCTCAAGTGTTTTCTTACTATTGATTTAAATATCCAAATCAGCAACTTTACTTGCATCTGAAAACTTCCCAGGGGACGAGGTCACAGCCTTTTGTTTTCATGTCAGGGCTGTGATGGGGAGCACTCCACTCCACATCTCCCAACAATCCCAGCGTCACCTCATTGACCTCTCACCCCCGACCCCTGCAAAATAGTGGGGTCACTGTGCGACTGACAGCAGCTCCTGGTGCTGCAAACAAGGCGACATGGCGACTGTGGCTGCATACAGCTCGCTAAGATTCATATACTGTAGGTGCACAGCTATGCTGGCACACATAGCTTCCTCACTGACACACACATATACAAAATCACTCCATAATACCTGACATACCTGCTTAATCGCTTTATGCTCTGCTGTGACATAGCAGGGTTCCTCTTTGAGAAGTGACAAGGAGCTGTTGAAAGCTCCTCTGGCATGTTATTTTATAAGGTCATTCCATTCCTGAGCGGCGTATTTATGTCTCCGATATCCAGGTGATGGCCGCTCAGAATAGCTGCCAGTTGCCCCACTGTTTCATTGTGTCAAACAAAACTTTCTGTTTATAATCTAAAAGAGAATGAAGCAAGGGAACATTCAGGATGAGGTCATGAAAGAGAAAAGGGAAGTGAGTGCAGATTTGTGCATTCTGTTTCATATAATCATCGTCAGTAAATCTCACAGAGAACTGGCGGGTCACACAAAGAAGGAGTATCATGATGGCAAGAAGTGTGAAATAACTTCCCCATCTTCTGTTTCTCTCACCTCTTCTGTACCCTTCTGCTTCTTTGCCTCTAACAAAACAGATGTCCTCTCTCCCTTAACGCTGATGTGTTACTGCAGGCCAGTGGGGAAGTTAATGTTGCCCTGGTTCCCTTGTCAAAAAATACCTACAAAATTTTTTCACTGTGTCTTGGATTATTGCAGAAAAGTCCATGATACATAGGCGTTTTGTTCAGCAAGAAACTCTTTCCAAATGAACACCAACTATTATGATGTTTCAAGCCAAAAAGTTTGTCACCGGAAATGACAAGCTAACATTAGGCTATAAGCAACTACACCACGATTGCATAACTTAACATCCCAACTACAACGAGGCTGTAAAGAAGTATTAAACGTCGTATCATTTAGCCACTTGTTAGCAAAGGCCTTTACAAACTCAAAATTCACAAGTGGGGTAATCACTGACTTATTTTTTTGTTGTAAAACAAAACATGAAAGTCTCTTAAGGTCTTAACACACCAAGCTGTCAGTCAATGTTGGGTCATCACCCTTGTTGCTGCAGTGTGCCCAGCACCATTGGTTCTCATTGGCTATTTTTCAGCCAATTCAGCATGTTGAATCGGTGCTGGAGATGGCGGAGCCCGTTGAGATCGAAACAAACTGCTGATGCATTGTGTTGTTGTTCAATGGTGCACGGTAAATTTGCTTTGTTCCGTCAACACTGGATTGTGTTGTTAATGTGCAAAGTTTCTGTGTTTCCCTTTTTGAATGTTGATTACAGATGACCACTGTCTGCTGGTATGGAGGGTTATTATTACAAGCAGGCGCAGAAGGTACGTGCTGGTTGGCCATCGGCTGTAGCCTTTCCAGTGTGTCAATGTGCAACTCTTTGGGCCTAGACATAGGTCATGTGAGGCGGCATCAGTGGGCTTCATTGCCACTAGTTCTTTGATGTTGGTTTGGTGTGTCTGGGCCTTTAAACTTGTGTTAACCACAGACCTTCTCGCAGGCATCTAACCAAAAACCCATTTAAAAAAAAACAACCCATGACTTTGGGACAATAATTCTGAAACTCATTTCCGGGTTTTAGGGCTTATTCCTGGGGCACTCTATAGACTCACAATATTTTCTTCTTTTTTTTTCTTTCTGAATTTCAATGTCCATTATTTCTGTATCAACCTGTTGCCTCATACATCTGTCAGTCTTTAATCTTCTCTTTGTCTTGTTTTCTTTTGCTCGTAAATAGAGCATGGAGAAGAAACAAGAGAAAGTCGCCTTGAAGGAATTTCTCTCACTCCTTTTCTCTCTTTTAGTCCCCCCTTTTTCCCTCTTGCTTTTGGCTGCTCTCCAGCAAATTTTAACACCCATCATGGCATGCTGGGCATCGTGCAACAGATGCCCTTGAGGAGGACATTCCTGTCTGGCACAACTCATCATTTCACGCTATTTATACTCAAATATCTGAGCTCTGCACTGATACCAGCACAGCATGCAACCAGACCATTATTCTATGTGAAAATAAAAGGAAACACACTCATCTCTACACATGATAGCATTACAGGAACTCAAGAATGATAAAAACTCTGCACTTTGTTGCATAAGAACACAAAGCATTTGTGGTACAATGTTAATATTTGTTATTCTTAAATAAAAGTTTGCTCAGATAACAGCACAAGGATTCTTGAAGAATTTTCCTTATCTTCCTTTTGTAAACTTGCCATTTTATCACCATTACATTCATCCTACAGAAGAGGAGTGAACCACTTCTGGGTAATAAGGACAGAATGTACCATTATCACAAAGTGGAGAGGAAAGTCAAGGGAGGGTATTCTGAGAAGTGCTCATTGAAAAAAAATCCTTTAAGGGAACACTGGAGCTATTTCTTTCATATAAAGAGCCCCATCAGACCGACGCTTTTGAAATCCACTCACTGTGCAGCTCTCCTGCTTGGAGAAGCTCCGGTCAAAAGATCGGAGGGGGAGAGGGAGGGAGAGAAGACACTGTGTCGAAACTGACTGAAAGACAATTTGTTTGCCTGGTTTGAGCTAATTCCGGCACATCTTATATGAAGTGAGCACTTCAGCCTCATCAAAAAACTACAGTGTTAGTAGTCCACTAAATATCATTCACACCATATAGGAGGACCTTGAGAATGTTTTTTTCCTCAGCCTAAAAGTAGCCTGCTCATATACACCAAATGTATATTAGTTCATCAGCTGGCCCTTGGAAAAACATAGACTCAGTGCACTTGTATATTTGTCTTTGGTTTGTGCATGCTTGCTTTTCAATCCATACCTCATGACCATGATCGGGTTTAAAGGCGACGACTTCACATGTATAAAATTAACACCTGTGGGGTGCAGAATGCCACCACTATTGCTGCATATCAACAGGATCAAGGCAAACAGGGAGCTACACTCATGAGAGCTACACTTAGAAACACTTAATAATGTCATCAAAGCCGCTGCTGGGGCTGGATGGTCTCACTATGACGCTGTGTGAGTGGGATGAGAGGTGGTAATGGACAGAGGGAGTGGTGTGGAGAGGTTGGTTGAGGACTGTGTGGACCAGAAAGCTCAGCGCATGTTGGGAAACAGCCCCCCTAAACAGCTCCTGGAAGCAAATGTGTTTTAATGGCCAGCCCTCCGTGCCCATCTGTCCACAGTGTATTTACACCTGCAGTATATGCCATAATAAACTACTACAAACATCCTCAATGGTTGTATCTAGCATGCAAAATGGACTTTTGTCGCTGCAACACGATGATTGTAAAGACACAGTACTGTAAACAGTATATTTTCTAGCATTTTTGTCTCCAGTTAACGATAGGAAACATTGGGAGAGAGAGACGGCAGGTTCACACTCGACGCAGAAGCACCCTTGTACGTTAATTCACGCGCTGCTGCCTGGCAGTTCACACCAGAAGTAAATTTCTCAGCACCAGTCAGCAAGCAGTTCTGCACCTTTGCTGTTTTGTAATCATATTTAGAGCTCTGTCTCTGTTTGCTTGTGTGCCTCTGTGTGTCTCTCTAGATGTGTCTCTCGCTCTTTGTTAAGACACAAAACGTATGGACGTATGGGATGCATATTTTATCATGTATCATAATCAGGTCATGTATATCATGTTTAATATGCACTTATGTACATAAAAATTCTCGCTGCAATTCTCAGTCGGTCTCGGCTGTGGAGCATCCTGTGTGAACAGTCTAATTGCCCAGCATGGGTACTGACAAGAAGTGTGTAGCATTCTGTGAAAAATCTGCTTTCACGTCCAGTTTGATTCGGACATAACAGTGACTATGTTTACATAAACAAAATATTCTGCTTTTTGCCCTTATTGTAAAAAAGACAATATTATTACTCGGCTGTTCTCATGGCTAATGAAAATAAATATTCCACTATTAATCCTGTTTATATGCGGCTGTGCATACCTCAATAAACATGTTGTTTATCACATCCAAATGTGGAAAAGTTAAACACCTGGAGCTGCTTGTGCCATTTTGTTTCTCTGCATCAAAATGAGTTTATTTTCAGGGTTTTCCTATTGGTGGCAACTTGTTTAACCATGCAAACACAGCGTCTCTCTTTCATTCCTCCAACCACCACAAATCTGTCGATACCCGTGTCTTGCATAATGTTAAAAAGTCTGTTTCTGCCTGTGACCAGAATTGTGAGTTTTTCTTTCAGGCGTGCATTTTTACCCAACAACCTTGGAAACTGTTGACTAGTTTCAAGGTTTGTTTGATCCATCCATCGCCCCTTCCACCCAACCATCTTACCACTTATATTACATTGTTACCAGCGGCGTTTCACTCTGAAGCCGTCCAGCAGTGTATTATGTGACGATTGTACGCATATCATGGTGCCGTGGCAGGTGATGTCCGGCTGCATTCTCACCTGACACCGTCTAGTGGGATATCATGCAGATGCAAAAGTTAGCTTTGGGTGTTGGGATCTTACGCCCAAAGCACTACAAAAGCAGCAATATTTGATGAATTTGGAACGACAGTGCCCTGTTACTAAGAGCACACTGTTAACTGTTTTCATTAGTAGTGTTTGATCAAGAGTTGTTCCATTAAATATACTTAGAAAGCAATATCTCGGTAACTGCATGGCTTCATATCAGTGGAGGTAAGCGAGAAAATTTATTGTCATTTGGATGAATTGACTTTTTAACCTTATAAACTCCACAACACATTTTTCTGTGAACCCCAAACCAACAATGTTTCCTCTTTTATGATTAAGAGGCAGAGAGAGGTGGTCTGAGGAAAGACAAGCCGTGTGCTTTTTTAACAGGGGTTAGAGGGGAGGTTCATAGGTCGCCGAACTCAAGCAGCGTGACCATCTGAAGTCTGCTCTCTGAGGTTGTTTTGATTTTAGACGGAGCACCTGTTGAGGGTGGAGACATGGAGACATTTATTATCATTGTTCAAACAAAACTGAATCTTCCCGTTCTCATCTACAGTATTCTAAAGCTTTCATAACTGAGCTTCAGTCCATGCCAGGTTTTCTCTCAGTTTATACAGTGAGCGGTGAGCATTGACGGCTTTTGGGTTTATCCAAGGCAGCAGTTAAAGTACAGGACCACAGGCGTAAAGCTGTCAACATGTGGACACGGTCGTGGAACACAGCCTTGCCTGTCCCCACAGCAACTTTATAGGAATGTTCAACGCCCCCCACCACCTAAACATATCTGTCCTCTGTATCGTATTTTCCCCTTGCCAGTCTGCTTAATATGCAGGCTGCTATTTCTCCACACATTCCTCCAGACAAATCTTCACTCAGGATCTTTCTAGAACAAAGCCATGAAGACTTGTTGGGAAATCTCCCACTTTCATCTAGACACTTGCCCACCTAAGTATGGTGCTGTAAGTTGTTCATAGTGATATCAGTTTACCAGCTGAAGGACTGTTGATATGAGCCACTTACATTGTCTGTGTGTGTCGTTTTATGTGAAGAGACAAAGTGAGAGGTATTTGTGTGACAGTGTGCAAGGTTTTTCCACCTCTTTGAAGTGTACAAGATGGGACGGGCCAGCCTGTCGCCATGACGAAGATGAGTCTTTGATGTGTGATTAAAAGAGTGATGTACACCTTTATGTAATCAGTACAACATTAGACAGCCAACATCCCACAATGCACCACTTGTGAGAGAAGATTTTAAAACATTATTAATATTCTGCCTGTGCTTTTTGATCATCTGTTGGTGCTATCCTTGTAGGCTGGCAACGAGGAGACACAGTGAGAGAGCTCTGTGGATAAGCATGTCTCTGTCAGACAAATTATTCTGTCAGCTTTGCAGGATTAGTCAGGTGAGAGATCAGTGTACACAGAGGGATGTCTCGGTTGCTTGGAGGCAAATCAAAGAGCATGGAAAATGGACATGGGCAGAAAAGTGAGGCAAACATACAATTGTCGCCTTGGCAGGCACAATGGGCCTCATTCATTAATATCTTTCCAAGTTTTTTCTTAAATTTGTTCTTGTGTCAGATCTTCAAAAAAGTCTGCCTTTGATTCATGACATAGCAGAATTGTTCGCACCTGTTTTCTTGTAATGATGAATCCCACTGTCCTCGTCAGTTTAAGTGTGTGCCAGATCCTTATTAGCGTAGTTAAATGCCCAGCAGATCTCTGTATGAGACTGCAGGGCCATGTGCACAGACAGAGACTGAAGACAAAGAAATTGTGAGAAAACGTCCAACCGAAAGTCTGAGCCAGACTCCAAACATAAAAAAAAAAACTTCTGTTCTAAAGTTGAAGTTCTTCTGCAAAAAGTGAATGCTAAACGAACTATCACATTTTGTAGTGCTATGAGTGGAGATGACAAAGCACAAAAAGATACATGGGGTGTAAAAAAAAATTGCATTTATCAACCACCCAAAATCTTCCAAAAGATGGAAACGTTCGGATTAAATTTTTGTAGCATGGAGTAAGTGAGCAGACTTTTTTTCTTTTAATAGACTTGCACTTGCATTCTGTTTTTACTTAAGAACAAAACCCAGATAAGAAAACATTGGTAAACGTCTCAATGTAAGAATCTTTGTAAAAACTGCGTAGGTGGGTTCTAAGAAGAAATTTGAATGAGGTCCAGTCTTTTTAGGGCTTTCCAAACAATTACTCAGTTAGGAATAGGAAATTCAGGAGTGCTGCCTAACACCCTGTGCAGCGTAATCAAAGCAACAATCATAACCCTGGCAGTCTAATAGCACTCAGATAGCATGTGATAGCATCAGAGGCGGGTTTTTTTTTAAACGCCAGCCTCAGCCTAAGCCTCTCTATCAGCATGGACATCAGCCAGAACCCGGCTATGCAGCCAGGCCAATTTTGTTTTACTTTGTTCTGCTGCTACTTTCTCCATCCCGTATTTATTTTCCTGCTTGATACTCTCACTTTAAAGTGGAGTGACACACAAGCTGGGTTTTCCAGCACAGGTTTCCTGTGTTTGGAAGAGGGGGGCAGGGATACGAAAACAGAGCGAGGGGTGAGAAGGTCACACGAAAAGAGGGGAAAAAGAGGTTGGAAAGTGTTGAGGTTAATTGAGAGGTAAATCTGAGGAAAGACCTTTCTATTCTGGCATTTAAAGTTCAGCCCATGATCCCAGGAAGAGTAGACGCTACTATGGTGATAGGATTGGGACCTGAATAAAGCAAACAAAGTGTTAAATGAAATTTCATGAAGCTAAACCATTCTTGACATTACCCTTACGCAGAGGCAGCTGAGCTCAGAAAGTAGCCATGTAATAGCTGAGTGAGTTGTAACGGGACCCCGAAATAACAAGACGACTCAACCATGAAGTCACACTCTATCACCTATGCTAAAGACTATACAAACAAGATACTACCTGGTTTATCTCCCAAACATGACTGCAACAGAGACGTCGTCAGGCAACGACCACGGCAAACATATCTGAGAGATGGCACTGGACTCCAAGACATTATCAGCTCCAGATGAATGATATCACGCTTGACAGAGAGTTTGTAGCTGCCTAGTTTGTGGATAGTGTAAAGGTGTTAAAGCCCATTTAAGGAAGAGCATAAAAGGGATCTTTGTGTGCTACAAAATGAGAGACTGACTATTCAGTACCGACAGCTTTGAGGATGAGAGACAGACAATGAGAGAACTTGTCATTTGTGAGCAAAAAAACAGCATTTGATACTCGTAGCAGGAGATTCAAAGAGTTATAGTTATTGACTTATGTTTGTGCTAGAAAATATCCCAGAAAAAAAAATGTTCAGGTGTAATAAGCTCATTGCATGAATTATAATGCCAATTAGGAGATGTGTCAGTGAACTAAAACTTCAGATTTTTTGATACAGCTTTGTAAGTTTGTTATGCACCATATTCATTGCATTTAGCGAAGAATTTGAAAAGCTGTAATTGTTGAGTTGTGATTGTGGAAAGAAAAAAAAGTATACACCTCCTAAAACATTTCTCCTCTGTAACTTCAAATTTACGGATACACATGCGTGACTTTTCTCTACAGCTACAAATTCCACCATCACAGGTGCTCAGTTGTTTTGCCCCAATAATACCTTCATACTTAACCTCAAATAACCCTAAAAAACATTATGAAAAGACGAATACCACAAATGAAACAGGATATGAAACAAAATTCTTAGGAAAGCTGTATTATGATTCAAACCTCGATCAACAAAATGCCAGAAAACTTGAGTGTCCTCAATAGAAAAATCACAGTACAACGTATTTTTACGTTAACCTGATGAAGATCTTTGTGACGTCTGCTGCTTCTCATCCCGATTCCTAACGACTGTCAACAATTACTCTTTTCCAAAGTCCTCCAAATGAAAGAAATAATTCTCTGCTGGAAAGATGGCGTTTTGATAATACTAGGATGTCTATGCAGTAGAAAGATGCAAATACTTTTGAAATTGGTGCTAAATAATTGGGACATTTGGTGCTACTTGGATCAGGCCAAAATCAATTCAAGTAAGATGTCTTGATCAAACTTTAATGGCATGGAGAAAGTGGGTAGGTGTTACTTTTCTCCTTAATGTTCCTCATGAACACAAATTTTCTGCCAAAGTTATAACTGTTTTAACAATTAGGGTATTACCTGAGCCACCTCAGGGTCACTAAGGGTCACACTCAGAGCAAGAACACATTGTCGATGATGTGGATAGTTGGATATGTTTTTCTCATTCCCATCCCACAAACTTCCATCTCTGTCTCTCTCTCTCTGCAGTCTACGCATCCAAATTATGCAGACAGCATTTCCTCTGAGGAATGGCTTTATGTCTATCTGTCTGTCTCTTATTTGGACCAAATACGTAAGATATCACTGTCACGCTGCACAGTGGAATTGTTTCTTTTTTCTTTTTTTTTTACCTTCATACCACATGAGGATACAAAAAACAGAAGTGAACCAATTATAAAAATATTTGTGGTATTAATGTGAATAAATAGTAGGGGGATATCAGGTACAAAGGCAGCAGTGTCATCATGGGAAAGTGATGCCTCTTCGCCCTTTATTTACGTCTAGAAAAGAGGCCTAATAATCGTCTGGCTTTTTGTTGGTATGAAACTGTTCCATTAGTCTTCAAATGTCAAAACACAGAGGAGGTATAACATTACCGTCTACAACATCCGCAAGCAGAACAACCATACACACACCCTCTTCTCTTCTCATGCCCCTGCTTCCTCCCACACTCCCTCCTTTTATCGCTTTACCAGTCACATTACATGATATTCTCTCCCTCCCTCACTTGTTCTTTGTTGCTTTGCCTTATGCTGCCTTCAGCCTTTCTCCATTAATTTCCATGTGTTGTGATTATTGAAAATGGTCCCAGTCAGGCTCTGTAACAAAAGCTAATGTTGATTCAACATGAACTCTGATGAATATAATATATCCACTACACTGCAGTCATTGTTTTCAAAATATGAGTGTTTTCTTCCTTCTTTTCTGAATGACAAATGCACTCAGTATTTGAGAATCTCTCCTGTCCGCGTTTATTTTTGTAGCTCATCGTTACAGTTTAAAAGGAAGTGGAAAAAGCTGAGGCCTACAGCGAGGCAAACATGCTGACCTGATCTGAACAAAGCTATAAGACACAGGAGGAAAACAGATACACCGAGGAATGTCATTACTGTGCAGAAACCTGCTAACGTATCTACACTCCAAAATATTAGTCAACACCTATCAATCGTTAGTGCACAGATACTGTACAGATGGGTCTGACAAACATACAGAGTTGAAGAGGACATTTCCATAAATTACTCATTAGAAACGTCTGGGCAGGAAGTATAAATTGTGTCTGAATCACTGATTGAATTCAGATGGCAGACCTGTGCAGACGTGTTGTTGGTTAAGCCGTCTGCTAACAGACATAAACAGTGGGAACTGCATGCCAAGGGCTCAGCTAATAGAAGAAACGTGTTTATCCCTTATGTGTGTGTGTTTGCAAGATCATCTTAAAACATTTTAAGGATCATCATAGACGATAAGTAATAAGTAGAAAAGGGGGTTTTGGAAACAGAAGTCCATCAAGAAGCAAAAGGCTCACAGACCAAACTTTGGAGTCTGGTGAATAGATAGTTTTGACAGAGGAGACTGCTGTAGATGTACTACAGTATGTGATAAGCGTGATAAGCAGAGGTGGGACCAAGTTTTTTTTGTAAGTCAAAGGTAAGTCTCATGTCTTTGCACTCAAGTCCCATGTCAAATGCCAAGTTGAGTTCCGAGTCCCAACAACGTATTCTCATAGAACAGTCAGTATGTGCTCATTCCAAACTTGTAAAATACCACTACATTTGGCGCTGATGGTACTTTTGGCAAAAGAGCGTGATGCTAAAAGGCACCTTTTGCGTCTGTATGAAACACCGCTGGACAGCATCAGGTGAGAACGCAGCCAGACAGAACTGGGCCCGGACTTAATGGGCAGCGTCACGTGAGAATGCCTGTAACAATGTAATGTAAGGAGCGTGAGGGTGTGATTCATATGATATCCTATAAAAATGCAAGGACAACAGCTCGTATGATATTATACAAAGTAGTGTTTAGTGCCCCATGAATTATGCTACATTTTTTCATTTTTCTGCCCCGGCAGTTGCTGCTTGTGCTGAACTTTAGCAGAAATATATTAGTACTGACAATGCAGAGAGAGCAGAAAGAGACTAATACAGAACTAATTTCGCGATTTTTACTTGTCCTCTCAATTTCATTGCAATGAATGCCAAAAAAGCACAACTTTCAATGCAATTCTCTGGAAAAGCTACATTGAAATCAGACATTTCAGGCCTCAACAATCACAAAAATAGCCTATAAAATCCTGGAAGGACTGTTAAATGCTATTCAATGACTGCATGTTGTGTATGTTGTGGCTGTGGTCTTGTTTCAGTATCAAAGTTTCTTGCTGACATTTTCAGAATGAATGAGAAGGGGCAAAAGCTTGTATTTCTTATTTCCAAAAAGACATCAGGGACAGGGCTATGATGGGAGTGCGTGTGATGGAGTGGCAGTGAACTGTGACCAACACAGAAAGAACAAGCTGAAAAAAGGAGAAAGACAAGAAGTAGAAAAGGGAATGTGATAGGTGTGATAACATCCACAGCAGAGACAAGATCCATACAGTCAGCGTGTAACAAATTGAGAAAAAGAGATGACGATGACTAAGAAGGCAAGAGGGTGAGAGAAGAGATGCGGAATAAAAAAGAGAAATAGTGAGAAAATCAACAAAATAAATGCAAATATGAAAGACAGATAGAGCGTATGTGCGTTTGCCAGATTCTTTCAGAGTTGTACAATCAACATGTCCCAGTGTCTCTGCCAGTGTGTTCTGAGTTAGAATTGTTTACAGCTGTACAGATAACATCAGAAAAACAAATCTCTGGACTCACGCTACAGCCTTCAGCCACCTCTCCACTCACAGTTACTGTCTCTCTCCCTCTTCTTCTCTCTCTGTCATCACACAATTATAAAAGTGCTGCTGTAGACATTACATAAGCCTTTTGTAGATGACTGCAGGTAGTGCATCATACTTCAAAAATGAGATTGATGTTGTTTGGTGATGACAGCACACAGAGAGGGCCTAAAAGACTCATTGTCGTGGTCAGTGTGGATGCAAAAGTTTTGACAAATTATCAGGATTTTCCAGTGGTGCAATGTGACTAAGTACATATACTCAAGTATTATACCTTGGTACATATTTGGGGCACTTATACTTGAATATTTCCTCTTCATGTTACTTTTTTAATTCTACTCCACTACAGCCAAAATTACTTTATACTTTTCTACATTTACTTGAGTTACAAGTTACTTATAAATAATGACTTCATGTTGAAAAATATATGAAAAACTCATAAAATAAAATGCACTGCTATAGATTGAACCACCCAAAAGTACATAAAAGGCACAAAATTAGCTCCACCTCAACCAAATACTAAAATGATAAATACACACTAATGCAATAACCCAATAGTATAGTTAATAGTATAACACACTTACAGAGGTATTTTTTGTCATTATGAGTACTGCAGATACTTCAAGTACATTTTTATTGCATTTTTTAAAATGACTGTACTTTTATTTTATTTGTTATTTTATTTTTGTTTTTTTTTAATTCAACTTTTTATTATATTTTAACTATATACTATAACTATATTCTGATTGAATTATATGAATGTCTCATCTCTAAAGTGTGAAACTAAATTGTTTTACCAAGACTTAAAAAAAAAGATGAGGCATAGCATGGCATGTCAGAATTTGAGGGGAATCATGGTTAAATGTTTATATGCATTATCATGAGTTATATTCTGAATTAATAGGAGTTATTATTTAGGTTATAGCCTCCTATTAACAGTACTAGTAGTTCTAAGACTTTCTAAGTAGACTTAGAAAGTGCCTTTCAAAGTCCTCAAAAACACTTTACATAGGACATATAAACACATAAGAAAAAATAAATAAAATAAAAAGAATAAACAGTAAACCCTGTTTTTCTTGTACATCAGGACAGAGTGGTGTGCTCATCAATCTTGAACAAACCCAAGGCTTTCCTAACCCAATATGTTCTGCTGTCATGGGTCCTATATTTCACTTTTTTTTTTCATTATCCCCTCATCCTGCCTCCACTTGCTTTACATCCAGGTATGACATCTTTGCTCCGTACACGCAGACTCTATATCTGTCTGCACGCTGTCTGCGAGCTGAGGATGACTTGGGGAACTACCCCTCCACACTTTTATTACCTGAACAATTTTCATGTGTGCTGCCTCTTTCTTCAGAGCTGCAGATGAAAGAGACCCAAAGAGACACACTAGGTGTGTGGGATCAGCATGCAGCCTTAAAAGAGTATGTTTTTCATTTGACTTGGAAATGATCCAGGTCTTCTGTCATCATTTTCTGCTTTTTCCCTGTGTTTGATATGTTAGACAGCCTGTATTTCTATTCCATATCTCTGCTGCTGTTGCTCATATCTTACTTTTATTGGCTCCTCTTTTGCTCCTATCTGCATCTGTCTCTCTTCATCCTTCTCTACCTCCCACTTTTTAAGATTATAATCAGTTGTGGGTGTTCTTCATTCTTTTTATCCAGCTGCATTTCCATTACAACTTTTTTTATGGGTTAATTTCTTCTAATTTCCCCATAAATGTTTTAACGCCTTTTGGTTTTATTTATTATTTGATTTTTTTGCCCTCCAGTTCCTTGTTTCTGTCCTCCTGCCTTCAACTCAGTGCAGTACCCCCCCTTGTCTTTTTCTTACTCCCTTTTCCTCCTTTCCTCCATCTCTTTTTGAATTGTAACGATAATCTGTTGGTGGGGCTGAGCCATAGAGCATAGAGAATGGCAAGCTAGAGGCAGTGAAGCCTGTTATTCTTTCCTCCCCTCTGTCTGGCATGTGTGGAGAATGAAGGGAGATTTGAATCCTGCACTGCTGAAATTTCAGCCTTTCCATCAGAGTCAGCCGGCGGGAGTGGGAAGGTGAGCCTGGTTCTGTGATAAGGGGAGGGATAGAGGTGAGAAGGGGCATTCACTCCTTTTTGTTCTGCCCACAGACCACCTCTCTAATTCTTGATTTCACCCCACCCTGCCAACACCCCATAACATGGTTTGCATTGAAGAAGGCGTGAAAAATGGGTGCTGAGTGTGCAAAGCACATCAAGTATATTTATGTCTACAGTGTGTGGGGGTCCATGTTTTTGTCTCTGCATGCAGCACTGGCGTGAATGTTCATGTGTGTATGCAAGTCTCGTTTTATGTCCTAATTCAGACTTTAATAACGTGTCAACCAGTAATCCAGCATTCTTCATTTTCTTCTGTGTTGTTTGATGTGTTCTTGTCACCCTAGAATGAACTGTTTATATCTACATAAAGAATTACTTCTCTTCCACAAAGTTTGCCAGAACAAACCAAACACTGGCTCTCAACAGGGTTTTTTTCACCTCATTCACTGTAGTCCTCCTACACCGGACAACTGGGAGAAGCTTCAGTTAGTTGCAATGTTGCATCTCACTGCTGAATGCCACTAAATCCTACACACTGGACCTTTAAAATGCAAAAACAATCAATATATTCTATATACAAAAGGTGTTTTGGTCAGATGACCAGTCTCACCCTTCATGCTCAGTGAGCTAAAGAGGGAGATCAGACAAGATTAAAGTAATTTAAACAATTCTTTTATTTCCAATGTATACAAAAGATGATAAATAAATCTTTAGGCTCTCAATCAGTGGTGTTTGTAATGTGGAGTGCATTTGTGGTGCTGTGCAAAACATATAAGAAAACCAAACCAAAAGGCTGGATGTTGCTGGTGAGAAAGAGAGAAACACAATGAGGTGCCAGCTTAAATCACTGCACTGCGTGCCCAGGTGAAAGTTATCAACTTGATTGCTCCACCCATCTCTGCCTGCAGGCAATCTGCAAAGAGGACAACACAAGACATCAAGGCAAGCACAGACAGGGTCAAGGGCCGTTACACCAGCATCGGGACAACTTACCATGCAGTTCTAGAGACATAAGTAGGCTTTCTGACTGATAGCAATGACAAATGTGTATGGGTACACAAGCACAACAAAAAACTAAGGCAGGAGTGTTAACCACCAGATTTGTCAAACACTTCTGATGTATTAATTTTTGACTAGAGTGAAATCCGAATTGACAATGTTTTAAATGTCTTATAACATTGAAATTTCATGTTGCATGGACATTAATATTAATTAATATATATTCATAATATAATATTAATTACTTAATATAAATATTAATATCAAGGTATTTTGCTTTTGTTGGGTTTTGTTCTCCATACCTTGTGACTAAATGCCGTTATTCTACTTCAAGATGATGTTCACATGAGTCATGTTGAAGACACTGGCTTTTGGTTTCTTAACAACACAGTTTACAACCAACAAAACATCAACTTCATCTATTATCAGTATTCTACTTCAGGTTGACACTGGCATTAGACGTGTCAACTTGACACGTCTAATGCCATCCATCCCTGACATTTGGTCGATTACAGAGGCAAAATCAAGATCAACATCAGTGCTTAGGCAGCTTTAGTGCAGCTTGTAGATTCAAGTCGCCATCTGTGGTGTAAGTGACTCCCCTACATTAGTGTACAGTGTATTCACATATCTGCATGACTGCATTTAGTGCTGGCGCATGTTTTGTGTGCAGCACCTGAATGTTAGAGACAACCTCAGATTTTGTTGGATCAAACAGCACGACAACGCTGGGGTTCCTGGGGTTCAGACCAGCAGCCGAGAGAGGCCCAGACTGAGGCACAGGTGTGTGTACTCTGACGAAAGGGGGGCTGTGTGTGTGACTGGTGGTGGGAGGGTAGGCCTTTGGATAGTTGCCAGGTTCACCCGCCAAGCCCCCACCCAGGGCCTGGATTCCTCCTGTCAGCACCAGGGTTTGCATGCAAAGAGGGAATCTGCAGAGAGTGTTACAGAATAGACTACAAGGACACTTCCATGAATGGCCAGGACTGATTGAATAACCATCAAAAATAATAGCATTTTCAAAAAATAATTCATACATGTCATAGGATCTAAAATCTGAAGCTGCTCTATAGACATCATGGTGAAAGATGTTCTAGCTGACACTGAGAGCACACAGGAGAGTGTTCTGAGTAGGTAAAGGTACATTTTCTATTTCACAACTGAGAACACTTCAATAGAAAAAGGACCGGGACACAAGCCGCATCTTTAACTGCATAAAAAAACACTGGGTGCTTCTCTTGTGCCTACAATTTTCAAAAGCCTCGAGTCAGGTTGCATCTGAGGTTGCTAAGCGACTATAATCATGACTGTTATGATAGCCTATTCACCTGAAACCCTGAGTGCAGAGCTGATCTTCTCCCAGGCATTGCTTTTTTGTATATTAGGCCTGAAATATCAACACATTCTCATCCCAAATCCTCAAATATTGCTGCTTTGTCAGTGGACTTCCAAGTCTACATATTAAGCTCTAAGTATCCTTCTGCCTGGATGTCAACAAAGCACATGGTGGGATTTTGCTACAAAAGCATGTGATTATATTTAGGGAACAAATACACATGGCAACCAGTGCTTGGACATTAATAGGCAACTAAGGCAGGGAGAAAGAAAGAAAGAAAAACTCCTGCACGAAAGTCTGGGGTTTGTAAGACCTATCCACTGCCCCTTCCACCTGCCCTATAGGAACCTTTGTACTCCTAACATTACCAGATGTTGTCCAACAGTATATCATGCGTACTTGACAGGTTTCATTTGGTTGCATTCTAAACTGACCGCCTGTCCGCATGTCATGCTGCAGAGAAACGTGGCTTTTGGCATTGGTTTCTAACACTGAAATTACTGCAAGAAAAGTGGTATTAAGAATGAGAGAAATATTGGCTGTGGGGCATATGTAAAGATCTAGATATCCCTGCACTAAAATGATCAGCTTCTCCATATTTACCAGTGCTTTTGCCATAAGTGCTCAATGCCACAAGGCAACTTTCGTGTGAACATGCAACGCTGCTGGATTGCTTCAGTTAAGAACATGGCCAGACAGAACTGGTCATGGTGTTATTACATGCCAGCAGACGGCACCTGCCACATCTGCCTGCAGCATCACTAGAGAACATGACCAGATGGAACCTCACACGCATGAAACCCAGCAGGATGGTATTTGGTTGAAACACTGCAGGAGTCTGGCGTTTTCTTCCGGTGTTAATGTTTTGTCATTTTTTTCTACACCTTACAGTGTGCCTTCTTCCCCAAATTGTGCCACTAGTCGTCTCTAGCAGCAACTGACTTTATACCATATGACATCACAAGTTTCAGACTTACTTCTCTGGGTCCAGATTTTGCGAGAGAGTCGCTCATGTTCACAAATATTGACCGAACGCTCCTAGGCCATGGAAATGGAATTCTTAATTTAGGTGGTGTTCTTCTTTAAGTTGAGCACAAACTGTGCTGTTGAGGATATGCTTCATAAATCAGGGACTTGTTTTTTATGGAGAAAATATGACAATATACAACTGAAAATGTTGATACTATAAACTCCTCAAACCAAGTTTGACAGAAATAGTTTCTCACGGCCGTGAAAAGACCAGCTAGTTAAAGAGACACTTCATCTGCAGGGTCCTGGAATGTGAGTTTGGCATGACGCCGAAATTGAGGAAAACATCAAATAGCTTCTTCAAGGTGATCAGCCTCTCCATCTTCTCATCACACTAGCTGAGCTGCCGAGGATCCTCATCATTAGAAAGCGAAACAAAGGACAAGAAGTCCCTAGCAGCCATTTTAAGCCCTGCCCCGACAAGTACAGCTCTGCTCCATGCAACACCTATGTGATCCCTCCTCCGTTTACTTTTCCAGTTTTAAAAAAGCAGTACAAAGTTACATATGCATACACCGAGGGGTATTGTAAGGCAATAGCAAGCTGGGTTTTCCCCTTTTCACAAGTGCTCCAGTGGAACATTTAAGAAAAAAAACCCGGACAACACACCCTTGGCAAAAAAAAAAAAAAATCTGTTTAAGAGTAACTGAAAGGTGCATTGTGTAAAGGTATTCTTCAGGGAGTTCAGTCTAATAATCACGGGGTTGGGTGGGTTTATTTTCTAAATAAGACATCAAGGAGCCGTGTATTAATCACAGCCCATGTAACTCTGTCACACACCCCCCTACTCCGAGTGGAAAAAAACATCACCGTGGTCAGAAAGAGTTTTACCCCACCACATCCGGCTCTCATGTCTCAGGACCCCCTCACCAGCCCCCTCTCTGAATCATGTACCCATGTCCACACACATGCATGTACACATAAACACATGCTCACACGTTTAGCGCGTTTTCAGAGAGCAGTGGAGTACAGTACACACAGGTAGCGCTGTTCTGAGAGGGCTGGGGACTCAAGTGTTACCTAATGGCTGGATATGTGCTGCTGTGAAAGGAGCTTTGTGAGGATCCTCTTCAGCCCTCATAGTGCTTTGGTACTTACCTCGTTATACATGCCGTCATCTCTTAGTCGGGGGATTTTTGTGAGTGGTGCACCCACTGTGGAACTATGCTGGTTTCCTATCAGTGCAGTGTTACTGCAGCGGTCATAAACAGCTGAATTTCTGAGAATTTCAAATGAATGAAGCAATAGATGCTTTTCTTTTGTGTGGTTCCACTCTGCTGCCACCAAAGCATGACGATGTATCACGCTGAATTGAGGCCTCTTGACTTTGTTTATTGTTAAGCCATGACGTTTCCTCAGTGCTGCAGCCAGACATCTCAGCTTGGCCAGGGCCCGGCTTGCCACAGGCTCCACTGCTGGACAAGAGGCCTGCAATTATAGCTCACTTCAAAGATGCCAGTCAGTCAAAGACGGCATTCATGCATTTATTTTGGCAAACCCGCGTCCACTCCCCCTTTTCTTGCCTCCTCACCTTTCCACCTCCCCACCCCCTTGCCCTTCTTCCTCCTTTTCCCACCAACCCTCAAGCTTGTTTAGATGAGCGATTAAGGAGAGAAACAAGTGCAAATGAAGTTTGCTTTGGCACACATCACTATTGACACACAGTTTACTGAAATATCTCCCTGCATAGTTTTCCCCTTACCTAAATTTGGACGTGGTGGATGTAAGAAAAGATGAGGGGAGGAGTGGGTCTCATTTGCCCGAACAGGGAGGCTTTAGTCCTGGGCACAGAGACCGTCCTCTGGCTCCTTCGCAGCCCACCTCTTCCAGCTGATCCAGAAATAAAACCCAAAGAGAGGGGGCAGGAGGACATGTTTCACCTCAGGCCATCTGCTCCGTGCAAGCTATTAGATGTTCAATTAACATGGTAAACTGATAGTTTGCCATGTCAACAGAGCGCTGTGTCACCAAGCATCCACTTCTGCCCCCCTGTATCCGAAACCCCCCTTTAAACCACAAAATAGGCCGACTTTAACTGTCAATGACAAATTTAGAGAAGTGTTTATTCATTGGCCATTTCATTTTCTGCCAAGGTTTATTTGATCATGAGAACACTGTGTATATGTAAGAGACTAATAATACTACTTCCTAAAACTTGTTATTGCAGGGGGGCTTTAAAGTGGCCTGGCAAGAGATTTGAGTAGAGAGGAACAGCTGGTATATTCTCTCCATATATTTCACTTTATTAGGGGGTCATCATCTAACATATAAGTTATCATATTTCACAAATTTCCAGTTGTCTACCATATGCTGGATGAGACTCAGTCTTGTAAATTGTAAGCTTGATCCAATCTGAGACCCAGGTTGGCTGTGAGTGGCCCTGTAACTCCATCGCAGTCACAGTTACAAGGCTCAGGAGCCTTGGGTGTGAGGTGCATGTGATGTCTGCGTGTGCCAAAGCATGTGCTAATTTGCTCATCTGTGTGTTTTTGGGTTTGAGCATTGAAGGGTACTGAGTGGTATGTGTAGGAGAGTCAGTAAATGTTTGTTGTTAAAGCAAACCAGACACCTCAGCTCCACTGAATCAGAGCTCCACCATCACAACCCCCGGAATCTGAAACCCGATGCTGGAAGTTGGGCAGCCAGAGTGATTAGGGGGACCCACCACGCTGGTGGTGTTACAGTTTGGCTCAGGTGTCCCATTCGTCACACCACAGACCGGTCCCAGCTCACACCAGCCTGGCCCAACACCCTTGTTGCAGCACTGTCTCTGGGGTGGAGTCAGGCAGCCGGGGGTCCTCTCTATAGGAGCCTTAATGGCTCCCATGGGTCCAACTTATCCATCCGTCTGCACAGGCTCCTCTAACTCGTTAAAAAGCACAGACCTGTGGTGCTAAATCATCAGTCTGTCACACACATCATACACACCTGGTGGGACTTGTATCCCAGTAGAACAATAACTGTCACATACTGGATATTGTGTGGACACTGTGAAGTGGAGTGAACATTTTAGGCTGGAGAACAGAAGGACATCGAATTAGATATACCACACCATATGCCAAATACACACACACACACACACACACACTCCATCTTGGTCTGACAGCAGAGGTAGTTACGGGTCAAAACCACAGTGAGTGGGTCCACATAAAGGCAGCTTTGTTAAGACGCACTGTGCTCCAAATACCATCCAGCCCGGCCACAAAACCTTACAGGAGAGAGACGACACAGCAAAGAGGGAGAGAACTGTGGAATGGCAATTCTAATTCCCAGGTCGTCAAGCACAAACGCTTTTACACACCCCTTGGTGTCTCAAAGCAACGCACAGGGCAACCTTTCGCGTATCTTTGTGATGCACAACTGAAACACATTGTAAGACGTGGTTAATGAGGTGAAATGGTCTGGTTAGGTTAAGGCAAAAAAAAGAAAAAAGAAACAATTAGGTTTAGAACTAGAATTATTGCCACGTGCTTGTATGCCTCCGCACACAAGTCAAGTTGTACTTTAAATCAACATCCATGTCTGCAAAACAGATGAGTCCTTGCTGTTGCTTACCTGGGAGGGAAGTTTACAGCAGGTATATACTGCATGTAGTCAAAGAGCTGTGCACACACATTTACACATTCTGTGTACACACTCACACAAACACACATTCAAACACTCCCTCTGCGCTCTTCAGTGCTAAGCAAGCCCCCTCATTCTCATCAAAGTGCGATCATGATGTTCTCTTTCATTTTTGTCCCTCCGCCAGTGCCATACCTGACAACTTGCAGAAAGGTGCAGATCATAACTCACACACACGAATACAATCACTCACAGTCTTGTCATTGTCTTCTCCCCACACTTTGGCAGGCATCCGTGCAGGGCTCAAGATGAAAAGGGTCCCCAATTTACAGTTTGCTGTCCTTGACTGCACAGTTTATATAACACTCTGTGATGTTTGGTCTTTGCAGTACTTGTTTTTACACTGAATGTGTAAAAATGTACAAAACTCAGATCTTAAGTCCTGGTTCTTGGCAATAAGATTTTCTACTTAAATAATAGTTAGACATTTCAGAGAAATAAATAATGCCATACAAACAACATTAGATATTCTAATATTATCAATTAATAGCTGGACATACACACATTATTTATAACTGCTTTGCATCCCTTTGTGGATGTTTAGGGCTTCTTTGTGGTTGATGATTTGATTTGATTCATTTAAGATCAAATAATAATAATAATAATAATAATAATAATAATAACAGTCTTTTTGGTGAAACACTTTTGGGTCAAGAAGTAAACAAATGACTTTGGCTCTACAGCAGGTGACCTTTAACCCCCTCACACCCTCCCGCCATGGTCGTGCCTTGAGGCGGCATTGTTAATGGCTCTCTCTGCTGGTATGCAGAGAGCGTGAGCAGAACTGAGAGGATCCTACACACACAGCATGAAAAAAAAATCAGGCCCTTGTGCACATTAGGCCCTGCAAACACTTAGGTGGTCCTGAAAAAGATGGGAAGAGAGGGAGACAGAGAGACACAGGAGAACATGGGAGGAAAGCAGTTATGTAGGAGGGAGACTGTCAGGTTGTCTGTGTCAACAATACAGAAATAATTGGCCTCTGTAGCCCGTGGGGCTCGTTGCGGCGGCGGGAAGCCCTGCTGGGGTTGGGTGGGGCATGGCCCTGGCATTACACACAATTAGGCCAACAAGGGGGTCAAATGGGGAGGCAGGAGAGGTCCCAGCCCTGTCATTCATGAGAGGGATGTCTTTGTGCCCCGGGCTAAGCCAAGGAAACACTCAAGTCACAAGGAAAGGCCCTGAACTAGGCCTCTGTCTGGAGATGAAAGCTTCATGAGTGTCCTGCTGGTCTGAGACCAGGCTGATGATGCAAATTACAGAGGAGGAGGTGAATAGATTAACAGTGGACCTGAGATGTTAACAAGAAGCTGCACATAGGTGTTTAGCAGACAGACAACCTTGGATAACTTGAAAATTCAAGGAACTTCTTTTTGCTTTTCTTCATCTGCTTGTTGGTCCAAACCTTCCATCTTTCTTCAGCGTCAATGAACACAAACATGTTCTCCCTCCATCCCTTTGAAATCCTCTAAATCCTGCTCAACACGTTTTTGTGTCTGTGGTCAGGCTCTGGACAGTATCATAAGCCAGACTGTTGGGTGGAAGCCGGCTAGCCCCTCTTTGACTTGACCCCCCCCTTGACCTCTCCCTGATGTGATAAACATTCCCAATCAATGGAGGAAACAGGGTGGAAGTAGACGGGGCCGTGAACATGACCTCCCGGTTGGCTTCAAACGGCCAGCGATTCTGTGTTTACACCTAATCTTCACCTTGTTCTTCTGATGGGGTGAGCGCAGTCAGAGATGGAGTGAGGTCAGCTTGTTAAAACCTGACAGCGCTACAAAATGTATCCTTTATCTCACTAAGTTTTACTCTCTAAATTACCAAATCATCTGTCAGCTGAATAAAATAAATGTGCTCATTATCAATATAAATGTATTATAGAAATCAGATATCATTTTTTATATTTGTTCAGTATAAATGTTTTGTACAATAAGGATTTTTCATGAGAAGCCCTCACAGACAGCTAAGATAAGGAGCCCTTTTAAATGCAAACTTTCATACTAATGGTTATAACCATTTAACACATCTAGAGCTGTCAAACGACTGATTTTTAAAGACGTCATGAACTCTAGATTCAATCACATTATTACACATCCATTATTTTTGCATTACAAAACAGTTTTGAAGTCCATTTTGACGACTTAAAGCATTTTTTTGTCTTGAAAAGAAACTAAATGCATGGCACTAGTATAAGGTGGGTATATCTGTAAAGGAAAGACTCATGGGTACCCACAGAACCCATTTTCATTCGGATATCTCGAGGTCAAGGAACCCCTGTGAAATGACCATGCCATTTTTCCATCACCAAAATTTAGCCTAACTTTAGAGCATTATTTATCCCCCTTCCTGAGAAGTTTGCATGACATGGTTTTCTGTATTCCTCAAGTCCTCTACTTTGCACATATCTGCAAACAGTATGCATGTAGCATCTCACATTCTCTCTGCAGAGAGCGGAGGGCCGTGCAGCACTGTTACGTTCCTCATGAATGACTTCATGAAATGAGAGATGAGCGAGAAGCAGAGTCAATGACCTGCACTCACAGCCGGGGTCCGTGTTGCATGTTCGGCTCTTCTTGCTCGTTCTCTTTTATGAGAGGAAGTGCTACGGCAATCTAACGTCACAACAAACAACAAAGTATAACCTTTTGTTTTCACCAACACCTTTTCCCTCACTGAGCTGGTTGGCTGTGTGTAACAGTATCTGTGAAAGGCTGTTGTGAGTTTAACAACCTGCTTGGTCTAAGGAATCAGTCCCCCATGTAACTCTATCTGTGACAGTTAATGCTGCATTACTTTACCTCTACAGCACCTCCACCCATGAGACTCACTCCATCTTTGCAAGTGGTTCCCAACTGGTGGGTTGTGGTCCAAAAGTGGGTTATGGGCTCATTCTGAATGGACCACAAGTAACTCACAAACATATCAAGTTTATAAAGAAAACACACTTTAATATGAAATACAGTGAATTTCCAGCACAGAGCTTTAATTTTGAAGTTTCTGCTGTAAAGTGAGAGGTTTTTTTGGGTTTTTTGTACAGAAACATTTTTATGGTATTATTTGGCACATTAACATGCAGTGCCGTTGCAGCATTTTTATGTCACTGATCTTGAGGCAATAATATGCATTCTTTTTGGTTGCAGTGCTGTATATCCACTGAGTTTTAAGTTACTGCACTTGAATCTTGCAATATGTTTTCTTTCATTGTATTCTAAGCTCATGTGTTGTTTACATTTTGTGAAAATAAAATTGAATATATGGTAATTTATCTTATGTGAGGACCTTGAACTACTGACTAAGGACAAATCTTGATCCTGTGGCTGGACTACTTGGAAACCACTGATCTCACCGTCTCCCAGTAACACCATGCTCTATTCTAGCCAATGGACACACATACAGTAATGCCGCGCGCACCCTCGCAGGAATTCACGGCTGGATGAAACAAAATATATGTCAGAGCTCTCCTTTTACTGAGGCCTTTCGCTGCTTCCTCTTACAGTTTAAGACATGATCAAACAAGACAGGACAGGAAAGTGGGATTGCATTTAAGTGTGTGAGTTGGGGGCAGTCAAAGTGTGTGTCCCTGGGGATGAGACGGGGATGGGGGATTGTATCTGTATCTCTGACCCCCCCCCCACCACCCACTGGCCCCTGGGGAGCAGGCAGGGCTGCTGCTGAGACCGAATAGGGCTCAAGTTTTGTCAACGGGCATCAATCTCTCTTGTCTGTCAGCCCTAAAACTCCCAACCCCTGACCCTGCCCCACCCTCTCATGGCCTGGGTTACAAAGCTTCCTGGATGGGGATTGGTTGTCAGGGAGGTCCAGCTGAGAGACAGTGGAGACAGTAATCTTGCCCGCGATGCCGCTGTGTCTCAGGATGATGCAGCTCCTATTGCTCCGGCCTAAACCGAGCAAATTTATGTTGGGTTTTCTTTTCTGCTGTCCTCCATCTTCTCTGATGCTGTCCCTTATCTCTGTCTTTCTACCGCTTTACTGATAACAACATATCCTCTTCTGCTATCTGCTATCTCTTGGTCCTATCAGTCCATTTCCCCTCCCTCTCTCTTCAAGGTACAAAGTGTCTTCATCCATCTCTCTTCTTGCATCTGAGCAGTCTGTCAGTGAGTTACCTCTGGAGTGAAGGATGGTTTTTGTCACTGAACAAAGAGGCTCACATGTTCTCTAAACATGCACTTAAGGTTGGGTACCATTTACAAAGCATTATTAACAAATTCACCTTATGAATAATGATTTAACATGAAATAACAGTCACTGGACTACTAAAAAAACAAATAAATTATGATATGGGTCTGTAATTGCCTCACTAATATAGGAGAGAATCAGCAGCCAGACACATGTCACATTTTATCTGTTTGGGAGTGGCTGAGACTGTCACTACAAGGGGAACAGCTGATCCATCTTAACAGTCTACCTTTAGGGAGTCTAGGAGGCTAACTTAGTTTGCTGACTTTGGTGCTAACCCCCATCACTTCATCAGCAGGTGATAAGCAAGGCCAGCCCATTCTCATTCATTTCGTAAAACAGCGCCGCTCTGTCAGCGCTTTTGCTGTAAGGGTGCAACGCCAAAAGGCACTTTTTGCATGTGCATGGAATGCCACTGGACAGTGTCGGGTGAGAAAGCGGACAGACGGAACAAGTCGCAGTGTTGTAATTGGCATGTGCTGCGTAATATACGCAATCTGCCATGTGCGCAAGACACATCAGGATGCTGTCAGGTTGTAACACTATGCTAACATTGTAATATAAGCACTGTGAGGGCGTCTATAGGGTGAGTGAGAGGGTAGTTGGATGAGTCCTGGATTTTGATGCAGAGGTCAGATATTTGATTCCTATTTGTATGTAACCATCCGTGCTGTTGTTGCTTAAACAAAACCACGTCATCCCACCAAGTGCATTTGATGTCACAGTAGTGGCATCCCAGTGCATAAACAACAGATGCAGAAGGACACCTAACTCAAAATATGTTGAACTGGAAGTCTATTGACAAAGCTGAAACGTGTCATAAGTTGGGCTGACAACATGTTGGCAAGACACGAGAGTTTGTCTTGGGTCTTTAGGAGTTGTAGCATGTATTCACTTCAACAGCCTAAACTGTTCACACATTACACTGTCACTTAACTTCATACTCTCTGCTCTGCCCACTGCAGCCTCAGCAGCACTTGCATACACATGCTCACTTTATTTTTCTAGCTTGCGCTGACTCTCTGTCATTATTCACACAATCTGGCACCGAAATGAGGCATTGCATTATGATTTGGTCCGGTAGGTACCAGTCATATAGGAAGGAGTTTTGGTACCTAACCCTACATGCACTGAGTCTGGTCTAAGAGCTCAGAGTCTGTGATCCTGGAGTTGTGTCTGTGATGTGTGTGTGTGTGGGAGTGGGATGGGGGTGGGGGGTGGGAGTGCTGAGAGAAATTGTAGAGAGAACATGACAAACCACTTGTGGCATGGTTGCATCTCCCTGAACTATTAATCCTTGCATGGCCCTGCTTAGCTGCTGTCCTCTATCAAAGCCTCTCTGTCAATGGATGAATGGATGAGTTCGATGATTCACGGAGCATCCTGGCTGCATTAATCTTTTTCTTTCTGTCATTGCATTTTGGGGTGTTAGCCAAGTTTTTTTACTAGGGTTGGGGGATGAGGGCAAACAGAAGGCAGGTAGGGGTTACTGGGGTGAGGGGTGTTGAGGTACTCCAGCTGTAGTGTTCCCCAAATACTCCCCTCTATCTCACGCACCCCAGGCCTCCCCTCTCAACATCTCCCTCCATCACTCACTGTCCCTTGTCCATCAGTGTCCTGTAGGTCCCTGAATATCTCTTTAATGCCTCCAACTAACAACCCCCCTCTTCTCCTCTCTTCACCTTTTACTCCATCTTCTTCTTTCCTCTCTTTCATATCTCCTCCCCTCCCGTGTGAGGCGGCCTGGCTCACTTCCATCAGCTTGTCTTTGGAATCTGCGAGCTAAGTCTTGGTATGCGCCCAGCGTGCTCAAACTAACTGCTTTTCCATTCTTTTCTAAATTTCTTTTCTTTCTTTATCCCCCCTTGGATTTGAGAACTCTTGTCCTGAACATTGCTTTCTCACGGAACAGGTGGCAGGCTACAGTGGTCATGTGGGTCTGGTCTGGATTGTCTCTTTAGTTCACTGACGGAAAGAAAAAAAAGCAGCTTTATTTTCTTCTTGCTTTTATCTACAACTCTTCTGTTCTCCAGTAAAATTCAAACGAAAATCCCCACTCAGCTCTTGCCTCTGTTTGCCATTAAGATCAAGACAATGCACCTGGTTAACACAATCCTTTGTCCTTGCAGCCCAATGATCAGTGAGATGCAGCTGACATCGGCGCCACTATGGCACTTAACGAAAGACTCAAATCAAAGGCAGGGTGAACCTGTATGATGGTGCTTTTCGTTCACAAACAGCTCTCTGAAGCAGGAGGCCCTACCCTCATGCAAGGACCCTCAGTCATCATCAGATCATCAGTGGTGGCTTTGATGCTCCATTCAGTTGATGGCCCATTGTCGCAGCTCCCTATTCACCAGCACCTGGGCAGGCTGGCACAGTTAAACCTTTCTGCTGTGTTATCATAACAAACGCGTGACCGTTTTCAGAGGATTGGACTGGAAGAGTCAAGAGACTAATGCCCAGGCCACACTGCATGTGTGAGCAGCGTGTCACGACTACCTTGCTGAACTGCTGTGGCTCACGTTCTTGTTATGTTCACATTGAATGCATTGTTGCTGTGGTGCTGCCTGCTGCTATAACTACTATATTTCCACAATTAAAAGCCAATACTCCACTAATTTAGGGAGTCATGCAGGCTACTGCATTGTCAATAGCATGATCCTGCAAATATTTCACAATAAAAGGCTTTGTGTCCACAACTGAAGGGATTTGGTTGACAAAAACATTGTCAGAGGGCTTTAATTTTGAAACTGAAAAAGGAAAGGTTAAGTAAGAAAGATATATTTGTATTCCTTCATGTCTGTGTTAGGTGAAGACATTGAAACTGGTAGTATATGGTAGTATAATGCCAATCTAATTATCAAAAGACCATTTTGACTGTCTATTTTTTGCTAAAAACCATCACATGGTAAAAAAGGTCGAGACTCAGTTTTTCTGGATGTGCTGCAGCAGAGCAGCTGAGATAAAAAACAACAGGTTCCATGATGCAAATGTGCTGCTCACACAGGCAATTTGGTCCTGGTATAAGAGAGCAGTAAAATGATGCCCTCTTTCTTAACAAGATGAGGGTGACTGCGGAGTGTATGAGAGTCAAATCCTAAGACTATTATCAGGTACCAACGTGAGAGGCCAGTTTGTGGTTTAAATGTGCAATCATACTATAAAGCAAAAGCTGGCGATGAACCCACAAAGCAGACTCACAGACTCGGATAAAAGTTCAGGGTATTTAATCATGCTCAGGTCGGTACACAAGTAATCAGTCACATAGGCAAAGGTATCCAAATCAGGCAAAAGGGTGGTCAAAAGTGGCCAAACATACACTCACAGGAAACACAGGAAAACACCGGGACTCTCGCAGGAATGTAAAAATGATCTGGCAACAAAGGAGGGGCAGACAGGGACTTAAATACTCTGAGACAAGATAGATAATGACACACAGATGAAACACATTAGGACAGGTTGACTAATTAATGAGAAGGAAAACTTGACAGTAGGTGGTATCTGAAACGACAGACAACTGTTACCAAAATAAAACAGGAAATCCAACGAAGACAAACTCAGGAACTTTACGGGACATGACACATACATATTACAACAGACTGCATAGCATTTTTATTGTAACCTTTGGCTAAATCTCTAAACCACATGGAAACGTCTGCCATCACATTTTAATCCCCGTTCCCTACAGCAATGTGACAAAGCTGAACCCAGTTTTACAGAGACCTACATGCAGTCAGTTCAAAAATGAACAGATAAAGATGGGAAATGCTGACCTGACTATACTCTCGTGGTCATGGAGCACTTCACAGCTGAGTGGTGTTACCGTGGGCAGCAGCGGGCAAGACACCCTGGCACCATTGCTTTGAGAGCAGCCAAGCCTGTTCTTGTCAGATGGGTGAATGTGGCCTCAGACGCCAGCCAGCGTGTCCCCTGGGTGCCTCCTCACCTCTGTGGCCATGGGTGGGGATGTGGGAGGGGGACAGAGTCCTCCTTCATCACCTCAGTGTAGAGATGGGACCAGCGCCCAGAGTGACCATGCCAGGCCAAGTCCATCCCTCGCTGAGCCACAGCACTGGGCAGAGCAGCTTGGGGGCTCTGGACCCACTGGCTACAGTAAAACTGACAGAATATGACTCTTCGTGAGCTAAACCAGCATGGGTAAACACATGGAGATCTATGAAAAGGTGTGTGCTGCCTGACAAAACACACACGCAAGTGCCTGTGCATGTCCATGCATACACATCAGACACCAGAGTCCCTAAATTTGCTTTGGCCTGACAAGATTCCTGTTTGGAAATGATAACAACAATAATGGAGGCTTTGCTGTTTGCCCTCATGTTGGTCTTTCTGAAAATAGGGTATGAGTGCGAGAGGCGGAGAGGAGCGGAGACAAGGATGGTGGTTCAACTCAGTGTCTTTGATGCACCGTTGTTCCGCAGGCCGCCCTCTCCTCTCTGTGTAGCCCCGCGGTTTGGCCTTGGCTCCACGACCCTCTTCACAGCCCTCTGGTCCAACTCTCCCACCGCAGGCGCACTTCTTTAGCACGTGTCAATATTAGTTCAGAATTATTTCTAGAAGTCCAGAGGGGTAAAATCCTTTTAGAGATTACAGAGCTGACACAAAATAATGAGGAAGAATCTGAAGAACTGTGGAAGAACCATTAATGAATATTTATTATTTGCATAACAAACACAGATGATTTAACTCAGGCATACTGTGGGCAGCTAAATCTGGGTGAAGCCACATGGTGTCCTGGGTAACCTCAGCCCAGAATAGCCTGCGATGAAGACAGGAATCACAGTGGTGTGCTAGGCTCCTTTGCTTACTGATGAGGATTGGAGGGGGTGAAAACAGAGTGAATAGAGGTCCCTCCACCCGGGGATGATCCTCGATAAAAGGCTTCACATCTGGGTCAGTAACTGGCATCTTTTCTGGAGAGAATGAACCTGGAAACCTGAGAGCTGACTGGGTGGTCAGGCCATTCACACGTGCGTCAGAGCCAAAGGATTTTACTTATTCTGTTCATGCTATTTAATAGCAGACGACAGATGTAAAAGGGGGGATGTAAAAAAAAAAAAAAATGCTGTGTTTAAAAGGATGAGCTGTATTTCCATGATCTATGAATGATTCCCAGGTGGGATGTCATCCTGGCAGGCCACAGGCTTGAGCAAGAGTTTCTGATTGTTTGAAGCAGTCAGCCATTAGTCACGCAGTTCTTAAATATGCTTGATGCATTACAGCCATGTCGTCTTCGGGGATCTGAACTATATCTCCTTTTTCTTGTACTTGACTAGATGAGGCTTTTCACTCCTTCCTCAGCCAGGCTGGGTTGGATTAAATTAAACTGGGGCCTACCAAAGTAATTAAGGCTGCAATAAGTCCCTTTAGCCAAAGAACGACTTCAGCTCAAAGATATGTGATCCCTTTAGAGTCTTACAGTTCCCGGCATTTCCAAAGAAATACTGTTTTACCTGCAGTGAAGGGGATTTCCCCTTCAGTTTGTGTGTGTGTGTGTGTGTGTGTGTGTGTGTGTGTGTGTGTGTGTGTGTGCGCGCGTCAGCAATGACCATATACTAATGCCTTAGAGAGCTAGTTCTCCTCTCAATCAATTTGAACCATTCATTCAGCTTTCTATGAAGTAATTATTTTATTTTATATATTACTTTAAGTTAACTTTTTACGGTTTATCCGTTTTTTTAGCCATTTATCCATTACTCTTAACAAGCTAATGTAACCATTTATTAATCACTTTTGCTCTTTTCAAATGATTTTTGCTATTTCTTTCAACTGTTTATCCATTACTGTTTAGACTTTCCTGCTTAACTAGTTTTCACCAAGACTGTATGAAATAATGGATGTAATTACTGTGATGCCACCATTACCAGAGGAAAGGAAATTTTATGTTAATATGAGAATTTGACCATTTTCTCATACTTAAGCCAACTCCTGGGACATAGAAATAGCCTACCTCTTATCTCAGACCAATCCTAATTCAAGATCGTACAATGTTTTTTTTTTTCTCTCTCATTGCACAAATCTTTATTTGCCTGCTCTCTAAAGCCAGAGTAATCTTTATTTGGACAGTAAAATCCAAAAGAAAACTTAATTGGCTTATAAATGAATCTGCACAATTTCAGAATTGGTCTCAGTGATCAGTCTCAACTCTGTATTTTATGTGGTCCCAGACTTTCATCACTTCTGAGAAGCCAATGAGCACAGCAAAACACAGCTGATTATTAATTTGTTCTTTAATTTCCCCTAAGTAGGCGTTAGGAACAAACGATGAGAATATAGTAATTTCCAAATAAGGTGCTGATTTATTTCTAATGAGACAAAGAAAAGACTCTTGTGAGGAGTGAGGGGTGGATCTGATTCAAATTCTGTGCTGATGCCTCCCAGACAACCTGTCAGTCATTCGGCCAAAAATATGCAAAAGTGTGTGCCTTAATAAAATGTAAACATATGGGTTATAAAAAAAAAAGTCCACCCCTTGTACAGTTGTCATGAAGGGGGAAACTGGCCAAGACCAAAACTGTTTCTTTTACCAGGCTGCAAACCTTTTTTTGTCTGCTATAAGTTGAGTATTTTAGCATGGTTCTCTGGCAGTTGACTTGGGTTTAAAGCCCGCCTCAAGTGACCATTTGATGAACTGCATTTATTGGCTTCATTCTTCAGCCGTGAAAGTTTCTGCATAGTTTTTCATACACTCTTAATCACAATATCACCTAGTCTTCAGCTGATACAGATGATTCAGTAATGACGCTTTTGAAGGAACTTTTTCACAAATCTAGGGACCTAGTTCTAATGACCTAAAATTTTGTTGTGTTTGCATCACAAGCGAGGCAACAATCGTAATTCCTGGAAACCCTTTTTGAGGGACATTTTAAGCTCCTGTTTCGGAATAGGTACTCTCACAGCACAAGTGGAGCCATGAGCGATGTAAATGATAGAGACTGTTCAAACAGAGCCAATTTAAAAAAAACCCACAAACAACAGCTTGTGATGAAAACAATGAAAAACCATGGACAAATGTACCAACAGTAAAGTTCAGGCTTTACTGAGTTTGTATGCAAAGGTGGAAATACAACACAAATTTGATTCATCAAGGCAAAAGATATGTTGCTATACCAACCGCCGGATGGCTACAGTACATTGCTTCAGTGTTCTTATCACTGGTGTGAATGCAAACAGGAAAAAAGTCCTTGAAGTTATGCAGTTCTTGGGGGAGCTCCCCAGCTGGCTGTTCCTCTCAGCGAGTCCCCAGAACTGTTTGGTTCAAAAACACCTTATGTAAACTTTTTTTGCTTTTAATCTAATATTGATTTCTGTTTATTATTTGAGCCTCTCAGTCATTCCACATACCTCCCGTTACACGCAATCACACATAGCTGCAACTGTCCAGGAGACAAAGACCACAAACAAATCTTCCTTGTCCAGTGTCCACTGTTTACAGAATGGGATTCATCAATATCACATTCTCACTGTTTTCTGTATACCCATTTCCTGTATCACAGTTCACACTTTGTGTAACTATGTAATACAGAATACTGGTAACTCTCTGATCCTTTGAAGTCTTGACTTTGGATATCAAAGAGTTCAAACAGCTTGAGAGACGCTCTGGGTGTCAAGCTAATAAATGAATAAAGCAACAGTATGCTCTTCCAGGTAAATGTGAGTGAAGAATCTATCACTCCAGGGCTTCGTAAGTTCAAAAGTTCAAGTCCCACATGACACCTGTACCTGTAGAGCCAAAGTGAATAGGAAATGTATTGTTGTCGCCATACATAAATCTGTTTATACCATCAATTAAGTTGGGTAACCTTTACAAAAGAAAAGTCTGCACTTTTGTCTGTACATCAGGGCGTGTAACACCATCTTTGATTAGATTAATAATTTGAGTGATCGTCATTTGTGTCTGATTATAAGAAAAGATGGGAGTGAGTCACCTAACTGAGTCATTACAGAGCTCTAGCTGCCCCACTCTCCCATTACCCTCCTCTTCTGCTGTTCAAGAAAAGAGTGGAAAGTCCATAAGCAGAAGTTGGAAACTACAACCACAACCAGCCAATGCACAGGACACTTATTCATAGGCTCACACACACACACACACACACACACACACACACACACACACACACACTTGGGGTGGGGAACAAGAGCAGCAGCAGTGGCAGTAGCAGTAAATTGGTACAGACATCCGTCAGAAGCCCCATGAGTCACCCACTGGAAAACGTACAGCTCTCCAAAGCCAGAGTAGATATCCATCAAAAGTGATTGCGGCTGGTGCGAGCTCCTGCAAAAACACAGTTAGATATATACACACAATTATGCCCAAATACACACAAACACGTGCTTACTTGCACACATAGCAACACATGCAAATCACATACCCATGCATGCACAGAGCAGAGATTTTTGTGGTGTTGACGGTAAGGCAGTGGAGGGATAACGAGCGGTATGTCGTCCGGAGGAGAGACAGCAAGGCTGGGGAGCCGTGCGTAACCGCTGCAGAGCCTTCCCGAGGCTTTAATTGAAGCCAACTTGACTTGTGAGGTCACCTGACAATATAAACACTGCCTCAACCTCCAATCAATCTCCAGTTCTTTGATACTTTTCGTGAGCGCAGGCAACTAATTGAGAATCACCACCACCTGTAGTGGAGCATGAACACAAAGAGGTACAACTGATCAGACAGATTACTGCTGATGTCATTTATCAAACAATAGCGCCTGGGATTTCTTTAACCATTTTTGCCAAGAACTTGTCTGATACATCGGGCAATCAGGTTTGTTCTAGATAAAGTGTGCATTTGATATGAAAATCAGAAAATCCCTCACTTCTTTTCTGTTAAACTAATTCCCCCGAGCTGCATATCAGATCTCTGAGTGGCTGCTATGTTTTGCACACATGTGCTACACACATTACACTTGCACCCGAATTATGTGGAACATAAGGAGAGGCCCATGTAGAGCTCTTCATCGAAGGATCTAAATAGCTTGGTATGGTAGTGAAGCTGCTGTCAATGTTTTTTGGGAGATTTTTTTTTCTCTTGCAATAAATCAAGCTTCAGCTGTTCCTGACACCCGGCCCACTGTGCGTAAGATCTGCCCCTCCGGCCATCTTTAATAGCTTTGATGTACAGTGTGTAATGAGGTTATGAATAGGTTAAAGAAAAGTTCCAGATAATGCTCTAGGTAAAGATATTTATGAATATTTCTTATAGTTTTAAGTAACGCATTAACTTGTCAGTGGACTATTTGGTCTACATATTATGCTCTAGGTATCCTCCTGCGTCTGCTGTTGATGTTCTGGGATGTCGCCATTAATGCTGGGATGTCAACAAAAGCATAGGAAAAGAGTAGGATAAGGCAACAACAACATGTGGATATGTTTAGGCAACAAAAGCACATGGCAACCAACGGCATGATGTCAACAACAGCACATGGTTAGGATTAGACCGCAAAGGCATAGATGGTTGGATTTAGACATCAGAAAAACAGATTGATTTGGCTTTACTTTCAAACTGGAGGTGACACTGACCTTCCAGGTGAAAGATTTGGGTTTTTTTAGAGCCATCCACCACCCTCCCTCCTGCCCTATTGGTATCCTTGCACTCAATATGCAACCAGTGACATACAATGTAAGAAGATGCAAAGAAGGACTATATTACAGTCCACGCAAGCAATGCAAGTTACACAAGCTGATCACATTTCACTGGGGATGCACCTTGTATAATTCCACAAAAATGGATTGATTGATAAATTGATCATATAAAAACTATATCACAGTATTATCTTGGAATTAGAAACCTAGAAATAAAACTGAGAAGACACGGGCACACAGCACAGAAATGCATAGAGCCAAATTGTTATCACAGCGCGATTATGAGCTGATGTTAGTGAGTCATAACTCCCAGTTTTTTTTCTTTTTTACTTTTATCCCCTCTGCTCCTGCCAGCCTCACAGAGGACCCAACTTCTGTGTAGAGCTCTGTGTTGTTCTGCGTGGTCAGGCACAGTGGCGCTGCACAGATTCCTGAGACGTCAGACATTCTGGTGTTGGTGGGGTCAGCGGCTGCAGCCTGCGCCTCACACATGACCTCCTCAAGGTCAGCAGGTCAGATCCTGTGATAATCCTGTCCCGCATAGCAGCTTGGCGTACATAGGTTTGTCCTCTCCTCAAACCAGAGAGGTTTAAAGTTATGTGCAATAACTTGTTTAGTTTTTTTCTGCTATGGATGGTCACTTAGTTTTGCTAAGAAGCAATAGTATTTTTAGGTTTTGACCAAGAGGATGGAAAACACACTGCATGCTTTGGCAGATGACACCCTGTTTTATTTCAGCACTTGTGCAGTATATGCACTTGCTAGAGCCTTCATGTGAATGTGTGAGCATGTGCATGTCTGTGCACATATTTAAACTTATATCTTATTGTATATGCACACAGGAATGAGAGTGCAATTTGTCTCAGAGGGGGGCAAAAAGCCCACACCTGCAGGAGATCTGCAGAGAGCATCACTGTCATCTGGAGAAGCGAGTTCAGAGAGGGAGAAGAGATGAAACAGAGAACAGAGGGGTCGCACTCCACCCCCAGACATTGTTATTTCAAGCTTTTCTCATCATATTGAGGACGAAGGGAACAATACACACACACTCACTTGGAGCACTCACTGAGAGCAGCACAGTCAGCTCTTTCAGCAAACAGAAGAGAGAGAAAAATCAAAGAGCAGAGAGGCGAGGAGAAGGAGGGACGGGGTGAAAGATAGACAGCAGGGTAGATAAAGTACCTTATCCACTGAGGCTTTACTCTTCACTCCTCTACTACTTTTACACGAGTGTGATGCAAAAACATGCATCAACACGACCTGAGCTAGAGGCAGCTTTTTTGTACTCTCTCTTTAGCTTTTCAACAGTTTTTTCTCTCCCTCTTACATTTGCCAGCTATGTTTCACAGAACCTAAGAGAAGTGAGATGGAACAAGGAATGAGAAATCTGAAAAGTGATTATATAAAAGGAAATATTGTCCACTGTTGCAGAAAAATAATATGAAATTGTTTTCATTTTGGTAGTTATTCTCAGTCATACTAATTTTGCTCATTTGCTCAAAGTAAAAATATTGCCCTTGTCGAATGCATTAGACTGAAGACATGGCATTTTTCCCCTCATGTCTCAATCCCCCCCTCTTCCTCCCCCCACACACTCACTACCCCCTTCTCCAGTTGTTAGGAAGGAATGCCTCTCCTGTAGATCTAATGGCAGTTGGGATGATTGATCAGGTGGCAAAGAGACTAGAGTCATTATAGGTCTACAGTCTGTGCGAGCATTCATACATTTGTGCATGCATGTGCAGTATGCATGTCACATACATGTGTGCGTACCGGCGACATTTGTGTATGTGTCTGCCTGTTTGCGCGTGTAAATTCCTTGTACATCCACGTGTGTGTTAGTGCGGCTTTACAGCAATGGAGACACCAGGACACTTGGCACCACACTGACGTGACCCAACACTCGACCCTGCAGGACGCCAGTGACAGTCTGACATGAAAGATGAGGCACAGAGGCGAACATCAACAGGCAGCAAGAAAACGAAACCCCACTTCAGTTCAATGCTGATCTGGCTTCCTTCAAATCTCTATCTGCAGCTTTGTTTTTACTCAAAAAACAAACTGAAACAGAGAAAGGTAGCCTGCTCCTGCACACAATTTATTATTTTTTTTACAGTCAGTGAGGCTTACACTGTAGGTGTGTATGTTCTTCACAAAACTGACCTCTTTGAACCTTAACAAATTTCATACAGAGGAGGGAAGAACAACTTAAGACAACTTGAGGCACTTGCGTAACAAACTACAAGAAGAAACATATCTGCGTGCATTTCCCTCTTGGGATTCGTCCAATGTCGAGGCTTTTTGATGCTTCTGCTCTTACTGGCTGTGATATGCTTCCGTGTGTACATAGTGCTTCGCCACTGGCAAGCCCTTGCTTCTCCTTTTTTCTTGTCAGTTTTTTTTTTCAAAGAAATATTTGTTGGCAGGGTTGAATTAAAGCTTGAATAAACTTCAATAGGCTTGGGATTTTGGCGTGAAGCCACTGGGCTCATCTAGTGTTGGCATTTAACCCCCTCTATAGGAGAGTGAAGTGGCCAGCTTTTCAAAACTTTCATTCAGATGTTATCTGTCCAACAGGCACATGACCATGTTTGTGTTACAAGAGCTGCAGCAATCCCATGATATACTGGGAAACTACTGGCCCTACTGATGATTTTTTAAGTACTAATACATGGAAAATTCCCCTTGTTTGCTGACATCATATGAGATGTGCAGCCCTCTGAGGCTACATGGTGATGGCACTGGAGGGTACGGTATACTGAATAAATACTTTAGTGCGTGGCCTGCTGTGTCGACTTGTCGTCCCTCTTTCTCTTTCGTCCACAATCGCTCCATTCAGCCCTGTTATTTCTGATCCCTTGGTGCAGTTGGGTCAGCTAGCTGATCTAAAGGGCTGTCAGCTGAACGGCTGGTAGTTACAGAGCAAAACTTTATGACTCAGGTGCATCCCACCAACAAACACGTCTGACAAGAATGCCTCCCACCCAGTTTAGAGTTTTGCCTTTGACTCTGGCTAGTGACCTTTATTGCATGTCATCCGTCTGTTTCTCTCCCATATTTTCTTCCAGACTGTCAGTTATCTTATAGGCAAAGATGCTGGAACAGTGAGAGTCTTATGTTCAAGTCCCAGCCAGTAAGAGAAAGAAAAGGACCTTGGAATATTACAAAACATGTGTAAAATAACATGACAAGTATCTAACAGCCTGTTTAGACCTGGCATTAACATGCATTTTGGTAATCCAAACACAGGTTCACTGTTCACCTGTCTCTGTCATGCGCCTCCAACTGGCTACTTGTGTTTGGGTTTTGTTTGTGACCCACACAGTTATCATATGCACACTTTTGCTAGCTGCTCTGTAGCTAGCTTGTGAGTCACTGTAGCAGTTGTGTCAGTACTACATGTTCTTATCCCGAGTTGTCACATATTGCTGCTTTGCAGTGAACTGTTGTTGACATTCTGGGTTCCTGTTACCATGACGTCAACAAAGCACATGGTGGGATTACACTGCACTTGGTAATGTTTGGGCAGCAAATGGCAACCAATGCTGGGATGTCAACAAAAGCACATGCTGGCACGAATGGTTATCTTGCTTAATCTTGCTGCATCTGACATTGTATACCTCAGTATTCTTGTGTGGCATGCTCACCTGCCGCCTCATTCCTCACATTAGCCAACATCCTTTAAGTTTTAAAGATAGCAGGGACATGGGCTGAGCAGGCAGGTAGAAGAAGGCAGCTCACATACACAATAACAGGCAAGGAGGCCTGCACAGATAGAGCAAATATTGATACTGACCTGTGGGCGTTCTGGTATGTTTTCAGGACATTGAGTGGTGAGATTTTGGAGGGAGAGGGTGAGGGATTTCTACATGGGTGCAACTGCTAAGGAGTCTGAAATGCTCGCCAACACCTCAACCCCCAACCCTCCACCCTTTAATTGTGCCATACCATCCTTTGGCACTGCCATGTTTAGTTTTCCAGTCAGCTCCCCGTGCACCTCCCGACTTCCCCAGACTCCCTCTAGCAAAGGGAAGAGTGGAAACTGAATCAATCAGTTGCTCTTCCTCGAGGTTTTCTTCTGTTTATGGAGGAACTAGGAGGAGGATCCTAGTGAAGCCAGTCAGGCCTCCAACAACACTGCTGCTGTACAGTGAAATAGTCAGAGAGGAGCTCCCACAGTCAGATATAGCTTTTATGTGTTTACACAGGGTAGATAAAAATCTTTTGGCAGTCACCAAATGCTGTATGTACAGAGTATGGAGAGAGTGTGCAGTCAAATGTGAGATCAGAGTACAATTATAGTCAGGGTGCAGACAAAAAAATGGAAACACCTTACAGATTAGTTAAGTTTTATCACCTTTCACCTTTTCAGTAGAGCTGCAACCAAGCAGCAACCTCCAAGGCTGAAAATGAAAGCCGTTGAGGAAGTGCCAAAAATTACAGTTCACCGAAAGCTCCAAAACAGGGCAAATTCCCACAGACTCGCATGTTAAAATGCCAAATTTTACAGCAGAAATAAACATGTTTCAAGCCTAGTAAAAAACAAAACAAAACAACAAAAAATGGTTTTGGTTTGCGGATTCAGAACCAATTACACATATTCAAGTCTATGAGTCAGATCCACCCCTCGTTACACCACAGCGTCAACCTCTTTTAGACACGCTGATCCAAATAAGTCGGCAGTTTAAGTCTGAGTTTAAAGAAACTGAGTTAACCACCATAAAGTTTTCACAGACCTCTTTTTATGTCGCTTTCTGCTGCTTACCTGTTCTCTGGTTCTCTGTCCATGATATTGCACGGGCACACCAGACAATCCCTCCTCTCTAATTTTGATACTTTGAAGGGGAAGGTGTATTCTAAAGTCTATGGTTGCAACTCAGGATTATTTTATTTTCAGTTATACTATTACTATACTATTACTATACTATTACTATTTTTTTGATCAACTGACCAATTGATTGGTCTATAAAACGCAATTCAACAGAGCCCCTCTGGGGACATTTTCTAATGTTTTGTCCGACCTAGAAGATATTCAAAGGGGACCAAGCAATTCTCACATTTGTGAAGCTAGCACAGGTCATTTTTTGTTGTTTTTTTGGTATTTTTGGTAGATCAAACAACTTTTCTAACAATTTTCAGTCGATCGATTAATCATTTGAGCACTACTTATTAGATAATCTTCCTGCTGACCCACTAAAAAAGTGGTTAATCTTTTTCTAACACACAATAGGAATGTGTGTTCAGGATCAATGAGCTTATGTGCATGAATGTGTATGTAAGGCCGTTACATATGGCAGGAAAAAGAGGTTCAGTGTTTTCCTCTCTGTGAGTCAACTTCCTTCGCAGACGCTGTAATGGGAGCGTCACACTTTCTCTCTCTCTTACACTCACACACACACACAAACAAACATTCAGTCCTTGTCTCAGTTACACTTTGACACAGAATCACATAGATCAAAGAGGAGACTTCACTTTATGACTGGCTATCTTGCGCCATCTGTAGGTCATAGAGAGTTAGTTGCTCAATATTCTCAGACATTTTTTCATCCTGAGAGCAAAACCTTCTCTCTTTCTCAGTCGCTCATATGAAATATGTCCGTTTCTTTCCTACAACTCTATTCTGTTGAGACAACATACATTAGCTTAAGAAAGTCTCATTTACCATATCATAGACAGGTAATACACACTACCAGACTTTACACAATTACTCTTCTATCACATTTGCACCAGTGTGATGTTTCGCTAAAGATATCACTTGTGAATGTGTGCAAATGTACATGTCTCTGTCTGTCTTTCCATTTGTCTGTCAATACTATGTGTGAAAGAGAGAGCCAGCATTCACGGTCTTCCTGGCCTTTGCACCACTCCCACCCTCAATAGTTAGCAGCTTTAAGATTTAAATTTTCCTAAAACATTAACCTGGCAGATTGGAAAGTTTTAAATAAACCAAAATGAATACAAACACAGTCTTGCCTATAAAACAAGGATTCCTCTGAGAACGCATAAGTCAACACTTTGTCTTTTGTGTGCTCCATTCAGCAGTAAAGTTCCATATGCCTTCATTACTCTGAATAATTTTGGATTTGTTTTCTGTATTAACGACAGGTGGGAGGGAATGACAAGAGAGAGTTGGGAGAAAAGGTCACTGTATGAATGGACGCCTTAAATACTTTAGCTACACTGCTAATATTAAAACTTCTACTCTTGCCCTACATGTATGTTTAGTCTTTGGCTGATTTACCTCTTTTAATAGCCCATAATAATGTGCCACATTCAGGCTGATCATGACGAAAACTGGGATCTCTCTCTCTCTCTACTTGCCTCTCTCTCCATCTTGCCATTCCTCCCTACACCCACGTGCCAAAGTAGAAGCTTTAATAAAACCATCACTCATGAGGACTCACCGAGGAGGCCAGCAGCTTGGCAAATCCTGGGAAGCTTTTCATTTTAAGGAGGGCCTGGTCAATGAGCTGCATGGTGGGGACCATTAACCACAAGTAGCATATTAGCAGGGCTTTAGGCAAAATTAATTGTACCCTTACTGTTAAAGGTGAAACTATAAATGGACTTATTGATTGGTCAGTCTGCAATAATACTGATGATAAATCATTTAAGTAGCCTAATTTTAGCCATAGTAGTGCAGTCTCCAGGAATGGCAACAACTGTTGGATGACATTTTGTGGTCAGAGGATATTCCTACTAACTTAAGTGATCCCTCGACTTTTGCTCTACTGCTAACATTCAGTTCATATTTGAGAGCTGGAGTCAGCTGGAGTCAGCTCAGGATATGAAGGCTGTCGGTTCACGAACTCGAGCCTAAAGCAGGATCAAAGATAGCAGACTGAGGTGCAGACTGGGATTTATAGGTGATCAAAAAGTCCTTTAACCATCCAGGCAGCAAATTCTTTAGCCAGCGATTTGAAGAAACTGTCTGGCATGCTGATGATAAAGCTGTCCACACAACTGAAGTATCATCAGTCATTTCTAAGGCACTGAAGATTAAAGTCCCCTCATGAAGATCACCTGCTGGGTCCTTGGGTCCCAGATGGACCCAAATGCAAGGACTCCAGAAAACAGGAACTCAAATCGATCACTCTTCATTCCAGGCTGAGAAAAGGAAAAAAAAACAGATCACAGAACTAAAATCAAGGCCACAACAAAGACTGACTTGAAAACCAGGACATAAATAAAAACTAGTCTGCTGAGGGGATGAAGTGCAGGTGGAGAAGCTCAGGTGAGGGGAATAAGGTGATTAAGAACAGGCAGGTTTGGAAAGACTGGGGAGCAGGGAAGCACTAACAAGGCTGATTCAATTCAGACGTGTAGATTGGCAAATGAGCAAAGGCAGCACGAGAACACAGGATGGAAAAACAGCATAAACAGAAACCCACAAACAGTCCTCTTAATAATCAGAGAAAACAAAGACAGACTAACTAATATCTAGGCAACTTGATGAGTCCATTGCAGACAGTCAGGCCATTCTTTCCAAAAAGTCTGAAGACACGTGGACACTACAGTAATAATGAAGTATAATAATAAAACTAATAATAATCACCAACATGGTGTATCAAATGTATTGTTCAACATTTAGAGATTACTTTGCTTTCTGTATTCTTTTTCTTTCTTAGAAGAGTTTTTCATTTTAGATATATGGTGGAGACATTGCAGCCTCTGCACGACCCCTGATCAGTTAAGCATCATCAGGTCTTAAGTGACATGAGTCAATACAGAACTGATCAGTGGAATAATCACATTATAGCAAAATAGCATTATCAGGAAGAAAAAGTAGGATGCATCCCCTGGATGGTAAAGCGCCCGAAAGGTGATAGGGCCATTTCTAGCGAGCCCTTATAATTTCCCTTTTTTTATCACTTGAATGCTTTGGCAGACCTAACATCTCAGGATCCTCTAAGTAAATGCAGGTGTGCTAAATAAGTCAAGTTGTTAAAAAAAAATCCAAGAGGATACAGTCATCAACTACCTTGTGATTGGTAAAATCTTAGATAAAATGTTTGATGAATTTGTTTATCAACCCACTGATTTTATGTTATTTGTGTTTTGTGTTCATATGGTGTAAAACGAATTTCCCCTTGGGAAAATAAAGGCTATCTAACTAGCTTCATTGTAACTGTTGTTCATTTACTAATTATGTATTTGAGTAGTTTACATTAGTTTAGAGGAGATTTCAAAATATTAAGATATATATCCTAAAAAAATTGCAATATTACTTTAAAGCGATATCGCTCACACCTACTTTGTCTTTTCAGATTTAAATGCGGCAGGGACACAGGATATTGTTCCCATAGCTGAGAAGAACTCTGCACCTGTTTCTCCCTCCTTTCTCCCCCGTCACACTCTTTTGAGCTCAGCTACAAATTAAAATTCCTCCATGACAGATTTAGGGAAATCAAAAACCCTAAGCCAAAAGGTTTTTTATCCTCTCCTGAAAGAGGGGATAGAAGACAATTGTGGGCGAGGCAGAGAGAGGTGAGGCATGGTTAGGACCAGCTACAGTGAGATTGTTGATCACAGTCATCAGGGCAAGTGTTGAGTCCCCAAAAGACAGGAAAAGAAGGATGTGACACTTTGCTTTCTGCCTTCATAAAATCAAAGCCAAATGCTCTTCTGTCAATCACAACCATGTAATGCAATGTGAGATGAGAGCTGATGTCCTGCCAAACACAGGATGTATAGTGTCTGAACCCTGTTATTGAATTAATCTTGTGTTAATCTGCTCCAACTATTTCCTCAACAGTGGAGGAATTTTGTTTTAACAGCACCATACGGGCTCACAGTGCAAACTTGACAACTGATGACAAAATCTGAAAGCAGTGGGCGTGAGAGAACATTAAAAACGTATCCTGGCACAGTCATAATTGTGTGGTATGGCCATACCAAGCTACATGCGTAGCCATGCTTGTGGGACGAGAGAGGAGATCACAGGAGACAGCGGAGGATATGCAAGTTGTCTCACCACGCCTGGCGGCAGATGAGCCCACAGCCTGAGCTCTCACACTGATGAGACACACGGCCGCAGACTGCATTCAGGCCACACAGAGACACATGGCGCAGCAGCAGCATCGAGAACTTTATAGTTTGTCAGATTACTGTCATCATCTTTTGTGTAATGTAGCGTTGGTAAATGTTAAACAGCGTCTTGTAAAATTAATTCTTCCATCCAGGAGAAGTATTCATGTATAATCTTTTGATTCAGGCCACACTGCAAGGAGACTAAATATTCTATACAACTTAACCCTTTGAAACCTGAGCTAATTCGCTTGATTTCTCTCTAAAACATGGGAAGAACACAATGAGCAACATGAGAAGAAATGACCCATAAATTAGTAAAGAAATTTTAAAAAGTACAAAACCCTAAAAACTGGCGAAAACAACAAAACAAAAACCCAAGAACAAAAACTAAAGCTAAAAAACAGAGAAAATAATATGATATAATGTAATATATATAATATAATAATAATATTCTGTAAAATAATTTTAAATATATAATTATGAAAATTATAGTTTTAAAAACACTTCCCCCAGTTTAAATTTTTTTTTTTCCTAATTTATTAATACCCTACAATTTGCAAAACACCTCTTGCCAAGTTGCTCATTTACTTTTTCCATGTGCACAAAAGAAAGCCAACCAATATGCTCAGGGTTTGCAGGTCTGAACACAGCACAAGAAAAGTGATGTCCAGGTTTCCAAAGGGTTAAATATAAGAAAGGGGTTAAATATGACAATAACATATGGAAACGAAAGGAAACTGTCTATATTCAGGATGATGGAGAGGCAACCGGTGGTGGTAGGATGTCGGTTAGAGAGGGAAAAAAGGACTGATGTGGGCTGGAGGGAGGGGATGGAAGAAGAGCTGGAGGGAAAGGGGACGTTGTTAACTTTCCTAGAATCCCGCAGAGCTGTGAGACAGCCTCGGCTCCATCAACATTTGTAACTCTGCATATGCGGATGTGTGCTTGCCCTTGGCTGTGTGTTCAGTACAAGCTTTTCCACTCAGTGAAACACCGGCTGTCAACAGAGCAGCACTCAGTTCATGCCCAGTCGGATTTACTGGAGCAGGTAGGTGTTGATTCCATAGAGAAATGTAAAGGGAGGACTAGGATGGATCTAGATGATTGCACACTTCTTTTTTTATGTATTAAGAGCTTTATAAAATGTAGTCACACTGAATCATACTTTATTATATACTGTAGGCAGGACTTGATTTTGTGGCATGAAAGTGCATAGGTTTAATTCCAATGTTGAGGGGTGGGTCAAATATGAAATGGTGTGGTTTTGGGTCCCCCACAGGAAAATTTGGATCATCAGACGCTGAATTTCCTGCAGTCCGGCAGATTTTTATGCACCAGTTTATGTCTTTTCTGCATCAAGTTATGGCTGCTATTTTCAGGTTTTTAATTGGGGGCAGGGGGGACAAATGCAATGAATAGGACGTGTCCCATCCCCCAGGACATCTATGCATATGCTCGCATACTGTAATTGCGATGACATTCTGGATGTCAAGTAAGAAAAGTCTGTGAGGTGAATACGTTCTCATCCCAAGTCGTCACATATTGATGCTTTGCAGTGAACTTCTACATGTTACCCTCGAGGTATCCTTCTGCTATTGAGGTTCCAGGATGCTGCAACCATCATGTCAACATAAGCATTTGGGATTAATCTGCCTGTGGTTATGTTTAGGCAACAAAAGCACATGTCTACACTGCTGGGAAGGCAGAAGGAAACATTGCCAACCAAGTCACATTGCAGCCCCCCTCTCTCTCTCTCTCTCTCTCTTTTTCGTTTCCTCTGCACTCTCTCACTCCCCTCAGTTCTCCACTATATTACTCTTCTCTTAGTCACAGAGCCCCCTTCTCTCTCTATCTCTCTCTTTCCTTCTGTCCCTCTTTCCCATTTATGCATTAAAACGGCCAGTTTAATTAAAAATACAAAACAAAACAAAAAACACTACTCTAAATTGGCAAGAACCTGACCCTATCCCGGCCTCTTTTTTTAAGTGACTGACCAAAAGAGATGAAAGATATGTGTAAAAGATTTTTTTTTCTTATATTGTTATTTACTTTGACTTAAGACTATGTGAAGCTTCATACTTTGGTCCCATTGTGTTTTACAGTTAATTCCTCAAAGTTCTAGTCTTTCTTTCGAGAAAATATTCAGGCAAACATAAAAACATAAACATTTTACACTGTTGGGGGGAAAAAAATTAAGTACATTACCTCTCAAATTAGACCATGTACATGTACATGTGATGTTGTCTTTTTTCATTTATCTATTTTATTCATGTTTTATTCTTTTTTGTGTTCTTATTGCTTTTGGTGCTTTTTTTGGTTTTGATTTTTCATTATTTTACATCAAAATTTTGCAACTTGCATCTTGCATTATTTGTTCTCTTGTTTTTGTTTGATCCCAAATCGACCATGGTTTTGTCTTGCTTGTGTTCAGTAGCACTGTTTGGCTCTCTGTTGCCTTCTATATATCCCATATCTGCTTTTGTTTTGTTTTTCAAAGTCCTTTGTAATAGCTGTTTCTAAAGGTACCAAATAATAAAGTTCTGGTGAATTTTACAGGATGCTTTTACTTAAACCATGAACTTTACTCTGTATTAAATGCATGTGACAATGTCTTTGCTAAACTTTATCCCTGGTTCTCCTGAGAGGAAAGTACACACATATCATCTGAGAATACCCCTCCTATGAAGAATGGGGCTCATTTTAGATGCACTGCTAGGAACATGGGCCTCCTTGTTGCCTTTGGACTGGTTGCTAAGAAGCAGTTTGTCGTCCACCATAAAAATACAGCAGCGTTACTAGGCCTGGATCTGAGGACAAGGGAGGGGAGCAGGGAGGTGGGCTGGCAGGCAGGATGTGGTGTTTCTGCTCAGTAGGAGAGGAGCTTCCCCCTGTGCTGTCATCTATGAATGGAGCTGAATGGAGACACTGCAGGGACTCTGTAGAGTGGCACCACAGCCCCCTGTTCTGTCAGAGGCTCCGCTGCCATCCATCACACAACATCCCGGCCTTTTATGGTCTGAAGTAGAGGTTGGGTGAGATAGAGATAGAGATAGAGAGCAAGAGAGAGAGAAAAGAAGACCAGTGAAGACTCATCTTTCTTTCCACTGTTTTTCCTCCTTCTTAAATGTATCCCTAGTGTGCAGCTGGTTGTGTTTGGTTACCAGGTAACAACCCCTGTTATAACAGGCAGAAATGTTCTGGACGCCCCCTATGATCAAGATCTGAGTTGGAGCCTCCTAAATCAGACTGATCCCCTCACTTTTTGAAAGCATCATTCCATACATGCCTAACTCACACACTGGCATCCTCTACCATGCATGTTTCTGTAAGAGAGATCCCAGGTTGTATGAGACGGTGCCAGTCTACTTGGCTTGTTTGGATTTATACAATCTAAATTAATCTAGCTGCTTTACACTGGGCAGAGGCCTGTCTTCTCTCCAATTACCATGCACAACATCACGACCACCACAGCTTGTCTTGGCTGGAGGCCGTGTTTACCCAATGCGAGCATACTGACAAATTCCATGGGCCTGTACACACACACACACACACATAAACACACACACACAGACTTGGGGAGATTTAACTGACAACAGAGATGGTAGAGAATGGCCATATGAAAGAAAGGACAGGATATTTAGCAAAATAATGACAATGGCAGCAAGCGGAAACAGCTCGCTCCCTTTAATTCTTGCTGCAGTTTATTTCATTTTTTTGTGTACAAGGGTTGTACAAGGTACACACTGGGGGTGTAAATATCCATCAATCTGGACTGATTCTCTTTCGGATGCGCCTTTATTTTTAAATTCTGTGACATCATCACATAGCGTCAGGCAGATGACAGCGAGCAGACAAGAGAAAGATGATGAGGAGAACATTATTTACTGTGCAAGAAGTCATCAGTGTGGAAATATTTTGTTTTTGGAGAAACTGCAAGTCAACAGACAGAGCACATGTCATATGTAAACAAAAGCCATTTTCAGGAAAAGATGTGCATGCAGACTGAAAATCATCCGTGCTCTTCTGTCGGAAGATCCCTGATAGTCCTTAAGTTTTAGAAAAAGATGATGGTCTGACTTAAAATGATAGCATTTTTTTCCAGAAAGGGTTTTCTGACAGAATGAACGAGAATTAGTGCTGAGGACAGTTCAAAGGCACCAAAAACAATAGTGCAACTCACAAGCTTCAGCCCACCAGTTTATATGTGCATGTTAAAATCTTTGTAACTACGTTTGTGAGACTTTGATTAGTATGCTTAATAGGTGATGATAAACACTGTAGCATTAGTGATGGTTTGGCGGATGAAAGTGAAAGTCTAGGGGCGTACGAGATGCGAAAATAATAGAAGGTTTGAACTTGATCAGAATTTACATCAAAGCCAGCTTACAGGACCTCTTGTTGGTCCTTTCTGGGCCGAGTGGGCAGAGGATGTGACTGCCACAAAGAGACATGCACTGCACATGCACTGTACTCAGTCACAAGTAAACGCAGGTGTCCTGGTTGACCATTGCATATTTCTGGTTCAAGTTCACAGGTGCGCCAAACTGTATGTTTATTTGCACCACTCACCCCTGTTTTTTTCCCTCCACTGGCTCTTTAGTGAGATTTTAGTTTTTATTCTCTATTAATTCTTACATACACAGAGTCAAGGTGACCACTAATATGTTTTCCTTGATTTGACAGAATTTATCTGTCAGCAGGAAAATCCCCCCGCTTCTCATGACTACAAATATAGACCAAGGAGATGAGGGGAAATGAGGTACAGTGAGGTAAACAAGGGGTAAATAGAAGAGTTGTTGAGCTGGGGCGAGCAAGGCACACCTGGGTGGTTGGGGCTGACTCAGGTCTGGCTCAAGACATGGTCTGACTGCCTGACTGTCTTGAAGGAGCCGTTGTTTGGCTGGTTCTGGGATGGTGTGTTGTTCCATTGAGACTGGGTGCAGCTGTCACCACTGAGCAGGGTCATGGAAAGGTCTGGTCAGCTGGGCTTGGTACTGGAGGCAGGTGAACAGGGACGCTCATTTGCAGAGTCACACGGTACACTTGGTACATTTAGTCACATCCGCTGCAATCCAACACAGTAGCTTGGAAATCCTACATTTTATGTTCCTTATTTATTGACATTTACAGATGTGTCAGAGAGGTGTAAATGTGATTCTATGTTTATGTTTGGGGCTTTATTCTGTGCCATTGTTGAACTGCATTTCTGTGTAATAAAAGGTGTTGCTATTATTTTGCCTTTTACTTGAAGATATGATAAACAAAATTTTAGAAACATATTTGCTAAGCATCTCTATAGTTAACATATGGCAGTGAACTTGATACTGATCCAATATTCAGCCCCTTTTAACTCTGTTTTCTCCTGAGGAAAATACCAGGCTCATTTGCTTCTAAATGCTCGACTGTTTTCCTCAGCTTAACCTCTACTTTGCCTGCCTTTTCTCTGGTAGTGTTCAATTGGTATTGTAGCCTTTTTACCCAAAATATTTCAACAGAAGCTGCAGTGTAAATGGACACAGCGCTGAGGGGTTCTGCCAAATAAAAGATCCCTGTGTACACAATTATGGTCAGACTTTATGTGATTAAGGTGAGACTGACCAACATGTTTTCGTTCCAAGTCATCACATATTGCCACACTCTCAGTGGACTTCTGCATCTACTGCTGATGTTCAGGGTGCAGCTACCAATGGAAGAATGTCTACAAAAAGACATGGTAATGTTTACGCAAGTATGAACATGGTTAAGATTAGTCAACAAAGGCACAGATAGTTCGGCAAAAAGCGCACATGGTTAGGTGAAGAAATAAAAACATCCACACAGGGACCTGTTGGGTGAAAGTCTGGTATTTGTCAGACCCATCCACCACCTTTCTTGTCCACCCTATGGGGACCTTCTTAGTTCCTTATATTATGTAGTTACTAACATATTATACAATCATGTCAGGTTCCCTCAGGACACGTTATCAATTGAGGCCACCATCCGGTAGCATATCATAACCCCATTGCCGGTTGTATGTGGCCAAGTTCTTAGCTGATGCCACCCAGCAGCATATCATATAGCTGCGAAAGGTGGCATTTTGCATTGGGGTCTTATGCGCAAAAGTGGCATTATATGATGACTTTCGCTGTTTGGACGTTAAAAAAAGAATGAAAAAAAACATTGATTGTCTTGTTACAATGCAACATTGCATTGTAACAAGATAATCAAGCTTGTACACTTCTCCTGTCAGTGGTTTTAATCTTTGTTTCTGTTCTATAAACGCTCTCTTCACAGTTTAGTGCATACATATTACCAAATACAAAGTAAACAAACTGATGATTTAGGATTTGATATTGGATTAAAGTAACCAAGCAACAACATTAATAAATATAAAGATACTTAAAAGAAAACAAAAACAACAGACAAAACACAAAGTGCCGATTATCATGGTTTAGTTATATTTCTTGTAAGAGTTTGCAGAATGACTTTGATTTGGCGTTATTAATTCTTTCTGCTCATGCCTACCCACATAGGTGATTTTAATGTTTTGGCTGATCGGTGTATATGTGTTATCAGCAATATCCTCTCAGGGTGTCATGCTGTCTCCACAGTTCCACCCCCTCTCTGCAGGCACTCCAAATATCCAGCAGGAGTCAGCAGTGCAGCAACAATGACGAAAACCCTTCCCTTCAACCCTATCCTTTTAGCAGTGGTAGAACTAAATACATTGTCTTAAGTACAGCACCCAAGTACACATTTGAGATATTACTACTGTTTACTATGTTTTTTACTTTATACTTCATAATCCCAACATTTCAATGTACTTACTGTAGCACATTTATCTGGCAGCTGCAGTTACTAGTTGATTTTTAGGTGAAGAATGTAAATTAAAATATACAATTAACTCTTAAAATGTGATGTTTAAGATTAAACCAGTGGTTCATAGCTGTTTAAAACAGTGTCTCACTAACTGTGATTCATATGGCTGAATTTTTAGTTCAGTACTTTGTATTCTATTGAATATAAGAAACAGATATGCAAAACATTGCATTCTGTTGTTATTTATTTACAAAGCATTCCAATTATTGTAAACAAAGACACACACACACACACACACACACAGAGAGAGAGAGAGACTCCAATAGTACAAACAGGGGACTGTCGCAAAATTCCACCCAATTGTGGACTTCTGTTTATGTTGAAAACACAAAAATAGAAGAGAAAATTTTTTTGGGGGGTCTTTTTCTATTACCTTGCTGCAAATATGCTTTTATACTTTTCAAACAAATAAAAAAGGCCATGAGAGGCATCACTGAGCAATGTCTATCTCTCAAAGAGGGGAACTACATATGCTGCAGTGAAAGTGTCCATCTAGTCTCTCACCTAATGAGTAGTTGTTGTGAACAAACACTTTATTTCTTTAAAAATCGATAGTTGAACTTCAATTTTATCATTCTGTAATAGTATTACAGAAATATTACTTACCACTGAATTGAGAATAAATAATATTTTCTGTGCAAATTAAAAGTAACTTGTGAATGACTCATTAAAATACCTGTTAAAGCTTGTGGGAGCAGTGCTGAGTAAGAACTTTAACACTCACACAGCTTCAGGTCCCCTCTTTGCTAAAGTTTAAAAAAGTCATCAGAGGTTCAAGACATGATTTTAGTATGATTTACAGCATTGTCAAGAGGGGACGTCTAAGATGATCCGTGTTAACTCTCTGGTCCCCCTGTTGGTGACTGTGTAATGACAGCAAGGTCACCAGCAGCAAGGTCAATTGGTGACTTTAAACGTCAGCCATAGGTGTGAATGCAAGTGTAGTGAGGTATAGCACCTGACAGTTGAGTGGCGCTTGTGAATGCACCTCCAGACTCCACTCCTCAGTAGCCACTCTCTTAATCACAGCCAGCCTATATAAGGGACCGTGAGCACATGTTCCTTCCTATTGGCTGCTGGTTACTGTGTGTGGTGGCTGCTGTTTGCTGTTCTGGTAGGTACGGGAGCCCTTTTCAGTTTAGTTGTCATGTTTTATTTCTTCCCTGCACTTTATTTAAAACCCCCTTTTTTTCTCTCTGGTAGGCTGGAGTTAGCAGTGGTGTCTGAGCCTTCCTGCTGTAGTGGTCTGGTAATCCAAGTGGGTCACGCGATTTACTGCTGTTTTGCCCTCGTTTTGCTTCTGTTTTGTTGTTTGGTTTCCTGTTTTGCCCTCGTTTTGCTTCTGTTTTGTTGTTTGGTTCCCTGTTTTGCCCTCGTTTTGCTTCTGTTTTGTTGTTTGGTTTCCTGTTTTGCCCTCGTTTTGCTTCTGTTTTGTTGTTTGGTTTCCTGTTTTGCTCTTTGTATTTTGCTCTTAGTTTTGCTTTATTCTTGCTCCTTTCTTTGAATATATTGAAACAATTGGGTTGCTGTATTTGTTAATTTTGCTATTAGTATTTTTCTTTTAGTGAAGTGGAGCACCATTTTGCTGGGGAGGCTAGGCACCCCGGGTGAGACTCCTACACATTGCATGTGAGTAAACGCACTGGGACACGATTGCTGTGAGGTTTGCTGTGTTTCACTGAGGTGAGTAGTGGTGGCACCTTTAGGCACCCCTCCATAGTAGTCTGCCTCCCCACTGATGGCCTCTGCTCACTCTTTTATTTAGGTTATGTTGGGCTGAGGTTCTTTTTGATATTTTACCACATCTGATTTTTAGATTGTAGTTGTTAAGGCCTTTTTAGACGACTTTGTAATAAAAATATTTTTAATCCCTTTAATGTTGTTTATTGATTCAGTTTATTTGACTAGTTAATTTTTCCCTCTTCCTTTGCAGTTCCAGCCCTGCCTGTTTATGTTGATTATCAAATAAATATTTGATTTATTTGGAAAATACGTCTCTGTCCTGTTTCAGAAACGAATCTGTGTGCCTTACTGATCTTCCAAACTTTAATATTTTGAGGTATTTCCTGGGGCGCAATTCCTCAGGTGGCGTTGTCGGTTCTCCCCCTCACATTACTTAGTGAACACACGCCTCACCACGCCACACAAGCATAAATGTCTGTCGCAGTCAGCCCTGTCATAGTCTGGAGACTTGTTGAGGGTGTAAAGTCAGAACCAATGGTATGAGCAAAAACTCAATCGTGAACATCTGCTAGCATTTATGCTCTGATACATCACTGAAGAAGTATTCTCTGGCTGCACTCTCATTGGTCTAAACTTGCCAAAGCCATTTCTAAGCTCCTATAAACTATGTCTTACATGTTTATTCACGCCTTGCTGTTGCAGCAATGGTTAGACTCATTAAGCTATGTGATCTCTGTCAGTGCAGGGCAGGGCAGTGATTGTAAAAGAGTCCACTGAGCGAGTATCAAGTGAACATGAGTCGATGTACTTTATAATAATTAAAGGAAAAAAACGTAAGTACATTTTAATTATCAAATACAATATTGATTCGGTTGTTTCATTAAGTTAATATTTTGCTGCACAAATGAGATATGGTTGTGCAGATTTTTGTTTAAAACAGCAGGCTGACTTATGACAATATAGTTGTGTTGCCTTTTTCATTTAATGCACAAGCAAACAGAGGAAGAAAGAGTAGGAATATGATCTCTATGCTTTTAGGACCAAACAAAAGCCTTGACATTTTGTATTGGTGTGGTACTTTGCAGCTGAAATTTCTATGGATTCAAATCAAGCTTCAGGACTTTACATTGGGTATAGGGAAATTTCCACCATCCATGGCAAGTTTCTTGAATTGATCTTTTGCAGACTTCTCGAGAGCAGGGAGGAGAGTTTGCTTATGAAGGGTAGGGACAGCATAAAGAAGGAGATCATGTTAAAACCAATAGCAGAAGAGTCATGTTAGTGCATTGAAAAGCAACTTTTTAAGAGGAGAGAGAGAGAGAGAGAGAGAGAGAGAGAGAGAGAGAAGGAAGTGTCTGTTTCAGTGTGACCACACAAAGACAAAATGGCTGACAAAGGAAATCAGTACAATGAGGACGGCCAAATTGAGGATGGCCATCAAAAAAACAAAAAAGCAAATGTGACAAACAGAAACTTTGAGTCCTTACTTTAAGTGTAGCTCTGTTGAAAGAAAACTATGACTACATGTGTGTGTTTTTTGTTGTATAAAGGTGCCTGTGTAATAAAAAGGGATGTTTAGTTGTATGCAAAACTCTGTCTATGTAAAGTATTACTTAACTAACATCAACTTAACATTGGCAAAGACAACTACCAATTAATCTTACTGCAAAGATACCACAACATTAACTCATTAAATAGCATCGACACAATACAAAAACAATATTGTACTAATGCTGCCATAGTGAAGAGTTTTGTCGTTCCAGTGCCAGTCATTGCTATCTTCAAGTGGTGCAGGTCTGAGAAAATTGGTCACTCTTTGTCCACACAGAGTTAACAGTTAGGCGTAAACTTGGCAACTAGAAAAAACCTGTCCGGTCTCTTCTACCATTTAGAAGAATTTTTGTGTTTGCTGGGAACAGGGATTTGGAACCACTCTTAACAGTTTATTTTTATTGCTTTGCGTGATGTGGTATACATTCAGGTTAAATCCTCTTTAGGTTCCAGTTCTTTCTACATGCGTTTGTCTGTTTTGGGTATATGCACATTGATCAATTCCAACCCCTTCAACCAACCTGTTATTAGTTTTAGGTGGTGGCAGGTGCATTTGTGTTGCATCCCAATGTTGCCAGATCCTGGTTAACTCAGAGACAGAGCTCCTTTCATTTTGTCTACTCTGGATCGTGTCCATAAGCTTACATGCAACATACATGCAAATCATGGTCAAATTACTGGCAGGAGGAACTTAGCTACATCATTCTGAATCACCTATTGAGAAACCGACGGCTCTGAGATAAGACACTTCAGAATTGTTTTAGAAAAGTTATTTTGAATTACATTTCATGAAAGAGGAAAAGACCAGCTGTAAATACACTAAGATTAATGCATCACATTCACAAGTGAATATAGCATTGAGAGGTTACTTTTAAAATACTAGTTAGTAGCCTACTATGCTCTTTAGTTTCACTTTATATCCTGTTTGTTATGATCTGAATTTAGAGTAGGCACTGCTCTGAGTCTCCTAGTTGACCTGTGCTCATACAGCTCATGATAAAACTCTTGTCCTTTATTGTGCAATACCTTGTTATTAGCAGCAATTTTGTAGACTTGCAGATTTAGTTGATTTGGTCATTATTACTTACTGCAGCTAATCTGCGATCAAGCTGGTATATACTTCTCCTGCCTGCTTACTTATGCTCACTGCCAGGTTATCCTTGGCTTCTCTTGCTAGACTTTCTTGCAAGTGCTCACCGCTGCTTTGACTTCCTGTTTCCTGTTGACTCTGCTCTGCTCTGATCATCCTGCCTCATCTCTGTTGTGGTTAATACCTTGCCATTTCTCCCCACCCACCAGTTCTTGTGCCTCTGCACTTCTTTGTCTCCATCTACCTGTCCTCTCGGCTGCCTTGCATTCTCCTGCTTTGCCGTGTGAGTTTCTCAGCCATGTGGGATACCTAACATCAGACTACTGTTGTTTTTTTCCCTCCATCATTTAGGGTGTATCTGGTTTCCTGATCCTCCGCTTGGCTTCTACTAATCTCCTGCGTGCTCCCTTCTGGTTCTCCTGCCTCACTGATCGCTCATCCAGTTTTTGATCTACTGCTTCATCGACGAATCCCCCAGCCTGCTCCCTCACGGTACCACTGCCTTTTCACTTACTTTTGTGTGTGTGAGTGTAGCAGGGTAAATGATCCTACTTGCCATTTTTTGCCAATGGTTGTGATTACCAGTAATAATATCATTCAAATGATTTTATTTTAATACTATTTATTTTTATCTAATGCAAGTGTTCCACTGGGGCTGTTGTTAAGTTGTCACTGTGTGCTCTGTGTCAGACTGTCAGGGTGTGTCCCTTCCGCCCAGCCCCTGCAAACTTGAGCAGTGCAACCCACTAATCGTTGCAAATCTGCTGTAGTCTGACCAGGTGATAAATCACATTTACATGAGTCCGTCTTCAAATGCTTTATACACATTGATTTGTTGAGTTGTAAAATTTCTTTTTTTTCTGTCAATGTTATAAAGGTGCTGAATTTAATATCAAGTGTTCTGGTGCTGGTATTGTTTTGCTGTGAAGTAGTTTATCATCTCAACATATTGTGAATTTGCTAGCTTGAATGTAACATTTGTTTCAAAGGAAATCTCTGCTGTAAGCTGATTACTGACAGTTAGCTGAATGATTTATTTCAGTGTTGTGGCCTTTATTAGGCTATCTTAGCATATGTGACAATGAGGGTTGCTTTATTTCTCCTGTTACCCTTTATACCTGCCATAATCTGCAATGAAGGTCATCTGCAATTGAAAGCTGCGGTGTTTTTGCTGCAACTGGGTTTTACCTCCACCTGTTACAGTAGCCTAATGTTTTTTGTTGTTGTTGTTGTTGTTGTTGTTGTTGTTGACTTAGCCTCTGTACATGGGGCGCCTGCTCTACCAACTGAGCTACTGGGCGCCCAAGTAGCCTAATAGTTTGAGTGATTAAAACATTTTTTTTTTTCTTCTAGTTGCTGTTTTTGGACATGGATAATTTTGTTCGTGACAGATTAACTGAATGGAATCTCAGCAACTTTATAGACACATTTCAAGGTAAAGTACTACCAGGTATCTTTGATGGACACAAATATTATCCTAGTACTGAAACATCTAAGCAGCTACTAACATAGACATTAAAAAAATGCTGCCACATGTTTCTACAGTGCAGTGTTCATGTATCATTGACAAACATAATGTTTTGAGAAAATAATATTGATCAGTGCTGACAAATACTGGCAATTCTCATCTGTGTTTAAAGCATACAAAAGCATCAATGGTAAAGAAGTTTTTAGATTTTTACTTAATTGGAAATGATGCATTCATTAAGGAGAATAAGTGCTGCTGTGTAGCATCCTGAGGGGTATTTGAGATGAGACTCCACCACAAGCAGTGCTGAAAAAAAGGCTGAAATTTAAGTGACAACTTATTAAAATACAAGAAAATCAATATACATTTAGTTTAGACAACAATGCTGTGCTCTTCGAGGCTGAAATGCTGTAAAAAATGTACATATGAAACCAATATCTGTTTCACTTGTTTTTCTGCAGCAGTTTTTCTTTTCTTTTTTTTGCATGACTGAGATTCAACTGAATACTTTTAATTACAGAGCAAGAAATTGATGAGGAAAGTTTTTACTGTCTTGATGAGAAAGAAATTGAAAATTTGATCCCAAAAGCGGGACCGAGGACAAGATTCAAGGAGAGACTCAGGTTGTTAAAGGTAACGTTCTTCATTGTGAAAACAGTTTATAGAAATATAACCAGTATTAGGTCACATAAATCTCACTTAGATACATTTATAGGAGCATGAACTTCTGTTTAAACATTCTGATGTTTTCGATGAAGGATTATATTAAAGCTCATTGACAACAATAGCATTTACTGGAATTTTATAGAATTGTCTTCACTATATTGACTTGTTAATACTTTCTTTTGTCACTAAAAGAAACAAAATATAAGAAATCCAGACACAGGTGATTCTTTCGCTCAAGTAAGTGGAATTCAATTTTATATACGTTAGTATCATCTAAGATATTTATTCTGTTCAAACTTTTCCATGGCCTTGCACTTATCCCTTAGTGGTTACTTACTTATTATTCCTTTTGTCTGTAGTGTCAACAGGAGCACGAAGAAGCAGTTTTATCTGTTCAGGTAAGTATGACATTGAATTTAACAGGCATCTTAAAAATGTAATCAGTGAATGTGCCTATATTCTTTGTTAATTTTTTGAGACATTTTTCTGAGACAATGTCATCTTTGACTGAGAAATTGTATAATTGGATCACAGTGTTCAATGGAGGAAAAAGGATAATGAATGTCATCACTTGTCAGCCCTTTTATAGAGGGTGCAGGGTTTGCCAAAACCATCCCAGATTTTATGAGAACATAAATGCAAATTTCAGTGTGTTCCTTTAAAGTCATGTCAGTGTGAATAAAATGCTGTTTTCATAGACTGGTTTTTGTCAAAAATTCACGTTCATCCACAGGATTGTCCTTCCACAAGTGGCACAAGTGATAGAGGTGAGATATAATACATCTTGATTACTTGTGATATTCATTGATACGTTAAGGCAGAAGCTTCTTAAAAATAAACCCTCCCCTTTCTTTTTCATGTTGCCTGGAGAAGGCCACTTTTCAAGCCCTTTTAGGGTTTTATTGAATTTCTGCCTCACAAACATTTGCATATTGTGTCTTGTATCTTTTCTTCAATGTTCTATATGTCGTAATTAAGACAAAAACAAACAGTTATATCTTGTCTGGATGAAGCAAATATAAAGAGACCACATTTTAATATTGTAAGAGGTACATACAACAAACTTTTGGGGTTTTTTTGTTTTTTTTTTGCTTAAAATCCTATAAGGAAAAAGAAGGCTGGATGTTCAGAATGAGTCCGGCAAACGGCAATCAATGTCAATGAAACGACGATGTGGCTTTTCAGGTATTTATAATACTTTCTAAATAATTAACAACTGACAGCCTTTATGCAATGTATTTTTTTAGCGACACACAAGAAAAACAGTAATATCTTGTCTGGATAAAGCAAATATAAAGAGACCACGTTTTAATATTGCAAGAGGCACATAAAACAAACTTTTGTTTTGTTTTTTGCAACATTGAGTCATGCAACTGTCATGTGGTTTATTTAGTACTATTAGCTTTTACTTCTGATGATTGCATGTCAAAAAAACTGAAGGTGGTGTTCATTTGCGAAGATGATCTTCCTGAACAAAATGTTTAAGGATCATAAATGTTTGTTTGACGCAGAGCTTATTTTCTGCTATGGTCCAAAATCCAGCAGAAAAATCCTATTGGCTTTTTGATGAGGGAATCAGGATGATGTTAACTTTCGTGTTGGTCCACCAAAAACATCATCCCTTGAACTCTTAAACCTATCCACCTTATCCCTGAGAGCACTGCAATATAAATGATTGATGGTGATATAAATGATAATGTAACTTCCTGTGAGAGAACAGAGTAGCAGTAAGCTAAGTTAAGCAGACTGTCTATGCATTTTCTCAGTGGCCTCTTTGGTGTTCATTTTTGAAAGTACTTTGCCTTTATTTTAGCAAATACTGCTTTGTTTTTTAAAGATAAATGTCATGAACATCAAATAAATATGTTATAAAATGTCTGTAACATAACTCACAACCAGACTATCATCCTGTAAAGTAACGGATCATGTGGTCAGTGTTAAAAAACAAAAGTTAAGTTATTAATTCAGTTATCAAATTAAAGTTAATCACTTAAATGTGACTAGAAGATGTTTTAAAGCCAAATAGCCTTTATATCCTGTGGGGAGTTAGACATAAGTTTGCCATAGTACAAAACAGATAATACACTCTAAAGCGCCCTGAAGTGACTGCTGTGTCTCTCACGCTTTAATATCAAGTTTCTCCTCTTTTATATAACATTTTGCATTACTGTTTATACACTGGTTCCTTCTGAATATTTCTTTTATTTTACTCTGACAGATCAAATAATACACTCTCGTGTGAAAGACATCATGAGAGTTGTCCATAACAAACTACCAAACCAAGACAACAACCTGATTAAGTTCCTGAAGTAAGTTTTAAGTTTTCCTTATTCCATATAGTTTGTTAGATTACACGGACGTGGTCTCACTCTGTCAGTGAGACAGAGTCAGTCTTAATTATGCTCTGAAATTAGTCTAATGCAAGTTGGACAGTTTCACAATAATACATATTGACGTACAACTCCAATTCCCCAAAAGTGTTTTTAGACACTGTCTAAAATGTAAATAAAATCCAATCATCTCAAGGCACACCTGGAGAGTAGTCATGTTGGTTAATAACAGTCTTGATATGTGACACCTGCCAGGTGCCCATTCTTGCTGGACAGGTACCGCAATAATTTATCAGAGCTTACTGACTGAAATCAGCTGCCTGCTGTGTCCAGCAGTAAACCTGATGAGTGGGCCAAAAAAGTGAAGTTGCAGGCTGTAGAACTGAAACTATGAGCAAAAGACAATATAAAGCCCTCTGAAGCTGAAGGGGAGATCTATATGATAACTCTGTGTGGTTCTTGAGGAGGCTGGTCATACTGTTGACATTTTTCAATTTGGACATTTTCTTTCAGTGCATGTTTATTTTCCAAATTAATCAGAAACCTCTTGTACAACAGGAAGAAGATTGGTGACTTGGAGACAGACAAGAGGGAGCTGATCGGTGTCTTTGGCAGAACTGGAGCTGGAAAGAGCTCTTTGATAAATGCTGTCATTGGAGAGAAGAATCTCTTGCCCTCTGGAAGTATCAATGCATGTACCTCAGTCATGATTAAAGTGGAGGCCAACATGATGAACCAAAAATATGAGGCAGAAATTGAGTTTATTGCAAAAGAGGTAGGCTAAAATGAGTTTAATATGATTATATCCACTTGAAGCAATAAAAAACAGCTGCGAAAATATATTTGCTTTTTGCATCAGACGAATTCAGACCTAATAAATGAGTTGAAATGTTTTTTTTATTTTTAGGAGTGGAAAGATGAGATGTGGTCTTTCATTAATTTCCTACGGGAGAATGAAGACGAACAAAATGATCTGGAAGATGACGATGAGTATCGTGACACTGTTGAAAGGCTTTGTGCAGTGTATGGAGAAGAATGGAATAACATACCCCGTGAAAACCTCATGGATAACAAATACTTCAAAGAAATTCCAGAGTTTCTCAATTCCAAGACGAAGCTTTTGACATGTGAATCAGTAAGTAAAAGGAAAAATCTCATATCACCTAAATATTCTTGCCTGTCTGATGGAGTGGAATGTTATGAATTTTCAGTTTTTTACATTTGTAATTTTTTACAACTACTGTAAATGTAAAATCAGTTAGCAAAAAGTACTTTTTTGTAGGACAAGGGATCTTTATAGGGAGATAGTAGGTCAACAGTAAAAGTCCCACAGAGGTGCCACATTAACAGACCAAGACCTGGAGGAACACCATAGAAAAGCCCATGCTGTGACTTGGTATCAAAAATTCCAGAAGCTTGAGATTTCAGTAAGAATTGCATTTTTCAGCACTTGAATGACAAGCACCTCTGTTCTAGAAACTGCAGAGAAACCCCCTTATTGTCAATATACCTATGAAAGTTACACATGCACACATGCTCAGTAATGTCTCATAGGTTGTTGCAGCAATGTTTGGGTTGTTTTGGCATTTTTGACCACTCAGAACTGATAAAAATTGTCACAAATCCCTCAAAAACACCACATTAAGACCTGGAGGAACACCATAGATAAACCCATGCTGTGATTTGGTATGAAAAACTTATGATATTTTGAGATTTCAGTAAGAATTGCATTTTTTAGCACTTGGATGGCAAGCACCTCTGTTCTAGAAACTGCAGAGAAACCCCCTTATTGTCAATAATGTCAATAATCAGCTTTTCAGTTTACGCATTTCCAAAACTTTTTAGGGTGCCAAGTGCAGAAATATCAAAATACAGTAGTAAAAATAACAAATTTGTACTGCATGCTAAAATCTGCATGGTTTTTGCCTAAACTGCATTTAACTTGCATAAAGCTGGCATTTCGTTCATATATCTTGAGGTGAGAGGTCAAGGGAACCCTGTGAAAACGGCTTTAACCACTTTGATGAAATCAGTTTGCAACCTTACTTCCCAGCATGTCAGCATGGAGTACCACAAGGATCAGTACTTGGGCCATTTTTTATTGGTGTTTCCTGTTTTTAAAGGAACAATTTCAGTTTACACACTTATGCTGACAATCCACAAATTTATATTTCTATCTCACCAGGTAGTCCCAACAACTTATTTTGACAGTGCATTGAAAAATGAATGCTTATAAATAAAGACAGAACTGAGGTCATTGTGTTTGGTGATCATAACGAAATGCATAACATTATTGCACAACATGACTCTTTATATTTTAAAAATGTGAGACAGGTGAGGTATTTTGGGTGTTGGGGATGGGATCCAAATTTGGTCTGAGTTCTTTATGTTGAGGCCAGTCCACAGGCTGCTTAAAGCAAACGAGAAAGTCGAACATGTTCAATGTCGAACATGTTCAAGAGATAAATCCAACTCCCAAAACACACACTGCATCACAGTCCATAATAGTACTGTCTGACATTAGAACTCACATGTTAAGAGATTTGTTTCCTCTACAGTCTGATCCACGACCACAGAGCAAACGAGAAAGTCAACTATGTTCATAAGTTGCCCATGTTACCACCTGTTGACCCATTAGCAAAAAGAGAGAGAAAAAAAAGAAAAATAAAATAATTCTAATAAAAACTTACATACAGAATCCTTAAACATAAAATACTTTTAAACAAACTGAATTTTGTCACCACTTCAGGTTTACTTTTTACTATTTTGTATATCATTTTACCTTCTTTTTTTTCATTACTGTCAGTCAGTATTTAATGGCTCATTTTTTCATCTAATCCTGCTCTGATTCTCTTTGAGCATTGAGAGTTTGTGCATGTAAATGAAATTACTTTGATTGACTTGAGCTGATTTTATTGTCAATTGCAGGCTAAAGAGCTGTCTGCAAAATCTGTCAAATACACAAGAAGTGACTCGAAAGACGGAGACACAAAAGAAGTGAAGAGGTGGTATTGGCCACTAGTGAAGTGTGTGACTGTGAGGGTGCCTAATAATGAGCTTCTTCAGCATGTCACACTTGTGGATCTTCCTGGAAATGGGGACCGTAACAAGAGCAGAGACAAGATGTGGAGAGAGGTCGTTTATTTACATGCAATGCTGTTTATTGTGCCTTACTGCGTTATCGGAAAACTTACTACAAGCGTATGATCAAGCACTGAGAATTGGTTATTTATTATTAACTTTCTGCTATGCCTCTTCAGGTTGTTGGGAGGTGCTCTACGGTGTGGATTGTGACTGATATTAATCGAGCAGCAGCAGAGAAAGAACCATGGGAGATCCTGGAAAGTGCTTGCAGCCTCATCGGAAATGGTGGCGAGTGTCAGCAGATCCACTTCATCTGCACCAAGTCAGATCTTATTGAAGATGCAGATGATCAGTAAGTGATCTTAAATGCTAAAAGTTGATAGTTTAACATAACATCCAAAGTAGACACTGAGGAATGTGGTGGCCAAGAGCTCAAAAGGAAACAGGCAAATGCTCATATAATATTGTCAAAGCAGATGTGGTACTGGTAGCATGGGCACATTATGAAACAGCGGGCCCCGGGGCATAGATATGCAAAAGGTCCCACCACCTCTCCCACACAGAAGCAAGACACAGATTGTATTTATTTATTTTTTTAGCATTTCCTTATTGTCGTTATGCATCTTTTTGTGGTTCTATGTCTCTGAGGTCATATTGTGTCACCTTGTGGTTTTATGTCTCTTTGAGGTGATATTTTTTGGTCATTGTGTGTCTCTATGTAGTTTCTTTGCCTCCGTTTGGGTGCCTTTGTGGTTATTTTGATTACATACTGGTTTGTACATGCTAATTTGAGTGGTATTTAGTGGATGAGGGACAGGGGGCCCCCCTGCAACTTTAGGCCCATTGGGCTCATTCACTAATCCATACATGACTATTACTGCAGATCGATGAACACAACATAATTTTTCCCTCATCAACAGTTTTTTTTTTTTTTCATTTTGAGTCAGGGTGAATACCTTATCAGATGATCTGCAGCTGTTCCGATCAGCATGATTGATGAGAGGAGCAGCTGCTGCTTAAAACAAACCTTAAGTCCCAGCACAGAAAACTATTAAGTTTCACTTTTTTCACACAAAAAAAAGACCATAACACTGGTGTACATGTAAACACACTCACTAAGCACAGCTGACATCCAGGTTATGGATATATATATATATATATATATATAAAATTGTATTGCACTGTTTTTGCATTTTGTTTTCTACATTTGCAGAGAATGTAGACTAGTGTTCTTAAATTAGTAATGAGTCTCTCAATATTCAGTATTAGCAGGTAACATTACACTATATTTTGTAGGCCCCAAACTTCCAAAAGTTTCGAAGGAGGGAATTGATATGTAACTGTAAATTCATAGGAAATTTATTTGAACTATGTTACGTGTAGTTTGATGTTCTTAAAGGGAAATGGAGACATTGTTTGATTAAAACACTTCCAATTAATTAATTAGTTAAGTGAATTGTTAGTGTAACCTCTACAGACATTAAATCAGTGAGCTGAACATGAAAAATATTATGATTGCCTCTAAAACATGTAGTTCCAAATAATAGGCCAATAAATAATTAATGAACAGTTACTTGGCTTAAAATGAGTTGAAGATGCAAAGAACAGGGAGAGATGGAGGTGGCTGATTTGCTGTGGTGTCCCATAAAATAAAGGGAAATGCTGAAAGGAGAAGAAGAAGAAGACTTGGCTTAAATGAGTTAATGTGAGGAAAGCATTTTATAAACTCAACACAACTTACTAAGCTAAAATAGCATGCTCTTAATGTTGTTTTTATTGTCCATATCATGATTACCAAATGAAGCAGTTTTTTCCAGAAAACTTTGTGTTAAATCAAAACATAAAAAATAAGTGTTACCTTTTTCAGTGTGAACAACAGACCTGATAACAAAATAATTGAATTCTGAAACATAAGATGAGGACTGTGTGAAGAAAAAGGTTGTATTTCCAGGGTTAGGGTTAGGGTTAGGTTTAATTCCCTCAAAAACTGTATGTGGTTCCACTTAATGAAATATAATTTCTCACAGTTCAGCAGATGGTCATCGTGGTTTCATATTTAAAAGAAACATGCAAGCCAAAGATGAAGTGCACAAAGAATTCAGAAAACTCAGCAAGGTTAAGGTGAGTTTTATAGACTAACACAACAGAATGTAAGCACAAAGATTTTTCTAAAGCAAGCTTGACCTAAAATCAAATCTGTTGTCCCAGAAACATTTCAGTGATGAATGTTTCAAAGTGTTCACAGTGAGCTCCAAAGAGTTTCTTAAGCCAAAAGGTCTGCAACAAGAGGAAACTGGTAGGTGAAGTCTCGATAAATAAACACTCTGTGGCGAACAAAAAATGTATAGCTCTGATAAGTATTGCATTTTATTTTTAAGTTTATTTTATCAACTGTTATTCAAACAAAAATGACCAAATGGAATTTAACATTTGAATGTAATTATGTAGTATTTAAGTATTTAAGATATATTATGTAAAATTTTACAGAAATACCTGAACTTCAGGCATCTCTGCAAGATCTCAACGCTTGTCACTCAGAGACATTAAACTACGTGTCTGGAGCTCATGGGATTCTCTCTCTGATTCAAGGGGCCAGATGCAGAGATGTGGTAAGATCACATAAGGCTGAGTGTGCGTTTATGAGGAGAGAACATAAATGCGCTCAACGTCTTTTTGCAGATTACTGTGCTGGTGCCACCACTGTCGCTCCTTGTCAGGCGATCAGTCATACGTTAGATGGGGCAGGACTCCAATCAGAAATGAAAGGAAATGTAGGAGAAGCTTTAGGCTGTTTCTATCAATCCCAGACTGTATGAAATGTCAGACAGAAACTATCACAAGAAAGACACAAAAACCCATTTGTGGGATCAGGGGCCTGTTCCACCAACTGCACTAAGAAGATGAGGAATTTAAGTCGAACACTTGACTTGAATAAACTTGACAAATCATAAAGCAAAAGCAAAAGCAGAGACCTTTACTTACTTCATTCAAAAACCTTACACGCACAATAACAAGACTAAGTTGTTTTTATTTATATTTTCTAAACTCTCTTTATGAGTGTTGTTCTTTTATCACCATATGCATTGAAAGCTTGTTGTTAGCTGTAGTGAACCCATTTGCTCGGAGCACTTTTTAAAAAAAACCTGCCTCAACACCCTGCCAACCCCTGCTGCCAGAGAAAACACTGTATGGATACACGCCTGAATTAAATTTCTTGATGTTAATATTGACAGGAATTTTGTTCACAGCAAATAATTCAGCTAACATTAGCTAACATAGTTAACAATCAAATAAAGTGGTGAACATGTAAACAAGTCAAAGACAGACTTCTTACCCTACAGAAATTTTAGACATCAAGATTTTTAATTTACAGAATTTTTTGGTTGTCATAGAAGCTGCACAACAACAGTCATGAAATGGTGGTCATATTAAACATCAACAGAATTTTGATAAATAAATTATGAAGAATAAATGCTGTCTTGAAAGAAAACATATCAGTTGTACAGTACAGTTTCACTGCTTTAAATGCTGATTGTGATGTTTTTGATTTCAGACTGACATAGCAAATGTCTGCAGAGACCTGGATGAAAAGTTGAGTCAAGAACTTCATAAAGTCAGAAAGCCAATGCAAGAGACTTATGATGCCTTTGAAAAGTGCCTTAATGAGGGAGTTGAAAATTCAAAACATTCATGTGACAAACTCCTGAAGTCAGTCTTAAGACCTGTACGTATTTGAATCAAAATTTTATCAAAAAACTGATTTTGCATTTCTTATGAATTTGCTCATAAAATGTTTTTGTTGTGTTTTTTTAATTTTCAGAGAACAAACGCTCGTGGTTTTCACCGGACACTGAAGTGTTTGGTTCAGAATGGTGGCATCCACAAAACAAAGAAAGGAAAACAAGTAAACCTCAATATGAACTTAGCTTCATGCCTGACTGACAGCATTGACGAGGAATTCAAGAAGACTTTCCCGTAAGAATTGACTCAATGAAGACATAAAACCCTGTATTTTGGCCCATGTTAATTTTACAAACTGTATAAGAATGTACAAATTCACATTATGCAGTTATATGCATAATATGTCATCTAACACATATATGCAAATTACATTATTAAAATACAAACTTGTCAGTGGTTAATTTAATGAAACCTTTCAACTTGTTTGCGTTTCAGAAATGCAGGAAACAGTGGACCATTCAAGGGAGTCATCAGTTCCTTTTCACTTGACACAGAGACGATGATGAGAGAGGGGAAGTACAAAGATGTTGAACTGCAACTGATATTTCTCAAGACAGAGGTAAAAGATCCATCCCATCCATTAATCCATTCAAGCTGTTTGTCCAGGTCAGGGTGACTAATGAATGGAAACTTAGAAAAGGATCCAATGATTTGCAAATTCTGTCTTTCAATAAAAAGCAGAGTCCCTATCAGTTCATTCTCAGTTCATTTTATGGAAACTATGAGCACCAGATAGATAGATAGATAGAAAGATAGATGATGTGTATATTTTGTGTTCTCTTTCTCTAAGGAAGAAAAACTAAAGTCAAAACTCACCAAAAGCATCCGGGAGCGAAAGAAAACGATATACAGCAGTCTGACCACGACAATCGAAGAAAACATGCAGGAATGCTACAGAAGTAAAAAAGAAGTCTATGACATATAAAACCTGACACTATGTTACAACATATTTACATTCATCGTGATTGTGCAGAAAAATTTAATTGACGTAATTTTTCTGCTCTCTTGTAGAAGCAGCAGACATTAGAGGAAAGGATTCACTACAAAAGATGAGGAACATTATTGAGACGCATGTTTATGAGTCAAAGAACATCATGTTTCAGCGGGCTAAATATAACATGCTGGGAAAGCTGGAAGAATTGATGGTTTGTCATATTTTATCATACAAAGAGGACACAGTAAAACATGTTGTGCTGCACATCTTTATCTTTATCCACAATTCTCATCATTTACATAAAAGCCTTTCCTATATTCCAGTGAAATGTGCATCATTTGGAAAACTGCTTTTACTACTAAAACACTGCAGGCATCTGAGAGATTAACATGTACTATATGTATACTCTATGTACCACTATGTACTACTGAACACAGTGTATCTAGGGCATAAATGTACAATTCTAATGCTACTGTGATGTCCTCATTAAATAAACTAACAAATTTAGGAGGAGATCCTGCAGGAAATGAGAAAAACAATGCAGGAGTCAATCGAGCTGTCACTCAAGGCAGATGATAACTCACTCCCAGGTAAATAAAATGTATCAAAATAGAAATATGATAATTGCAAAGTAAATATTTCATTGAAATTAATGTCACCAGATTTCCAATAATGTAAGAATTAATAGCGCACTTGTGAACAAAACGTTTTTGGTGTTTTAGATGTTTTAGAGCACTTCAAGGTGGTGAAGAACTACAAGACTGAACTGGAGGGAAGCCCAAATGAAGAACCATCACTAACTGAGTAAAACTTTTATTAAATTGTCCACATAATCTTTTGAGTACATGCGACCTGTTCTGAATAATGCTAACAATGCTTTTAATTACACTAGTGTCGATGCACCTGGTCCAGCAGCTGCAGAGTCCATGATGTGTGCATGATGAGTGCAAAGGTAAGCTTTAGTGAAAGTGATAATCCATGTCGATGGTAGGATAGATGATATGACAGCCCATGTTTTTATAACTGTTCAATGTCCAGAACTCGCCGTTTATCTTTCTGGTGGACGTTTCAGGTTTGCTCAGTGGAGAGAATCAGCAGACGTCTGATAATCCGCTGAGGGTTCCTGCGAGCACACTGATCAGAGATGTGATGCCTCTGGTTTGGATCTAAATCATTTTTGTCAAGTTATTTATTTTTTTTTCTCTTTGAGTTTGTTTTAGTCTGTACTTTCAGTTTGCTTGTTGGGGGAGGGGTGTGTGTGTGTGTGTGTGTGTGTGTGTGTGTGTGTGTGTGTGTGTGTGTGTGTGTGTGTGTGTGTGTGTGTGTGTGTGTGTGTGTGTGTGTGTGTGGCTTTCATGTAACAAAGCCCATCAGTTGGATTCAAACTATACTGATCAGCTGGGATCAGCGTGCTTAAATTTACAGGTTACTAACAGTAACGTTGAACCTTAATTACAGTACATATACTATAGGCTGGATTTCACATAGACTTTTCAAAGAATGATCTTGATCTTTTTTCTTTCGATGCTTAAGGACAAAACTGTTCACTTGTCTGCTTACTGCAAAACAATTGTTTGTGTGTATGTTCATTCATATATAGACAATATTAGAGAAACTGAGACAACAGAGAAAAATAGATCACAGCAATATATCAGCTTATCTGTTATGTCATTATTTACTGAACAAGAGTTATGTTTTATTCTACACTTTTTCTAAAGCATGAATGTGTGTAATATGGTATACTGTCCAGTACACCTCAATAAAGTTTACTTTTGAGACAAAGTGCCACATTGAGTTTGGGTTCTTTGTGTTTTAAGTTGGTTTATGTTAACATTTGTTTGACTGTTCTTGACATATCCCTGTTCCCTGACATACATCTACATCACAGTATTTATCTATTTTAGTAATAGAGAACACAAATGCTATCTATAGTCTTGCAGTTGTTACTATATTGTCCATTTGTAATTAGTTATAGCACAGTACATTAGGTGTATTAGCATGCTTGATCGCACAGTTTGTGAAAAAGAACATGTCCATGTGTGAAGACTGTAATTCTGCGTGTCACTTACTTTCAGATGATGGTTAAAATAATTGCTCTTTATGCTTAAACAGGTTGAGTAAAGGTGTGCAGTTTTTGATTTGGCAGCACTCTTAATAGTTCATTTTTATTTTATTTTTGGCTCATCTGTTATATCTCAAGATTAGTTCCTTCTCACGATAGATGGTTTGCTTTCGTTCTGCACCAGTTTGGGTCTGTTTTTGGTGTGTGCATATTAGTTGAAGCAATCAGTTGTTATTCGTTTTAGATAACTTCCACATCATTGTGGAGCAGGTGTGTTTGTGTGGCATCTCTATATTTCCATATTCGGTTTAATGCAGAAACCGAGGCCCTTTTGTTTTATCTGCTCTGGATCATGTCCAAAAGTCAGAAACTCTGTTATGAGCAAAAACTCAGTGCTGAACATCTACTAGCATTAATGTTCTGATGCATCAATGAAGATGTTCTCTCGCTGCGCTCTCAGGGTCTGTATTGGTGTAAACAATTTCTTAGCCTGTATAAACCCTGTCCTACATGTTTAACTGGTTTATTCATGCCTTTCTGTTGTAGCAACGGTTAGACTCATCAAACAAAATGATCTTTATATGTGCAGGGCGGGGACAATTATTTTAAAAGAGTCCAGTGAAAGAGTTTCAAGTGAACATTATGTTTTCCATTATGTTACTGCAAATATGCTTTTATACTTTTCAAATAAAAAAGGCCATGAGATGTCTATCTCTCAAAGAGGGGACCTGTATGCTGCAGGGAAAGTGTCCATCTCTAGTCTCTCACCTGAGTATTTGTTGTACACAAAGACTTTATTTCTTTAAAAATGGATAGTTGAACTTAAATTTTATCATTTGTTCTGTAATAGTATTAAAGAAATATTACTAACCACTGAATTGAGAATAAATAATATTTTCTGTGCAAATCAAAAGTAACTTGTGAATGACTAACGACTAAAATACCTGTTCCAGCTTGCGGGAGCAGTGCTGAGTAAGAACTTTAACACTCACATTGGTCTAAACTTGTGTCAAAGCCATTTCTATACCCCTATAAACTATGTCTTACATGTTTATTCATGTCTTGTTGTTGCAGCAATGGTTAGACTCATTAAAACCATGTGATCTCTGTCATGTGATCTCTTTCACCAAATGATCTTTATCTGTGCAGGGCAGGGCAGTTATTGTAAAAGAGTCCACTCAATGAGTATCGAGTAAAGAGTTCATGTACTTCATGAAAATTAAAGGAAAAAAACGTAAGTACATTTTAATTATCAAATACAATATTGATTCCATTGATTAATTAAGTTAATATTTTGCTGCACAAATGAGATATGGTTGTGCAGATTTTTGTTTAAAACAGCAGGCTGACTTATGACAATATAGTTATGTTGCCTTTTTCATTTACTGCACAAGCAAACAGAGGAAGAAAAAGTAGGAATATAATCTTTATGCTTTTAAGACCAATGATAGCCAATTGATAATGTCAGTCTCATAAAATTGTCCAAACTTTCAATTTGGAATCCTGGTTAAAAACAAAAATGCAAACTAACTAGAGCTGAAATTTCCACATCAGTAATAACTATTGAAGGATTTTGAAGTTCCTAATGCAGCAGAGGTTGGCAATTGTTTTCCTTTGTAAAATAGCAAACAGACAGCAAGCATGATTCCAAAAACATTTATTCAAACATAGCAAAAAGCACAGCTGAAAACACAATATATCCTAAAGACTGTGTGTGTGTGTGTGTGTGTGTGTGTGTGTGTGTGTGTGTGTGTCAGAGAGAGAGAGAAACAGAGAGAGAGAAAGCAGTGTGTCCACACAAAGACAAACTGGCTGACAAGGAAGTAACTACAAGGAAGAAGACGAGGATTAAGATCAATCCTCTGACGACATTAATGGTCTGGAGATCAGACCTTAATGAAATAAATAGTCTCCTAAATTTCCTGATTAGTTGTGGAGATATTTAAGTCTTGACCAAGGTTGTGGACAGACTTACAATCAGTACTGTGTTCTGTGGGAGATGTGAGCACATCTCTAATCAGATCAGCCATAAACATGCACCAAACACAATCTCATCCGTAGCATGCCATTAACTCACTGTCATCCAGCGTATGGAGAATATTATTATTTCTTTTCCTTCAATTAAATATTATTGATCATAACTGTCTCAAACATGTCAAGTAGTAATGGCTGATTTAAATACATAATTACTTGTTTATTATTCTTAACCTTTTACAGTTACAGCTCTTGGTCATGGATGATTTTGTTTGCGACAAATTAACTGAATGGGGTCTCAGTGAGTTGATACCGATATTCAAAGGTAAAGTATATTGTTCTTTTTGAGCACAAATATTATATTATGTTGATATGCCCTACTGAAGCATCTAGGTAACGACTAATACAGCAATACAAAATGCTGAAATGTCAATCCATACAATGTTGATGTATCACTGACAAACAGTTTTAAAAAAAGAAAGGGAGAGACCAATGTCAGATTGGCAATTGCTGTCTGTGTTCAGAGTACAAATGCATTACCAGTCCTTATACGTGATGCATTCATTGAAAAGAGTCACATCTTTTGGGTTATTGAGATGAAGATCAGAGCACAAGAAGCACTGAAACAAAGACAAAATGACATGAAATACAGTATATATGCATTTAGCTCATAGAACTAGACTCAGCTCTGTGATGCCATAATGCTCACACCTTTGTCACTTCTTATATAAGGATATCTGCAGCAAATTGAAATTAGTTTTAAGTTTTTGTATGGCCATGAATCAACTGAATATTTTGAATTACAGAAGAAAAAATTGACAAGGAAAGTTTTTACGAACTTGATGATGGAGAAATCAAAGAAGTGATCAAAAAATCGGGAATAAGGATGAAATTCAAGAAGAAATTCAAGTTATTAAAGGTAAGGTTCTGCACTATGAAGACAATTAACAAATACACAAATCTTGTTGAGAACAATACCATTTACTAGGATTCAACATTTTCTAACAGTGTAATACTAAGGAAAGATGACTGTTGAGTGTCTCTCACAGGTCGTCAAATACCAATGCTTTGGGTAGGTTGTTCATTCCAGCTACCCAAAACGTTGGTATTTGAAGATCTGTGAATGAGACCCAACAACCAGCTATTTTCCTCCAAGGTTATATACAGCACCTTTAACAGTTATTGATTTGCAACTATATTCTTTATTCATTAGGGGGAACAAAACATAACAAATCAGGAACCGGCTGATTTTTCTGCTCAAGTGAGTTAAACACAGTTTCATACAGTTACATGTTATCTAAGTCACAGTTCACTAGCTGGTCAAACAAGTTCGTAGCAAAGCAATATGTTTACAGTTATTTCTGGAGTGATATCCTACATATTCCTTAATTTGGGTAAGCTTCATGTGATGTGACATGTCGCCAGCTTCACATGGGGAAACAGAGCTTTGGAGAGCCCTGCGATGAGAGCAGGTAGGTGGGCAGGCAGCAGTTAGATCTGTGCAGAACAAAAACAAAGACATATCACAGACAACATAATAATAACATCCAACACACAAAGTTTAATCGTAATGGTTTGGGTGACAGGAGAAATACTTTCAAAATACTAAAGTTCAAGAATACAAAAATGTATATACAAATATACAGATTCTGCTGCCTATAGTGCAGAAGCTGCATTTTATTTAAAAATCGTGGAACTGCATTTTAGGCTATGAGGTGTGCAAAGACAGTCATCTTTGACTGAAGAATAGTCTCATAGGATTACAATGTTGACTGAAGAAAAAGGACACTGAATGTGATCACGTTAGCCCTTTTCGGGGCTCCATCTCCTAGGGTTTCACCAAACTCATACCAGACTGGTCGAAAACACTAATGCAAATTTCAGTGTTTCAATAGATAATTGTGTGTTTGAGCCTGAAGAGGCTTGTTAGAGGACAAAAGTCGTGGGAATGCATTTTCATGATCAAATAATATTTTAAAAGACAAATGTCAATGTTGATCCTCAGGATGGTCCATCCACCAGTGATGCAAGCGATAAAGGTGAGATGCACAGTATGTTAATGAATACATTTAGTGGTCACTTATGTTTTCAATACAGTAATATCTTGCTTTGACTAACCCACTATACTGACCAAAAATTTCAATGTAATGTTTTTGTTTTGCTTCCATTTTCACAGCTGTAAATTAAAGATCCAAGACTTTCTTTGTGCATTCAATAGATTTATGTTTTAACAAATTGTCGTCCCAAATTTGTTAAAATCTGTTTTAGTGAGATCTTTTACTTTTCCAAGATAATCAAACAGCAATTAAATTAAACAGCATTATTATTACAAAGGTGTGCATCTAAATGGTCACAATTAAAGTCCAATCTAAAATGCAGTTTGATCACACAACAATGCCACAGATGTCAGAAGTTTTGAGGGAGCAAGTCATTGGCCTGCTGACTACAGGAATGTCCACTTACTGAATGTTCATTTCACTACCATAAGATGTCTACAAAGATCTTTCCTTTAATTTGGCAGTACATCCAACTTGCCCCACAACACAGACCACTTCGCTGATGCAAAATTGATTTGCACAACTGAAGAATTTCTGCAAACAACTGTCAGAAACATGATCATCTGCCTGCTCATCATCCTCACAAGGGTCTTGACCTGACAGCAGCTCATCATTGTAACCAACTTGTACAATTGTGTGGCCGGAAATATATCAGAGACATCTTTAGAAAGTAAAATAAACAGTCATATCACAAGTAATCTGTTGGACATTCCTGCAACTAGCATGCCAAGGACACTCTTCCTGTATTTGCTGTTGTTACAAAATGGACCCAAGAGCAAGACCAGCAGACAATGAGGTAAAGGGGTAAAAAGCATTTATTGAAGAGTTTGCAGATGGAGGAAGTTGGCTGATAACGGTGATTTGATGGGGAGGCATAGGTGGTGAGAGGCTGAAGTAGAGGCATTTGAGCTGAAGCTGCACTCGAAAAAAAAATCGTCATGAATCCAACAATGAATGGTTCTTGCAACTTATCCAGAAAAAAAATACATTGGAACAGCTGAAAATACCAGTGTGAGATGCGGAAACAATCTTGCAGAATAGAAGAGTGAGCCCAGACCTTTGGTACTGCAGTCGATGAATGGAATGGGTAGCAGGTTTGCTGCACTTGATTAGCAGGACAAGCAACAGGATCGCATACAGAGCTCCACCGCCAGGGAGCCACGCCCAGCCTCTGAAAGAACACCCAGCAGAAAACACAGCCCAAAAAATGCAGGAAAAAAAAAGAATACCAATAAACAGACAAAATCCATCCACCACACCCTCAAAACTTATGGCACTGTGTCATGTGACCATCCCAAGTTACAGATGTATGTATATGTATAAGTACATGTATAGGAATGATAGGGTTTAATCAGCATGTTGATATGCCATACCTGTCAGATGGATGCACTATGTTGGAAAGGAGAGGTGCTGACTAGCACAGACTTTAACAAATTTGTAAAAAAAAAAATGGGAAAAATATTTCTAATGAATTTACAATAAAGTCTTAGACCATTAAATTAAGCCTGTGAAAAATGGGAGCAAAAGAAGTGTGTTGCATTTGAGCTTTTTTTCAGTACATTGAAACCGTTTTTTCAATATTGTTAGAGGCAAATGCAACAAACTTCTATTTTGCTTCATTTTTAATGACAAAATTTTTTTTTTAAAATCCAATAAGGGAAGAGAAAGTTGGATCCTATGGGCGAGTCGAGCACATGGCAATCACCAACTAGAAAAAAACGATGTGAACCAAGACCATCATCCTACTCAGGTATTGCTAATACTTTCTACATTTGTTTGATGTATTTTAAATTGAATAGCAAATTTCTATTTATATCTTGGCCTCTGAAAATATGTTATCATTGGCCGTCTGTTAAAATTTTTATCAGGACAACTCCAACAGTCAACAGCATACTTGTTAAACATAGCATATATGTATATTCAACCAAATGTATCTATAGCAATAAAACATACAGAATATGTCTAGGTCTGGTAACATAAATGCACTTTAGCCAAGGTTGCCCTTAAAATTGAGAAAAAAAATACTTTTATAAAATCACCATTAGAATTTCCTTGCATTGTGTTTGATCTTAGCTACATATATATATATATATATATATATATATATATATATATATATATATATATATATATATATATATATATATATATATATATATATATATATAATACATATAATGGTTGAAGACATTACAGCAACCTTATAACATAATCTGGGACTCTACAGGGCACTAAAATTAAAAATGAATACTGAATTATATCAAATGTTCGCAGAATGAATTTGTGTCATTTATGAGTCGACCTCCAGTCCCGTCATCTTTAAATCAATGGATTTTTTGGAATGTGTTTTGGTTAGATTCCTAAAATAAGGTCTGTGGTTAACTAAAGCTTAAGAGACTTTTACATTCTGTTCAGTGGCATAAGATATGCAAGTAAATACCCCACTGTCAACTTTGAAGCTTGTATGTGTCAAAAAAGAGTTTGCTAACAAGTAGCCAAAGGACACTGAAAAGCATCATCATGCTGAGCTGTGGTGGACATGGCTTTACAGTGTTGTCAAGGTGGCGACGTTGAGTCATGCAACTGTCACGTAGTTTATGTATTAACATTAGCTTTTACTTCTGGCGATGGCATTTAGGCTTCAAACAAACTAAAGGTACATTGTTCATTCAAATGTGTAAGTATCATAAATGTTTGTTTGCCTTTTTTCTGCAATGATCCAAAATCCATTGGAAAAATCCCATAGACTTTTTGACAAGGGACTCAGGGTGATGTTAACCTCCGTGTTGGTTCACCGAAAAACATCATCCCTGACTTTCTTTAGCCTAGCCACCTTATTCCTGAGGGCACTGCAATATAAATTATTATGGGTGTAACCTCCAGTGAGATAACAGAGCAGCAGTAAGATAAGCTAAACAGACTGTCTGTACATTGTCCCAGTGGCCTCTTATGTGTTCATTTTTGAAAGTACTTTGCTTTTCATTTAGCAGATACTTTGTTTTTTAAACATATGTTTTCTGAACATTAAATTATTATGTTCTAGAATGTCTGTAATGTAACTCACAACCAGACTACGCTAAATTTGTGGCTTTAACAACAGTGTGTTGAACATGCACCCAGAACAAAAAGGGATTGTTCCTTTAAACCGTGTTACAGTTTCTACATACACACCTACACACAAATAGAAATATTGTAAAGTAACAGATCATGTGATCCACGTTGAAAAACAAAAGTTATGTTATTAATTTAGTTATTGAATTAAACCCGGCACTAGTACTAAGTAAATCACTTAAATGCGACTTTTAACTGGGAGATGTTTTAAAGCCACATAGTCTTTATATCCCGTGCGGAATTTGACATAAGTTTGCCATAGTACAAAACAGATAATACACTCTAAAGCGTCCTGAAGTGACTGCTGTGTCTCTCACGCTTTAATATTAAGTTTATCCTTTTCTTCTCCCTTTTATATAACAAGACACCTCATTTTGCATTACTGTTTATACACTGGTTCCTTCTGAATACTTCTTTTCTTTTACTCTGACAGATCAAATAATACACTCTAGTGTGAAAGACATCATGAGAGTTGTCCATAACAAACTACCAAACCAGGACAACAACCTGATTAAGTTCCTGAAGTAAGTTTTAAGTTTTCCTTATTCCATATAGTTTGTTAGATTACATGGACGTGGTCTCACTCTGTCAAGTTGTGTCAGTCTTAATTTTGCTCTGAAATTAGTCTAATGCATGTTGTTTCACAACAATACATATTGATGTAAAACCCAATTCCCCAAAAGTGTTTTTAGACACTGTCTAAAATGTAAATAAAATCTAATCATCCAAGGCACACCTGGAGAGTAGTCATGTGGGTTAATAACAGTCTTGATATGTGACACCTGCCAGGTGCCCATTCTTGCTGGACAGGTACCGCAATAATTTATCAGAGCTTACTGACTGAAATCAGCTGCCTGCTGTGTCCAGCAGTAAACCTGATGAGTGGGCCAAAAAAGTGAAGCTGCAGGCTGTAGAACTGAAACTATGAGCAAAAGACAATATAAAGCCCTCTGAAGCTGAAGGGGAGATCTATACGATAACTCTGTGTGGTTCTTGAGGAGGCTGGTCATACTGTTGACATTTTTCAATTTGGACATTTTCTTTCAGTGTATGTTTATTTTCCAAATAAATCAAAAAACCTCTTGTACAACAGGAAGAAGATTGATGACTTGGAGACAGACAAGAGGGAGCTGATCGGTGTCTTTGGCAGAACTGGAGCTGGAAAGAGCTCTTTGATAAATGCTGTCATTGGAGAGAAGAATCTCTTGCCCTCTGGAAGTATCAAAGCATGTACCTCAGTCATGATTAAAGTGGAGGCCAACATGCTGAACCAAAAATATGAGGCAGAAATTGAGTTTATTTCACAAGAGGTAGGCTAAAATAAGTTTAATATGATTGTTTAATATTGTGTTTAATATGATGATGAATATGATTATATCCACTTGAAGCAATAAAAAACAGCTGCGAAAATATATTTGCTTTTTGTATCAGACGAATTCAGACCTAATAAATGAGTTAAATTGTTTTTATTATTTTTAGGCGTGGGAAGATGAGATGTGGTCTTTGTTTAATTTCCTACGGGATAATGAAGACGAACAAAATGATCTGGAAGATGACGATGAGTATCGTGACACTGTTGAAAAGCTTTCTGCAGTGTATGGAGAAGAATGGAAAAACAAATCCCCTGAAAACCTCATGGAAAACAAATATTTTAGAGAAATTTTAGAGTTTCTCAATTCAAAGACAAAGCTTTTGACATGTGAATCAGTAAGTAAAAGGAAAAATCTCATATCACCTAAACATTCTTGCCTGTCTGATGGAGTGGAATGTTATGAATTTTCAGTTTTTTACATTTGTAATTTACATAACGTCGTGCTATTTTAGGTTTGGTTAGTTCAACAACTACTGTAAATGTAAAATCAGTTAGCAAAAAGTACTTTTTTTGGAGGACAAGGGATCTTTAGAAGGAGATAGCAGGTCAACAGTAAAAGTCCCACAGAAGTGCTGGAAGTGGAAAACTGCAAACCCAAAAATCATTTTGAGATGCAGCTTAGCACTGTGTGTCAATTATTTCCAGTCATAAATCCCAATAAACATTGTGTTTTGGTAAGGCATCATTTCAAACTTTGATGGCTTAGAGTGTACAGTGGCTTAGAACATTATGATGGAGGCCATTCCCATGCTCAGTAATGTCTCATAGGTTGTTGCAGCAATGTTTGGGTTGTTTTGGCATTTTTGACCACTCCAGAACTGATAAAAATTGTCACAAATCCCTCAAAAACACCACATTAAGACCTGGAGGAACACCATAGATAAACCCATGCTGTGATTTGGTATGAAAAACTTATGATATTTTGAGATTTCAGTAAGAATTGCATTTTTTAGCACTTGGATGGCAAGCACCTCTGTTCTAGAAACTGCAGAGAAACCCCCTTATTGTCAATAATGTCAATAATCAGCTTTTCAGTTTACGCATTTCCAAGACTTTTTAGGGACACAAGTGCAAAAATGTCAAAATACAGAAGGTCAAAATAACAAATTTGTACTGCATAGTTTTTGCCTGAAAACTGCATTTAACTTGCATAAAGCTGGCATTTCATTTCGATATCTTGAGGTGAGAGGTCAAGGGAACTCCGTGAAAACTGCTGTAACTGCTTTGATGAAATCAATTTGCAACCTTACTTCCCAGCATGTCAGCATGGAGTACCACAAGTATCAGAACTTGTGATCACCAGGTGGTCCCAAAAACTCATTTTGCCAGTGCATTGAAATATTAATGCTTCTAAAAAAAAAAGACAGAGCTGAGGTGATTGTGTTTGGTGATCATAATGAAATACATAATATTATTGCATGACAGATGAGGTATTTGGGTGTTGGGGATGGGATCAAAATTTGGCCAGTCCACAGGCTGCTTCAAGCAAACGAGAAAGTCAAAGAAAGTCGAAGTTTATAAGTTGCCCCATTGGCCCATTAGCAAAAAGAGAAATAAAAAAATTGTAATAAAAACTTAGATACAGAATCCTTAAACAGGAAACACTTTTAACCAAAACTGAATTTTGTCTCCACTTCAGGTTTACTTTTTACTATTTATTATCTAATTTTACCTGCTTTCAGTCAGTGTTTAATTGCCCCTTTTTTCATCTTATCCTGCTCTAATAATCTTGTGCAATTTGTTATGCACATTGAGCATTGAGAGTTTGTGCATGTAAATGAAATCACTTTGCATTGACTTGAGCTGATTTTATTGTCAATTGCAGGCTAAAGAGCTGTCTGCAAAATTTGTCAAATACACAAGAAGTGAATCGAAAGACGGAGACACAAAAGGAGTAACGAGGTGGTATTGGCCTCTAGTGAAGTGTGTGACTGTGAGGGTGCCTAATAATGAGCTTCTTCAGCATGTCACACTTGTGGATCTTCCTGGAAATGGGGACCGTAACAAGAGCAGAGACAAGATGTGGAGAGAGGTCGTTTATTTACATGCAATGCTGTTTATTGTGCCTTACCGGTTATCTGAAAACTTACTATGAGCATAAGCACTGATAATTGTTTATTTATTATTAACTTTCTGCTATGCCTCTTCAGGTTGTTGGGAGGTGCTCTACGGTGTGGATTGTGACTGATATTAATCGAGCAGCAGCAGAGAAAGAACCATGGGAGATCCTGGAAAGTGCTTGCAGCCTCATTGGAAATGGTGGCGAGTGTCTGCAGATCCACTTCATCTGCACCAAGTCAGATCTTATTGAAGATGCAGATGATCAGTAAGTGATCTTAAATGCTAAAAGTGGATAGTTTAACATAACATCCAAAGTAGACACTGAGGAATGTGGTGGCCAAGAGCTCAAAAGGAAACAGGCAAATGCTCATATAATATTGTCAAAGCAGAGGTGGTACTGGTAGCATGGGCACATTATGAAACAGCAGTCCCCTGGGCATAGATATGCAAAAGGCCCCACCACCTCTCTCACACAGAAGCAAGACACAGATTGTATTTATTTATTTAGCTGACATCCAGGTTATGGTACTAAAATCGTATTGCACTGTTTTCTGCATTTGCAGAAAATGTAGACTAGTGTTTTTAAATTAGTAATGAGTCTCTCCATTTACTTGTGTTTTTAGTTTATACATAACACTATATTTTGTAGACCCCAAAGCTTCCAAAAGTTTGGTAGGAAGGAACTGATATCTCACTGTAAATTCATAGGAAATGTATTGGAACAATGTTATGTGTAATTTGATGCTCTTAAAGGGAAATGGAGACATTGTTTGATTCATACACTTCCAGTTAATTAATTAGTTAAGTGAATTGTTAGTGTAACCTCTACAGACATTAAATCAGTGAGCTGAACATGAAAGATATTACGATTGCCTCTAAAACATGTAGTTCCAAATAATAGGCTGATAAATAAATAATGAATAGTTACTTGGCTTAAAATGATTTGTAGCCACAAAGAACAGGGAGAGATGGAGGTGGCTGATTTGCTGTGGTGTCCCATGAAAGAAAGGGAAATGCTGAAAGGAGAAGAAGAAGAAGACTTGGCTTAAAATGAGTTACTGTGAGGAAAAACCTTTGGAAATCAAAAAGTTCTTAGAAACTCAACACAACTTGTTTTACGTTGTTTTTATTGTCCATATAATGATTACCAAATGTAGTTTTTCCAGAATTTTTTTGTTAAATCAAAACATAAAAAATAAGTGTTACCTTTTTCAGTGTGAACAACAGACCTGATAACAAAATAATTGAATTCTGAAACATAAGATGAGGACTGTGTGAAGAAAAAGGTTGTATTTCCAGGGTTAGGGTTAGGGTTAGGTTTAATTCCCTCAAAAACTGTATGTGATTCCACTTAATGAAATATAATTTCTCACAGTTCAGCAGATGGTCATCGTGGTTTCATATTTAAAAGAAACATGCAAGCCAAAGATGAAGTGCACAAAGAATTCAGAAAACTCAGCAAGGTTAAGGTGAGTTTTATAGACTAACACACAAGTATGTAACACATAGATTTTTCTAAAATTGCAAGCTTGACCTAAAATCAAATCTGTTGTCCCAGAAACATTTCAGTGATGAATGTTTCAAAGTGTTCACAGTGAGCTCCAAAGAGTTTCTTAAGCCAAAAAGTCTGCAACAAGAGGAAACTGGTAGGTGAAGTCTCGATAAATAAACACTCTGTGGCGAACAAAAAATGTATAGCTCTGATAAGTATTGCATTTTATTTTTAAGTTTATTTTATCAACTGTTAGTCAAACAAAAATGACCAAATGGAATTTAACATTTGAATGTAAATATGAAGTGTAAGTATTTAAGATATATTATGTAAAATTTTACAGAAATACCTGAACTTCAGGCATCTCTGCAAGATCTCAACGCTTGTCACTCAGAGACATTAAACTACGTGTCTGGAGCTCATGGGATTCTCTCTCTGATTCAAGGGGCCAGATGCAGAGATGTGGTAAGATCACATAAGGCTGAGTGTGCGTATATGAGGAGAGAACATAAATGCGCTCAACGTCTTTTTGCAGATTACTCCAATGTTATTGGGCGGCCACTCTCTGAACTTTTCAGGGAGGTGCTGGTGCCACCACTGTCGCTCCTTGTCAGGCGATCAGTCATACGTTAGATGGGGCAGGACTCCAATCAGAAATGAAAGGAAATGTAGGAGAAGCTTTAGGCTGTTTCTATCAATCCCAGACTGTATGAAATGTCAGACAGAAACTATCACAAGAAAGACACAAAAACCCATTTGTGGGATCAGGGGCCTGTTCCACCAACTGCACTAAGAAGATGAGGAATTTAAGTCGAACACTTGACTTGAATAAACTTGACAAATCAGTCACGGCAAAAGCAGAGACCTTTACTTACTTCATTCAAAAACCTTACACGCACAATAACAAGACTAAGTTGTTTTTATTTATATTTTCTAAACTCTCTTTATGAGTGTCGTTCTTTTATCACCATATGCATTGAAAGCTTGTTGTTAGCTGTGTAGTGAACCCATTTGCTCGGAGCACTTTTTAAAAAAAACCTGCCTCAACACCCTGCCAACCCCTGCTGCCAGAGAAAACACTGTATGGATACACGCCTGAATTAAATTTCTTGATGTTAATATTGACAGGAATTTTGTTCACAGCAAATAATTCAGCTAACATTAGCTAACATAGTTAACAATCAAATAAAGTGGTGAACATGTAAACAAGTCAAAGACAGACTTCTTACCCTACAGAAATTTTAGACATCAAGATTTTTAATTTACAGAATTTTTTGGTTGTCATAGAAGCTGCACAACAACAGTCATGAAATGGTGGTCATATTAAACATCAACAGAATTTTGATAAATAAATCATGAAGAATAAATACTGTCTTGAAAGAAAACATATCAGTTGTACAGTACAGTTTCACTGCTTTAAATGCTGATTGTGATGTTTTTGATTTCAGACTGACATAACAAATGTCTGCAGAGACCTGGATGAAAAGTTGAGTCAAGAACTTGATAAAGTCAGAAAGCCAATGCAAGAGACTTATGATGCCTTTGAAAAGTGCCTTAATGGGGGAGTTGAAAATTCAAAATGTTTATGTGAAAAACACTTGAAGTCAGTCTTAAAACCTGTACGTATCTGAATCAAAATTACATCAAAGCAACTGATTTTGCATTTCTTACGAATTTATCTTTAATTTTTTTTTTTTTTTTTAATTTTCAGAGCATGAAGGGTGGCGCTTTTCACAGGATACTGAAGTGTTTGGTTCAGAAAGGCGGCACCCACAAACCAAAGAAAGGAAAACAAATAAACCTTAATATGGACTTAGCTTCATGCCTGACTGACAGCATTGACGAGGAATTCAAGAAGACTTTCCCGTAAGAATTGACTCAATGAAGACATAAAACCTTATTTTGGCCCATGTTAATTAAATAATAAGAATGTACAAATTCTTCAATATACAGTTATACATATTATGTCATCTAACACATATATGCAAAGTACATTATTAAAATACAACATTTTAGTGCTTCTTATAAAACATTTCAAATTGTTTACATTGTTTCAGAAATGCAGGAAACAGTGGACCATTCAAGGGGGTCATCAGTTCCTTTTCACTTGGCACAGAGACGATGATGAGAGAGGGGAAGTACAAAGATGTTGAACTGCAACTGATATTTCTCAAGACAGAGGTAAAAGATCCATCCCATCCATTAATCCATTCAAGCTGTTTGTCCAGGTCAGGGTGACTAATGAATGGAAACTTAGAAAAGGATCCAATGATTTGCAAATTCTGTCTTTCAATAAAAAGCCAAGTCCCTATCAGTTCATTCTCAGTTCATTTTATGGAAACCATGAGCACCAGATAGATAGATAGATAGATAGATAGAAAGATAGATGATGTGTATATTTTGTGTTCTCTTTCTCTAAGGAAGAAAAACTAAAGTCAAAACTCACCAAAAGCATCCGGGAGCGAAAGAAAACGATCTACAGCAGTCTGACCACGACAATCGAAGAAAACATGCAAGAATGCTACAGAAGTAAAAAAGAAGTCTATGACATATAAAACCTGACACTATGTTACAACATATTTACATTCATCGTGATTGTGCAGAAAAATTTGATTGACATAATTTTTCCGCTCTGTTGTAGAAGCAGCAGACATTAGAGGAAAAGATTCACTACAAAAGATGAGAAGCACTATTGAGACGCATGTTTATGAGTCAAAGAACATCATGTTTCAGCGGGCTAAATATAACATGCTGGGAAAGCTGGAAGAATTGATGGTTTGTCATATTTTATCATACTTAATACAAAGAGGACACAGTAAAACATGTTGTGCTGCACATCTTTATCTTTATCCACAATTCTCATCATTTACATAAAAGCCTTTCCTATATTCCAGTGAAATGTGCATCATTTGGAAAACTGCTTTTACTACTAAAACACTGTGGGCATCTGAGAGATTAACATGTACTATATGTATACTCTATGTACCACTATGTACTACTGAACACAGTGTATCTAGTGCATAAATGTACAATTCTAATGCTACTGTGATGTCCTCATTAAATAAACTAACAAATTTAGGAGGAGATCCTGCAGGAAATGAGAAAAACAATGCAGGAATCAATCGAGCTGTCACTCAAGGCAGATGATAACTCACTCCCAGGTAAATGAAATGTGTCAAAATAGAAATATGATAATTGCAAAGTAAATATTTCATTGAAATTAATGTCACCAGATTTCCAATAATGTAAGAATTAATAGTGCACTTGTGAACAAAACGTTTTTGGTGTTTTAGATGTTTTAGAGCACTTCAAGGTGGTGAAGAACTACAAGACTGAACTGGAGGGAAGCCCAAATGAAGAACCATCACTAACTGAGTAAAACTTTTATTAAATTGTCCACATAATCTTTTGAGTACATGCGACCTGTTCTGAATAATGCTAACAATGCTTTTAATTACACTAGTGTCGATGCACCTGGTCCAGCAGCTGCAGAGTCCATGATGTGTGCATGATGAGTGCAAAGGTAAGCTTTAGTGAAAGTGATAATCCATGTCGATGGTAGGATAGATGATATGACAGCCCACGTGTTTCTAACTGATGTTTCAGGTTTGCTCAGTGGAGAGAATCAGCAGACGTCTGATAATCCGCTGAGGGTTCCTGCGATCACGCTGATCAGAGATGTGATGCCTCTGGTTTGGATCTAAATCATTTTTGTCAAGTTATTTTTTTTTTTTTTCTCTTTGAGTTTGTTTTAGTGTGTACTTTCAGTTTGCTTGTTGGGGGAGGTGTGTGTGTGTGTGTGTGTGTGTGTGTGTGTGTGTGTGTGTGTGTGTGTGTGTGTGTGTGTGTGTGCGTGCGTGCGTGTGTGTGTGTGTGTGGCTTTCATGTAACAAAGCCCATCAGTTGGATTCAAACTATACTGATCAGCTGGGATCAGCATGCTTAAATTTACAGGTTACTAACAGTAACGTTGAACCTTAATTACAGTACATACTATAGGCTGGATTTCACATAGACTTTTCAAAGAATGATCTTGATCTTTTTTCTTTCCATGCTTAAGGACAAAACTGTTCACTTGTCTGCTTACTGTAAAACAATTGTTTGTGTGCATGTTCATTAATATATAGACAATATTAGAGAAATTGAGACAACAGAGAAAAATAGATCACAGCAATATATCAGCTTATCTGTTATGTCATTATTTACTGAACAAGAGTTTGAGAGGTTTTATTCTACACTTTTTCTAAAGCATGAATGTGTGTAATATGGTATACTGTCCAGTACACCTCAATAAAGTTTACTTTTGAGACAAAGTGCCACATTGAGTTTGGGTTCTTTGTGTTTTAAGTTGGTTTATGTTAACATTTGTTTGACTGTTCTTGACATATCCCTGTTCCCTGACATACATCTACATCACAGTATTTATCTATTTTAGTAACAGAGAACACAAATGCTATCTATAGTCTTGCAGTTGTTACTATATTGTCCATTTGTAATTAGTTATAGCACAGTACATTAGGTGTATTAGCATGCTTGATCGCACAGTTTGTCTCACTTACCTTCAGGTGATGGTTAAAATAATTGCTCTTTATGCTTAAACAGGTTGAGTAAAGGTGTGCAGTTTTTGATTTGGCAGCACTCTTAATAGTTCATTTTTATTTTATTTTTGGCTCATCTGTTATATCTCAAGATTAGTTCCTTCTCATGATAGACGGTTTGCTTTCGTTCTGCACGAATTTGGGTCTGTTTTTGGTGTGTGCATATTAGTTGAAGCAATCAGTTGTTATTCGTTTTAGATAACTTCCACATCATGTTTAATGCAGAAACCGAGGCCCTTTTGTTTTATCTGCTCTGGATCATGTCCAAAAGTCAGAAACTCTGTTATGAGCAAAAACTCAGTGCTGAACATCTACTAGCATTAATGTTCTGATGCATCAATGAAGATGTTCTCTCGCTGCGCTCTCAGGGTCTGTATTGGTGTAAACAATTTCTTAGCCTGTATAAACCCTGTCCTACATGTTTAACTGGTTTATTCATGCCTTTCTGTTGTAGCAACGGTTAGACTCATCAAACAAAATGATCTTTATATGTGCAGGGCGGGGACAATTATTTTAAAAGAGTCCAGTGAAAGAGTTTCAAGTGAACAAGAACTGTTGTACTATGTAAAAATTAAAGGCAACAACTTCTGTTTATGTTGAAAACACAAAAATAGAATAGAAAATCTATTTTGGGGGTCTTTTTCCATTATGTTACTGCAAATATGCTTTTATACTTTTCAAATAAAAAAGGCCATGAGATATCTATCTCTCAAAGAGGGGACCTGTATGCTGCAGGGAAAGTGTCCATCTCTAGTCTCTCACCTGAGTATTTGTTGTACACAAAGACTTTATTTCTTTAAAAATGGATAGTTGAACTTCAATTTTACCATTTGTTCTGTAATAATATTACAGAAAGATTACTTACCACTGAATTGAGAATAAATAATATTTTCTGTGCAAATTAAAAGTAAATGAAATGAAAAGTGAATGAATGTGAATGTGAAAATACCTGTTAAAGCTTGCGGGAGCAGTGCTGAGTAAGAACTTTAACACTCACACAGCTTCAGGTCCCCTCTTTGCTAAAGTTTAAAAACTCATCAGAGGTTTAAGACTTGATTTTAGTATGATTTACAGCATTATCAAGAGGGGACTTCTAAAATGATTCGTGGTAACTCTCTGGTCCTCCTGTTGGTGACTGTGAAATGACAGCAAGGTCACCAGCAGCAAGGTCAATTGGTGACTTTAAACATCGGCCATAGGTGTGAATGCAAGCATAAATGTCTGTCGCAGTCAGCCCTGTCATAGTCTGGAGACTTGCTGAGGGTGTAAAGTCAGAACCACTGGTATGAGCAAAAACTCAATAGTGAACATCTGCTAGCATTTATGCTCTGATACATCACTGAAGAAGTATTCTCTGGCTGCACTCTCATTGGTCTAAACTTGCCAAAGCCATTTCTAAGCTCCTATAAACTATGTCTTACATGTTTATTCACGCCTTGCTGTTGCAGCAATGGTTAGACTCATTAAGCTATGTGATCTCTGTCAGTGCAGGGCAGGGCAGTGATTGTAAAAGAGTCCACTGAGCGAGTATCAAGTGAACAGGAGTCGATGTACTTTATAATAATTAAAGGGAAAAAAACGTAAGTACATTTTAATTATCAAATACAGTATTGATTCGGTTGATTCATTAAGTTAATATTTTGCTGCACAAATGAGATATGGTTGTGCAGATTTTTGTTTAAAACAGCAGGCTGACTTATGACAATATAGTTGTGTTGCCTTTTTCATTTAATGCACAAGCAAACAGAGGAAGAAAAAGTAGGAATATGATCTCTATGCTTTTAGGACCAAACAAAAGCCTTGACATTTTGTATTGGTGTGGTACTTTGCAGTTGAAATTTCTATGGATTCAAATCAAGCTTCAGGACTTTACATTGGGTATTGGGAAATTTCCACCATCCATGGCAAGTTTCTGCAGTGCATTTCTACAGTTGAATTGATCTTTTGCAAACTTCTCGAGAGCAGGGAGGAGAGTTTGCTTATGAAGGGTAGGGACAGCATAAAGAGGAGATCATGTTAAAACAAATAGCAGAAGAGTCATGTTAGTGCATTGAAAAGCAACTTTTTAAGAGGAGAGAGAGAGAGAGAGAGAGAGAGAGAGAGAGAGAGAGAGAAGGAAGTGTCTGTTTCAGTGTGACCACACAAAGACAAAATGGCTGACAAAGGAAATCAGTACAATGAGGACGGCCAAATCGAGGATGGCCATCAAAAAAACAAAAAAGCAAATGTGAGGAACAGAAACTTTGAGTCCTTACTTTGAGTGTAACTAAAGTGTAAAGAAAACTATGACTACATGTGTGTGATTCGTGTTGTATAAAGGTGCCTGTGTAATAAAAGGGATGTTTAGTTGTATGCAAAACTCTGTCTATGTAAAGTATTACTTAACTAACATCAACTTAACTTTGGCAAAGACAACTACCAATTAATCTTACTGCAAAGATACCACAACATTAACTCATTAAAACACATCGAAACAATACAAAAAAAACAATATTATACAAATGCTGCCATCGTGAAGAGTGTAGCTTCAGTCAATCAGGGTGTCACAATGGCTTGTGACACATCACATTGTACTTACAATGACATATATTAATTTTTTTCTTTATGACAACAGGACCCAATGGAAAATCAAGATTAATCTGTTTTTCTTCCATTACTGATGAAGCTATTGACAAGAAGATTTTTCTGGGTCTTGGAGATTCAGCACGCATCAATGTCTTGATTCCTAAAGTTGGATCAAGAGTAAAGCACTAACATTAATGCATCACATTCACTAGTGAATATAGTATTGAGAGATTACTTTTAAAATACTAGTTAGTAACCTACTATGCTATTTAGTTTCACTTTATTTCCTGTTTGTTATGATCTGAATTTAGAGTAGGCACTGCTCTGAGTCTCCTAGTTGACCTGTGCTCATACAGCTCATGATAAAACTTTTGTCCTTTATTGTGCAATACCTTGTTATTAGCAGCAATTTTGTAGACTTGCAGATTTAGTTGATTTGGTCATTATTACTTACTGCAGCTAATCTGCAACCAAGCCAGTATATACTTCTCCTGCCTGCTTACTTATGCTCACTGCCAGGTTATCCTTGGCTTCTCTTGCTTGCAAGTGCTCACCGCTGCTTTGACTTCCTGTTTCCTGTTGACTCTGCTCTGCTCTGATCATCCTGCCTAAACTCTGCTGTGGTTAAAACCTCACCATTTCTCCCCACCCACCAGTTCTTGTGCCTCTGCACTTCTTTGTCTCCATCTACCTGTCCTCTCGGCTGCCTTGCATTCTCCTGCTTTGCCGTGTGAGTTTCTCAGCCATGTGGGATACCTAACATCAGACTACTGCTGTTTTGTTCCCTCCATCATTTAGGGTGTATCTGGTTTCCTGATCCTCCACTTGGCTTCTACTAATCTCCTGCGTGCTCCCTTCTGGTTCTCCTGCCTCACTGATCGCTCATCCAGTTTTTGATCTACTGCTTCATCGACGAATCCCCCGGCCTGCTCCCTCACGGTACCACTGCCTTTTCACTTACTTTTGTGTGTGTGAGTGTAGCAGGGTAAATGATCCTACTTGCCATTACTTACCAATGGTTGTAATTACCAGTAATAATATCAATCAAATGATTTTATTTTAATACTATTTATTTTTATCTAATGCAAGTGTTCCACTGCAGCGCAACCCACTAATCGTTGCAAATCTGCTGTTGTCTGACCAGGTGATAAATCACATTTACATGAGGTCATCTTTAAATGCTTTAAATACACTGATTTGTTGAGTTGTAAAACTTTTTTTTCTGTCAATGTTATAAAGGTGCTGAATTTAATATCAAGTGTTTTGGTGCTGGTATTGTTTTACTGTGAAGTAGTTTGTCATCTCAACATATTGTGAATTTGCTAGCTTGAATGTAACATTTGCTTCAAAGGAAATCTCTGCTGTAAGCTGATTACTGACAGTTAGCTGAATGATTTATTTCAGTGTTGTGGCCTTTATTTGTCATGGTTCCTGCATTCTCCCCCTCCCCTTTACTGCCAGTATTTTTCCACTCACCTCACTCTGGCCTGCTCTACCTGCCAGCCGTGCCCACTGCTGCAGCTCATCATCCATTAGTCCAGTATTTAAGACACTCTAACACGTTCACTCACTGCCAGATTGTTCCTCTGCTACTATGCACGACTCTCCAGCGCTTTTCTGTCTGATTTCCTGTTGCCGACCCAGCCTGTTCCTGACCAGCTCTCTTCGCCTGTCTCCCCGTGTACCTACCTGCCTTCTGTCCCCGACCACGTGTTCCGATTCGGCGTTCCGGAAATCTGACGGCTCCACTGGCAAAGACCTCACCGCTCGACCTCGACGATCCTCCTGCCTGCTCCCCGACGGTACCGTTGTTTCTTCGGACTGTTTTCCCAGCAACGGATCTTCTGCCTGCCCCCGACCAATCCTCAGCGCAATCCCCGACAACATTCCCACACGTGTTGTCGGCTCGTCGAGCTACGGGGTTTCCTGCTCTCCAGCCACAGTAGGTTCAAGCTTCGTGTCTTCTCTTCGAGGGATTTCCAGAGACATTGTTTGGGCCACCCACCTGAAGAACGAACTGAATATCTGTGAGCTATTCTTCGTTTGTGTTGGTTTAAATAAAAGTCATTACCAACTATTTCTGAGTTTTGGCGTACTGCATCTGGGTTCTAAACAAGCCCGTTTCATTATTAGGCTATCTTAGCATATGTGACAATGAGGGTTGCTTTATTTCTCCTGTTACCCTTTATACCTGCCATAATCTGCAATAAAGGTCATCACCAATTTAAAGCTGCAGTTATTTTGCTGCAACTGGATTTTACCTCCACCTGTTACAGTAGCCTAATGGTTTGAGTGATTAAAACATAATTATTATTTTTTTTATTTTTTTCTTGCAGTTCTTAGACATGGATTATTTTGTTCGTGACAGATTAATTGAATGGAATCTCAGCAACTTTATAAACACATTTCAAGGTAAAGTACTACCAGGTATCTTTGATGGACACAAATATTATACTAGTACTGAAACATCTAAGCAGCTACTAACACAAACATTAAAAAAAAAAAAAAAATGCTGCCATATGTTTCTACAGTGCAGTGTTCATGTATCATTGACAAAATGTTTTGAGAAAATAAGATTGATCAGCGCCAACAAATACTGGCAATTCTCATCTGTGTTTAAAGCATACAAAAGCATCAATGGTAAAGAAGTTTTTAGATTTTTACTTAATTGGAAATGATGCATTCATTAAGGAGAATAAGTGCTGCTCTGTAGCATCTTGAGGGGTATGTGAGATGAGACTCCACCACAAGCAGTGCTGAAAAAAGACTGAAATTGAAGTGATAACTTGTTAAAATACAAAAAAATCTATATACATTTAGTTTAGACAACAATGCTGTGCTCCCCAAGGCTGAAATGCTCTAAAAAATGTACATATGAAACCAGTATCTGTTTCACTTGTTTTTCTGCAACAGTTTTTCTTCTTTTTTTCGCATGACTGAGATTCAACTGAATACTTTTAATTACAGAGCAAGAAATTGATAAGGAAAGTTTTTACTGTCTTAATGATCAAGAAATTGAAAAAATGATCCCAAAAGCGGGACCCAGGACAAAATTCAAGGAGAGACTCAGGTTGTTAAAGGTAACGTTCTTCATTGTGAAAACAGTTTATAGAAATATAACCAGTATTAGGTCACATAAATCTCACTTAGATACATTTATAGGAGCATGAACTTCTGTTTAAACATTCTGATGTTTTCGATGAAGGATTATATTAAAGCTCATTGACAACAATAGCATTTACTGGAATTTTATAGAATTGTCTTCACTATATTGACTTGTTAATACTTTCTTTTGTCACTAAAAGAAACAAAATATAAGAAATCCAGACACAGGTGATTCTTTCGCTCAAGTAAGTGGAATTCAATTTTATATACGTTAGTATCATCTAAGATATTTATTCTGTTCAAACTTTTCCATGGCCTTGCACTTATCCCTTAGTGGTTACTTACTTATTATTCCTTTTGTCTGTAGTGTCAACAGAAGCATGAAGAAGCAGTTTTTTCTGTTCAGGTAAGTATGACATTGAATTTAACAGGCATCTTAAAAATGTAATCAGTGAATGTGCCTATATTCTTTGTTAATTTTTGAGACATTTTTCTGAGACAATGTCATCTTTGACTGAGAAATTGTATAATTGGATCACAGTGTTCAATGGAGGAAAAAGGATAATGAATGTCATCACTTGTCAGCCCTTTTATAGACTTCACTGTGCAGGGTTTGCCAAAACAATCCCAGATTTTATGAGAACATAAATGCAAATTTCAGTGTGTGCCTTTAAAGTCATGTCAGTGTGAATAAAATGTTTGTTTTCATATACTGGTTTTCGTCAAAAATTCACGTTCATCCACAGGATTGTCCTTCCACAAGTGGCACTAGTGATAGAGGTGAGATACAGTACGTATTGATTACATGTTGTGTTCATTGATACGTTAAGGCAGAAGCTTCTTCAAAATAAAGATAATAAATAAATAATACCACTTTTCAAGCCCTTTAGGGGTTTTATTGAATTTCTGCCTCATAAACCTTTGCATGTTATGTCTTGTATCTTTTCTTCAATGTTCTATATGTCTTAATTAAGACACAAACAAAATAACCACAGTTACATCTTGTCTGGATAAAGCAAATATAAAGAGACCGCATATTAATATTTCAAGAGGCACATACAACAAACTTTTGTTTTTTGCTTAAAATCCATTCAGGAAAGAGAAGGCTGGATCTTCAGGATGAGTCCAGCAAACGGCAATCACCATCAGTGAAACGGCGACGCGACCTTTCAGTGGGACTCCGCTCAGGTATTTATAATACTTTCTAAACAATTAACAACTGACAACTTTTTTGCAATGTAATTTTTTACCTGTATTGCAAATGCGTGTTTTTATAACTTGGCCACAGAAAATGCTATGTTCTCCTCGTCAGAAAAAATACTGTCTGATGTGAAAAGCATCATGAGCCGTGTCAGTGAGAGTCTACCTGACCAAGGCAACAAAGAACTCAAGGAGTTCTTGGAGTAAGTATTAAGATTTCTTTATTACCATTTTTTGTTGTACAGACCTGGTTCAGGAGCTAGTTTCATCAAGCAGTTTTAGAGCAGGAATAACTTGCAGGCCAAAAAACAATCAAAACAATGAGCAGAGGACAGTATAAACCTCTGTAGAGATAAAGGGAACTGCAAAGTCTGGTGATAATTCTTTTTGGTTTTATCTCGTTGAGTGACCCATTTTAACACAGCAGTAGTCATTACAGACATTTTCATATAAATTTGTTGATTAAGGCTGTCCGAGGAGGTTGTTGATAGAATAATGTCCATTTTCAATTCTTTCAGTGTTTGTTTATTTTCTAATTGAATCAGTTAATCTATATTTAAGCTCTTGTACAACAGGAAAAAAATCCGGGATTTGGAGACAGACCGAAAGGAGTTGGTGGGTGTCTTTGGTAAAACTGGGGCTGGAAAGAGCTCTTTGATAAATGCCATCATTGGAGAGAAGAATCTGTTGCCCTCTGGAATTGGGAGTGCATGCACCTCAGTCATTATTAAAGTGGAGGCTAACATGCAAAACATGAACTACGAGGCAGACATTGAGTTCATTGCAAAAGAGGTAAAATGTGTTGAAAAAGTTTGTTTACTTGAACGTATCCGAAATGATTTATTTGTAAAAATACAATTGCTGATTACCTCATATGCCAATAAGTGAAAGGACTGTAAATTATTTTATTTTTAGGACTGGAAAGAGGAGTTGTGGACCTTGTCGAATTTCCTTGGGAATAATGCACATCAGGAAAATGATCAGGAACGTGACAAAGACTACCGTGATGCCATTAAAAAGATGTCAGCACTGTATGGAGAAGAATGGAGAAATAAATCCACTGATGATCTCATGGATCCCAAATATTTCAAAGGAATTACAGAATTTCTCGATCCCAAGAGAGGAAGAAAGCTTTTAAAATATCTAACAGTGAGTAATTGAAAAAAAATGTTCACTTCACTCTGAATATATTTCACTTCATAGAAAGCACTCTTTGAGATCTGAGAGATTGATTGTTATGAATTTTCAGTTTTTGAGGTTTATACATGACCTTGCCATTCCAGGTTGGTTTAGTTAAATTCAATGGTACAACAAATGTACAAGTAAACATTAATTTAATTTAATTTAATTTAATTGTAATCTTAAAAAGAATGGATTTAATCCGCCTGTCCACACCATTAACCCATATAAAATCATGAGAATATTGTCTACCAGCAACTTTATTAATTTACATATCTGCGTTCCCAGCAGGTCAGTGTGACCTGCGGGGTACCAAAGGAATTGGAACTGTGGTACTTCTTCTACTTCTCCAAAAACTGAATTTATAGTTAATTTTTACAAGCAGTTTATGATGAACCACACTGAGTTTTTTGTTAGGGAACTACCTCTAATTTAAGGTAATGCTCGTTGGGAAGTACTAGAGGGCACGAGCGAAGAACCTTTGTGCTTGTTTGGGTTTGAGGACTTCCTGCAAGATACAGTAGTTGCACCCTTTAATTTAGTGTAGTTATGGTGTCTTTGTATTATAAAAAGAAAAAAAACAAAGGAAACATTAATTTACCCATTTATGCTGACAATACTCAAATCTATGTTTCTCTTTCACATCATTTAAAGAAATAAAATAAAATCACAGAGGGTTTTTTTCCATATATTTTCATGTATGCAAGCAGCCTGCTGGATTATCATTAATGGATTATTTAAAACATTTGTGTAGGAATTATTTCTGCCTTGAACTTTTGATTTATAGAGGCAGTTGATTTCTATAACCATGATCACTATAAGTGGTTTCCACTGCATTGCAAACTGGATCTCTGTAGCAATGTTCCTAGAAAGCTCACAATCTGCTCTCACACACCAAAACGTACATGCACACACACATGCACACATACTGTCTATTCTGTGAAAACACTGTCAGCCTGAATTCAGGCCTTCATCTGCCAACAAACGCATTGCAATTACTGATTTTCAGGGGACATCAAGGAGAAGGAGAGCTTGTTGATTGCTCTTCTCTTTTATGTTATTTTGTTGTAATTCTTGTAAACAAATTGTAAAACATTTTCAGTTTAAAATCTTCTTGAATTGCCCTAATTTTTCATTGTTGTTTTATTGCAGATTGGAAAGCTATCTTCAGAACTGGTCAAATTCACAAGAACTGATAGAAATTCGAAGAAGAGTTTTTGGCCACTAGTGAAGTGTGTGACAGTGAGGGTGCCCAATATACCTCTTCTCCACCATGTCACACTTGTGGATCTTCCTGGAAATGGGGACCATAACAAGACAAGAGATAATATGTGGAAACAGGTAATTTAATCATATGCATCTATTTTGTGTGTGTGTGTGTGTGTGTGTGTGTGTGTTTTGTGTTATTTGTGAACTGTAATAGCGCTGAGAATGAATTTGTTATTATGTCCTGCAGGTTGTTGGATGTTGTTCTACGGTGTGGATTGTGACAGAAATTAATCGAGCAGCATCAGAGGCAGAAGCCTGGGAGATCCTGGAAAATGCCAGTAGCCACATGGGAAATGGTGGCGAGTGTCAGCACATTCACTTTATTTGCACCAAGTCTGATCTTGTTAAAGAGTCGGAGCAGTAAGTGACATTGTAAAAAAAGGCCCTTATGTACACAGATCCGCAAAAACAACCCAAAACGCTGTAATACGCATGCCAGTTGGCAGTGTAATTTTTTAATGACACGCCATAAAATAACACCATGCGCATGCACAAATTGCAGCCATGATGTCACCATTCTCACATCGTCTGCGCATTACACAGCAACAGAAGGGGTTGCATTTTCAAAAGATTACACCATGGGACACTGGTTTCAAAAGTTTTCATTTTTATGCCCCCAAAATGCTGTTGTCATGGGAACAAAAGACCAAACCACAGCAAAAGGTTAATGTTTCATGAAAGAACCGTTACTGTGTAAACGGGCCCTCAGAGAGCCGAACGTCCACTGTATTGTATGCTAAGCAAAAATCTAAAAGTTGTTTTTTTGGTGTGCACGGGGGAAGCTTGCCTACGTTGCATAATGCTCTAGGTCCACCACTGCAGATAAACAAAAGATTTTTTTTTTTTATTTGTTATATTATTTATAAATTTCGCTAGAAATCAGCAACTGCTTTTTTAATTTAGCACAGCTACCTAAACTTAAACAGCTGTCTCCAACTTTCTCTTCATTTTGCCATGTAACAATTTCCGTATTGAATAGAAGAAACTTCTTTGGATGTCTGAGAAAGTGTTGAAATGTGTGAAAATGTTATGCTTTAATATGAATAATAAAATAATTAGCAGCAGGTACAGATTTCACAAAACATTTTGAGAGATGAAGAATTTTTAGTGCTCCAAATGAGGTGCCACTTTGAACATGTCTTTATGTACAGATCAGCAGCTGATGTTTGTACTCAAACCAAAACAGATGTGAAAGAGGAGTTTGACACAAGACCAAAGATCAAGGTGAGTTTTACAAACTGGCAAAAAAAATTTAACGCAAAGATCGTTAAGACCTTTAAACCTGACTTAAAAAGTGTTTTATTTTCAGAAACATTTCAGTGGTAAATGTTTAGAGGTGTTAACAGTGAGCTCTGAAGAGTTTCTCTCTCAACAAGTGAAACCTCTAGACCCTCAAATCAATGGTAGGTAAAATCGCCTTGTATTAACATTTTGTAAATGACAGAAACTGTGTAGTTCGAACACACATTTTGTTTAAACTTACTTTAACCACTTTTTTCCAGAAATACACAGACTTCTGGCATTTCTGCAGGATCTAAATGACTGTCACTCAGAGACATTAAACTATGTGTCTGGAGCTCATGGGATTCTCTCACTGATACAAGGGGCCAGAAGAAGAGAATGGGTAAGATCAAGAAATAAAACTTCTTTACTGTCTATCAATTTCAGTAATATTGACAGAAAATAATATTAGTAGTAGCAAAAAAGTAACCTAAGGTAGCTGATTTCCTGAGTTTTTGTTGCTTCAGAGAGACTGCATAGCAACAGTAAACAAAGTGAGGTTGTACTCAGTACAAGAAATTAACAATAAATAATGTCTTGAAATAAAATCAGTTAGCTAGCAGTATAGATTTAGTGCTTTAAATACTAAATGTGTTTGTTCTATTTCAGAATGGCAACAAAACAGATGTTTCCACAGCCCTTGAAAAAAAAATGAGGAATGGACTTCAGAAAGTCAAAGAAATCATGAAAAAGACATATGAGGCCTTTGAAAAATGCCTCAATAAGGGGGTTGAGGAATCGAAAAGTTCATGTGAAAAAGTCTTGGAGTCGGTCTTATATCCTGAAGCGCAGGATGGGGTATGATGAACCATTTTTTTTTAAATTTGGTACATACATTTGTTTCAAGTAATAGTTACTACACACACATATATATATACATTTATATACAGTATATATATTCTTTTTTTTTCTCAGCTCATTTCATCTACTGGCTCGATTTACCCTATTGTCCCTGACAAATTTTTGTTATAATCAAATTCAAACAACTGATTTTGCACCACATATGAACATGTTTCAGAAATATTTCTGGTTTTTTTTAGACTAAGAAATCTGGTCGAGGTTTTTGCAAGATATTAAAGTGTGCAGTTAAGAACGGCGGCACCTACATCTCAAAAGCAGGAACAACAGTTCGCCTCAATATGAACTTAGCTTCATGCCTGACTGACAGCATTGATGAGGAATTCAGGAAGACCTTTCCGTAAGATATGACTCAATGAAGACACAAACCCCTATGTTGGCTTTTTTTTACAAACTATAGAGAAATAAAAAATTACACATTATGCAGTTAGACAAATGATGTAATATAATAAATATATACAAATTCCATTATCAAAATATTAATTTGTTAATACTTTCTTAAATGAAACCTTTCAACTTTCAGAAATGACAGAAACAGTGGACCATTCAAGGGAGTCATCAGTTCCTTCTCACTTGGCACAGAGACGATGATGAGAGAGGGGAAGTACAAAGATGTTGAACTGCAACTGATATTTCTCAAGACAGAGGTAAAAGATCCATCCCATCCATTAATCCATTCAAGCTGTTTGTCCAGGTCAGGGTGACTAAAGCAGAAGAAGGGTGAGCAAATCAATCCAAATGTCAAGTTGTGACTGACGACTGGGAGGAAAATAAAATAGAAATTTTGAGCTGTTAACATATTCGTAATCATGGTACATGAAGAAATCTATCAATACAGTGAATGTTGTTAGCACACAGATTTTTGTTAGGTTGAATGTCAACATGCTGAAGATTTAAAGGTATTCTGACCTAAGTCGGCAAAAGATAGTGTATGTATGACTCCATGACTCAAAAAAATCTATTTGAATAATTAACTGCCTGTCATCGGTCCAAAATTTATAAATATATGCATAACATGTTGATTTGTATACTCTGGTCTCTCTTTTTTTAAGGAAGACAAAATTAAGACAAAACTCAATAAAATCATCCGGGAAGAAAAGAAAAAGGTCTACAGCAGTCTGACAACGACAATCGAAGAAAACATGCAAGAATGCTATGACAGTGAGATGTCTATGACATATAAAACCTGACACAATGTTTGAAAATATTTATATTCATCATTATTGTGCAGAAACATTAAATTGACTCATTTTTTCTCCTTAATTGTAGATGCAGCACAGATTGACGGAGATGGCATGCTGAAAAACATGAGGGAGACTATTGAGGTGCATGTTCATGACTCAAAGGACATCATGTTTCAGCGGGCTAAAAATAACATGTTGGACCAGCTGAGAAACTTGATGGTTTGTCACATTTTATGATACATCATACTATGAGGACACAGTAAAACATGCTGTGCTGCACATCTTTATCTTTATCCACAATTTTCATCTTTAAATGAAATGTGCATCATTCTGAAAACTGCTTTGCTATTAAACATTGCAGGCACTTAACAAACATTCTACTAAAATAGAAATATATGGGTTGTCTGGTGGCTCAGTTGATAGAACGGCAGCCCAGAGATTGTGTCTTCGCTGCAGCGGCCGTGGCTTCAACTCCTGCTTTGGCCCTTTGCTGCATGTCACCCCCTCTCTCTCTCCCTCTTTCACGCTCACACTTTCCTGTCTAGTAAAGGCAATAAAAGCCAGAAAAAATAATCTTCTTTTTTTTTAAATAGATAGAAATATAAAGCAGCTTTCTGTACACACATCCGAACAGTTAATGTATGTAGGATTCAGTTAATCTTGAACACAGTATGTGTCTGTATGACTGATAAGTGATACAAATTTTGATGTCAATTTAGGGGAAAATCGTGGATGAACTGATTAAAACGATGCAGGAATCAATCGAGCTGTCACTCAAGGCAGATGATGACTCTTTCCCAGGTAAAATGGCATGTAATGTCATCCACAAAAATCTGATAATCACTCAAACATGCTAAATATTGATTAAAAAGAATAAATCAATAAAATTTCAAAAGTGTATTTAATAGTGCATATGTTGTAAACAAATGTTTTTGGGTTTTTTTTTTAGATGTTTCAGCTGAGCTTGTGAAGGTGACGAAATACTACGACAAACTGAAACCCAAATAAAGAACCATCACTAATTTGGTAAAACTTTTCTTTTCACATAATAATTTTCACATAATCCCTTGACAATGAACTGTTCTGAACAATGCTTGCAATGTTTTTAATTACACTAGTGTTAATGCACCTCTCCCCGCAGCTGCACTCGGTCCATGACGTGTGCATTAGTGAAACTGATGATCCAAGTCAATGATAGGACAGATGATACAGCAGCTCATGTTTTTATTACTGTTCAATGTCATTCGCTGTTTATATCTCTCGTTGATGTTTCAGGTTTGCTCAGTGGAGAGAAGCACGGTGATTAGAGACAACAAAGTCCTGCAGTTGGATTTTTTATTTTCCCAGTACTTTTTATGGTTTTATTATGGTTTTATGTCCTTACTTTTTCTTGATTCAACTTTTTTTCTACTTTTTGAATACATTCTCACATGTTTTTTTTTTTGTTTTTTTTAGTTTAGTATAGAATGGATCACATTACATTACATTTCAATGATTTTATCGGTTTCTAATTTCAACCTTGAACCTTGATTTACAATACATAGTGCAGGTTTGCTTTAAGCTTTTTAATGAATTATATTGATCTTTTTCTTTCATGTTCAACGACAAAACTGTCACCTATGAAAAAATAATGATTTGCGTGTGTCTTCATTTATGTATGAAAAATTGAGACAACTAGATGATGATGATGGCTTTTTAGTAATCGTGTTTTGTTTCAGGTTAAACTGGTTTTAAAATTCATGAATGTCTGTGATATGGTATACAGTCGAATCAATCTCAATAAAGTTCTCTTTTGAGTCAAAGTACCACATGGAGTTTGTGGTTTATGTTCTAAAATAACCTAAATGCTGTTTTACTTTCATTCAATTTCACTTCATGTCAGATAAACAATTTATTTTCCCTTCTTTGTTCTTGTCAAAGGCTCTTGCTTAAAATCCCTAAAAACTCTTACCGAAAGCTATATTTCCTGACATAAATCAGCAGTACAGTAGCCTCAGTATTTTTAGTTACACCATAAATTCTAATTGTGTCCAAGTGGTTGTAAATATACCACACAAAAAATTAGATGCATACATTTCACACATTTCAAAGGTTTTAGTTAAAGATCTAAAACTTTTTAAATCACTCAATAGATATATTTCTCTCAGATTTAAGCACCTCTTTTTCCAAGATAATCCATCTACCTGACAGGTGTGACCTATCAAGTTGCTGATTAAACAGCATGATTACCACACAGGTGTGCCTTGTGATGGTCACAGTAAAATACTTCTCTTTTGAAGGAGCGTGCCATTGACATCCTGACTGCACCGACTGGGAGCTTGTTGAGTCAAGCCAGTTTGAATCCAAATATCTTTCCTTTTTATCATGAATCAGTCAGAGGTCATAAAATTCAAATAAATTCAGATTTTATTCAGGTCATAGAAAACATGACAATCTGGCATTTAAAAAAAATCAATAAATAAAAGAGAGCATACGGTATTACCGGCAAACAACATCAGCACACTGAAAAATACTGACTGGCTAGTATACGTCGGCGTGGTATCGCAGTAAACAAGTGGGTGTACCAGTTCCTGAACATGTGGTTAGATGATGTGTTTACATAAATATTCTTTTATTCAGAGTCTGACCCTTATTCTTGATGTGGGCAGTGAACAATAGGGAAATATTTTTAGAGAATTTGGCATGCATTTTACATGGTCTTATTAACTTAGTTTTATTAATCAGAATTTTTAATGGTCAGTGTGTCTCCAGAGGAACTCAGTGTCTGCTGTGCATCTCTTGTTATGTGAAGCTAAATTAATGTAACAGCATGCCAGTGTGTAAACAACGTTGCTCTATGTTGTTGGGTTGTTGTTTTTTTTTTTATTTTGCATTGATTTAAGTCAAATGTTGAAATGTCTCAGTGTACTGTAAACACGGCACCATTTAAGGAGCAAAGCACAAACAGGTACTCAAAGCCCTTAAACAAAAAATTTCTAATTCATGAATTTCACTCACTTTAATGTATAGCTCACTCCACAATCAAAAACACAAATTTTACTTCTTACCTGTGGTCTTATTTACCAATTTAGATTGTTTTTGGTGTGAGTTGTTGAAGTAATCGACCATTATACTCTCTTGAGTATAATGGTGTGATGATCACATCACTGCTCAGAAGGAACTGTGCTAACAACTAGGTAATACTGCTCACTCACACAAGCGAGCTAACATTACAACTCAGGCCAAAAGACAACATTAATGATTGACTCTCATGCTGTCACAAGTATGAGCCTCTCATCTGTGTAGATGCATGTTTCCTGTGTTTGGTGATATTTGGTGAATGCAGTTTGGTAGAAATATAATAGTTCCTGCATGAAACTGCAAGCAACAAGGTCTGTGGATTATTCTGAGTAACCGGCTCATGGTTTCTGCAAAGATACGTTGTTGAGTTTTTCAAATGTATTTTTTGGCGCAAGTGCCATCTAGTTTAATTATATTTAAGAAAAGGCAGACATCTCTACGGCTGATATCTCCTACACTTGACAACTTGGACCAAAACAATCTTCATTGATAAATAGCACTAAAAGTAAGAGGGGAAAAAAATGCTTTTGGGTGAACTGTCCCTTTAATACTCTCCATACGTAAACTACATTATGTGACTGTCAGCATCAAAATTGATTTTTACAGATATAAGCACTAGATGATGACATTACATAAATGTATGCATGCTAAAATGTTACAAGAGCAAAGGCATAGTTCTTAGGCACAGATAAAAATATTGAGTTACATCACGTTAACTCTGACCTTTTTCTCGCTTGCATTTAAGCAGAGAACTTTATTTTCCACTAAAATGTAAAATGTACCTACCTCCACACACAGTATCAAGCTACAAGTAAGATTTGTGGATAACAATCGGTTCTTGCCACCTCAAAAATTCAGCAAGTTACAACAGTCAGAAACAAAGGCATTGTGATGATGTATATCAGTGAGCTAAAGTGTGGTAGTGAATACAATCATTTGAATTTCAGAGGGTAGATGAGACAATCATATTAGCAGCACTGACTGAAATTGCAAGGTTTGTATTCAAAGACTAAAAATTCAAGTTCATAGGTCAGGGGGGGATGGTGAATCACCCGTTAACCCAGAGAGTGCTGCTTCTTCAGGTTGTCTGAACGCCTCACTCTCTCCTCTGGGGTCTTTCTGTACCAGCTCCTGAGAGGAAACAGCCATGAATCAAATTCAGTGTTGCCTTTCATTAAAATGTACAAAACTAGCAAATCTGCTGCTACGTATTTGCTGATAGGTGGAATATAAACAGCAGAGAGCAGGTGTGGGCTCTCCAGATGCTGATTAAACAGCTTGATTACTACACTGGTGTCTACAAAAGGTCACTCTTTTGAGGGTGCGTGCCATCGACATGCTGGCTGCAGGAACGTCCACCAGAGTTGCTGCTTGTGAACTTGATGCAAATTTCACTACCATAGGTCCTCTCTGATGTCGTTTCCCATGAATTTGGCAGTAGAACCAAATGAAGTGCTTACAAACACAGATTTTAACAAATTTGATTTAACGAAATTTCATTTGTCCTTGATCCTGTGATTATTTTCCAGTTATTAGTCAGATCCTATGAATTTCCATGGAGTTAACACTAGCAAAAAGTGTTTTAATTCAAGACTGAATTGTGCCACAATACGAATACATTTTGATTGTATCTTTTATTTTCCACGTAACTGTTGTAAAATCACAATATGACACTCGAGGGTTAGCTTTACTGTCAATATTGGCATGACAGTGATGTTGCACATCAGTTTTTCCAGAGCTGATGATGGAAGTACATATGTAATGAACTATCTCATTTCCTTCACATCTCTATTGAGAGTTGCACATGTACAATACTGCTTGGGCACTGAGAAGGTCCAGGAAAGACAAAGTTTATGAGCTATACTTCAGGCAAGCATTTCAATTATCCCAGAAACAGAATTTTAGTTGAATAGCATTGTAAGATATAGGCGAAAGCTCAAACTATGTATGCCACAAGTATGACAGCAAGTCTGATGCCCGATAAATCAAAGGTAAACTGTGTCCTTTTTCTGATTCACTAACTTAAAATGTAGATAAAAAAAACAATTAAGTTAACAACAACAAATTAACAATAAAACCATTTGTGTAGGTGAAAATAAAAAAATCATTCCAGCAAGTGGATTTCTGACCTGTTGAACGTTGTCCAAATAAATTACAGTTTGTCTGATTTATGACAGCAATTTAAGGCACTATGGTGAAACAATTTTAAACTCACCCCTGGCGGTTCAGCTGGCCTGAAGTGGGAGAATTTTGGCCTTGGCTTGGCTTCAGGACTCTGGGAAAGGAAAAAAGTATGCATTTAGAGATAATCTAAAAAAAAATATGTGTGACGCACAAAACCAAACCAAATAAAAATCACCTGTTGGCTGTGGGGCTCTTTGGCTTCTGCTGCATCTTTCTAGCCTGTGCTGGGGATTCACCAACCCTAAAAAGTACCAAATACACACACTAACAACACTGCAGATCACTGGATCTCATCACTGAAAACATTAACACTTAAAACAAGATTCCATCTGCAATGTGAGGCTGTGTTCCTCTTTCCCATCGCACCTCTTTTTTCTGTCCAGGGACCTCTGTGTGGCAGCAGACAGAACCACTCGCTCCTTGGGGCACTTGGCTTTCTCCTGCAGGTTTGACACAGTCAGCAAAGAGCGCAGTTTAGGATAAAAGCACTGACGCTAACAGCACAAGATGAGGCATGTCATAAGGATGTCACAAAGCTGTGTTTCTTTATTCTAAGTCACTTTGTAATTTGGTAATCAAGGTGCAATATGAGGCTCTGTGTAAGTTCAATCAGGAAGACTTTGTTTGTACCTTTTTAATTCACAGTTCTCTCTCTATCTCACTCCTCCCACTTCTTCCAATCAGCTAATTATAGGCATTTTGTGTCAGTCTCTATCAGCCAATCAGGTTGCTGCTTTCAAACTCTAAATATGTTTTCCTCTCTTCTGTCTTCCTTCTCCATCTCATCCACCTCCAGTCATCATATCATCAGGACGTCGAGCTCATTAAAAGTCTGCTCCTCATCACAGTCAGTTTCTGAGCATCCTCTTCATCCCATCACCACCACCAGCATCTAACCTCCATAACGGGACTCTCATGGCATCACAAAGGGGTCTAATTGCCAAAGACTATTCACATTTTTTATAATTTTGTGCATGTTAATGGATTATCTTTTACTTAGAGTGAGTGTCTCCTGATTGGCTTAATACAGCTTATAGTAATTATTTTTTTAAGTACCACCATCTCAGCAGGTAGAATAATAATAAAAAGTATAATTAAACTAAACAGACACACAGAAACAAATCACATATGAAAATAATAAGCCATAACTGTCTTGATTTTTTAGTTTGACAAACATTCTACAAATCGTACACATGAATGCTTCAGTGCTCGCCAAACCAAACTTTGTGCTGAGAGTGAAAAGATGTCTGAACGTTGGGCCTTTCTTAAACCGGGAGCAACATCACTTTTCTTGTGCTGCTTTCAGACACCTATCACAAGTATTTAACCCTTTGACCCCTGAGCAAATTAGTGTGATTTCTTTCCATGGTGAAAAAGGCAACAAGCAGCCCGGTGAGAAATTCCAAGAAATTGGCAGATTTAGAAAATTACTTTCAAAGAGCTAGGGGAAAATGTCTCGAGAAAAAAGCAAAAAGCCAGGGATAAACTATATTTTTATAATTATTGTAATTACAAATTTAAAAATATATTACAGAATTATATTTCTTTTAACCACTTTTTTTCAATTTCAGTTGTTTTTACCCACTTATTTTCAGGTCATTTTCTTGTATTTTTTTGCTAACTTCTTGCAAATTTTTGGCTCATTTCTTCTTTATTGCTCATTGCGTTGTTCCCATGTTTTAAAAAAAAAAAACAACAACAACAACAACAAGCTGATTCAGGTTCAAAAGGTTAAAAAGGGAGCAATAAATGTCAGTGTTTCATTAAATATGTGGTCAATTGATTTTCAGGTTACCATGTCTCGTAGCTTCCTCTCTGCTCGGAGCTCCCTGTCCTGTTGCAGCAGTGCTAATCGATCCCCCAGAGGCATTTCAAAGAAGATGTCATGGATGTCATAAAGGGCTGCACGTAACTGAGGGACAGAAGATGCAAACATAAACATAAAGATCAGTGGACCTCTGCTTTCTAGAGACAATGACTACACATTCATACCTGGGCTTTAACTCTCTCCTGCAGGGAGCGATCTTGTGCTGAGCAGGGGCCTCTCTTCTGCGGAGCTTCAGACTGGAATGAGCGGATGAACTCCTGCGTATCCTAAACACATATACAGTGCACATTCAAAACGTTTTATTCTACAGTCACTAACATCACTTTACACTTATTAAACAACACTTATGACAAATAAATTGGTGTTTTTTTAATTGGTTGTGCTAATTTTAAGTGTGTGTCTGTGTGTGTGTGTGTGTGTGTGTGTGTGTGTGTGTGTCAGGTTGTTATCTCACCGTGATGGTCTGGCGCAGGTGTTTGACCTTCTCTGTTTTGAGCAGTCTGCGAGTGAGGAAGCCGCGAATAATGGCGCCAATTCGACAGAATGCTCTCTGCTGCTCTGCTGTCAGAACCTGAAGACCAAGACAGAAACACAGAGAACATTAGAGAAATAAGCCTGTCCGTCCATCCGTCCTATTTTTGCGAACTTGAAATTGAAACATCTTGAAGGAATTTCTTTAAATTGGGTGAAAACATCCGCTTGGAGGATTAACTGATTAGAATTTGGTGGTCAAAGGTCAAGGTCACTGTGACCTTTTGTTCGTCTTATTTTTGTGAAGGTCGCAGCAACACCTTGACGGAATTTCTTCAGATTTGGTATAAACATCCTTGAACTTGGTATCAATGACATCATTTCATCCTATGAGACATTTGTGTGAAACTTTGTCATTTTTAGGAGTTCTGGCCAAAAACACAGTGACCTTGACCTTTGACCATCAAAATCTATAACTTCATCATTGAGTGGAAGTGGACTTTTGCACCAAATTCGAAAAAAATTAACTCAAGGCGTTTTTGAGATATTGTATTCACAAGACTAGAGACAGAAGACGGAGACAGAGACAGAAACACAGTGCCTCAGGCCATATCTGTTGTCAGTGTGGAAGCATAGTAAAAAATTAATGTATAAACACACGCAGTCACACACATCCTCTTGTCTACTTGTGCGTACCCACCAGACTAAGCCGCGCTCGAGGTTTGCTAACTGCCCATGTGGGCCCCCACAGAAAGACTGGAGGCTGGACAGACGGAGAGGACACACTGGAAGTTACAGGACTGGGAAAACCTGGAGGGAGAAACAGATACATTCAGTTTAGGTGTTTGATCATCTCTGTTTTGAACAGTCTGCATGTGTTTGGAAAGTTAGGAAGTTTGGAATATAGAATATGGACAGAAATCTTAAAGTTTTATGCTTTTGGGTTTTCATAAAAGACAATTTTGGAAAACAATTTTTCCAGAGTTAATAAACCACAAAACTTTTCTGTCTCTGTGGTCTTTTATCACCACTGTTACAAACTCCAAAACAGTGAGCATGGTGTCACCTATACTGTGTCCTGGTGATCGCTCAGATGGTGTGTGGGCTGGGCTTAGTCCCGGGCAGGAGGGGCTAACAACAGGACGGCTGTCACTCACAGACCTACAGCTCCACCCACAAGCATCTGCACTCAAAGGCCGCACGCAGCCCTGCTCCTTCAGTCTTCTCTCTGTCTCCTCGAGCTCCTGAACACATGCGTACACACACAGTACACACACACACACACACACACACACACACACAAAAACAAAACACTTTTTGGCACTTTAAACTTAACATTTTAAAATCTGAGTAAACTGGCTTGACTTCTTTTAAAAACATGGGTATAAACCAATGAGCAACTTCACAAAATAGAAGCCAAAATTAGGGGAAAAACTGTAAAAAGAAAAAAAAGTACCTGAAAATAAGCAAATTAAAAATAAATGTGGAAGACAAAGACAATAATCTAAAAAATATTCATAAAAAATCTGAAAAACAATATATGTATACATTTTTCTCTGTAAAATAATTCTAAATATATGTTTACAATATAGTTTTCTGGATATTTTTGCATAGAATTTTTCATTTTACTATTTTTTAAACTAATTTTCAGATCATTTTTTGTGACCTTTTACTACTTTCTTGCAATTTTTCAAACAAAATCAGACCAATTTGCTTAGGTTTAGAGGCTTAAATAGTTTGTGAAAAGCATCTCAACACATTATAATAAACTGAAGCCGATCTTATATTCAAGGAGAAAAGCAAAAGAGAGGACATTCCCTCTTCAGTTAAACAACAAAATACATGTAATAGGTTTTGATGTTGCTTTTCTTTGTAAGGTTTAAAATAACTGATAAAAATACAGCACAAAAAATAATAATTTTTGGTATCTACTTCTATTTAGACTGTGTATTTTGTGATTCCATGTGCTGACCAGACAGAGGCGCTGTTGCTCTTCCTCCTGCTCAGCCAGGAGCAGAGACATCTGCAAGGCATGCTCCTCCTCCAGACGCCTTTGCATGTCCTCCAGAGCCTGTGCTCGCCTCTGGGTCTGCTCTGTTGATGTGCACAAATAAAAACATGTAAAATTGTTTCTCTTTTACATTTTAAAGATTTGACCTTTTTCCTTGCCTCCCCCGTCTCTACATCATACAAAATTTAACCAAAAAACTGCAGTGAGAGAAACAGTGATTTCAGTGGAAATGACACAGTTTAACTCTGTTGATTTTAATAAATCCTGTGTGTATTACAGGGACTTTTCAAGAGAGTCTCACCTGTCTTGCTGGCCTGTGCCTCAGCTACATTTCTGAGGATAGTTGGAGTGATCTTTCCAGTGTTTGTCTCCAGAGGGTCATCAGGGTCCCTCCTGAATGTGACCTGGGCCAAGTCAGGAGTCATGCGGGGCCTCAGCAGAGATGTTGAGGGATTATCTACCTCATACGGCTGGTTTAAGGGGGCTGCAGGGGTGCGCCAACTTGGAGCCATCCATGTTACTCCTGCCATGAAGCGAGGAACCCTTTCCTGGCTGCGGTCTATGTGCTCAACTCCAGAGTGGTAGCTGTGGAGCTGGCTGTCTAGGGTGTGGCAGCGCCGGCGAAATCCTGCAGCCAGATGGTCATGGTGTCCCTTGCTGTGTCCTGAGGCACTAACGGGGCTACAGGTGTCCTGCATTGGACTGGTACCACCGTGGCTGGATCGACGAGTGCCACTCCTGCTGACACCACCGTCACTTTCACTCCCCACCGAGCCCCAGTGATCGGGGGACTTTATGGCCCCTGAGAGAGCTTCTCCAATATCTGCCATGCCAGCACCTTCCCCTGATCTTACTGGGCTTCGAGGGATAAGGTCTGCTGGGCCGATGGGAAATGAAATATGAATGTTCCCTGTAGAAACTGGGCGTGGTCTGCGCCTCTGTGCACGGGGACTAATGTTGGACTCTGGACTGGGGAGACGAGCATACCGATTGGGGAGACTGGGTGAGAGGCAGCCAGACTGTTGGGGACTGGGGTTGTACAGAGTCTGATGCTGGATTTGTGTCTGAGGTGGGCCAACAGGGCTATGGTGCAGACTGAATCCAAACTCAACGCCCGTGTCTCCCACAGGACTACAGCTCTTGTTCCCCTTGTCAGAGACAGTCTGCAGCGGGGGAGTTCTGGTGACTGTCTGGACAACTTTTGACCCCTGCTGACTCTGCTCTCTTTTCACATACTCTCTTGATCTCTTAAGAAGGCTGTCCAAACTAATATCTTCCTCCTCCTCATCCTCTTCCTCCTCACTCCTCTCCTCCTTCTCCACCATCACCTCCTCCACTGCCTTGTAGCCATTGAGGGTGGGAGCCTCAGAGCATGGAGCGTCAGGCTGATCACTTGTTTGAAGCTCAAATCCAGGGTCTCTGGGAAGTCCAGGAGAGTCAGTGACCAGGGTGTAGCCACTGACTGTCGCAGATTTAGAAACTGGCAGCTTGTTAACATCTTCACTTGGTACTTTATCTGCCTGTGTGGAGACAATAAGTAATAAAGACTGATCATTATATAATCGCTCAAATCAAAAGTGGCAATAACAAATGACCAGCTGATGGAATTATATGGCCAAAACTTTAAGGTATACTATTCAGGACTATCCTAAAAAGCCAAAAGAGAGGTAGCTACATAAACAGTGCAGAAAAAACGCAAATATAGTGAGGCAAAATGCCAAGCAGACAACACTCGGATTGGCTTTCACTTTCACTAGCAATACTGTTTACAAACCGACCAATTCCTGCATAGTACACCTTTAAAAGGGGAACGTCACCATTTTCAGATTTCATGTATATTACATCTATAGTCCAGGGTAGTCCAAAAACATCAGGAGCTGCTCCATAAAAAATAAATGGGAGCGATGTTATAAACAACAATGAGAGCACCCAGAAGGATGCTCTGAGTATTTTCTGTTTCAGACCCGAGAACACCACAATAGAATAAAGATCATTTGGTACAAAAAACAACAAACGTTCTGTGGGTATACAAAATCTGTCTCCCATTCACAGTCTATAGAGCAGCTCCATACTTTATACCACATGACATCATGTTTGACACTTACATCTCTGGTGTCTGGCTTTAAGAGAGTAGCTCATGATAAAAAAATGAAATAATATAAATAATATTATATTGGATTATTATTATTGGATATATTAATTTAGGTGATATTCCCCTTTAAAGCAGTTCATTCATCATAGACATACAAACAATATAAAAAATCAGACAGACATATGCTGGTTGTCAGCTAAATGTCACTAAACTAAAAACAAGTCACTTGTCAAGGATGTTATCCAAATTCAGATAAAACATGTTACGATATGAAAAAATATAGGAAAATTAACATCAACTTAACATCAGTCAGTCAGTGTTTCCATGCTATTTCCACACCTGAGACTCTTTAAGTGACACACTTGATATTAATCCAGATATCTTAACATATAGCTGAGTCTGGATTGTTGATGTTGGTTTACCAGTAGATATACATACTGCAGACATCCTTTTGGTTGTGACAAAAACACATCACGGAAGCAGCAGCAGTAAAAGACAATAATTAGCCAGTCATGTTTGTTTAACAACCCGGAATTTGCAAGTAAACAATATTGCTTTGGATGTTGAGTTGACAAAAAAGGACCATAATCAGGTAAAAATAGCACAGCCTCACAGAGACAGTGTTGAGTCAGACAACCTGTATTCAAGTCTGCAAATGTCATGAGAGATTCTGGGACAGACTGTAATTTAGTTTTCGTGCTGTATCGTGGGACTGACACACAGACCTATTTCACATATTGAATTTTAGATAAAACATGTTTATGAAATGAACAAAGTGGCTTAATATTCAGTGTACACCATAAGCCAATATCACATTAATTTCACCAAACATCTCATATTCATTTTTCCATACTGTGCTACTGACCTGAGCTTGGTCCAGTATGTCTTGAACCCGCGCTAAAAGGTTGTTCCTCTTCTGGTTGTGCCTGTTCACCTCCAGCTGGACCGCCCTCCGCCTGTGGTCACACATCTCGTTGCGCTGCTCTGCACTCAACTAGAAAAAGGAAATACACACTGTTTAATACACTGATTCATAAACGTGTACCTCTCCAGCTACACAACACTGGTTATTACTAGGTTTCCTGTACACAAAGTTTATTTCATGAGGTTTGGTTGTGATCTATTTTCAGGTATTACAGACAGGACAGTCACTCTTCCTCTGCTATATGTTTGTGTCTCCTTTGTTTCAGTGAGAAATCTTCAACCACCCTTAGCTTCACGCTGGCCTCTCTCCATCATATGGCTATTCCTGAGAAGTCGTTTTGTCAGCAGTCACTAGCAGACGGATTCTCCTGACTGACATCAAACAGCCTCAGTGTTCCTCGTCATCAATTATCTGCTCTCTCGATCCCCTGCCAACTGCTGATCTAATTTGGACTACTCAGGCCACGTGTTTCAGACATAGGTAGCTCAAAAAGACATGTTTTCCCCTGAATTAACCTAATCCAAACTATGTGTTTATGTATCGCTGTGTGTGTCTGAAATACATCTTTTCTAAATCGTTCTCATTCTGTTCCTGAACAGAGTAAGCTTTCTGTTACTATGCAGCTTAAAGATACAAAAACACAGCCAGGACAGTGCCAGATATATGGACTCTGGACACTAAGCCATCTGCAGATCTCCTGAACACCAAGTGTTCTCTTTCTACTTTTCATAAAGATACTTAGAAACTGCAAAAGGCTTAGCTACATCTTGTTTTTCAGCTCTCGTGTCTGTTTATTTCCTCCTCACCAGCGGCGAAAGCACAGCCCTTCCATGGAAGCGGATGACAGAGAGAGCCTTCAGGGTGCACAATGGCTCACATGTCGTCTTCTTGAATTTCCCCTCCTCCTGCAATATGGCCATAGTCCGCAGACAGAACTCCTCATAGCTTTCCATCTCGGGACACCCACACATCCACTCTCTGAACAGAAGAGACACACCATGTAGCCTCGTCACCCAGCTGTTAAATTAAATGGAGAGTGTGGGATTAGATGGACGTCCACAAGTCAGTGGACATGTGAGCTTAGACTGGGTGTGGATCACTAGAGGAAACCATCTGTGATTATACGTGGAAGAGCAGGACAAATAGCCTACAACAAAAGAGGGTCTGTCTGCCTTTAATGGTTTTATCAGACTCATCACATTCCTGCCATTCTTCCCTGACAAACTGCTGGTGACTGACTGACTTCCCTCTCCGTGTCTTATGGAAATGCATATGTGTGTCTAATCAATACACTGTCTATTTTTGAAATGCCTGTCAGCAAATGGATAGACCAAAGCTTTCACAGACAGGTAGAGTAACACAGGGCGTTAGCCCAGGCGAACAGCTGTTGTGTGGACAAAATTATAACATTTCAATTAAATCTCGTTTGACATTAATGTGGTTTAGTCTATAGAGTCTATCTATTAAAATTACCATCTCTCAGTTATTCAAACAGGGGTCCTTACGATGCTGCCAGTAACCTTGTGGTCTCCAGTCGCCTAATTACAGTAGCTACCGCACACTGATTCATTACAGCCTGGTGACAGCACAGAGGAGGTGGGGATGGTTTCCTTTAGTACCCGGCTATTACACAGCAAGCTCGATACCGGCAGATCTGGTATAATCTGAGAGATACTCGATTTCAAGCCTCTATTAAAACCATACGGACGCCAGTCCAGATGTGCCCTGGCAGAAAGGCAGTTCATAACGTTGCACCCGTGCCTATTATAGGTCATTACCCCTTTCTTACCTTCAAAATGGGGAGAAAAGTGATCTCTCCTTTCTTTCTCCCCACCTCGGGATTGTTAGACACGCACAAATGTCGCAGAGAAACAACAAAGTGGAGCTTTAAGCGGCATACACCTCATATTTCTCCTTCAATCTCGGGTTGCCCATCATCATCGCTTTCAACTCTTCCGGGCTCCAACAGCGCCTCCTAGCAACAGCGCGCCGGCCACGTTCCAATACGGTCCACGCTACCTGTCCACGTTGCTATTATCAACCATTTTATTCCATTGTCAGTCACGCACCGAGAAAAAAAGATTCTAGAACGTTTTGATGAACGTTTTATGCAAATATGGTGGGAAAGAGATAGTAAACTACGTACAGGAATGTAAAGGGTGAAACTATGAGAAAAATGGAACGAGATCTTTGTCGGGCAATTACCTCACTATATACATTTTAAATCAGCTAATTTGTGACAGATTAAAACGGACATTTTTCCTTTTGTCCATAATACATAACAGCGTTCTGTCAACTCTGTGCATTGTGTATAGCAGGGAAGCACAATTTGTTTCATCCAGGGGCCACTTTTGTAATTGGCAGGAAGCCAGGAGCCTGTTAAAATAAGATAAGATAAAATAAGATAATCCTTTATTAGTCCCACAGTGGGGAAATTTCCAACATTGCAGCAGCAAAGGGATAGCAAAATAGCAAGATAACTGTGCAAAATAAACTATATTAATAAATAAGTACAAAAACGTGCAGGATGAAGATGATGGAAATTAATGTCATTAATGTCAGTTAACAATCTAACATTGATAATATTTATCAGAAGCATGTGGAATGAATAAATTGCCTGTTTTCAATGTGTTTGCTGTAGCCTATTTTTATTTTTTTTAAAAAAAAAAAAAAAAAGCTCTAGCCTATTTAATCCCTTGTATGATGTCTGGCACCTTATTTAGATTCAAAGTACAAAAAGTAAACACATTTTAAAAAATAAAAAGTCCATTGCGAATCAGTTTATTTTCACTGTGAATCCCATTGCAGGCCAGATTTGGCCCATGGGCTGCAAGTTGAGTATCACTGGTGCATAGTATTAACCTACCAGGAATGTGCACAGACATTTTGGGGGGGCAGGTGCTTAAGCAATAAAAAAAAAAGAAAGAAAAAAAGAAGGCACCCCTTTCATGTTTTTTTAAGATAATATAATAGCATAAGTTCTGCTACTTAAATGTCTTAAATTTTTCTTTATTTATTTCAGTGCCCATACAGCCATGCAGACAAGGGTGTCTTTTTTTAAAAACTCATAATATACAAGTATGTGTGTCCTATTTAATACATGGGTCTGAAGCCCTTTGTATACATAGCTGAAAGGCAAGCCCATGGTGCGTATAATGTACATTCCAGGATAAAGTTTTTCAATGATGTCTTTATTACACTGGCACTCAAAAACACAGTGTCATGACAACAAGCAATTATACATTCAGCAGGAAGGAAAATGTCGTTTGCTGTTTTTACAACTCATCTTTTGAGTGCGCAGGTGAACCTGGAGGTACAGGCTGAGCAATGCGCACACGTTCCTTGTTGTCTCGAAGCAGAGCCTCAATGTGCCTCTCCGTAAAGGTGGTTTTGGAACTCTGTCACAAAAGTTAAACACAGTTAGTTCTCATTGGAGCAACATGGATATTTATGTTTATACATGTCACAATTATGCCCACATCAGCCTACCTCAAAAGACTGGCGTTTCACCCCTACACATGCTGTGGACTGCTCATAACACAGGACTATATCCAGATGTTTTGGTTCTTTGTTCACCAAAGCTATATGGAACTGGTCATGGTGAGACTCTGGTTGGGGATTCAAAAATAAATTATTAATCAGAGTGTAAAAACACACAAATTCATTGTTATGTCCTTGTGATCTTACCAAATAAGTGCATGCAGGAGGATATCATTTTGTCCTTAGAGACATGGCCATGCTGGTGGGACAGCAGTCTCTCACACACACCTCCACTGATGAGCCTCTCAACTACTGTCTGTCTGCTCTCATCTGGGGCTTCCTTCATGGCTTTCTCAATCTCTGAGGGGTTGTATATATATGGTTTTATTTTTTTTTTTTATCTTAAAGATAATAGTAAATACAAATGGTGGATGATTATTTAGTGTGTATCATTTTAAACCACTGATTCTTGCTCTGAGGCAAGGTGAATATTATCCACCATACCTTGTGCTGCTGTTAGACAACTCTCACAATAGGCATCTGTTAAAAAGAAAATAGTCAACAGAAACTAGCCAAACTGCAAATGCTATCATGGCTCAGGAAAGCAGAAGAATTGTAGTGTTTAATTTACTTACAGCGGTCCATGTCTTCAGGCTGCACAGGGAGAAAGAAGCACACACACACTAGAAAAATAAAGATCTTCATGTCTGCAACTATAGACCAAACAAACAGCTTCTACACACCATAGGAAAATGACGTAAATTCAGAGTAGTCTGCGCTCAGGCTGAATCATCTTCCCTTACAATAATGAGGTCATGTGATCTCAAGAACAATGGTATGGCATCACCATCATTCCACAAATGACAGGTGTCCAGTTTTTCAGGTTTTCTCTGACTGTTCACAGATTGAGTTGTTCACATGGACAGATTATTGATCAGGTCTTAAAGACACACACAGGCTCAGGGGCCCAAATTTGACAGAGCCTCCCCTATAGTCTTCATCTGCAAAATGTCACTCAAATACCAACCAGGAGAGACTGACCACAAGTGAACTCAAAGAGACATAAAACGAAAACAGAAACCCCATTTACACTGCCTGTTCAAGGAGGGAAAAGTCGCTCCGTTATTCCACTGTTCTGTATAAAAGGTTTAATCTTACTGTGAACTTGAACATTTTGCCAAAGCGAGTCCCTTTACAGATACACAGATATAGCCTACTTTAATGCTGTGAGGACTTGAAAATCAATGTTATTCATATCTTAGAAGTATCTTAGAACCTTTTACCGTTACACCGTTCTGTTTAGGTATGATATGCTAAATAATGCACTAGATGTTGCTGTGTCTTTAAATAGTCTGCCTTTTCAGTTTGCCTCCTACAGAAGGTTAGTGACAAAAATAGACACTTTAGACATTAGGGCTCTTTGTGGTGGGATTTTCAAAGGCATACTTTATAAACATGTTATAGTTTCTGAGGTCTTACTGAACAGATTTATGTAACTTTTTTAAACATGCTCTGCCAATATGGTTCATTTGGCCTTTAATGGTTAGTAAAGGCAAGCTAATGAAATTAAAATTGACCATTTCCAGCAAAGTAATAAAAAAACGATACTTAATGACACATTTAATGTTATCCATTACAAATATGCTGAAATAAATCTGTGAGTATGACTTTTAGCTTTCCAAAGCCATGCCTAACCAAATGGTTAAATAACCCGTTTATGGTAAAGGTAGTGTTGCTAAGATCATACATTTTAAAAAAAATACATTTTTATTAAATAAAGGATATAATATTCACTTTGGCAATGCTATATATTTAATATTATTCTGTTATATTTTTGACTAAAAAATATATATCAGAATGTTTTTTGTCACTTCTGAGATGTTTTCTAAGTAGTGTACATATATCTAGAATCAATACATGGAAATAATACTAGAACTGGTAATATTAGTTCCATGGTAACACATTGATATAAATTGGTGTCCAAACATATTATGAACAATTGTAATTTGTTTATAATTTCTATGAGTTAAAATCTCAACCGTTTAATAGAGGTCTTTATTTAACATGTGTGTCTCTTTTTTTTTTTTTTTTTGAAGAAACATTGATTATTGTTATTGTTAATTGTTATTGTCTTAGTGAAGGCATTAAAGGGTTAATTCATTTTCTTGAAACACTTTTTTCTGTCAGACCTCACATAAGGGACAAATGAGGAGACAGTCTGCGTCTTCGTCTTTGTCTTATCATCAATATTAATTGGAGGGAACAGGTAGGTATAGTAATAGCCTAGTAGCAGTTTTTTTAATTAATTAACTGTTAGTTGTTGTTCTTGACAGTGGCCACTAAGTGATGCTATTTTACACCAAAGGCCAGTTTCAGGGCGTTCTGACAGCTCCCATATATGGTCATTTTTACCATAAAAGGACTGCAGCACGTGACTTACGTGTCGCAACGGAAAGTCTGACCGTGTGCGGGAAAGGCGAACGTTAGAATAAGGTCCTCTTTTGAAGGGAGTTAATGTGCAACTGCCCGTGAAGCTTTAACGAAGTGGATGCAACAGACTTCAGGATAAACGCAGCTGACAGTCGTCAGAGTCAAAATGTGAGTACTCTCATCGCTGCATTGATAACATGTAAATTAATTTCACACGCGCGTGCTCTCCTGAACTGTCATGAGAGCTTCAACTTATCTCCAATCTTTAGTTTGCTGATAGCATCGTTCACACGTTGCTCTGTAGTTCAGTGGTTTTTGTGGGGGAACACGTGTTGTGTCTTCGTGGACTGTTTATATCTGCGACATTTACACTGACAAATACTTGAATGTAAAGACGAAGCCTACAAACAAGCAGAGAGACTGACAGCTTCTGTTTTTACTGACCAGTGCAGTAGCAGGGGGCTAACGCTAGGCTAATGTCTTGTAAGGTCACTTGACCGCCTTGTCCACGGACTCATTGAAAGTACCACTTTTTGTCCAGCTGCAGAAAAGGAAAGGCTTGCAATAAATCACATTTTAACTTAGCTACACTTCCTGTCTGTTGTGGCTTTTTACTTTAACTTTCTTGGACTTTACACCAGCAGCGGCAAAACTTGGGGCTTCAATTTAGTACACTTCCGTCTTCGTTGAAACCGTGAGACAGTTGGAGTTTGTTTACTGGGTTGTCTTGATAGACACAATGGCATACAAGCATGTGCAAGATGTTTCTCTGGTTCCAGGCTGTCCTAGACACAGAGGACAGAAGTCACGGCTTGATAAAGAGGGGCTACTGACAACACTGGACTTTAATTGACTATTCCCTTTTTGTGTCATGTTATACTTATATTGTATCTTTTTTACTTCAATGTATCAATCTTACAGCTATAGTTAGGCCTACTTGTTACTTTTTAGATGAATATTTTGCCCTTACAAGAAGCAGTATCTGGTAGAGAGGCACAATATTGGATTTTTTACAATATTTGATATGCAAGTTGGGGTTAGAGCTGAGTTTTCAGATATACTGTGATATGAAAGTTAAACTATGAAACTATTATCGTACTTGCTTGTCTATGATATTGAAAAAAAATGGATCGAGAATCTTACCTTTACTTCAAGGGAAACTTTTTACACATACTTCCATTAAAAATATGGTTTCAAGTTTCAATTTTAGTGATGAAACATTTGTTAGACTAAAACTAACCCTTCTGTTTTCATTATTTTAAGGGTCATTCTGACTGATAATTATAATAATCCTGTAATACCGTGATCTTAAACGGTTAGCATATTGTGAAAATCTCATACCATTGGAGCTCTAATGCTGATATAAAAACAACTAATTTGGATGATAACCAATATGGATACATCAAGTTTCTTCTGTATTGGAATTAACATCATATTATGCATACTCTTATCGTGATGGCCCACCAGCAGGCATTGCAATACTTCTTGGTGTATGTAATATTCATTCATTGTGCAAAATGAGAAAAATACTTCAACTCAGGGTTCATGTTTTATACCTATCTACCTTATCACTTTCTCAGTTAAAAAAAATATTGGTTTGTGATATCAGCAGAAATCAGCCAATGTTGGCCGACACCAATGACGTGCCGATAGTATCATCCATCCCCAGTATCTGTTTAGGGCCCCTTATCACATTCCATAGTCAGGTGAAAAGGGACTAATAATGTTTTACAGCTACGGCTTTTAAAATATTTGCAGCAAGTTACAGTGTATGTTATTGCATTGTTCCTACAAAAGTGATTTATATGAAACGATTATTTTGATATTTAGAATGGGCTGAGCAACAATAAAAAATCACTGGTCCCAGAACTTGTCCAGAGGTCCCAGAATTAGAATTAGATTTAAGAAAAGTCACCAAAATAACTGCAGATTTTATTGCAGAACGTTGTTTTTTTATTGTTAGCTCTTGTCCAATTTATTATATCATGACCCCACAGATTTATCTTGTGACCTCTACTGCTTCTACTTCTTCCACCAATCAGTGTGACTGGCTAATCTGCAAACACACTTGTATGAGGAATACTAAATGAGAATAGAGGTCTTATCTTGGTTGAGACAGGGTGTGAAAACTTCTGTTGTTTAATGTTCGGCAGAGAGATAGCCTGCTTTCTGCAGTGTCTCAGTCAGAATGGGTCCTAAGTCCATTCTGAAGAAATGTATAGACTGCTGTCCAGCAGATGGCGCCTTGGCCAAAACCTTATTTGCTCTCCTCAGCTCAATTATGAGAATCAGATACAGGTTTTGATCATATATGTCCTGCATCTGAAAGACTTACTTGTACATAACCCCTACTAGCTAAATGTACTGCTAGTGTCAAAAGTAAAAGTACTAATTATGCAAACTTGACATTTTCTGTGTTACACTACAGAGTCATCAAGGTTCCTGAACAATATATTTAAAACTTATGTTTGCAAGATTTTTACACACAATTTATTTTTGTGTGTAGTAAGATTAAAAAAAGGTTGGGACTTTAGGGTTGTGTCTGTTAGTTTGTTGCAGGTCAAGTTACAGCTTTAGTATTTTTACTAGTTTGTGATGACTTCTTGCAAATTACCAGCAAAGCTCTACACAACTCCTACATCTCCTACATTTACTCCTACACGTTGTTTTACATTTTCTTCAAACATCTTGATGGGAGGGGGCCGTTCATTCTCTGAGGGTTTTAAGCAGCACCTTACTCACTATATTGTCTCCTGAGTAACGGTTTTGTGCAACGTTGATACATCTGTCACTGTGTTGTGTCATCATGACTAAACAAATATAAATAACTAGGTAATTTATCAATATTATTATATATTCAAAAACACAAATGGTCCTACCTAGAGCCAGTGTTTGGTTTGTCTGTTTTGGGTAACTGTAAAAACATGACAGTGCAAAATAATATCTCCATAAAGGACCTGCTCCCTATGTAGATATAAATGGCACATTCTAATGTAATAAAAACAATGATTCTTATTTTCAGGGGATAATACACTAAAGAAAATATATTTGTTTTATTCAGTTTCTGCCAATATATCCTCCTAAATCCTATGCACTGGACCTTTAAATGGGTCAGAATATAACCCTGATGTGCCTCTTTAATTTTGCTATTGTTTACTTTATAATTAGTAGCAAAAACCAACATTGATTGCTAGAAATGTTTTAATAATTAGAATATTTGGGGCATTCAAAACAAATGTGCCTTCTTGTTTTCATTGGATGAACTTCGGTGAGCTGTGTCAGTAATAGTAATGCATTATTAGTAGTATATCATCGGTTATTCATGATGGTTTTGGTGGCAGATGTGATACGGGGGTCTGAAGTTTCAGTTGAAATCTCCTCCGGGCGTTCAGTGTCAACTTAAACAATAGTGTGGTCCTTGAGAGCGCACGGAGCTCCAGCAGCAGCCCGGTGCATGCCGTTGCAGCAGTGCTGCTGTCCTCCAATAGATTTAAAGTGTGCGCCCTGGCCGACAATAGAGGGCCCTGGAGTGGGAGGATCAGCTCGACAGCGATCCTTCTGGCTTTGTTACGCCCGGGAAGCCATTTTGGAAATCTGCTTGTTGTGCACTAGCATAACACTCTCAAGCTACTTGCAAACTTTTGTGTTTTTTATTCAGAAAAAATAACCTTTAGAATCTGCGGCTCCGCAGTGATAAATAATCGTTTGGTTTCCGTGCGTCGCGATGCCGGTAGAAGTTTGCGCATCTTCCGTGGCAGTAATGTTTGGATCTTTTCCCTTTGGATTACGCTCTTAAAGAATAATAACATACATGGACTCTTACCACGCGGGCAAGTTGACGTGCTAATAACATCCTATACGTTCATGTAGCTGCAGCTTTCTGTTGTGAATGTGTCATTTCGTTTTATCCAGATCTATCTTGTCCTTGCTGAGCTCCTTTACCCACAAATAACGCAGTCTCAGGCCTTATTTTCATGGTTGATTTTCACACATCTGCGACATTATCAGTTAGTAAATGTGTTATCCGTCGTCAAGAGTGCATGTTTTGTCTGAGAAATGTTCAATGATTCTGTATGATAAGAAATGGGGATAGTGCGTCGTTGCTGAAGCCTGTAAGTCTGTGCTATCGCGAGTGACGGCGTAGTCTAAATACATGGCGTTTAAATTTAGCACCGAGCAATGTGGGAATGCTACGGGGCTTATATGTCATTTGGCCGGACACTGTGTGCAGTTATTATTAAACTCAATATGTGTTTTTACACGGCGCCGGTCTGAAACACTGTTTTGACAGTAGCTGGACTAGTCACAGGACGCAGTAGTTTGCCCTCTTTGTCGCAGGTGGTTTGCGTAAAAGAGCCAGCAAAACAAACAGTGTATTTGTGTGTAGCATGCTTAGATTGGAGGTGTGTGTTTGTGAGATTGTCGCATGCTCTGTTATTGTCGAGCCTGTCTCTTGAATTATGAGCTCAAGGATTAAATGCTATAATAATCCTGTAAATATTCAGTTACAACATAAATAGGTTTCTATTATGAACTCCAGTGTTACCCGTGCTCCTTATTCTTAGTCCTGCAGTAGTTGTAGCCCAGCTGATGTAATATAAGAGGCCGGTATTTGATTTTGGAGTGCCTACATTCAGTGCTGGCATCATGATTCATTGCACCAGTCCACAAGTCAAAATAAAACTAATCCTGCCTGAATTAAAGTCGTCCTCTTGGCTTTTAGATATTTGTTTCTGTTTATCCGTCTTTTCGGCTCGGAGACTTGGGTGCGGATTTGAAACATGATTAAGATTATGGGCTGAGATTTTGGTGGCGGATTTTAGGAAAAGCCATCTGTTTTATTTGCCGCTCAGTTATTGCATTATCAGAAGTTGGATTTCCCTTCTTCCTGAGAAGGTTTTAGTCACAGAAATGGAGTTGTTTGCAGCATATTTGAGCTTCTTATGACAAATTGTTAGATCAACCAGGCAGACACAGTTATTGTGTTCATTAAAGACCAAGGGTTAAACCTAAATTGGAAAGTCATCTTAAATTTTACGTTTTCATAGCTGACAACCTTAAGTACGCTATGCAATGTGGCTGACAATATACACCCAGCTACAAGTTTATTAGTTACATCCAGCTAAAACTAATGCAGTCTAATATAACAATACTGCAATAAATCCTACCCTCTTGTATGTTGCAATCGTCAGTTTTAACCTCTTTGAAACCTGAAGGAAGAAGTAATAAGTTATAAGTTACAAGGAAAGAAAGAAAAAGGGTTAAAAAGTGAAACAAAAAGGATTTAAAGAAAAAAGGAAAATCAAATAGTCAAGAATAATTGCAAAAATTATTATTATAAATATCATTTTATGGATATTTTTTGTATAATTAATTTCTGATAATTTCTCTCCCTGAGCTAAGTTAGTCTGATTTAAATTGATCATCACAAAGAGGAGTTTGTCAATGATGATATAGGCAGATCTACGCACTCTGTTTTGTTAACATGTTTAAGAATGCAAATATTATTGGCTAGTTTGCAACCTTCAGAATACAGATATATAGCAAAGTAGATTGGGTTTGCTGAAGTTGCCAACACTTAAAAAGATTGATTCAATTAAACTTGTCTTTTTAAAGTTTCAACAACTTCTCAAAATTAGTTTAACGTTTCAAAGTTAATTTGACAATTAGATATAAAGTTAACATAAATTAAGACTAGTAGTTATATTTTTTCAAGGCAATTGGCTTCCTAGATTTTTTAAATGTAAAATCAACTTGGTAGATTTTACAGTGTAATAACCTCACATCCCCTCAGATTTATCCTCTGACCCCATACATTGGGAACCACTGATTTAGCCTACGCTCAGTGATTATAAATGGGGTAAACAAAATAACAGAAAAAATATTCATAAAATAAATAAATAAATAAAATAATAAATAAAATAAAATATTGCGATTAAACTGCAGCACTAACTGCAGCTTCCAAAATGTCACTGCAGTTGAACATTATGATCCTCATGAAGGTTGGATTTATTGCATGTTTTTTGTATACGTTTGTGTAGTTTTTTTTCTCAGTGAAATTAATAAACTGGTGTATGTATAACAGTATTTGCACAGCTGGTTCATATAATGCAAGTTTCCCTATGAGAAGCTCAACCCTGGGCAGTTGTTTCCCGCCCATTGCCTAAAACTCAGCCCCACCCCTTGCTGTTTTACTCGGTTTCATAATACTGCTCAGTCTGTGTGTGGAGCGGACCCAAGCAGTCACTGTAGGAGTAGCTGTCCTGCTGAGGAATCTACACTAATACAACGGGAGTGAGGATCGTCATTCTCTTTGCCCTGTCACTACCAGCCATTCCCGTCAGTTACCAGCCGGATGAGAAGAGACAAGTCATTCACTACAGCTTCACTGGTGTCTGTCTGTAGCCTCTGTCAACAACCAGCCGGAGCCAACATGCAGGAAGAGGTTGGCCAGCTCTCCTCCACTGTCAGAGCCACAGTAGCATTGTTGTGCTCCTGAGGAAAAGGAATGTCCAGCAGCTCTCATTAGGGCCTGTTAATCTTCCTTACAGAGTTGTAGCGTAGCAGTAACTGGTTGTTGTGTTTTCTTGGAGAGCAGCCTAGTGAATAGCGCTGGAATTGATTTGGGAAGAGGCAGGGAATTTACCAGTGCGGTATTGTATTTAATGTGTAAATGTGGTTTCTGAATCCGTTTTTGAAATACAGTAACACAGTGGCAAAACTTGAGCTCATTAGCAAAATTAATTTGTGTGCTAAAGACAGGCTGAACAAGGCAATGCATGCGTAGTAGTTAGTTTGTCTGTTATCCCCCTCCACTTTGTAAGCTCTGGCTTAAAAAGTCCTGTCACTTGCATCCCGATTCTTGCAGTCTAAACAAAGAAGAATGACCATGGATTTTTCCCAGCTGCACACATATACGCCGCCACAGTGTGCTCCAGAGAACACCGGCTATACCTACTCTCTCAGGTGAGACCTCAGTGCTGTGTTGCAGTACGCTGGCTGCAGCATCAAACAGTCAGGCCTGTGGCATTTCACTTACACCCTGCCTGTCATTTGTGACTCCAGGCTGCTCAGAGAATGAACTAAGAATGAAGCTAAATTGTCCTTGAGACCCTGCTCTTGCATTTTAATCAAGGCTTTGCAAGTGTAGTGTCACCCAGCTACTCCATTTTCCATTTGCTCTTGATTTGTTTTGTTTTTTTCCCTGAACAGAGCATGCTGTTGAGCACTGTTAACCTTAATGCTATTACTTCTGACAGTTTACTCATGTTTTTATGACAGTGTAACATAATAAAAGGTTTATAGGCTGCCAAATTATGTCAGAGGTTGTTTAATATTCACCACTGGTGCTGGTTTTCAGTTAAAAGAGGAAAACAATAAGAGCAATGAGTTGAGTTTGTGTGGTTTTTAGCAAGCAGCTTGCTTTGTTAGTCCAGCAAGATTTGAAATTGGTGATGAGATTTTCAAATTTATTTTCTCTTGATTGCATTGTTGATTTTTAACTTGCAGAGGTTTTGCAAGTCAGTTAGGCGACTCCTTTTTTCCCTAAAAAAAAATCCTGTGGTTTTGATGACTCAGCCTCATGATTCAGTTGGTGTGTGTGTTTGTATGCCTAGTGGGGAATTGGGGAGCCTCGCATAGGGTAAAAACAGAACATTCACCCTAGATATCTCTATATATACTTTTACTATACTGTAGATTCAAGGTGCCAGCAACAATTTTGTTTCAGCTTTTTAAAGGCAGCACTGCCAGTTTTGGATACACAGTACATGCCACTCCTGTAACACCAACCACTCCCATTACGCTTCTCATCCATGCATTGTTTCTTGAGCTGCTCATCACACTTCATACTGTAGGTGTGGCTGACACTTCACCAGGAAGGTCTGTGCATGTGAAGGAATGCTGTTTTCTTCAGCGCTGTCACTGTTGTCACTGTGGCGGCTCTCAGTACAGAGAAAGGGCTTGTAGGTCAGGAAGTTAAATATCACCTTGCCCCATGTTTAACTCACTTTCTGCTTCTGGGTGATTGAAGAGTTATTTGCATGACTTACAGCTGTGTCTTGCAGAAATGCAGAGCACATTGTGCAAACTGCACTCCTTACCGTGCAGCTGAACAAGTTGAGGCCACAGTCTCTTTAAGCAGTAAAATTATCAACAATAATAAGTCACATTAGGTGAAAGTTGCATTCTATATAATTTGATATCAGCAGCTCTTATATTTTTATAGGTTGTGGGTATGGCATTAATGCACAGAGAGGATTTGCCTGTTGTGTGTTTTTGTGTTGATTTAGAAAAGCTGGTGTGCTGATGTTGAATCATGACATAATTGGCAAATCAAATGGCAAAAAAAATTTGGGATGCACCAATTTCTCAGCCGTACATTGGTATAGCCTGATATTTGCCTTTTTGACTGCCATCACCCTATCAGAAAATAAGATGATATTCACCTATGGCAGTGACTGATGTTCCTCTATTATGTCATATTAATCTGACAACGTCCTGTCGTCTCTGGAACGACAGAAAACGTCTAGTTGAGGTTCTTACCCTGGAGGTTTTTGGGACAAAAGGACACAGTAAAATCTCTACTGATGTGTCAGAGGATGCACCCTATTTTTTTTTCTAATAGTGCTATGTTGTAAACAACAAATCTGTGTTTACATCCTCAGAAGGAGAGCTAGTTAACCCTAACTGTTAGTAGCTGGTGGTCAGAAATAACTGCTCACAGAGGTTTCATTGAGTTACATTATGATGCGTTCAAGCTCTCTTCTGTAAAAATAAGTATTGGGCAATGGTATATTATAACTTCCTCATGATGTGTTCAAATGTAATCCTTTAAAATATAGTTTTTGTAGAGAAACTTTAATAAATGCAGTTGTTTGGTGGAGAAACTTGTTTTCACAGCAATATAAAATAGATATTAGAGAGGGAATTATGATTCTTTTTATATTTAGTAAAAAGACTTGAAGCAGTTATTGTGTGTTTCATGCAAAATAAAGTTATTTTAAAGGTTTTCAGAAATGTGTATGATCACATTTGTGCTTATCTAAAGATAGTGTAATGAAGGGCTTATTTACTTTATAACAGTTCCGTATTATTTTTTTTTTACAATGAAGATTTCTTTGTTTGCCTGGCACAGATGGGGAAAAAATGACAAAAAACCCATCTGTATTGGCTTTCGTCTAAATTGTTATTTTAAACTTCAGTATCATCCCTGAAATTCACAATCGGTGCATCCCCCCTCAAAAAAACGTAACCCCTGTAAGGACAGCTTTATTGCACACTTGCGCTTTTCAGTAATGTGAAAACTAGTCCTATGAGTCACACTGTAAACTAAGGCAAAGCCCGATAAAATGTAAAAAAGCTTGTTTGACTCATTGCTGGAATCTGCCAGGTAGACTCAAAGGCTGGAACAAGCTAATCGTGTTCCTTTGACTGCAGTCAGCTGAGAAGCTATTAATGAACCTCAGTCACAACCGTAGCCCTGATCCCAGGATTAGACTAATAGTTTATGCTTCTTGACTAGCTAGTTGGGAGATCTGTGGTTTTTATTAGCCTGAGTGTACTGCAGCTGCACGACTAATGATTCTCAGCTCTTCTGAGAAACAAAGTTTCTGAAATACAGATCAACTTACTGAAGTCAGTTATATATTCTAGTCTCAGCGTCTAAACCAAGTAAACAGCAGAACAGCCAGTCAGTGAATGTTGTATTTGTTGCTTGTTCAGAGTTCAACAGTATGAACCCATCAGTCTCAGACTTGAGAGTGTGTCTTTATATGTCTGTGGCCGACAGTGAATACAAGAGAGCCGTGCAGAGACGGACAGAGTCAGGTGACAGAAACCGTTGGCCCATCTGTTGTCAAAACTCAAAAGGGCAGCGACAAGTTTTGTGCCATTGAATAGTCCGAGAGAAAGAGAGAGAGGAGGCCAGCCAATCACATTCTTTTTCTGTCCACATACCAGGGGGAGACCATTACAATTTGGATCACCAACCTTGTGTTTATTAAATTAGTATTGTAAATACAATGAGGAAAACACTTTTATTAATAGCTTTATTATTGAAACCAAGATTTTTTTTATTAGTGAATCGGGAGGTGTCTATGTTTTATCACTTCCTCACAGTTGCTCTCACTTTCCTTTTTTACTCAGTGATTTGAGTAGAGTACAATTGTCTTTTTACTAATATCTGCATCATATTGAAGTAGAGCTGCAATGATAAATCGATTCATTGTCAACTATTAAATGAATCGCCTACTAATGTGATAATTGAAGAAAAAAATACAACATTTTTTGATGCCAGCCTATTAAATGTGAATATTTTCTGGTTTCTTTACTCTATGACAGTAAACTGAATATCTTTAGGTTCTGGGGGGAAAAAATCAAGACATTAGAGGAAGTCATCTTGGGCTCTGGGAAACACTGATCACAATTTTACAATTTTTAAGGCCAAATAAATAATCACTGAATCGAGAAACTCATCAACAGATTAACTGGCAAAGAAAAAAGGCCTAATTGTAAGTTGCAGCCCTATATTAAAGATATGAAAAAAGTTATTGTCTGCTGAGTGATTTAAAAAAAAAAAAACAAAAAAAAAAACTGCAATGTCTTAAAGCCAACTTTCAATTCACAGATCTTAAATAATGCAAAAAACTTTAGTAAGCCTCTAATTTAAGATGTTCTTCTTTTTTCAATCATAATCATAACATACATGTTATCTTGCTTTTCTTCCATTTAAATGCTATTTAAAGTGTATTATTTTATATGCAATGAAGCCGTTTTTTCCCCTGGATCTTACATTTTTAAAAATTTGAACCCTTCCTTTTGAAAATGTGTAATATTTCTGAGGCAGTTGTCTTTATTTTAAACAATATTTAGATTTTTTTGTTTATTATTAATAATAATAACACAAAGTTTGTAAGAAGGGGGAAGAAAATCCATAGTATAGCTATTCAGATAAAACAATCTATTATAAACTGGAAGAAATACTCACTGAAATTCATGTGTAATCAGATTATTTTTCCTTCATTTCTTTTTGCATTATCCATACTTCTACACACAAATACTTACACACGATACAATTTTATCGGCCAAAATTGGTCCAGAATTTAGAGAAGCACAGCATCGATGCTTTATGATTTGCATCCCAGCTGGAAAGTGGTTCAGTGGTTCTTTACACTCTGTAGTTCAGCATAAAACGGTTCCACCTCTCGACAGAGACTGAATGTTCCCGCCTCCTCACTGAAAGCAGGCATGTGTGTTGTGTATGGACTCACACAGACCCTTTTTATATTTTATGATGGTAGAAGTGGGTCAGTGGGGCCTCTGGCTGGAGTGTTTTTTCCCTCACAAGCGATAACTGAACTGTGACAGTAGGAAACAGCAGCAGTGATAGAGTCATACGATTCAGCGGTCTGGGAACAGCAGCAGCAGATAACTCATGAAAAAAATGTTCAATTGTTGAGAGGTTGAAAATTTATAAAATCAAGTTCCCATCCTTGCAAATATCCCTTGAAATACAACCAAAACCGATGTTTTTTTCAAGTTTAAGTCTGGTTGAAACTGCAATTTTATTAAGACACAAATTAAAGGTCCAGTGTGTAGGATTTAGAGGGATATATTGACAGAAATGGAATATTACATAATGACTTTATTTACTTTAGTGTATAATCACATGAAAGTGATGGCTAGGTTAACATATGTCTCTGACATGTCAAACAGCATTGCAGAAACACTAATTTGTGAAACTAATCACCTGATTCATTTCATTTTTGAGAGACCTCTGCAGATAATTGGGCTCCCAGTATAAACCTGACCAGTAACCACTAAAGGAATTATAAACAGGAGAAGTTTCAACTTGTTACAATCTGTAATCCTCGTGGTTAGGTCCTCATTAAATGTTAAATACCTTAAAGTATTTTCATTAAAACTGATTTTAACATGCATCTGAGAGAGCACATAAAATACAGTAGATGCTCTCACATGCAAGTCACGCTCTACAAGAGGAGGTTCATGGATGCCAGTTGGACAGGCGTTGTTCACACTGCTGCTGTCACAGTTGCTCTGACATCTGGTCTGAGTGTTTTTCAGTACATGCACCACTGGTCGAGAGCCAAACTAATGACAGCAGCTGGAGTCGGCCTGTGCTATAGTTCCTCCTTTTTGAGGGTTTCAATTCTCAACACTTTAATTTCTTTCTTTACATTTCTATAACTGTTGTTGCTTTTCAAACTGACACCACTACAATGAAAAGATCTCTGAAAAAAACTGGAAAGCAAAACACATCTCCTTGCATGCATAAAGCATTTGCAGAGGTATTTTTGACATTGCAAGCATTACTGTTCTGTATCAACCTGACTTGTGTTCGTTGGTGTTACAGCATCTGTCTTCTGGAAGTGCTACATTACCAGCTTCTGCTACTTATCACATGAGCCAGGGAGTTGTTTGGAGTGGTCTCTGTGGCAACCGCAGCAACATGAAACGGCACACTATCGTGCTATAACATGGCAAGCGAAGGACGCCACAGAGAGAGCAGGGCAGAAGTGGTTTCAGTGGGAGGGGAAGTGAGGGTGGGCTGGAACGATCCTAATCGTGGTGCCAAATCCTGCCCACCCAGAGATAGTTGGATGGAAATTCGAAGGCTCTTTGCTCATCCCAGACTCTCAGTTCCTGGCCTCTGGTAAAAATAGGCTTCAGAACCTCAGGGGAAAAGACTTTTTTTTAACCGTTTTAGGAAATGGGAATTTAGTATTTGCCTCACATTTCTCTCACAGCTAAATTTTAGGGGGGAAATGAGTGCAGTATAATTATAGTAAACACAGCATGGTCCCACTGTGTAGTAGAGAATAAATTAAATACATTTTTGGGAATGGGTGACAAAATACTTATTGCAACAGTGCAATTACAGCATCCGAAGTCTCTAAAATTATTTGTTGTTGGCAAATTTAGACACTACTTCTGCGTGTGCATCAGAGAGGAGGGAGTAAAACTCATTTATGTAGATAAAATTGGATTATAGAGCCAACCAAACAAATTTCATTTTATGAGATGGCAGTTTCAGAATCGTTCGTTGAAAATGTTACAAATGTGTTTAAAGACCGGATGTCTGACTCCAGGCTGTTTACATTTGCCAGCATAACATTTTGTCGTATTAATCTTTTAATCTGTTAGACGGTAGGACAAGAATCTAGTAGTCTGGTATGAACTAACAAACGTTCTTCAGCAATGCTGATTGGCAGTTTTTGCTCATGGGGTTTCATTGGGAACAACACGCCCCCTTGTCTGGTAAAACCTTTTTTTTTTTTTTTTTCTGGTGTGAGGGTACAGGCTTTCTGGCAAGCATACGACAAGGCTTTTGTAACCGCACTTGTGGTTTTGAAGTTGAGATTTACAACCCACGTGATTTCTATAATCTCTCTGTGTGTGTGTGAGTGTGTGTGAGAGAGAAAGAGAGACTTTCATCCTGGAGCTGCAGATTAGGTCCCATTAAGATCAGTTTCTGTGCTTTTCTGTTATTAGCAGAAAGGTGATCTGTTCAAATGTAAACTACACCTGCTGTGCAAATAGTTATGTACTAGGTCACTGTACCTGCATGTAGACTTGATGTCTCATTGTGTCCACTCTGCATGCTTTGTGATGGGACCGTGAGCTCACTTTTTTGCATTCACTATGCAAAGCAGGCAGAAGGTGGGTGGGTGGCAAGTCCCTTTTAGTGGCAGCAAACCAAACATGGTGCTGGAGGTGTAAACTCACCAAAAAGTGAAGTTACTAGAGATACTTTTTCTTTGTCATGGAGGGATTTGTCTTCTGTGGCTCTCTTGTTGAATCTGAAAAAAAAAAAATGATGGCAAGCTGGTTTTGTCTTTGTTGTTTTGGGAGCTGCTCTGAGCCCCACAAAGCCATAAAAAGTCGAGTCTCTTGTTGTCTCCAGGTTACAATTTCCTGATGAGCCGGTAAAGGGTAGACGCTGAAGTAATGGTGCTTTCACCCCACGGGCAGATACTTTTACAATGATGTGAACTCATTCATTATGTTGCATCTTCACCTGGATGAACGACTGAGATTCAGATTAACCCATCCTCAGGCTGTCTGGAAAATCTGATGTCATTCCCATTGTGCATATGAGCCTTGAAAAGTCCATTTTTCTTCATATTCCAATAGCACAAATGGGATTTGATACCTGCTCGTAGAGCACTTCACTTATTTTCATTATCGATCAATCTGTCTAGTATTTTACTGACAATTATTTTAATTTATAAAATGTCAGAATTTCACAGAGCCCAATTTTAAAATGCTTGTTTTGTCTGACCAGCAGTCCAAAACCTGAAATTATTCAGTTGACTATAGAGATGCTCGATGGTATGGGCAGGTCATGGGCATCTGCAGATTTTGGCTTTAAAACCAAATATCAGAAATGGCCAACTTGCTGATTTCTGCAGATATTATAAAAGGTATATACATTTTTCTATTGGCAAAGTGAACATGTACAAAACAGTATGGAAGCCCTAAGCGGACGTGTTTTTTTTTTTTTACAAGCCGTTTTCTCTATATAACGAGATATTATCTCGAGAAAACGGAGTTTGTTTTCCCGAGATATTATCTCGTTATCTCGAGAAAACGGAGTTTGTTTTCCCGAGATATTATCTCGTTATCTCGAGAAAACGAACTTTGTTTTTTTTTTTTTGTTTTGTTTTTTTACTTTATTGAATGAACGTCAGAAGAAGAAGTGGCGGGTAGATGATGTGACAGCAGGTGCCGTGTTCAGCGCGGACAAATGCGCAAAGTAAGATGATTATTACAGGAACACATCACCCAAATTCATCAGTAATCATAACTAGATTATTATACTGTTGCTCCGGTGCTTTTTGGTACGTGCAGGGGCGAGAACCTGCACGCATTTGTCCGCGCTGAACACCGCACGGCACCTGCTGTCACATCACCCACCCGCCACTTCTTCTTCTGACGTTCATTCAATAAAGTTAAAAAAAACAAACCAAAAAACAAAGTTTGTTTTCTCGAGATAACGACTTAATATCTCGGGAAAACAAAGTTCGTTTTAACGAGATAACGAGATAATATCTCAGGAAAACAAACTCCGTTTTCTCGAGATAACGAGATAATATCTTGTTATAACGAGATAATATCTCGTTATATCGAGAAAACGGCTTGTAAAAAAAAAAAAAAAAAACACGTCCGCTTAGGGCTTCCGTAAAACAGCAACCCTGAATCAGAAATATTTTTCATATTTTGCACAATGAATGACTATTACCTACATTGCACTGCATTTGATGTCTCTGTCTGCTGGTGGGCCATCACAATAAGAGTATGCATAATATGATGTTATTTTTTTTACTGACAGAGGAAACCTAAGGGGGAAAACATGGATATTTCGATATTGGTATCAGTTATCAGCCAAATGAGTTGTAATATATCGGCACATTGGATATCAGCAAAAAATCCAATATTGTCATAGAATACTAACAAAGGAAACTAACATAATAGATTAATCAGCCAATAATTTTCCAGCTTTTTATTTAATATTTAGTTTGTTTTGAAGTTTGAAGTATCCTTGGATCTCAGTTGCTGGCAACTTAATGTGAGTCCATTATGTGAGTGTTGTATCATCTGCATTATCCTCTGATTCCCACCAACGTTAAACTCCTGCTCATGTAGCTGCGCATAATAATATGTGCTAAATAGCAAAAAAAGAGCAAAACATAAGCTACTGAAAATGTAGAATCCTACTAGATCTGCTTTGTGTAGTTGTGTGTTGTAAGAAAGTCGGCTGTGCCCACTGAGTGTGGGAAGAGTATCAAAGTGTTAGTGTTATGCAAGGAGAGATTCCAGGAAGCTGAATGTCAGGATTGAAGTGTCTTTTTCCTCCATACTGTATGTCTGTCTCTTCATCTGTGTCTTCTCCACTCACTTCTGAAAGCACAGTGTCCGTCTCTATTTTTATCACTGGTGTGGGCCGTGGGAGCCGCCTGGGAGAGAGAGAGCGGCACACAGATCAGTTTGGATACCCAGAACAACAGAAAAGAGTTTGCAAACTAATTAAACATTGTTTACAGCTTCTGATGAGAAAGGCTGGGATCTGAACAGCCGTTAAGTGTTAAACATTGTTATAGTTTGTTTAAGGAGGTTGTGATCTCCGGCACCGCAGGGAGACGCACACACTAATTTTGTGCGATCCGGACAGGTTTATAGGTGGTTTTGTTGTTCAAATAAAGATCTCTGTGACTCTGTTCAAGAACTGCCAGGGAGAGCTGAAGGTTACATTAATGATTGTGCCTGGCGGTAGGCTACAGAGACATACAAGTGTGTTTTCTTTCTCACACACACCCTGCCCAGCCCTGCACAGGGCTTCAACGCCCCAGGCACTCAGTCAGTAACAATACAGGAACCATCATGCTCTGATAAACTACGGTGCATGTGTGCGTTATGAAGACATACTACAGTCAGGTTTTTTTGGGCTCAGGATATAACCTGAAAGCAAGCTTTGCTCACTTTAGGAACTCTGCAACTGTATGCAGCTTATCCAAAAAATATTGGCATTATACTTTTTACCACGAATATGTACATTTGTACATAAGTATGAATTTTTACTGTACTTAAGAATGAATTCAAGGTACTTTACATGCTACTTTATACTTCTACCCCACTACATTTCAAAGGGAATATTGTACTTTTTACTTCTACTACTTTACTGACAGCTTTAGTTGCTTTACAAATTAAGATTTTTGCAGAAAAAACATAAAAATATATAAAATGTGTTTTGCTACAAATTAAACTACCAAACATGCATTTCAACAATTCTCCGGTTAACACATGATCATGTTTAGGCACAAAAAAACTCTTCATTATGGTCAGAAGAAAGGTCATATTATGCCTTAAAATACCTGGTTTTGGTGGCACAATCCCTGCTGAAAAAACAGCAACTGGCTCTCCTTAAAAAAAAGAAAAAAAATGTTTTTTTTCACTTGTTCATCTCAAACATCAGTTTACAGTTTGGCAGCTGTCCCACTTAGGTGTCACGCCATTCATCCTCCCCAACGTGTGATAATTTCAGCTCTATTTTTGTGGCACAATGCCCACTGGAATACAGTGATAGCTCCTTAAAAAATAACCAGTGTTATTGTTTGTTGTTGTCTTGCTCTGTGGTCTGCAGCATGCCAGATGTTGTGCCAAGTTGTCACACCATTCACCATCCCCTCGACCTCCCAATCACCTCAAGTTAGCTCATACAAGTGATCAGAACTAAGTCACCTATGCTTGGTATGAAATGTACAAATGTAATGTAACTGAGGTTTGTGGAAACGTACAATGCAGTTATTTTCTCCTGGCGCCTTGGCTGTCGTAGCTGCCGTGGGGTGTGTTAAAAATTTTGTCATGAAGTGCTCATTTGGTCCCCTTGAATGAATATTATTATCTTCAAAGTTTGAAACTCTGCGTTTAAAGCAAACACAAAACGAACTCTGCACTTTCACACTGCTGTTTTCCCAGATTTTAATTTTAAATTTGGATCAGAAGCAGTGATGTAGATGTGATGGAAAGATGATCCACCTGTGTTCATGTAGACCGTAGCTGAGAGTTTCCCCTCCACAGTCCTCATGTGCTCTTTACTGCAGGGAGCCTCCGTGACTGTTTCTCACCTCTCTGCTCAGCTGTCCTTGCATGACCTCCTGTTCTGGTATCACTGGCAGTGTAATACATAGTTACAAATGTATCTGCATCATATTTTAGACTGTTGATTTGAAGTTTAGTATTGCTGGATATTTTCAATTGTGCACTAATTAAAATTCGGTGTCTGTTAATAAAGTGGATCACAGCTCAGCAGTGTCATTGATATATAATGCCGTACTGCTTACATTCCTCCTGGGAGAGATTTTTTCATCGGTATGTGACCGGGAAATCCCAGGAGGGCGGTGTGTAAAACACTGACACACATGCAGACACTCGAAGTGAAGGAGCGCAGAGAAAGAGCGTAGATTTAAATCAATGTACCTCTTTGTATGACTTTCAATTTTTACACATGCTCACCACACGCTGTGGGTTGACATCAGAAGAGGATTGTACCAAAAAGAAAAGTTGATGAGTCTGCGGGTGTTAAAAAAAAGTAGAGATAGTGTTGTTCTTTTAGTTAAAAAGTAGATATTCCACAGAAACGCACATGTAAACAAGGACTCTGGTCCAAAACAGTACTTACAGTCATTCCTCTTAGCGAATGCTTAACACTGTAGAAGCTAGCTCTGGTCCATGTTAGATCAGCAAGGTACAGAGGGAGAGGTGCTACCCTGGTCATGTTTTAAGAAAAAAGCCAGTTGGAGCAGGAGGCAGAGCAAAGACGAAAGCACATAATTGGCTCTTGATGTGTAATCTTCAGGGTTTGGAGGCAGAGGGAGGGCCCGGCATGCACTGTACACATGCACGTACACACTGCTGATACTGCTTAGTGTACAGTTTGTCCAGTGTGCATGACTCTGCCCTGATATACTCACTGCTGCTGTGCAACAGCCACTGACGGACACTCTGTGCTTGTGTCCGGCAGTTTTTGTTTATACAGGGAAGGTTACTCTTTTTTGAGTGTCTCACAGGAAGTTTATTCTCTGTCCTCCAGTGACTGATAAAGAGCGTTGCTCCACCTTTTCATTTGACCATGCTTGCATGTCTTTGGAGTAGCTCTGCCTGACCTAGCTGATCGAGGTAATACTAAGTAGTTCCTCGGCGTGATGCATTGCATTGATTATTTTATAAACAGCTTTTAACTCATGTGACTAGTTGCAAGTTTCTCATTGTGATTTTTCCTGTGTTTCTGGAAAAAAAAGTTTTCATAGGTTTCACAGATAAAAATGCTAGTGAAAGGAATCTGAATGCAGCACATGAAAATGATGTTGATCCAGGCGTAAAAAAGTTAGATAATTGATTTCATGTTGCCTGAAAAGTGTTACCTGCTGTAGCACTGTGGCATGGTTGGTTTTTTTCAGCATTGTTTTTTTTTTCTTATTTTACAGCGGCCAAGAGGGCTACAGAAATAGTTTTTATAATGGTTCCACTGAATTTCGCAACTGCTGCCCTGTTGCCTGTTAGTCATGTCTGATTGTTGGCCTTAACTCCGCCTGTCCACTCTGCCAGGTGGGTGTGGCCCTGTGACTCACAGCTGCACAAGGCATGGCAAAGTCAAAATTTACAACATTCGTGGTGTGTTTCCACTTATGGTTTGCTCTGGATTGCATTGAGTGGAGTAGGTTTGTATTCAGCTTTCTTGCATACTTTGGGCTGTTTATCTGCCGCATTTCTCCAATGGGACTTTCAGAAATACAATATTCTTTTGTCCTTTTTTCTCCCTCCCTTGTGAGTGAGTCACTTCCTGTTAGGCCCACTGCCAGTTGCAGGAAACAACAGTTCTCTAAGCGGACTGTCTGTTCCCATGTTTTGTTTGTTTTGTTTGAAAGAAAGCCTCTCTGAAGATGACACACACATCAGGAGACGTGCAGGATATCCCTGTGCAGTATTGATTTGAGGTTGGAGTCGCTTGAGGCCTGTTTGTTGTCTCCAAATGAATTTCCATGCAGCAGACTTTAGAAACTTCCCTCCCTGTGATTAACTGTCATGCAATACTTCTTTTCATCTAACCTATTTTTTGTCCTTTTCTTTTTTTTCCCCATTTTCCCGCTCTTTCTGCTCCACTCCTCTCTTCTGTCTCTCTCAGCTCCAGCTACTCCACAGCAGCGTTGGATTTTGAAAAGGAGCACCAGATTGCCGCTGTGTACGAGTCGCCCAGGATGTCACGGCGGAGCCTGCGTCTGCAGACCAGTGCCGGTCACTATGGCAACGAGAGCCTGGCTGATTACTCCCAGAACTACAACAACAGCAGCAGCTACACCAGCAGCACCAGGAGAGAGACACGGTAAGAAGAGCAATGGATACTAATGCTCCCACACAACTAATAAAGACATTAATCAAGGGGGCAGCATGTAGCTCTGCTAAGAGTGACACAGCACAAATTATTTTGAAGTTCTCTGCCTGAAATATTTTTTTTTAAGGAATCTATACCTTTTTTAAAGTCACTGATGGAGAACTTAACATGACACATATAGAATATAACAAACAACAGGAAAAAAGGATGAAATAATAGTCTTAATAGTTCTAATAATAATATCTTTGTTTAATGTGTCTATTGTGTGATTGTGTGAGGTTTGAAAAATGATTGTAATAATAAAGTAATACATGTTTCTGGGGAAAACATCTGGGTGGTAATATTAAGGAAGGAGTGAAAAATAAAATATTTATATAAATATTAATAATTTTCTATTTAAATTTGTCAGCTGTTGTATGTCGAGATACCAGTACAAGTGAAAATCCACTATTTTGGATACCCAATCGGATACCATGGTTTAAAAAAAAAACAAAAAAAAAAAAACAGGCAAAGTATTAGTTTATCTTGATCCATGAGATTCCATGTTTACAAACAGCCTACAGTATATTTACATTTATTGTTGTTGGTCTTCAGCACTTGTGCATGTAAGATGGGACAGTTGATCTTTGTGATTATTACCCCACCCCTTCTCTGTGGGGCTGCATGGCTTTGTAAAAAGTGACAGTGACGAGCACGTTTACCATTTTTAGCTCTTGAAGACAAGGGGGAAAAAATGTAGCATTGCAGCATTCAGCACAGAATAGATACTCTGGGCCTTGTCACACTGCTGCAGTTGTTGAATAGTTACAAAAAAAAAAGCGCTGCATCCATTGCAAAGTTAACAAAATACACTGGCCTCAGGAAAAAGAGGTTTTCTTTTCATTGAGTCAAAGCAGAGCTGTCGCTGGTAGGTGTCATTCTTCTTCATATGGCATTTTATTTGCAGACTAGACACTTGTCGCCTTGATGCTGCCCCGTCAGGTCTGGAAGAATGACATCCTCTGTACCTGTATTAAGAAAACCAAGAACTGTCACATTTTTTGAATTTCGGCATTGTTTTGGAACTGAGGAGGTTGCTCTTGTGACATTCGTACTGTGAGCGCACACTTAAGTGCTGTAGGTAGGTAGTACTGTATTGACCTCTGTCAATACCCTATGTTTTTTGTCTGTTCTCTCCCAGGACACTGCGCAGCAAAAAGCAGCAGTCCAGTTCCACCCCCTTGTCTTTATCCTTGGGCCAAGCTGGCACACCGAGGAAAACCCTCTCCTTCTCAGCTGCCAATACCCCACTTCACAGCAGCGTCATTCAGGAAAGCAACACAGCGTCTGATGCTTCTCAGCTCACCTCCATCCTGGACCAGCCCTACCTGAGACAACGCACCATCACCACAACCACAACCACCACGTCGACTTCTGGGGACGGACACTGGGGTCAGTTGTTGAAAATTTTGACCCATTATGCTTTTGCAAAATTTAGATATTATTTGAGCTTTTTTTAATTTTTTTTTATTGAATTCCTCTATGCAGTATATGCAACTTAAGTTCACCCCTGAAAATTTGGAAATAATCTCATTTTGAAGTTTTAGAAACCTGGTTATTATCTGGTTCTAAAGATATACTTCCGACAATTATTTATAATATACCCTCAATACTCTTATTTAGTAGCAAGATAGTAATTACTTAAGAGTGCAGTAAATCACGAGAACATTTAATTTTAGATCTGCATGGGAAAATCAGGTACCATAGATCCAAAAAGTCATCAGGATAAAAGAAATGATGAATACTAGTTACAGGTTAATCTTTTAGATCAATATTTTGAACATGTTTAGTGTGAGAGATGATTGCTTAACTGTGATCTCATGTCTTTAACTATTAATGAATGAATGCAAATAATATGGAACACAAGCAGCAGATCAGTGCTGCAGTGGCAGTTTAGGCCAGCTGGTCTGGCCTGCTTTGGGGCACCTCGCAGCACTTTCACCCCAGTGTTCACAGTGAGATGTGCCCTCAGTTACCGACATTTGGTACCAATGGATTTAACACGAAATGGTACGCGGCAGTACTGCCGTAATTCAGTCGGTACCCTTAAAAGTACAGAGTTCATTACCCAACCCTTGTAAAAGCTGCATTCCTAAAGCTGTGTATGAAAGGTATTAAATTGTGAAAAGTACATTTACTCGGGTACTGTATTAAAATACATTTCTGAGTCTCTGAGTACTTAAAGCATTTTAATTGCATACTACTTCATGCTTTCACTTAATCACATTTCAAAGTGCACTATTGTGCATGCAAATTAAAGTACATTGTTATATAGTAAATTAAACTAACAGTATATAAAATAAGTAAGATGAGCTCTACACTACTATGAACTGATCTTCCTTCACCACAGCGGGTATTTGCTGTTGCACTATGTAAGAAATAAAGCACAAGCATAATTGCTCGTCTTTACTAAAACTTACGAATTCACATTTTTTGTGTATTTTTAATTCATTAAGTTTAATTTTTCCATGTGCATACTGTTCTCTCAGAGAGGAGCACCAGCAAAGACCACAGTTCATCAAGTGTCAACGGTGACGCCAGTGCGTCAAAGTCCCACACCTCGCTCGCCAACGGTTACATCTGCAAAGACTGCTCTTTTCACTCTCAAAAGATGGACTCCTCTATCACACGTTCGTCAACATCATTATCTTCGTCATCATCATCATCTCAGGCAGCAGAAGCTTCCTTGGACGCCCTCTCTTCCTCCTCCTCGTCACCTTTCACAAGCATATACTCTAGAGATAGGAGTCGAAGGAACAAAACAGGTGAGTTGAACTGTTGAGTTGGACTAAAATGTCATATTTGAAACACTGAGTGCTACTCTCACATTTGTCCTCCTAAATGTTAAAATTATTGGAGCTGGATAGTGAAATCGCCATAATGTTGTAATAATGAGAGTATAATTGGTAGCGGTGTTTCTCTCCAGGTGTCCTGGCGTCTATGTCTAACACATGTATGCGCTACAGCAAACGAGCCCTGGCCCCCATAGTGTCCTTAGTCACCGTGCTCTTCAACAATGTGCTCTGGCTGGGTTCAAGGGCCAAGAGCCCTCAAGAAAAAGGTATACCACAAGAGACGTTCTTTGCTCTTCATCCATTACCCATCATTCTTTTTTCTTCTGCGGTGGAAATTTTTCCCGAGTCTCTCGACTCAAATTGAGATTTTCAGTGATTTTTCAGGAAAAAATGACAGATTTAAGGCTCATTTCTTTTTTGCAGCTAATTTGAAATCTCAACTTTCTGTTTTGGTAGGCTTCTCATCATCCCTCTTAAAGACCTCCCCCATTTAAAGATGTATTCAAAGAGATTCAAATGTCCCCAGGAGAGCTGGATTAAATACATCAATAATACGAAAGCCAGTCACTGTCTAGTACAGGAAATGCATATCAACGCGGTAGCAAACTTTAACAAGTAACCTGAAACTTCCAGCACACAGTGGACTTGTCACTACAGAGAGTGAGTTTTCATTCGTATAAGTGAAAGTTTTGATTGCAAACATGGTAGAATGTGCAGTTGTTGGATTGAGCCCGGATATGTAACCTTAAAAACATCCTCTTATTGGGCTTTTCATAGCTTCCTGTCATTTTCCTGTCAGGGTATCTTCAGGGGATTATTCCACTTTCCACTTCACTCCCCGCTTCATCCTATCACCCATTTTTATTTGCAAATTCAGTGTCTCTAGCCATGCCTCGACTTTGCGTTTTGACTAACAGTGATTGTACATGGCGGGTGTGTCACCAGGTGTCCTTGCGTCATTTTCGGACTCGATGAGACAAGCAGTGTCCTCCAGTTTGTCCCAACTGTGGCTGTTTAAGCAGAGCACTCTCCACAGGATGATGGGCAACAGGGCTAATGGCTATGAAGGACAAGGTACCAGCCATAACTACAAAGGGGCAAAGGTTAAGGATCACAGCTCCTGACCTCCTCTGCTGCTCCTCTATTAATAGACTTTTTGTCATAATTTCTCTCCTTTCTCTCCTACTTCTTTTGTTTAAGGAGTAAGAAGCCTCATGTTAGTTTAAACATGTAGTTGCATTGACTTGAAGAATCTTTTTCTTATCTGTGTTTCTTCCTCACTCCATCCAGTGTTCACTTTCATACTGTTGCTTTCTATTTCTGAAGGAGGAAGTATACAAGAAACAAAATTAAAACTGTACATTCCCCCAAAACACCACTGCTTAAATTCAGAAAAAACTATCATGTGATGAGTTGCATTTTTAGTTCACGACAGGGTTTGTACAGTCGTGAAAACCTGGAAAAGTCATGAAATTTGCAAATAGAAATTTCCAGGCTTGGGAAAGTTTTGGAAAAGTATATACACCCCGAAAGTTGTAGAAGTCATGAAATTTTGTTTTACAAAACTGTATAATAAGATGTGATGTGATCAAGGATCATTGGGAATTTGATAATCCAATGAAAATAATAATAAATTGCCAAATGTTTTTCTTTAAAAATCTCCAAAAATATTAATTTTAATTAATTAATTTTAATTAATTAATTAATTATTTTTTTTTATTTTAAAATAAAAAATTTAAGAGAACACATTCAGGTTTTGAAACATGTTTTCTTTAAAAATAGATACAAAATGCAGCCATTTTAAGTTGTATTCCCATAAAGCCAAAATAAAAGACATAATTCCCTCCTTAATGCTTAGAAAATTATGACCTGCCTCCCTTTTTGCACCACCACCTGCCCTCTCATAAATAACGATCAGCCCCTAAATTATATTTAAATGATAAGCTCTAATCCTCTTCTCAATTCACTTTTTTTTAAAAACAATACTTTTTTACAAAATCTACAATGTAGTAATTAAAAAGAACTGACGAGGAGTATCGATGTTTCAGAGAATGTATGATCTTAAAAATTTGCCTCAAAGTCATGAAAATGTATTCGTGAAAATGTGTGTTAATCCCTCTCGAGGTTTGTGAGAAGATGTGCACTTAAATGAACTCTCAAGCAGAACTAGAAACTCAGCCTTATTTCCACCACATGAATAATTCTGCAATGCTCATTGTGTACAAGGTCAGATTTATTTCTCGTATACTCCTGCTTTAAGCTGGTTCCTTCACAGCTGCAGAAGAATTTCATCGACTCATTTCTTTATTCTTGTTTCCAGCAGTTGTCGCCGTGTCTCTTCTGAACTGTTCTCACCTCTATTCTCATTTCCCTCATGATGACATCGAGCTCTTCTGCCGTCACAATGGCCACATGTGCATTTGCTCTTCTTCGTCTTTCTCCATTGTTCGTCTCGTTACATCTTTCTCACGCAATGTGGTTTTTGTGATGTAAATAAATATGTTGTATGTATGTTGCAGCTCACTCAAGTTTCTGTGGAAGCATGAATGTGAAGGATCTGGTGACTGAAGATGCCTCACATCTTAATCTCAATGGTTCCCTGTGTAAGCAGAAACCCAAAACACACACACACACACACATGTTTTCTTGTGAAAAAAGCTGTGATTGACAGAGTTAATGATATGCGTGACCTGTGTTAGGACCCATGAGCAGAGGTTGTGTGAACTGCTTTAACTACTCAGCAGCCTGTTGACCGTTGTGACCTGCAGATACTTCTCTTTCAGTCATGTTAGTCCTCCAAACCTGTTTCAAGCGACAAATGTCACACCAAATCTTGACATAATTGATCATTATTCCAGGCGTTAATAAACATTAAGGTTAACAGCCTGTTTAGGTGAGTTTAGTTTTTATTTTGCACTTCTATATGCAGTATAAATAATAGTATAAAAGCAGATAATAGAGGTAAAGTTAGTAACTTTTAAAATAACCTTTGTCACATTTACTGAAATTGTCGCTATATTCACACAGAACTAAATGAGACAGATAATCTATCCCTCCTCTGCCGAGTCTATTGCTTTGTAGAGCTTTTACTGGCCGTACTGCAAGTTAACGAAAACAGCCAATCAGAGCCGAGGAGTCTCTAACGCAGCTGTCAGTCACTGCTTCTGAAGTGCAGTCAAGCTGTCAAATTAGGAATCACTGATCAAATATCAATCAAGATTCTGTTACTGCACTGCCTGTTTCTTCCCTCAGAGTTATAAACCTCTGGACTTTAACAGCTTATCGTGTTGTCATTTTCACAGAAAGAGAAATTGGGAAAGAATGTGTTAAGAGTTACTGATTGGTACATACAGGTTTTTGGGACATTTTGGAATCTGTAGTCTTTTTTTTTAGCTTATATTACTTTTTTGGACAATGCACATTTGTTTTATATTTATTTACATTGCATTGTGTCTATTCTTAGTTTACAAATGAACCTTTCTCGAAGTATTTTCATTCGTTAGTTAACATTTCTTGGTGCAAGCTATTTTACAGAACATATTCAACATATTGTGCATTAAAAGACTGAAGGGGACAAAATCAGACATTTCCAGAAGTCCTGTCACCAGTGTAAATGACACTGATGTGTTGAGCTGTTCATATTGTCATCACATACAATTTATCACATATTGTGCAACATGCATGCCAGTGCCCTCTTTGGATTTTCTTTTTATTTTATTCATTTGATTTTTTCTTACTAATTCATTTTCCTGTTGCTTTGGTTATTTGCAGAATTGTGTTATAGTGTTGTTTTTTTTTTTGCTTGCAAGTCATCTTAATGTCATTCATTCACACATGCTTTTTTTTTGTGTTTTCTGTTTGCCTGTCGTCCATCATTTCGGCATACACAGGTGATGACTGTAAAGGGAAGCAGCATTCAGAGACACACACCGTCCTCCTCACACAGTCCTCCAGGCCCCGACGCCTGGTGGGGGCACTGTGGAGCGTCCTAGCTTACACAGGTTAACCAGCACTTCATTTTTGCTAATGAGAGCCTGTAGATATACTTTAACAAGGATATGTTTAGTACAGATAAGTCTGTAACTCAGCCTATTTGTAGGTGTGGACCACTCCTGCCACACTCGCTCAATTTAAAATGTTCTCTCTTTCATATTGTGTCTTCCAGGTCACTGCCTCCTTCAGCCAGGTTACTGCGTGGTGAGAGTGGGCAAAGCGTTGGGATCAGGGGTTGGGACGGTGGTGCAGAGGCTGCTCTCACTGCTCTGGATGCTTCTGGCAGCTCCAGGTTGGTGGCACTTTTTTGTCATCCTCTATACATCTGCTCTTCTTCTTTATTTGGCAACATGGTCACATTGCACTCTCAATCTCTGTTGGTATGTGCTTTTTTTAATATATATATTTATTCAATCTGCCCAGTGAAGGCAGGCAGGGGACTTCTGTGGTTTCTTGCAACAGGATGGTACCAGCTGGTGTCTCTCATGTCTCTCCTCAATGTCTTCTTTCTGACACGGTAAGAGCCCAGTTCCCCCCATTTATCTTTCTGAACCTTCCGGTGTTGCAATAAAAGTGAGAGTGTCAGATTTTTTGCAACAGCTAAGTGTTTCAAAAATATTAGGGCAGCTATATTTTTGTATTTTTATAATAACAATATATCAAATTACTGTGCAAACAATGTGAAAGGTGTTACGGCTAAAACTGGATTGATTTTTAGTTTTGTATCAGCTTAAACCGGTTTGTTTCTATGCAACCTGGCTGAACGGGTGTTTTTTGTTATGACATGTTCTGTCAAATTGGCTTACATCAGCAGAATCAGAGAAAGGATTTATTGCCAATCAGGTTTTTTACTTACAGGGAATTTGCTTTTGTTTTTAAATAAACAGCTGTTTGCTAACAAATTCATCGTACGAACTTTATGAGGTGATATTTCATTGTTCAGTTGTCTCTAAAATGCAAAAAAAAATATTTTATTTCAGGTTTAAATGTTCAAAATGTATGATTTCCTGCTTAATCATTAAGATTTAATGAGTGCTTTTACAAGAGCGGTTGTCACTGCTTCTCAAGAAGAGGTAACTCGAATATTTAAATGAAAACAAACCCGTCATTTTAAAATTTATAAATGTATTACACCATTTTTTGTTTTTAAAAACAACCAAATTTTTAGAGCTATGACAGCAATGGTGTTGTAATGATTTACCTTGTGTCTTGAATTACTGCATTTTGATAAATAATTCAACAGTGTCTGTTTTCTTTTGAAGAGTTTTAATAGTTTGAATCATTTTGTGTTTTTTAGAATTAGCGGCACATGCTCTGCCAGTTGTGTTTTTCTGAACACTGTGCGACTTTGTGTTTCAGATGCCTTCCCAAACTCTGGAGGCTGCTCCTGCTCCTTTTGCCCCTTTTGCTCCTCCTTGGTGAGTTCACATGAAGTGCTCTCTTCCTTTATCACAGGTGTAACCCATTTAGTGAGCACATTCAGAGAAAAATTGGTCTGTAGAGAGGCAGTAGATGCTCAACCAGCACACATCCCCAGAGTATTCTGCAAATCCAGCACCAGATTCAGGTCAGCCTCTCTGGGCTTTTAGTGAGTTACTTTACTCTGTGTTTCAAAACTACTACGCAGAAAAACATATTTATTTATTTATTAATTCTTTTGTTACTTGGTGAACCAGTCCATATCTTACACATTTGTTCTTTGAATCCTTCTTTTACTTTTTTTTTAAGTGAATTTTAAAGTGGACCAAATAAGTAAATATTAATAATTAATTCACTTTATTGAAGCTACTGTGTCAATAATGTTTAGATTGGAGAAAAAAAACACTAGATTGCATGTTGATGTGGCTGCAGCTTTTTTTAAGATTATTTTTTGGGGCTTTTATTGCCTTTTATTGACAGGACAGTGTGAGTGTGAAAGAGGGAGAGAGAGAGGGGGAGATTCGAACCTGTGGCTGCTATGGCGACAACACACCCTCTGCACATTTGGTGTCGCTCTATCCACTGAGCCACCAGGCCCCCCGCTTTTCTATAAATATAAATATTCTAGATATCTGTTTCAATATTTTATATATTGGTTTTGTTTGAGTGACCAACCAGCAGATAAATGTGGTTTGACTTTCAACATCTCTTTTCTGTCTGCAGCTTTATGGTTGTGGGGTCCGTCCACTGCTGCCCTGCTCGCCTACCTCCCAGCCATAAACCTAACGGAGTGGCGTCCTGCATCTCCCTTCACCCTCCTGTCGAAATTGGTGCCAGCTTCTGCTCCAGTTCCTGCCTCAGTCCCAGTCCCCGCACCAGAGACTCCAGTGGAGGTGACCCCGGCAACCCCAGTCTCACAGGCACCAGTAAGATGCAGAGACAAATCACTGAATAGCATTAAATTATTATTAGAAAGCACTGAGCCATTGTGAGTGTGTTTAAAAGTTATTACACGATGTATGTTGCAATTCAAGCATTTTCAACTTAAGACATTTTTTGATGATTTTATTTTTTGACACAAATGCTGTACACGAAACGCCAAAGGTGGTCTTATGCCAGTGCCTTACAAAAAAAGTGACGATTATGCCTCCCATGTGGAACAAGTTTCAGTATATTGAGTATAATTGTTATATCGCCTATCCCTACCGCCATTGTGTGTGAGGTACAAGGCAGCACTGTTCTGGAATTACCACAAATATTTAACTGTTTTCTGTATCTGTTCCCACTTGCTCCTCCCTAGTCGTTCCTTCCCCCTGTGGCGCTCTCTGCTGTGGATTTGGAGCGACTGGAGCGCGTGGAGCGCCAGTTAAACCTGCTGTGGGAACGAGTCCAGCAGGGTGACCAGAAACATGAGAAACATCACGGGGAAGTTTTGGGTCTCTACAGCGCCCTGAAGGAGCAGCTCCACACTCAGACCGACAGGGAGAGCCTGGGACTGTGGGTGTCCTCCCTGCTGGAGCCGAAACTCGGTGTGTTACGGGGAGAACTGGAGCAGGAGAACGCACACAGAACACAGGTAAAGAGATGAGGACATGTGTCAAGTGATGTTTTGATGGAAATGGTTACATGTATCTCACTTTTTTGTTTCTCTTTATCTCTACTCCGTGCAGAGTGAAGAGCAGCAGAAACAGCATCAGGAGGGTCATGCAGCACGGCTGGCTCATATAGAATTGCTGCTCAACGCTCTGAATGCCAAGACTGAGGTACAGCTGATTCACTTTATTTCAAACTGAGAAAACACCTGAAATCATACCTACAAGAAGGCATAGAGTTTGGCAGGATGGCTTATGTATCTTAAATTTTGCTATTTGTTATTTTACAGGCTAAACACAGTGTTATTTATAGGAGCAGTGTGTAGGACTTAGTGGCATCTAGTGGTGACGATTGCAGATTGCTGTCAGCTGAAACTTCTCCTATGTGCTAAGCGTGAACTTCCGTTTCGGATTCCTTCATTATTCACTGTTCAAGCGTTTTTTTACCAGCAGCGGCAGAGGTCTCCACCTCTCCAAAACAAAACAACCAGATGAATAAAACCGGTAAAAACACTAACAAAGCAGTTTCTCATGCAGTTCAGCACATCCCAAACAGAACACTAGGTCAGCATCTGTTAATGTGTGCTCACCTTTTTTTCTCATCTAGACATTTAGGAGGTTTTTAACTGGAGCCGAATTATCCACAGAGGGCTTTTCCTCTGCAAAACAAACAGTAAAACAACACCGCTCATTGTGGAAGGGCTGTGAACTTATATTATATTCCATTTTATATCCCCCTAAATCCTACACACTGGACCTTTGAATGTCTAATGGCCAGTAACTGACTTATCCAATTGCACAATTAAAACTGCCAATTTATAAACATCAGCAGAAGTGAGTAGATGAATCACAAAAGCAAGTAAGCACAAGGTTACAATCCACAACGAAGTACAGAATGCAAGAGTCTAGGACGAATGGTAAACATTAACAGGGAACATTCAACACACAGTCATATAAAGACTGTAGTCTAATTATTAGCTAAAAGAACTAAAAAAACAACTGTGAAACAATGTACCACAACCATAGAGAAAACAAGTGTGAAAAACACAGAAGAATATCCTGACAAGCTCAGACAGGTAAAGCGGAGGACGGACAAGAACAGGAATGAATCAGATCTGGTGGTGTTTGTGCCAGGTTTCAAGTCCGTATACAAAAGAAGCAGTGGTGCTTTATCAGATGGAAGCGTGTTCCTGGGAAAATGTCACTGTTATATGAGTGTGCAGTGTCTGTTCTTTTTTTCGGTAATCTTCCTTATATTTGTTGTAGGAGGTGCAACAGAGGCAGCAGCAGTATGAGCACGAGAAGAAGGAGAGAGAGAAGGAGGTTGTTGCTCCAGCAGCAGACACAGTTCCTGTCAGGTACGAAAACCAGGAAGAAATAATTGGAGCCTTCAAATTCACATTATCTTTTTAATTATATGCTATTCTCTTTTTTTTTTTTGAGAAAACTGTCTTAGATTAATGTCTGTCTTTCATTCAGTGTGGGTGTGAAGCAGGAGGAACATGATGCTCTGCTGGTGGAGGTGCAGAGGCTCGAGGTGGAGCTGGACAAAATCAGACAAGACCTGCAGGGTGTTTTAGGGTGCAAGGGCAAGTGTGAGCAGCTGGACACACTGCAGGAGAGCGTAAGTAACACAAATTTTGACTCCTGTATAGACTTTAAAGGAGTTCTATGCAACATTAGGAGCATTGATGCAGCAGCAAACAACAGGCACTGTGTAAAGATATAGCAATGGTGTCCTGAGCAGAGAGTGATGTCACATTTATTTTGTGTGTGTTAGGGTTCATACAAGGTGTTTGTGGTACCTGCAAAACTTAAATTAGACACTCAGAAATTTAAGCCCTTAAATACCATGAAAATCAGACATTTTTTAACTTGGTCCTAGTAAAAGTACTTGAATATAATTAAGAGAACAGAATGATGCATTATTTTATAAAATGTTATAGATAATTGTTTTAAACTTGGATGCAAAAACAGCCGTGGTTGCAATTACTTGCTATTGCTGTATTGCTTTTGATTGTAGAATGCCAGAATGCAGTCTGTATTCATGTACTGGAGCAGAATGAGGCCACTGTCTTTTGTTTTTGTGTGAAAAATGCAAAGACGGCATAAAAACGGGACTTTATAGCAGCTTAATAGTGCTATCTCTGTGTAAAAAGGGCTATAAATCTGCTTTAATTGTGGCATACAGGACCTTTAATCAATCCTTGATGTAATGCAAATAAATAAATAATTTTTCCTGTCATCCAGTTTCCACTACATGTTTTTATTCATTACATTCCTGTGTGTCGTCTTCACAGATATCAGCCCAAGTGTCCTCCCAGGTTCGTAAGGAGTTGCGGGCCCTGTTCTTTGGCAGTGGTGGGCCAGGAGAGGAGCAGGGCGAGGTGCCCGAGTCTCTGATCCTCTGGCTTTCCCAGCGCTACGTGAGCACACCCGACCTGCAGGCCTCCCTGTCCTCAATGGAGCTGAGCATCCTGAAGAACGTGTCCCAGCAGCTGGAGCTGAACCGGGCACAAGCTGTCACTGAGGCCCAGTCACAAGCAAAGACCATCGTTCAGACCATAACCGGGACTGTCCAGCACACTGCTGCCGCTGAGGGACTGACAGAAGAGGTAATAAACGTACACGTCTCTTGTCAACATCATCGCTGTGGCTCTCCATCTTGATCACATAATCTAAGCCGAGCCCTTTTGAAATGTTTGTTTTCGTTGGGTTTTAGGCTCTTATTTAATCTTTACCTTTTGTGGTGTCTGCTCCAGCAAGTGAAGGTGATTGTCCAAAATGCTTTGAGACTCTACTCCCAGGATCGAACAGGCCTGGTGGACTACGCCCTGGAGTCCGGAGGTAAGACCGAAGCCTCTCATCGATATCAGTGAACTGTCAAATCCAAGTCAGAAGTTAACCCTTTATTGGGTGGGTGGGTGGGGGGTTGGCAAGATAGCTGCTCTGTTGCTCTGCACTGTGCTCTAATGTAAGTCTCTTACGTAACAAGGCTGCGGGCATTAGTCAGGCTTGAGGACAACAGGGTATTAACAGCAAAGCTCTGGCTCCATTGTAAGGCGTGTTATTGAGTAGTCTGTTGACCTATATGAGAGAGTCACTTCACTGCCAGCCCGGATTTGAGCCTAGTGGTTCAGGAGCACCCCATATAATCACAGCCACCGCACTTTGCTTTGAGACGTGGACCTTCATTGAATTTTTCCTTGTTTCCTGACTGTACGCTATCGATACAGGCTGAAAAGGTCTTTACAAAGAAGAAAAGAAAGAGCAGTACTTTATCATCTCTCTAGAGGTTTACGCACACATACACACACACACACACACACACACACAGGAAGTACACATACATCTACATGCATTTCTCTTTGATTCCCAATTTAATGAGCGACTGCCCCCCCAGATAGCAGGCTTGGACATTATGACTGGCTTGTCTTCACAGATATGCGCTGTGATTTTTATTTAGCTATGATATTTTTATTAATAGTATGTTTTCATTAACAAAATTAACACTGGTTACAGACTGACTGAACTCAGGATTATATCTGTCAAATCCATTTGGCTGCTCAGTAAAAATATTTGACTATTTCTTCCTTTTCGTAAAGAGTTCAAGAGTTTAAACTGGTAACAGCGACTTTCACGAGCTCTCTGAGCTTCTGTGTGCTAACTACAGATTGGAAATGTGCAACTGTTTTTGCCGACACTAGATATCAAACAAAAGCCAGAAACCATATCATATTAAGCTGTTTTGAGATGTAAATTTTGTCACTTCTAAGCAGAAAGCAGAAGATAATTATGTCAGAGCCTGACTGGGCAAAGCCTCGCTTCCTCCGAGCAGCTGCCTGCATCTCACTGATTTCAGATCAGATTCCTGCTGGAATATGTCCACTTGTGTTTTTGAAGCCTTCATGGGGAATTATATATTATAGAAGGTGCTTCTGTTCTCCATTAGTCATTTCATGGCTGCAATGACAGCCCAAAGACACGGAGATAAGGCAGACCCAGATACACAGACCAGTCAGAGCAGACTGGGCTTTTTTAGGAGGGGGGCTTAAAGAGACACGCACTAAATGAAGCGTCTCAGAGGGTGAATACAGCACAGTGTTCCTGCACGCACAGTATGAGGAAATGAAGGTGGTTTTTTTTAATATCAAAGTATGCGCCTGAAAATGAACATGTTAGGTCCTCTTCAGTAATCATTTAATTTTAAATTCAAGCTTACAGCTTCATCTTAACCTCTCTGTGTGTGTGTGTGTGTGTGTGTGTGTGTGTGTGTGTGTGTGTGTGTGTGTTTGTGTTTGTGTTTGTGTTTGTGTGTGTGTGTGGTTGTGTTCAGGTGGCAGCATCCTCAGCACTCGCTGCTCTGAGACATATGAGACCAAGACGGCCCTCATGAGTCTGTTTGGCCTGCCACTCTGGTACTTCTCCCAGTCTCCACGTGTCGTCATCCAGGTAAGCCTCCCTGTGAGATATCCTCGAGAGACATTAAAACAGTAAAAGGAGAGGTTCACAATTTTTTGCATCGGTCATTAACAAAGTAAAAGTCAGGTGGCCAGATAAACTTTGAAAACTTGCTGTAAGTCGAGCTACAGTTATAGCTCGATTAGGCCATTTAATTGGACTATTTTAAGTCCAGTTTTAGTCAGACTCAATAATTCAACTTTTTCTAACATCATGTAAACTAACTGAATTGAAAGCAAATTGAGATGGCAGCTCCTTAGGACCAGTTTGAATAGGAGGAATAATTTCTGCCAGACCTGTTAAAATTTTCATCAGGGTACATATTGTTTTAAGACGGACTTGAATATTGAAAATTGTGAACCTATTCTTTAAGCTTAATATTAAAGGTTTAAAATAGGAATTAGTAGGAACGCTTTTTCAAAAGTCTTGGCTGCTGTTATTGAACTTATTTAGATATTTTTCCCTCACTTTCTGTCCTCAGCCCGACGTATACCCGGGTAACTGCTGGGCGTTCAAAGGCTCTCAGGGTTATCTGGTGATCCGGTTGTCCCTGAGGATCCTGCCCACATCCTTCTGTGTGGAGCACATACCCAAGGCCCTGTCGCCGACCGGAAACATCACCAGCGCCCCACGCAACTTCACTGTTTTTGTAAGAAAGATACAAAGAAAAATACAAAGAAAAAAAATTTACAACTGGGCACAGTGATAAATGCCGGTTTTCACTGATGTTTTTTTGCATACAGGGTCTCGATGATGAGTACCAGGAAGAAGGGAAGCTGCTGGGGCACTACGTATACGAGGAAGATGGAGAGTCACTGCAAACCTTTCCTGTCATGGTAACTTAGAAGTATTTCACCTCTGGAAAAATGATCTTTTCATAAAACTAGGCTGTCTATGCAGCAGAAACACTTGAAATTGGTGCTTTATGAGCAGAGAAAATAGAGAATAAGACTTTGGGATTCGCTTTTGCTCAAGAGGTTGAAAACCTACAACTACCAGGCTGTACTGTGCTGCACCAGACTAATACATGCTCCCACTGCTGAGTGACCTGTTCATTCAAGACAACATCGGCCAGCTTGCAACAAACTATCTTGTTTTACAGTTAACAGAAAGCTAAATAAAACATGTAACTGAAAACATCTGAGGTGAGAAATAGGCAACGCACGCAGTAACAGAATCTTGGATAATATTTGTACATACATTACATTTTACATCAGCACTGCTTAGTTTTACTGTTTGATCTCTTTCCTTTTTTTTCAGACTGTATTTACTATGCAGTAAACAGTATTGTGCCTACTTCTTGTAGACAAACTTTTGATATTCAAGGCATTAAAGAAATTTTTCTTAAAACTTTTGTGTAATTTGATCAGCACTGCCTAGTTTTGCCTTTTGAATGGGTTTCGTCTGAGTTTCAGAGAGACAGAGGCGAGTCTTTCCCTTGATGCACTTCTATATTCTTTGGGTTCGTGATGGTGGGATGGGTAGCAGGTGATATGAAAGTGCATAAGTACAGCCTGTAGGTCTAGCAACAGCCCAAGAGCCAGCAAAAGTTTCGCCTAAGCTGGGCACCGGTGAGATGGAGGGAAGTGTTCCACAGTTCATTTAACACATTCTTCCCGCATTGTTATGATACAAATCTAGTTGAAGTATCCCTTGTAACCGATCAGAAATAAAAATCAGTTGTCTGCCAGTGTGTCCTGAATATTCCCCTTTGTTTCTTTTAGGAGCAGAATGACAGGGCCTTCCAGATCATCGAGGTGCGGGTGCTGTCTAACTGGGGTCATCCAGAGTACACCTGCATGTACCGCTTTAGAGTCCACGGAGAACCTAGACCTCAGTGAACCAACCGTTACCGTACACGCTCATATATGACATATCACCCTATCTGTACATAGCTCTCGCCAACTTCTTTGAAACGGAGGGGACTTGGCAGTTTTCTGTGGACATTTTTGTACGAAAGAAGACATTTAAATTGTGGATTGCTAAAGGAATGTGGCCGGACTGAATCGTGAACATGTGTTTTGTAATATTGAAAGGATCACAGAAAAAGTCTGAATGGGGACTGTTGATGATCGCAGAAGAAGAGAACCACGGAAGAAGCTAAAACTCCCAGTCCCCTTTTCGTAAGAAGGCCTCTTGCACTGAATCAGCCTGTGAGGGGCGGCAGGCTCCACTGAGCGGACAAATCCATCCCACTCTTGGCACCTTCCACTCCTACAGGGAGGTGGATGCTTGAAATGGGGGATTGCAGACTCATCTCCACCATTTCCTCACACACTGCATCTCAGTCTGATTTTGGTTTGTGTTCTTAATTCACGTGTATGTAACTTTGATTTCCTGCTAGTTTAATATTTTCAGGATCAAAGCCACAGTACCTTTCTCCCATGACGCTGTCCAGGTGTATCACTGACTTTTAACTGAGCCGTTTGGGCAGCCTGCAGGACTGGACCACGGTCACAGCGGGCGTATACTGGACATGTAAGATTCACTACATTCAAGACTCGGCATCATGCATCCACATAGCCATATTTCTTTCTTTTGGAACTAAACATGCTGCCTGCGGACAGGCTCTGAATGTTTCCTCAACTGGAGGCTTGATGCAAATTATCCTTTAACTTAACTGCAACACTATATAACCACTGACCTGAGCTCTGTGTGTTTACACCATTAGAAGGCAAGTGTACATTAGACAAAATATGTGTATGGTTATGGATGGATTAATCTAGCATGTAACTCCTCCCAAACCATACTCCTTAACTTTTACATGCATCATGGATTTACATCTCTCTAAAGGTTTGACTCCTTCACCAAGATTCACTCAAATTACTAATGACCGATGTCGAAAGCTAAATAATAATCACTATTATTTAGCTTTCTTCATCTTACTGTTGAACGCTAAATAATATAACTTTCCTGTAGACAAGAGTGTGATTTTACGTTTCTGTTTTACAAAGAGGAGACTGTCCGTCTCCTAGCTCAGTTCTAAACGTCCTCCTCACGTGGGCTCCCTCTACTCTGAAACCCTGAAGGAATGTAATCTGTATATTTCATTGTTGATAGCTGGTCCTTTATGATATCTGCTTTTATCAGTGTTGCTTTATATAAATCATCCTGTCATTATCATAATTATTATTGTATTACTACCATTATTTCTACTGTTACTCATTGTGTTGTTTTGGTTTTTGTTTTGTTTTCGGGGGCGGGGGCGGGGGTTTGTTGATGATGTCAGAGGATGCACTGCAGAGAAATGTTAGAGAAATGTTTTCGGCACGGGTCTTCACGATTTGTTTTAAAAAGCGGCAGGTGTGTGTAGTCATTAATTTAGTTTGCAAATATGGGGAAGCCTAAAATGTTATGTATAAAAAATGTTTTGTTCACAATCTTATTTATTAACAAGTCAATTAGTGACTGCAAGATATGAGTTACTGCAATGTATATTTTGTCAAAAAGCTCTTCAGTGCATTTTGGAACCATCTTGGGACTTTTTTTTTAAAGATAAATGGCTATTTTCGTTCAGTCATGAGATGACTTAACTGCTTTGGAATATATTCCAATAAAGACTTTAATTTTGAAAAACTTCTCTGAATACTATAGTAATGGCTAGTGAGGAAGATTGTTCTGCTTTCTTTAGCAGAAGTGTTATGTTTTGCTTTTTTATTATTGTATAGATAATAACTTTTAACATGCAATATTATTTTTTGGTTTATCCTTATATTTAGAGCCAATAGTACCAGATCTGACATGTAGGACTGAACTTTCTTCCTGGTATAAGAGCAGTGTTAGCAGATCAGGGGTTGTACTCACAAACACTGTGAGAATACTTTTAGAGAGCTCCTAACTTGGCTGAAACATTTCAGGCAAGGAGTGATTTAGGAAAGGTCACAGCGTAACTTTGAGCGAGGAAGGGACAAAGACTTTTAAACTTAGTGAAGAGGTGTAGTGAACACTGCTGCTAGGTGTGATGTGTTCTTTTAACAGGTGTGATTGGTTGTCCTTTTGTGAGCCTGGAAGGTGTGGACACCCAATGGAGATGAAATGAACTTCATCACAAGAAGAGACGGTGAAAGTGCTGTATTTGTTAGCTGATGGAAAGGTGAGACAGACCAAGTGACACCGCTGCTGCACTGGTTTATTTTCAAGTTGCAAAATATTTCAGTTTTGTCATCACTTTGTTTATGGCATTATATTGTCTTTAAGCTGACTGGGAGATGTAAACAAATCTCTGTTAAGATAGACCACAAAATCATCCCTGTCAAATCTCATCTGTAGCATTTTATTATCTGACTGTCATCCAGTGTTAGAATATTTGTCTTTTCACCATATTCTCCTCAGATTAAGGAAATTTTGAGGCTCTTAAAAGTCCTCTTCCTTACTCCTAACAGTTTTTCACCTTAATGGCCTCATAATGGTTAAAACGCTTTGTGAATATTTTTATCTCTACTAGGATCTACTCTTAGCTTTAAGCGGAAATTCTTCGAAAACACCATAATTCTAAGACTTTTTTATGATTTTGTCACTTGGAACAACTCTTGGTACTAGGAAGCTTTGTGAATATGGCCCCAGAAATCTAACTAAACGAAGCAAAAATAAAGCAAAAAATACAAGATAACTAGCAGTATGAAATAAGAATCCCTCAGAATAACATGAATCACATGTTTGTTTGCTAGATTGTGGCGTTTGGTACTCTCATAGTCCTGTCTATTAATTTGAAAAGGCAAAAGGCCTTAACTAAAAGAATAAGCATGTAACATCCTTTTAGTAATTACAAACTAATGTGTAACTTATCCATTTAAGGTGTATAGGGAGTTCTTATAGTCACTGAAAACCTATGATGATATTTATTAAAAGAGTTGCAGTCAAACAGTTTGCAAAACATACTGGGAGAATCATACTTAGTCTTAAAAATACCTTTCAGAATACACTATATAGAAATGCCGACATTGAGTTAGTATTAAAATGTATCCTGCTTTTCCTTTAAGAGTTTACAGTGAAGCAAATCTGAAATCATATTTTGTTTCTTTGTTCCAGCATCGATAGGTCATCGTGCCTGTATTCACAGCGGCTGATCTGCTGCCCTCTGGCGACCAATACCGGAACAATGGGGGGAGAAGCGCTGTTTGTTTGGCACTATTCAGGTACGTTTTAGGTCATATTGTGCAACCAGTAACCAAGCACACAAAAAGAAAACACCCCCAAAAAAGACAGCACTTTAAAATGATGTAAAACATAAATTACCAAATAGCAGGTCAAAATGTTGTTGGGTCGATATAGCCTACCTTTCCTTTTATTTACATGTTGCAGAGACTTTATTTAACTAAAAACATACACTAAAAAATCAATCACAAAAAAAGAGAAGAAAAGGAGGATGACTTTGCACATTTAGATTTGTGAAAATGAAATTTACCCTGAGCTGAATAAGTTACCATGGCTTTTAAAATAAATGCAATCTTTGAGATTTAGTTTTACACAGTGACCAGTCTTCCTTAAAATATTTATTTCCACGTATGATCAGATCTTAAATGAGTGAGGACAACTATAGCACAAATATATCCGTGTTTCAGATTTAGTTCCACAAAATGTAAATTTTTATCTGCATCATTAAATTAAAAAAAAATAACATCAGAAGGGTAGAAATTGTGCGAAATCTTAAAATTAATCTTAGATCTGGTTAGAAATGCAGAATCTACTGATGAGTTTGCTTTTGTTTACACCGGAAGTCAGAGGCATGACTACTTCCTTGGCAACCCAGCGAGCCCCTGGCAACCGCAAGAGAGAAAAGGCGGAACGATAATGGCGAAGATAATCGGTGCCAAAAAGTCACTTTGGCAACAAGTGTGTGAAGGTAAAATGGCAACATTATGCTTGCGATTCTGTGAATTAAAAATATGAACGTAATAGATGTTTTTTTGTTTTGTTTAATTTGTCGTCTAAGAGTATGAAGCCGAGCAGCCCAGTCCTCCCAGTGCTGTGTGGACAGACAGCAGCTCAGTGAGCACCCAGTTCTCCCAGTACAGCGCCAGTATACACTCCCCAGTCTTTTATGGACTCACCACAGCCAAGGTCAGCTTATCTTTCAGCTCATTTATCCCTGTGTGGTTATAATTATGGTCCTCACCCCCACACCCTACCCTTATTGAAAAAAAATGTACTGTTTCCATTTTTAAATTGATTGAATTTTCTTAAACTATATAACAATATATAACTATATATAAACTATAAACTATACAGACCATATAAAATTATATATAAACATATCTACATTGTTTTTTTTACCGAAAAAGAGGAAGGATACAAAAAAAGGAAATAATACAAAACAATACAAAACAATAAATTGTACTATAATCCCTGTAAACACCTGGTGAATGTCAAACCCCTTCTTTGCCCTTGTACCTTATGAAAATCATATCCTTGTACATTTTTTTTCATGTTTAAACATTGCTTCAACTTAATATTTAAACTATTCCATAATTTTACACCACAGATTGAAGTACAAAAACTTGCTTACCATGTGGATCTTTTAAATCACTTCTCCAAACCCATTTTTTAGACTTACTTTTATGTGATGTCATCTTTTAATTTGTCTTTTAGTTTATCTTTTAATTTATCTTTTCATTCTGTCTTGATCCTGATTATTATTATCATTATTATTATTACTACTATTATTATTAATATTATTATTATTATTATTATTATTATTATTATTATTATTATTATTATTATATTGTGTTTATCCTAAATCTTAATCTTGTGTTTAATTCTACCTTAGTTCTTTGTTTGGCGTTATTGACTATTGTTATATTGCCTCTGAGGTGTCTTGAGTCTGTGTTGCTTCGTTTGTCAAACTCTGTTTTTAAATGTGCTGTGTAAATAAAGTTATCATTATTAGTATGCTCTGAAGTAATCAACAGTGGTGTTTGATTAGGTGTTTGTGGACGATGATCCTCTGAGAGACTTTGACCCTCTTCTCTGTCACCCTGCTCTCGCCGGCTACTCTGTGTTGGGAAAACCTCGTCATTCAAGCCAGAAGCGCCCGTCAACAGCTGAAACTACATCACTACCACAACTACATGAACGTAAGATGAGTGGGCTTTGTCCTGCAGGGTCCAACTGCCGTTCTGGTCTATATGTCAAGGCCGTAACCATAGAGTCAACACCGGGGAGGGGTGGCTAAATCTGCCGTAATTTATGTCTACTTTTACAGTTTCAGCATAAATTTTGTATCAGTGTTTCATTTCCATGCATGTCCTGTAATATTTTATCACTGGAAAACCTGAAAAAGCCATGGAATTTCACAGTCATATTTTCCAGGCCTGGAAAGTCATGGAATTAGTAAAAAATCATTGAAAGTTTAAAAAATTATTAATTATGGGCTACTTGCCGATAATTGAAAAACATATACACATATATTTTGGGTCCTTGAAATGTCTTTCAAAGGTTATGAAATGTTGTCATATTTTGTCTGTGAGGGTGTCAGGAAACCCTAACTATTTTAAATTCAAATTAAACTTTTAGTAGCCTTCTAGAATAATAAAGTCATTATCTTTTTCTGTCCTCTACATACAACTTGCTGCAATAAAAATGACTGATTCCCACCCCTATGATATAGCACACAAACACAGTTTAGATTATAATATCTACCTTGCCATATATTGTTTTGTATAAATGTATGTTTGTGTGTTTTTGTCAGGTCCTGTCACACGTTTTTTGGAGAAGAGAGTGTTTCCAGTGCTGCTGCCCGGACTGGAGGCTTTACTGAAAGAAGCACAGAAACATGGTTGTTTTGAGGTCTGAATTTCTTCTTAGAAACATGTAACAAACTACAGGTGGCCAATGTTGTTAAAATAACTAGAGATTAATTTAAAACCCTAAAGAATTAAATTAATTTATGTGTTTGGATTCACAGTCTGTTGAGATAACTACTGTAATATGTACACGTTTTTCTTTTCTAATTACCCAGTAGAATATTAAGTAATTTAAATGTACTTAATCCTGACTAAGTACAGCATTAAAATTTTACCCATGGCTGCATCAGTAATACTAGTCCAAGAATATAATCTACAATAATAACGTAGAGTTTTAATACTTTAAGTACATTTAACATGTAATTGAGTATTTTTACATTTTCATTTTTTTACCGTTTCACATGTAATGAGTTTAAGTAATGCTGAGTAATTCCTCCGCATGATGCATGGCACTGATTATTTTCTTTGTGTTGCAGAGGGAAAAAACGGCATTTAACCCGTGTGACTTCTTGACAGAGTGGCTCTACAAGTAACAGTCCACACACACACACACACACACACACACACACACACACATACACACACATACATCTCTCTCTCTCTCGACTGTGTAATCCTCACCTCACCCCATCAGTTTCCTCAAATGTGTTTTTAAGTGCTATGTGCAAAAAAAACTGTGTTTGTGTGTCATGCTTTTTTGGGGTTTTTTGTCCTCCTTTCCTTTTTCATCAGCCACAACCCCCGCAGGCGAGAACAGGTCCCACTGAACTTCCATGACATCCCTTTTGTCAAGGACTGGCTCAGCATGCAGTGAGTGTCCTAAATGTCACCCAACACACGCACGTGCAACAGCTGTTTCCTTTAAATTCATTGTTTACATTCATTGTAAGAAAATCACACAAATCTGTGTTCAGCCCAAAATTTCAAGGAAAATAATTATACAAAAATTAGATTTAAGTAATTAAAACTCATAAATACGCTTATTCACAGATACATGCTGTATTTTTTATGCAGCATGTATCCCCCCCTTTTTGTCTCTTGTCAAATCTTTTCTCTTTTTCTTTTTCTCTCTGTCTTCAGTCCCAGGCCTCCCATCCCTCTGTTTCTGCTGCTGAGCGAGGATCAAGCCGCTCTGCTCATCCAGGCTTTCTGGAGGGGATACAAGGTATGCTGGATTATTAAGAAATAGGGCAAGGAATGCAGACAGACACAGGTGAAAGAAAACTAATTACACAGTTTTGAAAAGCCTCGAAAAACATGGAAAATACACATAAGCATATAAACTCTAAAGCTTAAGAAAATAGGATTTAAAAACTCTTATCGCTTGACATATTTGAACGTAACTTTAGCTACGCCTGGGCTTTTCCAGGCTGACCAACTCTAATTACCACCTCCCAAACTCTTCAGATAGATTTAAGAAGTTACAGAGTGGAAATTTTGAAGATAGAAGGCTTGAAGGAACCCTGTTATTACCCAACACACCACAGTGAGCGCGCCTGCCTATGTGTGTGTGTGTGTGTGTGTGTGTGTGTGTGTGTGTGGGTCTGTTATCCTAACAAACAATAGGCGCCCTCCTGCATGTGCATTGGCCCACAGTGCGATCTTGTTGTATAATCCCATCCCACGGAAAAGTCCCTCTTCCACAGGGGACTGCAATTTCATTCAGCAGCTTGATTATGTCATCAGTGATGGCGGGATTTAATTCCTTCCTGTGTGGGCGTTGTGGTCTGAAGTACTCTGTGCTGAGATATAAATAGACATAAACAGACACTACCAGAGGCAAGCGGCAGCAAATTCTCCACGCTCACACACAAAAAAGCCCAGTGTTGTACTTTGTAGGGATTTAAGAAGAGGTTGTGTTTTTTGTTTGTCTCAGCAGAAGCACTTATTTTTTCGTTTCTTATCCTTCGTGCTTGTGAGAGGATTCAGCTTCAGTGTCGCTGCACAAACCATTGAGACAAAAAGATGCCAGCTGTGCTGTCATGTACAATTACGTTCTGTTTGAATGATCTGAACATTTCTGCATGTAGTCGAATTTGTGGGAGAGTGCGCAAAAAGAAGTATTGAATGTGTGTGTGCATGCATCCATGTTTGGGCTACTTTTGCACCAGCAGGGGGCAACACTTCCTCTCTTTTATTTGTAACAACAACCAAAAAAGACTGCTCATGGGGTGGCAGCAGTGAGCCGACCGCCTGTCACTCCTCACTTTGTTTACCCTGAACTAAGAGAGGTTCACTAGGGCCGCTGATAGCACTGCAGCCCAGAGCACCCGAGGGATTTAGAGGAAGAAACACAGCCAGAAGGAGACAGTAGTGAGAGACTGAGAGGATATATCTGGGAGGATGAATCGTAGGCTACGCTAGGAGTATTTTCAGATGGATGGGTGGATGACGAAAGGGAGGAGAGAGGCAAGATGATGTTGCAGAGTGATTTGGGATTAGGAATGGGGCATAGTGAGGGAGATGAAGATTCGGCAACATCTGTAGAATAGGGAGCGAGATGCAGCCTCTGAGAAGCACTGGGAGGCTGTGAACGCAGCACAGTCAGGGTCCAAAGTTGAGGGTGTGCGTCTGAAGATCATGACTTATTCAAAGTACATAGGGTGGAGATATTTTGGGTAGGCACTGAGGCAAAGTCCTGACGGGCGTTGTGGTGTGTCACGGCTGCTGTTACCTTGGCGCGAGAAAAAAAGCAGTTAACAACTCAGCGGGCAGCGGAGCAGAGACAAGGACATCAGCAAAAGCAGAGTCATCTGTGAAGCACTGATGCACTGAAAAACTCCATTAGTTTCTGTGTGTGTAACATCATTTGTGTCTGTGTGGCATGAGAATGTGTATGCACGCATTTTTTTCACATAGCATGTTAATATTATCAATACTGTCTTGCATTATAAGTGTATCCTTACAAAACTTTCATATCATGATGTCATGGTTCGCATATTTAGAGGTTCAGTTTCTGGGATTTACGGGGACTCCAGAAATGCAGTATAATACACAGTACTGTGCAACACTCTGAGGCCACCTTAAACTTTGTTATTTTAGCAAGGTTATAATGATCATACACATTTATTTATCAGTAGTCTCTTTACTGATATACAATCACAACATACAGGAAATATATATACAGTATTCATAACTCAAGTATTTCAGAATAAAACAACTTCAGCAGGCTAAAGTTGCAATTATTTAGTGCGACCTCCATTTCTACTTGCATGATTTGAACTTGTGTTTACACCAGGTTGCAATCGAGACATGTCCAAAGCTCAATATTGATTGTTTAACCTACCTTTTGTTGTGGTTGTTTGATTCCATGTTTTACACCTAATTCTGACTTCAATTCTCTGTTTCACACTAAATATTGACATTAGTCTGAAGAAGCCATTTTGTTCTGACTTTTTGTGTTTTAATGTATTCTACATGTTCTCTGTATTCTTTGTATCTTAAAAAAGAGACTGAGAAATAAATATAACCTCATAACTTTGCTAAAACATCAAATCTATGGTGGCCTAAGACTCTTGCACAGTAGGTATATTTTCTTCTGTGTATAATCACCACATAAAGGAATCGTGTTTTTCGTTACCTTTGAATAAGCCGTTCATATCTACATTAAGGGAGCAGGCCCTTGTCCATGGAGTCAGCCATGTTGCACCACCATGTTTCTACAGTGGCCCAGAGTGGACAAACCAAACACTGATTCTGGAAAGGGTCGTTCATGTCTGGCACCTTAGGTAGCAGCCCATCCATAACACGCAGTGTTAGATGTTTTCTTTTTTAAATGAAATGCTGTATTCTCATTTTTTTCCCGCCTTAAGTCTGGGCGTTTTAACTGGGTCTGTTTGTTTTGGGGAGGAAGAGACCTCTGCTGATAATTTGGCTCCTGGTAAAAACCTTCTGAACATCTGAATCTTAAATTATCAGAGAAAAAAAGGTGATCACACATAACAGGTTCTGTGCAATCGGCCCTTCTCTGATGAGCTTTACAGCACAGGAGAAAGACTGATTTGAAACATGAAATTGCTTAATTCAGTGTTTTAATCACATATTCCATATGTTTTGGAGAGGAAGAGCCCTCTGCAGATAATTTATCTCCCGATAAAACTTCCTGGACAATGAACACTAAAGAAATTCTAACCAGGAGAAGACTCAGCTGGTTACAATCTGCAATCTTCACCACTAGATGCCACTAAATCACCTTAAATCTGTTTAAATCCTACACACTGTTGCTTTTAATATCTATGTGAACACTATCAGGCTATATTTCACCATAATCTGTCCTAATTGTTAATTCCATGAGAATATTTTTGATGGTTTATAATAGGAGTTTAATAGGATTATGGGATTTTGCTGTAGAAAAACACACACACACAAAAACATTTGCCTCAGTGATGAATTTAAGTTCTCTGTGATGTTTTTTAATACTTCGCTTAATATGTTAACATGTAGATATCTGACATAATAATAATAATATTAATAATAATAAGAGCTTAATCCAAAGTGCACACCTCTACCTTTGTCAATATGCTCTATTCTCTCTACCCCCTCTCTCTTTCCCCTCACTCTTACACTCACTGCTGTTATATAACCTGCCTGACGCAGCGCTGACTGCAGAGGGGGTGTGTGTGTGTGTGTGTGTGTGTGTGTGTGTGTGTGTGTGTGTGTGTGTGTGTGTGCGTGCGTGCGTGCGTGTGCGTGCGTGCATGCATGCATGTAAGAAAGACAGACGGACTGAGAGGCAGGAAGCAGGGAAGGCAGTATTTTTGTACCTTAGAATTTTATCCCTCCATTATTAATCTCTGTAATCAAAACATATGAGGACTGAAGAAGAGTAACAGTAGAGATAGCACACACGTGCGCGTGCGCGCACACACACACACACACACACACACACTAATTCACATCTACAGCCCAGACAATGTGATTGTTGTTTGTCTCATGTAAAACTATGAAGAGCTGCTCGGTCTAAACATATTACATAATCTTCTTTACACTGTGTGCCTTAGCCCAACTCTAATCCATTCATCCATGCCTGCTACTGTAATGCACACATATGTACATGCACACACACTCTGCTGTTCATTAAGGCTTCTCAGGCTCTCTTAGGTCTGGTCAGCTGACTTGGAGTAATGTGGCTGCTGTGTAATGAATAGGCATTACAATTAGGCTGTCAGTGTAAGGGTATGTGGTGAGGCAGAGGAGAGGGCTTTTATCAAAATCATTTCTGCTGATCTATTAAGCATGCACACACTGTGTATGGCCTTTTCCTGACCATAGCACAGCACTGTCCTGTGCAGCACAGCCTTGTCTAACCTAAGCAGGTTAAATGTGTAAATCTAACACAGGTGAGACAAGATGTTCGTTATTGGTTTTCTTCTTTTACTCCATCATCAGTCATCAGATTTGATTCTATAGTTTTTGTTTGTCTATTTAGAGAACTTAATACTTCAACATTTTGGGAAATACACTTTTTTGCTTTTGATGAGAGTTGGATGAGAAGATTGTTACCTCTTTCATATTTGTCCTGTAAATACAAAGCTAAAGGCACAGACACACCAAGTGGAATTAAAAAAAAAAAACTAATGGCAACGAAGGCTGTTTACTTTCCTCACCCTGTTTCTCTGGTGTAATAAATAAAAAGAAGCGCCATCCATCGTGAGTGCACCAATTGGCGCACACAGCTGTCAATCATGACATCAAACTCCCTTTTTATAGCTTCAGATAACTAATTAAAACCAAAATTACCAGAAAAATAAACACTTGAACAAACATCAGTGTGATAAGAGCTAACTAAAATGTCAGAAACCATTTTTGGGGAAAAATGTATGTTTGTACTTTGATATTTTAGTTTGGCCCATGTCCTATCAGCTAACATTGCGGGGGCATGGTTTGTGACCTATTCTGCAGCCAGCCACTAGGGGGTGATAAGAATTTAGCTTTACAGTCTATGATCCCGACATGTCTGAGGAAAGTTTTCTTGGGCTAGCAGGTAGGACTTTGTAGTGGCAAGACTCGTACTCGTATCGTGATACAGGGTTTACAATAAAATATATCTGTAATGCATTGCAATACTGCGAGCAAGGTGATAAAATGCAATTTATTTTCTAATTGTCAATGCCAGTGGTGCATTGCATTGATGTAAATTATTGATTAAATGCAGGGTTTTTCAGAATCAATAAAGTATCACAAACATAATATGATATTTAAGGGCATTTATATTACACCCCTACTAGGAAGTCCACTTATTGTCCAAAAGTAGGACACTGTGAGAACTGAGTATATTCCACATGACATAAATTAATAGAGCTGTTTGAATGACTCTCTCTCTCATACACACACACACACACACACACACACACACACACACACACACACTCACACTCACACTCAGGGAGCTGTAGAGTCAACAGCAGAACTAGGTCTGCGATTCCAGCTGAATGATCCGAGGGCAGTGACAGATGAATGGTTTGAATTGATGTCCAGTGTGTTAAGTCAGTGACAGGCCACGTGCAGTGACACTCATGCAGAAAATATGTCACAAGCACTCAGGACGTTCAGTAGCCGGTGGCTCTGCTTCATCCTCACTTTCCTCTCCTGCAGAGTGGCTGTAGAGGCACACTTTCCCAGAATTACATGGAGTGTTCGTATTTTAAAAGGCCTCCTCAGGTAGTCATGTAATATCCACTATCATGAGTACCATAGAGAGTATTTTAAGTGTTGTTGCAAAGCAGAGCAGGATCACAGTGCAACCACTTCCTGTGCCTTTGTCTACAAAGGCATGAATCAGATCACAGGTTCCTCAGCTGGTTAAACCTCGCTGGAAGCATCGATGGACCGGTGGGTGGATGGGGTGTGAAGTGTTGACGGAGCAGGCTGTGGTGGCTGTGTCTTTGTGCAGCCTGTCAGTGCGCCTGGTGATGTGACTGCAGCCAGTTTGTCCAAACAGGAGCTATTGTGCTGCTGCAGAGTGTGAGACTGGGAGAGGAGCACGGTCTCACAGGCAGCTTTGCAAGGGAAGGCAGCTTGAAAGGCTGTGCAGCAGAATTGAAGTGTGTGTGAGAAAGACGGCACCATTTGTGTCATTGTGTGGTTGTGTGCATTTTTGTGGGTGCGTGGTGGTGAGCGTGGGGGGGCACTGCTTCTGCTGCTGGCTTTGAGAGATGGAGGAGGATGCAGTCCCTCTTTTTAGTGCTTTGTGCTTTTTTCAATGTGTGAATGTGTATTCTTGCAAAAGTGCTTTCGCATGTCAAATAATGCGTGTGAATGCATGCGGCCTTACTAATTTTCACTCTGATCTTCATGCATACTCACGCAGCATGAGACACATGCGCAGACATCAGTGATTACCGCCACACAAAACTGTATTATCAAAGGTTCATAAATAAATAAATACATAAATAAATCAGACTTAATTTGTATTGCACTTTTCATACAAAGGAAACTGTAACACAAAGTGCTTCATACAACAAAACCAAAATACACACACACAATAAATAAAAAGGAAGACTTTGTAATTAAGTAAAGTGCTAAAATAAGAGGACTCATTAAAACCAGGAACTGAGGAAATGTGACCGCAAGTGAGGAAACACCAGAAGCAGTTTAAAACCTATCAATAGAAAGATAAAAATAAAAGATAAAATAAAATAAATATATAAATAAAAGTAATAAATATAAATAAATAAGTAAAATACTATAAAAAGCGAATGAAAGGTAGATGAAAGGACAACAAAGTAGAATAATAAATAAATATGTAAACAGGCAACAACTAAATAGCCAATAATAATTCAAACCAGGAAAAATAGCTCACAAAACAGAATTTGGTCTTCTCAAATCATGTTCAAATGCATATACGCTCACACTCAACATACAGATATGCACATGCACACAGCCTAAACAATACCTCACCCCTGCTAATCAGCTGTGCTGATGCACACCGACAGGCCTCAAAATGCTCACGCACACACACACTCAGCCCGGCTCTTTGTCTACTGCTGTCACACACAAACTGGCAGCCTCCTGTGAAAGCATGTATATTAAAAAAAAAAGTCATCTTTCCAAGAGCTGAGACTTGGATTTTGTCTTTGTGTGTCCCCTATGGTAAAGCATCGTCTCAGGGGTCCCATGGCAGTAAATAATCTCTGCCGTTTAGCAGTAGTTGACAGCAGCAGAAGAAGAACTGGAGGTATAACGCTGCTGCGGGACACCAATGGAAAGTGACAGAGTAGAAATGGCCACACAGACACAAATATAGACACACACAAGCGATGGTGAGCAAACATGACAGACTCCAACCGCCCTCCCACCCCTCCTGACCCTCACCCCTCATTTCCATTTCTATGGTTTGCTCCCATCAGCAGAGGGGCTGTTGCAGCACTGTGACACCCGGTGAATTAACTATTGGAGCCCGCTAGTTTTACCCATTCCTCAGCCCATCGCCAGGCTTATATAACAGGCCCACTTTCATACCCACTGCTAATAGCAACACTATTGTCATCATTCAAGCAGTCGAAGGGAGTGGGAGGAGTAAGAGGAAAACGAGATTGGAGAGAGGAGAGGTGGGAGAGAATACAGAGTAGAGAGGAAAGAGATGAAACATCTATGTGCTGGAGAATGAGGAGAGAATTAGGTGTTGGTATTAGAGATAGCGTCTTGAGTGTGAGGAGAGGGAGAGACACACCTGAAGAAGAGAGGGAGGAGGAGGCCGAATTAGTGGGAGAATAGCATTAGGAGAAGAAGATAAAGAAAGGAAAAGAGAGTTCTTCAGGGACATTTTCTATTCAACTAAAACAGCGAGTCTGTTTTGTAATCTCTCAGGAAAGCCAGCAGCACACACACAACAACTACAGGGGTTTTCTCCCAGAACAAAAGCTTAACTTATGTTAACTACAGAGTAGACAGAGAGACAACAACAACTCATAACAGCTGGAGTTCATCTCTGCTTATCTCACACTGCCTTTTCATTTATAACTCTTACTTTATTTTTTTACTTTATTATTATTATTATTATTAAGGTATTATATATGTTTCTGATTCCTTAAACCTCAGACACAGGGAGGTCCAAACCTGACAGAACAATCGAAAAACACATTAGCATGCAGTAAATATTTTAAGTAAAGTCAATTTATCACTTTACATGAGCACAAATACCGAGCAGAAGCACTGTATGAGTATGAAGTATCGAGGTAACAGTGTCACCAGTAAATGAGCCGCTCTCACTGTTTAATCATTCAAGTAAAACAGAATGATACATTAACTAAAAAACATAACTGAATCTTTAAATGGGTCATTTAAGAAAACAATGGCAACTCACTCGCACTTATTAGCTCGCAGCTTAATTAAGTTATTGATGGTGTTGCTTATGTGTTTTTATGCATGTGCTGCATTCACGAGTGTGCTGTGGTGTGTGTGTTTTAGATCAGGGCACGCCCAGATGTGCAGGAGCTGCGCCAGTGGCAGAAAGAACTGAGAGAGAAGCGTGACATTGCCAAAACTGTCGAGCAGTTCTGGTCCCAACGAGAGAGCCGAGGTGAGGGCACACACACACATGCACACACACACTCCCATGGTATCACTGAATGCCAGGCCTCAGGCTCGCTGGCAACACAATACCATTGATCTTGAATTTTCTCCTTTGGCCGACAACAGCTGCTGGTTGGCACGCAGGATGCCGGCACACGTGAGCATTCACATAAACAGGCTACAAAGTTATCAACCTATACAGCACTATACACACCAATATACATAGAGATACAGTACGCAGTACAAACTCACGCAGTTACACACATATCAACTGCAGAGATACAGTATTCACTCCAGCAGAGATGAGGGGAGCAGTGACACAGAGAGTGAATGAGGGCAGAGACAGAGAAGAGACAGAGGGGAGTGGGTCGGAGAAAGAGGGAGAAGATTGGAAGTGAAGGAGAGAAAGAAAATGTCTGCAGGGTTCAGGGTGTGATTGAGTGACAGCAAGATAGAGCAGGGGATGGAGACTGGGGAGACGTGAAGAAAGAGAAGAGATGCAGAGTGAAGAAGGAGGGAGATGAAGACAAAGAAGGATAAAGTGTGTGTGTGTGTGTGTGTGTGTGTGTGTGTGTGTGTGTGTGTGTGTGTGTTTGTACTATGCGCACATGAAAGACTTAGCACAGCAGCTGAGAATGCAGGCCCATGTCCAGTGTGACTGACTGGCATTAGAGTTCAATGAGAGTGACAAAATTTTGACCTTGAGCACACACACACACACACACACACACACACACACACACACACACACACACACACACAGTGCTACACTGTTCAAGTGCTTTCCATCCAGCGAGTTTTAACCCCTTGTATTGTTATGTAGTTACAAGAGGGTACATGAATAGACCATGGCAAATTAAAAAAAACTCTCTCTCTCTCTCTATATATATATATATTTAACAAGGGAAGTAAAATGCATATACATACATAGAGAATTACAAATAGCTTGTTTACAATCACATGACTATTATGACCAGCGAAATTCAAATGGAGGGCACATATCATCAGAAAATTAAAACGCATGTTGGACGTGATCCATACAAAAAAGAAAAGTGATTTTTCCCATAACTCAACCGTTTGATGATGATGTGAGGGCAACGTAGTTCGCTGATGTCGGTTTTGTGTATTTCGGTCTTTATGTTACTAACATTACTTACGTTACATGGTGAGCTACCAGACGTGTGAAAGAGTCTAGTGGGCTATAAATATTTTGTATTGGTCCGCGACTGAAACAATTGCTGTCTTGTTTTTGGCCAGATGAGTAAATGTGCTTAAATTTAACTGTCTTTCGTATTTCAACTCTGTGCATGGATGCATCGCTACCAGGCTAACATAACCACCTAATGTTAGCTTATTTTTAGCTACTATTTTATAAAAAATGTCTTTATACTTTTAATGACAGACTGTCCTCGTCTCAGTCAGATCCCACGTCACTCCTCCACATCACCAACAGAATATGATCACTTTTGGCTCCAAAAAAATCAAGTGGGTGATGGCTGAAATGCAGAACTTAAGTCTTCAAAACATGAGTCCACAAACCAGCGGGTGATGTCAAAGTAACTACTTTGTAAATTCATTATCTTTATACATTATCTGTAAACAGGCTCTTATGAAAGGGGTGAAAGTGAACCAAACAGCACAGTTTTTGGCCAGAAACCAAAGATAAGATAAGATATTAAAAAACTCTGAGAACTGAGTGGATGTTCAGAGTTTTCTGTAATTGTGCCCCGAAGCAAGCCCTCTCACATTCACATTGTCATGTGATGCATTCATCCCAAAAAAACTGATTATAGCCACTTGAAATAAATGTGCATATGGATAATGACGAACACACACGCTCCAACTTGCACACTAAAGCCGGGTGTCGTAGCATCTCTGTTTTTGTCACCCACAAACAATGATGCCCCCATAAACACAGGTTTCTTCCACACTGACACATTCCACACAACAAAGGCGCTCACTGCAGCCGCCGCGGGCCGACGAACATTCTTCCACCGGGGTGCCACAACCACGCTGTGCTGCTGCTGCTAACTGCCGCTACTGCTGCTGACCTGACATTTTAGCAGGGGGCCTGGGGATGTGTGTGTGTGTGTGTCTGTTGTAAGAGGGTGTGTGAGTCTGCCCAGACTGTCCTGAATGGAAGCCATTTTCTGACCTCTTCAACAGAATCTGAAATGGTTGAGACCGAGAGAGAACCAGAAATGTGCGAGCTAGAGGCAGGCAGGGAGCGGAAGAGATTGGTGCTGAAGTTGCAGTTTGTTTGCCTGTTGTTGTTTTGGGTGTAACGAAGCAAGCTCTGCCCCCCAGCACTGACAGATAAATGACCCATGTTTGGGATAGAGACCGTGGTAGAGAGAGAGGGTGAGTGAGGGAAAGAAATTATTTAGGGAAGCCCCCTCCCTACTGTATACATGCTCTTTAAGTCGACCCAGCAACAGCTGCACGCGTCTCATTTGACCTGAGGAGACCGGCATTATATGTCTTCTGCCATTTCACAGTCTGAAATCAGAATTAGTCAGAGACGGAGAGGAAAACAAAAGGGGAAAGAGCAAAGTGACCCAGAGAGCAGACGCATGATGATACTTCAAGGTCAAAAGGTCATGGCTCATGGGGCAGGTGCAGCGCTCAACAGCTCATGAATCACGACATGACTGTCCTTGACGTTAGCCTGACATGTACCATCAGTTCAAACGCTGCTAAAACAGACTAGTTAGCTAGCCTGGAAAAACACCTTTCCTCCTCATGGTAATATTAGTAATAAGTTTCATATCAAAATGATATAAAAAAATCCATAGAAAATAATGAAATTAAACCTTTAAAACCTCGGTAAATTGGTTTGATTTCTTTCAAAAACATGGAAGAAGGCAATATGCAACTAATAAAGAAATGATCCAGAAATAAGCAAGAAATTGGTGGAAAGTACAAGAAAATTACCTAAAAATTAGCAACAAAAACAAACAAGCAACAACAAAAGGGGAAAGGAAAAAAAGGACATGACCTGAAAAACCGCTTAAAAATTATTGTACTTCTGTAAAAAAGTAAATGAATATTAAAATAATTAAATATATAATTATGATAATAACAAATGTAGTTTTCTTTTTTAAAAACATAATTTTCTAAATCTACTAATTTCTTGCAATTTGGGGACATTTCTTGGCAAGTCGCTTATTGCCTTTTTTCCCCATGTTTTTGAGAGAAAGCAAACCAATTTGCTCCAGTTTCAAAGAGTTAAACAGTTATATAATGTAGTTGTCCCCAAGACAAGTTACATTCTGCATTTTTATTACCATCAATTATTTTAAAGAGCCTCCACAACTAGTTTATAAATATTGTATCTTAAATAGAGACATGCATTTTTAGATAAAAAGGTACTAACAAGCAGCATCGGTGCAGATTGTTGACGCTACAGATGGTACTGATGCACCTCAGAGAGTTTTCAGAACCACAGTTACAGTCATTAGCTTGTAAATAAAGCAAAACAACTCTCCCCGCCATCTTTTCCAATCTGTCTGTGCCTCTTGTTGTATAAATATGGCCAAATATAGCAATCTATTCATCATAGCTTCACTTCCATAATGTCAAAGCCATTGCCTTTTAGCAGCAGATAACAAAAGGCCACCACGATGGCCTTGCAGCTGTCAGTGAAAAAAGTGTCATGCTGAATCATGGTTTGTGAAACAGATTTCAAACCAGGCCTCATTAAAATAGTTATCTGTCAATAATCACCCAGTGCTGGACCTAGGAAATTTGGTGCCCCCTGCATGTTTCAAATGTGTTGTATTTATTATCAACAAGAATAAGAGTTAATAAGAAATCAACACAAATAAACCACTTAGCTAACAAACAGGTACAATAAAAAACAAACAATTAAATAATAGAATATGTGCAAATCTTGTCCTCCTCTCTTTTCTTGCACTGAGCCCCAGATGGCTTTTGCCTTTCCATGTTCTCTTACTGTAATGCTCTCCACATACTCTCCACTGTGGTCGATTTTTTTTTAATGTTAAAAAGTAAAGGAACAAAAAAAGCTTACATAAGGGGATAAAGGGGGAATTCTGTGTCCCCTTTGGGCTGCTATTGTCTCCTGTAGCTGCAATTGTGATTTAGGGCAGCAGAACATTTATTTTTCAGTGTATGCCTTTAAATACCAGCATAATGTACTCACCAAAAACAGGCAGCTAAAAGTATATTAAGATATGCTTTAAAGATAAAAATAGGAGTCGCAAACAGTTCTTTCCAAAAGGTTATTCTGATATTTTTCACTGCACTGTGTTTGCTAGAAACAGAAAGTTGTGCAAAAAATCTATAAAAAGTCTAAAGTATAAAACCTGACAGAAAAAAAAGCCTTTTGGGCATGTTTTGGTAAAACACTCACAGGAGCACTTTGAGTGTTTTGTACTTTTGTATATCAGTCATGACAATGTTTTTTTTTTGAGAACAGTGTTAAACAACAGCAAAACTGTATCAAAACATCCGTTTACAAACTCATACAACTTGTGCAGTATACTCTGTCCATTTATAAAGGTTCAGTACTTCAAAGACACATGTATTTTAACTAAAACCTTAGTATCTGAATTTGAACTGTAAACCATATCTATGCTCTCCTCAAAGCCAGAATCTAATAGCCCACAAAGTTATTTTTTTAAATAACTTTTTTATTTTACAGAAATGCATGTGTTTGGAAAGTACTGAGCAAACTACTGGATAAATGAGACTTGCATTATATTGCACAAGTCATGTGAGTGTTGGTAAACAATGTCTTGATATGTTGTTGTTATATGTCTTCCCCAATCTATTAATAATCACAAATATTTTTTCTTAACTAATTAAAGGTGACACGGCGTGACTAACTGATATACACATGGTCATTTTGTAGGTGAAGTATTCCTTTAATTGTCTGTATGACAATTCTGTGAGATTTTGAAATTTTATTCGATTTTTCCTGGATTTTAAAGGCACTTTTAAATACAGCTGTTGGCTCAGTGGAGTGCAGCAACATGTCCGGATTTTCAAAAATAAAGCTTAGTGTTGAGATATCAAGGATACAGTTCTTGTTTGTCTCCAGTGGGATCCGCAATGACGGATCTTCCAGGAAGCCCCCAGCCCGGCGAATCCGATGTGTCCATCCAAGTGGTTTCCCCCACCCCCCAGAGCACTGTGGTCCACACCCCCACCCAGCAGATGACCCCTGACGGTGTTGAGTGGCTGACCCCTGGCCTGCACAGCATGGAGAAAATGGCTTCTACATAATTGGCAACTGATTCCCTGGCTGTATCCCTGCATGGGGACAAATCCATGACTGCAGCGTCTTTGTCTTTAAACCTATGTTAGACTGGTGGTTCTGTTGACTGTAATCACTGGCTGTGTGAACAAGGTTTTTCTGGTGTGTAAAGGCTATTAAACTCTGTTAGGATTATGTCAAACTGACCAAAGTCGTAAGTCAAACATGCCATTAAAAACGCCTGTAACCAACTGGATATGGCCAGGCAGGGATTTATGGTCGGAGATTCGCGTCTAATTAGTTGATTGCTTTCATTGCCTTTTTGATGGATCACTCCCCTTCACGAGTCTCACCCAACAAATGAACATCATATAGCACGGGTCACGTATTATTACTGGGAGTGAAGCCTTCCATAACAGACTTAATATTTCCTCAGCACCTCCAGCTGATAGCTCACTGGAAGATAACCAAATCGTATTTCCTTGCCTTGTCATTTCCTTTTTCCTTAGCAATACATATCACTCCACAAAAGAGGTTAGAGCATTTCCATTCAAGCCAGGAATCGAGGCCAGAGTGAAAGGTGAGTCAGCGCGCAGAGCAGTACTTTCTATCCTGTTTATCAGGAAAGGAAATTACCCTGTCAGGGAAACAGAGACTAAAATGTTTAAACATCACAGAGATCACAGGTGGGAGATTGACAGCTATTTTACTGAGCAGCAAGCAGGAATATCCTTTATTCTCCTTCAGGCCGTGATACACCAAGCCCGCGGTCGGCGGTCTGCCCACGATGGACTGACGGTGAGTGCCCACGGCCCTCTTCACGTGGTGTGTTTTGCACCGTTGGCCCACGTCAGCTTTTTTAAGGCTGATTCAGCATGTTAAATTGGCGGCGACAGCCATGGAGGCCGTCATTGAATGAAATCCCAATGATTGGCCATAGAGTTTGGCGTATGAGAAGAGAAATAGACGTGCTCTTAATGGAAACATGTCCTGAGAGGTTGTGTTGTTGTTGTTCACTGGTGCACCGTAAATATGCCTTGCTCTTTCAATATTGGGTTGAGTTTTTAAGGTTGCAGGACGTACCACTGTGACGAGGGCCTGGCAACCGACCAACCATTGGCTTGGTGTGCCACGGTACTTAGCGTAAACATTATAAAAAATATGTGTGGTCAAATGTTTCACAGACCATCTTGGCGGGCAGTTTGAGTGATCGGATCACAGTGCATCTTTGTGGTCATTTACACTTGTATTTAGTGCTGTCCACTTCTGATTGTATCACCCAAAACGCATGTTAATACCAAGTGTAAACAGAGCCTTTGTGGATTAAATGTTAGTTTTAGTAAGGTTAGCTGGACATTACACTCTATTTACACAATAAATGTTTTTTTTTAACATGAGTTCATGTATATATTATAGAAAAAGCAGCTTATTGTCATGAAGGGGAAAAAGAAACTTTTTTACTTTTTACAAATTTATTAAAGTTTACACCATATGTACTTTTGCTTCGGTAGAAAAGTAATGTCATGTTCTGTCTGAGATTGGATACATCTAAGCTCTGTATTTTTAACACTGGGAAATATGACATAATGCAGTGTACTATAAGTAAAATTCAGTGTTAATGCATATTAAATTGTCCTCTCCACTGAAAAAGGTAACAGTCTAGTAGAGATGGCAAATCTGAAACATTTCAACACTTTCATACCATTGTTTTGAAATGTTTCAAAACCTGTTTGCTCAGCATTGGCATCCACAGGCAGAAGCTGACATTGCAGTTATCATTTAATTTTTTGATTGAAAGCTCCCTTTTCCCCAGCCCAAAAGGCTATAGGCGTCATGCAAATTCAATCATTTATTTAGTTCTTGTATGTGGTGACTGTTTCTTAGCAATTTTATGTGACATGGTGATGGTGGTCCTATGCTATAGTTAGTTGATAGTGCAGACACCCAGATGCATGTTTTTATGCTTTGATGGCTATGGGATCAAAAATTACAGTTTGAATGAGTTTCAATGGCACATCCTTTCTACTTAACAGTATGAACAGAACAATTTTGTTTATACAGTGTATTTTAGACTTATTGCAAGAGCTGAGCTGCAAATTCAATAATTAATAGAAATTCTTGTCATATGCATCAACACAACCAAAATTATCAAAAAAAAAAAGAAGAAGAAGAAAAGGTAAGGGTCCCCAAGGGTTAAATTAGTAATAATAATAATAATAATAATAATAATAATAATAATAATAATAATAATGTATTCTATCTATCTATCTATCTATCTGTCTAACAACAAATCTCTCTCAGTTTGATCAACACAACACCTCAAACGCCAGCATTTCCGGTGATCTAATGGAATGGCATATAAAGAGATTACCGGCGGCCGAGCGCGACTTCCGCCGGCGGAGCGACCGACTTCCGGATTAACCCCTAGTCGAGCTTGAATGGCAGTCTAAAAAGTTTAAACTTGCGGCTATTTTAGACTTTCCAAATGATATCGAATTGGATGGTTTACATGTAAATAGGGATTGAATACGTTTCGCGGGTTTTTTGGCGCTCACTAAAAATTAATTTACTAATTTACAGACGTCTCTTTCACAATGTTAGTCAATGGGGAAAAGTCTTTCTGGGTCAGTGTCTTCATGTAAACCGACTCAAACGGTGTAATTCCACTTTCGGCCACTATGTAAATTTTACATTAGCGCATGGCGCACTTCCTGGGGGCTTGCTCTCCAGTGTGGCACTAGGACCCAGGAAAGGGGCGGAGTCTATAAGAAGCGGCAGGAAGCTCACCTGGGCTTTTCATGCCGTGAATGTGTTACAGTGAAGTTTCATGCCACTCTGAAACACACCAGCAGCTGAATCAGACCCTTGTTTCATCTTTGATTTGGTAGGTTCCCTTTTAAAATCAAAATGTGTTAGAAGCATGATTTCAAAAGTAAACTTGTAGTGCCATAAAATGTATCTTTTAGTGCATAAAATGCAGATTTATTAGAGGTTAGGTTGAAAATGTGTTTGGTAGATCATGCATGTTTGGTGATGGACTAATTGCTGGAGTGGTTGCTGAGACACATAATCCAAAAAACAAGGTATGCCTGGTTTGCTTGCATTTAGGTTTTTCAGTTTAGTTCCTTGCTGCTAATTGGTTGAATAGAGACAAGTTTTATTTTATCTGTGTCAATAAGATCTATTTTTATGCTAAAGCAATTTGTGGCTCCAGTTAAATCTGAGCTGTGTATATTAAGTAACCTGGTCACATTAGATTTGAGGTCAGATGCTTAATATTTGCAAAATCTGGCAGCTATCATTAACTGGATGGATCAGCTGATGATAGAGCCAACCAGTATCAGCCAGGGACATTTGTAGAAACAGAAAAGTGCCGTGGGAGCATTTTCATTTTTAGTACACTAAATAAATAAATGCAGAGGAAGTCAAATGAGCAGACAACCAGATATAGGAAGCATAAATGTTGCTAAGTGACTCTCACTCTCCAACTAGAGAAAGAATAGCTGCAAAATCTTGTGACTGTCATTTCCCATAAGTGCGCAATAGCGACATTAAATTTAAGACACCATGTTAAAGTTTGTGCACTACACAAGTAAGTATGTAGTGTGCGCAGTGTGCCTTGTGTAAGTGTACTGATGAAAGAGTCCAGTTTTAGAAACAGCAATGGTTTTAGCTCTCAACCTAATATAAAACATCCACTTTAAAGCATGACATAAAAAACCAACATCACATTACATATGCCCATATCATGAAAGTTTGACACTGTATGATGGTGTCCTTCTGTATTGTCTAAATGTGTATTTTGTACATGCTGTATTTTATTTTTTCAGTATTCTAAAATGACATCAGTTGGAATATTTTTATTGTCGTTATGTATTTTTGTTTTTTTGCAAGTACCCCAGGGTTAGACATTTTGTATTTTGCCGCTGATGAGTCCATCACCCTCAGCTGTCCTTTTTTGTGCTCATAGTAGCATCCAAACATCATCTTAAATGTCATGAATCAGTCACGGAAAGTTCACGAAAATTTGATAAGCAAAAATATTCAGGATTAAAAGACTGCAGGCTGCTCAACTGCACTTCTGTAAAGACTGTGCGGGTTATAAGCGTCTTCTCCTGACTTTGTGTCAGTTAAACTGAGTGCATAAAGTGCTTTCCTGGCATATTTCCATCACATACCTGATAGGATACTTCTGGTTTCCCCTCCAGTGTCTCTGCAGAGCGGCAAGTCGGCTGTCTTGTGATGGACGGCTTTCCAGACCATCCCAGTCACTGATGCACACCGTTTCGCAGGGAGGCATGAAGAGGGTCATGTATCTCCTTTTGCAGGTATGTGGATGCCTGGGAGACAGCTGCCACTGGGTGAGGTGATAAAACAGCCCATTTCGTTCTGGGGACATCTGATAGTGCAGCCAGCTCCCCAGAGTCTGGCAGCACTGGGCCCGACTGAAACTGGATCACACACCAGTGGGAGGGAGTGGGCACCGGGCTGTCGGAGCAGAGCCAGAAAACAACTGGTTCTGGGCTTCGATTCCAGGCTGAAGGTGGAAATGTAAAGCAGAACTGTGTTTACATACAGAGATCTTGATTTGTGTGGGCTATGAATACACTGATTAATGAGCGATTCTAACACCATGTTCTTAGATGTAAACATCATGTCTGTCAAACTGTTTACATCTAAGCACATGGTAAACATGGAGGATGTTAAAGGCCCAAATCAGGGGTGTCAAACTCATTTTAGTTCCACATAGAGCTCAATTTAACGTCAACTGGGCTGGTCCATTAAAACTATCTGATATTTTACAGTTTAACAAACAGTAAAATTGCTTGACTTTCAGTATGAGTGTAGTTTGAGATGTCCTAAACACAAATATTTCACTTATTCTCAGAAATTATGGAGCAATTTTGTTGTTGTTGTTTACATTTTCAGATTTTAAGTCATTTCAAGATAGAAATGTGAGACTTTTACTTTAGAATATTTCCAAATTTATTTAAAAAAAATGTTCGACCTTTGTATCTGTTTACAGTCAGAGATGTCCTCAACTGAAATGTACCAGTCATTATCAGGTGTTATCTATTTAATTTTTATTTCCAGTAACCCCAAAAAAGTTTATATGAAAATCACAATATTATCATCATTATATAATATATAGGTGAATATTATTAATATGCATGCATGTCCATAGACGTATTTTTTAAATATTGCAACCTCAACTGGGGTTTGATTGTTCATCGCAACGGTGTTGACCGCAGCAGTGATTTTGTTCCATACTGCGTTTTTCCGACTTCTTTTGATGCCATTTTTCAGGCTGCTAAATAGGATCAGTTGGTTAAATTGGACCTGCAATGTCAGCGTTTCCATTTCTAGCTCAGAGATGTTTCCCTTCTTGGCCTGTCCATGTTGTAAACTCTCAGGGCAAGGCCTCTAAACTGACAATATATACATTACCCCAGGGATGGCGTTTTTCTGTCGGCCAAAGCCGAAGTTGATGTCGCCCTGGTTTCCTTGTCAAAAAGCCTAAGAGAATTTTTCTATTTGATTCTGGATTGTTTCAGAAATTAAGCTCTGTGGCAAACCAACGTTTGTGATACTTAAATGTTTTGTTTAGCAAGATAATCTTCACAGATGAACACCACTAAACAAAATACACTACAGTTGCATCCCTACCATTAGGGGGCTGTGAAACCGCAGCGCAAGGACGTTCTGCAGTCTAATTTAGCCTCTTATTAGCAGCTGCCTTTTCTTAGATACATGAAGACTTCTAAGTTCACGAGTGGGGCGAAAACCAAAGTAGACCACAGCACACTGCATGACTTTACTGTGATTTTATTCAGAGCAACGACGCGTTTCGCCTGCACTGAGCAAACCTGAAGAGGCCGCAGGCGAAACGCATCGCTCGCTCTGAATAAAATCACATTAAAGTCATTCAGTGTGCGGTGATCTACATTTTCACTTTATATGTTCCTGCCACCGACCAGCACCTGACGATCACATCGGCTGTGCTTGGGGAGTTTCGTTCATTGTTTCATGAGTTGGGTATTTATTGATGTATTATATGTCGCAGAACAAAAGTGAAGCCTCTTCAGCTTGTGTTAACTACAGACCTTGTAAACAAAAAACGGAGATGCTGAAATGTTAACTTTCTGGGTTTTAGGACTCATTTCTGGGGTTCTCTTTTGTGATGGGATAATTACATAGGCACCATCTATGGAGGGCACTGGATTTTATGTTCCCCACAAACTTAAAGATGTGGGGACAGCATCCCCAAAACCTGAAACGCTACTGGCAATATTTGGTAGCCTAATGCAGTGTTCTAGGCAGTAGCATAGCCAGAAGTATTAATTTAGGTGGGCCTGTGAAATACAAGTTTTGCAATTAACAAGCATAAAGTGATATACAAGATCAAGCCCAACAGGCTTTCACTCTTATTTTAAGGTGTCATTTAAGCAATACTACACAAGTGGGTATTAAACGCTGGCATGACAATGATGCAGTTAGGACCAGGCGAAAATTTATGCTTCAACCCTCATTTGTTGGCACTTTTCCTTTAAAAAAAAGTAGTTTGCAGTTACCACGTTCATCAGTGCCTGTTATCTCTGGTGAAATAAGAGTGTTTCAAAAGATTTCAGTGCACAGATATGCGCTGGTTTCTACATTAGATTGATAAATGACAGCCAGTGTTTCCATTGCATGATTTAACCAACAAAGAGCACTGACAAATGTAACATGTCCCACGTAGTACATATCGTGGTCTTAAATAAGTTAATTAAAGGGATCCTAAAGTTGCACAGTGTTTCTGTTAAAAATCATTGGACAGTATATCATCATTAGATTTTAAAATGTGAAGTACTCAAATTAGGTGCTTTAATTTTGAAAATCTTTAGAATGATCATGTAGTCAGCTGAAGAAAAAAAAACACCACATCCCATTAAAAGTTAACTACAAACATGACACTTTTATTGAACTCATTTTTTTTCCTGATTCAGTTACAGAAACAAGAGAGTTAACTGTTGTTGTTTTTTTTTTTAATAATTATTTTTCTAATCAGGGGAATCAAGTTCTATACATAGGCATGCTGCGTCACTGCACAGTCACAGCTGTGAAAACCAATATCATCCCTGTCAGCTGCCCCGCTGGAACAGTCTGAAGGCAAGACAAATCAGGAGAGGACAGGCAAGGACATGTCAAACCCAGGGAGGATGGGTGTTCAGTGGGCTGCCCAGGGATGACAGACTTAACATATAGAAGTTTTGTGCAAATTTCACCACAGTCTATTTGATTTTAAACACAGAGACGATACCAGTCAGAAGATTCTCTTTTTTCCCCCCTCATGTCTTCAAACCAAAACAGGAGGTTTTTATTAGGTCCAGTCATGATGGCGATTTGTTCCTTTTTGGGGAATCATACTATTTTGGACCATTTCCCCCTGACTTTAATCTCTTTGCTTCTCAAGAGCCAGCTCTCTTTTTGTGTTTAAGAAAGCACAGACATAAAGTGTGTCATCTGATATACACTGAAATTATGATTGCTGTCACATGACCTTTACATAAATAGAGTTAGTATTCAAAAGTACGTCTGAGAAAGGTCTTACATGTAGAAATGGTGATAAGCATGCACAGATAGGTAGTCGACAAGTGCAAAATCTACAAAGTCACGTAATTATTGTTTTTTGTTTTTTTTTTTGTACTCCACACTGAGTGAAAACATCGCAAGAACTGAAACCTCCCCCCTCCTCCGCTCTGAGTGTTGAGAGTTTTGTCTCATTACTGCCGATCATCCAAAACCCTAAAGACAGTTTTTCATGGGCTACGGCGCACGTTTCTGAAGGCTCGTAGTCTGTTTCTGACCAGGGTTGACCCAAACAGAGCCTGACGTGGCGGGACACGCTCTCTTTGGGCATGGAGCTGGCCTGCTGGTACCAGTCCTATTTTAGAATAGCCAGTGGTTAAGACATAAACATACAGCAGCAGTCAAGGGTTGACCCATAGTCTTTTCTTAGTTAAGGGCTGCTGTAAAACCAGGGGTCGCAAATATGACTGTTGGGGGTGCTTGAAGTTTTTCAGCCCTCCCTGCTCTGTATTTTCTAATTATTCCCAAAGTATCGCAGAATATGTTGTTTACTGCATGAAGTGCCAAATAATTATTCACAGCCATTGTCATTTTTTTTCCTGAAAAAATAAAAATAGTGTTTGTATCCCCATAACTGTTACAGCAAAGAGTGGACCTACTCATTTCCTTTAACATTAATCAAACAAAAAATAAAAGCATATCTAGTGTTGGCAAAACATTTCCAAAATGCTAATTAAAAAAAAAAAGACACCAGCAAGAGAGAAATAAAAGCATAATGTAACAACAAGCAAATGTATGAACAACAAAGCAAACCAGTTAAAAAAATCCCCAGATAAAAACAGTTTGCAGTAGTCAGTCCTCCAGTGGGTCGTACCACACTGGTGTCTAAACTCAGGCTACAGTTAAAAAAGAAAAAGTAAAAGTAAGGAAGCAAGCAAAGCTTTACAGCACTACTATGTACACAGCTTCTCAGGTGAAGAGAGCGAGAGAGAGCTGGTGTGGTGATGAAGGGAGAGGGCGTGAAACGGAGACTCCAGTGAAACGAGAGTCCTTCTTGGCACATGGGGCTACACTTGAGCTATAGCCGACCACGGGGAGACAGGAGGGGGGAGGAGGAGGAGGGAGTGACGCTTCACCAGATAAAGAAGACGACCACAGAGAGCAGAGCAGCGCTGCCGCCTGCACACATCACGCACAAACACACACACAGACAGACCAGGGAGCCATTTTCTCACACAGATCTGTCTCATAGATTCCCCATTTCCCCCCCCTCGGACCGCAACTCGCCATCTCCTTCCTCCTCGCTCCCATCCCCCTTCTTCCACCTCTTGTATTTGATCTCCCTCTTTCCACCACACTGTAAATCTGATCTTTCTAAGGCTCTGGGATATCTCCACACACCAGCCACAGCTCTATCTATAGCCTGTCACTCACAGATTTGACTACTGTAGTTGTGTGCTGCACTGGGAAGTTGTGTTGGAGGGATGTTTAGCACCAGAAAGCAAACTTGACTTTTTGACCCCCCCCTCCCCCTCGTCCACCCCACCTGTCAACTCCCAACACTCATAAAATCACACGTACGCACACGTAAACACAGATAGAGCTAGGAACAGTTTAATTTGCTCGCTTCGTTTCCTGCTGATATAAAGTGACAGATTCTCCTGGCTGCCTCAAAACGCCAGTGGCCACCGGAGATGTGGGAGAGCAGCACACAGCAGTCTGACCTAGATTCATGAAAGCGGTGCCTCCCCGCCGACGACTGACACCCTCCTTGTCCAATCACAATTCACTCTAATCTGCTGTATATACAGTATATAGTGTATATAACAGCAGTTCATTAGCAGCTTGCGATCCCTCTGTTCAGGTGCTCCAGGCTGCTTTTGCTGCGTGCGCGGTCACTGGGAACTTCTTTTCCATCTGCAGTTTCACAGTTTGTTTCACATTTTTGCGAAGTGTCCATGCAGGTGGGAGGATGAGGCAAGGTGTTATGCATTGTATTCACATACGGTGCAGTGAAATAGTGAGGGAGGAAGAAGAAGTGTTCGCGGAGGGGTAACAGTCTTAAGGGAGAAGGTTTATTGGAGCGGCAGATTTGAGATGTAGGGAATACACACACTCCTCTCTTATACTCTACATACACACCCACAGAGGCTGGATTCTTTTAAAGCGGGCGGTGCTCGAGCTGTACAGTTTGCCCATGTGCTCTTTTTTCACCTATACTGTGGATGGATGGAGGACAGAGCCAAATGTTTCCACGTGAGCGCCAGCAGCAGGGAAAGACAGCCTGACTGACAGGAGAGGAGAGAGAGAGCAAGAAAAAGCAAAACATTTCACAGTTTCTCAAGGATGCTTACAGTGCTGTATAGTCTCAGGGGAGCAAATCAAACAAAAAGAAAAAAAACAATACTGCATGTTGATATTTTCAGATCTGAGTCAGCGTGTCTTGTTTTGCTACTTGCTGGTCACATTTCGAGTTTTTGAACCCTTCTATAGAGATTTGTGTGCTAGAAGAGCTTTAGCTCTGTCCTCCATACCCTGTTGTCTCTCAGTCTCACAAACACACTCATACAATAGTTGATTGGCACACAGTCAGTATTTAAGTCTGTACACAGAATGAAAGGGCCCTTGGCATCCACGTTTTAAGTCCAATTCAACCAGGCGGGCCCCTCATCCTGGGCCCCTCCCTCCTCACCCTCTCCATCCTCTTCTTCATTTTCGACCACACGTCTTTCCAATCCTCTCACTCACCACAGCTGCCTCCCAGTGTAGGTTGGAGGGGCAGAGGGCACCTGTAGGAGGAAAAATTATGATTGTAAATGAAACATCATGGATACCTTCATATATTCACAAATGCGTCTTTACACACATGCATGCTGAAGCTGCATAGGCCCGATTTAAACTTTTTACTAATGCTTTTCCACAAACACGGTTTAATGCAAAATACATCTCTGGCTGTCTTACACTTTAAAATAGGCTCTCTTATGTCATATAGTAGCTGTCAAATACAGAAATATGTGCATGTTTGCACTACCTGCTAGAAATAGGCTATGGACTCCTTTCCCTTTGCCAGTATACCAGAGCTGTGTACACTACTCTACAGTAGACAAATATGCCTTTCTGTGTGTGTGTGTTATGTTCAACATCACAGACGGGCTGGAAACAGAATAGCAAATAGCAGAAAGCAGCATGGAGGCTGGTGAAAATGTTGGAGAAATAGTCTAGTGCTACTGGGACAGAGAGTGATGGTTTTTTTTCCACCCGGGTGTCATTTTTTTGTCACTGCCAATCAAAGCTGAAATTAATTACAAGCGACTACTGCAGACTCATTTGACCTGAGAGTAAAAGCAAGTTGTAACTTCTTTCATGAAACACAAAAGCCAGATGCCAGCAAGTTTTAGTGGGTTCATTGTGCAGTGGGAAAGGGGCTTAATGCTGCAATCACACGGAAACAGGCAGATGGTAGACGGCAAACTGACAGGACAACGCCTTCTGGATGGCACAGGAAAAACAAACAGTCCAGCAGAATGGCAGAACGGTAAAATGAAACGTGCACAACGATATGTCACGATGGTGATGTTGTGTTTACAAAGTATGGCATAAAACATAATAAAATTATTTTCGGTATATTATTTTATGTAATTAATATAGTAATGTCCAGTGGTTTTTCAGATCCCCCATTTTTTTACCTTTTTGTGAAGGAGCTCCTATGTAACATCTGTTTGTAAATTCTGCTGTGGAAACAGCAAGAAGTTAAAATGTTTAAACTTTAAAAAGACATGTTGTCTACATTTATAATTGCCGGTATTCCTTGCCAGCCTAATTACGAAATCCTGCCCTCATCCTCTAAAATGATATCCTGTTTGTTGTCTACCTTCTACCGCAGCATAACAGTCCCAGAGTTTAAGGCAAACCACAGAGAAGCAGGATTTATTTATCATGCTCAGCAATGTGGAAGAGCTGGCTCAACTCTGACCATCTTTAAACCCAAGTCATAGTCCTTTATGCCCTACACTCCTTTAAGTAATTGTTTGATATTTTGGGAACTAAGCTTCTCCATTAGAAAAGAAGATCTAATGTCTAAGCCTGGCTTTGTCAAAATCCAGCTACCAGCACCTCTAAAGCTCCCTCTCCTACCTCATTTGTTTAGTCCGCACAAAAATTGAGGAGTAAAACTGTTTGTGGCAGGTGTTACTTGTTCCTTTTGGACAGAGCCCAGCTAGTTGTTTCCCCTTACTTCCCATCTTTACGCTAAGCTAAATTTACTGCTCTAGAGGCTAGAAAGTGTTATTAATCTTTTCATCCAACCCTTTGTAATAAAGCTAATAAGCCTATTTCCTGAAATGTTAAAGTATTCAGTTAACTCAATCTTACACACTTAGGCCAGTATTTACTTTGCTCTTGCATCCTACTCTTTTCAATTTAATTTTGTGCTTTCATCTTTTGAATATATTTTATCCATTTAAATTGCTCCCTTAAAAGCTGAATTTCTCACTTAATATCTTTTATGCTTATGCAAAGCATTTTTATTTCAGTATAAAGCATGCTTTATGAATAAATGAAATTTATAATGAATGCACAAAAACACTAATGATACTTTATGCAGAGCATCTTAAGGGGACAGTTCATCCCAAAATCAAACTGTAGTGCTACTTATCTAGCTAGATTGTTTCGGTGTGAGTTGCTGAGTGTTGGAGATATCTGCAGAAAGATGTCTTCCTTCTCTTCAATATAATGGAACTAGATGGCACTCGGCTTGTGATGCTAAAAGTGCAAAAAAACAAGCAAAAATATTTAAAAAACTCACCAGCAGTGTCTCTTTACAGAAATCATGACCCAGTTACTCAAGATAATCCACAGACCTTGTTGTGAGCAGTAGGAACTATTTTTCTTGAACTACACCCGCCACATGCATTACTGAGCAGTTGTACCACAATGCGCACAAAGGAAGGAAAGAGGATTTCAGGAGTATCACAGAGCTAGTCAGTGTAACAGCTCAGCTAAGGAGGATGCCATCAATGTTTACATCTCATGCTGTTATTAGCACGAGCCCATGTATTTAAAGAGACCTAGATAACGCAGTAGTGGCAGGACCCTGATCATTGCTATTAAAGTTGATTAGTGGCGAATGACACTAAAAACTTTCAACTGCTGTGTGTAAAATTACATAGAGCAGGTGCATTAGAGACTTTCACCATTAGAGCTGGCTATTTAATGCTTAATTTGAATGGGGATGAAATGCTTTAATCGTGCAGCTTTTCTCAACTTTTCAAAAAGTTATTGGACCCAGTGGATCAAATCCTGATAATGAAACAAGTCATTTTGCGAGCCTGTGACACTCAAAAAATTGTATCCACTGATTTATAGACATCTCTTTCCCAATATAAGTAAATGGGAAAGACCAATTTGGGCCCAATGGCATACGTGACTGACTCAAAAGTTCTAATTTCACTGTATGGCCACTACAAAAACTGGCTTCAAAGTCCAGCACGCTTCCTACAGATTTGCATGCACCCACATCCATGAGTAATTGCACACTTCCTTCACAGTTGGCAGGTGTAATTCAGTAGAGGAAATATAGTTCCTACATGAAATTGCTCACAAAGTCTGTGGAGGATCTTGAGTAACCAGGTCATGATTTTTGGAAAGAGACATTGCTGTTGAGTTTTTCAAATTATTGTTATTTTTTTAAAGTCCAGTGCCATCTAGTACCTTTATATTAGAGATAAGGCAGACATCTCTACGGCCGATATCTCCAACACTCTGCAACTTACACCAAAAAAAATCAAGACTAATGTATAGCACTACAGGTAAGAGGAAAAAGGGGTATTTTTAATTTTGGGCTGAACTGTCCCTAAGCACACCTGCAATCTCTAGGAATAGTGGCTACAAATGATCTTTTAGTCAGTACAGTGTTGCTTCAGCGTTTTAGCCTCTAGTAGTGTGCAAGGTGGTGTGTTGTGCTCTTGTGCTTGATTCATAACCTGGTGGCTGGAAATAAGTCCACCTGTGCCAGCCAGAGTGCCCATTCATCCTGCATAACGAAGGGCGTGACAGGCCGGCGGACAGTCACATCACTCAGTGGACAGATAGCATTGTTGCGTATTTCCACACATGGGAGCACATGGTAGCTCTCTCACGCTCACCCATACACAGACTCAATGTCAGATGAGCGATCATTTGTGACAAAAACCATCCATGCACAACATACAACACACACAGGCCATGTGACCATGCATCCAGCAAACCGATGCACACACACATACTCACACCTCTCCCTCATTCTTGTGCAATGATGTACGGTCTGGAACGCACAAATGTGCATGCAGTCTTGTCGGCGTGGTCGAATGAGATAGCGGCGTGTAAGCGGCGTGTACCTGTGACTGGGAGGATGTACTCACCGCTCCCCCGTTCAGGATCATAGTCATCTCGGTGGGTTGGTAGACATTGCTGCGGAAAGGAGCGCTAGGCCTGGCGCCGGTGTTGCTGTTATGTTGCCCAGCACCGCCACCGCTCCTCAAGCCTGGCGTGGAATAGACAGAGGCGATTACGAGCTGTGACTCAGCACATCACTGTCCTTCTTAAAGAAACATTTGCTATGTACAGGGTTCCCATGGTCATGAAGTTCCTGGAAAAGTTATGAAATTAGAAAAACTTTTTTTTTCCAGGGCTGGAAATGATTTGGAATTAACAGAATGATTTGGAAAAGTTTTGACTATATATTATTTTGGATACTGTTTAACCCTTTGAAACCTGAACAAACAAATTTTAATTTTAAAAACATGGGAAGAAGGCAATGAGCGATGAAAGAAGAAATTACCCAAAAATTTGATAGAAATGATTAAAACTTACATAAAAATGACCTGAAAATAGGTTAAAAAAAACAGGAAAATGACCTGAAAAATGTGCTTAAAATTATATTTTCGTACCATAATTTTAAATATGTATTGGGGTAAAATATGATGGAAAATTCGGGAAAATGTATTGGTAAAAATGTGTGGGAATCCTGTATGTAAGTCTGCACCACAGAAATTTCCTCCTGCACTTATTCTAGCCACGTATGCAAATATTTCCTAGTGTTCTATTACTCACTTCGGCCTACTTCCGCCTACAGACTGTCCTCACACATTACGCCTGTCTGCTCTAAAATATTGGATTGTACTGTACCTGCAGTGTTCTCATCGTTGTATCCGTATCCTTGGTTCTCCACAAACTGCCTGTGAGAGAGAGGGATGTCTTCATCGAAGCTGGTCTCCCTCATCCGTGTCGAGTTCTGAGAGGTGTCAAAGTAATCTGGGGCAGTGGGCTGCGGAGGGGGTCTCAGGCAGATGTGGGATTCAGGAATGGCATGGAAGATCAGCAGCAGCCAGCCCTGAGCAACTAAAGCAATGGCCAGCGCTGGGTCATCCCAGTCCGGGGCCCTCCCCAACCAGGCGTTACCGTACAGATAGAAGCCCACCCAGGCCACCCACAGCAGCAGCGACAGCAGGCAGGTCACCAGCAGCCAGATGGCATTGCAGCGCCACTGACGTGTCTTCCCGCACAGGGCCAGCGAGGCGGCAGTCAGCGCAGCTAGTAGGAGGGCTAGTACGTAGCTGCAGGCTAGAGAGAAGTCCAGTGGCAGGTACTGACAGGCAGCTCGTCCCTCCCTCAGCACGGTCAGAAGAAGCCACTCCGCTGCGATGATGCCCTGCACGGCACTCAAACCCAGCGCTAGGCCTGTTAGGGCGCAGCCACCAGGGCTCCGGCGCTCACGGCCAATCCTGCGCAGACGGACACCCTGCACCAGCAAGCAGGAGAAGCAGACAGCAAACAGGAGACCCCACAGGGCCCGGCGGAGCAAACATAAAGACTCATCCTGCTCGATCAGGTAAGCAAAGCTCAGGCCGAACAAACCGAGGATGCCCAAGAGCAGCAGGAGGATGGGTCCCACACCGCTGCGCTTTTCAGCCTCACTGATGTGGTGTAAGCGGCACAGCAGGACTAAGGCCAGCAGGATGGCAGTCAGCACCCCACCAGCGGCCACTGACTCCACCGCCACACCCCATATGGAGTCCAGGTCACAAAGGAGGGTGTAGGGACGGACAAGGCCCCAGCCACAGCCTCTCGGGAGAGCCTCAGATTCCTCAGAGTCTTGGCCGGTGGCACGATGAGCAACAGTCAGCAGCAGCAGGAGGAGGACCGGGAGGAACGCCATCTCTGAGAGGTCAACAGATCAGAAGACGGAGAGGGGTGAAGGAGCAAAGATGGAGAATGGAGAGACAGAAAGAGAAAGAGTGAGTCATTCTGGTCATAAATGCAACAGAGCTGAGCAGTCAGTCATTTCCACAGTAATCATCCGCCTCTGAGTGACAATGCAAACAATCAGCCACTGCTGTGTTTTAGAGAGGAAACAAAGGACAGCAGTTCATGCAGGGTGAATGAGTGAAGCCTTTCCAAACACACAAAAACACACTCTCACACATACTGTTTCACCAATGGTTGCCTCTAGCCCTGCGCTCTTTTAAAGATCCAGTGCATAGGTTTTAGGGGCATATATTTGCAGTAATTGAATATAAGTATATTTTATGTAGTGTATAACCACTGTTTTTTTTGGTTACCTTAGGATGAGCCATTTATATCTACATAGGGAACAGGGTCAAGCCACAGAGATCGCCATGTTGCACTGGCATGTTTTTACAGTAGTTTAGAACGGTCAAACTAAACACTGTCTCTAGATAGGACCATTCGCAGTTTTGCAGCAGCCACTATAGTAAGAAGCCCCTCCACAGCAAGCAGTGTTGGAAAAACACAGAATTTTTTGTTGTCGTTGTTTTATAACTGGTTAAAATCACTGGATTCCATTTTTTCTGAGAGCAACTGACCTCTGCGGATATTTCGGCTTACAGTTAAAAACCTTCTGAACGTCTGGATCTTAAGTTATCAGAGTAAAAAGGTGGGAAAACATTAGCAGCTGCTCAGCTAGCAGCCTCTCTGACATGCCAAAGAACTTTGTAGAAAGGTCGGCTTATGGTAAAAAACCTCCTAAACGTATAGATCAGAAATAAGTAAGTAATAAATACATAGCGGTGGGTGAGCAGCCTGTCTGTGACATGCTAAGCAGCATAGAGGAAACACTGATTTTTAACATGAAACTGCTGTATGCAGTATTTTAACTAGTTCTGGTCACCTGGTCCATTTATTTTTGAGAGGAAGACACCTCTGCTTACAATTCGGCTCCCAGTAAAAACCTTCTGAATGTCTGAATCTTACGTTGTCAGAGAAAAATGTGAGCACACATTAATGCTGGTGCTAGTCTAACATCCATCTTCAACATGCCAAACAGCATCACAAAAATTTGTGACATGAAACTACTTTAGTCAGTGATTTTACAATGAATTTAATCACCTGGTCTGTGCATTTTGGAGAGGAGGAGACCTCGGCGGAGAATTCGGCTCCTGGTCAATACCTCCTGTACAATGAACACTGAAGGGAATCCCAACCGGGAGAAGTTTCAGCTGCTTGCAATCTTCATGGCTAGACACCATCACCTTAAATCTTACACACTGCTCCTTTAAAGGCTTTCAGGTTTCATTTTGTAGCAAAAAAAAGCATACACATGGCAGAAAAATACCTACAAACCCAGAAAAGCCCAGATAAGCTACCTTAAGTTTATTTACAGAGAGGTGAGGTCAGAGTAGGAGCACCTTAAATGCTTCTGCTGAGCGTTTCAGGTTTATTATTTGTCCAGTCTTGTCCAGTGAACTGGCTGCTGGGGCACTGACAGTAAAGCTGCAGCATCATGCATATTTTTATGAAGAAAAAAATAGAGATACAGAGAAAGGAAGTAGTGCGTACAAGCAGTTCTCGTCACTATCAGGCATCTAAGGGCATCTAGCAAGGCGTGAGACAATGCATAATACACGGCACACAAATGCACAGAGCCTCGAGTGCAAGTACAAACACTCGAGTATTTTTGTGTCCCGGTGAAAAAAAACCCCAACACAGTAGCACTCGGTAAGCGAAATCAATGCTGTCTCAGTCTGCCTATTCCTTTATTCATCACAGCTGTCAGACAGCCACACACACACACACAAACACACATCGTTTCATTGAGGTCTTTGCTAGGATGATCAGTGCTGTCGCTTCACCTGACAAGCTGTGTGTTTTTTGAGAGGTTGATCTGTATTTAAAGCCACCACGGAGCCGCACACACACCACATCATTCTGCCAGGATACTGTCAACTGTCTCTTTGCTACATCGCTAAGCTTTCAGAAATTCTTTCCAGGCTGGCTCATACATTAGTGTGTCAAACAATCTGCTCTTACAAAGAACACACACACACTCTTTTTGAGCCGCTCCACGCTTGAAGCTACACTTTGGATTGTTTATTTCAGCTGTAGTTTTGACATGAAATATCTCCCGGGGTTCACAAATAGACTGTACCACAATATTTACATACCACATAAAGGACACTGGATATCCCCAGCCTCATATTCTCTCTCCATGCCAGTAATGCCAATAAGTCGGGGAGAGTTACATGGTCGAGCCGTCAGGGGAGAGTGGTAGATTTAAATACACGCCAGCCGGGGCTACAGGTCACACACAGTCCTTCCAGCGTGGAGCTTATTAAATGGGGCAGACAGCAAGACAGAGACAGACCCCTTGATACTAGAAAACAGGGACAGAAGTGGGAGGAAGTCTAGTGGATGTGCAGCAAATATACTCAGACTAGACCTGTTTTCATTCGTATGATATGTCCCTTTAATGCACCTGACATTGAGTGAATTCACCCAAGTACTGTTCTGGAGCACAAATTTTGTACTTATTTTCATTCCTTGCTACTTTGTAATTCTACTCAGCTAATGGCCACATAACATTCATTGGACAGCAATAGTTACTTTAAAAATTAAGATTTCAAACAAAACAAAGAGCTTCAAAATATTATTCACTGTTTATAAATTAAATATATATAAAAAATTCTGAGTTGAAACAGTTTGTAGATGAATGGATTAGTACTTCAACGGAAAGTTGAACTGCTTTTTAAAAAAAAAAAAAAAAAATTAACAGATGTATTGTTTCAAGTCAATTTTTTTCTCTTTTTTTAAGCAAAAAAACCCCAAAGATTTCATGGTCCAAATTTCTCAAGAGAGGATTTACTGATTCCACGTGTTTTGTTTAAAGGTCCAGCATTTAGGATTTAGGAGGATATATTTACATAAATGGAATATAACCTAATTATTATGTTTGTTTTTTTATCATCTGAAAATAGGAATTGTGTTTTTGTTACCTTACCATGAGCTTTTAATATTTTTCTCCATGTTTCTACAGTAGCCCAGAATGTACAAACCAAACAACGGCTCATCAAAGGGCCATCTGTGTTTTCATGTCGGCCACCGTAGGTAGCAGCTCATCCAAGACGAAGAAGACCAAGAAGCGTTGGATAGACACAGATTTTTGATGTGCATTATTCTGCGTTTCTACATTTAAAAAAAACTGGTGAACAATGAACATTGAAGGAATCCTTACCAAATTAAGTTTTGTTTTGTTTGCAATCTGCAAGTCTCACCACTAGATGCCACTAAATCCCCCTTCATTTTACACACTGGACCTTTAACTACTGTTCAGGCAAAACAAGCAATTTGAAGGTGTCTATTCAGAACACGTGCCCCAATAAAAACATGAAAGTACTAGAGGACTTTTATCTTGACAAAATTAGAGACCTTTAAATTGCCATAAATTGATGCAGAAAATGTTCAAATTGATGCAGGTAAAATATTACTGAATGCCATAAATTAAGTGTTTGAAGTTCAAATTTTCTGGGAAAGAACCCTGAAGCTGAAGAATCAACATTTAAAGCTCCTATATAGTTCTTTCGAGGTTATCTTCTGGTTCTTTAGTTTAGTTTAGTTTAGTTTAGTTTAGTTTAGTTTACTGGGGGAAGATTAAAAACATCACACCAAAAATAGCCTACAAACCGTATTTCCAGCAGTTAACACATTAAAGCAGTGGCTCTCAGCCTTTCTGCATATGCACAGAAATATTTGAGGTTTGAAAAGGTCACATATTTGTTTCTCAGTAAGCATTTAGTATAGGATTATGAATCTTTTAAGAAATAATTAAAATCATTGATATTTCAAGTGTCATTTAGAAGCATATTGAGTTATCCACGTTATTATCTGACATTATACGATAGGATCAAAAGTGTTAAAACAATTCAGTGCAGTTTTGCACCTCCAAGGGTTCTTTATTGAACGAAGGTGTTGTATAGCACTTTAAAAACATAGGTGCCATATAGCACCAAAACCTGTTTCCCTGTGACTACGAGCTGAAGCACTGTTTTTGGATACTGTTTACCACTGTTCTGAATGTAATATAATTTAAGACACTGGCATATGTAATTTTCTATCAAAACAAGTGGTTCGATTATCCCCCAAATTTCCACATCCACACAAAACACAAACATGTAAACAGACAGCAGTGTAGTGGAGGGTATACAGGGTATACCCACCTCTTTTTCTGGCTGTTTAGAGTATACTCACCTATTAACCAAAAAACTATTGGAATATGTAGGAGAGTATACCCATAGCTGGTCCATCCATTTATTTATAAGCTTTTGATGTCTCTTTCCTAATATCCATATTTTTAAAAAGAGCATATTTTTAAGGCAGATATTGTTTACAACTCTTGACATATTTCAGTGAGACCCCAGAGGGCGTAACAGTGAAATATGCATGTGTGCATATGTGTGTGTGTGCTTGTGCATATTCATTTGTTTAAAGCTCTTTCATGTGTCCTCCAGAGATTTACACCCTCCAAATTCCTCCTCACGCCTCCTCATTACCAAAATTCTTCGCTGCCTCGTTTCCTGCCGTTATTTCAGCCTGTCGTTTCCTGTAGTCTCCTTCCCGCCTTGTTGCAGCAGCTCACTGCCGCTGGATATTATTGGTCTACATTAACATCAATCAGCACTCATACAGGGATGAGTCACCAAAACACACTCAAACACCTTACACTGACACAAAAACAGACACTTCTGATAAACTCCTGCTTTCTTTGAACATGGTGTTGTTTTTCTCATGATAAGCATGGTCACACCCCATCTTTAAATGACAGGAATAAAACAAAAAGGGAGAGGAGACAAAGAGAGAAAGGCTCACTCATCCTCGACAAGCCGAGCAGACTGCTCCTCCTCTGTCTTTTTATTTTCGATCTTTTCTTTTTCTCTTCTTTGTCACATTTTTCTAATGACAGAGCCTGGGAAACCACATAGTGCAGACAAGACACACACACACACACACACACACACAGAGGCTGGAGCTTGTGCACATGGGTGAATGTCCCCTCACCCTCTCACCCAGTCACTCCCTCTTGTACAGATGGCTGCTCTGGCTGCTTTTTGAGTGGGACTTGGCACAGCTGCAGGATGCACACTGAGGGCTACACATGTGCAAAATCACCGATGCTTCTGCAAAAATGCACGACACACAATACAGAATACACGTCTATGCACATGCCACACACTCAAGTCCCCTACTTCCCACTAATACAAGTCGTGCAAAAAGAGAGAGAGAGAGAAGGAGCCCCTGGCCTTCTGCTTTGTGCAGCACAGAGGATGCTGCCGCCGTCTCATCCTCCCCTCCCTCCCATCTTTCTAGACATGTTTCTTTCTCTGTCACTCCTGCTCCGTGCAGCCATTTCTGTCCTCCCCTCCATTTAAAATCCTCTATTCTGTTGGCTTTCAATTCCACATCTACTCCAGAGCAGCCAGAGCAGTCTCATCTCTCTGCTACATTTGAAGATGCACTTGGAAAGATGCGCCTCACACACCTCCTCTCCCCACATATCCTCCCTCTTTTTACCCCCCCATCCTCTAATCCCAAACACACACCCTCTTCCTTCCATTTTGGCTTCTCCTTCTCCCCTCCTTGTGCCCCCCCACCCCACCCCCCTTGCCTTTATTCTTGTGTATCTTACGTAACTGGGGAAAGATCCAGCTCCTGCCAGTTCTGCTGCATGGCTGCTGTTTCTCAGGCATCATCTTCCTCAGTGCCAAGCAGCCTGCTGGCACTCAGAGGTCCATCTTAGTTTTGTATTCTGCACGTCGCAGGGTTACATGCATTCACGCTGCACGTGTCTCTCTCTCTCACACAAACACACACACACACACACACACACACACACACACACAGACTGGCATAATGCCTATGTTTGCTGGGTCTATTTGCATGTAAATATAACAGTCTGCTCGGCGACATGTATTATGCATTTGTGTGTGAAGGCACCACATTCTCACACAAAGCTGAATGTGACAAGTATGCAGCGTGCATTCCTTACGCACACAACAGGAATACAGACATGAGAGTGCAAATGTGCAGCACTGCAGTCCTTTAAATCTGCTCCAGGCTGGAAGGGCAGGGGTGTCCTGTACAATTACCTCTTCCAATAATTATCAGACATAGCACACAACCAGATGCTGCCTAATTACTGCGGTGATAATTGGGAGGATTATTGCATTTTGACGACTTGCTTCAGTTCTTGATTTTTTTTCTCCTACTTTTGTATTATTCAGGCTACTGATGGAGAAAATGTGTGAGTGAGTGTGTAGGTGTACGGCTGGGAACACGTTGAGCCAGCTGTTGAGGTGAGCAGGTCATTTGCAGGACCTGCGCTGACATCTGCTTGCTGCTGACGCCACTCCAGACTCCGCAGCCTTATTCACTGTCTTCTCTAAAACTAACAGACCTTTCCTTTCTGATCGTGCATAAATTTACATCTTACATCAGTGGCTGGGATTACATAAGGCCTTTAGATATCAGTCATGTAAATTAACCCAAGCTGTCTGGATGTCTTGTCTCACTCTGTGACTTTGGATTAAAAACACATCTGCGCCTCTAAATAAGTTTGAATGCTCTACTTTCAATAGGTTTGTCACTGGAGACTGTGGTTTTATCAGTTGCTACTTCTGTGTTAAGCAGTCTTGATCTTCTATGACGTCTTGAGTGAGAGTTAATGCCTTGAAGTTGCTGAAGTCTAATGTGAAACATGGTCCAGAAAAGAGAAGGAATTAAGACAAAGAAGTAATGAGAACCACTGAGGAACCTTTCTGTCTTACCTGAGGTCTTAGATATACCCTTTAACTACCAAAATTAGTGCATGTACATGGGTTTTTCAAACACAGGTAAACCCTGCTGAATGTAGGAGACAGACTATATTCCCATTGCCCGGGAACACAGCGCTGCAGTAGACAAGTCTGCTTTTTTGTCAACTTGTGTGTGTGCATTGGGGGTTTTGTCGGTGTGTCCATGCAACATCTTGGACAGGCAGGAGAACAGGTAAACATAGACAGCAGCAGGAACAGAGGTCTTTGAAAACTTTTCAGTATTTTCTTCTCTTTATTTATTTCTTGTTTGTTCAGTCTTTCTTTCAAACTTGGTGCAGACTAACTTGGAGTGATGGTTTAATGCTGCTTACAAGGAGACAACTAGTAATTAGTGACGTGTCATTGCATTTCACCAATAAAGTAGCTGAAATTAGCACGATCACCCAGGTGTGTTCCCATCAATGCTGATCGGTGATCAATGCCTTTCTTTGGTCAAGCCAAACTTTTATTGCTAGGTCAAGGTACCTTTGTGATTTTATTCTTCTTGATTGGGAAATTCTTTCCCCTTGCAATATCTTTCTGTAATGATGGATAATGCTCCCAGCTGGTTTCACTCTAATATGTTGCTGTATTTACTCTGTTTTCTGTTGCTCTTACTGCCTAATACTCAAAATACTCTCACTAACACCCCTTTTCCACTAAAATAAATATGCATATACACAGGTTATAGACTCCATTCCCAATTGCCAATAAAACAGAGCTGTGTACACGGCTCTGCAGCAAAGCATGTTTTTCTGTGTGTGTGTTTTTTTTTTTTTTATTTGTTTGATTTGGTGTGTCACAATCAAAGTCATGGACAGGCCTCAAAACAGGTGAGTAAACAGTAGAAAGCAGCGTGGAGGCCTGTGAAAACTTTACGGTGGTTGTTTCTCCTTATACATCTCTTACTTACTCAGTTTCTCTCACAAACTCAGTGCAGACTAATTTGGATCCATGTTTTTGAGTGCTGCTTGGGGAGAGACAGACAGTGTTTTGTGGTGGCGCATCATGTGTCCCACCAGTAATGGGGCTAAAATTAGCGCGCTCACGCAAATGCTGTGCTTCCATTAAAGCTGATAGGAGCTGGAGACGATAAATACCCATGACCACTGCAGAGTCATTAGACCCCATTGATTGTAACCTTTCCCATTACATTAAAAATCCAGATGTTAGCAGGTGTTTGTGTGTATCCTGTGCGGTGGACAATGGGCTTAAAAGTTCTACCTTGTCATAAATTCAAGCAAAGAAATCGCTGGTCTTACTTTTTCAGATTTCTGTGGTATTTTCTGACACTAAGCAATCACCAGCAGAGTAGACAAACTGCTCTCAGTTTATATTGGCACATGCAAGCCTGTGTGCATGGATGGTTGTGTGATTTGCATTTTCAGGTGTGTTGAGTTTGGATGGAGATATTTCTTGTGTATGCTAATGTGTACATAGATCGTTTTAAAATGCCGTTTTAAAATGAAAACATATTAATGAGGATGTGGCCTTAGTTTGGAACCTCATCCACTGCAGATAGACAGATAGACACTCTCTTTCTCACTCAAGGACATTTCGACAGGACACATGGTCGCTGTAATCCCTGAACTTTGCAGAGTTGGCCTTCCTTACGGATCATGCATTCAGTCAGAGACCTCCTACGCAGAAGATTGTAAAAGCACAGCCAGTTTACATGAGAGTTTCGAGTCGGCGTTTTGAGAAAGATATCTCTGGTGCAAGTTTGCTGAAATAAACAGACCTGGCATCCAAATCCATAGCTGTACGCACAGTAAACCTTTAACACAACTTTGCTGTGCATGGATACTTGAGAACACATTTACAGTAACTCGATCCTCAGATGATTTTTTTCTTTGAACGAATGCAAAGGAATGCATTTAGCTCCAAACTTATCCAGCGTCCTGCCTGTAATAAAATGAACAATAACCATGAATTGCACCGCATAATCTGATCCGTCTGTGTCTCCAATCTCCCAGCATCTGTAACCTTACAGAGTGACATCACCGATCCCTTGTGTGGTGGATAAAAAGATGGGCATAAAAAGAGGATGAGGAAGAAGAAAGAGGGGGAGCGATGCGGTAGACGTCAAGGTATGACGTATGGCTGTGCTAAAATATTGAAAAGGAGTTGGTGAGGACAAGTTTGGGGAAAAAATAGACTCGCAGAAGACAGGACGTCACAGGGATGTCAGATTAAATGGTGAAACTGAAAAAGTAGTAGTCCATTCATTGCACTGGCCTCTTGGGTGTCACCATGAAGAAACTGACAGTGGAAGTATTTTCCCCAGCCATCCTCATTAGGCCTCATTACCATGTGACTGGGCTCACAGCAAGACCATATGCTAATTGACTTAACAATTAGCAGTGCCTTACACCCCTCCCTCTGCTCCCTTTTCTTCCTCCTCTTCCTCCTCCGATGCGGTCTGTTCGCAGATGTGAAGGCATCCTGAACCTAAAAATGGCCACCGACCTCCGGTGTCATGTGTTTTGCTTTTATGTGATGTCAGTAAGCATCTTCTGTTACAGATAGAGTAATAGGATGAATGGGGGCGTTGATCACAGGAGCCCAGTGAGATCAGATTTGGTTTGGAGAGTGTGATAGTGATCAGAGGAGCAGGAGAAACAGGGGAAGGAAGAACTGGAGCGAGCCTTGTGCCTCGAGCGTGTGTGTGTGTGGGGGGGTTCATGATCACAAATGCACATATGAAAGGAGAACTTCCCATGTATGTGAACATCCAGCTCATGCACTCAGCTGTGCCATGTGTACATAAAGAGGCCGCACACACACAATCATCCAAACAAGGTACATATGGCATCAGCCCCGAGGAGATACTGTAGCATCCTCTTTTCCCATGAGAGACCTAACTAACTCATGAAAGCGCAGCCTGAGAATAAACAGCTCCACTCTGCTGAATATTGATTAATGATGGAAAACAGAACACGCCAAAATAGGCCCGGGAGCTTTCTGAGTACACAAATACTGCACTGACGGAAGCTCGAGGCTCATGTATCATCTATCTATTGACCAGCAGAAAGTCAATCTATGCATTGACTTCCATTTCCATGCAAACTTCCTTGTCTAATTGGACTCAAGTGGCCATTTAAGAACAATTTCTTTCCAGAGTTCAACAACAAGCCTTTTGTTTATGGGGCCAGCGTGGGAGGGACACATCTCCTAAAGGGGACACCCTTGGTTTTTAGCTGACCTAAGGAGCAGTTAAATGCAAACACACAGTTGGAAATTGCTCTCTTTTCTTTTCTTTTTGGGCTCATCCCCCCTGCCTCTTAACAATGGCCACATGGGAGGGTCCCTGGGGGGTTCCAGAAGAGTGTTTGTTTGAGGGAACAGCAGTAAGACCATTGTTACTTAGGTGTGTGTGTGTGTGTGTGTGTGACACATATAAAGAATGACATCTAACCTCTAAACGAAAGAATGGAGTGACTGACACTCCGAAAATATCCAAATGCATTGTGGGGTGAAAATGGAGGTGCAGCTACTAATAGACATCAACGTTTTAATCCTCACGAGAGAAAAAAAAGTGCCACAGCCAATCAGTCCTTACATTTCACACAGGTCAAAGTCCTCCATGTGTTTAGTTAAGCTTATCACGATTTTACCAAATGCTCTTTGATGTCAAGGCCATATGTGCCAAACCCTGTGCGTAAATGTGCATTCATGTCTAAAATACTGCGTGTCCTTTCTGCTTCACACACACCTATGCATTTGGTGCATCGACATCGCCTTTCTCCCCGGGCTGTCAGTGATGCAACTTCCACCTCAGTGGCAATAAGCCCCGAAACAGCTTTAATACAACACAACCCGAGAGATGCACTCATATAATCCGAGATCCTCTCTGCTAACTGAATACATATCTCGCATCACCTCAATCACACCCCCTTTTTTATTAATCAATGTCCGATGGGCTACATGGTGGACAGCACGTACCTTAATCGATGTAAACAAATCCGATCGAGAAGGAGGGCAGATGCACAGTTGTCAGGTTGGATGGGAGACTGGGAGAGTAAAAATGTCACATTTCGGAATGAGCTCCGCTTGCTGCGTTTGCGTATTCTCTCTCCATCCACATGGACTCGATCAGCCCAGATGATTCCTCCTGCTCAGGCTCTGACACCAGAGGCACCCGGTGATTCAGCCCGTATCTGTTGTCCTCAGAGGCAGAATGGGCATGGACGAAACACGCCGGGGTGTCAGGATTAAAACGATGTTCTTGATCGTTTTCCCCTAAATCCTTTGTTCATCGGTGCGCATCTTTGACTTTCACTCTGCACCAGCGAAGGAGCAGTCATCAAAAATTCATAAAACACACAATGAGTCGAAATCCTGTGATGCGCAGAGACGGTTCTCCCCGACCAAAAAGCAAACAAAAAAAAAAAGAAACCCTGCTGGATCCCCCTTCTCCTGCGCCTTACGCCGCTGAATGTCCCGCTTGATGGTCACTGCTCCCCGCTGCACATCTCCCGACTGAATGCATCACCAAAACTGCGCTCCGCATAACGCGCGTACTGATAATCCCTCTCCGCACACATACACACACACACACACACGTCGCGTACAAACAAAGTGACAGCTCTTCAGAGCCGCCAGTAACTCCTCTCTGTCCTCCCTCCCTTTAACTGGTTTACTCTCCGATAAATTAATTGGTGCCTGACAGGGGGACCACCTTAATAAATCCTTTGTGGACGCACAGCGAGTCTCTCTCTCGCTCCCTCTCTCTCTCCCTTACACACACACACAAACACAAACACAAACACACCTCCTAAATCTTTTGTCTTAATGTCACTGTCACAGCTTGTACGCACAGTTTGGACCCTCCTGCTTAGTTCCAGTTTGCTGTACTGTTTTTTGCCTCGTCCACTGCTCTAAGTCATAGAAAATTTGCCAATATAGTGTCAAGTTAGATTGTTAAAATGTAGTTTCCGGGTGCACCTTTCAGAATAAGTTTTTTTTAAACTAATAGTCATAAGCCCCTTTTCAATGGGACTGTTCGTTTTGAGAAGTGGTGAAAAACAGGAAAGGCATGTCAGTTATTTTTTTTTTTTTATGCATTTGGGAAGGAATTGTGTTATTTATTTTGGCTTTGGGGAGGAACATAGCTACAACTTTAAATAGTAATATTTTGCATTAATTTTAACCATCTCTGAGCCCCAAATTCCAGTGGTGGATTTAAAAGGCATCTTTATTTTAAGAATCACCTAAATAAATCCATTTGGGCAACCAGTAGTTCATCTGGTAGAGTGCATGTCCCATATACAAAGGCCATTTCTTTGCTGCAACAGCTGCAGGTTCAATACCAACCCATAGCCTTTTGCTGCATGTCATCCCCTCCCTCTCCCCCTTTCACTCGAAAGCTGTCCTATCAAATAAAGGCAGAAAGCAAAAAAAAATCTTCATTCATCCATCCATTCATCCATCCATTTATATCATAGCCAGTAACTGCAAAAATAAAAATTATTGTCCAATTTTCAAATTTTGGCGGCCCTCAGACACATTATGTGTGATGCAGGTTGTATGTCTTGAATAATCAATTAATTTTAAGTTTCATTTAACAATTTTACTCAAAAATGAAACATTTGAACTAACCAGATCTTGTAAAAACATCAAATGCTGCGCTCACACATGCATGACAATAGTGAAAAAACATTTTTTTTCAATTATGGCAAAATCCCAACCCTTTTCACAGCATAGGTTCCTCCCAGACAACATTAATGATGGCTCAATTCCATTAAGTGTGCCAGAAAGCTGCTCCAGTTAGTCAGCATCCACAATTCTAGGACCTCCACTAATTGGAACACAGCCATCATCGATCTTATTAAATACACCTGTGCTTTTTCTGAACAGACACGTCTAAAAGGTCTATTTGTCTCTCATTTACAGGCACACAGTGATTCAGCAATCTGTCCTGCAAGTCCTGACCATCAGGGGAAAATTAAGAATCAGTGTTTTTCTCAAGGACACTGCAACATGTAGACAGAAGTTGGACGGAGCCAGAGACTGAACCACAAACCCCGCAGCAAACTCAGTGAGTATTTCACAAAGACTTGCCATATTGTTATCGTTGAGGATTTTATAATATAAATGATGTCAACTCCGTGCTCACATCTTCTGCAACTCATTTTCATTTTAAAGAAATGAGACTCTTATTTTGAAAGTATACCCAGCCTGTTTCCGTTGTTGCTCTGGTTATTTCTAGCTATTTGACTCAGCCCTAAACTGATGTGGTGCTTATTATTTCTCCCTCTAGTCACATGCTTGTTGCCTCAGCTGCTCCAGTCTGTCTACCAGGGAGGCTTTCAATACTGGAGCCCCCACTCCCCCCACTACCTCCACCCCCCACCATCCTGCCTTTATGCTGGTGTATGATGTGAGCCAGTGGAAGTCGCCTGTGGCAATAAGTTTGAAATGGGTGTCCAAACTGCAGTCAAGCAGGAGCAGAGCATGGCAGCCATGACACCTCTGACCAGGTAATCACAATGCAGCTGCTGGTGTAGAATATTATCCGACTATACAGGAACAAACCTTCCCTCTCTGTCCACTCACAGGGTTACACCTCATTTTGTGAGACTGCAAATAATCCAGCGATTTGGGGGAGTTTCGTTTAGTTTATTTGCACACAATTAAAACTGCATAAAATCCAGATGACTAAAAATAAGAAATGTGTCAGGAGAGGAGCCAGAGGCTTATACAAATGGATCCACCCTCAACTTGAAAAGAACAAACAATAACAAAGAAAGAGGGGGGGAAACAACAACAATAAAAAAACATTTTACAGAAAAATACAACAAAAGATAACTGACAACAAAAAGCACACTGAGCAGAGAAAGTAGCCCAATAAAAACCAAGATATACATAGAGCACAATGCACAAAGAAAAAGAAACGATATATGCTCACATAGAAATAATTTAACATTATGAATTAAATGTAATGATAATTTCCTTTTACAAGTCTCTACAGATAATGAGCTCTTAATAATGAGTACTTTATCATTCCAACAGAATAGAATAAAATCTATATTGTCATTGCATGAAAACAGCGAAACGGTGGAGCATATCAGAATCACGTTTTCAAGAAATACAAATAAAAGAATACTAGAGTGCCAAAATATCACAGCAATTTTCACAGTAAAAGGGAAAAAAAGATCAAGTAAGTGCACATCAGGTGCAAAGTGCATGTTAAGTCCTGACTTCATGATTAGGGAAAGTACACTGTGACATCTGAGAAAACAACCATGTTTTGTTTTGTAACACAGAAGGTGGAAGTTGATCGACCTGTCTAATATTACATGAATTAATTTTTAAAATTTGATTTAAAGAAATGGCTAAAGGATGATGCTACAGAAAAACGGTAAGAACACACATTTATATATAAACGCACATATCTGATAAATATTTATGTAATATACTGAGAAAATGTTCAGTTTCCTGAAAAGTGGAACATCAGCCTCATTAGAGAATGAGAGAGTTGCCAGTCCTACAAATCGTTTTTGCAGCAAATAAAATTTATGATAATTAGAGGGGTATGAATTTGCCCAAACAATACCATAAATCAAATAGAGATAAAGCAGGGAATAATATGACGTTCATAAACAAGAGACAATTACAAAACGTCATTATTCATCAACGAAAAAGTCACTGTGAGAGACTTGAGAAATTTCTTTTCCATCTATTGATACTCACAATCCCCATCATATCTCCCGCTACTTGATGCAGATAAAATTAAATGTGATTTTTTTATTTATTTATTTTTTATGTCTTACATCTTAATGGTAAAAAAAACAAATACTGCTGCAATATGAGGGGTACACTTGGAACCAACAACCAGTCACACTCACATCCTGCATGGGATTTGCTCTCTCATTGCTTTTTTCCCCCCAGTTTCCCTTTCACACGCTTAAATACATGCAAAGTGAGATGACATGCGGGCTCTGGGCAGTAAGGAGGCGTATCATATGGAGTGGCAGCTGAGGATGTGAGACTAATCTGACAGGTGCAGGCTGAGAGAGTGACAGCATGGGAAGAGGGGGTGGAAGAGAAGGAGGAGGAGGGGAGGGGTCACTCCTCGAAACAGGACGACTAAGGAGATTAATGGCTCTCGCATTTTATCAGCAGACAGACTAAGGCAGTATATCATCAATACCATCCTTTTTCTCATCATAGTGGTTATCAGCAGTGACAGATTGTGTGCTGAAAAGGATCACATAAGTAATCGCAATAAATGGATTTGAAAGAACATCACTTCACAGGAGTAGGAGAACAAGCTATTTAAAGGGGAAATGTGATTTTCCTGATTATATAATGTTACAATGTTAGATGTTAATCTTAAATGTGGCCAAAGTTTCAACTAATGAGGTTGACATATGTAAAAGTAATCGCTTTGAGGAGGAACTTCAGACTTCAAGCTGTAAAACACTGCAGCTTATGTTGTTGTTTGTTGATCTTAAACACCAATATCCTAGGTCAAAGTCCAGTGCTTGCTGCACCACCTCCACTCCTGCCCACCCTAAGTGGACTTTCATCCTACATCTGTTGCTATGAGCATCTTATTAAAGACATGGATGAGTTTAACTTGTGTTAGTGAATAGCCTGGTGCATCTCACTGTATCCCCAGCAACATTATAGTAACATTAAGGACACTGCACAGGGGTATATATATATATATTTATTTATTTATTTATTTATTTATTTTTGGAGCAGGGTAGTTCATTGATACAAATATATATATATATATATAAAACCAATATTCATTTCACCACACTTTTGGAGTACAGAGCCTACTCTGGGCACAGACGGAGCAGCAGAACACCAGACACAGTGAAAGTGAAACTTAACCTGTAATTGTGCTTGTCTAAAAGTTTGCCTCTACTCACCTCTGAAGCAGCTTCTGTTCTCATCCATGAGCGGATTGACAGATCAGATATCTACCCTGTAACTCAAACAAACTTGGAGCGATCAGCTGGCTGTTTCCCCCAGCTTCCAATCTTTACGCTAAGCTGCTGAAATAGCTATTCACCACGCAAATGTTAGAGTGGCATTGATCTTCTAACTCTCAACAAGAAAGCAAGAGTGTGTTTCCCAAAATGTTTCCCAACCCCCTTTGTACATACTGTTTAGACATACTATATATTTAACACATGCATACATATTGAATAAAGTATTGCATTTTTTTGATAAATACTTCAATTATTCTTTGTTGACTTTGAAGATAATAATAGCCATGACGCCAGGTCACAGGCCTTCAGAAGCTCCTAACTGTGAAGTGGCAAAATTGGTTTCTCTGTAGTTTAGTCACCATGATACTGAGATGAACAGCGAAACACAGAGTTTTTGTTAGCTCCTCTCTGATTCTGTGATTGCTGGAATTAGTGTGACTTTGAGCGTCATGCCAGGTTTTGTGTGAATGAACTGTCTTGTTTGTTTGACTTCCTGAATAATTCGAGCTTAACTAACTTGCCTGCGAGCTAAAACGTGTTTTGGATGCTGAACCACTCCTGTTTTTTGTAAATAATCTTCACATTTATAGAGCTCTCTGGCAAAGCAGCGACATTGCAACAGATTGTCCCACTGCATGTGTGCCCGTGTTCGCATAGTGTTAATATCAGATAAAAGCAGCCAGTGAAGAACTTCTGCTTCAATATTTTTAGGGGGTGACAAGTTGTCTCTGTGTCAGTGTGATGATCATGTGTGGGGATCAGTCGCTGACTAATATAGCTTTACAGACAGGCTGTAGACTAAGTTTGGCTCTGCCTGGTGAGTTATTGTCCTTTAATGAAGAGAGCACATGCTCTTAAGGTGTCATGTGGACAGGAACAACAGTGTCAAAGCCACTGTCTGTCATGTTTGCTTTGGCTTATGCACTATACTTGTATATGATGTACTGTATGTAAAGGAACTTTTTTATGTCTCTGTCTTTATTCTTCAGTGTCAACCACCTCTCTCCATGTTTTATCTGTGTTTCTGTTCCTTCTTTCCTCTCTCTCATCCTTCCCCTGCTTACACATCCAACCCCCCACCCCACCCCCGAGGTTGCCTTACCTTGTTAAGACCCTGCTCGGCTCAAACACAATGAATCACAAAAGTGACGGCAGGGTGGCCGACATACAGGCCGTATGCTGCATCTGTTTCCAGTGACAAGCATCAGGATGAAAGCCAGTGACCTTGCAGGATGTAATAACTATTGCAGGATGCAGGTGTCCAAAACCAGCCGGAAGAAAGTCTAATTTTAAAGAGCACTTTGTTTCCAGACAAACATTATAACTTGACAACAATGTATCTCAGAGGTGGACGATGTGAAGCATGGCATGCAATGAGAGCTCGAAGTGACTATTAGCATCAACTAGCATTTAGCATTCACTAATCTTGCTAATCAGTGTGTCAGTTCATGCCTCATTTGTGTTGGTTGGTTCGTAGATGTAGGTCATAACAGCAGTCACACAGTTAGATGGTCATCTCGATATTTTGACACTGTCAGAATTTTATCCCAAGCTGTCTTTGATCGCACAACAGCCATCCCAGATCCTCTCTCACTGTGCGACGTAGGACCACGACCAAAGTTATCACCATGTTTCTCTCACAATTGTCATCTTTCTTCTGGGAAAGCCTAAAATCGAACAGAGTATATCGGCCTTTAGATACAAAAACATGGGAAAATAGGGTCTAGATTGGATAGGTACCCTTTACGACACACACTCACTTATGTTGCCCATGTTTTTTTGAGATGTATTTATATGTTGGCTTATATAACAGGGACAGTGCAGAATAATAAGCACTGCTGTAAATGTGCAAGTTAGCTAAATGTTTAATTTGATTTGCCGGTGCTGTGTAGTGAAATATGCTGACTTGGTCACTGAGGTATTTCAGGTAGTATGTTCAGTGGGATTATCCTGACCTCATCTGGTCATCAGTGTCTTAAATCCTCCGCCTGTTGCTGGCCTTTCAGAATATGGAAAACCTGCAGAGGTCATGACCTTTTGAAGGGGCATAGCCCTGCAGAAAGAAGTATAGAAATTAAAGGTCATTGGAGTGAAAAATAAAATTTACAAGTTCTGTATCTGGAGGACACATGCACACATGGGTCTTATCTGACCACTTCTAAGACCACCGCATGGACCATAGCACACTTGTTTTCATTCAGTGAGCCTCTGTCAGCTCCTCAGGTTTCTCAATGGCCCTAAACAGGATTTAACCCTCAGAAGGTCAGGGTGAGGTCAGTGGAATAAAGGCAGCTCCAGGATTTACCTTCCTCCTCTAACATCCAGTCACCGTGTCCATGCACTGAAAGGCGTATTGTTTTTAAAGCCTGTCTCAAGGACAGAGGTGGAAAAAGGATTGTGTGACTTTTTGTTATTAGCAGAAATGTCGTCTATTGCAGAAAAGATGAAAGTGGGATGCAGGAGAGCCTTCAGAGCTCATATGAAGTGATATTTTTATTTAGCAAGAGAGACGTCCATTTGTCTGTATAACTAAGAGCGCAGACAAATGAAAACACACTACGATCCATGTGGTGGTCCTTGATACGACTGCTGTGTGTGTATTTGTCCTGTCCTCCAGATACAGAACGTGAAAATCTTTACATAGGTCATTTTTAAGTCATTCAGATGACCTTTAATATGAGCATGAGGTTGGTTGATTCTAGCAATGAAGCTCTTTGGATGAAAATATATATGGTTTGTTGGTTAGTTCAACAGTTTGGTCTAATGTTGAAATATCTGAACAACTGTAACATGGATTGCCACAATTCATGCTCCCCGTTGGATGAATCCTATTGTCTTTGGTGAACTATTTTCCTCTAGAGCCATCAAGAGGTTAATATTTGTGGTTTAAAGTGAAATATCTCAACAGCTCTGGGATGTATTACCATGAAATTTGGCACAGACATTTTGGTCCCCTTCAGGATTAATTGTAAGTTAATCACTTTGATCCCTTAACCTTTCATCTAGGTCAAATTTAAATTTGTCCAATACTTTTGATTTTTGACCTAATACCAGCAAAACTAAATTTACTGCATTCATCTATTGCTTTTCTGGCATTTAAGTGACCACTCAAAACACCTTACAACACAAGCACCATTCATCCATTCACACACACATTCATACACTGGTCAGTTTCCCACCAGGAGGCCTTTGAGATGAGGCCTGTGTGAGTGGCTTCACTTTGGGGAAGCTGTTGTGTCATCCATCTTTATATACAGTCTATGGGTGAGATATGTTGTTATTGTTGCATTTCCCATTTATTCCAAGTCAGAATCCGGATCAGCTTATTGTCACTTCCATATATACAATTAGCACACATGGAGGTGAAATACTGTAGTCAGTCTCCCGACTTACTTCCAGCAGGTGGTATCTCTCCATTGTGGCAGTTTGTAATTCTCATAGCTAATATCTCAGGATGCACAATATTGGATTTCTAGCCGATATCCAATATGCCAATATATAACAACTCATTTGGCTGATAACAGATACGGATATCGAGATATCCACATCCACTTTTTCTTCAACCTAATTTTAGTGATCATCAAGCCTCTTCTGTAGTGGAATTAACATTATATTACATATACTCGTATCATGATGGCCCACCAGCAGATGGACACATGAAAGACAATTCTTTTCAGTGTATGTAATATTCATTCATTGTGCAAAATAAGAAAAATACTTCAACTTGGGGTTGATGTTTTTTACATGTTCACTTTGTCAATCAAAAAGAAATACATATACATATATCGACAGAAATTAGCATGTTGACCGATTCTGATATCTCATTTTAAAGCCAATATCTTATGATACCAATGATATTATCATGCATCCCTACTAATATCATACAATATCAGCTGGTTAGACACAGCAACAGTCAAAATCGCCTCCACACAAACGTGTTGATATTGATTGAGGCTGCGACAAAGTTCACCAAAGCCGAACTCCATCTGGTGTGGATATGCAAATTTGCTTTACTACTTGAATCGAATTTATTTACTCCCTACGCTTGTATTGAACTGAACAGGATGAACTATTTGCTGGTTTTAATTTCGCCCATATTAATGTACACTTAAGCTAATATTGGCTCACTTTCAACATCACCCTAGGCAATCTGCAAAACATCTGATCAAATTGTTGTCTTGTGTACTTTCTAATCTTTTACCTACTGTAACCAGGCCCTGCGATTGACAGCACGTTATCGAAATGTCCTCAACTTGTCCTTAAATAAGCCCTGAACCGACCATGATCCAAGCGAAACTCAGTTATCGGTACTCCCTGTGTTTTCTCCTCTTTTTGAAGGTCTACCCACATGGATCTCTGTTTTCCTGTTTCCAGTCACCAAGTGCTCTAGCCTGTCTGTTTTTTATTGCAGATTTGAAGATACAGATGTATAAGTTTACATCACAGCAAAATAGTGGTCAAGCTAAGGAAAGGTGAATTGGTGGTCTCCTAAAAAAGGCAGTCTGGTGCACCTTGCAAGTTGCAAAACTCGCTCTGTATAATTGGCACCTTGTTAAACAATTAATATGAGGGGGAAATTCGACTACAGCTGAGTTATATAAAAGTCCACAGCCTGTCTCTCTCTTTCTCCTGCAGCCACTTCATCCCAGTCCAGGCCCTAACCTCTCGAGGTCCTGTGTTACCTCCCCCCTCCTGCACAATTACCCAACCAAGTGGAAGCTGCTCTGTCTGGCGTTGGGCACAGTTTGAGACGGGGTGGGGTGACTGCACAGCCCCATGTCTGTTGCTTCCTGATGGGGGAGACGAGATTGGGGACATGGGTTTTGGTAAAGGGGGATTATTGCACAAAATCACAGGCGTGCCTTCACAGATAGCAGAGTGCTCGTTGCACACATTGCACGAGACTTTAACTCAATCTGCCTTCCACGCTCAGACAAACTGCTAACCCCCTGCGTGGAATCAGACACCACACAGACAGATAATCCTTTTCAAAGTCTGTCATTTGATGTCTCCCCCACACTAATTTTTGGTTTTGGGGAGGGTAAAGGATTATTGATTTAGTGGGACACTGGCCAGATGTACCCACATGCTCGACACATCGTCATAAAATTCAACTATTTGCAGCAATCTTGACCAGCGTCATTTGTGTAGAGAGAAAGGTTATGCATTGAGTGCTTAATGGCCTCACTAATGTTTCACTACAGGGTCTTTTCATTCCTGTCTAATATAGTGAAGGTCCATCAATCTGTCCACACAACAACTTCTTTTCTGTGTCAGCATTGCAAATCCCCAATCTCTTGGTCTGTCCCTGCTCATCATCTACAAGCCACTTTCCATCTCATCTTCTCTTCGCTTTCCCGGCCTGTCACACATCTTTCACTCTGCCCTTTTTCTTCCCGTCTTGCCATTTTTTCCCCCTCAGCATCCACATTATGTCTTGGTCTCCACGTTTGCTCAGATTTTAGGTTTGATTCAGGGAATAGAATCCAACCGATACAGTTATTGTTGAATTTTTAAGTGATACATTAAAGAAGACTTAAATGAACTAAAACAGCTCAGCAGCTCAGAGCAAGTTTAAAGGGACACTCTGCCAAATTTCAACCAGCTTTGTACCAAAACAATGTGGACAGTATGTGTTAATGAACTGTGGTAGACTTCCCTGCATCTTACCAGTGCCTGGATATCCCTCCTTCCTGCGGTAAACTCTGCTGGATGACGCAAAGTGTTACAAAACACATGATGCGTTGGATTTTGGCTGGCTATCAGGCTGTTACTCAAACTACAGACTGTACCTTCGCATTTGCGTACTTCCTGCTACCCATGCTGCCACTGTGGCTGAAATACAAGTTAAAACTAGGTAGTGCTAATTCTTGCTGAAAATGTTTTTTAGAAACTGAGATCAAATGGTAAAATTTAGCAGCGCTGATCTAATTTAAACCAAGATTCTTCTACAGTTTAACTGCGATGTTTGGGCTTCAGTTTTGCTGTTTTGCAATCCATCTGAATATACAGTCTATGGGTGAAATATTATGTTATTGTTGCATTCTCCCAGCTGACTACCAGCCAGGCAGCATTTCATCACCGTGGCAGTTTGTATTTTTCATGGCTAATATCATACAATACCAGATGTTTTGACCCGGCAGCAATAAATGTATCCCCCACACATACTTGTTGCTATTGGTTTAGGCTACGACTTGGGCGGTCAAAGTTCACCAAAGTTGAACTGGACATGTTGTGAAGATGCAATTTTGCATTGGTACAAAAATACAGCGATGTGTTGAAACTGCCAATATTAGCTTATTTTAAAGCTGCTTATGTGTGCCCTTAAGTTAGTGTCACCCTAGGCAAGCTACAAAACAACTGAATAAATTATTGTCTCAACTACTGTTTTCCAACAGTAATTACGCCTGGCGATATACAGCAGATTGTTAAACTGTCCCTGGCTTATCCGGAAATGACCTTTGAGCTGACCATGTTGTAGGCGGAGCTTCTCGACCAGCTAGCATGGCCCGGGTTTTCTCTTCTTTCAAAGGGTCTTATTTACCCACATGGATCTCTATTTCCCTGTGTTCAGTCACCAGCTGCTCTGAGCATGTCTATTTCTTAAAATAATGATAATATGAGATTGTTTCTTGCAAGCCAGCACCATTGTTTCACATGTACTAGTTTGCATTATGTCACCCACCAGTGGAAGTATTTATTGGTTCCTTGTGGCGCAGTGGATTCTGGTAGTTGTAGGTTTTCTACCTCACTAAAAGGGCCCTTTTTTTCTGTTCTCTGTAGTCACATAACACCTAAATTAGGTGTCGTTCTATGTATGGACATCCTAGTTTTATTAAAAAGCCATCTTTCCAGCGGTGAAATACTTTAAAGATAAGCTTCTACCTTCCTGCGTGTGTGTTTATGTGCGTCTCTGTGTATACGTAGGGTTGAGCATATAAATGGAGCTGGCAGGACCAGAGAGCAGGACCAGACTCAGGAAGGAAGGAGCTCCACTCAAATTAATCTCCACTGGACGGCCCAGTAAAGGAGCAGAGCCATTTTTGGGAGCAAGGAGCCATCTCCTAGGTGAGTACCATGGCAACAGCCAACGTGGGCCCCAGCTTTCAGAGCTGTCCTTTTCAAGCGCCCGATCAGAAGTGGCAGGCCAGGTTTTTTGTTATGTGGCGTCTCTTACTCTCGCTCCCTCTTGCCCATTCTTCTGCCTCTCCTTTTCTCTGCCTGCATGACACGGTGCTGGCCTTGTTCACCAGGGAGGCTGTGAGAAGACTGCAGAGGGCGAGTGTCTGTGGGAAAATATTGCCAGACAACACGGGGGTATGTGACAGTGAAGGCGAGCTAATATTGTCTGGGACAAAAAAGGAATATACAACTAGTTCAGATAGATTTTCAGAGCTACATTTGACACTACAGTTGTATATGAGAGCTGCAGATTTGATGCTTTCTTATCTGTGCTTGAAAGGTTGTATAAATAGAAATAGAGAAGCCTTTTAATTTAATTCATCATCAGAAAAGTAAAACTGCCTTGAGCGAGTCTTAAAATCACTTCTTTTCATGACTTCAAGTCATTTCAAATGTGCTTGCTCTTGTTTTTGACTCCTACTGTTTCATTACTAATTTTGTTGTCATCTGTATGTGAGCGGCCAGGGGCGCAGCACCAAATTTAGGGCCCTATGCATAAGCAGTCTCTGTGGGCCCCCTGCCCTTCTCCCTTGATCCATGTCGCTTTCATGCACAAAGTCAGTTTGCTATCTTTCCTGTTCCTCTTTTTCTTTTAGTCTTTGAGACCCTGATGTGTATACTGGTGCTCCAGTAAAATAAGCAGTCACTCACTTGGCTCTAGCTGCATTTAGTGCAGGGACCCTACTCAAGCCTACTCAAAAGTAGTTCAGAGCACCACTGTGCCTCAGCGCAGCCTGAGAGCCACTTACATGACTGTAGTCTTGTTTCCTCTACATTGCATATGTTTCATTTTACTACTGATAAAATGTTTCTTAGTGCGACAGTTGTCCACACATTTTATATCAGGGATGCAGTAGTGATATTTGAGGTTATGGAAGAGGTTTTTTGTTTTTTTTTTTGTTTTTTTCTGTCTCTGCTACACTATGTTTTCAGGTTGTCCTTCAATCCTTTTCATTGTCATTAATTCAATATCTAATTCAATATCAGACGTTTTGAGGGAATTTCCTTAAATTTGGCGCAAACGTGTACATAGATTCAAGAATGAATATAATTTTAAAAAGGAAAAAGGAAATACACGTAATGTAATCAGTTAGTTATTATTAGTTAGTTAGTTAGTTAGTTTTATTATTTTCTGTTAAAAACATATGAGTACAATATAACATTCACTCTGTTGCTTTGCATCTTTTAGTCTTCTTTCGGCATAGCTTATTTCCAGTCATTTGTCAGCCTTACTCCCCAGTTAAAAACATTTGTTCAAAAAGTGTTCTATGAAACAAATGTAATAAGTAGAGAAGTAGTTACATGATTAAAGTAGTTACATGACTTATTAATATTTTAATAGTGCAATTAATAATCTGTAATCTGTTACATATCAAAAGCAACCATCCCAAAAGTGTCACAAAACCTGATTTTGGCCAGAATTCAAATATTCATATGCTTTTGTCAGATTTCTGACAGAATTTCTCACAAATGACTAATTGAGTAAAATGATAATGAGATGATATTTTATATCCAAAGGGTCAAATTCATTGTTACGTCATAACGTTCTGCAAAAAAACTTCTCTGGCCGTTATTCAACACCATAACTCAGAACCATAAAGAGAGACACTTGGTCAGATACTGAATTGGTGGCATTTATCTTGAAACTATGTTGAGTGTATAGATCCTCTGTGCTGCTAGGGAAAGATGTGTGTACAGCATCAACATTTCAGAATTTTTGATCTTTGCGGCAACATCCATATCTGAAGCGCTGCCTATTTTCATGGCTACATTATGACTTGACTGACATGGATGTAAACCATAACTTTACTGGTTGGCAGACTGGTTATCATGCTGTGGTAAGTCTACTTAAATATTATTTTTGATCATTTTAGATAATTATATCAATGTTTATTTATTGTTTAATATTGTTACTGTCTGCTTATGTCTTCAAATTGCTAAAAACTTTTAACATCTAATTATATCTACTGTGACAGTCACTCATATTGTATTTCCGAATGCTCAGATATTGACTTTAAGTTAAAAATAAAAAATAAAAAAAGGAAGAAGAATAGGTTTGTCCTCAGCATCTTCCAGAACTACTACTTTTTACATCATCCTGAAACAATGACAAAGCTGACATCAGGTGTTTTGGTAGGGTTTATTACATTCATAGAACAGTGATTACCTGGAGTGTTACAAGGTGCATGTCAGCCAGTACAGTAGTCGCTTAAAGTATCATCACATGAAAGGTTAATAAAAGGTATGTCGACGTCACAAAACACATGCTGAATAATCCATTGTATTTCTTGCTGCTTCACCATCTGGTTAGTTGATTCATACAGAAAGTGCTTCTCTGTTTATGTTAACAGAGAGCCACCATGTGGATAAATGAGGAAGTCCACGCAGACGGATCAGAAGCCTAAAATGAGACTATATGGTTGGTATAGTTTTCCTACAGGGGATGGATATTATTAAAAGACACAAAGACAAAACAAAGTTTGGGCTACAGGTGATCCATGAAAATGTTCATCAGATTCCCTGTTTTAAAGTATTTATTTATATTTACCTGCATTATAATATTTTTTCCATTACTAATAACCTCCATGCTCTCCCTGACTAGCCCATCTAACGTGAACCCATGAGAGACCGCAGCCATCCGAGGTGGCGCGACACTTTCTGGAAGACGTAGCCTTTGCTGCAGTCAGCCTCTTGGGGCCGACTGATCACCCCAGTGAGGTAGAACACCTCCCTGTACAGGGTGAGCAGGGGGCTGCCGGAGCTCATGGTGCAGTCGGCGTTGGTGCGGGGAGTGGTGCAGCCCATTTTATTGGTCATCAGGTTGGAGTGAGTGTCCACACACCGAGGCAGGCTGTTGTACGCCAGTTGGTTAAGGGTTAGCGGGCCCTGGAAATCAGATAGAGCAGCAGATTCTTTCCAGCCAGTGACAATGGCCGGTAAGTCTCCGGACATTAGGACACTTTCCGCAAAGTCTTTTTCTGGCACACAGGCAGCAATCACGTCCCGCTTAAAGCTGATGCGGCCCTGGAGCTCAATCACAGCCAGGTCATTTTCCGACCGTTCTGCCACGTAGCGCGGGTGAATGTGAACTATTTTTGCGTACAGCGTGCCCCCTCCAACACCAGAGTTGGTGGTGCGGGTGCCTGAGGAGGTGCAGGTAAGAAGACATTCAGTATTATGGGGTTGCACACATACAGACATGTCGAGCTACAATGGTTGCTCGATCAACTAGCTAATCCACAACAACCATTTTTAATAATCAAATAGTTGTTAGTCATTTTTTTAGGCAAAAATGCCAAACATTTTATGTTTGCAGCCTATCAAAAGTGAAAATTTTAAGCTTATCTGTAGGAAACTGAATATTTTTGAACTGATGGTTGGAGGAAACAGGGCATTTAAACTTCCCTTGTGTGGGAGTTAGGGAGATTTATTGAAAGACATTGAATATAGTATAATAAGTATGTTTTTAGTGTCTAATGAGTTGTTTATATTTACATAGGAAGCGGGTCCTTGTCCAGTGAGTCCGTCATGTTGCACAGTCATGTTTCTATAATAGTTCACAACAGACAATCCAAACACTTGCTCTAGATAGGGCCATTTACATTTTCTCATCAGCCATTGTAACTTGTTTTTTTAATGTAAAACAGCTTTATTCAGTGTTTTACCAGTTTAAATCACAGGTTCCATTTGTTCTGAAGAAGAAAAGACCTCTGTGTATAATTTGGCTTCTGGTAAAAATCTTCTGAACAATTAAAACTATAGAAATCCTAACCGGATGAAGTTTCTACTGGTTAAAAGAAAGTGCGCACACATAGCAGGCGCTGGATGAACGGGCCGTCAGCTACATCTCCAAACAGCATAGAAAAAACACAGATTTGTGACATGAAACTGCTTTATTCAGTGTTTTTACTGTTTTAATCACCTGCTCCATTTATTATGGAGAGGAGGAGACTTCTGCAGATGATTTGGCTCCCAGTAAAAACCTCCTGATATGTTAGATATATACTTTTTAAATGTCTACTGTGATTTGGTTTTAGTGCAGCTCAGTCTAAAATATTTTGGAGCTCAGAAATATAAGCGGTGGAGGACTGATTGTGTTTTTATACTTACCGACAGTCACCTTGAAGGAGCGGTATTTGCTGGCACACTGAGCTGTAGTCAAGACCAGGTTCTCCTTCAGAATGATGCCACTACAGAAACCAGTGGAATCTGAATTCTTCAGAAGAGCCTGCAAACAACATAATGACATGTAGAAATAAGATGCTGGTTTACTGTGATCAGTAATGAGTCACAGTGTGAGTGTTTCTACCTGCCAGGGACACTCGGATAAATTACAGGTAAGTCCTTCAAAGTTGCTGCGAGTGTTGCTGGACAGTCGGCTTTCCCACTGAGTCAGACTGCTCACTTTACCACAGGGATACGAGACTGAAAGGAGAATGTGAGATGATTATAAATACATCAATAACATCAATTCTCCAAAAAAAAAAAATTTTAATCAACCTTCTTTGCAGTCAAAAATTGCCTCAACTTTTTAAAATGAGAAAGAAAGCTAATGTAGTCTGTGGTTTTTGTTTTGCGTAGTGGGTTGCTGTCTTGCTCGGTGAGACGGCCTGCCCTGCCTATGATAAAAAGCTGATGTACTTGCAAGAATTTGATTGGCCGTATGGAAACAAGTTACTCATACAGATTTACAATAATGCTGCTGACATACAGTTCATTCATTTTTACAAGTACTGTACATCTGTCTACCGAATACATAATATTTTATATTTAGTATATGTTATAATAAATACTTTGTCAGCAAGTTTCATTTTTACTTGATTTCCATTCTATACATATTTGTATGACCATTGTTAGAGGGAGCCTGAAAGTTCCAATGACTGCTTCTCCGTAATTGCTGTACATATGATAATAAATAACTTTAGCATTTTAATTTCAGCTGGACTGAAATACTGGCATACCTGCGGGCTCGCACTTATTCCTGTCTGTGCGGCTCAGCTTCCATCCGAGGGCACAGGAGCACTCATAGGACGTGTAGCCTGGTTTACAGAACTGGGAGCAGCCCTTGTCCTTTTCCAGCGTGCACAGAGTCTCGTCTGCATCGTGGATACAGAAGGAGAAGGTTGCAGTGCTCACACACCAAATGAGAAGTGAATTAATGATGAAGATCACACACAACCTGCCAACACCTTCTCACCTTTTTCACAGTGGACTCCTGTGAAACCCGACTTACAGACGCAGTCATAGCCTCCAACGCTGTCTGAACACATGGCTCCATTCTTGCAGGGGTTCTCTGCACACTGGTCTCCATCTACACACAGACAGAAAGTCTGTGAGAAGATGTAATGTACTGCTAATGACTGTGCAGTGTTTGAAAGGTAATTCAGTGCAGCACTTACCAATGTAGACAGACCAGAAAATATCCTGCAGGAGAAAATATCAGTGATAAGTGAGTCATTCACACAGGGCGTTCATGACATAGATGCAGTTAGAGATATAGACAAAGCAAAGAAGAGGCACAGAGGAGGGGGTTCTTGAGCTCACCGTACGATACGAGTCCTGGAAGACCTCTCTGGCCTGCTCATAGTTGCACACTTTCTCCATGCAAACCTGCTCTAAGCTGGAAGGCTGAGCCGGGTTACTGCCTCCAACGTTCCTCTTCTGACGGGAGATCACCAAGCTCGCCTGCTGCTTGTCCAAGAACACTAGAGGAACAGAAAAAGTCTCATTGTGAAGCACTGCGGGTCTTGTGTGATTAGCACGTACCTTTTTTTGAGAGATAATAAAATAGTAGCTATTAGTTGACAGAAAAATAATCAGCTGTTTGGATAGTAATAATTTCTTAAAGGTCCAGTGTGTAGGATTTAAAGGGCTATATTGACAGAAATATAATATAATATAATATAATAACTATGCTTTCTTTAGTGCATAATCAACTGAAAATAAGACTAGTTGTGTTTTCATCACCTTAGAATGAGCAGTTTACATCCACATTGGAAGCAGGTCTTCGTCCACCGCCATGTTGCAACGCCATGTTTCTACAGTAGCCCAGAATAATCAAACCAAACACTGGCTCTTGAAAGGGCCATTTGTCTTTTTGCAACGGCCACCGTAGTTAGCAGCCTCTCAGAGAGAAGCCAAACATGGTCAGAAAAGCACTGATTTGTAACATGAAACTCTTCTAATTAATGGGAGAGATGAAATATGGAGACGAAGAGATCTCTGCAAATGATTTGTCTCCTGTTAAAATCCTCTAGAACACTGAAAACAGGAAATTCTAACCAAGAGTTCATGATTGGCGCACAGGAGACGTTTCAGCTGGTTGCAATCTGCAATCCTTGCCACTAAAGGCCAACCTCAGCTTTTCCGGCACTTTAAAAATCATTTTAAAAATGCATCACACCTTGTAAAGTGAGATCTAACACTTATACTTAAATGGAAGTGTTATTGACGTTACAGAGCTGTCTTATATTGTCCGTTGTGAATGTTGTTATCTACCACCCTGCATTGCAGAATATTTATGCCAGAATAATGTCCTGTGTTTGCATACTGTAATATTTCAGCATGCAGTTTAATTACTATTGGTTTCATGATAAGGTTTTGTACATGCTAATGGAATTTTGAACACAGCCAATGAAAATAATCATTAATCGCAGTCCTACATTAGATGATGATGACTAAATAAAAAAGGCTGTTATCATTACAAAGACGATTCCTAAGAAAAGGCTGTGCTTTGAAATAGGGCAGAAATAAACAAATCTGCAACCAATAAACAAAACTAAACTAATCAATATATGCAGCATCTCATCCACTGAGGCTAAAGCTGGTATTTTACAAAACCACCACCCTGAAACCCTTAAAAACACAGCAGAGAGACTCTGACATTTCATGTACTCAGCATTCTGCCAACTTGACCTCATTTTGATAATACTCTTTTCTTTCCTCTCTCTAGAGCTCAGACTACGGCATCCTCGAGCTCTGCAGACCCATCTGGCTCTCACCTGTCTGGGGGGTCTGAACGGCTGCCATGGCCCCTGCCAGCAGACACAGCAGAGTGGCAAATGTGGTCCAGGAGTGCATGGTGACACTGAAGCGTGATCTGAGTTGAGTTATCAGTGCAGCGGGGATCAATGTGTCCTCCTACAAACAAGACGAGGTGATTACAGACATGATGCACAGGATAAATCAGAGAGAGACAATGAGACGTAGAAGCCTGGTAAAGTGTTAGGTCTGCCCAGGGTTCATTAATGTTTTAGAAGACGATGATGGCACATCAATAATATACACAAATATGGTCTGGTCATTCATAAATAATAGAGAGATCCTTCTTGTAACAATACTGTTGAAATAATGGGACAGATCTATTAGCAATGAATTTTAGTTAAAAAAAAAACAAAACAATTATAACTAATAACTGTTAATAAGTAAGTAATAATAATTCGTTTTTGAATATAGACTGTATGTGTTTTTGTGTGGACTGAGCATTTATATACATTCACAGCATTAATTTGGCACCTATACTTTATTTTAAAAAAGGCATGGAAATATGACTTTTTACACATGTTTAAACAGTTTCAGCACTTTGCAGATTACAAAATAAAATGTTCATGTGATATACTCAACTAAAAATGCAAAGGTGTACTTCACAGTTATGCGTGGATCAAAGTAACATAACTATGTAAGCAATTGTAAAGACTAGTCTGATCAATTAGAATCAAAATCAGAAATACCTTGCTGATCCCCAGGGGGAATTTGTGAGTGATTACAGTTGCTCTAATGTAAAGCATAGAGAATTATAAAACTAGAAATAAATTACAAGGTATGTAAAAAAAATAAATATAAATATGCTACAGAGTTATACTGGTGCAAAGTATAAAAAATCTAAATATGTATAATGCACTAAGTATGCAAAGTGAGTAAAAAATATAAAACTATATGCCATTATATGCTACATAACAATGTATAAAACTAGTATGTAGCGTTAGAAATATAAAATATGTGTATAATGCTATAAAGTACAACACAATATATGCAGAAATAGGAATGTATGTGCAAAATATGTTAAATACACATTCAACAGTGGGAGGAACATTTCACAGTTGATAACTGCAAAGGCTATTGCTGTATTTGAATTATTGCACCAATTACGGCAGAGTTAAGACCATGTATAAAGAATTATTGTACCTTTAAAAACCTGTTGTTTTGTTGCAAGAGAGTTTGCATTTAGTAAATTAGAGTATAAGAAGAATTTATTAAAACATATTTATTCTAATTTTGTAATGTCTGTTGTGAATGCCATTTAAACTAAAACCTTACACCATTATTCTCATGTTTTGTTTGTTTAATAATTTATGAGCATCCAGTAAATGACCTCATACTGTTTTATCATCACTGAGTCATTGTTGCACTGCTGCCATGTTAGTGGGCCTTATTTTCTGTTTACACATTGTAAACAAATACTGAATGAAAGATTCTTCTAAACAATACACAATAATAAGTGTGTATATCACTGATAGTCACCTCAGCAGAGAACATTGTGTTTATCTGATCTCAGAGAGTCTCCACTGTGCGTGTGCGTAGCTTTTTAGCAGCCTGGTAGCATTTAGCTCATGTAATGTTACAAAACACAGAAGGAGCCAGAAAAAGTGAAACGCATCTTAATGTGCTGCAGAAACATACAGGATGCTGCTCTTCCACCAACTGCTGCAATGTAACATAGATGTGAATATTAACATTTTACATATCCGTGTGTTTTCAGGGCGGGTCCAACAGAGTAACGGTACGAAACAGCAACATTAACAGCAGTGATGCTCGGTACCTACCGCTCCGGACTGAATTCACGGTACCGGCCCGGTCTGGTCCCTCTCTCTGCCCGCTGGTCTTGCTACACACCGCAGCTTCCTGCACGGATCGGGCCTAACAATCTAAAATAACGGATGATGACCACATCCAAGCCTGCACAGTGTTTACTGCCTGTGGTGAGTGTGATGGAATAAAGAGGCCATTAGAGGGCGCTGTAAGACAGAGCTGACTGTCCCTGTGCAGTACAGTATGTTGTCCTGCAGGACATAGACACATTACCAAGAGCCTGCAAGACTGACTTTAGATGAGCAGTGGAGGATGAAGTACTTGAAAGCCATGCGTGAGTCAAAGTATAGATTTCATACCAGAAAATAACTTTGGTAAAAGCTAAAGTCACCTATTATAATATTACTTGAGCAGAAGTCATTAAGTCAATTCAAGTCAAGTCAGTTTTATTGACAGCCGATTATCACAAATCACAGTTTGCATCAGTGGGCTTTACAGCATACGACATTCTTCTGTCCTTAGACCCTCACATCAACTAAGAAAAAACTCTCCCTTCCAAAAAATGTAATTTATGATAGCATGTAATATTACCTTGCAAATTTTGTCGTTTATGTATGCGGCAATAACAACCATATTTGTATATTAATAGTGGAGGCATGACTAATAATAATGACAGTAGACGTTGGTGTCAAGTAGGATCACGGCATCTGTGCAACCAAGACTCACAACACAGGCGCAGCCATAGACAGGACCACAGCATCAACACAACCATGACCACAAACCAGGTGCAGCCATGATCCAATAAAACAACGAGACAAGGTAGCACAAACACTCTGGAAAAGAAGCCGAGTTAGTGAACTTTAGTAATAGGACATGAGTTTTTGCAGATAAAGAGAGACAGAGAAGCAGAGAGGAGCTCAGTGTATCATAGGAGGTCCCCGGGCAGACTAAGCCTATGTCAGCCTAACTAGGGGCTGGCACATGGCAAGCCTGAGCCAGCCCTGACTATTAGCTTTTCTATCAAGTATCTGATAAATACTGTACTTAAGTATCAAAAGTAATTTTATGATATTAAAAGAATATTTAAACGAAAATTGAAAATTCAGTCATTATCTTCTCACCCTCATGCTGATGGAAAGCCAGGTGAAGTTTTATAGTCCACAAAACACTGCTGGAGTTTCACAGGGAAAAGGCATCACAGTTATCTCCCAAACAATTGAAGCAAATGGTGACCAGGATTCAAACATTAACAAAATAATAATACTCCTGTCTGTCCATACTGCTTGACCGAAGCAATTCAAGTGTCCTGAAGCCCCAACATGCTAAGTTGTATTGAACCATGTCACTGACTCCATTTTTTTAGGCTTTTTGAAGCAGGGTGAATTCTTGTTCCTAAACCAGGAATCAAAACCACCAAAGGGAAGATAGATCTGAGGTGTCACAGTTTAAAGGATAAAAGGTGTACTTATTTTCATGTCTTTTCTCATGTTTTTGCCTTATACATGTGAAATGTGAATATTTTCAGGCATCTAAAGATCCTCCCAATGAAACAATCCAAGATACCTAAAGGCCAAGACTTGTCACGTGTCATTAGGGGTCACAGAGGAAAAAGCAGTAGTTTGGAATTTGCTTGTTAATCTTTGGCCTGTGTTTAGCATGTCGATGTGTCTTTTTATATCTGCAGACATTAATACACACCTGCATTTGAAAAAAAAAACAGAAAGATTTAGGACTATCAGTGTTATTTTCTTCAGCAGTGTAATCAGAATCAGGAACTCCTCTGATGCACACGCCTGATCAAACAAACTGGGATACTATCTGCTGTGATCAATAGGAGAAGCTTAACTGCAAACAAACACACATGAGTCTAGACAACAGCAAACAGCCAACAACCAGATTGGAGCTTTACACACATCAGCTACATAAAGCAGACAAGTGAAAATCATAGAGGACACGAGGATTATATGGAAACTCTTGAGAAACTGAGGGCAGAGAGGCTGTGAAGTTTTCAGTACAATGAAGAACAGTCATAGCATGTATCTGAAATAAAAAATAACATTTCAAAGATTTATTAGATCATTTAGTTAATTCAGGAGGAATTATGAGCCTTTAGAGTTGTTGCATTTTTAATGTCAGATGTGTTTTGTGATTCTTGTATGGGGACTATCAAACACACAATGATAACAGTTGCTGAAACTAGGCCATCAAGGCTACGCTCTCCAAACCCAAAGTCCCTCTTCAGTGGCTTTATTTCAGTGGGATTGTTTGTGAGAGCAATGTAATTTGCAGACAGGGCCGTGGGGCTTTCGTCTCAGCTGCAGCCGTGTTAAATGTCTCCATTTCCCAAGTCTAATAACAGAGGTATTATAAGAGCCTGCTTAGACCAGCTGGTCCCTGGTGCTGGACAGGGGCAGGAGCTGGACTGCCCAGTCCAGGGAGACCCACCTCGGATGAGGAGAGCGGAAGGAGAGACTGCCGTGACAAGCAGAGCTGCAGATAGAGGTGTAAATGATTTTGTTCATTTCCCGGGTGATTGTCGTGTGAGGTGAAATCCAAAGTTGTTGCCAGGAGTCACGTGTTTGTACATGTGCAATATTATATGTAGAGTATGGGAGCATGCACTGTGTTTGCATGCACTGGAGCACAAATCTCCCCCAGTCATCAGTCTCTTTCTCTCAATTATGTTTTATTCAACATCCCCCTTTTGTATTGTCTCTCTCTCACACTCGCTCACTCTCTCTCTTGCCTCTATGTCTTCCCACTCCTCTCATTATTCTTTGAGTGCCGGCTCACGAGCAGGAAGGAGAGCGGTGCAGCGCTCACGTGTGACCTTGCTGACCCATTCCTCTTCAAATCTAGGATCCAATTTTACAGGCATGCTAAACAAACAGCCATCACAGAAGGCATCTATAATTAATGTCACCTGCTTCTTGACAACTTTGTGATGGATGCAGGCCGGAGACGAAATCCCCGGGACTCCCTGCATGGTGGAATTTCAATTATCCTTCTTGCATCTTATTACCTCCTCTGCTTTTCATCACTTTTTCCTCGACTGAAAAATCTTAACTACAAGATGAATTTCAATTAAATGTGGTGCAAACATTCATGATCCCCAGAGGATTCATTGTAAATAGAGATTTCCAGAGAGGATGTTTTTCTGTAGGCTAACCCGGAAGCTTTTGTTGCCCCAGTTTCCTCGTCAAAAAGCCAAGGGGATTTTTGCATTGGATTTTGGCAGAAAATAAGCTCTGTGCCAAACAGATGTTTGTGATACGTAAATGTTTTGTTCAGCAAGATAATAGCCACAAATAAAGACTACTTTCATGATTTTTGAAGCCTAAATGTAATCACCGGAAGTAAAAATCTACTGCTAGGCTAACACAAGCTACACCATGGTTGCGTTGCCACCACTAAGTTGTAAAGCTATGATCGGCTTGATGACATTGTGTAGTTTCATTTGGCCACTTGTCAGCAACTACCTTTTTTAAGACACATAAAAGCTTCAACGTCTGCAAGTGAAGTTTTTGCTGACGTCATTTATGTCGTAGAACAAAACGTGAAAGTCTATTCAACTTGTGTTAGCCAAAGACCTTCCAACCAAAAGCCCATTCAAAAAACCCATTGATTTTTAACTGAGGGAACAGAAGGTGCTGAAATGCTCATAGATTTCCTGGTGTTAGGACTTATTAATGGGGTCCTCTATACTTTGGTCACCTCCTGACTTTTCATCTAGCGCCACCATCAGGTCAAATTTAAGACCAAATACCTAAACTAATCACATCAGCCTCAGCTGTACCTTGTGTTTTGTGCTAATTAGCAAATGTTGCTGTATCAGAGTGGGCTCTCTCTGTTTTCTGCCCATTATCATCATCGGGCTGCATGCAGTGTTTCCCTAGAGCCCTAATTACTGGATGGCACTGCTGAGTGCTATATCGGGCACGCAGTGCCCGCTACTTGGAGGTGCATTTCCTACCTGGCTTCCATGTCAGGGGCAAGGCAATTAAATAAAGGCTGGGACAATGACTTTAATCCCATGGGAGCTATGGGTTATGTCACATGCACATGAAGCTGCAATGTTGAAGGGTTACAGCAGACAGTGGAATAAAGAAATGGTGTCCACTCAGGTGCTCAATAAGTGCGCTCAGCCTGACCAAACTTTTTGGGTACTCTCAAATGGATGGCGGCTGATATAATAAAGAACGTTCTCAAATAGAAAGCATTAGTTTATGTTTACATCCGCCAATGTGTGGACTATAAGATTTTGCATTATGTCAACCACCAGCAGCAGTGTTTATTGGTCTGGTATGGTGCAGTGCATTCTGGTTGTTGTAGGTTTTCTACCTCTTGAGCAAAAGCAATAGCACCAATTTCAGTCTTTCTGTCTTTCTATTGCATAGACCACCTAGTTTTTTGTGAGGGCCCTCTTTAGATCGATGAAATACTATTTCCCTTAATGCAAATTTACTGTTTGTGGAGTGAGCAAGTCATGGCTGGCGGCTCTCACCCTCCCGCCGTTGCTGAGTAGCTACTTCTCTGCTCTCTGGTAATTGTTGGCCAGACTGTGCATCAAGATGCTGGCCTGTTCCATTTGCACTTCCTGGCAGAACTTCTGTAAAATTCTCCACACCTTCATGTGGTTTTATCTCTAGTGTTGTCTCTCAGCATCCACACTCTACATGCCAGTCCTTAATTTTGATTTGATTGGTTTTGCTTTCATTGTTTTTGTTTGTTTTTTGTAACGCATCTGGCTTGGCGACATGGTTTTGGCTGTGCTCGCCTCAGCAGACAGTGGTTAAACTATTCATAAGGACACTGCGAGTGTGACAGGTTTCCCTGTGAGGATAAGATCAGTGTGTTTTGTTGCTTATACTTTCTTTTGTTGAGTTGCTGGTATTGCATTTTTTTTGCAGTTTGTTTGCAGGAGCTGTTTCTTCCTGTGCTTCTTCCATTTCCTGTGTTATCATAATCATTATTGGTGGTGATTGGTAGGATTGGTGTTTTTGTGTTTGCACTGCCACATTATGATGCTACAACACTACTACTACCATGGCTGTGGACTCTCATTTTTGTTTCGCTTTCAACATTGACATCATGTCATTGTCTTCCCATTTTTTTTTTACAAGTGTTTGAATGAATCAACCTTTACAGCACTTGTGTTTTTGAGGTTTTTGTAGGTGATAAGCAGCAGCTTTCGAGGCTGAAAATTGAAGCCAATGTAGAAATACCAAAAACTGCAGTTCATCAAATGGCCACTTGAGGGTGGGTTCCCCATAGACCCCCATGTTTAAATGCCTTACTGCTGATAGTTAGATCAACCCCTTGCTGCTCCACAGCTCCAACCTCTCAACCAAATATGGTCACCTCTGGCCCTTTAGCAATGGCTAAAATGCCAATTCTAGGCTTCAGAACAGAGGTAGAGGGGGTTGTCCTCTAAAGAGAAGGATGGCGGTACAATCCCCTGATCCTCTGGTCAACAAATTGAAGTATCCTTGGGCAAGATACTGACCCCCAAATTGCGCCTGATAACTGTTCCATTGATGTGTGAGTGCATATGAATGGTAGAAGACTGAATATCAGCTGGCATGTGTACGGTACCCTTGGCAACTAGTGTATGAATGTGTGTGAAAGGGTGAATCTGAAGTGTGAAAGTGCTTTGAATGGTCAAAAATGACTAGACAAGTGTTATACAAGTGCAGGTTCATCCATTTACTAATAGCTGATGTCACAGTAGCCATATCCATTATTTATACAGTCTGATATTTTACTGCATAGGCGCTGCGTAGAGCCAATGCACAACTATAAATCAGCCTTTATTTGTGGTCATTTTTACAGTGTTACATCCAGATACTCAATGACTCTGATATGCAAGCATCACACACCATAAACCACATGGACCAGCTTTGCCCTGCTTAGTAACTAACCATAAATGTCAACAAACAGAATGACAAACATCTCTGTGGCGTTTGAGGCAATAACATGAGTTTGGTTTTGCACGTTTGTGTGTGTCCGCGTGTGATTGTTCAGTTCGATGAGGATGTGACAGTTCGAGGTCCCCAGACAATATGTGTAATGATGATGTAATGGGTTAATAACACACAGACACACTAATGACCTGCACAGACCTTTCCTACCACTAGTCTCTTTCACATATATTACCGTTGTATATTACCAAAAGTAAGGAGGTCAGTTGCGATCACACTGCATAAACAACAATACATAACCACCACCTGCCCTGGTTTATAAGGCCATATTAAAGTTGAACATCAAAAATACCCTCACACATGTACAGTATCTGTTGTCCTGTTTTGAATTCAGCAACAAACCACAACCCACACACAACACAATCTTGCCTATATCAAAGCGCTAGAAGATTGCATGTAATTGAGTTTGTGTGACAAGGACCAATGATGATGTTGTATTAAGTACTGGAGAGCAGGCACACGCTACCCCTTTGGGGGTCTTTCACAGCTACACTAGCTACTCTTGAAGAATCACCTTCCCCTGTCCCACATTTCTCCGTGATCAATTCACGTCAGCCGGCCATATTTTATTTAACACTTAATCGTGGTGCTGCCCTCCCCATGTCCCCTGCAGCTCTTTGTTCACATGTTGGAGAAAAGAATTAAGAGCACGTGATTGCTCCTTCATACTCTTCTCCCTATTCTCACTCCTTCATGCTGTTCCTTCACTTTCCTGCATCTGACTCAGGGGGCATTCAGCAGAAACAGGTCAGACATTATTGGGCTGTTTCTGTAATTAATTCTTCCTTTCATACAGTGTCCTCCATATGAAGTATGGAGGGGGCTCAAGATGCCGTAATTGAAGCTCCAAGCAGGTTTTAAGATGGTGCTGATCCTCTTTTGTGATCCCCTGCTTTGTGACTCATGAGTTTTTCATCCACAAAAACCTCTTTTCGTCTCTTTCTTTGTGTAAAACTCTTTAATCTCGTCTGCCCTCGGGTCCTTGTCGCAGCCACATGCGCTACCTTTTAAATGATATACTGTATCTCACTGAGACAGCAGGGCAGAGAATAGCGTGGTTGTTACCTCAGACCTGTGGAGGGATGGTGTAGGCCGTGATTGTGCTGAAAAGGCACAGAGAGAAAGCAGAAATACAGCTGACAGCTTTCTAAATGGACATGATGTTTCACTGTACTCATGCCAAAGCTGCTGTGATGCCTACTTTCTGCACATGTAGCAACTCCTAAAACGATGGACGTGGTCGGGTGGGGTGGGGGGTTTGTTGTGTGTCAAAGAGAGGACTGACACACTGCCCTTTTTCACATTACGTACATACGTTTACATACGTTTACATACGTTTTAGGGTTGCTACAAGGCACATGGTCAGCCAGTACCCTTTGCATCTCTTGCAAGAGTGGTAACTGTACATTTCATACCAACTCTACACTTGTTTTGTTTTCTTCCCTTCTTTTTTTTCTCCCAGCTTTCTTCTATGAATTTATGCTGTTCGACTTTCGGGTCAAAGCCTGACACAGGGATTTTGGAGCACATGTGGAATGCCTAGGCCAGTTCAGGTCCAGTTGAGGTGTATATACAAAACAGTAAATTGCCCCCCAACTGCATTATCTAGGTGTGTTAGTCCAACTTCGAGAAATTCGATTCAGTACGATTTCAGTTGGGCTAACGTGTTAACATGTATTTTAAAAGTCCATTTTAGTCAAACTAACACAAAAATTAAACTTTTTTTATCATCATGTAATCGTACTGACTGACTCATGAACTTTCCTTGGGCACAGTTTATGCACATAATTACATTCCACCTCTGGACTCGATGGTATTGTTAGAAGTTGAAAACTGTTTTTTGTTTTTTTTTTCTTTTGACCATTGGAAAAACTAAACAAGCAATTTTGAGTCTTTGCTTTGTAATAATTTTGTTTCACTCTGCAGACTATCAAGAGCAAATTAATGAATAGGTCCTGCAACTCCTCTCCAGCATTGTATTGTGTATTCCCCAAACGATTTCAGCTATATTTCCTTCGTTATGCTGTTGAAAGCAATGTACTGTAGCTGACGGTTGTTTGGGGAATGAACATATCATATTGGAGAAAAGTTCATTAAATTGATTTGCATCAGTTATGCTTGTGCTCATAATGGTCTGGGAATTTATTTCATACAAACAGAAAGGATTTTGACTAAACAGCTAAGGGATGTATTGTGAAAATGGCTAGATTCATCTGTAGGGAACATAACTGTCGGTTGCAGTGCTGATAAACCAGAAACTGGAGTGTTTCTCAAGAAGGAACTTGTGTTTTTCAGTGTCAGCCTTCTGCTCATTAGCACATTTTAACTGGAGATTCAAACAGTTCACACTGCATGACAAATTAGATTGAGCAGCCAGCCCCAACCCCCACTCCCCCCACACACACACCTACACACAATCACATGAATTTATACTGTTATTCTGTATGTAACGTTTGCCATATGCAAATAGGCTTGTGGGTTCATGTTTGTGCATTCATTTGTGGATAAATGGTCAAAAGCAAAGTTACTGAGGTTAAAGAGATGTGCAGTAAAGAGACACATTGACAATATGACAAGGACAAACACACTCCATCCTTTTCCACAGTCGACTTAACCCTCCATTTATCTTTGTCACATCCTCGTCAGTTTTATTGTCTCTTTGCTGTCCTCAAACAGGAGCCCCCTTCCCTCACTGAGCGTCCCTGCTGCCTCCGTCTCTCTTCCTCACTTTCTGCTCTCTAGCATGCCCTCAGTCTCCATCTACCTTCCTTCCTCCTTCCTTCTCCCCCTCCCTCTCCCCTCCTCCTCTTTCCTCCTGCTCCTCCTCCTCCTCCCGCTGCTCTCTCGACTCGTTCTCATTCCCCCTCGCTCACACACTCAGGCAGCATCCTCCCCTCTCCACTTCTACCTTCACACTCACCTCTCGCCTCCTTCCTCTCCATCACCTACTAACACATATCATCTCTGGCATCTCCCCGTCTGTTGTCTCCCTCTCCACCACCACCATCATTTCTCCCTCCTTCTTCTCACGCACTCAACCTTGCCGCCTCGTGCAAACTCGCGTGCATACACTCATGCTGATTGGCACCCAAGGACAGAGCACCCTCTCTCCCGTACCGGCGACCAGGCGGTTTGCTCGTGCAGCTAGGCTTCTTGACACTGAGCTTAGCTGAGGAAGAGGACGAGGAAGAGGCCATGGAGCACAGCCACATCTTCCCTGTTTTTGCCCCAAATGGGAGCACCTGGAGCCCAGGGCAGCATCCCTCTGAGTTTGCCCAGGGATGCCCTCTCGGACCACTGCCTGTCATCTACTACAGCGTCCTGCTCTGTCTCGGCCTGCCGGGTAAGACATGAGTATGTGTTTTACATGTGTGTGTGTCTAGTCTTGTGCATGTCTCATTCTGTGTGAATTTGCTCATCTGTGCTTTGCAGGAGTCATGCTTTGCATCTTGATTTGTTGTGCAGTTGTCTGCAGGTTTGAGTGAGTGTGTGTCGTGCACAGCTGCTCCTGTGTGTCACTCTTTGCATGCACGCACACACACTGTTGATTTGTCATTCTGACCTTGTGGTAATCACTTGTGCATGCATACGTACTTTGTATGCATTTGTCCCCGCTCGTGCCCTGCTGTTCGGAGTTTGTTTTGTGCATTTGTTTTCTTGGAAATATTTAAAGAGTAAAAACAGCAACTGTATGTGCAGAGCGTCATTAAATCTGACTATTAACCCTTTGAAACTGCACCTTTTTTTTGTTAATTTTGAGATGAATGTGTGCATGACAGATTGTGCCAGTGATGACTAAGGTTTGACCTCAGGGACAAGTGTGTGGTACATGGCTCCTCTCAATGGCCTGAATTGATGACACTTCCTTGTTGCGTCTTTACCATTGACTGATCACCATTGACTGATTAGTCCATTCACAGTCAGTGTCAGACCCATTTACTGCCTCACTCCCACTGCGTGATCTATGAACACTGACCTAGTCTCACACAGGAGAGCAAAGCGATGTGTGCATGTATATCCGTGTGTGTATGAGAATGAGACATAAAACATGGAGGTCAGATGAAAGAGAAAAAGTGTGTATTATCAGAGGTCGTTAGGATCATACTCCATTGTTTTACTAATTAACCATGATTCTTATGACTACAATCAGTGACTTTTCATGTCTTATTTATAAGATTAACATATCTTCTTCAGCTCCACAACCCCTTTTCCCCAATAAAGACTGAGAGTGAGATGTTATCAACAGTCAAAGCTGCTCTGGTTCAAAACAAATCTGCAATGCAAAGCGAAAAGCTCCCATACACCAAGACTGCAGCTGCTCCACAAGATTTTGCAGCCTTGTAAAAGTAAAATTCTGCCTTTCTGATCAAATCTCACCTAATTATTTCTCCTGGACGACAAATCAAGTCTTGTGCAAGCAATTCTCTCTGCTGTCATTTCAAGTTTCTCCTCCCGGGAAGTTTTATTTGATTCTGCTGCTGAGTCGTCTTTACAAATGTGATTGAAGCTGTTTGTTTAATCACTAAGTAACAATAACCCAAGAGTGTAATGCAATCTTACAATAGTTGTCTGAATTAATGGCAGAGTTGAGTGCGGTGGGCTGATACTTTGCGGCAGCCGAGTTCGACTTATTCAATCATTATGACACAGCTCGTTCCACTCAAGCTTAATGATGAATGTTTCATGAGCGCTGCATGTGTGAGTAGTAGCAGCGTGACCTACAGACCCACAGGTATTTAACACTCCAGATGGATTTGAGGCTGTTATTACCAGCCAGTGCTTTATTAGTTAAAACAGCAACAGGGCTTGAGGGAGACATCATCATGATGTTTCTCACAGATTTTGACCTTTAAGCTGCAGACAGAGTTGTGGGTCACATCGAGAGCACAGATGATGAAAAAGACGAAGGAAGGTGATGAGAAAAGGGATTACGCAAGTCAAGTGGTGGGAATTGATTACGCCGTGTCCTAGCGAAATGATGAACCGAAAGCTCAGGATGAACAGGATAGAGAATATGAAGACAAGGACACCCAGACTAGAAAGAGTGGAGTTAAGAGAAATAGATGAATAGCGGCAGAGCCAGTGAAGTAGCACCTCTGAGCCTTGAGTGGGGGAGCTACAGATGACGGAGCCGAGACGAATTGCCACATTTTTAATTAATCGCTAACTCGCTCTCCCTCTTTCTTTCTCTCCACACCACACTGCTCAAGACAGAGCAGACGTGTGCTGGCATAGCAAACAGCACAATGAAGGACTCTGCGCTTTGCCTCAGTCTTTGACATGCTGGGATTACGGAAGTGAGGCCTGGTCTTTGTACAGTACAGTATGTCTCACAGCGCTCAACTAGTACTGTACAGGTTGTTGAAGCTGATGAATGAAGTGATTCTGTGTGATTCTGTGTGTGAAGTTACTCTGTATATCCGGGCTCAGACAGCTGCTGTCATGCGCTGGTGTTTTTTTTCTCTACACACTGAGTTCTTTATGACGGTGTTCATAGACTTTTTACCTGTGCGCATACATCTTAAATGCCTCCGGCACAGGCGTTGTTAACTCAAGATCACTGCTGATACCTGTGTATTGCCTGAAGAGGCACTGTGGGGATTGCATTTCAATTTCGTTTTACTTGTGCAATGACGATAAAGAAATATTCATATTCATATTCTAATGACTTCTTTACACTTAAACTTGGTATTGCTACTCCACTTTATGGATAAACGGAGGCGTTTGCTGCACCCATTGTTATTTGTGCCACCCAGCGCCTATGGCTTAAATTCTGCCAGAAACTACAGTTTTGAATCAGTCCCAGTCAAACCAGCAATGGGTAGGATTTTGAGAGTGGGCCTGTTATCAGAGAAGTGGAGGGAAACTTTTTTATGTCCAGAGCATCACCTGTATCTGTGAAAGAGCTCTTTAGTCTTTATATCAAAGAGGGAATAAACTGTGATGACATATCCCGTCAGTATTTTGAAAAAGGCAACATTGTCCATATACTTTACTACCTTTGTGATGATGATAGACTGTGGAGTCCGTGTTTGGAGTCATTTTTGCATTCTAGTGTGTATGGAGATATTTTGTGAATTTAAAAATGGAGTTGGAAAAAAACCCAAAATATTTGTATACATTTAGCCAAATAAATAAATATTATAATATTAATAATAATATAATAAATAAATAAATGTTTATTGACTTTTTGAGTACTTGCAACCAGAAAATAAAACTAGCTCAGGTGTCATGACATCATGTAAGTGTGTACCATTAAAAACATGCCAACAAGTGGTTGTATAGTCTGGAGATACATGTGGACGTGCCCCTCCTCCACATGTGTGCGCGAACGTGCATTAACTCACGTACTTCATTATATGTTGTTGCATTCCTTCCTTGTTCTTTGGAGCATCTCACAGTTTGTGTGGCTGTTCGACAGTCAGCGGTGTGACTGGCGCATGTGAGAGCTGAAAAACATCCCCTCCCACTCCCACTTATCTGCACACCAGAAGGGGAAAAGGTCGAGGATGTTCAGTGCTAACAGCCCTCTGTTCCACGTCATGGTGTAGGCCAGGTGTCAGCCGCTACTTAACGAAGAGGCAAGCCCCAGCGGTTTTCAGTTTGGACTTATTGATCTGTCAATCTGCACCAGTGAGAGAGCACAGGGCGGTATGGTGGCTTGTTAATAGATAGTATCACTCTGAAAGTGGAGTTTGAGGTTAGGTGGTGTAAACTTGACAAAAAGGAGAGGATGTGAAAGCCGTGAAAAGATAGTGAAAATTCAGTGAATCAAGGGGAAGAGATTTTTGATCTGGTTTCTGTCCAGTCTGAGGAAGGGAGGGAGAGAAGTGGTGTCAGCTTGTCATGGGGGACATGAGCCAGAGAGGACGCGGGAGGACAGAGGAGGCAAGAGAGGAGGGAGCTGTTGTTCGAGGCAATAAATCAGAGATGTTGTTGATGCAGTGACAGCGCTGACTTTGTTTGACTAGCTGACAACAGTTGTCGCTGCTGAAAACACTGCAAATCCCCTGCGTGCCGTTTGGCATTTTTTTGGACCACAGCGATACATCAGTCTGAGGATAATTATAGTGCTGTGATCTGGATGTCGTCTTAATGTTTCATTTTCCTCCTCATCTTCTATCCATTTACCCTTCTTCCGCTCTGCTTTTAATTCTCTTCCCTCTATCTCTTTCCAAATAACTCTCACCGTTTTTATCTGAGCTTAAAAACCTCATAAAAAACATTTGGAGAAGATCCCAGAGCACATTATAATTGTAAGTATTGTTTATATACCTTTTAAACATGATGAGCTGTTACCCTGCAGTGTCTCATCACTGGCAGCAGTGTTTCGCCCTGATGTAAGGACAGTCATCTCTACCAAACTTTGACTCACTGTGGCCTGTCTTTGAGATGAATGGCTGTTAGAGGTGAGCAGCAGCAGAGCACTGCAGCAGCATCAATATCATTAGTAGCAACCAGGGCCTCTCTCTCGCTCTTAATATGCTCATTAACCTTAAATATCTTGTTTCAATATATATCTCATGCTCTATCATCTTTATTGCATCTTTCTTTTGCTTATGAGCTTCCCTTACCCTTCCTCATTACCTCTCCGATCATACACTTCAGGCTTATGCTCATGATGAAATGTATTGGGTTGATATCATCCAACAAAATCGCCAGGAAAAAATGTTGGTATTGTATGTTTCTGCAAAACGCAGAAAACACATTTTAAATTTAGGATACAATGATGCTACATGTGGTTATGTTTCAGCAAAGCAACCAAATTGTTATGAAAAGATCATGTTTTCACCATATGTATAGTGTATAGATAATGGACAGAGCTACAGTGACGTCACCCACTGGTTTGTGGACTGTTGTTTTGAATCCTGGAGTTCAGCATTTCAGCTTTGGCTACCTTGGTTTTTTGGAGTTAGAAGTGACCATATTTGGACAAGAGGGTGAAGCTGGGGTGGATCTGACTCACAGACTGTGCAGACGCCTCACAGACAACCTGTCACTTAAGCGGCCACGCCCTTAAATCATGCATAACTTTGGGCCTTATTAAAATGTAATCAGGCATAAACTGAAAATGTTAACAGGCTGTAAACATGTTTATTTCTGCTGTAAAGTTAGATGTTTTAAAATAGGGATCTCTGTGGGTTGACTTGCTTCTGGAGCCAGCCAGTGGCCAGTCAGTGAACTGCATTTTTTTGGCATTTCTGCCAAAAACTGCAGTTCCTTGAATGGCCACTTGAGGCAACAAATCGCAGGACCCGCTTTTTAAAAAAAATTTTCCCCTTTTTTTGGTCATCAGTTATTTATTTTATTTTCATGTATTTATTTAGTTCAAGACAATATCACATTGTATGGAGTACAAACATTATATACATAAATAACAGAACAATGGCACATGGCATGGCAGTGCAACCATTGTTGCTTAAACAAAGGCAGCGGATACTTACTGACAAAAACAGTACTTAGTTTGCAGATCTATCTGACTGTAATAACAAAATTAACTTAAATAGAGATGCATGGTTTAAATAATACTTACTTACTTACTTTTCTCTAGAATTCACTAAGCTAATATTCTTACATTGACAAATATTAAAACTGCTTGCTCCCGCAAGATTTATGTCAGGATCCCAATCCCAATGTAGTTCTCACCTACTAAATACCCTCATCTGGAGCCTAACCCTAACCCTGGAAACACGGCAATGACTCACTAAAACGCAACCAATTCTGTTTTTTTGTTTGCCAAGCTGCAGAGCCCTGTAGTCTAGAAATGTTGATTTGATATGTATACAATGTTTAAATGTATTCACTGTAGCATTAAATGAACAATGCCAACATCTGGCAACTTAGCTGATATTACATTTGCATGGCATTTCAAGATTGATTTCCAAAGCACTTTCACTTCATAACATCGGGGGTTTTCTCCTCATTTTAAGCCATTTTAAAACATGACAGTAAAATCATCATTTTATTTTTAATGTATGTTTTGTGTGGCTTTGCAGCAGAGATGTGCTCCTGGTTTTCGTTTGGGGAAATTAAGGAATCACCCTGCTTTATGTCCAGTGTGACACTTAGAGAAGACAAAAGGGAAATGGTTGTCATCAGGAACAAAGTGCTTGTGACCTTTGAAGCAAGCTTTGATTCCCCCCTCCCCCTCTGTCTGTCGCTTCTCTTCCTCTCCTCCCACTGTCTCTCCTCTACACCTCTGTCTCATTCTGTCTTTCCATCTAATTCTCCCCTCCATTCCCTCTCAGTAACACGCTCTCTTTTTTAACTATCTGTGACCTTCCTTAGACCACACTTTCCTTCACCTTCCATCCATTCCCTCATCCCTCTCTTCAACACTCATCTTGTCCTATTAGCCTCAGGATAAGCCGTCAAAGCTAAACCTCAATTTTCTCGACAAATGACAAAAAAAGCTTAATTGCACTTTTTGGGTGGCTAATTTCCTTTTTATAATGTTCTGTCTTTGTAAAATGGGGTCCATGAGAAAGCCTAAAGATTGTGTGCAGAATCTCATGTTTTGCCACCAGTTTTGAGGGGTTAAGATGCGCAGCATCGTTTTTCGACAGCCCATCTGAACACGTCCCTTTAGTGGTGGGATGAGTCAGCCTCGTTGCACACCTCGGGGAGCACGCTGTGCTGTCTCTTTTCCCACTAAATGATGTCAATGGCCCTGTCCCCCATCATATTAGAGGAGCAGCAGGGGGAGTGCAGGCACAAAAGCACTACCACACAAACAGACAGAAGGGGTCACCCATGCAAACACACACATAAGCAAATGTAGACAGACGACAAACAAACACCATCCCATTATCTGTCCTGCAGGTCATTCTACTCCCCTCTCAGCAGGAGACTCTTATTTATCCCTTTAAAAAAAACTAGGAGGCATTTTGCATGTGTCTCCACAGGCATGACATTCACATGTCTTTTTATGCATGCATAGATGTGTCTGCGTGTTGTTCTCATGTCTATGTCCTGTGTATGCATAAGCGTGCAGCTCTCCAACTCATCTGTCCTCCCCTCCCTGGCCCCCAGACAATGTAAGGAGCAAGAGTCAATTGAAATGAATGGGCAATCCAGTGCAGGCTGGCTAGAGCTAAATGGAAATGTCAGGTTCACCACAGATCCCTTTTGTTTGTCTGTAGAAGGCCCCGTCTCACTGGGGAGCCCAAATAGAATAATACCAAGCCAGTGACAGTCTACACCTCACTGTTTCCATTTCATGTCACTCCTCTCTGTTTAGCACAATGTGGTCAGAGAAAGTGAGAAAACTGACGGGCTAAGGTACAATACAGGAAGTGAGGCGACTGATTTAGGGTGTGATGCATTGTACAAGGTTTGTAATTGACCTTCACCAGGAAGTTTATGAGCAGCTGAGAGCTTAATTAAAGCTGCAGGAAGCAATGGACGGGCCTTGCACCTTTGCGCACGTCTGCGGTACTGGCGATGTGCTGGTTGAAGCAGCTTTTGTTTTCTGTGAAAGTCACGGCTACTTTCCACCAGATCCGTGTCCGGTCTGGCTCCGATACACCGAGGCAGACAGAGCAAATAGATTACGCTCTTGTTTATGTGTTTACTTCCACTGTCTCCACTGTATTGCGAATCAACCCTGTCCCAGCTCCGGCAGTCCGGACCCTTGCAAATCAGATAGGCAAGGCTTCTATTTTTGTCAGATGTCGAAGCACTTCGTATCAATTCAGCCAAATTAAGCACAGTGCAGACAGGAAGTCAGACAGCGACACAACATTTAAATTTCCGGTTAAATTTAAGAATAAAAGACTCTGTCCTATCGTATTTCATATAAACAAGAATCCCTTAAAAAAAATCTATTGTCTTGGAGACAGGGGAACCAGAGGTGCTAACAAATTTTTGGATTTTAGGACTCATTCCTGGGGTTCTCTCTAAAGGCCCAGACACACTAAACTGACATCAGAGAACTAGTGGTGACGAAAGCCCCTTGCTGCGTCGCTGTGGCCAAAAAGTTGCACATGAATACACCAGATCAACCAACAGGCATGTACGTTCTGCACCTGTGTGAGAAGAAGCACCCCTCCATACCAGCAGATGGCAGTCATCTGCAATAATCATTCAAAACGGGAAACTGGAAGACCGCCATAAAACTTGTTAACCAGTTAGCACGTTAACAACACAACCCAATATTGAAAGATTCAGCGTACTGAATCGGCGAATCAAAAGCTGACGAGCACTAGCAAGGGCCAAAGGTATGGGACAAACCATAGCGATGAGGGTCATGGACGCTTACCGTCAACCCAACATTGACAGACAGCCGACATTTGACTTGGTGTGTTAAGGGTTTAAGCGGCTTCCACGGTTGACCTAAGTGGTTGATTTTTCAGTTAGAGTAGGCTGGACTTTGATGCAAAGCCTAAAGTCAGTGGAATTTCAATGTAACTTCTTTTTATTGCCAAGGTTTGATCAAATTGATCATTTATACTCAACACCTTGATACTGACAAACATAACGTAAAGTACACAGTCCTGGAACACAGTGACATTATTATGTCTTTGATAAAATTACAACATTATGTCCCCACATCCATATTTAGATGGATTTCTTCTGTGCACAGGGCTGAGCCAAAAGAGACAAATTGTAAATACAAAATCAGTCTAAAAGAACCTGCAGTTATTACACTGAAGGTTATTAAAAATCCTCATAAGACCCATATCCTTGAGTCCAAGGTTAACCTAAAATTTAATGTATTCTGGATTAATGATCATGGGCCAAAGTGACCACCAGAAAAGAAGAAGAAACAGACAGAAAGTAAGAGACCTGCAGCTGAAAACAAAGAATCAATAACACAGTGGACCAAGATTCGACATGAAAGCAATTTAACTTGCCTGTGCAGAGGCTGGTGTGGTGCACCAGCGGTGGTGACTGTGATGGTGGGGGGTGCAGTGCAACCCAGCAGTCCTACGTGTACACACGTATTGGCTTGCCGAGACTCGTAAACTGCTTTGACGTCTCATTTTATGTTTATTGATAGATTGTACGTTAATGTATTGGTGCATCCCTAATGATTTGTGTGCATGTGCAGACATGTGTTAATGTGTGTGTGTGTGTGTGTGTGTGTGTGTGTGTGTGTGTGTGTGTGTGTGTGTTGTGCTGCACATCCTCTGGTCTGGCAAGGACATCTTTAGTCATTAGCTGGAGCCGGCTTTGTAATTTGTAATCAGCTGATAGTGGCTGAGGCTGTGAAGTGTGATGTACCAGACTCCTAGCTGCCATATTTAATCCAATCCCAGATCTATTACTGCAGAGGGGGACAGGACCACAGAACTCACACACACACAGACGCTGTATGGACAGTGACAGCTGCTAAATGCATTGATGTCTCAGTGATGCTGCAATACAAATCAATGTCAGAGGCATCTTCGTCCAAGGAAACAGATGTGACATGTCTTCACGCTGCACCAGCAAGTTTCATTAAATGGGTTTGGTTAGCAACAGAACAGTAGAATAGAAACAGTTGTGTGTACTTGATTATTAGTTTAGGTAAATAAACTTGAACAGTATAAAAAAACATGAATCTTTGGAGTATTGATCACCTCTGAATTTTACACTTCACACATGTATTGAATGTTGTTATTGTGCAATATGCAAACACACCAGTGTCTCCTTTAATTAATAGACTTTTCCAAATACTATAGACCATAAAAGAATTCCAGACTTTAACCCACTGTTTGTTATCCACGTGAAATCAAAACTCAGTGAAGTTATGTTATGAACAACGTAGTGTGCTCTTCTGAACCATACTACGTGCGGTTGTTGCCTAAAGTTGAGGACATAAGACTGGTGAAGTAGCAGGACACAAAAACAAAACAAACAACAACTACTGCAGAGTCATTTGACGCGGGTGTGAATGCTGATCGTACGCATTCCCATAGCATTAAAAAGCCAGATGTTAGCGGGTGTTAGCGAGTTTTTTGTGCACTGGGAATGAAGCTAAAAAGGCAGATATACAGGTGTGCACCAGCGGTGTGTTCACTGGCAGAGGGAATGCAGCTGGGCACCAATATTTAGCGGCTTTACCTGTGATTGCAAACCCACATGCACACACTAATTTTGGTGGAAATATCAGCCCTTTGACAGTGTGGCAATCTCTCCAGGGTGTACCCTGTTTAAGAATTAAGTTTAAGACTTGAGTACAAAAACTTTGTTGTGACTTGGTAAACAAAGACTTGGTCCCAGCAGTGTCTATTCTGTGTTTGTACATTGAGAGCTACAAAAAACGTGTCATACTTTTAATATTTACATTCTTTCTGAACCATTAATGACAACAAATCAAGTGTAAAAAGTAGACGTCACAGTACACCAGAGTGTAAGCAAAGCCAGTGTCTTGTTCACTGTCTCCTCTTTAGTTAACATTTGTGGGAGCTCACATCCTGTAAACTCAACTGTCTGTTGATGGGAATTACCTGGGAATGATAAGCACATGTGGCAACACAGGGAACAGCAGGGAACAGAATAGGACAACACGTAATGAGTCTGTTCAACACATTACCAAACTGCAGTTCCACGTGAGAGGCAGAGAGCTGTGCTGCTTCTGCCTGATGTTGGCGCACAGAGGTCATGCCTTGGTAAAATCAGCAGTGGGATAAATCACATCCAGGCCTTTGTTTCCACGTTCTTTTTAACAAAAAATGAGTGCAGCAAAAGTGACAGAGTTAGAATAAATAAACAAGAAGGTGGCGAGAGAAACATTTAATCTGGCAACTCAGAGGAGAAGGTGTGATGGTATATGTCTGAGATATGGAGCGGAGATTGAAAAAGAGAGGCAGACAGGGAGAGATGGGGCGTCCTTGTGCTTTGTTTTAGGAGCTAAATTGCCATCGGCAGGGTGGTAAGCAGTACCGAACTCAGCAGATTGCCATGGTTGTGGTGCTGCATGTTGCCCTCCTGTTTTTGTTGTGGCTTTGCTCTTTATTAGAGATAACAATTTGGCCAAAGGCAGAGGCAGGTGCTGCTGGAATTACACAGCAGGTGTAGATGAAGGGAGAGGGAAGGGAGAAATAAACAGAGGAGGGATTACACAGTAGGAGAGCTGGTTGAACGTGGTATACTGACTGGGGGTGATAACAGATTTGGGTTTTCTTTGCATATGGTAGGATGGAACTGAAAGAACATGTGTTCTTGGTGCTATTGATGGTGCTGAAAACATGTTTTTGTTCCTAGGATTGTTACAGTGCTTATCTTACGTACGTACATATCTGTTCTATACTTGAGTCTTTATATTTCTGTCAACTTTCACTTTTACTTCACTACATTTCCGAAATAAAATGTATACTTTTGATCCACTACATTCCCCCTAAGCATCTTCATTACTTACGACAAAAATAGGGAAGGAAGGGGGGAAAGAAAGACTGGATTTTGTTCTTTAAATCTCTCAAGTTGTAAGAAAGATCTTGTTTTTTATGAAGTGTAATGTAGGCTTCATTTTTAAGGTTGTTGCCAAGAAGTAAATGTTAAAAATCTTAAAATCCTGACTGCTTGTTTTTTTTATTACCGGCCTTTTACTTGTACTTTCAATACGTGACTACATTCAATATAAAAAAAAATACTTTCAATACTTGAGTTCAGTACATATAGGATACTTAAAGACTTTAACCCAAATAATATTCTTATTGGTGGCTTGTACCAAAGTCATTTTCTGGTAAGATATCTGTACTTTTACTCAAGTATGGCTTTCAGGTACCTCATCCAGCACTGTTTGTTGCCTCTTTTCAATTGCCTGCCCACTAACACTCAATTTTTCTGTTTCTCTCCCTACCCCAACTTGTGCCCATTCCATCTCCAATCTTGTACTTTTTCCGTCCCCAACATTTTCCTATTTTTCTATCACCTTCCCATCCCTTTCTTCTTCCCTTCCTTTCTCCCTCTAGCTAACATCCTGACAGTGGTCATCCTGTCCCAGCTGGTGCTGCGTCGTCAGAAGTCCTCCTACAACTATCTCCTAGCTCTGGCAGCCGCTGACATTCTGGTCTTGCTCCTCATTGTTTTTGTCGACTTCATATTGGAGGATTTTATTTTGGCCACGCCGCTGCCGCCGTCACTAAACAATGCAGTGCAGGTTCTGGAGTTCTCCTCCATCCACACCTCCATCTGGATCACCGTTCCTCTAACCATTGACCGTTACATTGCTGTTTGTCACCCGCTGCGCTACCACACGGTGTCCTACCCGGCCCGCACACGAAGGGTGATATTTGCTGTGTATATTGGGTGCTTGCTCTCGGCAGCTCCTTATTACTGGTGGCCTGAGCTGTGGCACAGCCTGCCTGGGGTTGGCAGTGGAGGTGGAGGAGGAGGGGAGAGCAACAGGAGAACCGTGGCCCAGCACGTCCTGGTTTGGGCCCACTGCGCCACCGTCTACCTCCTCCCCTGCACTGTCTTCTTCTCCCTCAATGCTGTCATAGTTCGCAAGCTGCGCAGACGCCGCAGCTGTTTCCGCCTGCGAGGTTACTCCACCGGTAAAACCACCGCCATTCTCCTTGCCATCACTTCCATCTTTGCCGTGTTGTGGGCGCCACGCACACTCATGATCCTCTACCACTTCTACTCCCCTCCTCCAGCCTCACAAGGTGCGGGCCGACTGCTCCACATGCTCACCGATCTGGCAAACATGCTAGCGTTGCTAAACACCGGGGTCAACTTCTTCCTCTACTGCTTCATCAGCAAGCGTTTCCGGGGTATGGCGGCCAATGTGCTGCGAGCCCTGGTCCACTGCCGGAAGCAGCCACCGCCGTTTTATGCCAGCCACAACTTTTCCATCACAAGCAGCCCCTGGATCTCACCAGCCAACTCTCACTGCATCAAGATGTTGGTGTACCAGTATGACAAAAACGGGAAGCCCATCTGTATTTCTTCTTGAGTCCTCAGCCACCAGCAGCCGCCCCCACCTCTCAGTTGTTGGGGAACATATTCAGGCATTGTCTCCTTGGTGACCAGCTTTGCCCGCATGGGACTCTTTGAGGCTTGAAAATGTCAACACGCCCGGTGAGCACAGAGGGGACAGTTTAGCTAGCTTTGAGCGATAACAAAGCAGTCGGCTAGCAAGGTGGAAAAGCAAACAGCAGATGCGTGTGTGACAGAAAATGGCCTCTCATGTTCAATAAAGTATTCACAAAGCAGCGACCAGCATCAAATAGATGTTGACTCCTCCATGCAAAAAAAATACTGTTAAGTGACTCACAGACTGATAAAGGGATAACACCACCATCTATCACTTGACTTTGAGCCACAGCGCAAAAGAATAAACTGACACTAGATGAATCCTTTGTGAAGCTTGAAACGCTCGGAGACATTGATTTCTTTATGGACGCTCTTTGTTGCATACTGCCGCCAACGGTGATGAGCTTTGAACAGCTGCGCCTTTGTCCGCTGGGAGTCGTTTCCTGAAAGCAGAGATATCAAGTCTGGGCGCTGAACATCTCACCTCGAGGGGTGATTCACTCAGGCAGAGCCGCCGCCGGTTCTGGCTGTCTCTCAAGCAATGTTAACACAGCGCTGTTGTTTTCAGTTTAATATGCAGGGGAGTCTCAAAGGCATGTTAATTTTGGGCTTTTATGGAAAAAAACAGTCCTCCCAGACTTTTCTTGTGTGTGTGTGAGTTCATCCTAGCAGCGCAGGTCACCTACAAGTCGGCGTTAGCTATGGAAGTTAGCCCACAGGTTGTCGTAGGACGAATAGACTCTGCTTATTGTTGGTGAAATATTTATTAATGGTAGACTTGACTGTTACTGTAGCTTGGCAAAAAAAAAACAAGACAAAAAATATGACTTGGGGTCAGATCCAAGATGTCATTAATCTAGTTATCACATTTCCAATATTAGGAAGAGGAAATTTCTGCTATTAGTAGATAGTCCTCTATTAACTATTAATGGTCTTTGGTGACTTACTGTTAGCCATTATCTGGATGAATATAATGAATGTAACTGAACAGCTCTTTAACCCTTTAGCTTTTGGAGAGACTGAGAGAAAACAGAGAGAGAGATAGAGAGGACAGAAAATCTGTTGTCCTTCCCTTCGGTTTGTTGTGCCTCGTCCGAGGTTTTCTGTCCCATGATGCAGCAGTGAATTTGGTCTCAGGGCCGTGGTGACACATTTCAGCTCTGCTCATTCTGCTGCCAGCTGACAGCAAGTCAGTAACATTTTACACCCAAACACAGTCACGTACAGTCCTGCCCGATAACACACCATAAACATTAACACACACACGCACGCACGCACGCATGCACGCACGCACGCACGCACGCACGCACGCACGCACGCACAGGCTATGCTCAGTATTGCCCACAGAAAGAGCACATTGAGATCAATGCACATCCATTCTGCAGACACCTTGGGGTATTAGCAGTGTTCATCTATCTTGCAAGAATGGAGCTGCGCCAAAGGGCAGATATCTTCTAATACCTGCCTGGAGATATCAGACACATCAGGCCTTGTTTTAATGGATAAGGCTTTAAATCTGATGAATGTTAGGGGTGTCTGTCATCGCCAATAAAGTCATGCCCTCCAAACTCTTTCTTAGCACTCAAACGTCTGAGACACTTTAGGGGGTAACCACTGGTGTGTCGCTACTCCTTCACTCACCATAGCAACTGTTAAAACAAAACAAAAAGTGTCAGACACTAAAAATCAGGGTTTTATAGTTTAGGCCATTTTTCAAGTCAGGACGCTGGTTAAATGTTAAACCAGCGTCCTTGCTGAGATGTGGGGACAGGTCCACTCAACAAGACAGTCCTGTAGCGGTACGAGTGATCAGTGTACTTTCTGATGGTGAGACCTCAAAATTAGGGAGGATAAAACCACAAAACCAAAGCAGGGGTGTCTGGGTGTCCTCCCCCTGAAAAACTTTTAGATTTTGTTTCCTGCATTCTGGTGAATTAAGGAATAACAACTACAAATTAAAAAATACACTGGTATACAGGCATAAGCAATCTTTATGTTAAACACGATTCAATTGGTTTAATCTTTGGTTCATGTCTGTGGTACCACAGCAGAGAACCAGGAGGGATGAGGGAGGCCAGGCTGTTGGCTTGGCCCGAGCAGAGGACCCACAGCCAGCTGTCCTCCGTGGCCCACAAAATCTGAGGCTCTGGAAGCCTAAGCGAGGCAGAAACTGGTGGCTCACGGTCTCTCGAAATCATCGGGGTATGCGTGTTGATTGACTCATCATTTTTAATCAGTTACACAACAATCGCAACCTATTCTCACAACAAGGGGGTCCATTTAAAAGTGGCTTCCTTCTCCCTTATTCCTACTATGCTCACCGCTGCTGCTGCTGCTGCTTATAAAGATTTGCCTCCAACTTTCTAATTCAGAGTCCTAACATGGCTCAAAGGTCAACATGGTATTTAATGGCTTGCATGGGGCCAACTCTTGTATCCCCAGGGGGAATTGGGGGTTTGGCTTAGCAGACTGCTTGTCTTGTCCAGGCACCATCTTATGAGCAGAGCCATCAGCACCATGCATAGAGGTATTTCATTTTGTTGCAATAAATGGTTAAATCTATAACAAGATTGTTCCTGACTGAAGTGCTGTAAAAGATCACAGCAATATAATTGGTGAATAACTTAGATCCAATATGAATTATGACCAAAAAGACAGACGGAAGTGAAATTCTCTTCAATTTCCACTCAGAGCTGCATTAAAAACTTTTTTTTACTGCTGTATTTGGGCCATTTCCAATTGTTAGCTTATGTGATTGTCTTTCCAATTTCTTTTCCCATCAAAGATTACTTCAACTGGAGTGAACCTATTTCTCCAAATTCCCCCTTTTTCCACTTGTGATTCGCTCCTCCACTCTCAATTCCCATTTCTTTGTTCCTCACAAATTGATTTTCTTCAAAACTGCAATGTGAATGAAGGGAGCCCCGATCGCCACTTTACTCTGCCCTCCTCCCACTCATCCCTCTTTCCTCCCACTCTATGTCAGACACACTTGCTCAAAGTTAATTTCACAAGTGTCCTTTTTGCTCGTTAACTGATTACCTTGAAGTCTTTTGTGCTACATGTGCATACTGAGCACATTCTCATCAGAAAATGGATCCATGCGGTTAGAGACCTTGAGATGAAGCCGGTGGATGTCGAGCGTTATTTGATGGAAATCAACGGCCAGAAGGTCGATAACCAGTAATCACTCAACTGACTCCTTGACTTCAAGTCCATCAAAGTCATCCTCAGCCAGACATTCATTCAGCATAAAGGCACTAAAATATGTGCTTTAATACTCAATCAATATAGCCTAATAATTCAAGTATTATCAAAAAGATCACAAAAAATTATTTGGGCATCAGCCTGAGGAGCTCATGCCAGAACAATGTTGCCATGACATTTTGTTTCACGTGTTAACCCCATCCAGTGTTTTGGGCGATGTTAATGTGACATTTGTGGGAGAACCAGCGCCTCAGTCCCACGGCCCCCTGGGAATGAGGCAGGCATGCTGGGAAACCAAAGCAAATGGATGAGTGGGGGGCTTAGAAAGAGTGTCACATGCAGGTGCTTCTTCATCTTCCACGTGAGGCACTTGGGAGCAGGTGGGAGGGTGTGTGTCTGTGTTTGAGGGTGATGCCAAGAAATACTTGCTATTATGAGAAAAAAAATACCCAAGATCTATATTTTCTTCAGCCAGATATTAAAAAGATAACCAAACATAAATCAATCAGAGGGTGAAATTGTATTTTCTCTCTCACACCTCCTCCGTTTCCTCTCCGTCTCTCTCCTGTGTAGCTCTACAGAGTGCGTGTGTGCAAGTGTGTGTGTGTATGTATGTGCGAGTGTGTGTACATAATGTCCGTGTAGACAGAGCGAAGCTTTAAAAAGTGTTTGTGCCATAGGACATGTAATGTATGAAATTGAATATGTATTTATACTTGATAAAAATAATTACATACAGCACAGTATTATAACAATATATCCATGAATGTACAACTGATGCTTCTGGCTTATTTTGTTGGTATTTTTCTGATTGTGATTTTCTACACAATGACCTTTTTTGGGCAGTATTTTACCTTTCTCCATGGCAGTGTTTCAGAACTGTGTTTTTTGATTGTACTGGAGTGATTATAGGCTTGCATAATTTTTCTTCCTAATGAATGTATTGACTGTACAAAGAACATGTATTACTGTGCTGTGAGAAAGTATGCAGAAAAGTATTGGCTAATATTGATATTTTTTTGATTAAAGAAATAAAGAACAGTATGTCTATTGAGATATAGTGCTGCTGCTGATCCGTCTTCTTTTTCCTGCATGTGAGATCACACGCTTTAAATACCGCACGCTTCATTTTATTTGCATACAAAGGAATATTTAACCCCCCAAATTATCATTTGTATGTCAGTTATTCACCAGTTACCTTGAATTTGTGAAGAAAATTGTGTTTTTCTGTCATGCCTCCACACTGATTGAAGAATCCAAAAAATGCAAACAACCTTGATAAATTGATTATAATATCTTTTAAAAAAAATCATCATTCTTGTTAATTTTGAAAGATTTTTGCTTTCTTAATAGTTTACATGTGTTAATAAACACTTTTACAGACTGTATAACCTGCCATTAAGTAATTACTGTTATATCACTTTTCTGGTAATGTTTTGCTTTAAATGTATACAATGCAAGATATTTTTTTTTGAAAATGCAACAAAACAATGTATAGACTCAAGCAAAAGTAATCCTTCTCAATTATCACTTATGACCCACTTTGACCTCCATTTTTCCGCAGAGACTCTGCCCTCTACCTGTATTTTCTTACATTTTTCTTATTTAGCGTGGTTGGGATGTTCCTGGGTACAGCGTGCAGTTGAAGTCGGGACTTTATTAAATGGTAGTGACCGTAAGCTGCATGTATCTGAGAGGAAGTTAGGAAAACCAGAGACATAGTGCTGAAAATATAAATACAATTACTGTGAATCTGGGACTGGCTTTTGATTTTGCTGCCTATACTGCCATCAAACAGTACTCAACAATTCCTGCATAGTATACCTTTAAGGGACTATGATTTATGAACAATTTTCCAACAATTTCCTTTGATTTCTGATTCAGTTTAAAAAAGAACCCTGTAATTTGGTATTAATTGTAGGAAAGAGATAGTGTTCAAGTGGTAATCTTGCAGTCAGTCAATACCAATTAATTGTTAACCTACAGAGTATTTTAGTTGAGCTGAGCATTGAGTGAGAAATCTGTCTACAAGGCAACAAAAAATCAACATATAGAGAGTATTAAGTTTCCAATAGTACATTTATAATGAATTAATAAATGCTTAGCTTAAGTCAAAGTTTTCTGTCAGGGAAAAAATCATCTTTTCTATATAATTGTTACTGATTTATTAATTATTTCCCAGAAACTTCATCAGATTTCATGAAGAAAAACAAAACAATTTTTTTTCAGTTTTGAATGAAACACTTTATTGATTGTAGTTACCCCTTCATGCACATCTGAACTAATTATTCAAATGACCTATATAAACATCTTGGACTAAATTTCTCTCTTGCTTATTGACATTTCAAAATGGATCCAAATCCAGACTGTTTGTACAGCATTAAAATGATGGGAGCTACACTCACCAGGATGTTTGCCTCCATCTGCGAGTTCTCCAACAGAAGATGAATGTCGATTGATGATCACTGAGGATCAACATGTGCACGGTGACCTGACTTTTAAACACTCTGCAGAGCACTTACAGCAGTGCTGGCTGCCAGTTTGCTGCTGTGTGGTCACAGTGTGTGTTTGTTAGTGTGATAACAGTTTTGTTATAATTCAGGACGGTACACTGTGCAATGCAGTGACAAATAGGGCTTTGTTGATACACAGCACCAGCTCAACTGTGGCAATCCAGGTGATAATCAAAAGCTCAGAGAGGAAGGTGTGATGGGTGTGTGTGTGTTTGTGTGTGTTTGCGCCTGCGCCCAATTAAAGTCTTGACAGCAGCACTGACTCACTTGTCCCTGTCAAATGTCAGTGAGAAACATAGCATAGCGCTCATGAGAACAAACACACACAGATTTCATCGCTTATAATCACCTCTGAGTGAAGTTAAAGCAACACAAGTGTGTCATCTTTCAATATTCCCCTGGTTACATCCACGGGCACAGTCAGCCAATCACAGTCCTGCTCATACACACAGTATACCAATCCAATACGTAGAGCTCAGGACAAGACAATTAACACTGAAAAACACTGCAGCCAAATACACTGTTAACTGACACTTCCCTGCATAAACACCCCTGCAACTGCAACAAAAAGGATCTCTGTCTGTTTTAGTCAAACAACCCGCAGCTCTTTCAATAAATCGCATTACATAAGCCGAGGTCAATGCACTTTTCATCTGTACCGTAATATAAAGTAGGTCTGTCTGATAAATGTCCCATCAGCCCTGAACTGTCCCCTTATGTGAAGCTTATGCAACAGACGGGAGAAGAGGGGAAAATGAGAGAATGAAGACAGAAAGATGGAAGGGCAGGGAGGAGAAAAAAAGTGTGTGTCTCTACACCTGTGTGCTAAGTCTTGCAAGTGTGATGCTGCCGTGATAAAGATAGATGAGTCTGTCTGATGCTGCTGTGATTGGGCTGCTGTTGATTGTGACTGTATGTTTATACAAAGATTTATTCATTTATTTTAACCTCAGGCTGGTGTGTACATTTTGGAGTCAAAAAAGCAGGGCAGAGATAAAAGTAGAAAAAAAATAACATCCTAAGAGCATCACTGCAAGAAAAGGGTATTTCTTACTCTATGCCAAGGCTGTTTATTATATATTTCTGTCAAAATATTCACAGAAGGGACTTTGAATCATGCAATGTAGGGACAAGAATGCAGATTTTTTAACCACTTTATGTGGTGTATATTCTTGCTCACGTACACATAACATCCACCAATATTCAACAGTAATACTCTTTATCCCCAAAACTTTGCACATGTAGGTGGATTTTTTAAGCATGGGACATACCACTAAAACTAAGCAATGGACTGCTTTCCCATTGCCAGTAGACTGGGGTCATGTACAATGCTCTGCAGCAGACAAGTATGCCTTCTGAGTGTGTGTGTGTGTGTGTGTGTGTGTGTGTGTGTGTGTGTGTGTGTGTGTGTTTCTTTGTAGTTTTGTGTCATGTTCAACAACATGAGCAGACCAGAAAACAAATTAACTTACAGTAGAAAGCAGCATGGAGGCCAGTGAAAATGTCAGGGTGGTGCGGTTTCTTCCTTCAAGCTCAGGTCCTCTACCAAGGCCTGGGAGCTTAAGGGTCCTGGCAGTATCAAAGCTGTTTCTAGGACTGCACTCTTGTTGACTGAGATCTCAGTTGTTAGACCTGGAATTGTCATAAAGCACAGAGCATACATTATGCATGGTTACGGGAGGTAGATTTGCTGTGATTTATTAAGATTTTCAGTGTGATACTGGGACATTTGGGTGTATGTTCATCGTGTGTTGCTGTGGACTTCATCTAACTGAACTCTTTTTTTATTATTATCATGTGCTACCTACCTGTTAAATGAATGCACATGCTGCAGACAAATCAGCTGTATCCGCTTAACAACCAGCGATGTCATTCGCCAGTTGTCAGTCCACAACTGCTGTTGCTGGAGCTGCTGTTGTTGAAGCTGCTGTTGTTGGAGCTGCTGTTGTTGGAGCTGCTGTTGCTGGTGTTGCTGAGAAAGATGTCGCTGACCAGTGAACATGGATCGCCTCCTCTCCTCCTGCCGTGACGAAGCTGAGGCTGGATTTCATTGATACAAAGCTCGCAATCCACCAGATAAAGGAAAGTGTAAACATCCTCTCATTTGGTGTGAGTTGGTTCAGTGTAGTTGTTGTTTTGAGTTTGACTGGGTCCCGTTTCCCTGTCCAAGGACACTGGAGGTAGCACAGCGATCCCAAGGCACACTCACCTTTCAGGGCCTGGCTGTGTGGAAATCCCCGCGCTGGATGTCACGGTTCGAACTGTAGCTGCCCTGCATCGCTGCATTGCCGCATTTACACCTCCGCTGGGAAGGATCCAATTCCTGCACTTGGTTCGAAGGAAAACATGGAGTATCGTGAGTCCCAACTGTATCGGATTTGAACTGTTGAACACTTTGAATCTTTTAACTTGACAGTGTTTTAGTGGTAAAAGGAGATTCATGGACATATCTACATTTTACCTATCGATAAAAAGTGTTATTTTTATATATACGACACCTCCCCTTCACTGTGTTTGTTGTGGCTGGGAATCTGAGCAAAAAAAAGAGTAACAGCACAAACAAAACAGAAGAAAAACCTGCAATAGAATCTGCTGGTACCACTGGTACCTTCACCTTCCACACTTTCTCTGACTCCTCTTTCAACCCTTGGTATTTCTCGAGCTTCTTGTGTTCCTTTTTCCTGATATTGCTATCGCTCAGGATTGCTACACCTAATACTACTGTCTTTTTCTTGCTTATCGAACACTGTGACGACTGGTTGGTTAGCCGTGACCAGTTTGTCAGTACGGATCTGGAAGTCCCACAGGATCTTAGCCCTGTTATTTCCACTTTGAACTAGGGACTTGTAGCCCACACAGATGTCCCTGTACACGATGCCAGCCACTTGGTTATGACGCTCCATGAACACTGTACCTACCTGCATCTTACACACTGCTGTTAAGGTAAGGCCATTTCATTTGTATAGTACATTTCATACATACGTGCTTTACAGAGCAATAACATAGATAAGATAAGATAAGATATAAAAGGTAAAATCAATTACTAAATAATTTTAAAAATTGTCATGTGCTGGACTGTCTGGAGTGCCTTTTCTTGTGCCGCTATGAACATTGACTCTGTGCTGTCCCTCAGACGGGCCTTTTCCAGCAATTGGTAGGATTTCTCAATACCAGCTACTTCTGCTATCTGTCGGTGGTACAGGCCGTGCAACGGCTTGTCCTTCCATGACAGCTCCACCTCTTCATCATCATCATCATCATCATTGGTCTTATGCTGCCTGAGACATTCACCTAGCAAGTCATTGCTTGGGGCTATCTTCTTGATGTACTCCTGGATTTCCTCCTGGACTCCTGGAACATCCTTTTAATTCTCCTGCCTTCTACCTCTCTAGTGTACCTCTTCAGGTGGTGTCAGTCTTTGTTTGGCAGTCTCACATCACTGGTATGGACAGTTTGGTGTCCTTCTTAGGAAGGTCTTTCTTGGTCACACCTTTCTGCACCTCTATGAGAAGACTGACTTCCCTCCATGTTGCCTTGATTTTGGCTTCCAGCATCCCTTTCTATGGGTGCTGTTTTGCCTATTTCCTACCTAAAATGTCTTCAGAAACATATTTTAGTGTGCCATTAAGCCATAATTTGAGAATTTCTGAACAGGAAGATTCAGTTGCTTTGTTGCCATTCTGCCTAAAATGTTTTCAGAAACATCTTGTAACTAATACAAGATTGTTTTGTTGCCATCCAGGCACCATGTTGTTTCCTGTGTCAAAACTGTCTAGCTCTTATTAGGTCCACCAGCAAAAACATTTATTGGTCCAGTTCAACACAGTGCATTCTGGTAATTGTAGTTTTCCCTCCTCTTGAGCAAAAGTGAATGCCACAGCCCTTTTCTCTTCTCTCAGGTCATGTAGCACCAGTTTCAAATGTATTTCTGCTCTGGATCTTTCTACTGCATAGACAGCACAGTTTAATGAAAACACTATCTCTTCAGCAGTAAGAATTTCTTTAAAATTAGAGATTGTAGAGTTTTACAGAATAAAATTGATAACAGCTGAATTTCATTAACCTGCTTCAATTTCAGGGTCTTACCTCTGTCCATGTTGGCTTGTCATATACTGTCCCTTCTCCATCCTTGATGTTATTATATACAACATGCTTTTCCAGCTACGTTTACATTACATAAATCATCCCACTACAATTTTACTGTGTGTGTGTGTGTGTGTGAGAGAGAGAGAGAGAGAGAGAGAGAGAGAGAGAGATATGTGGATTGTGAGATGTGAGGAGATGTGAGAGCGCAGCGATCGATGGCATCACAAGCAGCACTGAGATCAAGGAGGACCAGGTTGGAGCACTGCCCAGTTGTAGCAGCTGTGAGGGTGTAATTTCAGACTTTGCTTCAAAAAAGATCTCTTGTCTTCTTGATACCTCTGAGGCTTGACTTTTAAGCCTCATAAGGCTGCAAACCCGGCTGATAAAGACTTATAGAGCTGTGTCTTGCTTCTTAGTGTGATAAGAAGTGCTACAGCAACTCCCTCACGCCACAGTGAGTCATTTGATTTGATGCTACTGCGATGCCATAAATTTGCTTAATGGAGCTTTAACCCAGAACATTTAAAACTCAGAGTCTGAGCAGAATGCGAGAGATTTCTAAGACAATTTATGGATTCAAATAAAGTTCTAGGATTATTATGATATCATTTCTATGCTGGGAAAAATAATTTGCTCGGCAGTCTTTACCGCATCACAGGATCGTTCAGTTGTAGATGAAACACTGTGCTTTTTTCACTTGAGCTCAGCTTTTAACAGAGCATAGACATCCACTTAACCTTGAGGAGGCACTGGGGAGCTTTTTAAAGTGTTTATATCACAAAACTGCTAATGTAAAAGGTGGTTTATCTACAGGGGGTGGACACAGTAACAGCAATCTCATAAAATGATTCTGCAAAAACTACTGTCTTGTCTCTCGAGAAACTGCATTTATACACAACTAGTTTGAAAGAGCAAATACAATGGTGGATTAAGTACCTGAAAGCTCTACTGAATTAAAGTACAGATATCGTACCAGAAAAAAAATAAAGAAAATTACTTTGGTAGATGTTAAAGTCACCTATTAAAATGTTACTTGATTAAAAGTCTTAAAGTATCTGATGTTTACTTTAGTTAAGTATCAAAAGTAATTTTATGAAATTAAATCTGGTATAAAAAAGTAAAAGTATGAGTAAGTGGTGCTAATAAAACAGCAAGCGGTCAGTATTCTGAGGATTATACAGTTTATTTCTTTTAGACATGTATACCACTTTAAATAAGATGCTTGCATTACATTTGAAGATACAAGGTTTTTTGTTTGTTTGTTTGTTTTTACAACTCAAAGGATTTAAAGGAAACCTTTGAGCTCCAGGGCTTACGCAGTGCAGAGAACAGTTGCTGCACATTCACGTGTCACAGATCTTTTTCTTCTTGAATCATCACCCGCCCTCTCAGCAGTGGGACGCCATTTTCTGCTCCCATCATGACGTCATTCTTATAATTGTGTGGAATATTGTCACTGGCATGTAGCATCTCATTTAACATTCATGGGGCTTGAGAGGAAATTAAAGCTTTACATTGGCTTTGAGAGCACGTGTTTGCATTTGCAGCTATGATTAACAAAACTACCTTGCAAACTAGGACCCCTGATTCTTTCAACCTTTGGATTTTATCTTGTAGTAACAAAGTAACAAAAACATAGAAATGGGCTACATAGACACTGGATTAAAAGTGTGGTAAAATTATTTTACTCTGATACAGCAGTGGAGTAAAAGTCAAAGTTGAAAGAAATATAAAAACTCGATTAAAGTATAGATACTTTCAAGAAAACATGACATGACACCGCTGGTAATGCAATGCAAATTACATTTTCTGTGCCCCAGTTATGAATCCCAAAACCCAGAAATTAGTTAACACTTCAGCACCTCTGGCCCCCTCATCTCAAAGTCAATGTTAATGTCAGTGTTTGTTTGTTTTTTTTGTTTGTGTGTTTTTGTGAGATGCCTGAAATAAGGTCTGTGGTAAACATGAGCTTTAAAGACTTTCAGGTTTTGTTCTCTGACATAAAATATGTCATAATATCCCACTTGTGAATTTGAAAACTTTAATGTGTCTTAAAAAATGCAAAGACTACAGAGCATCATCACTTCACAACCATAGTGTGTTTGTTATATGATATCATTAGCTTTTTACTTCTGGTAATTGCATTTAGGCCTTTAAATTCCCTAAGAGTTGTGTTCATTTGTGGAGATTAGCTAAACAAAACATATCATAAACATTTGTTTCACACAGGGTTTATTTTCTACCGTAATCAAAAACCCAAAAGAAAAATCCCATAGGCTTTTTTGATGAGGAAACCAGTGCGAATCAACCTTCAATTTTGGCCTACAAAAACTCGCTACCACTCTATGAGGAAATGTCGCTGATTAATGTACCTGGAAAGTCACAAAAAAGCTGAACAAATGTTAAAAGTATTTTAGTTGTTTTCCACCAAATTAAGCAATCCTGCAACGATGTATCCACTTAGATTAAAGCATTATTTTTTGATTACATTTTATATTAGCATTTAACCAAAGTCACAATCTTTCCCAACCTTAATCAAAGTGCTTTTGTGACCTAAACCTAATACAGCAGTCTGAATGCAAACCCAAAGTTCAAGTGTCAAAGTCCTGCATTTTGTACACCTGACATCCTTCCCAACCACCTCCTTCCAAAGCCTACATGATACATGACTGTAGCGTTTCATTACCCAACAAAAATGTTGTCTCTGAACATAATCCAGGCGATTACATTGCCACAAAAACACAATTGAGGAAGCAGTTGAGTAACATAGAAGCCTCATTTCTAGGAGACATGGTTGGACTGCATGATGCAGTTCACATTTGTCTTGCTGGACTGCATTTTCCTAACACATGTTCCAGCACTTTGGTGTTTTTTCACAAAGGTTAAATTCATTGCAGAGCTCTTTTATTGGATTGCATTATATTGTTATTGCTTCCGCCTCGTATCTGTCTGTGATGTAGGTGTCTGTGTCTACGGCCGCCTCAGGTTCTCTCTTAAATACTCAACTTATCTTCTTTACCGAGCAATAACTGCTTTCATCTTTCGAATAGTCGGACCAGATCTTTGAGATTGGAAAGAAATAAAGTAAATAAAAAAGAAACAGGTCAGAGAGACTGCAGCACTCTCTCTTGTGACTCAACTGATGAGGTTCAAGTTCTTCACGCAGAAAAATGATCAGCAACTGATTTTCAAACAAGTCGGTAACAATTTGTATCTTCAAAATTACTGTCGACAGTGTCACACCTGAGTCTCTTTCCGACTACAGCTGGTGGAATCACACCTTCAGAGTGGCAAAACGATACTCTGGATTGATATATGTAGCAAATGTTGACAGTTTATTTCAAACTCCGCTATATAGTAACGTACAAATGTAAAGAATCTGTGGTTCCAAAAGCATAACATAGACATGATGTGCGCGATAGTCCCACTTCAACAGGCAGTGTAAAAGCGCTACATAATAATGTGGAAATGTAATTTATCCGTGGTTTTCAGAAACCATGGATGCCAACATTTTTCCTGACAGCTGAGTTGCCCCAGAGTAAGAAAATGATACTTAGATATTTTTTTTAATTGCTGTTTTTCATTTAGTTGTGAATATTTTACAGTATAGAGAAATGCACCCCTTCAGGGGCATCTAAACGGGGCTCTAAACAAAGGGTTTGGACCTAAAGCACCAGTTCCAGCCAGCTTCTTTTTTGTATCATTTTACTTTTCTGTATTGCATCACATTTTAACCAGTGAAAACAATATGTGCTATAAATCCAGTGCTGATCATTTAAGATCTCACTAGGTATAAAAATGTCTCCCATCCAGACCAGTCAAAGGCACTGATGCTTTGCAGCCACTTTGTGATACTTTAACAAACCTGCTGAGTCGCTTTATGTAGCAACTCACAGCTTTCCGGTGATAGAGAGAGCTGATGAATCCATGCTAATCCCCCTTTTCATCACACCTAGTCCTTCTCCCCAGCTGCCTTGCCTGTGGCTCTGAATACCTGCCTGTTTATGTTTTACCCGCCATGCAGCCTCCTCTGCTTTCATCTAGCTCACAACACCACCTTGATGTTGGAGTAGTGCTTAATTCAGGGTGGTTAGAGCATCAAACAATCTGCATGTCCAAACAACTATGGACAAAAGGTCACCTGTGAAGTTGAGCATTGTATGGGTGGGATATTATGCACATGCACCTGACAAATCTGTTGAAGTTTGCATCATAAAAGATGTGTTCAGTGAAAGACCACTAGACAGTTTGATCAGAGGACATTATGTGGTGCATTGCAAATACACGTGAAATATGATCCTGATCCTGAGATCTTTTTCCTGCACAAAACACACACCGCTGCATGGATTTCTCCCCTTGGTTCTAAACAATCAAATGAGGCTTAATGAGCGAGTCCAGAAGCTGACATTTAAACTGCGGCACGTGGACAGAAGAGGCTCCCCCGCCTTCCTCAGGGACACATTGTGAAGTGATGGAAAATAGAAAAGGATGGCCACAGTTTAATAAGACAGAGGAACTCCTCCTCGGCCCCATGGTGCCGCCCCTATTCATCCTCTTTCTTTATTCTCCACCTTCTCCTCCAGTCAAAAGGTCTCCTCCAGGTCAGACTCCAACAAAGGTGCAGCAAATAATGGATAAGGATGTATTACTCTTCCATCACCTTTCTTTAATGATGACCCCTCTTCCTCCTCCTCCTCCTCCTCCTCCTCCTCCTTCTTCTTCTTCTTCTTCATTTTATTCCTCAAGAGCTGTCACTAATCCTGCCTCAGCTTTTAGCCATCTCCCTCTTTAATCATAACTCAAACAGTGTGTCAAAATGCAAGAACAAATGGCAGCAACAGCAATCCATCAAAACACTCGAGCTGCATGCATATCTGATGAGGAGTACAGTAGAAACAACACAATGCAACAACATTTTGCTGATCAGGTCCATTTTTTATTTCTGTTTTTTTCAAACTGTAAACCCACTGACCTAACTTTTGAAAATTTCCACACTTTGTTATTCGCCGGCGCCTCATAGATTTTGCATCTTATTGACAAAAAAGTTGGTTTTCTGATAGACTGCAGTGGCGGTGTTGATTCATCATGACTGAATGTAGGAAACATGATGATTAAATATTGGAAATCAATTATTGTCCATAATTAAGTGGATGATAAACAAAAAAGCTGTGACTCCTAAAACATTATTGTTTGTAGGTATATAAAATAAAAAAAAGAGATTTGTAAAGACAAAGATGGTATAGTATGTTCTAAAATGTTTAAAGATAATTCATAGTATAGTACAGTGAAAAAAAGTCAAAAAAGATCACAGTATAGTATGAAAAAAATGGCATAAAAATATTATAGTATAGTATGTCATAAAAATTTTTTAAAAAAAAGAAACAGAAAAGTATGTCAGAAAATGTCATAGTATAATATGGCATTAAAAATGTCAAAATTATATAAAAAAAATAATTTATGATAATAAATTAAAAGATTAAATGAAAAAATACATAAATAGCATAGTATGTTCTCATAAAATGTCAGAAATATCATAGTATAGTATATAAGAAAGATGGCAAAAATTTCACAGTATAGTATGATAAAAAAAATCAAACAATGCAATTTTACAAAACCTTAAAATGTCATAGTATAGTATGACAAAAAATAACAAACAATGCGATTTTATAAAAAAAATTTAAAAATCATAGTATAGTGTGCCATAAATAAGTCATTAAAAATGTGATAGTATAATATGCCATAAATATGTCAGAAAAATGTCATAGTATACCAAAAAAAACAAATACATTTTTAAAGAAAAACTCACAATAAAGTATGTCATAAAAATATCATAGTAAAGTATGGCATAAACATTTTATAGAAAATATCATAGTACAGTAGCTATGCCATAAAAATGTACAAAAAAGTTGAGTTTAGTGTATAGAAAAAATGTTAAAAAGTGTAAGTGTAATATATTACATTATATTACAAAGTTTATCTTAGTACTCTTATGATGAACAAAGTATTTCCTCCTGTGTGTGTATGTCTGCAGTGAGGCTGCTGCTGTTGCTGGTGAGCTTCGAGAACTTTATGAGGGCTCTGACTCGTCCTCCACAGCGCCCTTTACCACCCTCCAGGGAGCTCCCTTTGAGCCTCTCGCTCTCCCCAGTCAGAGGACAGGAACCAAAAGCTGCCCCCCTTTATCTGGCAAAATGACAACCACTGACAATAAGGACTATCTATTTGACACGGGGCAGACTCCAAAGACATTTTGTTCTCTTGTGGCCAGCTGTTGGCCGAGCACTCCTGTGCAACTTCAAAGAGAGGTGAATGGGTCTGGGAGAGAGGGGAGGGGGATGGGGGGATAGTGATGGAGAGGTGTGGCTATCGAATGTGACAAGGGGCAAAAAAAGCACCAGATCACTCTCATTTTCTCATAAAACACAGCAGGCAATGACTGTGGCATGTCAGTGATGGACACACATCAATAATGTAACACGATATAATTTTGGAGGCCAAACATGAGGTGGACATGCATCAGTTGATATGGAACCACAGGAGATTTTCGACTACTCCATGCTCCTCCTCTCGCAGTGATTAGTTTTTACAATCAGCAGATGCAAATTGGAATTTGCCGACAGGCCATCTATCACTTCCCAGTCTGGCTGTAATACGTTGAGCGTCTCAGCACGTGCCAGTAGCCATATTGTACAGTCAATTTGCTCTCAGACACTCAGATATATCTGTGGTACAGGTATACGGAACACATTAAGAACTTTCAATTTTCATCTACCCTCAAGTACAGGAGCGGGCTGCTTTGTCACAAGAGTCATTTGTCTCAGGAGCCGTGGAACAACTCTGTTCATCCGTCTTATTTTGCTCAACAGGAAAACAAGTTTGTACGTGGAATATTGGAAACAAGCTGGTGAGCTGCAATCACATGATTCATGAGGTCAAAATGTGTTTCTGATGTGAAGATATGGCGAAAAAAAAAAACTAGATGTTTGTGTGTTAAAAACACACAAGCTACAAATGGGTATGTGCTGCCTGCTTTGTTTCACTAGTTGTGGCATATTTTAATGTAAAAAAAACTGGAGGCAATCAAATGCTGACCTTGTGTTTTGACTGGCATTTTTTAGGGACTGTACTATATTTATCAGATTAGGGGGGTGGCTGGGGTTTTACTGTGGGTTTTTTTTATGCCAGCAATATTGGAGGCCGGAGGCATAATGTTTTTGGGTTGTCGGTCAGTCTGGCAAATTCTTTTGAATGCGATATCTCCTTGAGGGAATTTCTTCAAATTGACCTTGTCTGTCTCATTCTTGTAAACACGATATCTCAAGACCACCTTCAGAGATTTTTTTCAAATTTGGCACCAACGTTCGCTTGGGCTCAAGACGAACTGATTACATTTTGGTGGTAAAAAGGTCAAGGTCACTGTGACTGTCATAGGTTTACGCAGAAGATTACTGACCAAGCATCATTATGTGACAAGTTTGGAGCAAGAACATGTTGGCAAAACGTATTTTAGCCACCTAAAAAACACCTAAAACAGTTTCCAACAAGGAATCAAGGACATTATTTCACTCTCTTCAAAGCTCCACTGAGGAAAACAGTGCTTTAACTTCTCTACCGCTGCCTCAGTCACTTACTATGTTTGTGTTATTGTGTGACTTTGGCATTTGTAGAGGGTTCGTTCAGATTCACCAAAGTCACACCAACTAACTGATCGAAGCAACATTAGACCAGAAGCTCCTGTGTTCAGTGAGCCAAAATGACTCCTTTTATCAGTGGAGTCTGATGGCTTTGAAGAGAGCATAACTGGGGAACTGAAGCTCTTAAAGGCTTTTCTGTTCGAGCAGGTTGTCTGATGGTGAAAATACTCTCAATACAGTGTACTCTTCAACTGATGGGGATTTTTTTTAGGTGGGTATAATACATTTTGTTGTTGACTCCACTGACTGCAGTATACTGCCCAGCCTTCGTGTCGGTAGTACTGCCTGCTTCTCCAAACTGGGGTTGTGCTGACTCACTGATTATAGATAAGTGTCTCAAAAGACACTTAAAAATTCAAACTATCTCTTTAAAGAAGTTCATCCACAACATGATTGTTTTGTAAATCCAATAGTCATGCTATGTTACCTTGAATTTGTGCAGGAAATATAAATTTTTCTTGCATGCCTCCACAGCAAACATTGATTTTTGTATTAGATTCTTTGTCTTAGTTATATGCCCTGTACCTCCCAAACATGCATTTTACTAAAAACCTTTAGTGTTGGAGTCTGGCTTTAAGGAGAGCATAGATAAATTTCCCTTTATTATCAGCTTTAAATAACAAGGTTTTACTGAAAATGCATATGTTTGTGAAGTACTGAGCATACATCTGGATAAACGAGACTTGGATTATACTATACGAGTTGTGTGAGAGTTTGTAAACAGATATTTTGATGTAGTTTTTTGATATACATTTGTCAAAGCTGGTCGCCTATCAATCAATGAATCAATGTCTATCTGTTTTCCGTGGAGGAATGCAAGAAATGCAGTTTTCTTCAGGAATTCAAGTTGAAACAGCATGAATAATTGATTTACAAACGGTCATTTTGTGGGTGAAGTGTTCTTTTTGGCTTTGCAGCAGCCAAGCTGCAGTGAACTCTAAAATACAGAAAAGACAAGTGGAAAAATTAACTATATAACCTGACAAGAGAGGGTCGTAAAAGTAAAAGCCTGAAGTACAAAAGGGAGCAGAAAAAGTAGTTAATTTTGGGGATTTCCTTGCTTTGTACACAACCTGCACACACACACACACAGCTTGTGTCTTGGTTCACTGAGTTCATTGTGTTTAGCAGTCTGGAGAGGTGGATGCAGTCTCTCTCTCACCGAATCATTCCCCTGTACTCAATACAAAAAGAGAGTGATTAATTAGTATGGCCAGCAGCTTTAAAGGGTCCAAATAAGTTGTCATCACAGGTCCCTGGGGTGTCTGTCTGTAGTGTAGCTCAAAACTGATCACACGGCCATTTCCCTCGCAGTTATGTGCCCTCATATATTTAAAAACTCAAGGGGCTAAACGTAATTTGTTGGTGGCCGTGGACACTCATATCTTTGACTGAAGAAGTAATCATCGATGGTGGTGAAGTTCAGTCATTTAGTATTCTGATCAGTCTCACAGTGAATTCTCGCTGTTGCCATCTAATAGCAGCACAGAGCAGAGGGGATGAAAGTGCGGTCATTATTTTTAAGGAGCATTTTCATTCTGACAGCTGTGAAGTAAACTGTGACCTCCGTCTGCTGGATCTGTGGAGAAACATTATTTTGATTCCCTCCTGTTTGTATTTTTTAACACGTGAGCACCAGATCGCCTCTTATTTCATACAAACATTCAGATATGTAATCAATCCATGACTCAAGTCGCCCCAATTTTAGTCACCTGGGAGAAAATAAAAGAGAAACAGAGCTTTCTGTACCTCACAAACAAATCATTTGATAATTTGTCGACTGTCCAATAAAGACGATTGGTGGTTTATGGCGCAATTAGGCCGAATCAAAGAAGGCTGGCTATGACATCCATCATAATTAGTGACAGTGGTCCTTTAATGTCCATGAGTAATGTGCCTGAGACGGAGGAGAAGACATGATTGTACAGGTGGTGATGATACAGTAATGTAGATGGGAAATGCTCTCACCAACAGCCAACAAAGTGAGCCTCTGAAAAGAATAAAAAATGGACTCCTGGAGTGTCTTAGCAATGAAATTGATAAAAAATGAGAATAACAATGCAAGGAGCAGATTAAATCTATTACACAAAAAACACTGACATCGTGGTTATCATAGTAACGACAAGCATTTATATTTCTTTCCTCCTTTAGTCACCAAAATGGTAGGATGTCATTGGTTTAATCTGTAGAGGCAGGAAGTCTCCACATGAGAAAAAAGCTCTTTATACCTGAAATTATTATCAACAATGAAAGTGCTGCTGTTTGTTATAATCACACTTATAATGTGTTATATATTGTAATATCAATAGCAATTCTATTTAAAATGTGTGCTGGCTAATAATTCAATAAATATTTGCAGTTTTTCTCTCTGACCACTGGAGGGCCCTGAATACTCATGCTCATGAATAAACAGGTACAAATAAAAATCTGTAGATACCTTGTAATTATAATGAGAATAACAAGTTGGGGTACATTTCTTTGTTATTTCCACTGAATTGATTCCATAATATGTTATGGTGTATTAGTATATAATGAATAAATACATAAATGTATATTAATTATTTATTTTAGATTAATTGTTTTTTAGGCTGCTTTTTTATTTAATCGTATTCTTTTTGTCAAAATATATCACTCACATTTATTTATTTATTTATTTATTTACTATTTACTCCTATTTATTTATTTATTTTAATCTTTAGTTTAGTTTTAGCTACTATTCTAATCTTGCCAATTTTAATTAGGGTGAATCCAGATATGTTCGGAAATGTAGATACATTTTCTTTACAATAACTTAGAAAATACTTGACTTAAATATAATCCACAATAACACTCAAGCAATCCTTTGGAAAAGCAAAGCCCCCTGTGTTAAAAATATTACTGAACAGTAGATGGCAGCAGCTATATCAACAAGCCTTCCAGAGTCTCTCTACCAAGAACCCAGAAGAGGAAGCAGGAAGAGGAGGAAGAAGAAGGTGTGTTTTCAAAAAGGGTGTGTTGGTACTGCTGTTGGGGTGTCTGAGTCAACACAGTTTCATGTGTGCCTGAATCAAACAAGCTTGAATACAGAGTTCAGGTTAGTACCTGTTGACTTAACTTTTGTAGTATGTTTTAAGAAATGTCCTAAAGTGGTGTTTTACAGTACAGCTGTTTACTAGTTAACTATGTGTGATAGTAACTTTTGCTCAATTGAATCTGGTCTGTGTCAAAACTTGGAGTATTCAAAATGCACCAACTAGCTGACTGAGTTTTCCCCCTGACTTCAGTCTGTTCAGATGTCTGTGGAGATGCAGCAGAGCAGCAACAGCAGCAGCAGTGAGACTTCAGAGGTTCAGCATCTGTGGAGCAGCTGGATCACTCAGTTGCAGCACTATTACAATGACCCTAAGGTAACACTTAACTAACACTAGCATTGTGTGAAATTTAATGTTGTGTGTATTTTATTGTGTATTTTGCGTATTCTATTTTATTATCTTTTTTTAAAAAGTAATTTGAAAAGTGGCCTATGAATTAAACATGTTACTATTACTAAGATTTACTACAGTAAGTCGTTCAAATTGTCATTAAATCTTAGTTAAGTATGTTGTCCAAATTCACATAGCAATGTTGCCATAAAAATGCCATAAAAAAGTCACAGTAAATCGTCTTGTCCAAAATGGGAAGAAAACAAATTATACTGAAGTACAGTGTCCAAAAATAGAAAAGAAAAGTCACAGTAAATTATGTTGTCCTGTATAGAATACTATAATGTGTAGTCCAAAATAAAAAAAAGTCATACTAAAGCATATGATCCAAAATGAAATGAAATTTCCTCGTATGTCAGATGTCAATTGTCAGAGTATAGTATGTTGACCAAAATAGAATTAAATGACTAAATTAAATGATTAAATAAAATGGAGTAGGTACTCCAAAATGGCAATTAAAAGTCAAAAGTTTATTGTCAAAAATAGTGAAATAAACGTACAATATGTAATAGTCAGCTGCTTTTTCAACATGTCAACATTTGACGTTTTCAGCCTTTTTTTCTACATGCTATATTTTGATGTTTTGGGCCTTTTTTTCCACATAATATACGATGACGTGTCTCGACATGCTATACTATATCGTTTTTCAACATCCTATACAATGTCGTTTTCAGCCTTTTTCAACATATTAGGATTTTTTTGGCCATTTCTTTCAACATGCTATTCTATGACGTGTCTCGTCAAACTATTATAAGTTGTTTTCAGGCACCTTTAGACATGTTTTGAAATATTAATATAATATGTCGAAAAAAGTTTGCCATACTATAGCCTTGCATTTGTGGTGGATTTTTCAACATGCTATTTTGTGGTGTTTTCGGGTTTTTTTGCAACAACCTGTGCTATGTCGTGTCTTGGCACGCTATTTTATGTGATTTAGTGTGTTTTTCAGCAGTTTTTTTGGAAAAAAATTTTCATGCTACTTGAAGTTGTTTTCAAGAGTTTGTTAGACATGATATTTCCAGATTTTTGCCATACTAAAGCCTTGCTTCTTTGGTAATTTTTTCGACATTCTATTTTTTAGGTTTCTGTCCAGTTTTTAGGTGTTTTTTCAACACGGTATACTAAATCATGACTCTACATGCTATCTTAATTGTTTGTTAAATGTTTTTTCAACATTGTATATCACAACATGACTCCACATGCTATTCTAAGTGGTTTTCAGCTGTTTTTTGGACATGTCATATTTTCATATTTTTTCCTTGCCTTGCTTCTTTGGTTATTTTTTCAACATGCTATTTTATGGGGTTAGTTGCCGTTTTGGGATGTTTTTTCAACATTGTCTACTAAAACATAACTCTATGTGATATTCTATGTGTTTTTCAGGTGTTTTTTGGACATGTCATATTTTGGCATTTTTGCCATACTATAGCCTTGCTTCTTTGGACATTTTTTCGACATGTTATTTTTTAGATTTCTGGTCAGTTTTTGGATGTTTTTTCAACATTGTATATTAAAACATGACTCTACGTGCTATTCTAAGTTGTTTTTAACAGTTTTTTGGACATGCCATATTTTGACATTTTTGCCATACTATAGCCTGGCTTCTTTGGTCATTTTTTTGACGTGCTATTTTATGGGGTTTCTGGTCAGTTTTGGATGTTTTTTCAACACTGTGTACTAAAACATTACTCTACTTGTTCTTTTCAGTGGTTTTTAGTTGTTTTTTGGACATGTCATATTTTGACATTTTTGCCATACTATAGCCTTGCTTCTTTGGTCATTTTTTCAACATGCTATTTTATGGGGTTTCTTGCCCTTTTGGGATGTTTTTTCAACATTGTATTGTATTGTGTCAAAATATGACATGTCCAAAAAACTGTTGAAAACCACTTAGAATAGCACGTAGAGTCATGTTTTAGTAATTTATTTTAAAAATACACCCCAAAAAAGCCCGAAACCCCATAAAATAGCACGTCTAAAAATTGATCAAAGAAGCAAGGCTATAGTATGGCAAAAATGTCAAAATATGACATGTCCAAAAAACTGTTGAAAACCACTTAGGATAGCACGTAGAGTCATGTTTTAGTACACTATGTTGAAAAAACACCTAAGAACTGGCAAGAAACCCAAAAAATAGCATGTCGGGAAAATGGCCAAAGAAACAAGGCTATAGAATGGCAAAAATGTCAAAATATGACATGTCCAAAACACTGTTGAAAACCACTTAGAACAGCACTTGGAGTCATGTTTTAGTACACTATGTTGAAAAAACACCTAAGAACTGGCCAGAAACCAAAAAAAATAGCATGTCGGAAAAATGACCAAAGAAGCAAGGCTATAGTATGGCAAAAATGTCAAAATATGACATGTCCAAAAGACTGTTGAAAACCACTTAGAATAGCACGTAGAGTCATGTTTTAATATGCTATGTTGAAAAGACATCCAAAAATGGCCAGAAACCCCATAAAATGGCATGTTGAAAAAATGACCAAAAAAAGCAAGGCTATAGTATGGTAAAAATGTCAAAATATGACATGTCCAAAAAACAATTAAAACCCACTTAGAATAGCACATACAGTCATGTTTTAGTATACTGTGTTGAAAAAACATCTAAAAATGGCAAGAAACCCCAAAAAATAGCATGTCGAAAAAATGACCAAAGAAGCAAGGCTATAGTATGGCAAAAATGTCAAAATATGACATGTCCAAAAAACTGATGAAAACCACGTAGAATAGCACGTAGAGTCATATTTTAGTATACTATGTTGAAGAAACACCTAAAACCTGGCCAGAAACCCAAAAAATAGCATGTCGGGAAAATGACCAAAGAAGCAAGGCTATAGTATGGCAAAAATGTCAAAATATGACATGTCCAAAAAACAGTTAAAAACCACTTAGAATAGCACGTAGAGTCATGTTTTAGTATACTGTGTTGAAAAAACACTTATACACTGGCCAGAAACCCAAAAAATAGCATGTCGGAAAAATGGCCAAAGAAGCAAGGCTATAGTATGGCAAAAATGTCAAAATATGACATGTCCAAAAAACTGTTGAAAACCACTTAGAACAGCACATAGAGTCATGTTTTAATATGCTATGTTGAAAAAATACCTAAGAACTGGCCAGAAACCCAAAAAATAGCATGTCGGAAAAATGGCCAAAGAAGCAAGGCTATAGTATGGCAAAAATGTCAAAATATGACATGTCCAAAAACTGTTGAAAACCACTTAGAATAGCACGAGAGTCATGTTTTAGTATACTGTGTTGAAAAACACTTATAAACTGGCCAGAAACCCAAAAAATAGCATGTCGGAAAAATGACCAAAGAAGCAAGGCTATAGTATGGCAAAAATGGCAAAATATGACATGTCCAAAAAACAGTTAAAAACCACTTAGAATAGCACGTAGAGTCATGTTTTACTATACTGTGTTGAAAAAACACTTAAAAACTGGCCAGAAACCCAAAAAATAGCATGTCGGAAAAATGACCAAAGAAGCAAGGCTATAGTATGGCAAAAATGTCAAAATATGACATGTCCAAAAAACTGTTGAAAACCACTTAGAACAGCACATAGAGTCATGTTTTAATATGCTATGTTGAAAAAATACCTAAGAACTGGCCAGAAACCCAAAAAATAGCATGTCGGAAAAATGGCCAAAGAAGCAAGGCTATAGTATGGCAAAAATGTCAAAATATGACATGTCCAAAAAACTGTTGAAAACCACTTAGAATAGCATATAGAGTCATGTTTTAATATGCTATGTTGAAAAGACATCCAAAAATGGCCAGAAACCCCATAAAATGGCATGTCGAAAAAATGACCAAAGAAGCAAGGCTATAGTATGACAAAAATGTCAAAATATCACATGTCCAAAAAACTGTTGAAAACCACTTAGAATAGCAGGTAGAGTCATGTTTTAATATACTGTGTTGAAAAACACTTATAAACTGGCCAGAAACCCAAAAAAATAGCATGTCGGAAAAATGGCCAAAGAAGCAAGGCTATAATATGACAAAAATGGCAAAATATGACATGTCCAAAAAAAAGTTAAAAACCACTTAGAATAGCACGTAGAGTCATGTTTTACTATACTGTGTTGAAAAAACACTTATAAACTGGCCAGAAACCCAAAAAATAGCATGTCGGAAAAATGACCAAAGAAGCAAGGCTATAGTATGGCAAAAATGGCAAAATATGACATGTCCAAAAAAAGTTAAAAACCACTTAGAATAGCACGTAGAGTCATGTTTTAATATGCTTTGTTGAAAAAACACCTAAGAACTGGCCAGAAACCCAAAAAATAGCATGTCGGAAAAATGACCAAAGAAGCAAGGCTATAGTATGGCAAAAATGTCAAAATATGACATGTCCAAAAAACTGTTGAAAACCACTTAGAATAGCACGTAGAGTCATGTTTTAGTATACTGTGTTGAAAAAACACTTATAAACTGGCCAGAAACCCAAAAAATAGCATGTCGGAAAAATGACCAAAGAAGCAAGGCTATAGTATGGCAAAAATGTCAAAATATGACATGTCCAAAAAACAGTTAAAAACCACTTAGAATAGCACGTAGAGTCATGTTTTAATATGCTTTGTTGAAAAAACACCTAAGAACTGGCCAGAAACCCAAAAAATAGCATGTCGGAAAAATGACCAAAGAAGCAAGGCTATAGTATGGCAAAAATGTCAAAATATGACATGTCCAAAAAACTGTTGAAAACCACTTAGAATAGCACGTAGAGTCATGTTTTAGTATACTGTGTTGAAAAAACACTTATAAACTGGCCAGAAACCCAAAAAATAGCATGTCGGAAAAATGGCCAAAGAAGCAAGGCTATAGTATGGCAAAAATGTCAAAATATGACATGTCCAAAAAACAGTTAAAAACCACTTAGAATAGCACGTAGAGTCATGTTTTAGTATACTGTGTTGAAAAAACACTTATAAACTGGCCAGAAACCCAAAAAAATAGCATGTCGGAAAAATGGCCAAAGAAGCAAGGCTATAGTATGGCAAAAATGTCAAAATATGACATGTCCAAAAAACTGTTAAAAACCACTTAGAACAGCACATAGAGTCATGTTTTAATATGCTATGTTGAAAAAACACCTAAGAACTGGCCAGAAACCCAAAAAATAGCATGTCGGAAAAATGACCAAAGAAGCAAGGCTATAGTATGGCAAAAATGTCAAAATATGACATGTCCAAAAAACTGTTGAAAACCACTTAGAATAGCATATAGAGTCATGTTTTAATATGCTATGTTGAAAAGACATCCAAAAATGGCCAGAAACCCCATAAAATGGCATGTCGAAAAAATGACCAAAGAAGCAAGGCTATAGTATGACAAAAATGTCAAAATATCACATGTCCAAAAAACTGTTGAAAACCACTTAGAATAGCACGTAGAGTCATGTTTTAGTATACTGTGTTGAAAAAACACTTATAAACTGGCCAGAAACCCAAAAAATAGCATGTCGGAAAAATGGCCAAAGAAGCAAGGCTATAGTATGGCAAAAATGTCAAAATATGACATGTCCAAAAAACTGTTGAAAACCACTTAGAATAGCACGTAGAGTCATGTTTTACTATACTGTGTTGAAAAAACACTTATAAACTGGCCAGAAACCCAAAAAATAGCATGTCGGAAAAATGGCCAAAGAAGCAAGGCTATAGTATGGCAAAAATGTCAAAATATGACATGTCCAAAAAACAGTTAAAAACCACTTAGAATAGCATATAGAGTCATGTTTTAATATGCTATGTTGAAAAGACACCTAAGAACTGGCCAGAAACCCAAAAAATAGCATGTCGAAAAAATGACCAAAGAAGCAAGGCTATAGTATGGCAAAAATGTCAAAACATGACATATCCAAAAAACAGTTAAAAACCACTTAGAATAGCACGTAGAGTCATGTTTTACTATACTGTGTTGAAAAAACACTTATAAACTGGCCAGAAACCCAAAAAATAGCATGTCGGAAAAATGACCAAAGAAGCAAGGCTATAGTATGGCAAAAATGTCAAAATATGACATGTCCAAAAAACTGTTGAAAACCACTTAGAATAGCACGTAGAGTCATGTTTTAGTATACTGTGTTGAAAAAACACTTATAAACTGGCCAGAAACCCAAAAAATAGCATGTCGGAAAAATGGCCAAAGAAGCAAGGCTATAGTATGGCAAAAATGTCAAAATATGACATGTCCAAAAAACAGTTAAAAACCACTTAGAATAGCATATAGAGTCATGTTTTAATATGCTATGTTGAAAAGACACCTAAGAACTGGCCAGAAACCCAAAAAATAGCATGTCGAAAAAATGACCAAAGAAGCAAGGCTATAGTATGGCAAAAATGTCAAAACATGACATATCCAAAAAACAGTTAAAAACCACTTAGAATAGCACGTAGAGTCATGTTTTACTATACTGTGTTGAAAAAACACTTATAAACTGGCCAGAAACCCAAAAAATAGCATGTCGGAAAAATGACCAAAGAAGCAAGGCTATAGTATGGCAAAAATGTCAAAATATGACATGTCCAAAAAACTGTTGAAAACCACTTAGAATAGCACGTAGAGTCATGTTTTAGTATACTGTGTTGAAAAAACACTTATAAACTGGCCAGAAACCCAAAAAATAGCATGTCGGAAAAATGGCCAAAGAAGCAAGGCTATAGTATGGCAAAAATGTCAAAATATGACATGTCCAAAAAACTGTTGAAAACCACTTAGAATAGCACGTAGAGTCATGTTTTAGTATACTGTGTTGAAAAAACACTTATAAACTGGCCAGAAACCCAAAAAATAGCATGTCGGAAAAATGGCCAAAGAAGCAAGGCTATAGTATGGCAAAAATGTCAAAATATGACATGTCCAAAAAACTGTTGAAAACCACTTAGAATAGCACATAGAGTCATGTTTTAGTATACTGTGTTGAAAAAACACTTATAAACTGGCCAGAAACCCAAAAAATAGCATGTTGGAAAAATGGCCAAAGAAGCAAGGCTATAGTATGGCAAAAGTGTCAAAATATGACATGTCCAAAAAACAGTTAAAAACCACTTAGAATAGCACGTAGAGTCATGTTTTAGTATACTATGTTGAAAAAACACTTATAAACTGGCCAGAAACCCAAAAAATAGCATGTCGGAAAAATGGCCAAAGAAGCAAGGCTATAGTATGGCAAAAATGTCAAAATATGACATGTCCAAAAAACTGTTGAAAACCACTTAGAACAGCACATAGAGTCATGTTTTAATATGCTATGTTGAAAAAACACCTAAGAACTGGCCAGAAACCCAAAAAATAGCATGTCGGAAAAATGACCAAAGACGCAAGGCTATAGTATGGCAAAAATGTCAAAATATGACATGTCCAAAAAACTGTTGAAAACCACTTAGAATAGCATATAGAGTCATGTTTTAATATGCTATGTTGAAAAGACATCCAAAAATGGCCAGAAACCCCATAAAATGGCATGTCGAAAAAATGACCAAAGAAGCAAGGCTATAGTATGACAAAAATGTCAAAATATCACATGTCCAAAAAACTGTTGAAAACCACTTAGAATAGCACGTAGAGTCATGTTTTAGTATACTGTGTTGAAAAAACACTTATAAACTGGCCAGAAACCTAAAAAATAGCATGTCAGAAAAATGGAAAAAGAAGCAAGGCTATAGTATGGCAAAAATGTCAAAATATGACATGTCCAAAAAACTGTTGAAAACCACTTAGAATAGCACGTAGAGTCATGTTTTACTATACTGTGTTGAAAAAACACTTATAAACTGGCCAGAAACCCAAAAAATAGCATGTCGGAAAAATGGCCAAAGAAGCAAGGCTATAGTATGGCAAAAATGTCAAAATATGACATGTCCAAAAAACAGTTAAAAACCACTTAGAATAGCATATAGAGTCATGTTTTAATATGCTATGTTGAAAAGACACCTAAGAACTGGCCAGAAACCCAAAAAATAGCATGTCGAAAAAATGACCAAAGAAGCAAGGCTATAGTATGGCAAAAATGTCAAAATATGACATGTCCAAAAAACTGTTGAAAACCACTTAGAATAGCACGTAGAGTCATGTTTTAGTATACTGTGTTGAAAAAACACTTATAAACTGGCCAGAAACCCAAAAAATAGCATGTCGGAAAAATGGCCAAAGAAGCAAGGCTATAGTATGGCAAAAATGTCAAAATATGACATGTCCAAAAAACTGTTGAAAACCACTTAGAATAGCACGTAGAGTCATGTTTTAGTATACTGTGTTGAAAAAACACTTATAAACTCGCCAGAAACCCAAAAAATAGCATGTCGGAAAAATGGCCAAAGAAGCAAGGCTATAGTATGGCAAAAATGTCAAAATATGACATGTCCAAAAAACTGTTGAAAACCACTTAGAATAGCACATAGAGTCATGTTTTAGTATACTGTGTTGAAAAAACACTTATAAACTGGCCAGAAACCCAAAAAATAGCATGTCGGAAAAATGGCCAAAGAAGCAAGGCTATAGTATGGCAAAAATGTCAAAATATGACATGTCCAAAAAACAGTTAAAAACCACTTAGAATAGCACGTAGAGTCATGTTTTAGTATACTGTGTTGAAAAAACACTTATAAACTGGCCAGAAACCCAAAAAATAGCATGTCGGAAAAATGGCCAAAGAAGCAAGGCTATAGTATGGCAAAAATGTCAAAATATGACATGTCCAAAAAACAGTTAAAAACCACTTAGAATAGCATATAGAGTCATGTTTTAATATGCTATGTTGAAAAGACACCTAAGAACTGGCCAGAAACCCAAAAAATAGCATGTCGAAAAAATGACCAAAGAAGCAAGGCTATAGTATGGCAAAAATGTCAAAACATGACATATCCAAAAAACAGTTAAAAACCACTTAGAATAGCACGTAGAGTCATGTTTTACTATACTGTGTTGAAAAAACACTTATAAACTGGCCAGAAACCCAAAAAATAGCATGTCGGAAAAATGGCCAAAGAAGCAAGGCTATAGTATGGCAAAAATGTCAAAATATGACATGTCCAAAAAACAGTTAAAAACCACTTAGAATAGCACGTAGAGTCATGTTTTAGTATACTGTGTTGAAAAAACACTTATAAACTGGCCAGAAACCCAAAAAATAGCATGTCGGAAAAATGGCCAAAGAAGCAAGGCTATAGTATGGCAAAAATGTCAAAATATGACATGTCCAAAAAACAGTTAAAAACCACTTAGAATAGCACGTAGAGTCATGTTTTAATATGCTATGTTGAAAAAACACCTAAGAACTGGCCAGAAACCCAAAAAATAGCATGTCGGAAAAATGACCAAAGAAGCAAGGCTATAGTATGGCAAAAATGTCAAAATATGACATGTCCAAAAAACTGTTGAAAACCACTTAGAATAGCACGTAGAGTCATGTTTTAGTATACTGTGTTGAAAAAACACTTATAAACTGGCCAGAAACCCAAAAAATAGCATGTCGGAAAAATGGCCAAAGAAGCAAGGCTATAGTATGGCAAAAATGTCAAAATATGACATGTCCAAAAAACAGTTAAAAACCACTTAGAATAGCACGTAGAGTCATGTTTTAGTATACTGTGTTGAAAAAACACTTATAAACTGGCCAGAAACCCAAAAAATAGCATGTCGAAAAAATGACCAAAGAAGCAAGGCTATAGTATGGCAAAAATGTCAAAACATGACATATCCAAAAAACTGTTGAAAACCACTTAGAATAGCACGTAGAGTCATGTTTTACTATACTGTGTTGAAAAAACACTTATAAACTGGCCAGAAACCCAAAAAATAGCATGTCGGAAAAATGGCCAAAGAAGCAAGGCTATAGTATGGCAAAAATGTCAAAACATGACATATCCAAAAAACTGTTGAAAACCACTTAGAATAGCACGTAGAGTCATGTTTTAGTATACTGTGTTGAAAAAACACTTATAAACTGGCCAGAAACCCAAAAAATAGCATGTCGGAAAAATGGCCAAAGAAGCAAGGCTATAGTATGGCAAAATGTCAAAATATGACATGTCCAAAAAACTGTTGAAAACCACTTAGAATAGCATATAGAGTCATGTTTTAGTATACTGTGTTGAAAAAACACTTATAAACTGGCCAGAAACCCAAAAAATAGCATGTCGGAAAAATGACCAAAGAAGCAAGGCTATAGTATGGCAAAAATGTCAAAATATGACATGTCCAAAAAACTGTTGAAAACCACTTAGAATAGCACGTAGAGTCATGTTTTAGTATACTGTGTTGAAAAAACACTTATAAACTGGCCAGAAACCCAAAAAATAGCATGTCGGAAAAATGGCCAAAGAAGCAAGGCTATAGTATGGCAAAAATGTCAAAATATGACATGTCCAAAAAACAGTTAAAAACAATTAGAATAGCACGTAGAGTCATGTTTTAGTATACTGTGTTGAAAAACACTTATAAACTGGCCAGAAACCCAAAAAATAGCATGTCGGAAAAATGGCCAAAGAAGCAAGGCTATAGTATGGCAAAAATGTCAAAATATGACATGTCCAAAAAACAGTTAAAAACCACTTAGAATAGCATATAGAGTCATGTTTTAATATGCTATGTTGAAAAGACACCTAAGAACTGGCCAGAAACCCAAAAAATAGCATGTCGAAAAAATGACCAAAGAAGCAAGGCTATAGTATGGCAAAAATGTCAAAACATGACATATCCAAAAAACAGTTAAAAACCACTTAGAATAGCACGTAGAGTCATGTTTTACTATACTGTGTTGAAAAAACACTTATAAACTGGCCAGAAACCCAAAAAATAGCATGTCGGAAAAATGACCAAAGAAGCAAGGCTATAGTATGGCAAAAATGTCAAAATATGACATGTCCAAAAAACTGTTGAAAACCACTTAGAATAGCACGTAGAGTCATGTTTTAGTATACTGTGTTGAAAAAACACTTATAAACTGGCCAGAAACCCAAAAAATAGCATGTCGGAAAAATGACCAAAGAAGCAAGGCTATAGTATGGCAAAAATGTCAAAATATGACATGTCCAAAAAACTGTTGAAAACCACTTAGAATAGCACGTAGAGTCATGTTTTAGTATACTGTGTTGAAAAAACACTTATAAACCGGCCAGAAACCCAAAAAAATAGCATGTCGGAAAAATGGCCAAAGAAGCAAGGCTATAGTATGGCAAAAATGTCAAAATATGACATGTCCAAAAACAGTTAAAACCACTTAGAATAGCACGTAGAGTCATGTTTTAGTATACTGTGTTGAAAAAACACTTATAAACTGGCCAGAAACCCAAAAAATAGCATGTCGGAAAAATGGCCAAAGAAGCAAGGCTATAGTATGGCAAAAATGTCAAAATATGACATGTCCAAAAAACAGTTAAAAACCACTTAGAATAGCATATAGAGTCATGTTTTAATATGCTATGTTGAAAAGACACCTAAGAACTGGCCAGAAACCCAAAAAATAGCATGTCGAAAAAATGACCAAAGAAGCAAGGCTATAGTATGGCAAAATGTCAAAACATGACATATCCAAAAAACAGTTAAAAACCACTTAGAATAGCACGTAGAGTCATGTTTTACTATACTGTGTTGAAAAAACACTTATAAACTGGCCAGAAACCCAAAAAATAGCATGTCGGAAAAATGACCAAAGAAGCAAGGCTATAGTATGGCAAAAATGTCAAAATATGACATGTCCAAAAAACTGTTGAAAACCACTTAGAATAGCACGTAGAGTCATGTTTTAGTATACTGTGTTGAAAAAACACTTATAAACTGGCCAGAAACCCACAAAATAGCATGTCGGAAAAATGGCCAAAGAAGCAAGGCTATAGTATGGCAAAAATGTCAAAATATGACATGTCCAAAAAACTGTTGAAAACCACTTAGAATAGCACGTAGAGTCATGTTTTAGTATACTGTGTTGAAAAAACACTTATAAACTGGCCAGAAACCCAAAAAATAGCATGTTGGAAAAATGGCCAAAGAAGCAAGGCTATAGTATGGCAAAAATGTCAAAATATGACATGTCCAAAAAACAGTTAAAAACCACTTAGAATAGCACGTAGAGTCATGTTTTAGTATACTGTGTTGAAAAAACACTTATAAACTGGCCAGAAACCCAAAAAATAGCATGTCGGAAAATGGCCAAAGAAGCAAGGCTATAGTATGGCAAAATGTCAAAATATGACATGTCCAAAAACAGTTAAAAACCACTTAGAATAGCATATAGAGTCATGTTTTAATATGCTATGTTGAAAAGACACCCAAGAACTGGCCAGAAACCCAAAAATAGCATGTCAAAAAATGACCAAAGAAGCAAGGCTATAGTATGGCAAAAATGTCAAAATATGACATGTCCAAAAAACTGTTGAAAACCACTTAGAATAGCACGTAGAGTCATGTTTTAGTATACTGTGTTGAAAAAACACTTATAAACTGGCCAGAAACCCAAAAAATAGCATGTCGGAAAAATGGCCAAAGAAGCAAGGCTATAGTATGGCAAAAATGTCAAAATATGACATGTCCAAAAAACTGTTGAAAACCACTTAGAATAGCACGTAGAGTCATGTTTTACTATACTGTGTTGAAAAAACACTTATAAACTGGCCAGAAACCCAAAAATAGCATGTCGGAAAATGACCAAAGAAGCAAGGCTATAGTATGGCAAAAATGTCAAAATATGACATGTCCAAAAAACTGTTGAAAACCACTTAGAATAGCACGTAGAGTCATGTTTTAGTATACTGTGTTGAAAAAACACTTATAAACTGGCCAGAAACCCAAAAATAGCATGTCGGAAAAATGACCAAAGAAGCAAGGCTATAGTATGGCAAAATGTCAAAATATGACATGTCCAAAAAACAGTTAAAAACACTTAGAAATAGCATTAGAGTCATGTTTTAATATGCTATGTTGAAAAGACACCTAAGAACTGGCCAGAAACCCAAAAAATAGCATGTCGAAAAAATGACCAAAGAAGCAAGGCTATAGTATGGCAAAAATGTCAAAACATGACATATCCAAAAAACAGTTAAAAACCACTTAGAATAGCACGTAGAGTCATGTTTTAGTATACTGTGTTGAAAAAACACTTATAAACTGGCCAGAAACCCAAAAAATAGCATGTCGGAAAATGGCCAAAGAAGCAAGGCTATAGTATGGCAAAAATGTCAAAATATGACATGTCCAAAAAACAGTTAAAAACCACTTAGAATAGCATATAGAGTCATGTTTTAATATGCTATGTTGAAAAGACACCTAAGAACTGGCCAGAAACCCAAAAAATAGCATGTCGAAAAAATGACCAAAGAAGCAAGGCTATAGTATGGCAAAATGTCAAAATATGACATGTCCAAAAAACTGTTGAAAACCACTTAGAATAGCACGTAGAGTCATGTTTTAGTATACTGTGTTGAAAAAACACTTATAAACTGGCCAGAAACCCAAAAAATAGCATGTCGGAAAAATGGCCAAAGAAGCAAGGCTATAGTATGGCAAAAATGTCAAAATATGACATGTCCAAAAAACTGTTGAAAACCACTTAGAATAGCATATAGAGTCATGTTTTAATATGCTATGTTGAAAAAACACCTAAGAACTGGCCAGAAACCCAAAAAATAGCATGTCGAAAAAATGACCAAAGAAGCAAGGCTATAGTATGGCAAAAATGTCAAAACATGACATATCCAAAAAACTGTTGAAAACCACTTAGAATAGCACGTAGAGTCATGTTTTACTATACTGTGTTGAAAAAACACTTATAAACTGGCCAGAAACCCAAAAAATAGCATGTCGGAAAAATGACCAAAGAAGCAAGGCTATAGTATGGCAAAATGTCAAAATATGACATGTCCAAAAACAGTTAAAACCACTTAGAATAGCATATAGAGTCATGTTTTAATATGCTATGTTGAAAAGACACCTAAGAACTGGCCAGAAACCCAAAAATAGCATGTCGAAAAAATGACCAAAGAAGCAAGGCTATAGTATGGCAAAAATGTCAAAACATGACATATCCAAAAAACAGTTAAAAACCACTTAGAATAGCACGTAGAGTCATGTTTTACTATACTGTGTTGAAAAAACACTTATAAACTGGCCAGAAACCCAAAAAATAGCATGTCGGAAAAATGACCAAAGAAGCAAGGCTATAGTATGGCAAAAATGTCAAAATATGACATGTCCAAAAAACTGTTGAAAACCACTTAGAATAGCACGTAGAGTCATGTTTTAGTATACTGTGTTGAAAAAACACTTATAAACTGGCCAGAAACCCAAAAAATAGCATGTCGGAAAAATGACCAAAGAAGCAAGGCTATAGTATGGCAAAATGTCAAAATATGACATGTCCAAAAACTGTTGAAAACCACTTAGAATAGCACGTAGAGTCATGTTTTAGTATACTGTGTTGAAAAACACTTATAAACTGGCCAGAAACCCAAAAAATAGCATGTCGGAAAAATGGCCAAAGAAGCAAGGCTATAGTATGGCAAAAATGTCAAAATATGACATGTCCAAAAACAGTTAAAAACCACTTAGAATAGCACGTAGAGTCATGTTTTAGTATACTGTGTTGAAAAACACTTATAAACTGGCCAGAAACCCAAAAATAGCATGTCGGAAAAATGGCCAAAGAAGCAAGGCTATAGTATGGCAAAATGTCAAAATATGACATGTCCAAAAACAGTTAAAACCACTTAGAATAGCATATAGAGTCATGTTTTAATATGCTATGTTGAAAAGACACCTAAGAACTGGCCAGAACCCCAAAAAATAGCATGTCGAAAAAATGACCAAAGAAGCAAGGCTATAGTATGGCAAAAATGTCAAAACATGACATATCCAAAAAACAGTTAAAAACCACTTAGAATAGCACGTAGAGTCATGTTTTACTATACTGTGTTGAAAAAACACTTATAAACTGGCCAGAAACCCAAAAAATAGCATGTCGGAAAAATGACCAAAGAAGCAAGGCTATAGTATGGCAAAAATGTCAAAATATGACATGTCCAAAAACTGTTGAAAACCACTTAGAATAGCACGTAGAGTCATGTTTTAGTATACTGTGTTGAAAAACACTTATAAACTGGCCAGAAACCCAAAAATAGCATGTCGGAAAAATGACCAAAGAAGCAAGGCTATAGTATGGCAAAAATGTCAAAATATGACATGTCCAAAAAACTGTTGAAAACCACTTAGAATAGCACGTAGAGTCATGTTTTAGTATACTGTGTTGAAAAAACACTTATAAACTGGCCAGAAACCCAAAAAATAGCATGTCGGAAAAATGGCCAAAGAAGCAAGGCTATAGTATGGCAAAATGTCAAAATATGACATGTCCAAAAAACAGTTAAAACCACTTAGAATAGCACGTAGAGTCATGTTTTAGTATACTGTGTTGAAAAACACTTATAAACTGGCCAGAAACCCAAAAATAGCATGTCGGAAAATGGCCAAAGAAGCAAGGCTATAGTATGGCAAAATGTCAAAATATGACATGTCCAAAAAACAGTTAAAACCACTTAGAATAGCATATAGAGTCATGTTTTAATATGCTATGTTGAAAAGACACCTAAGAACTGGCCAGAAACCCAAAAATAGCATGTCGAAAAATGACCAAAGAAGCAAGGCTATAGTATGGCAAAATGTCAAAATATGACATGTCCAAAAAACTGTTGAAAACCACTTAGAATAGCACGAGAGTCATGTTTTAGTATACTGTGTTGAAAAACACTTATAAACTGGCCAGAAACCCAAAAAATAGCATGTCGGAAAAATGGCCAAAGAAGCAAGGCTATAGTATGGCAAAAATGTCAAAATATGACATGTCCAAAAAACTGTTGAAAACCACTTAGAATAGCATATAGAGTCATGTTTTAATATGCTATGTTGAAAAACACTTATAGAACTGGCCAGAAACCCAAAAAATAGCATGTCGAAAAAATGACCAAAGAAGCAAGGCTATAGTATGACAAAAATGTCAAAACATGACATGTCCAAAAAACTGTTGAAAACCACTTAGAATAGCACGTAGAGTCATGTTTTAGTATACTGTGTTGAAAAAACACTTATAAACTGGCCAGAAACCCAAAAAATAGCATGTCGGAAAAATGGCCAAAGAAGCAAGGCTATAGTATGGCAAAATGTCAAAATATGACATGTCCAAAAACTGTTGAAAACCACTTAGAATAGCACGTAGAGTCATGTTTTACTATACTGTGTTGAAAAACACTTATAAACTGGCCAGAAACCCAAAAAATAGCATGTCGGAAAAATGACCAAAGAAGCAAGGCTATAGTATGGCAAAATGTCAAAATATGACATGTCCAAAAACTGTTGAAAACCACTTAGAATAGCACGAGAGTCATGTTTTAGTATACTGTGTTGAAAAACACTTATAAACTGGCCAGAAACCCAAAAAATAGCATGTCGGAAAAATGACCAAAGAAGCAAGGCTATAGTATGGCAAAATGTCAAAATATGACATGTCCAAAAACAGTTAGAATCCACTTAGAATAGCATATAGAGTCATGTTTTAATATGCTATGTTGAAAAGACACCTAAGAACTGGCCAGAAACCCAAAAAATAGCATGTCGAAAAAATGACCAAAGAAGCAAGGCTATAGTATGGCAAAAATGTCAAAACATGACATATCCAAAAACAGTTAAAACCACTTAGAATAGCACGTAAAGTCATGTTTTAGTATACTGTGTTGAAAAAACACTTATAAACTGGCCAGAAACCCAAAAAATAGCATGTCGGAAAAATGGCCAAAGAAGCAAGGCTATAGTATGGCAAAAATGTCAAAATATGACATGTCCAAAAAACAGTTAAAAACCACTTAGAATAGCATATAGAGTCATGTTTTAATATGCTATGTTGAAAAGACACCTAAGAACTGGCCAGAAACCCAAAAAATAGCATGTCGAAAAAATGACCAAAGAAGCAAGGCTATAGTATGGCAAAAATGTCAAAATATGACATGTCCAAAAAACTGTTGAAAACCACTTAGAATAGCACGTAGAGTCATGTTTTAGTATACTGTGTTGAAAAAACACTTATAAACTGGCCAGAAACCCAAAAAATAGCATGTCGGAAAAATGGCCAAAGAAGCAAGGCTATAGTATGGCAAAATGTCAAAATATGACATGTCCAAAAAACTGTTGAAAACCACTTAGAATAGCATATAGAGTCATGTTTTAATATGCTATGTTGAAAAAACACCTAAGAACTGGCCAGAAACCCAAAAAATAGCATGTCGAAAAAATGACCAAAGAAGCAAGGCTATAGTATGGCAAAATGTCAAAACATGACATATCCAAAAAATGTTTGAAAACCACTTAGAATAGCACGTAGAGTCATGTTTTACTATACTGTGTTGAAAAAACACTTATAAACTGGCCAGAAACCCAAAAAATAGCATGTCGGAAAAATGACCAAAGAAGCAAGGCTATAGTATGGCAAAAATGTCAAAATATGACATGTCCAAAAAACAGTTAAAAACCACTTAGAATAGCATATAGAGTCATGTTTTAATATGCTATGTTGAAAAGACACCTAAGAACTGGCCAGAAACCCAAAAAATAGCATGTCGAAAAAATGACCAAAGAAGCAAGGCTATAGTATGGCAAAAATGTCAAAACATGACATATCCAAAAAACAGTTAAAAACCACTTAGAATAGCACGTAGAGTCATGTTTTACTATACTGTGTTGAAAAACACTTATAAACTGGCCAGAAACCCAAAAATAGCATGTCGGAAAAATGACCAAAGAAGCAAGGCTATAGTATGGCAAAAATGTCAAAATATGACATGTCCAAAAAACTGTTGAAAACCACTTAGTATAGCACGTGAGAGTCATGTTTTAGTATACTGTGTTGAAAAACACTTATAAACTGGCCAGAAACCCAAAAATAGCATGTCGGAAAATGACCAAAGAAGCAAGGCTATAGTATGGCAAAAATGTCAAAATATGACATGTCCAAAAACTGTTGAAAACCACTTAGAATAGCACGAGAGTCATGTTTTAGTATACTGTGTTGAAAAACACTTATAAACTGGCCAGAAACCCAAAAAATAGCATGTCGGAAAAATGGCCAAAGAAGCAAGGCTATAGTATGGCAAAAATGTCAAAATATGACATGTCCAAAAAACAGTTAAAAACCACTTAGAATAGCACGTAGAGTCATGTTTTAGTATACTGTGTTGAAAAAACACTTATAAACTGGCCAGAAACCCAAAAAATAGCATGTCGGAAAAATGGCCAAAGAAGCAAGGCTATAGTATGGCAAAAATGTCAAAATATGACATGTCCAAAAAACAGTTAAAACCACTTAGAATAGCATATAGAGTCATGTTTTAATATGCTATGTTGAAAAGACACCTAAGAACTGGCCAGAAACCCAAAAAATAGCATGTCGAAAAAATGACCAAAGAAGCAAGGCTATAGTATGGCAAAATGTCAAAACATGACATATCCAAAAACAGTTAAAACCACTTAGAATAGCACGTAGAGTCATGTTTTACTATACTGTGTTGAAAAACACTTATAAACTGTCCAGAAACCAAAAAAAATAGCAGGTCGAAAAAATGACCAAAGAAGCAAGGCTATAGTATGGCAAAAATGTCAAAATATGACATTTCCAAAAAACTGTTGAAAACCACTTAGAATAGCACTTAGAGTCATGTTTTAGTACACTGTGTTGAAGAAACACTTATAAACTGGCCAGAAACCCAAAAAATAGCATGTCGGAAAAATGACCAAAGAAGCAAGGCTATAGTATGGCAAAATGTCAAAATATGACATGTCCAAAAACTGTTGAAAACCACTTAGAATAGCACGTAGAGTCATGTTTTAGTATACTGTGTTGAAAAACACTTATAAACTGGCCAGAAACCCAAAAATAGCATGTTGGAAAAATGGCCAAAGAAGCAAGGCTATAGTATGGCAAAATGTCAAAATATGACATGTCCAAAAACAGTTAAAACCACTTAGAATAGCACGAGAGTCATGTTTTAGTATACTGTGTTGAAAAAACACTTATAAACTGGCCAGAAACCCAAAAAATAGCATGTCGGAAAAATGGCCAAAGAAGCAAGGCTATAGTATGGCAAAATGTCAAAATATGACATGTCCAAAAAACAGTTAAAACCACTTAGAATAGCACGTAGAGTCATGTTTTAATATGCTATGTTGAAAAAACACCTAAGAACTGGCCAGAAACCCAAAAAATAGCATGTCGGAAAAATGACCAAAGAAGCAAGGCTATAGTATGGCAAAAATGTCAAAATATGACATGTCCAAAAAACTGTTGAAAACCACTTAGAATAGCACGTAGAGTCATGTTTTAGTATACTGTGTTGAAAAAACACTTATAAACTGGCCAGAAACCCAAAAATAGCATGTCGGAAAAATGGCCAAAGAAGCAAGGCTATAGTATGGCAAAAATGTCAAAATATGACATGTCCAAAAACAGTTAAAAACCACTTAGAATAGCATATAGAGTCATGTTTTAATATGCTATGTTGAAAAACACCAAGAACTGGCCAGAAACCCAAAAAATAGCATGTCGAAAAATGACCAAAGAAGCAAGGCTATAGTATGGCAAAAATGTCAAAACATGACATATCCAAAAACTGTTGAAAACCACTTAGAATAGCACGAGAGTCATGTTTTACTATACTGTGTTGAAAAAACACTTATAAACTGGCCAGAAACCCAAAAATAGCATGTCGGAAAAATGACCAAAGAAGCAAGGCTATAGTATGGCAAAAATGTCAAAATATGACATGTCCAAAAAACTGTTGAAAACCACTTAGAATAGCACGTAGAGTCATGTTTTAGTATACTGTGTTGAAAAAACACTTATAAACTGGCCAGAAACCCAAAAAATAGCATGTCGGAAAAATGACCAAAGAAGCAAGGCTATAGTATGGCAAAAATGTCAAAATATGACATGTCCAAAAACTGTTGAAAACCACTTAGAATAGCATATAGAGTCATGTTTTAATATGCTATGTTGAAAAGACACCTAAGAACTGGCCAGAAACCCAAAAAATAGCATGTCGAAAAAATGACCAAAGAAGCAAGGCTATAGTATGGCAAAATGTCAAAACATGACATATCCAAAAACAGTTAAAAACCACTTAGAATAGCACGTAGAGTCATGTTTTAGTATACTGTGTTGAAAAACACTTATAAACTGGCCAGAAACCCAAAAAATAGCATGTCGGAAAAATGGCCAAAGAAGCAAGGCTATAGTATGGCAAAATGTCAAAATATGACATGTCCAAAAACAGTTAAAACCACTTAGAATAGCATATAGAGTCATGTTTTAATATGCTATGTTGAAAAAACACCTAAGAACTGGCCAGAAACCCAAAAAATAGCATGTCGAAAAAATGACCAAAGAAGCAAGGCTATAGTATGGCAAAAATGTCAAAATATGACATGTCCAAAAAACTGTTGAAAACCACTTAGAATAGCACGTAGAGTCATGTTTTAGTATACTGTGTTGAAAAAACACTTATAAACTGGCCAGAAACCCAAAAAAATAGCATGTCGGAAAAATGGCCAAAGAAGCAAGGCTATAGTATGGCAAAAATGTCAAAATATGACATGTCCAAAAAACTGTTGAAAACCACTTAGAATAGCATATAGAGTCATGTTTTAATATGCTATGTTGAAAAAACACCTAAGAACTGGCCAGAAACCCAAAAAATAGCATGTCTAAAAATGACCAAAGAAGCAAGGCTATAGTATGGCAAAAATGTCAAAACATGACATATCCAAAAACTGTTGAAAACCACTTAGAATAGCACGAGAGTCATGTTTTACTATACTGTGTTGAAAAACACTTATAAACTGGCCAGAAACCCAAAAAATAGCATGTCGGAAAAATGACCAAAGAAGCAAGGCTATAGTATGGCAAAATGTCAAAATATGACATGTCCAAAAACTGTTGAAAACCACTTAGAATAGCACGAGAGTCATGTTTTAGTATACTGTGTTGAAAAACACTTATAAACTGGCCAGAAACCCAAAAAATAGCATGTCGGAAAAATGGCCAAAGAAGCAAGGCTATAGTATGGCAAAATGTCAAAATATGACATGTCCAAAAAACAGTTAAAAACCACTTAGAATAGCACGTAGAGTCATGTTTTAGTATACTGTGTTGAAAAAACACTTATAAACTGGCCAGAAACCCAAAAAATAGCATGTCGGAAAAATGGCCAAAGAAGCAAGGCTATAGTATGGCAAAAATGTCAAAATATGACATGTCCAAAAAACAGTTAAAAACCACTTAGAATAGCATATAGAGTCATGTTTTAATATGCTATGTTGAAAAGACACCTAAGAACTGGCCAGAAACCCAAAAAATAGCATGTCGAAAAATGACCAAAGAAGCAAGGCTATAGTATGGCAAAATGTCAAAACATGACATATCCAAAAAACAGTTAAAACCACTTAGAATAGCACGTAGAGTCATGTTTTACTATACTGTGTTGAAAAAACACTTATAAACTGGCCAGAAACCCAAAAAATAGCATGTCGGAAAAATGACCAAAGAAGCAAGGCTATAGTATGGCAAAAATGTCAAAATATGACATGTCCAAAAAACTGTTGAAAACCACTTAGAATAGCACGTAGAGTCATGTTTTAGTATACTGTGTTGAAAAAACACTTATAAACTGGCCAGAAACCCAAAAAATAGCATGTCGGAAAAATGACCAAAGAAGCAAGGCTATAGTATGGCAAAAATGTCAAAATATGACATGTCCAAAAAACTGTTGAAAACCACTTAGAATAGCACGTAGAGTCATGTTTTAGTATACTGTGTTGAAAAAACACTTATAAACTGGCCAGAAACCCAAAAAATAGCATGTCGGAAAAATGGCCAAAGAAGCAAGGCTATAGTATGGCAAAAATGTCAAAATATGACATGTCCAAAAAACAGTTAAAAACCACTTAGAATAGCACGTAGAGTCATGTTTTAGTATACTGTGTTGAAAAACACTTATAAACTGGCCAGAAACCCAAAAAATAGCATGTCGGAAAAATGGCCAAAGAAGCAAGGCTATAGTATGGCAAAATGTCAAAATATGACATGTCCAAAAACAGTTAAAAACCACTTAGAATAGCATATAGAGTCATGTTTTAATATGCTATGTTGAAAAGACACCTAAGAACTGGCCAGAAACCCAAAAAATAGCATGTCGAAAAAATGACCAAAGAAGCAAGGCTATAGTATGGCAAAAATGTCAAAACATGACATATCCAAAAAACAGTTAAAAACCACTTAGAATAGCACGTAGAGTCATGTTTTACTATACTGTGTTGAAAAACACTTATAAACTGGCCAGAAACCCAAAAAATAGCATGTCGGAAAAATGACCAAAGAAGCAAGGCTATAGTATGGCAAAATGTCAAAACATGACATGTCCAAAAAACTGTTGAAAACCACTTAGAATAGCACGTAGAGTCATGTTTTAGTATACTGTGTTGAAAAAACACTTATAAACTGGCCAGAAACCCAAAAAATAGCATGTCGGAAAAATGACCAAAGAAGCAAGGCTATAGTATGGCAAAAATGTCAAAATATGACATGTCCAAAAAACTGTTGAAAACCACTTAGAATAGCATATAGAGTCATGTTTTAATATGCTATGTTGAAAAACACCCAAGAACTGGCCAGAAACCCAAAAAATAGCATGTCGAAAAATGACCAAAGAAGCAAGGCTATAGTATGGCAAAAATGTCAAAACATGACATATCCAAAAACCAGTTAAAAACCACTTAGAATAGCATATAGAGTCATGTTTTAATATGCTATGTTGAAAAAACACTTATAAACTGGCCAGAAACCCAAAAAATAGCATGTCGGAAAAATGACCAAAGAAGCAAGGCTATAGTATGGCAAAAATGTCAAAATATGACATGTCCAAAAACTGTTGAAAACCACTTAGAATAGCACGTAGAGTCATGTTTTAGTATACTGTGTTGAAAAACACTTATAAACTGGCCAGAAACCCAAAAAATAGCATGTCGGAAAAATGACCAAAGAAGCAAGGCTATAGTATGGCAAAAATGTCAAAATATGACATGTCCAAAAAACTGTTGAAAACCACTTAGAATAGCACGTAGAGTCATGTTTTAGTATACTGTGTTGAAAAAACACTTATAAACTGGCCAGAAACCAAAAAATAGCATGTCGGAAAAATGGCCAAAGAAGCAAGGCTATAGTATGGCAAAATGTCAAAATATGACATGTCCAAAAACAGTTAAAACCACTTAGAATAGCATATAGAGTCATGTTTTAATATGCTATGTTGAAAAAGACACCTAAGAACTGGCCAGAAACCCAAAAATAGCATGTCGAAAAATGACCAAAGAAGCAAGGCTATAGTATGGCAAAATGTCAAAACATGACATATCCAAAAAACAGTTAAAACCACTTAGAATAGCATGTAGAGTCATGTTTTACTATACTGTGTTGAAAAACACTTATAAACTGGCCAGAAACCCAAAAATAGCATGTCGGAAAAATGACCAAAGAAGCAAGGCTATAGTATGGCAAAAATGTCAAAATATGACATGTCCAAAAACTGTTGAAAACCACTTAGAATAGCACGTAGAGTCATGTTTTAGTATACTGTGTTGAAAAAACACTTATAAACTGGCCAGAAACCCAAAAAATAGCATGTCGGAAAAATGACCAAAGAAGCAAGGCTATAGTATGGCAAAAATGTCAAAATATGACATGTCCAAAAAACTGTTGAAAACCACTTAGAATAGCATATAGAGTCATGTTTTAATATGCTATGTTGAAAAAACACCTAAGAACTGGCCAGAAACCCAAAAAATAGCATGTCGAAAAAATGACCAAAGAAGCAAGGCTATAGTATGGCAAAAATGTCAAAACATGACATATCCAAAAACCAGTTAAAAACCACTTAGAATAGCATATAGAGTGATGTTTTAATATGCTATGTTGAAAAAACACTTATAAACTGGCCAGAAACCCAAAAAATAGCATGTCGGAAAAATGACCAAAGAAGCAAGGCTATAGTATGGCAAAAATGTCAAAATATGACATGTCCAAAAAACTGTTGAAAACCACTTAGAATAGCACGTAGAGTCATGTTTTAGTATACTGTGTTGAAAAAACACTTATAAACTGGCCAGAAAACCAAAAAATAGCATGTCGGAAAAATGACCAAAGAAGCAAGGCTATAGTATGGCAAAATGTCAAAATATGACATGTCCAAAAAACTGTTGAAAACCACTTAGAATAGCACGTAGAGTCATGTTTTAGTATACTGTGTTGAAAAAACACTTATAAACTGGCCAGAAACCCAAAAAATAGCATGTCGGAAAAATGGCCAAAGAAGCAAGGCTATAGTATGGCAAAAATGTCAAAATATGACATGTCCAAAAAACAGTTAAAAACCACTTAGAATAGCACGTAGAGTCATGTTTTAGTATACTGTGTTGAAAAAACACTTATAAACTGGCCAGAAACCCAAAAAATAGCATGTCGGAAAAATGGCCAAAGAAGCAAGGCTATAGTATGGCAAAAATGTCAAAATATGACATGTCCAAAAAACAGTTAAAAACCACTTAGAATAGCATATAGAGTCATGTTTTAATATGCTATGTTGAAAAGACACCTAAGAACTGGCCAGAAACCCAAAAAATAGCATGTCGAAAAAATGACCAAAGAAGCAAGGCTATAGTATGGCAAAAATGTCAAAACATGACATATCCAAAAAACAGTTAAAACCACTTAGAATAGCACGAGAGTCATGTTTTACTATACTGTGTTGAAAAAACACTTCTAAACTGGCCAGAAACCCAAAAAATAGCATGTCGGAAAAATGACCAAAGAAGCAAGGCTATAGTATGGCAAAATGTCAAAATATGACATGTCCAAAAACTGTTGAAAACCACTTAGAATAGCACAGAGTCATGTTTTAATATACTGTCATGAAAAAATACCTAAAAACGGGCCAGAAACCCAAAAAATAGCATGTCGGAAAAATGGCCAAAGAAGCAAGGCTATAGTATGGCAAAAATGTCAAAATATGACATGTCCAAAAAACTGTTGAAAACCACTTAGAATAGCATATAGAGTCATGTTTTAATATGCTATGTTGAAAAAACACCTAAGAACTGGCCAGAAACCCAAAAAATAGCATGTCGAAAAAATGACCAAAGAAGCAAGGCTATAGTATGGCAAAAATGTCAAAACATGACATATCCAAAAAACAGTTAAAAACCACTTAGAATAGCACGTAGAGTCATGTTTTACTATACTGTGTTGAAAAAACACTTATAAACTGGCCAGAAACCCAAAAATAGCATGTCGGAAAAATGACCAAAGAAGCAAGGCTATAGTATGGCAAAAATGTCAAAATATGACATGTCCAAAAACTGTTGAAAACCACTTAGAATAGCACGAGAGTCATGTTTTAGTATACTGTGTTGAAAAACACTTATAAACTGGCCAGAAACCCAAAAAATAGCATGTCGGAAAAATGACCAAAGAAGCAAGGCTATAGTATGGCAAAATGTCAAAATATGACATGTCCAAAAAACTGTTGAAAACCACTTAGAATAGCACGTGAGAGTCATGTTTTAGTATACTGTGTTGAAAAAACACTTATAAACTGGCCAGAAACCCAAAAATAGCATGTTGGAAAAATGGCCAAAGAAGCAAGGCTATAGTAGGGCAAAAATGTCTAGTTATGTCATGTTCAAAAAACAGTTAAAAACCACTTAGAATAGCACGCAGAGTCATGTTTTAGTATACTGTGTTGAAAAAACACTTATAAACTGGCCAGAAACCCAAAAAATAGCATGTCGGAAAAATGGCCAAAGAAGCAAGGCTATAGTATGGCAAAAATGTCAAAATATGACATGTCCAAAAAACAGTTAAAAACCACTTAGAATAGCATATAGAGTCATGTTTTAATATGCTATGTTGAAAAGACACCCAAGAACTGGCCAGAAACCCAAAAATAGCATGTCGAAAAATGACCAAAGAAGCAAGGCTATAGTATGGCAAAAATGTCAAAACATGACATATCCAAAAAACAGTTAAAAACCACTTAGAATAGCACGAGAGTCATGTTTTACTATACTGTGTTGAAAAACACTTATAAACTGGCCAGAAACCAAAAAAAATAGCATGTCGGAAAAATGACCAAAGAAGCAAGGCTATAGTATGGCAAAAATGTCAAAATATGACATGTCCAAAAAACTGTTGAAAACCACTTAGAATAGCACGTAGAGTCATGTTTTAGTATACTGTGTTGAAAAAACACTTATAAACTGGCCAGAAACCCAAAAATAGCATGTCGGAAAAATGGCCAAAGAAGCAAGGCTATAGTATGGCAAAATGTCAAAATATGACATGTCCAAAAAACTGTTGAAAACCACTTAGAATAGCATATAGAGTCATGTTTTAATATGCTATGTTGAAAAAACACCTAAGAACTGGCCAGAAACCCAAAAAATAGCATGTCGAAAAAATGACCAAAGAAGCAAGGCTATAGTATGGCAAAAATGTCAAAACATGACATATCCAAAAACCAGTTAAAAACCACTTAGAATAGCACGTAGAGTCATGTTTTACTATACTGTGTTGAAAAACACTTATAAACTGGCCAGAAACCCAAAAAATAGCATGTCGGAAAATGACCAAAGAAGCAAGGCTATAGTATGGCAAAAATGTCAAAATATGACATGTCCAAAAAACTGTTGAAAACCACTTAGAATAGCACGTAGAGTCATGTTTTAGTATACTGTGTTGAAAAAACACTTATAAACTGGCCAGAAACCCAAAAAATAGCATGTCGGAAAAATGACCAAAGAAGCAAGGCTATAGTATGGCAAAAATGTCAAAATATGACATGTCCAAAAAACTGTTGAAAACCACTTAGAATAGCACGTAGAGTCATGTTTTAGTATACTGTGTTGAAAAAACACTTATAAACTGGGCAGAAACCCAAAAAATAGCATGTTGGAAAATGGCCAAAGAAGCAAGGCTATAGTATGGCAAAAATGTCAAAATATGACATGTCCAAAAAACAGTTAAAAACCACTTAGAATAGCACGTAGAGTCATGTTTTAGTATACTGTGTTGAAAAAACACTTATAAACTGGCCAGAAACCCAAAAAATAGCATGTCGGAAAAATGGCCAAAGAAGCAAGGCTATAGTATGGCAAAAATGTCAAAATATGACATGTCCAAAAAACAGTTAAAACCACTTAGAATAGCATATAGAGTCATGTTTTAATATGCTATGTTGAAAAGACACCTAAGAACTGGCCAGAAACCAAAAAATAGCATGTCGAAAAAATGACCAAAGAAGCAAGGCTATAGTATGGCAAAAATGTCAAAACATGACATATCCAAAAAACAGTTAAAAACCACTTAGAATAGCACGTAGAGTCATGTTTTACTATACTGTGTTGAAAAACACTTATAAACTGGCCATAAACCCAAAAAATAGCATGTCGGAATAATGGCCAAAGAAGCAAGGCTATAGTATGGCAAAAATGTCAAAATATGACATGTCCAAAAAACTGTTGAAAACCACTTAGAATAGCACGTAGAGTCATGTTTTACTATACTGTGTTGAAAAAACACTTATAAACTGGCCAGAAACCCAAAAAATAGCATGTCGGAAAAATGGCCAAAGAAGCAAGGCTATAGTATGGCAAAAATGTCAAAATATGACATGTCCAAAAAACTGTTGAAAACCACTTAGAATAGCACGTAGAGTCATGTTTTAATATGCTATGTTGAAAAAACACCTAAGAACTGGCCAGAAACCCAAAAAATAGCATGTCGGAAAAATGACCAAAGAAGCAAGGCTATAGTATGGCAAAAATGTCAAAATATGACATGTCCAAAAAACAGTTAAAAACCACTTAGAATAGCACGTGAGAGTCATGTTTTAGTATACTGTGTTGAAAAAACACTTATAAACTGGCCAGAAACCCAAAAAATAGCATGTCGGAAAAATGGCCAAAGAAGCAAGGCTATAGTATGGCAAAAATGGCAAAATATGACATGTCCAAAAACAGTTAAAACCACTTAGAATAGCATATAGAGTCATGTTTTAATATGCTATGTTGAAAAGACACCCAAGAACTGGCCAGAAACCCAAAAATAGCATGTCGAAAAAATGACCAAAGAAGCAAGGCTATAGTATGGCAAAAATGTCAAAACATGACATATCCAAAAAACAGTTAAAAACCACTTAGAATAGCACGTAGAGTCATGTTTTACTATACTGTGTTGAAAAAACACTTATAAACTGGCCAGAAACCCAAAAAATAGCATGTCGGAAAAATGACCAAAGAAGCAAGGCTATAGTATGGCAAAAATGTCAAAATATGACATGTCCAAAAAACTGTTGAAAACCACTTAGAATAGCACGTAGAGTCATGTTTTAGTATACTGTGTTGAAAAAACACTTATAAATTGGCCAGAAACCCAAAAAATAGCATGTCGGAAAAATGACCAAAGAAGCAAGGCTATAGTATGGCAAAAATGTCAAAATATGACATGTCCAAAAAACTGTTGAAAACCACTTAAACTAGCACGAGAGTCATGTTTTAGTATACTGTGTTGAAAAAACACTTATAAACTGGCCAGAAACCCAAAAATAGCATGTCGGAAAAATGACCAAAGAAGCAAGGCTATAGTATGGCAAAATGTCAAAATATGACATGTCCAAAAAACTGTTGAAAACCACTTAGAATAGCACGAGAGTCATGTTTTACTATACTGTGTTGAAAAACACTTATAAACTGGCCAGAAACCCAAAAAATAGCATGTCGGAAAAATGGCCAAAGAAGCAAGGCTATAGTATGGCAAAAATGTCAAAATATGACATGTCCAAAAAACAGTTAAAAACCACTTAGAATAGCATATAGAGTCATGTTTTAATATGCTATGTTGAAAAGACACCTAAGAACTGGCCAGAAACCCAAAAAATAGCATGTCGAAAAAATGACCAAAGAAGCAAGGCTATAGTATGGCAAAAATGTCAAAACATGACATATCCAAAAAACAGTTAAAAACCACTTAGAATAGCACGTAGAGTCATGTTTTACTATACTGTGTTGAAAAAACACTTATAAACTGGCCAGAAACCCAAAAATAGCATGTCGGAAAAATGACCAAAGAAGCAAGGCTATAGTATGGCAAAATGTCAAAATATGACATGTCCAAAAAACTGTTGAAAACCACTTAGAATAGCACGTAGAGTCATGTTTTAGTATACTGTGTTGAAAAAACACTTATAAACTGGCCAGAAACCCAAAAAATAGCATGTCGGAAAAATGACCAAAGAAGCAAGGCTATAGTATGGCAAAATGTCAAAATATGACATGTCCAAAAACTGTTGAAAACCACTTAGAATAGCATATAGAGTCATGTTTTAATATGCTATGTTGAAAAAACACCTAAGAACTGGCCAGAAACCCAAAAAATAGCATGTCGAAAAAATGACCAAAGAAGCAAGGCTATAGTATGGCAAAAATGTCAAAACATGACATATCCAAAAAACAGTTAAAAACCACTTAGAATAGCATATAGAGTCATGTTTTAATATGCTATGTTGAAAAAACACTTATAAACTGGCCAGAAACCCAAAAAATAGCATGTCGGAAAAATGGCCAAAGAAGCAAGGCTATAGTATGGCAAAATGTCAAAATATGACATGTCCAAAAACTGTTGAAAACCACTTAGAATAGCACGTGAGAGTCATGTTTTAGTATACTGTGTTGAAAAACACTTATAAACTGGCCAGAAACCCAAAAAATAGCATGTCGGAAAAATGGCCAAAGAAGCAAGGCTATAGTATGGCAAAAATGTCAAAATATGACATGTCCAAAAAACAGTTAAAAACCACTTAGAATAGCATATAGAGTCATGTTTTAATATGCTATGTTGAAAAGACACCTAAGAACTGGCCAGAAACCCAAAAATAGCATGTCGAAAAATGACCAAAGAAGCAAGGCTATAGTATGGCAAAAATGTCAAAACATGACATATCCAAAAAACAGTTAAAAACCACTTAGAATAGCACGTAGAGTCATGTTTTACTATACTGTGTTGAAAAAACACTTATAAACTGGCCAGAAACCCAAAAAATAGCATGTCGGAAAAATGGCCAAAGAAGCAAGGCTATAGTATGGCAAAAATGTCAAAATATGACATGTCCAAAAAACTGTTGAAAACCACTTAGAATAGCACGTAGAGTCATGTTTTACTATACTGTGTTGAAAAAACACTTATAAACTGGCCAGAAACCCAAAAAATAGCATGTCGGAAAAATGGCCAAAGAAGCAAGGCTATAGTATGGCAAAAATGTCAAAATATGACATGTCCAAAAACTGTTGAAAACCACTTAGAATAGCACGAGAGTCATGTTTTAATATGCTATGTTGAAAAAACACCTAAGAACTGGCCAGAAACCCAAAAAATAGCATGTCGGAAAAATGACCAAAGAAGCAAGGCTATAGTATGGCAAAAATGTCAAAATATGACATGTCCAAAAAACAGTTAAAAACCACTTAGAATAGCACGTAGAGTCATGTTTTAGTATACTGTGTTGAAAAAACACTTATAAACTGGCCAGAAACCCAAAAAATAGCATGTCGGAAAAATGGCCAAAGAAGCAAGGCTATAGTATGGCAAAAATGTCAAAATATGACATGTCCAAAAAACAGTTAAAAACCACTTAGAATAGCATATAGAGTCATGTTTTAATATGCTATGTTGAAAAGACACCTAAGAACTGGCCAGAAACCCAAAAAATAGCATGTCGAAAAATGACCAAAGAAGCAAGGCTATAGTATGGCAAAAATGTCAAAACATGACATATCCAAAAAACAGTTAAAACCACTTAGAATAGCACGAGAGTCATGTTTTACTATACTGTGTTGAAAAACACTTATAAACTGGCCAGAAACCCAAAAAATAGCATGTCGGAAAAATGACCAAAGAAGCAAGGCTATAGTATGGCAAAATGTCAAAATATGACATGTCCAAAAACTGTTGAAAACCACTTAGAATAGCACGTAGAGTCATGTTTTAGTATACTGTGTTGAAAAAACACTTATAAATTGGCCAGAAACCCAAAAAATAGCATGTCGGAAAAATGACCAAAGAAGCAAGGCTATAGTATGGCAAAAATGTCAAAATATGACATGTCCAAAAAACTGTTGAAAACCACTTAGAATAGCACGTAGAGTCATGTTTTAGTATACTGTGTTGAAAAAACACTTATAAACTGGCCAGAAACCCAAAAAATAGCATGTCGGAAAATGACCAAAGAAGCAAGGCTATAGTATGGCAAAAATGTCAAAATATGACATGTCCAAAAAACTGTTGAAAACCACTTAGAATAGCACGTAGAGTCATGTTTTAGTATACTGTGTTGAAAAAACACTTATAAACTGGCCAGAAACCCAAAAAATAGCATGTCGGAAAAATGGCCAAAGAAGCAAGGCTATAGTATGGCAAAAATGTCAAAATATGACATGTCCAAAAAACAGTTAAAACCACTTAGAATAGCATATAGAGTCATGTTTTAATATGCTATGTTGAAAAGACACCTAAGAACTGGCCAGAAACCCAAAAATAGCATGTCGAAAAAATGACCAAAGAAGCAAGGCTATAGTATGGCAAAATGTCAAAACATGACATATCCAAAAAACAGTTAAAACCACTTAGAATAGCACGAGAGTCATGTTTTACTATACTGTGTTGAAAAACACTTATAAACTGGCCAGAAACCCAAAAAATAGCATGTCGAAAAATGACCAAAGAAGCAAGGCTATAGTATGGCAAAATGTCAAAATATGACATGTCCAAAAACTGTTGAAAACCACTTAGAATAGCACGTAGAGTCATGTTTTAGTATACTGTGTTGAAAAAACACTTATAAACTGGCCAGAAACCCAAAAAATAGCATGTCGGAAAAATGACCAAAGAAGCAAGGCTATAGTATGGCAAAAATGTCAAAATATGACATGTCCAAAAAACTGTTGAAAACCACTTAGAATAGCATATAGAGTCATGTTTTAATATGCTATGTTGAAAAAACACCTAAGAACTGGCCAGAAACCCAAAAAATAGCATGTCGGAAAAATGACCAAAGAAGCAAGGCTATAGTATGGCAAAAATGTCAAAACATGACATATCCAAAAAACAGTTAAAAACCACTTAGAATAGCATATAGAGTCATGTTTTAATATGCTATGTTGAAAAAACACTTATAAACTGGCCAGAAACCCAAAAAATAGCATGTCGGAAAAATGACCAAAGAAGCAAGGCTATAGTATGGCAAAAATGTCAAAATATGACATGTCCAAAAAACTGTTGAAAACCACTTAGAATAGCACGTAGAGTCATGTTTTAGTATACTGTGTTGAAAAAACACTTATAAACTGGCCAGAAACCCAAAAAAATAGCATGTCGGAAAAATGGCCAAAGAAGCAAGGCTATAGTATGGCAAAATGTCAAAATATGACATGTCCAAAAAACTGTTGAAAACCACTTAGAATAGCACGTAGAGTCATGTTTTAGTATACTGTGTTGAAAAAACACTTATAAACTGGCCAGAAACCCAAAAAATAGCATGTCGGAAAAATGACCAAAGAAGCAAGGCTATAGTATGGCAAAAATGTCAAAATATGACATGTCCAAAAAACTGTTGAAAACCACTTAGAATAGCACGTAGAGTCATGTTTTAGTATACTGTGTTGAAAAAACACTTATAAACTGGCCAGAAACCCAAAAAATAGCATGTCGAAAAAATGACCAAAGAAGCAAGGCTATAGTATGGCAAAAATGTCAAAACATGACATATCCAAAAAACAGTTAAAAACCACTTAGAATAGCATGTAGAGTCATGTTTTACTATACTGTGTTGAAAAAACACTTATAAACTGGCCAGAAACCCAAAAAATAGCATGTCGGAAAAATGGCCAAAGAAGCAAGGCTATAGTATGGCAAAAATGTCAAAATATGACATGTCCAAAAAACAGTTAAAAACCACTTAGAATAGCATATAGAGTCATGTTTTAATATGCTATGTTGAAAAGACACCTAAGAACTGGCCAGAAACCCAAAAAATAGCATGTCGAAAAAAATGACCAAAGAAGCAAGGCTATAGTATGGCAAAAATGTCAAAACATGACATATCCAAAAAACAGTTAAAAACCACTTAGAATAGCACGTAGAGTCATGTTTTACTATACTGTGTTGAAAAAACACTTATAAACTGGCCAGAAACCCAAAAAATAGCATGTCGGAAAAATGACCAAAGAAGCAAGGCTATAGTATGGCAAAAATGTCAAAATATGACATGTCCAAAAATTGTTGAAAACCACTTAGAATAGCACGTAGAGTCATGTTTTAGTATACTGTGTTGAAGAAACACTTATAAACTGTCCAGAAACCCAAAAAAATAGCATGTCGGAAAAATGGCCAAAGAAGCAAGGCTATAGTATGGCAAAAATGGCAAAATATGACATGTCCAAAAAACTGTTGAAAACCACTTAGAATAGCATATAGAGTCATGTTTTAATATGCTATGTTGAAAAAACACCTAAGAACTGGCCAGAAAACCAAAAATAGCATGTCGAAAAAATGACCAAAGAAGCAAGGCTATAGTATGGCAAAATGTCAAAACATGACATATCCAAAAACAGTTAAAACCACTTAGAATAGCACGTAGAGTCATGTTTTACTATACTGTGTTGAAAAAACACTTATAAACTGGCCAGAAACCCAAAAAATAGCATGTCGAAAAAATGACCAAAGAAGCAAGGCTATAGTATGGCAAAAATGTCAAAATATGACATGTCCAAAAAACTGTTGAAAACCACTTAGAATAGCACGTAGAGTCATGTTTTAGTATACTGTGTTGAAAAAACACTTATAAACTGGCCAGAAACCCAAAAAATAGCATGTCGGAAAAATGACCAAAGAAGCAAGGCTATAGTATGGCAAAAATGTCAAAATATGACATGTCCAAAAAACAGTTAAAAACCACTTAGAATAGCACGTAGAGTCATGTTTTAGTATACTGTGTTGTAAAAACACTGATAAACTGTCCAGAAACCCAAAAGATAGCATGTCGGAAAAATGGCCAAAGAAGCAAGGCTATAGTATGGCAAAAATGTCAAAATATAACATGTCCAAAAAACTGTTGAAAACCACGTAGAATAGCACGTAGAGTCATGTTTTAGTATACTGTGTTGAAAAAACACTTATAAACTGGCCAGAAACCAAGAAAGTAGCATGTCGGAAAAATGACCAAAGAAGCAAGGCTATAGTATGGCAAAAATGTCAAAATATGACATGTCCAAAAAACAGCTGAAAACCACTTAGAATAGCACTTAGAGTCATGTTTTAGTATACAATGTTGAAAAAACATCCAAAAACTGACCAGAAACCCAAAAAATAGCACGTCGCAAAAATGGCCAAAGAAGCAAGGCTATACTATGGAAAAATGTCAAAATATGTCATTTCAAAAAACTGTTGAAATCCACATTAAACCACATAAAATTGCATGTCCAGACCTATTATAGCAGAGGATTTTGCAAAATGGACAAAAACACCACAAATTAGCATTTTGAAAAATCCACTAACGATGCAAGATTAAAGTCCGGCAAAAATATCAAAATTTGACATGTCAATAAAGCTACTGAAAGTCACAAAAAATGTCAAAACAATTAACAAAAAGGCAGTAGTATAGTATGTGGAAAAAAGTCACATTTTGACTGCTCCTTAATAAAAGCTGGAAACGACATAGAATAGCTTGTAGAGACGCTTCATAGTATACAAAGTGGGAATAAAGGCCAAATGTTATGACCTGGTTGGAGAGGGGAAAAGGGAAGCAACAATGACACCAGATTAGGTTAGTAAAATGTTTTTTATTGTAAAAAGTAAGTAGCTGTTGAATAAAGGGCGAATGAGTGCTGTGTAATTAACAAATATTCTAACAAAAGGAGACTCCAACCTAGAGTTTTTTCTTCTCTTCCTAAATACCATGAATAAATGAAATCAAATCTCATTAACTACTCTATCTAACCCAAACCAGAAAAACATTTGAAATCCACCCAAACTAGTGAACTAACAATTCACAAAATAAGTGTGCATATTATAACGAAATGGGTTCCAACTGAGGTCTGAAGCCCACTATCAAAAACACTAAAAGACAAGCGCGTCATAATTAATAATAGCTTTTGAAAGGGGAGCTCTAGACTAGAAGCAGGAAACAAGGCTGTCTGTTGAGTGAAGAAGCCAAGTCTGAAGTCAGAGCCAGGCCTCTATTGGGGTTGTGTGGTGGTGCTCCGCTCCTATAGGCTGATGAGAAGTAGCAGCTTCACACAATCAGATCCTCCCCCTGGCAGGACCGCACGGGTGAACGTCATCAACCTGCAAATTGCAAACTACTCACACACACAAGCACACTCACAACTATACACACACACGCAGAAAGCAATCCAAAGCAGGTTACACACAAAGAGGGGGGAGTGCAGCGGGGGCCATGACACCAAAAAAGGCCAAAAACCTTGTAATTTAGCGTGTCCAAAAAGGAAACGTTATAGTATGTCAAATGAAATCAAATTTTGACCACTCCGAAAAATGTCTGAAAATGACATATAATAAAAAATACATAACAATTCCGTGTAGAAAAGCAAAAATACGCATGTCGGAAAAATGACCAAAGAAGCAAGGCTATAGTATGGCAAAAATGTCAAAATATGACATGTCCAAAAAACTGTTGAAAACCACTTAGAACAGCACTTAGAGTCATGTTTTAGTATACTGTGTTGAAGAAACATCTGAAAACTGTCCAGAAACCCAAAAAAATAGCATGTCGGAAAAATGACCAAAGAAGCAAGGCTATAGTATAGCAAAAATGTCAAAATATGACATGTCCAAAAAACAGCTGAAAACCACTTAGGATAGCACGTAGAGTCATGTTTTAATATACTGTGTTGAAAAAACATCCAAAAATGGCCGGACACCCCATAAAATAGCATTTCGAAAAAATAAGCAAAGAAGCAAGGCTATAGTATGGCAAAAATGTCAAAATATGACATGTCCAAAAAACTGTTGAAAACCATGTAGAATAGCACGTAGAGTCATGTTTTAATATGCTATGTTGAAAAGACATCCAAAAATGGCCAGAAACCACATAAAATAGCATGTTGAAAAAATGACCAAAGAAGCAAGGCTATAGTATGGCAAAAATGTCAAAATATGACATGTCTAAAAAACAGTTGAAAACCACTTAGAACAGCACTTAGAGTCATGTTTTAGTATACTGTGTTGAAGAAACACCTGAAAACTGTCCAGAAACCAAAAAAATAGCATGTCAGAAAAATGACCAAAGAAGCAAGGCTATAGTATGGCAAAAATGTCAAAATATGACATATCCAAAAGACTGTTGAAAACCACGTAGAATAGCACATAGAGTCATGTTTTAATATGCTATGTTGAAAAAACACCTAAGAACTGGCCAGAAACCCAAAAAATGGCATGTCGGAAAAATGACCAAAGAAGCAAGGCTATAGTATGGCAAAAATGTCAAAATGTAACATGTCCAAAAAACTGTTGAAAACCACGTAGAATAGCACATAGAGTCATGTTTTAATGTGCTATGTTGAAAAGACATCCAAAAATGGCCAGAAACCAAAAAAATAGCATGTCGAAAAAATGACCAAAGAAGCAAGGCTATAGTATGGCAAAAATGTCAAAATATGACATGTCCAAAAAACAGTTAAAAACCACTTAGAATAGCAAGTAGACTCATGTTTTACTATACTGTGTTGAAAAAACACTTATAAACTGGCCAGAAACCAAAAAAATAGCATGTCGGAAAAATGGCCAAAGAAGCAAGGCTATAGTATGGCAAAAATGTCAAAATATGACATGTCCAAAAAACTGTTGAAAACCACGTAGAATAGCACATAGAGTCATGTTTTAATATGCTATGTTGAAAAAACACCTAAGAACTGGCCAGAAACCAAAAAAATAGCATGTCGGAAAAATGACCAAAGAAGCAAGGCTATAGTATGGCAAAAATATCAAAATATGGCATGTCCAAAAAACTGTTGAAGACAACTTAAAATAGCAAGTAGAGTCATTTTCTAGTATACTATGTTAATGAAACACCTAATAACTGTCCAGAAACCAAAAAAATAGCATGTCGGAAAATGACCAAAGAAGCAAGGCTATAGTATGGCAAAAATGTCAAAATATGACATTTCCAAAAAACAGTTAAAAACCACTTAGAATAGCACGTAGAGTCATGTTTTAGTATACTGTGTTGAAAAACCACCTAAGAACTGGCCAGAAACCCAAAAAACAGCATGTCGGAAAAATGACCAAAGAAGCAAGGCTATAGTATGGCAAAAATGTCAAAATATGACATGTCCAAAAAACTGTTGAAAACCACGTAGAATAGCACATAGAGTCATGTTTTAATGTGCTATGTTGAAAAGACATCCAAAAATGGCCAGAAACCCCATAAAATAGCATGTCGAAAAAATGACCAAAGAAGCAAGGCTATAGTATGGCAAAAATGTCAAAATATGACATGTCCAAAAGACAGTTAAAAACCACTTAGAACAGCACATAGAGTCATGTTTTAGTATACTATGTTGAAGAAACACCTAAAACCTGTCCAGAAACCCAAAAAATAGCATGTCGGAAAAATGACCAAAGAAGCAAGGCTATAGTATGGCAAAAATGTCAAAATATGACATGTCCAAAAGAAAGTTAAAAACCACTTAGAACCGCACATAGAGTCATGTTTTAGTATACTATGTTGAAGAAACACCTAAAACCTGTCAAGAAACCAAGAAAATAACATGTCGGAAAAATGACCAAAGAAGCAAGGCTATAGTATGGCAATAAACCCAAAATATCACATGTCCAAAAAACTGTTAAAAACCACTTAGAATAGCACGTAGAGTCATGTTTTAGTATACTGTGTTGAAAAACCACCTAAGAACTAGCCAGAAACCCAAAAAAATAGCATGTCGAAAAAATGACAAAAGAAGCAAGGCTATAGTATGGCAAAAATGTCAAAATATGACATGTCCAAAAAAACAGTTAAAAACCACTTAGAATAGCACGTAGAGTCATGTTTTAGTATACTGTGTTGAAAAACCACCTAAGAACTAGCCAGAAACCCAAAAAAATAGCATGTCGAAAAAATGACAAAAGAAGCAAGGCTATAGTATGGCAAAAATGTCAAAATATGACATATCCAAAAAAACTGTTGAAAACCACTTAGAATAGCACGTAGAGTCATGTTTTAGTACACTGTGTTGAAAAAACACTTATAGACTGTCCAGAAACCCAAAAAATAGCATGTCGGAAAAATGACCAAAGAAGCAAGGCTATAGTATGGCAAAAATGTCAAAATATGACATATCCAAAAAAATGTTGAATACCACGTAGAATGGCACATAGAGTCATGTTTTAGTATACTGTGTTGAAAAAACACTTATAAACTGGCCAGAAACCCAAAAAATAGCATGTCGGAAAAATGGCCAAAGAAGCAAGGCTATAGTATGGCAAAAATGTCAAAATATGACATGTCCAAAAAACTGTTGAAAACCACTTAGAATAGCACGTAGAGTCATGTTTTACTATACTGTGTTGAAAAAACACTTATAAACTGGCCAGAAACCCAAAAAATAGCATGTCGGAAAAATGACCAAAGAAGCAAGGCTATAGTATAGCAAAAATGTCAAACTATGACATGTCCAAAAAACTGTTGAAAACCACGTAGAATAGCACATAGAGTCATGTTTTAATATGCTATGTTGAAAAGACATCCAAAAATGGCCAGAAACCCCATAAAATAGCATGTCGAAAAAATGACCAAAGAAGCAAGGCTATAGTATGGCAAAAATGTCAAAATATGACATGTCCAAAAAACTGTTGAAAACCACTTAGGATAGCACGTAGAGTCATGTTTTAATTTACTATGTTGAAAAAAATCCAAAAAAGGCCAGAAACCCCATAAAATGGCATGTTGGAAAAATGGCCAAAGAAGCAAGGCTATAGTATGGCAAAAATGTCAAAATATGACATGTCCAAAAAACTGTTGAAGACAACTTAAAATAGCAAGTAGAGTCATTTTCTAGTATACTATGTTAATGAAACACCTAATAAGTGTCCAGAAACCAAAAAAATAGCATGTCAAAAAATGACCAAAGAAGCAAGGCTATAGTATGGCAAAAATGTCAAAATATGACATGTCCAAAAAACTGTTGAAAACCACTTAGGATAGCACGTAGAGTCATGTTTTAATATGCTATGTTGAAAAGACATCCAAAAATGGCCAGAAACCACATAAAATAGCATGTCGAAAAAATGACCAAAGAAGCAAGGCTATAGTATGGCAAAAATGTCAAACTATGACATGTCCAAAAAACTGTTGAAAACCACTTAGAACAGCACTTAGAGTCATGTTTTAGTATACTGTGTTGAAGAAACATCTGAAAACTGTCCAGAAACCAAAAAAATAGCATGTCGGAAAAATGACCAAAGAAGCAAGGCTATAGTATAGCAAAAATGTCAAAATATGACATGTCCAAAAAACAGCTGAAAACCACTTAGGATAGCACGTAGAGTCATGTTTTAATATACTGTGTTGATAAAACATCCAAAAATGGCCGGACACCCCATAAAATAGCATTTCGAAAAAATAAGCAAAGAAGCAAGGCTATAGTATGGCAAAAATGTCAAAATATGACATGTCCAAAAAACTGTTGAAAACCACGTAGAATAGCACATAGAGTCATGTTTTTAATGTGCTATGTTGAAAAGACATCCAAAAATGGCCAGAAACCCCATAAAATAGCATGTCGAAAAAATGACCAAAGAAGCAAGGCTATAGTATGGCAAAAATGTCAAAATATGACATGTCCAAAAAACAGTTAAAAACCACTTAGAACAGGACATAGAGTCATGTTTTAGTATACTATGTTGAAGAAACACCTAAAACCTGTCCAGAAACCAAGAAAATAACATGTCGAAAAAATGACCAAAGAAGCAAGGCTATAGTATGGCAATAAACCCAAAATATCACATGTCCAAAAAACAGTTAAAAACCACTTAGAATAGCACGTAGAGTCATGTTTTAGTATACTGTGTTGAAAAACCACCTAAGAACTAGCCAGAAACCCAAAAAAATAGCATGTCGAAAAAATGACAAAAGAAGCAAGGCTATAGTATGGCAAAAATGTCAAAATATGACATATCCAAAAAAACAGTTAAAAACCACTTAGAATAGCATGGAGAGTCATGTTTTAGTACACTGTGTTGAAAAAACACTTATAAACTGTCCAGAAACCAAAAAAATAGCATGTCGGAAAAATGACCAAAGAAGCAAGGCTATAGTATGGCAAAAATGGCAAACTATGACATGTCCAAAAAACTGTTGAAAACCACGTAGAATAGCACATAGAGTCATGTTTTAATGTGCTATGTTGAAAAGACATCCAAAAATGGCCAGAAACCCCATAAAATAGCATGTCGAAAAAATGACCAAAGAAGCAAGGCTATAGTATGGCAAAAATGTCAAAATATGACATGTCCAAAAAACAGTTAAAAACCACTTAGAACAGGACATAGAGTCATGTTTTAGTATACTATGTTGAAGAAACACCTAAAACCTGTCCAGAAACCAAGAAAATAACATGTCGAAAAAATGACCAAAGAAGCAAGGCTATAGTATGGCAATAAACCCAAAATATCACATGTCCAAAAAACAGTTAAAAACCACTTAGAATAGCACGTAGAGTCATGTTTTAGTATACTGTGTTGAAAAACCACCTAAGAACTAGCCAGAAACCCAAAAAAATAGCATGTCGAAAAAATGACCAAAGAAGCAAGGCTATAGTATGGCAAAAATGTCAAAATATGACATATCCAAAAAAACAGTTAAAAACCACTTAGAATAGCACGGAGAGTCATGTTTTAGTACACTGTGTTGAAAAAACACTTATAAACTGTCCAGAAACCAAAAAAATAGCATGTTGGAAAAATGACCAAAGAAGCAAGGCTATAGTATGGCAAAAATGTCAAAATATGACATATCCAAAAAACTGTTGAATACCACGTAGAATGGCACATAGAGTCATGTTTTAATATGCTATGTTGAAAATACACCTAAGAACTGGCCAGAAACCCAAAAAATAGCATGTCGGAAAAATGACCAAAGAAGCAAGGCTATAGTATGGCAAAAATGTCAAAATATGACATGTCCAAAAAACTGTTGAAAACCACGTAGAATAGCACATAGAGTCATGTTTTAATGTGCTATGTTGAAAAGACATCCAAAAATGGCCAGAAACCCCATAAAATAGCATGTCGAAAAAATGACCAAAGAAGCAAGGCTATAGTATGGCAAAAATGTCAAAATATGACATGTCTAAAAGACAGTTAAAAACCACTTAGAACAGCACATAGAGTCATGTTTTAGTATACTATGTTGAAGAAACACCTAAAAACTGTCCAGAAACCCAAAAAATAGCATGTCGGAAAAATGACCAAAGAAGCAAGGCTATAGTATGGCAAAAATGTCAAAATATGACATGTCCAAAAAACTGTTGAAAACCACGTAGAATAGCACATAGAGTCATGTTTTAATGTGCTATGTTGAAAAGACATCCAAAAATGGCCAGAAACCCCATAAAATAGCATGTCGAAAAAATGACCAAAGAAGCAAGGCTATAGTATGGCAAAAATGTCAAAATATGACATGTCCAAAAAACAGTTAAAAACCACTTAGAACAGGACATAGAGTCATGTTTTAGTATACTATGTTGAAGAAACACCTAAAACCTGTCCAGAAACCAAGAAAATAACATGTCGAAAAAATGACCAAAGAAGCAAGGCTATAGTATGGCAATAAACCCAAAATATCACATGTCCAAAAAACAGTTAAAAACCACTTAGAATAGCACGTAGAGTCATGTTTTAGTATACTGTGTTGAAAAACCACCTAAGAACTAGCCAGAAACCCAAAAAAATAGCATGTCGAAAAAATGACCAAAGAAGCAAGGCTATAGTATGGCAAAAATGTCAAAATATGACATATCCAAAAAAACAGTTAAAAACCACTTAGAATAGCACGGAGAGTCATGTTTTAGTACACTGTGTTGAAAAAACACTTATAAACTGTCCAGAAACCAAAAAAATAGCATGTTGGAAAAATGACCAAAGAAGCAAGGCTATAGTATGGCAAAAATGTCAAAATATGACATATCCAAAAAACTGTTGAATACCACGTAGAATGGCACATAGAGTCATGTTTTAATATGCTATGTTGAAAATACACCTAAGAACTGGCCAGAAACCCAAAAAATAGCATGTCGGAAAAATGACCAAAGAAGCAAGGCTATAGTATGGCAAAAATGTCAAAATATGACATGTCCAAAAAACTGTTGAAAACCACGTAGAATAGCACATAGAGTCATGTTTTAATGTGCTATGTTGAAAAGACATCCAAAAATGGCCAGAAACCCCATAAAATAGCATGTCGAAAAAATGACCAAAGAAGCAAGGCTATAGTATGGCAAAAATGTCAAAATATGACATGTCTAAAAGACAGTTAAAAACCACTTAGAACAGCACATAGAGTCATGTTTTAGTATACTATGTTGAAGAAACACCTAAAAACTGTCCAGAAACCCAAAAAATAGCATGTCGGAAAAATGACCAAAGAAGCAAGGCTATAGTATGGCAAAAATGTCAAAATATAACATGTCCAAAAAACTGTTGAAAACTACGTAGAATAGCACATAGAGTCATGTTTTAATGTGCTATGTTGAAAAGACATCCAAAAATGGCCAGAAACCCCATAAAATAGCATGTCGAAAAAATGACCAAAGAAGTAAGGCTATAGTATGGCAAAAATGTCAAAATATGACATGTCCAAAGGACAGTTAAAAACCATTTAGAACAGCACGTAGAGTCATGTTTTAGTATACTGTGTTGAAAAAACACTTATAAACTGTCCAGAAACCCAAAAAATAGCATGTCGGAAAAATGACCAAAGAAGCAAGGCTATAGTATGGCAAAAATGTCAAAATATGACATGTCCAAAAAACTGTTGAAAACCACTTAGGATAGCACGTAGAGTCATGTTTTAATTTACTATGTTGAAAAAAATCCAAAAATGGCCAGAAACCCCATAAAATGGCATGTTGGAAAAATGGCCAAAGAAGCAAGGCTATAGTATGGCAAAAATGTCAAAATATGACATGTCCAAAAAACTGTTGAAAACCACTTAGAATAGCACGTAGAGTCATGTTTTAGTATACTGTGTTGAAGAAACACCTGAAAACTGTCCAGAAACCAAAAAAAATAGCAGGTCGAAAAAATGACCAAAGAAGCAAGGCTTCTTCTATGGCAAAAATGTCAAAATATGACATGTCCAAAAAACTGTTGAAGACCACTTAAAATAGCACGTAGAGTAATTTTCTAGTATACTATGTTGAAGAAACACCTAAGAACTGTCCAGAAACCAAAAAAATAGCATGTCAAAAAAATGACCAAAGAAGCAAGGCTATAGTATGGCAAAAATGTCAAAATATGACATGTCCAAAAGACTGTTGAAAACCACTTAGAATACCAGGTAGAGTCATATTTTAATATGCTATGTTGAAAAGACATCCAAAAATGGCCAGAAACCCCATAAAATGGCATGTTGGAAAAATGACCAAAGAAGCAAGGCTATAGTATGGCAAAAATGTCAAAATATGACATGTCCAAAAAACTGTTGAAAAACACTTAGAATAGCATGTAGAGTCATGTTTTAGTATACTATGTTGAAGAAACACCTAAGAACTGTCCAGAAACCAAAAAAATAGCATGTCAAAAAAATGACAAAAGAAGTAAGGCTACAGTATGGCAAAAATGTCAAAATATGACATGTCCAAAAAACTGTTGAAAACCACTTAGGATAGCACGTAGAGTCATGTTTTAATATGCTATGTTGAAAAGACATCCAAAAATGGCCAGAAATCAAAAAAAAATAGCATGTCGAAAAAATGACCAAAGAAGCAAGGCTATAGCATGGCAAAAATTTCAAAATATGACATGTCCAAAAAACTGTTGAAAACCACTTAGAATAGCATGTAGACTCATGTTTTAGTATACTGTGTTGAAAAAACACTTATAAAGTGGCCAGAAACCCCTAAAATAGTATGTCGGGAAAATGGCCAAAGAAGCAAGGCTATAGTATGGCAAAAATGTCAAAATATGACATGTTCAAAAAACAGTTGAAAACCACTTAGAATAGCACTTGGAGTCATGTTTTAGTATACTATGTTGAAAAAACATCCCAAAACGTCAAGAAACCCCATAAAATAGCATGTCAAAAAAATGACTAAAGAAGCAAGGCTATAGTATAAATGTCACAATATGACATGTCCAGAAAACTGCTGAAAACCACATTAAAACACATAAAATTGCATGTTCAGACATGCCATAGCAGAGGATTTTTTTTAAAAATGGCCAAAAACAGCTTGTAGAGACGCATCATAGTATATAAAGTACGGATAAATGCCAAAAAAGGCAAAATAATATATAATTTAGCATTTTGAAAAAAATGGCCAAACAGGCAAAAGTATAGTATGTCCTATCCTAAGGACGGCTGAAAATGACATATAATGGCTTGTAAAGACGCATCAAAGTACACAAAGTGGGAATAAAAAGCCAAAAAAGGCCAAAAACCTAATAATTTAGCTTGTCAAAAAACGGCCATGAAGGCAATAGTATAGTTTGTCGAAAAAAGTCAAATTTTGACTGCTTCTTAAAATGGCTAAAAAAGACATATAATTCCTTGTAGAGATGAGTCATAGTATACATAAGTGGAAAAACAGGCCATACCTTCATAAATTAGCGTGTTGAAAGAAATCGGCGCAAAAGCCAAAAAAAAATTGCATGTGGAAAAATGTCAAATTTTCACATGTCCAAAAAATGCCTCAATGACACATATGATAACTTGTAGAGACGTGTCATAGTATACAATGTGGAAATAATTGCCAAAAACTTCATAATCGAGCTTGTGTGTGTTAGCCTCCTGTTACATCCAGATTCTGAAATAAGATTGAGTATATTAGTCACAGATTTCCACAGATAAGATGTGAGTCCCAAAATAATCAATAAACTTAATTCACAGCAAACAAAACACAAAAACAATGAATATTCATGCAAATAAAGAAATAAATTCAATCAACAAAGGGAAACACATCAAAAACACTTAACTTATCTTAGTTAGATGACTTCAGTTGCTATTACATATTTTAGATGTAGGCTAATGGGATGGGACCTCTTCAACACTTGATTGGAATGGAAATACTAGATGGGAGACCTAATTGAAGGAGGGGTGAGGTGCACATTTACCCCCTCTGCTTCAGCGACGCGTCTCCTGTCTGACGACGATTCATATGTATGTGCCATTTGCTCCAGACCCAGTCTGCGCCTCACAGCTCAACTGGAGGCCCCACTACTTGTTCCGTGTCCTCAGTTGTACCAGCAGTAGGCTGCCGTCTCGCGTTCTTCCTTCCCCTTTTGGCCCTATGCTGGATTACACGCCGCTGGCTGGAACGTCGTGGGCTCTGTGCTGCTGATATCCACCTCTTATTACCTGTGTGGAAAGAGGTCAAAAGGCTTCCCCCCCGAGAATGCAATGTGACATTTTTTAACATTCTGTGCTATATGTTTTTTACAGCCATTTTTCACTATGCTATATTGTTTCTGGCCTTTTTTTTAAAATAGAAAACTCTCACGTGTCATGACAAGATATAATAATGCAATTTTCAGAAGTTTTTTTCAACATGTCATGACCTGAATTTTCATATACTGAAAACTGTTTTTTTTTTCTGCCAAGAACTTAGTTGATTATCAGCCTGTCTCATATATCAGTCAAGTTTTTGACAGACGTCACTGCCAATACTGGGCTAAAGTAAATGTTGAAAATATGTAAGTGCCTGGAGGTTTAGCTTAGGGGTGAAGTAGGTGGTTAGAGTACATGAGATTGCTAGTTCAATACTTACCTGGGAAAGTTGACTTTTATGATATAAATAATATATTGGCTGATATATCTGTCTGCTCTTCTGATATAAGTCATCGATGACGTACCTTGCAACGAACAATTAAAACAGTTAAAAAACGCACAATTGTCTCCTTGTCTCCTGAATTTTCAAATGCTGAAAACTGAATTTTCCCTGCCAAGAACCTAATTGATTGTTGGACTGACTCATATATCAGTCGAGTTTTTGACAAGTGAAGTTTGAAAACATGTCAAGTGTCAGAAGGTTTAGCTCAGTGGGTAACCCAGATGGTTAGTGTTCCTCAGGTTGCTGGTTCAAGTCTTACCTGGAACACATGAATTTTGAAGACTAAGCTAAACCCAAAGCAAGCACAGAGCTAAAGGGAACGTTGAAGAAGTTGGGTTGAGTGACAGGGAAGACAGTCAAGAGACAAGCACTTGGAGGAAAGACAAGAAGTTGGGTTAAGAGGCAGGAAAGTCAGTCAAGGTACATGCATTTGGGGTTGTGAGACAGGAAGTTGACGTAAGAAACAGGAAGTTGGGAGATTTCAAGGTTAGTCAAGTTACAGCAAGTTAAATTGAGAGACAGGAAGTTGAGTTCAGAGACAGGAAGTTGAGTGAAGGTAGAAGATGGAGGTATAGGAAGAGAGTATAAGAGGTGAAAATAGGAATAAGAGAGGGTCAGAAAGTAGAAAGTAAGGGACTGGAATAGGAAAGTCAGGAAAGTGGTAGAGTAGTAAGGTAATCAATAACATAGCATGATGCAGCCTGGCACAGGTCTGGAAAGATAAGAGAAGGGGATGATACAGCCCTTAGGTCTAAGAACTTATCGGCCTGACTCATATAGCAGTCAAGCTTTCGACAGACGTCACTGCCAATACTAAGCTAAATGGAACATTATAACCATAGAAACTGTCAGGAGGTTTAGCTCAGTGGGTAAATAAGGTGGTTAGTGTGCCTGAGGTTGCTGGTTCAAGTCTTATTTGGGACAGGTGACTTTTGACTTTTATGGCATAAATAAAATAAAATATCAGCTGCTATATCTGCTCTGCTGATATAAGTCATCGATGACGTACCTTGCAATGAATACTTAGAACAAATTAAGGCACATGAAGCTGAGTGATATATCGCTTTGGCCGATAAATCAGGTTTAGTGGTCCCAAAACAGGTAAAACCAGTATCGGCAGTGACTTCTGTCAAAATCAAGGAATATCGGCCTGACTCATATATTTGACAGACGTCACTGCTGATACTTAATTTTGCATTTCAACATCATATAACCCTTATATCAGTAGAGTAGAAAGATATATCAACCGATATTTTATTTATGCCATAAAATATAATTTGCTTGTATATTCATACAGTTTAAACGCTGATTGTGATATTGCAGAACATATTAGGGCACGTAAAGTTGAGTTAAATATCATTTTGGCCGATAAATCAGTTGTAGTGGTCCCAAAACAGGTAAAATCAGTATCGGCAGATGCGTCTGTCAAAATCAAGGAATATGGGCCTGACTCATATATCAGTCGAATTTTCGACAGAATTCACTGCCGATACTGAATTTCGCGTTTCAACACCATATGACCCTTATATCAGTAGAGCAGACAGATATATCAACCAATATTTTATATATATTCTTATCCTCTACGTCCATTTTCTAAGCTCAACCTCCTCTCTGTCACCTCAGCTCACTCTCAACTTAACTTGTTGCTACTTGACTAACCTTCCTGTCTCTCAACCCAACTTCCTGTTTCTGACCTCAACTTCCTGTCTCTTGACTGTCCTTCCTGTCTCACAACCAAACTGCATGTAACTTGACTGACTTTCCTGTCTCTTAACTTCTTTCCCCCAACTTCCTATCTCTTGACTGTCATTCCTGTCTCTCAACCCAACTTATTGTATTTAACATTCCCTATAGCTCAGTGCTTGCTTTGGGTTAAGCTCAGTCTTCAAAATTCAAGTGTCTTGGGTAAGACTCGAACCAGCAATCCTTTGCACATTAACCATCTGGTTTACCCACTGAGCCAAACCTCCTAACATTTGCTATGGCTTCGTTGTTCCCTTTAGCTGTGTATTGGCAGTGACATCTGTTGAAAACTAGGTCGATTTTCAAGTTCTTGGCAGGGAAAATTCAGTATTCAGTATATGAAAATTTGGGAGACAAGGAGACAATTGTGTATTCTGTTTTAAGTGTTCATTGCAAGGTAAGTCATTGATGACTCAAAAGTCATCCATCCCAGATAAGACTTGAACCAGCAACCTCAGGCACACTAGCCACCTTATTTACCCACTGAGCTAAACCTCATAACTGTTTCTATGGTTCTAATGTTACTTCCAGCTCAGTATTGGCAGTGACATCTGTCAAAAACTCAAATGATACAAGTCAGGCCGATAATCAACTAAGTTCTTCTTGACAAGCTGTAGTATGTCATTTTAAAGCGTCTTTTTTTAGCATGTCAAAATTTGACATTTTTCGACATATGTCAACCAAAATATCTTATTAAAGTCCTACAATGGTATGTCATCTAAAATACCACAAGATAAGTCATACTATACTTTGTCGTCCAGAATATGATAAAAAAAAGTCATACTGTAGTGTGTCATCCAAAATATGTCAAAAAAGTCATACTATAGTATGTCGTCGAAAATATCACGAAAAGTCATAGTATAGAATGTCCTGATGATACACCACCTGATTTTTATGGTCTTAAGCTGTTACGTTTCTAAACTTTTTCCTATGTGGATATCCTCCAGAGACCCTCCTGGAGGGTAAGTTTGCACTAGATGAAGAAAATCATCCCCCCTCAAATTTTAAGTAGGTGGTAACGGCCCTCATGTCTTTTCTCTCGTTAGGTAACACGCATGATGAACACAAGAATCGGGCAGTACCTCAGCAAACATCCTTTCTTCGCTCTGACAGTGTTGCTGTTCGGTGCTATGTCTGCACTCCCTGTCGGACTTTTCCTCTCTTTTGCTCTTGTGACCTTTATTATGTCAGCAGTAGGTTTTGTTTTCTTTGAGGGTAAGTGTAATCACATCAAAATTTCCTTTCTTCTACAAGCCAAATTGTACTCATCTGACAGTTCTTTTTTGTTAACAAAAAATTGTTATTTCTGTCTGTCAGTGTTCCTGCTGTTTGTTGGCGGGTTGACTCTGCTGTGTGTGCTCTCTGGCATCGCCCTGTTCTCAGTCATGGCATCAGTCATCTTTAATGGCCTTTATATCACCATCTCCAACATACTCAACCGCTATTACCCTCATCTGATAAAGGTAATGTACTGAAGAATCAGCAAGCGGTATTTGCTTGAGTGCTTGAGCTGCAAAGATTCTTTTTAATTAATAACTTTTTTGATCTTAATTGATCTTAAACTAATAGAACATAGTTTTTGGTTCTAGTACTTTATTCTAGTAAAAGTAAAAATTCTCTGTTTACAGATTCTAAAATGTGAAAACTTTCTGGTTTCTGTACTCCTGTTTGAAAGTAATGTCATATCCTTGGGTTGAGGAAAAAAACAAGATATAAGTAACAATGATTTTGTGGCAATTCATTTTCTGGCTTTAAGAAAATAATCAACAGATTAATTGACATTAAAAAAGAATTAGTTGCAGCCCTAGCACACCAAGGATTCAGAATATTTTGAGAAGAAAATTAGACGGCATACACATAACTTTTAACTACACATGGTCTTTTTCAAGGCAAATTCAGCCTTGAAGATAGATACACCACCTGGTGGTTATCTGTTATCTACACTAAAACATCAGTGATACAATAAAATCAGTTGAGTTTAGTGTATGGTATTCTTCTCTTCTAAAATGGTAATTTATTTCACATAAACAAAATGACTGACATTGTTTACAGAGTGTATTTTTTTTCTTTTTCCTTTAGTCATACCAGCAAAGTAAGGCCCAGGAGAAGGAGGGTGAATCTGAAACTTCAAAAGTGAACAAAATAGAGTAGCAGGATGCTTTCCACCTCTCCTCTTTCATGTGGGAAAGCTCAAAATCTCTGCATGAACGGTGCCTTAAATCAGCACTATTGAAGCTCAATGGGCGGGATTCAGACCTTGAATGTACTGTATGTAACAGATTTTCTAAGCACAAAGATTTCCTGGTAGTTACTGCATGTCTACATCACTAATTTTATCGCTAAATATTTGAATAAATAAAATAAAAAATACCTAAATGTCCAAATCTCTATATATGTAGGCATTTTATTTAAGTATAAAATATCTATGACAGCCAAAGCATTGATTTACGAATGTTTTAACTGCCTTGATGGTCAAATACTTATTTTAATCTAAACCATACGTATTCTATACACTATGCACAAATCTTTGGAATGGCGGCTCATTTCAAAAACAGAAAAACACTGGCTCATGATTGTACGTCATTAAAAAAAAGCCATGCACTATTCCTATTTAACATGTTTTTTTTTAAATGCTTGTGTAAGTTGTGTATGTTTGCAGATATCTGACACTGATTCCTATGAGCCAAACAATACACTGCAAATTGCTGTTACATGTTTATGGTGTAATCTTCAAAGGAGCTATATATGACATCCCGATCGCAACAAATATTTGTTATTAAGATATAATGGAGTAATGGCCTCCTGAGCAAAGAATAATGTCACACTACTGTGTGTTGTAAATTGAGCGTGTCTCTTCAGTGTTGTATAAGAAGAGCAAAAAAAGGACTAAATTATAGGTACTGGGATACCATCTCACTGCAGTTGCACAATTGACTGATTGAAACAAATTTTTTAAAAAATGCTGGTATCAGGAAAAAAGCGCTTTAGTTAACATGGGCTGTTAGCACTGTCAACAGTGTTGCTGTTGTTATCACTGTTAGCACCATTAGCTGCAAGCCGCCAGCTCAGCCACCACCATTTTAAGAGTGGTGCAGGCAGCCCTTAAATCAAAGATATGTTCTAATTATCATATAGAGCTCCTTTAAAGAAGCACAGTGTGGTTTGTTTATAAATGGTCATCAGAGTTAAAGCTGTGCTGTTTTGTTGGTTTTTTTTATGGAAAATTCATGCCTTTAAAATAAAATTGATGCATATCAATGTGTTGTTGGTGATAGATTATCTGATGAAACTACAGTCTGTTGTCTGGCACACCAATCGGTTTTAGATGAATTTATCAATGCAATAAATTCATTGATACTCCATGGGAGAATGCCCTCATTTATTGCCAGGACCTTAAGATGAGTTTGGTAAAGAATGGTCTATGCTTAGGATGTATTATGTTGCAATTAGCTGTATTGGAAATAAACTGAGTTTACCAAGAATACTATATTGTGTGTGACGTCTGTCCTATTTTTTCACCCTCATCACTGTCATCTTTTTCAAAGGGGAAGTTTCTATGTATTTCCTATTGAAGTGGGTGAGTGGGATGAGTATGAAATATTTCTAATTTATACAAGTTTATGGTATACGCTGGGGTAGCATAGCCGGTACGTATGTTAAGGACTGAATCCACTCAGTATGATTTAAAGTAAATTTTGCTTCTTGGCATGTTTATTGTTTATTTCAAAGACTAAAAAAATATAGCTGAAACATTAAGCGCTGGTTTTCTTTACATGTCACTTTATACTCTACATTTCAGAGGGAATTATTGCATTCTTCAATCCACTACAATTATTTGACAGCTTTAGTTACTTTACAAATCAGAGTTTTTGTACACAAAACGAGCAAATGATATTTTTTTAAGTTATTAGTCTACCCAACCATATATACAAGTATAGCTGAAGTGATTACGGATTGACAGAAAGTAAAATCGAAAATTGGATTTTTTAGACAAAAATGCCAAAAGTGATGGCTACACTTTAACAAATCTGGGGATTTGCCATCCTTTTGATTATTTCTTTGTATTTTTAATAATTTTTTAATAAGGTCTGTGCTATAAGTTGTACAACATTGTGACTATGTCCTTTTGCTTACCTAACATATGCAATTTTACAAACCAAATTATCATAGATTCATCGAGAATTAAAAATAATTGTCCATGATAAAAAATAATCAGTTACAGTCCTATACAAAATAGTTATCTCAACCAACAAAAAACTGCTTTTATGCACAAGTGATCATAATTTAATGACATAATATACCAGCAGTTTAACAGTCACAGGGAGAACTTTCTGCATTGAGGGGTTTTATATTTTCCTTATTAATTTTACATAAGTAACAATTTCAAATGAAGGAATTTTACTTCTTCATTCCTAAGATTTTTTGTTTTGTTTTGGTTTTTATTCATTCATTTTTTTCACCTCATTGGATAAGAAAAATAGATATGTGTGTAGAGTGAGAGGGGACAACATGTAGCAAAGACTGAGCCATAATTCAGAATACATGTGGCGCATGTTTTACCAAAAGAGCTAATTCTTTAATGTGGTTTAAATACATTAACTTGAATAAATTTAAGGATTTGAAGAGTTCGTCTACACTTTTCCATAGTGCTACTATTGGTCAAAGACTTAATAATTTACTGTGTTCCTTGAATTTAGACACACACACTTCTCACAGGTCCAATGATGCCTCCCTACTACAACCGTTTTGTGACTTTCAAAGAGGACATCGCTAAAGGCGTATGTGTCTGCCTCCCAATCTTTCAATTAAATCACGTGCAAGTTTGTGAATCTATTTAGAAGTTGTGCTTCCCACCTATAACCAACACACACACACTTGAACTTCATGCCAAATTACAGCACCCTAGGGAAAAAATTGTGGCTGCCAAAAGATGGGGAAATTTTTGTGGACCAACCAAGCATGCGATCTATAGAGCCATTAGTGGCAGCTTTAATTTTTTTTTTTTTTTTTTTAAAGGTGTGCTCTTGATAATTTCAATAATCAAAAAGCAACACCAGCGGATGATTCTCATAAAACCTTTAATGGAGGTGATATCATGCAAACAAAAGACATAAAAAGTTGAAACAATCTTTTAGGAATAACTACTTTGAAAAAGAAGTAAACGAGAGGCCTTTAAATTTCAAAGCAATGCACCCAATGAACACCGTGAACACCTAAGCAATAATTAGACTAGCAACATGTCAAATTGGCTCAATTCTTCACACCCCAGATAAATATTGAAATGTCAAAACCAGTCCAAATGCTGGAGGATCCTCATGCCAAATATCACCATTCAACCATTCCTTATTGCTTGACTTCACTAATTTCAACCTTGAGATAACTGAAAAATCACTGTTGGGAGGTGTTCATGAGTTTGTTAGAGGGGTGCAATACGAGCAGGAAAAAAAATTGTGCTACCTACATCAAAAATTTGATGTACATTATTTAAAGATTGTGTGACATCTATATTAAAGCTGTAGAACAATTGATGCATTTTATTTTCCTCAATACAGTCAGCTAAGATTAGAAAAAAATCAAGAAACAAATGAAAGGTTAAATTTCAAATGAGATAGCCATCATTTGGAAATACTGACATCTATGTCCAAAACATTGCTGGCATTTAAGTAATTAAATCATAAACTTAAGATGAAACTATAAATCCTTATATGAGTTCAGCTTACAAAAAAGGTTTTTATTTATGGACAATAGTTAAAATGTTGTTTTGAGTTTAGAAAGCCATCTTTTTACAAAATGTGTGTGTGTTGGCGCAAAGTTGTTGCTGTTGGCATCTTTAAATATTTTCATTAGAAGCTAAATGTATTGTAATATATGCAGACAAAAAAAAAGAAATCCAAAAGTAAAAAAAAATAAAACAAAAACTACTGTGAGAAAATGGACATAATCCTCATCAGGCACTCACATTACCTCTTTATCTCACTCCTTAATAAGACTGTACATTTGTGCATTTCATTACCAAGTCAAACAGGGAACTTCTTAGAGTCGACCGTATTTGTGTCATTATAAAAAATAAAATAAAAAATAAGCGTGTACACCTCACATGTAGAAAAAAAAAGCCTTTTCTCCTATTTGAACAGCAATGAAAAGAAGTTTAAGGCAAGATGCTCAACACCGAAATCCAAAGGTTGACTTGATGTGATTTTTGTTCAGCTCTGGTGTTTGTTGGTATTTACCAGTTCCATCAGCAATCATCAAGAAGACTAGTGTTTTTCCCCGATAGTTGGCTCTCTGTCTCAGGCATCTTTTGCTGTGGGTCACGAGATTACATGATGTCATCTCCTCACACCCCTGAGTCTGCTGGGAGTTGCCGTCTCCTTGTGAATGATTTACGCAGGCAGGCTCAGCTTCTTGCCTTTCAACACTGAGAGACGAGACAGGAGGACAGAAAATCAGAAACCACAACTGGGCAGGTATATGTTCATGCTGCCATGGATAATTCACACCACATGGATGAGTTGAAAGTGCAAGAGTTTCTTTATCACGGAGCTTATAATGGGGGAATCTATGATTTGTGTTCAGATGAAAGTTGCCAGTTGTAAATTGGAAGCCCCTTTTAAGGAAATACTTTCAGGAACTATAAAACCCAAGTGATTAAAGAACCATGAAGATTAGGCAATTTAGACTGATGACGAAAAAAAAAAACAACAGCTTGTTTGAGAGACAGTTTTCACACCCAAGAAATAATACAGAGACATGTTGTTCTTCCTAATTTACCGTTCTCTTTAAATCGCTATAAAATAGTCACGAGGAGGTGAAAACTAACTGAAAACTCCACAGCGTCTGTCTTTGAAATATTCTGCAGTGTATTACACATAATTTATTGCAGCTTTACAAAATAAAACAAATGGCAACTTTTGTATCTTGTTTCACTTGAAATAACTTCTGAATGAACTTACCTTAAACTCTAGTTTTTGTGATGGAGATGCAAATAAGTTTAAGTTATTAAACTGGCTGCTTGTAAAGGCATTTCAACTACTCACACTGGCAGCAATAGCACTTTGCAACAGTTGCAAAGGTAAGGGGTTTTAAATTTGAAAAGATTCACAGGCAGGGCTGCAAATTTTGCGACCACAACCAGAATCATGATGACCAGGAGCAGTGTTTCGCAGTCTGCAAATCAGGAAAACAATGAGATCTGGGAGCTCCTTAACCTCCAAGCAGAGGAAGAGATCAGTCCCCACATAACAGGAACCGTAAATAATTTTTATTTCCATTTTATGTCACAATTATTGTCAAGAAGGTGCTGCCAACACATGTTATATGTCACCCTAGAGGCAGACACTGTTGTGTTACACGTCTTGCCCGTCACACTTCTTTTGCTTCCCTGATGCCAGCATGCTGACTAAAATTCACATATCAAAGCGCTGTAATGCAGCTGTTGTTTGGCTCTGTTTAAAATGCAAAGACAGCTTAAAGCAGGGACTTCATAGCTGCCCTATAAAACGATCTCTGTGTAAAAAGAGCTGGCAACAGTGCTAACTGTGAGCATCACACTGCCACCGTTACCCAATCGTTTTTATAGGGTTTAACAGCTCGCTGTTGGATGTTTGAAGCTACTAACCAGGTAGACAGAAAAGAAGGAGAGCAGCTTATGGAGATTGTCCTTCTGCACTGCAGTACTTTAAAAGTCTCATACTGTGATGCAGTTCATTTCATTTCCACACCTTACAGGCCTCACAAAAGGGCAAAACAATCACTTTTTTTTTTAAGTGTTGCAACAGGGTCAATTAAACCTCCTCACTAACCATCTCTGTCCCTTCCTTGCTCAGAGTTGCTTAGATATCTTCTAAAATTAAACAGATTTAGTGCTAGATTTTTTTAAAGCTAAGTGTGGAGCTCTCTGGGAGTATTCTCAGATTTTTTGTGAATACATTTTACAGTTAGTGAGAAAAAAGGATTCTGAAGTTCAACCGATGCTAATTTGAGGTTTCAGCACCGGATTAGCCAAATCATGTACGCAATTCTAACATAACAGCCTTTTTAACACAAGATCCCGTTTATGTGGTTCCCAGTTGAGCTACTGTCGGGAAATTCAGACTGTTGATGCCTCAAATCAGCTTCGGCTGAACTTTAGAATCTGATTTTGTGGAGTACAAGAACTCTCACATCAAAGTTTCTAGGAAGGGATTACGTCAGGGCCAGTGAGGACTGGAGAGATTACATCAACCAACAACTCTTTCAACAGCATGAGTGCATGTAAGTGTTGTATTAAGGTAGACTTAAGGGAAGTATTTTATTACGGCTGAGTAACAAAAAGCCAACGGTCACTTAACAACATATCTAATGTGTTTAACAGATTCGAATAGGAAACCCACCTTTGGTGACATAAAGATAGAAGAAGTCACAGTAGAGAACAGTCTGAACCAAACCGGCCACAATGGCGATCATGTCAAAGAAGCCTTCAAAGTAGAAACGCCAGATCCAGTTGAAGAGATAGAGGGCTCGATAAAGGCCGAGGCAGAACAGGTAATGGGTGGTGATCGTCTCCGCTTCGCCAGTCTTGCTAATCATGAAGAGCTGAGGCAGGATTGCCACTGACTCCAGGTAAATGGAGAACGTCCACAGGATCTGATGACAGATTACACAAGAAAAAATACAATGAACTTTTAGAGGATTAATTAGACGTTTAGAAAAGGACTACATATTCTCAGAGTGGCTCTATTGCCATGGTTTGACAACAATACACGAGGTTGAACCCACCTCCACCACAGAGAAGTCATGGTTGATGAGAACAGAAAGACCCCCGACAGGAACAACCAGGAACTCCACTCTGAAACTGTCGTGGTTACCGTCATAGGTGGCCCTGAACTTAACGTAGATCAGGTAGACTGTGGCATACGCACAACCGATGTAGATCACCTGTTAAAGAATACAGAACAGCATGTCGCTGAAGGTAATGCAGAGGAATCTTGGACTTTTATGAAAAGCTGCTGGTTGGAGCTAAGATGTTCTCCTTTCTTACCTTCATGCATGTGTTATAGAGGGAGATGAAGGACGTAAGCAGATCCAAGTAGCGTGTGGTAAACACAATGGCAAACAAGATTTGGCTCTTTCCAGAGATACCTTTAACAAAATTAAGCAGATTTATTATTTCAGTTAAGCCATCAGCAACTTCAGAACAACTTCACAAATATTCTGGATAACATGTGAATCATTAATGCTTTTCCTTGTTGTTCAGCGACATCTGCTGGTGGAAACATGATGAATACTTTATAGCAAATCAGCAATTTCAGTCTTTTGGGACTAGTTTTTGTAAGCATAAAAATAAAATCGCATGGAAGGTGTTCCTAATTAACTGTCAAGCACACTATTTTTAAACCATTGCTTTCTTAATTAAATGCACAAAATTATGACTTCTCAGGATAGCAAGCATAAGAGTGAATGGATTTGTGTTCTTAAACTTGTACAGTACACTAGACTTGACAGGGAATCATGGGAAAACAGTAAGTGCATATAGGTTTCTCTCTGGGTCTGTTTACATCTCTGATCTGATCACATCAAACAGAGCCTCTTACAACTTTATTTTGGTTCCAAGGACAGCAAAGATAGGACATACTTCTGACATCTTCCCCTATCTTTTACCATGCCAAAACATTACTATTTTTACACATGAATACTGCAGACAGATATACCTTTGCTGTATCTTATCGTGTTAACCATAAATAAACACCTCTTGGCTGTAACCTGACATAACCTCCTTTAACTTTGACCTTATATTCATAGCACTCTATAACCAAAGTGGCATTCACAACTGTGTCGTCCCAACTGCACACCAGAAATTACTGTTGTCTGTGTTTTTCAAGCAGCTATTTAATAACAAAAAATGCATAAAACATGTTATCAGAGCTACAGAAACAAAAGCAGGCCAAAATAAAAGTAGCAAAAACTACTTAAGCTACTTCCGTAGCGCGTTCTAGAATGCCACGTCAGAAGCCAGACCAGAAAAGTCGAGCACCAAACCTCAATAGATGGCTGATGTGTACAGAAAGCAAAACTAACCGGCGAAACTAAATATAGAAATAACCCCCCAAAACATGATGTATTAATTTTCTCATTCATCTACTAAGCAACAGGCACCTAACTAACTTCCTCAGCCCGTAGTTCAGCTAATATGTTAGTTAACCATCACACACTAGCAAGCTAGCTAGTGCCATGCTATCTTCGGACATTATTAACTTTAACTTCAAATAATTAACAACATGTTGCCAGAAAATACACCAATAGACTGCTACTACGAGTGATGGAGGTGCAGACAGCGGTTAATAGTCCTTATCGGGAGTTCGCCCATTGACTGCTAACGGTTTAACTCAAATGAATGGGGTGGGAAACGTTAGCATGCTGCTAATGCTAGCTAGCTTTGCCGGGCAAATGAGGAGACAAAAACGAGTTTAGCAATGTGAAGAAATGCAAAGTAAAACGGTAACTTGCCAAAAATACAACATTGTTGCATTTGTAATCTAAATCAAAGCTATGGCTCACCTGCACATGACCTGCTTTTCCATATTTTGAGCAGCAGGATGATGATAGCAGCCAGATGAGAGAGGTCCCCTATCAGTCTGAAGATGTTCATTGTTGCAGGACGAATTAACAGACACTGAGCTGGGAGGCAAAAACAAAAGTGTCTTTTCTCCTTTGAGGTGGGTCGTTTCACACTTAATTCTGTCTTGTGTGAAAGCTTCCTCTCTCTCTTAACTTTGTAGCAAACCGGGCTGCGGGCTCCACAGGATTGAAAATATGGCGAGAGTGCAGGTCGACGTGGAAGGGGGCGTGACACAACACACAGAGAGATTTTGATTGGACTAAAATCTGAGTGACAGCGCGAGAAGATCCGCCTACAACCGGCTGAACGGGAAGGGAGTCCCAAAAAATGGATCCCTGTATGAATCAGGAGGGATATATTACCTTGGGTGTGACCCGCATTTAATTCTAGTTTTGATATGTGCACTGCATTTAATTGTGTACAACTGGGTTGTTATTGCTGATGAATTAACATCTAAGAAGCTGTTTAATGTTGTTACTGGTCAAAGTGGAGCTAATTATAGCAACTTTATACACTGTTGGGAAACTGACTGAAACAGTTCTTTAGATTTTTATTATTATATTAATATGTCATCGTTATATTTCTGTATGTAAAATATTAAGCCTTACAGTAACCCCTTGAAACCTAAGAAAATAGATTGGATTTAAAAAAAAAAAACATAGAGAAGGCAATAAGCAACTTAACGAGATGTGGCCAAAAAAGTTAGCAAAAGTTACAAGAAAATTACCTAACACTATTTTTACATTTTTTTTAAAAAAAGATATAAAAAAAATATTCATTTATTTAATTTATTAAAAGAGTGTATATATTTCATAGTTGTTTTACTATTTTTGCAGGATAATTTTAAATATAAAATTGAAATATTTGCATGTCTTGCCAAGTTGGTCATTGCCTCACTTCCCACATTTGCAAATAAATTACGCCACCTTGCTCGGTTTTCAAAGGGTCAAATAGCTTGTGAAATGCCTCTAAATGCAGCACAAGAAAAAACTGATGGTGATCCAGGTTTGAAAGGGATAAAGCTGTCAAATACAGTAAATGTGGTGGCATAAAAAGTGGAATTTTTCCCTCTGAAAAATCTTTAATGTAATATTTAGCACTTAGCAATTTATTTTCTTATCCTGGTTTGCCTTCAGCAAATTTGATTTTCTGTACCGGTTTATGTGTGTCTTTGATAATTAGTGGTTACTAATTATGGTTACTTCTTGTACTGAATGGGTTGTGATGGTCACATTCAAGTTTGTTTTTGTGTATTTAACATTAACCTGCCATGGGACTAAACACGGAAATAATAATAATTATTTTTTCATGTAAATGTTCATTAATATGCCCTGTCATATTTTAAATAAATTTAAATTGAAATAATACTTTGTCTCAGTGTATTCGACATGTTTTCCCAATGTATATGTAATTTTATCAAACCAAAAACAAATATTTACCGTACCCCTTTAATATTCACTGACACTCTCGGCCACGTCACAGTTTTTTGACATTTCATGTAGAGAATTTCTTACCACACATCAGACATCAGACAGCCTGCTCACCCTGCTGCCATCTGGAAAAAGATACAGAAGTATCCGCTGCCGAACCACCAGACTGAGGAGCAGCTTCTTTCCCCAGACTGTGAGACTCCTCAACTCCTCCTTCTAAAGACAAAAAGAACAGGATTTAGGGTAATTTTTTCTTAAACTATGTTTTAAAAAATGAAAAATAAATCTACCTTGTACCTTGTACATTTTCCTCCTTTCCTAGATTTCTTTATCGCTACGCAGAGATAGATAAGGGTACACTTCCTATTATTTCTTACAGAAAATATTATTCATAATGGGCAGTGACAGGCTGTTGAGGATTCTTGTGGTTTCCAGATTACAGTGACACAAAATCTCACTATTCTGACTTGAAATTGTAAATCTTAAGCATTTTATCTATTCACCCTCTATATTATAAATGCTATCATTATTGTGTCTTGTTTCTACCAACACGCTGAAATGCCTCATTTATGAAATCCATTGTGTTAGCGTTTCGCTGCAAACTACAGTAAAATAAGTAGGAACCAAGTGTTGAGGAAGTGTAATATACCTACTTCCCATGTTGTCGCCCAGTTAGACAGCCTCATGCGAGGAATAATGAGATCATTCACAAGCTGTCAAGCCTCAGACATGGACCGGCTGTTTTGGTGCTCTCTCCTGCTCACCTTCCTGCCAGTTATAGGTAAGATGTCATAATTATATCTTTCCTCATTACACTAATTCATTGGTTGGTACAGCATTGGTTAAACACTAGCTCAGTGGTCTCTCTGAAACATTTCAGGCTGGAAGATACTTAATGTTGTAGCCTAGCTGTTCAATTTCTCTGTCTATCCATTTCAGAGAGTGTGAAAAACAACGACAGCTGTTTATTCCAGCCAAACAGGGTGATCTGGAAGAAAACAGGACACAGTGCTTTTCTTAATTGTACTGTCAGATCACCTTATTCAAGCAAAGAATGGAAATATGAGTGGTTTGCTTTCAAGGAAAACTCCCATCTTCGTCTCAATCTTAGCGATTCGCTCAAGTACAGTCTGGAGAGTGCATCTTTGCACATTAAGTCACTTAACGTTAAGGACAGTGGGATCTACCACTGTGCTGCAGTATCGAGTGGAGACCCAGGACTCGATGCCCAGTGTGTAGGGACGGGTACAACTCTTGTAGTGAGGGGTAAGAGTCTAATTTTTAAGGTGAAGTACATGTTAGGATGTGTTGATTGAACTGGGACTGACGGTTTTTCTTTTCTTTTTAAACAAGATAAATCATTGGCGATGCAGGTTCTCCTGTGGTTATCGTTTGTCCTCTTGGCAATCTACAGCCTGGCATTAGTGACACTTTTACTAAAGAAGGTAAATTGCTCAGACATTTTACTTTTTTTATTTTTTATATGTTATTGTTAAACTTTATCATACAAACGACTGTAAACTGATAATGAACTGATGATAAATGCACATGTTCCTTTTTTCTAGTACGGCTGCAATATGAGTGTCTGCAGAAGGATGTGCAAATCTGAAAAGGTTGTAGATAAGTTTCTGATTTTCTGTTTTAGTTTGTGTTTCATGTGTTTACTAAACGGGGAAAAGCCAATAGAGGCAGAAAGAGGAAGGGGAACCAAGGCCTTTGTAAATTAGCTAGAAAAGGCTCTTACGACATCATAAATGACAAAGCAGTTGACTGGATTTTCTTAGAATAATATATAAATATCTGATCTAACAAATTTATTTACTTTCCCTACAGAAAAACTCGATTAAAAAAAGAGCACAATTCCGTGATGTGCTGCAAGAAATGTACAGAAAAAGGAACCTGGACAGAGGCAAAAAAAATGTGAGCAGAGACCATTCTCATGTTGAGGTAAGCATCATTGCAGCATTTTATGGTCAGATTTTTCAACAGACACATTGAGTAAGCATGAAACTCCAGCATAGCTTGTTTCACAGCATGTGTGAATTTTTACCATCATTTTAAAACAGAACTGAATCTTTTTTTCAGGCTGCAAGCACCGAGTTCAAAAGCTCGGCCGATGACATCTATCAAAATGTTTAAGTGTCATTCAAGGATATTAAATAATGGACTCAGACCTTCATCATTTGGGTTGAGAGGAAGTTCCAAAGCCATGTAATGCCTGAAGGATGCTTTTATTTGACAGAGGAAATGAGAAAATCATCAAAGACTGCAAGTTGGTTGAGTGATTTGCTCACCTTTTCTTATATAATGAGACATAACAACTACGGCAAGAACTGTTAATATCCTCTCCAGTTCTTTTAGTTTGAGCACCGACAGACAAACTACTCTCTCTTAAGGCGTTTGCAGTTTTATTTATGTTGTTTTGATTGTATTTAATATGGGAGCATCTTCAAGCATTTCAAAACCAGGGCAGTGTTTACATGAAAAAAACAACAATCCAGAAATGTAGCTGAATCACACGATTTTAATTCATCAGTTTAATTTCTCCCATATGATTAAAACAATAACTAGTATGATAGAAAAATAAAGCAAATTGTATTTACGGGGAAAAAGAGAGTAAAAGGCACCACACATGATTTACATTTTCAGTTCATGAAAGTGGAAATCAGAAGTGAGCAAGAGTGCAAATAAGGCTTCTTAGACAACAGTCTCACTTCTCTTTAGAGGTTTCAAGGTACTATTTTGATTATAAGATATCAAGATTACCTAATTGTAAACCAACGCTTTTCCAAAAAAATAAGGAAATTACAAACTTGTATCAACATTCTGAAAACAGTTATGTAGAATATTTAATCAAAAACATATAGTACTGAAACAGAATTTCACATTCACGTCATTTGATTTTAAGTTTATCCTTATAAAAAGTAATGCCAAAAGAGGCACATTAAAAATAAGTAATAAATCATACAGAATATTGTAGATATTGTCACGTCAAGAAAGGAAAGATCTAATCATTTTTCAGCTTACAATAAAACTCACAGTTAGGCAATAATTACAAGCCTAAAATGTTTGAGACATCTTGTTGTGTCATGTTCTGTACATTGACTTCCTTATATGTTTGTACAGTGTAAATACCCTCAGAAAGAATACCACCACAACATTAGAATGTACTTATACATTGCCTATGAAGTCAAAGTAGGTGTTTGCATTGACTGTGCATTTTTACACATTAAAAGCTGTTATATGAACCTCTGGGTTTATACAGTACCATTTGCTTGACCATCCTTAGTTCAGTCTGAGTCTGTGTGAATTATTACTTTTCTGGTAATAAAGGTAATCATTACTCCTTTCTGTAACTTTAAAGGGATAGTTCAGTTTTTTTTAAAATAGGGTTGTATGAGGTACTTTTTCATAGTTTTTGTGTTACATATAGTAGATGTAAGACAACCTGCCCCCAGTTCGGGGAAGCAGGAAGCTAAGCAATTTACAGCTGTGGATTGTGGTCAGCAACAACACGTATTTTATTTATTTCAGGAAGGCCAGCTTCAGTTTCCTATCTATACTCCATGCAGAACCACCACACTCCACTGAGAAAAAGCACACTGAACACGGGAGCGTCTGGTCTACCATGACCACGATCAGTTAGTTTGTGTTATTGTGTGACTTAAGTAAATCCAAACTAGCCCTTTTAAACACCCAAGTCACAAAATAACACAAACTAATGGATGAAGCAGTAGACCAGGATCTCCTATGTTCAGCAATGTTAAATCACTGTTTTTCTCTGTCTGGTTTTGCAGAAAGCAATGTAACTGCTTTATTTTCCTATTGGAAATCACTGTCTGACAACAAGGCAAAGCAGTGAAATATCCTAAATATAGCAAACACTTAAACAGATACTGATTTTTTTTTTAAGGTGGCTAAAATAGGTTTTATTGCTGATCCATCCAATCTGATCTGATCTGATCCAGCAGTACATTGCTTAGTTTCTGTGTCGGACTCCAGCCTGCTTCTCAAAACTGTTGGCATGCCGCCTGATATCTACTGTACCTCATACAACCCCACTTCCAAAAATCTGAAATATCACTTAAAGCTTGTAAGCTTGGCTCAAAATGTTTAGGGACCTATTTTACACTTGTCTCAAGGTGCTGCATAAGCATAGCCTAACTGTCATTGCTAATTTTAGACTAATGCACTTATCATTTTCACAGCCACCCCTGATGTTGTGTAAATAGCAAATTGTCTTGCACACATCTGTGCACCCATGGGTGTGTGAGTCTTAAAATGAGGTGTGGTCAGGTGCAGTGTTGGTGTACTGCTATTTTTTGGCAACAAAACACAACTGCACCACTGACTAAGAAAAACCTGGTCTAATGTCTATAGCGCAGTATAGTCCTGCTATTTACAGGGCACGTTATTCAAATAGTAATATGTGGCCACATAGGCGGGGTCACAACATGCGTACAGTTTGCTTGTTACACACACAGGGATGCACTGATGGGTGGCGGGTGGGTAAAATAAGATTTCATTAATGAGGAAAATAATTACATCCTTCAAAATGTGAACACAGCAGAGAGCAGAGCAGAGCAGAGCAGCTGTCTGCCTCCCCTTTAAGAGAGAAGCGGTGCACATTCATGCACAAGGGCCAGCGTAAACTTCATTGGATATTTCAGAACTTAAAGTTTTGTTCTGTTTCCTCTGTCAAGTTTATTACTTCAGTTTTTAGTTTTGCTCCTTAAATGTCCAATACATTACTAGTCTTATTGCATTACTTTGAGCAGAAAACTGCTTGCTTCTCCAGTTTACCGAATCTAGGTTACTGGCATTTAAAGGGAATGGGAGATGACAATATAAATTCATATTGCACCTGAAACACACCTATGATGGATTAAATGACTAAATACAACCACAAAAGTGGAGTTGGACACACCGTAAATGCACTTGTGTCATGCACCAAATGCTATAGATAATTTAAACAGGGCCTTTAACCTTCAATGTTACTCAAGTACAAGTTTAAATTTACAATAAAACACAAATATAAGGCCATACAAAATGTGAATTATTGCACTCTGGGGTATGGCTTTAGTTATAGCTGCAATTTGTGCTGCAATGTAAAGGCTGTAACCAAGTTTAATGGAGTGCTGTTGAGGATGCATATAACAGAGGTGTGGTGTCTTTTTTTTGTTGTGTACTCAGATACGATGCCCTTAAGCATACAACCAAAATCAACCCCGGGATGTGAAAATCCTTGATGAAAAAATCCAAGTTTATATTTTACATTTTTGTACCTATAACTTCCTGATAACATATGATGTGGCAAAATGTGGTTCTACAGAGGAGGTCGTAAGAAGTCAGTCTACAGTCATTAAATATTCAGACTCGGTCCTGGTTCAGGAGCCATGACCTTTAGCTGCTGCAGCTATTTTTTTTTAAATTGGATGTTAATGTTATAGTTTATAAAAGACAGCCACTCTTAATTCGCACTGCCAGTATGTATCACTTCTGTTTCGGTTGACTGTTTCAGGTTGCAGCTGCAGGACAATTTCTGTAGCAGCTTTCTAATTTACATTCAGCTTGGATGTTAGAAACAAGTACAGTTCCCCTATTAAAAACAAAACAATATTTTTCACACACCCTCTGAGGAAATGGTCTTTTTTTAAAGAGTGCAGCCATCATACAGGATGTTCCTACTAATTAGCTGCTGAGGTCAGTTACTAGACAAATTGTCTGACATTTAACATGTCTGAGAATGTGATTTTGTCGAGGAAGAGAATTGTAAGGAATATAAAGACACATGATCCCTGTTATGTTTGGTCCAGTTATCCAGGAAGGGTTTGAAAGAATAGATTGTTCCCTCTTTAAACAGATTTCCCTTAAATATACAGAAATATTTACATTACTTTTAATATAATCTCGTACTTAGCAATACACTTTTCACCAAATCCCACCAGCTTCCCTTGAATGCTGAAAATATTGAAGTTAGCTGTCAACGTACTTCGTGTCAACTGTGTGACTGTTGCGTATGGAGAACGGCCTCCAAGCAAGAGCTTGCAGACCAGCGACACACATGGGCACCAGACACACCAAGTAGAACATGACAGTGTGGAGGCTCTCCGCAGCACTACAAACAAGGAGAAATACATTTATTTATAACTGCAGTGATTCAGGCGTCGCCATTTGACCTGTTGCACAATCTGATGACAATGATAGGAAACAGTAAATGTACTAACCTGCGCATGTTAGGCAGTTTATTTAAACTGAAAAAAAATCATGTGTTTCTAAATGTTTTTATGGTAAGTTCATGTCAGACCTTGTTTAAGATTTTTTTTTTTTTTTTTTTTTACATGTGCCTAATGTAATGTAAATATCTGACTCCAAAACTAATTTTTAAATGGCTCTAAATCTATGAAATTGGTATTATCGATGACCTTTGAAATAAAAGGCCAACTCTTGATCAAAAAGGGGAAAAGGAAACTGTTGTTCCTTCAAAGTTTGTGATCTTATAAAGTTGTGTGTAAGTTAGGCGATTTTTGTACAAGCATTAAAATTTCCAATGCGGTAGTTAAAGCTTAAGTCGTCACAATGACATTGTGCTAGTTCTACTTGAATCCAAATGCTGTTTTAAAAATACTGTGTGAGTAATAACTTAAATAAGACAGCTAACAGCAGTAATCACAGGGATCAAAGCAGTTATGGCTTGAATCCATCAGGGTTAATAATTTTAAAAAGGAGTGCAAGTATAAACTAGGTTCATAAATTAGCTTCATATTGTACCTTCCGGTGAGAAACTGGTTCCTATTTCTTTAAAACTTAAAGGGTAACTTAAATATTTTTCAACCTTGATCCCGGTTTGCCATGTTTTTGTGTCTATGTGACCAGTGGAAACAACAATTTTTGAAATAGATCCAGTGTTTAAAGAGAGAGCTGTAGGTGACAAGCTCAGATTTGGTATTGTAAGTGCCTGACAACATTATGGAGAGGATCCCGACAGAGGTCATGTTTTTTTGTTTAAGAGTTTATCTTTTTTGTTTAACCAGAAACAGTCCAGAAATTGCTATTGCCAAACCCACCAGACTCCACTTTAATAAACATTAATTCTATTATTGCAGAACACACTGTGTTTAAAGCTGATAAAAGCAAAATGAAACTCACAACTGCCATTTTGCTTTGTCATTCCACCTTTCAAACAATCAGCAAGTCTGGTTTGGTTAAAATAAACCTTCAATTAACCCAGTAAGATGTTAAAATATGCTGGCTCTATACATGCTAAAATATGTTTGGTGACGGCGGTTTCGAGCTTCTTCTGGTTAAAAAAAAGATCTTACTCTTTAACAAAGGTCTATCTCTGTGGGGATCATTCCCATAATGTTCACTTCCAATAACAATCTGAGCCTGTCAGTGACAAAAACCTACATCAAAGTCCATAGTCTGCCTGCTGTGTAAAAATATATTCCAAACTTTATCAGAAGTTCACATGAAGCTCCTGCAGTTTGAGTCAGTCAGATCATGTGGATATTTTCCACATGATCATTAAGTTTCAAAGTCGTTTTTAATACAAAAATTCTCTGTAATGTATTTTTGCACACACAGTCGGGACTGTGGACTTTGTTTCTCATCACTAACATTGTAAGTGCACTAGAGTTGATATCTTAAAAGTATAAAGAGGAGGAACAATTACAGCAAGCAAAAACCTGTTAGTGTTCATACAGGCATCTGATTATTTTCTTAAAACAGGCCTGAAAAGTTCCATCCATCACAAATTCACTGAAAGTTAGTTTTATACCATAGTGGCATGAGTTGAAACTAAAGGCTGTATATAGGGATCGACATCAAACTGAGCACTTACGTTATGCTTTGGATGATCATTGGTGGGAATATAAGGTATACACCAGTCATAAAGCATGCAGATCAAAGGGTCAACATCACTGACTGGACCCTGTGTTTTATTAATATTTTCCCTCACATTATGGTGTTTATTTTCCAACTCCAGGAGTGCAAACACATTTTACTTAACGCTGAATTAAGACTAAAACAGAATACCATCAAAGATCTATAAAAAGAACTATGGACAGATAAAAGGTCATGTGCAGGACTGACTTATTTGGCTCTGTTTTGGACCTTTAAGTCAAGAAGAAGTCAACAGGAAAAAAGAAACTCTGTGTACCTTGGATTTGTATACTTTCCAGCATCCTTCAGTTGTTCATATCCAAACTGGTTGAGGACACTGATCACTATCATAGGGGCCAGAGACTGAGCCGGCTTAGTGAAGAGAGCATTTGTTCCAAACACCATGGAGGAGAGAGGGGAACTATACAAGGGGGGAAGAAAAGAACATGTTAGATTATATCACTAGTTAAATAACAGGAATATGTCAGATATATGTGTACATTTGGGACTGATTACAAAAGTGTGCTATTGCATAATTCCCTTTTTTTGAGGTAGTGATCACAAAGGCTTTAACACAATGCTGCATCAAAGTGTAAACAAATTAGATGTTGTGCTGTATATTGGTGCTTGAGGAATAAGTGGAAGTGTGCTGATAATCATATTTGTTTTACCTGCGCTTGTACTTCTGCATGTCTGTGTCAATGATGTCAGCCAAAGGCAAGGAAAAAAGACTGAAGGCTGCCTGAATTAAGACCCTGGGTAGGAGATAAAGGAGAGAGTGAAGGTATAACTCTATGATGGCAGCATAATTATAGAGTGTTATGATAAAAAAAAAAGTGACAGAATATTATATCAAATGTTGTTCAACCCTTTGAAACTTGGAGTGACGTCACTTTTCATATGCGGCTGTCAGGTGCCTTTTACAAGTATTTAGGCCTTTTAACCCTGAGCAAGTTGGTGTGATTTCTTTTTAAAACAGGGAAAAAAGGCAACTGCAAGAAATTAACAGTTTTAGAAAATATTTTTTTAAAATGTCTAGGTAAAAGAAAAAAGTTGTAAAATTATTCTTAATATTTATCACAATTGCATATTTAAAATATTCTACATAATTATTACAGTTGCAAGTGCTTTTTCCAGATCATTTGCTTGTGTTTTTTTTACTTTTGTTTTTTTTTGGTTAGTTTTATTTATATATACACACACACACACACACACACACACATATATATACACATATATATATATATATATATATATACATATATATATATAATTTTTCGGGGAGATTTCTTTCACTTTTCACTAATTTTTTTCTTTCATTGCTCATTGCCTTCTTACCATGTTTTTGACAGAAATTAAACTAAAAAGCTAAAAAAGATTGACCTCTTACATGTTGGCGGTGAGGAAAAATGCCAGGATAAAGTAGTGCTGAGGACCGAGTGTGAGCATAACCGCTGCCATTCCAGCCTCCACGTAGAAAGCGTACAGTATGATTTTGTAGTAGCCAAGATCGTGGAGCAGCCTCTGAGAGCTCAACACTAACAGCTGCGATGGAAACAAGGGGTCAGGAGCAACACATAAATACTTTGATTAAAACAGCATTTTATAAAGTACATCAAGCATTTTGTGGTTGGTGCATTCAAGTGCTTGAACAGGGCTCTGAAATCTGAGTGAGTTTCAGAGCAGGATGCCAGAGAGCACTGTATTAATGTGCTCTGTTGTCAGGACAAAAAAGCACAAGTCACGGAGGTAAAATACCTGTGGACAGATGAATCCCGCTCCATACATAATGCTCTTGGCCAGTGACGGAAGCACATCTGGAGGAATCAAGTGCTCAGCAAATATCAAAGTAAAATTATTAAAGAAAGCTATCACAAAAACCTGGAAGAAGTTCATGAGCACAAAAAGCTGGAAGTCCCTGTTGCTCAGAATTTGGCAAATCAAAGTTTTTAATATGGAGAAGGACATCGCTGACTGGGAAGTCTGGTCAGCAAACTCTGTTTCATCTGATTCAGATGCCTTGCTATCAAAGCGGCTCTCACTGTGGAGGCCCGTGTAGAGCATGCAGCTGCAGCTCAGGATAGCAATCAGCACCATAAAGGCTTGGAAAGATGCAAAGTCCTCCATGTTTCTGGACAGCACACCACAGAAGAGGACACTGGAAGAGCCAATGAGAGAGGCCACCTGGGAAATGAAAGGGATGAGATGAAGAAAGAGTTACCTGGTCGGCTCAGGGGCATACAGAGGAAAGACGGCAAAAGTGTTTGGTATTTACCTGGCTGTACTTTACAAGTCTTATTCGGCTCTGGTGGTGGCTGGAAATTTCCGCAAACAATGCACATTGCGCCAGCAGGACAAACGTCAGCATGCCGTCAAAAGCACACAGCGTCACCATCAAGTGTAAGCCGCTCAGCCAATCACCGGGGGCGTAGGTCTGCCATGGGAACCAGGCTAGAAGAAAAGCCAGTGAGTAGAGGGGAGCGCCGTACAGGATGGAGAGACGTCGCTGAGAGCAGCAGGGTACCTTGGAGTTATCTTGCAGGTAGCCAAAGAGAGGGTCATTGACTGCATTCCACACCATGTACACCACCTGCGGGGACAGTGTTATTTACTGAAAATAATGTCTGAAGTAGTGCTGAAATGATTCACTGATCAGTCAATCGACAGAATATTTATGGACAACAATGGGAGGACTGTGGCTCAGGAGGTAGAGTGGGCTGTCCACTAATCAGAAGATATGTGGTTTGATCCCCTCCTCCTACAGTCACCATGTCATAGTATGCTTTGGGCAAAATACTGAACCCCAAATTGTGTGCCACATCAGTGTCAGTGTTTTAAATGTTTAAAACTGAGAGCAGGTGCCACCTTTGTTTACATCCGCCATCACACAGGTGCTGTAAACATAGAGGAGGATATGCAGCAGATATTCAGGTTTTGTAATGCTGCTACTACTGAGCAGAAACTGATTCAGGTTCAGCTTAAGCTGATACAAAACTTAAAGTGCAATAGAATTTTTTGTTGTTCATTTTTAGTGAACTAGTTTTACTAAAATGCTGTGATAAGCAGAATTGTGACCAATTTTTATTTGTTGTGACTGCAGATTTTTAAGTTAAACTATAACACTACTTCGAAGTGGAATTGTGATTATATTACTCATTCATAGCGCTCTGTACTTTTATTACAATGCTACACTATGTGCATTTGAGAGAAATTTCTAAAGGCATATTTTAGTCTGTTCACTTGGTTATTTTTTTTTTTTTAACAAAAAAAACACTGCACAAAGTGAAGTTGTGATGAGCCATATAAAAATATTTTTAGTTTGTTTACTTTGTTATTTTGTAAAAAATAAAACAAGAAAAAACCTTGCTTACTGTTTGGAGACTTTTTTTTTCTAGTATTGCATTGTAAAGCTATTAAACTGGATTCATTTTAATTCAACTTCCCACTGCTCCTAAAAGCAACAGCCCTCACTGTTGACTTCATGCTTCTTTGCATCGGCCATGTTTGTTTCTTTGCAGGAAATACATGGTGTTAGGTAACCATCTGCTTGTTTGCTCTCTGTCTATGAAAACACATTGGTTTTGCCTACACAGTTCCTACTTGGTGCATGTCTACAAACTGTATGATTGTCTTGCCACCGTGAATGAAAATAAATGCAAAGTGATCTTGCTTGATTAACCAGTATTGTGTTAATTAAATAGTATATTTGAAAGACAAGCCAAGAGCCATTTACAATGGGTCTGAAGGCCAAAATTGCCCCTCCCTTGGTCCAACTTTGAACATGACTGTATTTAGCAAGTTTTTTTTTTATTTCTGAGAGTAATACAATATGTTTTCACAAAAAGTTAATTTATTCACACAAGGAATAGTGTAGAACACTATAAATGACACTTTTCGAGGCTCTTGAAGATATGAAATCTACTTTGAGCTATCTAATATTTCTTGTGATTTAGTCATTTTCTTAACTATTGAGATAAATCATTATTCAGAGCGTCTGTATGTGTAAGACAGTCTTTGAGTTTGTGTTGATTGTTGTTGTAACGGTGTTTTAATGTGTTTAGTCAAACTGTGAGTATGAATGTTATGTTATGCGTATTTATGTAATCTTGTAAATTAATTATTGAAAAATGAAAATGATGGAGACCCCAGGAGGAGTAGCCACTGTTTAAGATAATCGTTTATTAGTCCCACAGTGGGGGAATCTGCAAAACAGAAGCTAATGGGGATCTTCATAAACAGCCTTAGACACTGAACCTTGAAAAACCTTTCCTTCAATTATTATTTCTACTACTATTATTTATATTATAGTTACATACGTTTGCATACAACGAACAGCAAATACTCACTTGTGATTGGTGGAAAGCCCCCTCTGATATTTTGTACTTATTGAGGAAGAGTTTGACATAGTAGAAGCTGAATATGTTGTTTATCATGCTCGCTCCCAGAGTGGTCATGGAGTAAGCCACAGCCGCGGGATCGAGCCCAAGGTTTCTCAGGTGTCGGGCTGCATTCACTCTTCCAGGAGCATATTTCTCCATGACAGCTCAGGTAACAACCAAGGCAACAACCTGTCTGTCTAACCAGCTGGAGCGAGAATATGTTGCCGCTGGTAATCACTATGTTACGCTGCTGTTGTTTAGCATTGCTAACAGCTACTCAAGTTGGTCAATAAAAAGCGCTCATTATCGAGCTTGTCCTCGTTCTAGCTGTCTCATTTTCACGATGTCCTCGTGTCACGATATTCCTCGACTCGAGTCACTTTTTAAATATTAGTCGACGCTGAGTGACATTAAAGTAAACTTCACTGAAAACCTGTCAAACTCGATTTCTGTACCGGCTGATCGGAGGCTGGGCCGTCTAAGTAACAAACAACCTGATTGGTCAGACGAGTTCTTCAGTTGTATTAGCGGCGTTGTGATTCGTCAATAAAAAATGCGTTGGCAACGGAAGCCGGAAGTTACGACAACGCAAACATTTTAAAAATATTAAACTTTTTCTGCAGATCTAAAAATGCACATAATATAAAAAGTAAATTTAATTACTCCGTTTAAAAAGAAAATATTTCATATATCAGAAGATATTTTCTTGCATAGTAGCCTTATCTGCCACCTGCCGGATGCTGGGGTGTATTTGCCACGTTGCTGTAGACAACAGACTCACACCGGGAGGATGTAGTTTACATTTGTCCTCACACGGTGGTGGACAGCGGACAACTTCAAGCTGCTAGACTTGTCTCACACACCTGCGTGTCAGGTTTCTGTCAGGTGGAGCCGCTAACAGACTCGCCCAGCGGCTCTAAGATGCTAACAGACGTGATTTTGGAGGAAGAGTTTGACAGGAATGGAGAGGTTTGGTACGATCCGCAGGACCTTGAACACGGTAAGAGCTGCTCGGCTCTGTGGTCGCACCCTAAACTCTGTCCAACTGCGGGGCTGATGTGTTATTACTCCACAGAATAATTATTATCACAGCAGCTCTACTACAAGCTCGTTATTAAATAAACGGTTCTTGTTAGGGCTGTTTGTTTATGATGATGAAGTACCTTAAAGCCGTAGTTGCGTAAAAGTACAGATATCTTAGCTATCAGAATATTACTTGAGTAAAAGTCTTAAAATATATGATAATTACTGTGCTTAAATATCAAAAGTAATTTATCATACTGAATGTACTTAATAAGGGTTGACAGATTACTGGCCTGACCAATAATTGGGGCTGATTTTTGGTATTTTGCCGATTATCTGTATCGGCATTATATTTTAATGATCGCTGATAAAATTTAAAATATAATTCACATTTTCACTTAAGTTTATAAACAAATAAAGTCATAAATAAAGGCATTTAAACAAAGTTTTGTGTTGGAGTTTGTTATATTCCAAATTCTAAACATTGACAGAAAGATTTTAATTTTTATGTAAATGCAAATGTTTTAAATGCATACCGATTCCAAATTTGGTTATGGTCTTGTCAACTGCTATTAATCGGTATCTGTATTGACCCTGAAAAAGTAAAGGGTAAATGTCTTAAAGTATCTGATAATTACTTAACACTACCTTCTTTCTACCTTATACTTAAGTATCAAAAGTAATTTATCATATTAAATGTACTTAAGAAAGTAAACAAAAGTACAAGTAAATGCTGTTAATAAAAAAAGCACTTTATGAGAATTTTGGAAATTATGAAGTTTAACATTAATAATAATAATAATAATTTTATTTTGGCTTAGGGACCAGCAGGTTTGAAAAGCATGTTTTCTTTAAAAATGCAAAAATCACACAATTTACCATGCCCAGATACTGTAAAAACAGAATTTATCATTTGATTTTCAAATGATAACATGATTTTTAATGAAAATCATCATATTTTAAGTGCCCAAAAATAAACTGTTTGCACTCAGCATGAATGACAAAACTGAAAAAAATCAAGGCTTTTTCAACACCAGGATTTCACCTTCAACTTTAACTTTACAACTTTAAAGGGAAAGTTTTTAAGATCAACAACTAATTTATGGTTTAAGAAGAGTCATTCATCTTCCCCATGTCACTCAGGGAGGCTCAAGGAAAAAAGTATTCGTAGCTTCAAGGAGGGTAAAACAACAAAAACAACGCCAAAAACAACACCACCCCAGCCAACCCCCCTCCTTTGATAAATAAAGTTAGTTCATTAGTTCATTCTTATATGGGTTTTCTCTGCACTGATGACACAAGCCCCGACAAATAAGCTCACAGATGAGATTGGACTGAACTCTATCCTCTTGTGACGACAACATCACACTAGTCATGAGGTGAAAGCTGGTTTCCTGAGGCTGTCACAGGTCCTGTGTTGTTTTCTTTTGTTTTCTTCTGATATCTTTGCTTTTCATGAGTTTTTGCTTGTGCTGCCAAGTTCACAAATGTGGCTTTGAGATAAAGACATAGATTTATAGACTACTTCATTAATGAACAAGACTATGTGCACTTACAGCAGGCGGCTCACATCAATTATAAAAAAAAATATGATGTGAGAAATTAATATGGTAATTAATAATAAGCCATGACTAACTAAATTCTCCATTGAATATTACGTGCCCCAGTAGTAGTTTACCTCAGTAACATGCACTGTATGGAAAGGTCCTGGATTTCACTTGCTGTATATTAAAATAGATTTATTTGTAAAATGAATATGCATTGTGCATTTACTCAGGTAGAGGTATGTGACAATATAGGGTTGCAACTAAATGTTATTATCATTGTCAATTAATTATTTTTCAATTTAGTGATTGCTTTCTCTTTTCTTTTTTGTCTATAAAATATAAGGAAATTGTGAAAAATGTTTTATCCACAAATGTCTTGTTTTGTCCACAACCCAAAGATTAGTTTGACATCCAAGGCAAAGATTAGTGAAAGTTTACTGTCATAGAGGAGTAAAGAAACCAGAAAATACTCACATTTAAGAAGCTTGAATCAGAAAATTATGACTTTTTTAAGTTACCTAAATTGATTTATCAATAACCAAATTAGTGTTGCCGTCTACTTTAATTTTTGACAACAGACTATTCATTGATTAATCGTTGTAAGCTCTGTTACAATAGGGCAGGGGCTATGAGATGAAGAGAAAAATATACACAGATGTTTAAAAATTGTGAGAGAACAATGAGCAGAATTGTAAAGATCAATAAGCATATTAACAAACTGCTACTTTCTCGAAGCAAAAATGCCAAATATTCGCTGCACAAGTGTGAGGTTTTAAGCTTCAGTTTGTCGTTTATGAAAAAAAGTAAATATGTTTAGCTTTTTCAATCTGGGGCAGATGAATTAATTCTGAAAAGATTTTATGACATACTAATGAATCACTATTATAATTAAAATGATGAATGTACACATAAATGACCAAGTAAGAAATCTGTCCACGTTGTAGGAAGAAAAACATCTTGGACTTCATGAGCTACAGTCACAATAGAGAGGCGGCTCTTTACACAAAGTGATGGCAGCAGGAAGGAAAGACTTCCTGTAGCATTTTAGAGCGGCGCTGAATAAAACTGATTTGTAGATTTAGGATAACATTTTCTGCAGCAGCTGCTACCAGCAGGGCTTAAGATTATTACTGGGTTGCATTGCATGTGAAAATCACAGGGCGTACACTGCATGAAACATGCTTGGTTTCATTGCATTGTTTTTAAAGCAGCCCCACATAAGAAACGCTTTGCTTCACTGCAGAGGGCTAGTCAACGCTGCTGCTGGACGACATCCAGACTTTAGTGGGAGAAAAGGTCACAAGGAGATCCCCAGGCATGCCTTAGATTCCTCCGTGATTCACCAGTGCCAGAACTAAATAGTGTGACACAATGAGGTGTGTGTGGCTTACCCTCTACACATGGTCTAGTTTTCTCCGTTGCCTCTGTTTGGGCATTGAAACTGTCTTGTATCTCGTGTTTACATGTTTTCCTGTGTTTTTGACAGATCTCCATTTGGCGGCGGAGCTTGGGAAAACCCTTCTGGACAGGAACCATGAGCTGGAGCAGGCGCTGCAGCAGATGTACTCCACCAACCAGGAGCAGCTGCAGGAGATAGAGGTGATAAATGTTAGGAGGGAACTCATGAGAGTTCTTAATACATTTCGTCCTCGGCTGTCGATACATATTGTCGCTGCATAAATAAAGTAATTTTAGATGAATGAGACTACACCGGGAGATTCATTGAGAAGATTGATGGAGGGGAAGTGTCGTTCTGAGTTTCTTTAATTAGGATGGAGTAAAAGCTAATCCTCACCAGTCTGACCCAGTAGTGGCCTCTTGGCAGGATGTTTGTCTGCCTAATTATAGAAAAACTTTCACCTACTTATTCTAAATTAAGGTATTGCTTTTAAAAATTATGTCTGACAGTACAGCAGAGCATACGTTCTGCTTTACTTGTGAGTTTTCAGTTAAAGCTTATAAATAAACACAACTAGGCCTCGTGTGTCAGTGTGCACACAAGTTGGCATAGGGTAGATCTATTTGAGTTCGAGGACAAGGCATTCAGAAGGCCGACAAAGATAAGAGCCTTAATTTGTTTGCGGTAGCGAGGGCCTGTGGCTTGAGGGTTTATTGAGGTTGATATGGTAATCCCCATACGTCTCTCTGACCCTCATCCTCATGCAGTGTCCGCTGGTCCTGCCCACACTAATGACAGTCTCAAAGCTGTGCGTGTGTGTATGTGTAATAGAGGCAATGCTGTAGCACTAGACAAATGGTTGCATTGATTTCTGCCAGAGAAAAGTAATTTAGTTCAAAGAAGGTAGTGGGCCATTGCAGAAATATCTATGCAGATAATGAGTGCACGCTTGTCCACCATGCGATATACCCCACAGACCCGTGTTTTATTTCCCTGCCACAGTGTTGAGAGTCCTTTCAAAGGCCCTTGGCAGCTCTTTGCTGCTACAGATGCCTTTGTCTGTGTGGTAATAAAATGAATTTGCCTGGGTGTAAAACCAAAGTGTGTAAAACTTGCTATCTCCTCTCTTTTGTTTCTGTGGGTCGGTTTTAACGTCACCCGTGTGGTTTGGTTTTGCTGCTCAGCATTTTGTTCTTTTCATGTGTTATTAACAAGCTCCTCATAAAAAAGAACAATGCAGCAATTTCAAATGGCTCTCACAATACACCTAAAAATTTTTCAAACAATGTTTAACATTGCATTATAAAATAAACTGTGCTCATTTTTTACTATTTAGTCAATATTTGAAAAAAGAAGCCAACACTCTAGTCCCAAAAACTGCAGTTCCTCAAATGGCCACTTGAGGCTGGCTCCAAAAGTGGGTCAATTCCCATAGACCCCCCTATTAAAATGCCCAAATTTACAGCAGATACAAATATGTTTACAGCCTGCTACAAAAAATCTCCACCTTCTCATCCAAATATCTGGTCACCTCTGGCTCCAAAAAAACTAAGATGGCAACCGCCTACAGTTTTACCAAACATTTGCAGACTAGTTGATTTCTACATGTGATTTATAGAAGATACAGCATAACGTACCTCAATAACACAAATCAAGCTCACACTTCCCCTCTATTGTTCTCCAGCACCTGACCAAGCAGGTGGACCTGCTGCGTCAGATGAACGACCAGCACGCCAAAGTGTATGAGCAGCTAGATGTGGCCGCCAGGGATCTGGAGCAAGGCAACCAGAGGCTAGTGCAGGATAGCCGTCTGGCCCAGCAAAAGATCCAAAGGTTGGTCTGCGTGTTATCCGTGAATATATAACACATAATTTATGAAGTGCAGAACCTCAGTGACGCTTTCTTCTTTCTGTTTATTCCCCTTCAGTCTAACAGAGACCATTGAAGGACTTCAGACCTACATGGAGGACCTGCAGACTCAGGTGGAGGAGCTAAAGACAGCCCAGGCAGAGCGAAACAAAAGAGAGCTTGCAGAGCAGCGACGCAGCCTCGGAGCACAGAGTGTGTCCTGCCTCAAAGAGCTGTATGACCTGCACCATGACAGGTATTTCATACGTGTGTCACTGCACATGTTCTGCTGTATAGTGATAATAGCAGAACCACAGGATGAGACAGAGGGACTATTTTCAGATAGGGGAAAATGCGTGGTAGACGCAGGCAGTACTGTGACATAAACTCAAAGTAGTTAAAGGGGGAATTTTGACACAGATTTACCTAAAAATCATATTCAGGTAAATCTGCCTGTTGTACCCAGGGCAGCACTGTTAGAGTTTTGTCTTTACTGCAGCTTTTACATGTTACCAATGAAGTGACAGGTGGCTTATCTGCATAGTGACAGCTCTCTTACCCTCGGCGCACTGCTTTCTCAGTCCCTTGTATGCTGACTGGACACCTAAAGGTCATCCAGACCAGACGTCCCCCTGTGGACATAATCCAAAAGAGAAAGACGTTAATCCTCCTTCATTGTCTCCAGTGTACTAATACATAAATGTGATTGTTGCCTAAGCTCGATATGTATCATGCCACTTGTTTGCTTGGAGAGATCAGAGGTGTCAGTTATTGTTTGAGGGTCAGCAAAACAATTGTTAACCTTAAATTTGGTAAAGCACACCTAGTATGTTTATGTAAACAGAAAGTTTGTCACCAAAGGATTAGATTTTGTTTTAGTAGTGGAAACAATGAAGAGGTCTAGGAAATACCATAATATGAGTGCAGTACATTACGGTATACTATGCAGGAACTGTTGGTTACTATTTGTTTATTGTATCACTAGAGAATGTGAAAGCCAACCCCAGATTCATTCTTTTTTGCTATAATTGTGTTTTTGTTGTTGTTGTTGTGCTTCCTCTTGGATGCACATTGTTTATGCTCTGGTACCTGGTTGCTACCCCACCTGCACAGTGTGCCCAGGAGCACCCCCAACACAGCAAAATAAGGAGAAAATAAGAAAATAAGCCTCCCTGATGTTCAATATCAATATCTATAAGTGATGATTTAGAGCGATTCATTTTGTATAAATATATTGTTTTTCAGTAAAAATCCTGCATAGTTTGTCTTAAAATTAGGATTATATCCAAAATTTGAAATGCTATTCAAACTGCTCCATACACAAAGACACAAAGATAAGATAAGACTATACCTTTGGGTGCACCTCTCATTTAAAGCATCCATTCATGTATTGTGATGTCAGTGTTTGTTTGTTTTTTCTAAAAGTGCAATTTTCACACATTTATTGACATTTCCCTATCCTGTCTCAGGCATCAAACCCACGATGGTTTGCGCGTGGAAGGACTCTGGTCAATGCAGGGCTCATTCTACAATCGAGACAAATGGCAAGACCCGGAGGAGGAGAATGCGGCTCTCCAGCGCTCAGTCCAGACCCTTAAGAGCCAAATAGCGGTGGAGCAGAGCCGCAGGGAGGCTGCAGAGCGTGAGAGTGAGTTGATATCCAGCGAGAACAGAGGCCTGGAGCAGCGGCTGGTTCTGCTGGCCAGCTGCCGAGCCAGACAGAAGGAGCTCGAGGCCGAAGTGGAGCAGCTGCGGCTTCTGTGGCGTGCAGACTATGCCAACAGGTGAGTCTGACTTATGTACGAACTACATTAGAATTATCAAATTATTTCGGCTTCCCTTGGGTCAATACCACTTTGATATAAGACCTATATATACCTATATACTGACCTATAACAGGTGTAACTTCTTAAAGTACTTCAGATTTATGTCTCTGTGTCATCTCCGCTCTCTCCAGTGTCAGAAGACCGGAGCAGCTGTTGTTGCCTGATACGGTATTCTTTGCCACAGAGGAAAGACCAGGTCAGGATGAGATGGAGGAGAAGGTAGAAAAGGACGAGGAGCAGAGAAGATACAGCCGGCAGAGGTGTAACAGCGACAGCGTTTTGAGAGCGACGGACCCAGATGAGATTCGCCGTGGTCACGAGCAGCTGTGTATAAGGCGGGCGGAGGCGGTGAAACAGAGGGGCATCTCTCTGCTCAACGAGGTGGATGCACAGTACAGTGCACTGCAGGTGGTGTATTCACGTCTTGTACAATTTATGTATAATAAATATTAACAAAAATAGAATTACCGCTTTGCTGGCGTGTGCCTTAACAACTCCATTGCAGTTACAGTTAACATCTACATCTGTGAAAACACTGATGCTTCACACACATTTTCCCCTCCAACAGCACAGAAGATCTATACCAGAAGCGTAGTTTCAAGCAGGGCACCCAAGATTAGTGTCGCCAATCATCACACATAAAAAGTGTTTTAACAGAACATTATGATGTCACCGTGAAGCTGACCTTTGACCTTTTGGATATAAAATGTCATCACTTTATCATTATATCCTTTTAAGACATTTATGTGAAATCTTGTCATGAATTCCTGAATTATGGCCAAAAACATGTTTTATGAGGTCACAGTGATCTTGACCTTTGATCTCCAAATTCTGATCAGTTCAGCATTGAGCCCAAGTAGATTTTTGTGCCAAATTTGAAGAAATTCCATCAAGGTGTTCTTGAGATATTGCATTCACAAGACTGCGATGGTCACAGTGATCTCGACCTTTGACCTCCAACCAAAAAGAAATGTTAGTATCTACCAATATACCAATTCAGTATCTGACATTTAGTCAGATACTGAATTGGTGACACTAATCGCGTCCACCTTGAAACTGTGCTGATGGTGTAGCTCTTCTGTGCTGCCGGCGGGAAAGATGTGTGAAGTATCCATGTTTTCACATACAGGGATGTAAAACTAAGTGCAACTTGACAGGTTTGCGTCGGCATACAACGGCAAGGTGATATTTCTATGTTCTTTGTCAGTTAGAGAAAGAATTTCAATTTACGATTTTCTCCTGCAATGCTTCCCTTCACTGCTAATTTAGACTGTAGACCGCAGTTAAAAGAAAACGTATGCATTTCTCTAGGTGAAATATGACGAGCTGCTGCGGCGGTGCCAGCAGGCAGACGGGCCCAGCCATAAAGCCGTCCAGACATCCAACAGTCCCTTTGCGAGCAGCAGGACCCGCCGCCGCCGGTCTTCAGCTACTCTGACTGACCTGATGGTGGTTCTGGAGGACGGCCAGCAGCCCGAGTACAAGGCTCTCTTCAAGGAGATCTTCACCTGCATACAAAAGACCAAAGAGGACCTCAGGGACAACAGACGTCCAGTTGAGGACAGCAATGCCCAGGGCTCTGCCAGATGATTGTATCATTTATAATACTCGGGACTTGCATTAGTGTGTCTGTCAAAGTTTTTGGACAAAGCTATAAAAAGCTATAAAAAAAACCCAGAGGGTGCAGATGCAATATCTTTGACATGCTGCAGTCATCTTAGCTCCTGTCAGTTTGACACATCTATGCTTTTGTTAGTCAGCACTGTTCCTTTTATTCCATCCTCATAAAAAATGTTATAAAATTCGTTACATAAAGCAGCTTTATGATTTAAAACAAAATGCATTCCAAAGTTCAACAACAAATATATGTTAAAAATCTAGAGATGGTGATGAATTATTGTTAAGGATTATTGTATTGTTATTGGGGATTTTTATTGTGAGAACAATAATATGTTCCAT